>NC_090825.1:37045000-39445000 GCF_028021215.1 Eschrichtius robustus
GATAATTTCTTTGCTTTGCCTCTGATCTTCTCTGGAAAAGTCTTTTCCTTGGCTTCAGTCAGCAGAGCACTCCTAAACACTTTCAGTTTGGTGCTGCCCAATTAGAACCAATGTTTGCTGAAATAAACTCCTGTAAATTTTAATGTGCCTTGGTTTACCTTTTAACATCTGATAAATAAAAGTTAAAGCAATTATATAATCTATTAAGCTTGGCCAAAATTACTTTTTAAAAAGGCAGTGTTGGTGAGAATGGGAGAAAATGTGCACTTCACTGTGGTAGAAGTGTAAATTGTTGGTAATATGTCTAAAAATCAAAAGGGCATATAACTTGTGTCACGGAAACTCCACTCTTCAGAGTCTAGCCTAGGAAAATAAAAGCAGTAGTACTTAAACATATTTATTATATAATTGCCTGTAATGTAAAAAAGAAAGGAGATTTAAAAATATTGAATTAACCTGAATGCCCATCTACAAGACTGTCTAAATAAATTATAGTAGATGCATACTAAGGATTATAAAGCAGCTATCGAAAAAAGTGTTAAATTTTTATCTATTGACCTAGAGGACTCTTCTTATGTATGAGATTAATTCTGTTTTTCTTTAAAACTTATCCTACCCAAAGTGAAAAAATAAGTGTCTTGTAAGTATTTGTCTCTCATATAAGCATCTATAGAAAATATTTATAGCTTTATGAGCATTGTGGGAGATAATTATTGGGTCTGCTGCTCTGAAGCCATGAGTGGGAGATAAATCTATCTATGGCAGAGCAATGAACCTGTATTGTTGGTTCTTTTCCTCACATAACAATAAGTCTGGAGACAAGCATCTGGACTAATGCATGGCTTCAAGAAGATAAGAAGGTCCCAGCCACACCTATCTTTCTGTTTCCTCACTCTTCAAAATGGGCTTTTGTCCCCCCTGGTTTATGGCTTCTTGCATCTGTGGTCCAGGAAGAAAAAAAAAGGGGGGAGATCCTCTCCTTGTGAAGCTTGCCTTTTATTTAGGAAAGATTGCCCTCTCCAGGGACATTCTTAATATGGCAAAAATGGGTGATTTGATTAATCAAATGTTTTTATTCTTCTAAAATGACATACATTCTAGTGGGTGACCAATACTCATATTAGAATGTAGAAAAATAACTCAATTAAAAATTATAATGAGAATATTTGATTCCTTGATGATACATCTAAAATGATTTAGAAAAAGAAGGTAGACTTCTCTCTCTCTCTATTTCTGTATATAGACATACACACACACTATCTCTGTCTTGTTTTCAGCTGAAGCCCTAAAACACTAGGTGCCTAGTAGTTCCATGTTTCCAAGTAAGTGCCAGGCTAAGTATGCAGCAATTGCAAAGGAGTTTATAAAACATGGTTTTGTACTTCTTGACCCTCCCCCACTCCAAAGGTCAGGAGAGACTGAGAACATACTGAGAGTCTCTCCCACCCCAACGTCATCATTGAGAGGGCAGGAGGAGCGACTCTCCTTTATCTCAAGCCTACCTAGAAAGACCATCAGACCCCCTGGAGGAGCTTAGTACTGGTTTCTTGGAGTTTGGGGGCACAGTGGTGTCTGAGTCACAACTTAAAACATGGAGTTGCCAGGAGCAGCCTAGTGAGCGGGGGAGAAGCTGAGGTAGGGAAGCAGAGGAAGCCCACCCAGGCTTCCGCCAGCCAGGCTAACACAGCTTGAGTTGAGGGTGGAGAGAGAGAGGATAGAACTTTAAATGAAGTTGACAGCATTGTTTCTGTTTCTTATTGCATTGAACTGAACATGGAGTTACAGGGTTAAGACATTTTTGTGACTAGAAGGAACTGGAGGATTTATCTGAGATCAACTAGAAAAATAATAGATCTTGACCTACATTTTCTCCAAGATGCAAGAAGGAAATAGCTCTTCAGAGTGGATTTGAATAAGCAGTCAGTGACAAGAACAAATAACATCTGACCCTTTGAGTGTGTTTGTATATGTCGAAATTCTTATGCAGGAATAGAGTTCTTTAAAAGGATATACCAGAGACTGGTAACAGTAATTGCCTCTGGAGGAGGAAAGGGAGGAACTAACCAAACGTAAAATAGACAGCTAGTGGGCAGCTGCCGCATAGCACAGGGAGATCAGCTCGGTGCTTTGTGACCACCTAGAGGGGTGGGATAGGGAGGGTGGGAGGGAGGGAGACGCAAGAGGGAAGAGATATGGGAACATATGTATATGTATAACTGATTCACTTTGTTATAAATCAGAAACTAACACACCATTGTAAAGCAATTATACTCCAATAAAGATGTTAAAAAAAAAAAAAAGAGTGAGGAAGGAGGAGAGTTTTTCACTGCCCATCCTTTGGTCTCTGAATTATTGACCTTAGACATTTATTATTTAAGAAAAATTTGATTTTAAAAGGGTCACTGGAATTTTGCAGTGGCTCTGATTTATCTTTGAAAACATCAATTACAAATTGTATAAACATGCTGAAATCAACTATACTCTAATAAAATTTTTTTTAAAAGAATTAAAAAAACCATGCTGAGAAGTAGCAAGGTCTGATCGATAGAAATACCAATAAAAGGAGCTAACCAAGAAGTTCAAGAATCCTGAATTAGCAGTTTCTCTGAAATCTGAAATGCTATCTACTTTTTAATCAAACTTATCTTAGGGAGTGAAAATCATAGAAGAGTTTTCGTTTTATAATTTTTTGTATGTGGTTGAAATTTCCAATCACGAATATGATCAACATATATACTTTTTCAAAACACGTATTATACCTTTGTGTACTGCTTGACCACAAACAGCAACAATGATAAATACAAACTTACAGTTTTCAAGTTCTTAGAAGTCTACTTTGCAGATTATTTATCCACTCAATCGTTTACAGCAAATCATTATAACATGGAAGCTCAGTGCCGTGTTATAATCATGAAATATTAGTCAATAAGAAAAACACGCCACCTTATTCCTACAAACTTTGACGGTGCACCAAAGTGAACATTTTTTGTGGGTTTTTTCTATAGACGTATTAACCTTAAATTCTGTGGGAAAATTTTTGGAACATTATGCTATTGATACGGACTGTAGAAGTTGATCCTAATTACTATTTTTCATTTAATGAATTTCTTTGTCATGACCATATTTTATTGTTGCTGTTGTTATATAGGTTTTAGGACACTGATGCCTCAGAATTGTTCGCCCACAGTGGGGGACCATATCCTGATCATGGAAGTTAAAGTGCTCTTATTTCTTGGAAGCAGAATTAGATACATGATTATTTGCTGACATGGCAGTCAACTTTCTCCACTCTCCCCACGATCTATGTCATTTTGAGTTGACTTAGGTTGTTGACTCATTATTCCTGAGAAGTCCACTGTGACCTCCTGTTCTGTAGTCTAGCAAACTTAAAGCTCTGCTATGCTGTCCTATGACTACTGTATCTCTGATCAGATTTTTGAGGCCAAGAGAAAATATTTCAGTTTCCCTCACATTGCTTATTTGTGAGACAGGAAAAATCATGGACTAGTCAAAATAATGCACAAGATTCTGAAATATTTTGTGCTAAGTAGATATAGGTGAATTTCATATTATCCCAATTTCCTATTATTTCTGAATTGTGCATACAATCTTAGAAAGTTGACTTCCTACCTTTTAAGAATTCCTGGATCTCATCGTTCTAGTTTACAAAACCACTCTTTACGAGCATGGGCTTCATGGTCAGAGATCATGGTTTAATGCTGGTTCTGACCCTTAATGAGCTTGAGCAAATCCCTTACCTCAGGAAAATCAGTGCTCTGATTTAAAGTATGTTGCTGAGGGAATTAAAAACATTGGCACCTACAGAGTGTTTGGTACTTGGCAAATGTTGTTTTGCATCATTTTACATATGCCACCTCATTAAATCCCCATAGCAAACTTGTAAAGTGGGTTTTATTAATCTAGTCTCCTAAATAAGGAAAGTGAAAGTGGCAGAGCTGGGCCTGGATCTCAAATGAGATCTTTCAAATCAGCAAAGAGTGAGACAGTGGCATGGACATATATACACTACCACATGTAAAACCAATAGCTAGTGGGAAGCAGCCGCATAGCACAGGGAGATCAGCTCGGTGCTTTGTGACCACCTAGAGGGGTGGGATAGGGAGGGTGGGAAGGAGGGAGACGCAAGAGGGAGGGGATATGGGGATATATGTATATGTATAGCTGATTCACTTTGTTATGAAGCAGAAACTAACACACCATTGTAAAGCAATTATACTCCAATAAAGATGTTAAAACAAATAAACAAACAAAAAACACATAAGTAAATTCATGAAATTCTTTATGATACCAAAAAAAAAAAAACAACAAACAACAAATCAGCAAAGAGAATGGTTTAGGGAAGACAAAGAACATACTTCCATAGATGCATATAAATTGTTGTGTGTTGGACCTGTAGGAAAAGAACATTCATCTTCATTTTTTTTCTTGTATCTAACTCTAAATGTAGACTATCTACATTAAAGTTTCTCAACCCCCATCTACACTACTCACAGATTGATCTGCCCCTGACACTGACAGTTCTACTCTGTCATCATTGACAGTACTTATCCGATTTTCCTGACCCAGAGCCATAACTTCTCTCTCAGTTTCCAAGATAAACATGTTACTAGAATGATGTTCTGGTAAGGGGATGTCATGAATCAGCTCTGTACACTCCCACTTAGGAGAGGAACAGGGTGACTGGTCCCAGATGTATGTGGCACTGCCATTCTGTTGGTCAGGGAATGCTTCATCTAAACTAAGCTCCTTGCCCGAGAGGCCTTCATTTAGTGTGGCCATGAGGCACATGAGAGTTCTTTCCCTTCTCCACAGCATTGCTCTCCATATCTGGAAGGTATGGTTAATGATGGCAAGAAGGGTCTTCAGGTTCTGCAGAAGGGAATGGGCTGCAACTGCCACCCGCACCGTTCTCCCTAAGGGTCTCTTGATGGCCCCCAGTGACCTGCACCCAGCTTTGCTGGGCTTTTTTTAGCTTGCAAACTTTGCTTTTTGTTCTGAAGTGCTGGGATCTGAGAATCCTGTACCGAAATCTAATCATGGATAATTTCTCATACATCATATGAGGAGATACTTTTATTCTTCTTCTCTGTTGATTAAGTTGGAACTTTTTTGGAGTCAGGTGTCCCCCATTCCTGTGGTGCTCCAGCCCTTGGTAGCAGCCATAACAAAAGCGCTTTCTCTTATGGTAGCTCAAGGTGACCACGATTGTGCCACTTTCACCTGGACTCTGGCTTTTCCCATTGAACTTCATAGGAAGATCAGAAGCCTGTGGTTCCGTCCTAGGTCTGTGACCACTGGCCTGACTTAAAAGACTATTTGCTGGTACGTCAGCAGCTGCCTTCATGAGACTTTTCTCTCCAGATTATTCATGATCAGAGTTCTTCGCTGATGATAGCAACTTCTCTGCTTGGAGTTTCAGGAAGGTACTTGAGGAGGAAATGAAGTGTTTAGTGTCCTTTCTTTTCACTTTAGAGGACAAAGTACTAAGATTCTGAACAGCCATATCGGACTTTGTCTTAGCAAAAAGGGGTTCATCCTGGATCCACAGTTTCTGGATTTGAAAGGCCTTCTTTCTGCGTTGGAAATGCCTCAAATGCCTGCTCCAAGTAACCGGCCTTCCCAACTTGGCTTTCAGAATGCACAACTGTTGATGAAACTAGAACTTCTTAAAGCCTCCAAACCCAGTATTCCATTTCTAAGAAAAGGCTAAGTGGATTCCTTTCCTCCATGGAATTTTCGTCTGTTTTTTCATTTTTCTGATGCATAATGAGATCTGAAGGCAGCTGTGTCCCTCGCTGCTGGAACCTGTCACGCCGCGGGTCCGGATGCTGCGGCAGCTTGGATGGCGGCTGCACCTTCGCCAGCTTTAGGGGAAAGCCCGTCAGCAGCAGGCGCCTGGCCTGCTTACAGCGGCCATGGCCGCCGAGCTTCCTCTGGAAGGGTTGGCTTTTCTCACTCAATCTAATTTTCTGGAGATTCATGCAGGTATTACATGCATCAGTAGGTCTTTCCTTTTTATTGCCGAGAGTATTCCATGGTATCGATGTATCACAGATTGATTAAACATTCACCCATTGAAGGTCACCTGGGTTTTGTTTTGGTTTTTTGTTTGTTTTAATTTGGGGCTCTAATGAATAAGGTTATATTATGTATAGGTTTTTGCTTGAAAATAAATTTTCCTTTTTCTGGGATAGAAACCCTAAGAGTGTGGGTCATGTGATAGCTGTGTGGTTAATTTTTTGAAGAAAATGACAAACTGTTTTCCAGAGTAGCTGTGCCATTTTACATTCACCCAGCAAAGTACTGGGAGATCTAATTTCTCCTAATCCTCATCAGTGTTTGTTGTTATTTTATTTTAACTATTCTGATAAGCGTATAATAAAATCTCATTTTGATTTTAATTTGCATTTCCATTATGGTTAATGATCTTGAACATCGTTTCATGTGCTTATTTGCCATCTGTATATTCTCTTTGATAGTCATATTTTAAAAACCTATCTTCTAATTGGATTGTTTTGTTTACTGTTGAGTTTTGAGAGTTCCTTTTTATGTGTTCTAGATACTGGTTGTTTGTCAGATATACGGTTTGCAGTTATTTTCTCTCACTCTGTAGCTTTTTCATCCTTTTAAGAGTATGTTTTGCAGAGCAAAAGGTTTATTTTGATGATGCCCAGTTTATCAATTTTTCCTTTTATGGATCATGCTTTTGGTGTCAACACGAAAAACTCTTTGCCTAGCTCTGGAACCTGAGGATTTTTTCCTCTTTTTTTTTTTTCTAATAATTTTATGTTTACATTTAAGTCTGTGGTCCACTTTGAGTTAATTTTTCCAAAAGATGTAAGAAATAGGTCGAAGTTCTTTTTGTTTTTATTTTTGGCTTATGGATGTTCAATTGTTCTTGCACTGTTTGTTGAAGAGTCTATCTTTCCTCCACTGATTACTATAGCTAAATATTAAGTCTTGAAATCAAATAGACTGGTCCTCCCCCTTCATTCTTTTTTTTTTCAAAATTGTTTTAATTGTTCTTCATCTGTTGATGAGAAAGAGTTCTGTGACTTTGCAAAAAAAAACTCAGAGGGAGGATAATATTCCCTTTGGAGGGTGATTGTGAGATTATGGGCACTGACACATATAAAGTACTTAATATAGTACCTGGCATATGATGCAGACACTTAGCTTTCTTCCTGTTGATTCTAAACCAACCATCAAAAATCCTACACATACACACACACACACACAGACTCTCTCCTCCAGTAATACTGTATATTATGTTCTCTGTTTTATGTAAATGTGTTATATATGCAACCAGGTAAGAAATATGCCTTTGGTAAGAAATACATGTGAAGGAAACAACTCAAAAGGACTAGCTGTTACTCTCATCCACATCTGTAAATAGGAACTATCCAGTCTCCATTTCCTTCCCATACCTTCAGTTTGAGATATAAGCTCTGATAAGGACCTCAATCAACTGGGAAGTTATGGTCTCATCCAAACATCAACGGAACTCATGCCCAGCCAGGAGACAGTGAGATAGGCTCCCAACAGGAAAATAAAAAGTGAGTATAAATATTGCCTAACTCATCAGAACCTGTTTCTGAATTGGAATATTGACTATTGCTGGCAAAAGAGTAATGTCCTATTCCACTTTAGCCCACTGGCCTCCTTGCTGTTCCTCCCACTTTCCAGATACATTGTGACCTTTGCCCTGGTTGGAATGTTTTTCCCCCAGATATCCACATGGCTCTATCTTTCATCTCCTTCAGATGTTATTCAAGTGTCACTTTCTCACGGAGGTCTTCTCTGCTCAGCCTATTGAAATCACTCTACACAACCCCTAAACCCAAAAAAAAGTCTTCTTCCTGGCTTTATTTTTCTTCTTGGCTCCTATCACCATCTAGCATAGAACACGTATATTTGACAAATTTGGTTAGATTTCATGTACTAACTTGTAAGCTCTATGAAGGCCTTTATTTCACTGTTGTATACTATGTACCTAGAAAGGTGCTTCTATGTAGTAGTCACTTGATAAATATTTGTTGAATGAATCAAGTAGAGAGGTTTCAAAAGGCCAGTGGAGAATGTCATGGCTTTTAACTATAATACTTTAAATCTAAGATCAGTGGCAACCTTAATAGGGGAGATCTTAAAATCCATTTCTTCTAGGAGAATGTCAACTAAATAAACATATATAATAGATAAATACATGTTTCACAGATTCTCCTATTTCCTTTCCCAAATCTTAACCCACTCTCCTGCTGCCCTCTCCCCTTCCAAAAAAAGATGACAGATTAAACGAAAAATGCATTTCTTGCCCATTGGCCTTCTCCTCTCATTCCACTGCTCAGGCCCAAAATCTTGGATACTTTCTCATACCTACAGTCAATTCAGGATCTATGAGTCCTCTCACGATCTTCACTGCTATTGTCTCTGGAAGCCACAATGGGCTTTTGCCTGAAATACAGCAAATTGTCTTCTAGTTGGTTTCTCTACTTCCAAATTTGACACTCCACAATCTACTTCCAAATCAGCCAGAGTGTTATGGACTGAACTGTGTCTCTCTAAAATTCATATGTTTAAGCTCTAACCTCCAGTGGGACTGTAGACACAGCCTTTGAGACAGTCAGAGACAGAGCCTTTTTAGAAGTAGTTAACATTATGTAAATACGGTCATAAGGTTAGGGCACTAATCTGATAGGCCTCTCTCCTTATAATAAGCAACAGGGGAGAACTCAGTCTCCACCATGTGAGGACACAGCAAGTAGGGAGCCGACTTCAGGCCAGCAAGAGAGCTCTCACCAGAACCCAACCACGCTGGCACCCTCATCTTGGACTTCCAGCCTTTAGAACTAAGAGAAAATAAATTTCTGTTGTTAAAGCCACCCAGTCTATGGTATTAGTAAGCCTAAACTGCCTAATACATAGAGTAATTCTTTTAAAAGCTAAGTTACACCATGCCATCCCTCTGTGTGGAACCCTCCATTGGCTTTTTACTCCTCTGAATATTAGTTAAGAGTTCTAAAAATCCTAGAAATTGCCTTTAGGAACCTATAAATTCTGGCTTTTCTTTCCTTCCTAATCTCATTTCCTACTACTCTCCCCATCCATCACTTCCTTCAACCACACTGGCCTCCTCTCTTGTGCTTGAACCCACCAGGCGTGTTCCCATTTCAGGACCTCTGCACCAGCTGTTCCTTCTGCCAGAATCCTCTTTTCTCAGTACTGTCATGATTCACCCCTCACTTCTTTTGAGCCTTTGCTCAAAAATTAATGACTTAATGAAAAAAATAATGCATTTGGGGCATCTATTTCTAAATGTCAGTTTAATATACTTGCAACTTTATAGTTAGATTGTATCATCCATTATAGCTTAAAGGAATACTTAAGTTATAACTTCCTTTTACCAACAAAATGTTTGGTTTTCAATACCCTCAAGAACTATTGCAATAAATCCAAATAATATTCCAGTTCCTGATTATAATAGGAATGAGAGTCAATAAATTAGATCACCTGAAATGAGCTTATATTTTTAGTGATTTAGATGAGCTTTTTCAGCAGATATTTGGTAAGTACCCACTATGCAAGGCTGATTGGCCACTGAGGATCAAAAATAAAACAGTCCCTACCTCGAGCAGCTCACAGATTAGTAGGAACCAATTCATGTTAAAAATAATAATTGGTTTTAACACAAAGCAAAATTTAAATACAATTCTTTGGTAGTTTTTAATTTATTTCCCTTTTTAAATTAGATCCAAGTAAAAGTATATTCCTCTTTTTGTAAATTGTTATCATTAAACAAACTATGTATCAACTAGCATAGAGATATATATGTAATTATTTCCCCCAAAATTAGCACTAGTCATCTATGAATGATGCTTGCATCATTTAAAAAATAAGCATGTATCAAAAAACATGTTAGAACAGTATTTTCAATAACAGGACTCGACCCCAAGAACTAAAATAGAAAAGTGATGTGATATCCATAAATGAAACCAGTAAATTTAGCCAAGGGCCAGAGGTTTCGGTGCAGAGTACTCCTAAAGGCTTTCTGGCAAAAAGTTTGCCCTGGTCCTAAACAGGCAGCATCTTCTATTCAAAAGTTTCACTCCTCCCCGCCACATCCGCGGAAAACCTATTGGCGCACGAGTTCTTCCTTTCAGCAACAAACTCTTCGGTTCACGATAAAGTAAGTTGAAGAAGCTATCTGATTGGCTAGGAGATAATGACGTAAGATTTCTCAAGCCCACTGAGAATCGTCCTCCCCAAGCCTGGCTCAGATTCGGCTTTCCGATTGGTTCTTACTGCAAGAAGGCGGGGACAATTGCTGAAGTTGACCTCTGGGTCGGGAACCCCAGCAAACATGGCGGCGGCCAGGTGCTGGAGGCTTGTGCTCCGTGGTCCAGGGCTGTCACTGCACACCGCGGCCGGGGCCGCCGTCACGGCTCCCGAAGTGACCGGCCCAGATGTCGCGGCGGCCCCAGTCGCGCGCTACCCGCCGCTCGTAGCCTCTCTGACTGCCGACAGCAAGGCGGCACGGCAGCGGCGAGTGGAGCGATGGCAGGCCACGGTGCACGCGGCCAAGTCGGTGGACGAGAAGCTGCGAATCCTCACCAAGATGCAGTTCATGAAGTACGTAGTTTACCCGCAGACCTTCGCCCTGAACGCCGACCGCTGGTACCAGAGCTTTACCAAGACCGTGTTCCTGTCGGGCCTACCGCCGCCGCCGCCGCCTGCCAAGCCCGATACCGAGCCCGCGCCGGCTCTGGACGTAGCGGCCCTGCGCGCCGCCGCCTGTGACTGCCTCCTGCAGGAGCACTTCTTTCTGCGGCGCAAGAAGCGTGTGCCGCTCTACCTGGAACGTGAGGCCATCGCTTCGCCTTTCTTGGACCAGCTGGTTGCCTCCCTCACGGGCCTGCTCAGCGCTCGCAATCCAGCCCTGGCTGCCGCCGCCCTCGGTGAGCCTCGGGCCCGCCATTGCCGGCGGGGGAGGTGGGGATGGTAGGGGACCTCTCTGCGCCAGATTTGCCCCCTCTTCCTTTCTTCTGCTTGGTTAGGTTTTTTTCCTAGTTCTTTCGCTCCTGGCTGGCCACAGCGTCCGGAGACTGGGTTCTCGTGCCTGTGCTGCCACCTACTCACTGTACAGCCCTAGGCTAAGTAGCCTAAGGCCTCCAGGACTCTGCTTTGTGAAGGTCCAGACAAGTGTTGGTTAAAGAGAAGGGGCTCCTGGAGAGCGGGACAGGCCTGGGGTTGCCTTTTAGCTCTTCCACCAAAAAGTTACTGACCTTATGTTAGTTTATAAACCGATTTTGGCCTAGTTTTTCTCATTTTCAAGATGAGAATACGATAATAGTACTACTTGGTCATAGATAGAACTGTTAAGATTAAAGGCGATATTGATTAAAATACCTAACGTATATTCGGTACTCTCTATGTGCCTGGCCCTGCTCTGAATTTTGTATGTGCCAAATTTAATCCTCACAGTAACTTTACAGTAGGCAGCGTTGTTTTATAAATGAAAAAAACAAACAGATCCATCCAAGGCACAGAAACGTAAAATGTATCTAGTTAAAGAGCTTACAGCTGGTAGATTTGGAGGACGGGCTTCAAACCCAGCCATTCTGGGTTCCCAGGAAACAATCAGCAACTTCTGTTTTACTGTTACATGCAGGCATGAAAAATAATGAATGGATAGGCAGTTTTAAAAATGGGTGTTTCTGAAGTGTTCATCATTTTATATCTGCCACCCAGTAGGTATCTTAATAAATATCTATTGAATTAACGTTACTGTGACTGTAGGTGTGTGCTCAACGGAGTCTTGTAGTGTTCTTGTTTCTTCCCTCCCAGTTGGGAATGAAGTGGTCTTGAGAGAAGCGTCACAGACTTTGCTCATGATTGATGGCCTGGGAAAGTTGACAATCTCGTCAAAACCCAGGTTCCTCTTCTATATAATGGAGATGATAACAGTTATACATACCTTTGAGAGTTATTGTGAAGATTGAATTAGTAATTCATAAGACACCTCTGACTCTTAGTAAACTTTTTATTTCTGGTGAGTGATGCTGCTGTTGGTCTTATTTTATGTTTATTCTTAACTGAGAAACCTCTTTGGTTACAGTGCTTAGTGTAGCGTGGCACAAGTAGACAATAAAGGTTTGAGCGTTATATTAAAGTTGTGACTGTTTAAGTTAAGTTATTACATAATGCAGACTCTATATCTTACATCAAAGAGTAATTTTTGATGTATTTTCAGTTAGCACAGTCATTCTTGAGTTCTGTATTGCTGAGTTTGGTGTTCTGACAATAACTAAATTCATCTAAATTATCAGATAAAAATTTTTTGAATATCTTTTGATAGATTGTAAACGCCCAGTTCACTTTTACTGGTTGCGTGGTGAAGAAATTATTCCTCGTGGTCATCGGAAAGGTCGAGTTGATGCTTTGAGATACCAAATAAATGATAAACCACACAACCAGATTCGAATATCCAAACAACTACCCGAGGTAAGGATTTATTGCATATGTTTCTGTTGACAGTTGAGGAGGAACTGTCATAGCAGGCTAGGTAATGGCCTACGTAGGATACAAAGTTTTGGATAGAACCCTTTTCTTTCAAGTGTATTTGGAATATATCTCAGCTGAAATTCTTTTTCAGCTTTTTAACTTGCTATAGTATGTATATTTTGCAGAGGTCAAATAATTGTTTTAAGTGGGATTAAGTCCTCAGTTTTTAGGACCATACAAATCTTTTTTTTAATATGAAAATACTGATAATAGTTTATGATTGTAATTTACGGTAAACTACCCTACCTAATTATAAATCAAGGCATTTTTACAGCTATAAGCTGGTCATCTTACGTGTATACACTTCTTTTGGAGAAAACAAGTGTGTTTTGAGTGTCATCTGTGTGTCCATGTCAGAGGTTGGCACATTTCTTCTGCAGAGGTCCGGATAATAAATATTTTAGGCTTTGGGGGCCATAAGTCTCTGTTGCATTCTCAGTTCTTATCATGTAACTGCAGCTGTGTACCATAGGTAAATGAATTTGCATGACTGTGTTCCAATAAAACTTTATTTGGAAAAACAGGTGGCTGGCTGGATTTGACCCATCACTAGATGGTAGTGTTAAATCATTTTGTAAAATCATCTCATTTTTAAGATTTTTAAATCTATTAAGAATGTGACTAAAACATATGCTAGTGTTGCTGTGAATTCACTTATGACTTTTTCTTTAAGTTTGTGCCGCTGGATTATTCTGTACCTGTAGAAGTCCCTGTTATGAATTGTAAGCCAGACAAACTTCCATTATTCAAACGGCAGTATGAAAATACCATATTTATTGGTAAGTTTCCTCTTTTAATAAATGAGTTCAAAGTGTCCTGTGCAAATTTGCATAATTAGTTCTTGATGACCAAGAGGTTCAGATAGTCTGTAAGCAATGTAATTCATCTCAGGTTGCAGTATGCATGAAAATAGGATAGAAAATATTCTTTCAGCTTGCCATTTAAAATTTTACTTGTTTCTACTGAATTAACAGTATTTAACTCTAACAAATAGTTATGTTTATTAGGCTTTGTTGATTTATTATTTATATAGAAAAGTAATTTGTGTTTTTTCAAAAGTAAACAGGTAAGAACTGGATTTGAGGTAGTGATTGGCTTTTTTTTAACAAAAGCCTCCCATTTGTGCCACACACTGATAACCATCAGGAATATAAAAATTAATAAGGCCTGATCTCTGTGCTCATGCAGCTTATACTTTGGCTATTTTTTCTTTGTTTATTAATTCCTAGCTGATTGAGGAAGATTTTTAAGAAAGCAGCTTTCTGCTGGTCCTCCAGAACTGTTTTATCAGTACATTCTCAGTTGCTGTGGTCTTAGACAGTGAATTATGGGGAACTTTTGGTTGAAAAGACTTAACCACTAAAACCAAGAATGTCAGCATTATAAAGGAAGTTTTTAAAGTTATGAAGCATTTGTATCCTTTGGTGATTATGACCAGCAGAATGACAAAACTCCTAACGATGACCGAGGAGTTTGAGAAAACTGAAATAATAGGGAATTTAAAATAAATTTTACATATATTCTTTTGACTTATCCTATGTCATAGTGAGCTGATGATAGCTAGCAGATTGTACTTTCAGGTGAAATTTATTATAATCAATAAAATAAATAAGTAAACCAAGCTTTCCATTTGTGTATTTTGAATGCTGATCACATAATGAGTAGAGGAGACAGATAGCCTTGAAGCAAATACTGAGGACATGTGCTCCAGATATTCTACTTGCGTATTTCATCTGAAGTGTTTTTATTTTGCTCTTCAGGGACAAAGACAGCAGATCCACACTGTTATGGACATACCCAGTTTCATCTGCTACCTGACAAATTAAAAAGGGAAAGGCTCTTGAAACAAAACTGTGCCAATCAGATAGAAGTTGTTTTTAGAGCTAATGCTATTGCAAGCCTTTTTGCTTGGACCGGAGCACAGGCTATGTATCAAGGTAAAACTAGTTTTATGGCATTATAGTTATTGGAAGACATTTTAAGAATTTAATAGATCAAATTGTTTTCCTTGGGTTAAAATGTAGGCTGAATCTTCACATTCTGAAAACTTTTGCATTGGCACAAAAATGCAGTTGTTTTAAAGTCCATAATTAAATATTTTACATTTGTAGTTGGTAAGTGGCACTTTGGTAGTTACTCTGATCTTTTACTTTGACCATTTTTGTGTGAATGTATTTCTTTCTGATGATGTTCTCAAGCATTTCAAAGACTACCTAACTGAGTCAGCTCTGTAGATGACAGCAGCTTTCTGAAACTAGAAAATGAAATGCTTTCATGGATTAAATTTTAGATTAAATCACAGTTATGATGTATAACTTCTTTGAAGGCCATATCTAGGGTGTGAGTGAGGAGACTGTTTATTCAGTTCCTGGCTTATGGTTTTTACATACCAGGTGTTTTTGGCCTTGGAGATATAGTGTTGAGTGAGAGAGACAGATCCTGCTCTCCTGGAGCTTATGTTATAGTAAGGAGAGTAAAAGATAATAAACATGTAGCATTTTTAGCTAGTGATGTTACTCTGGAGAGGCTATACTAGATGAGGGGTAGAATGATTCATAGGTTGCAGGTATAAATGAGGCATGGGGCAGAATCTATTTAAACAGAGTTAATTCAGGGGAGGTCTCTAAAAAAATTACATCTGAACAGAGACCTGAATGGTGAGGAGCTGCCTTTGCACAAACCTGGGGGAAGGACACTTCTAGGCAAAAGGAATGGCAAGTAACTCTGAGCTAGGAACGGGCTTGAAGTGTTGAAGGAACAACATGAAGGCTGATGAAGAAAGGGAGGGGGAGAATGGAAAGCGATAGGGAGTGAGAGAGAGGAAGCTGGAGGCATGCCATGGAGGACTTGTAGAGCCAGCCCATTGTGAAGCATTTGGATTTTGTTAAAATACAATACATACCTAGATTACTCCTATATAAGCATCCGTGAGGAATTTTAATACAGATTTAATTGCTGCCAGGCTCACCTTTTTCCTTTATATATATTTTAACCTTACACTCACAATTGTTTTGTTTTTTTTTTTAAATTTATTTATTTGTTTTGTTTGTTTTTTGGCTGCATTGGGTCTTCGTTGCTGCGCGCCGGCTTTCTCTAGTTGCGTCGAGCGGGGGCTACTCTTCGTTGCGGTGTGCCGGCTTCTTATTGTGGTGGCTTCTCTTGTTGTGGAGTTCTAGGAATGCGGGCTTCAGTAGTTGTGGCGCACGGACCTAGCTGTTCCGTAGCATGCGGGATCCTCCCGGACCAGGGCTCGAACCCATGTCCCCTGCAGTGGCAGGCGGATTCTTAACCACTGAGCCACAGGGGAAGCCCCACAATTGTTGACTTAGGTTTTTGTAATAGAAATAAATGGATAAAGTAGGAATAGGAGTAGACAGAATCAGAAAAAGTAGAAGGAAACTTTCTTGAAGATACTAGAATGGCATTGTTTATTCATAAAAGATAAAGTACTTCTTTTCACAGTATAATTCTATATTTTAACAATACTGTTTATTGGCTATTTTCATTAAAGCTGATATAAAATATGAGTGGCAAAATTCATAAGTTACTCCTTGGCCCTGGCAGTTGGATTTAAAAGTATTAAAGCCAGTCAGTCTGGAACAAGAAGCAGCCAGAAAACTTGAGTAGTAAAGGTATTAAGATATCCTGGAACCTTATGATGACGTAAAATACACTAGGCAAAATGAAAGCAACTCATAAAATCAATTTTGAATTATAAATTAAGACACAGAATTCATCTAATAACTACATGGTTTAAGTTCTTAGAAAGTCAAGTTTTTTTCTGAAGGGCGTTTTTTTGTTAGATTTGGTGAAGTAAATGGCAGTAATGGTTATTGGGTGTTAGATGCTGCTGGTATAAGGAAAATTTGAACATATTTGAGGTTGTGAGTAATCATGTGGTTAGTACCAGATGTAGGAGAGATCTGCATAGATAGAGCTTGCTGCTCTTCTTAGATGAAGTGAGTTAAGGTTGAAAGCTGATGAAGTCCAAAGTTGTTGAAAAGGTGTATCATGAACTTTGGGGATAGTAGAAGGAAGGAAATAGTTCTTGATGCAGAAATGGAATATAGGATTAGAATGGAGAAGATAGGGAAAACTTTGAGATCTTTAGGAATTTGGTAGGTAAAATATATAGGTTTTAGGAGGTATTTTATACCCTCTAATGTGTTTTGTTTTGGTAAAATATATTCTGTATGTAAGTTTCAGCATAGCTTTCTTCTACAGGATTCTGGAGTGAAGCAGACGTTACTCGACCTTTTGTCTCCCAGGGTGTGATCACAGATGGAAAATACTTCTCCTTTTTCTGCTACCAGTTAAACACTTTGGCGCTGACTGCACAAGCTGATCAAAATAACCCTCGTAAAAATATATGTTGGGGGACACAAAGTAAGCCTCTTTATGAAACAATCGAAGATAATGATGTGAAAGGTTTTAATGATGATGTTTTACTTCAGATAGTTCACTTCCTACTGAATGGACCAAAAGAAGACAAATCACAGCTGTTGGTAAACTAAGAAAGAACATTTGATTCGAGACTTTGGGAATACTTAAATTTCACTGAAGGAACAATGCAAGGAATTTTGATAATGAGACTTCTGTCAAATATTAAATGTACTGATTTTGAGACAAATATTTCTTATGTTAACCTCTGATTAGACCTTTCATTTGGCTCAAAATACATCACTAAAGGATTTAATTTTAGATACAGTATGTCGATTAAAAATAATTTTACTTATATGTGACAAACTGATGAGACTAATTGAGCAGTCATCAATACCTGGTATTAATTGTGTGTGTAAGCTCGTACTACTTGCTGCATACCACTCACTGCATGACAGGCCAGTAATTTGAGAGACAAGGTGTTGGCGCAAGGAAAAACGACGTTATTTGGAAAGCCAGTGAGCCAAGATGGCGGACTAACATCCTAAAGAATTATTTTAATTCAGGGTAGAACTCTAGCTTCTTTTATGCTAGGGAAGGGGGAAGCAGGGTGCCTGATAAGCTTGTGGACAGTCTTCTGACTTGTTGGTAATGAGATAACCAGGTGGTATTTCGGGAGTCAACATTAATCAACCTTCCGGTTCCAACCTGGCTGGGGTGTACGTGCTTGTGGTCAGCATGTAGTTAACTTTTTCTACGTGGTGAGAATTTTAGTATCTATAATAAACAACTGAAGGATATGGCTCAGAATATTATCTATAGCCCTCAAGGAGGAACTAAAGGTCTTTTGACTTTGTTTTATGGCTAAACTGGTATTCTGTCTTGCTTGACTATTTTCCTTTGTTTCTGCATTGTCTCATTTCTCTGACTAAATTTGCTGTTTGGAACTCAGGGAAGGCCTTGGAGGCTAAAGCTTTTCTACAAACAAGAGGCAGGGGATATGGGGGTTCTGTACCCTGGAAGGCCCTGCAGGTCCTGCTCAGTTTTCTGTGGTTTTAAAAGTAATCTAAAGACAGTTCAGTGCTTGAGAATATTTAGATGTTTTGTTATATTTTTTCTTTTTAATTTTTTATAATAATATCATATAGAGTTTGAAAACCCTACACAAACCCCTTCAAAACATGAACAGTATTTTGCACATATAGGAAACTGGCACAGAGGAGTTAAAGTGACTTTAATAAGTTTTCACAGATGATTAATAATATAACTGATGAATTATATGCAACTTAGGTTCCTTAGAGCTTAGAAGTAACATTAGTATATTTCTGCTAGTTTCATTTGTTCTATCCCAAAGATTGGAAAACTAGGTTTGTTATGTTTCAAAATCTATTGTCGGTAAAATTGTTAATCTTGTTGAGGATTAAGGTTCGTTCAAACTATTTTTAGTGAGAAAAGATGATTACCTTTGTTGTTGTTGTTGTTGTTTTTTGGCCGTGCTGTGTGGCATGAGGGATTTTAGTTCCCTGACCAGGGATTGAACCTGTGCCCCCTGCAGTGGAAGCACCGGACCACCAGGCAATTCCCCTAATTACCTTTGTATAACCATGCTAACACTTACGATTTGATATAAACTCCTGCTGTAAATATCTAAAAATAATCCATTATTTACTGTAGTTAATGACAAATGCTGTTTTTTCTTTCTTCCTTCTTCCTTCCCTCCCTTCCTCCCGCTCTTTCAAAACAGAGGTCACAGTTACATGGAATAGATGCCTCAGCTAGAAGGGATCGTTTACTACAAATGATTGCTAAACTGAAGGAATATTATTTGAAAGTTGTAATTCAGTTCAGGCAAGTGCCACCTTTGCAAGGCATTGTGCTAAGTGTTCCATCTTTACTTTCACTTTTTGCAGAATGCCATGTAATTTCACTCCACCATTCTTTTATTTAAGCTGTTTCCAAAGCTTGGAATACTGTTTTCTACCCTTGGTCCTGTTTATTCCAACCTGTCTGTTGCATTCTCATTCATCCTTCATAGAAAAATGCAGGTATAGAGGGAACAACCATATCAAGCTCCAAATAAAATATATCTCTTAATCTTTGCTCTCACCTTCTAACTAATTGAACCTTGGGCAATTTGAGTTACCATCCTTGATTTTTGCTTCCATAAAACAAAATAATTTCACAAAGTTGTCTAAGGATGAAATGAGCTAGTGTATATGAAAGTGCTTTTAAAATATTATGTAATTAAAATATCGAGGGTTCAGTTGAAATACTTTTCTTTTCCTAAACAGATTGTAATTGATTGTCCCATCCTTTGAATACTTCTTCCTCTATGGTAGCACCTGTTTCATTGTTTCACAACAATTTTTCTCATTACCAATAGTGGACAACACACACATCACACATACACACCTGTACGTACATGTCAGGACTTCATAGAGCACTTACTATATTCTAGAGCATGGTCTAGATATTTTACCGATATTAGCTCACTTAATCATCACAACCATTTTGTGAGCTAGGGACTGTTATTCTCATTTTGCTGGTGAGTTAACAGGCATAGAGAGCCCAACAGCTTATTGCAGGTCACACAGCTAGAAAGTGGCAGGATTAGAATTTGAGCCCAGGTGGTCTGACTCCAGAGCCTGTGGTAGATATTCCCCAGTAATACACTATAGATGTAGTCAGTGCTACAGCAGTGTATCAGTGGTATAAATTTAGATAAAGGAAATGTTAATACTGACTGATATGAATCATAGGAATGTGCCTTGGAGCAAGTAGCATTTGAATTGGTCCTTGATAGATGACATTTTCCAAAAACAGGACAGTAAGTGGATAGATCTGTGAATGAAGGTGAAAAGTTCAAGATTTACCTGGGAAGTAGGTGGTAACTTGCTTTACCCAAGTAGGGTGTAGTCTGAAAGCATTTCGAGAAAAAAATTATTTACTAAGAAACAAAATCTAATTGGTGTCCCATCTACATATAACACTGAACGTTTGGAAACAGTGTAGCAGTGTTTAGACTTCTGGGGGAAACATTACATCAGAAGAAATCTAAATTAGTCAAGATAAAGATAGGTTAGGACAATTGAAAAAAATGTTAGAACACCCAAGTCTCTTATAAATTCATCAAAAATATATTGCAGTTGATTAGCACATGATTTAATAGAGGAACCAATGAATGGAGGAATCAAAATGAATAAATGTAATGAGTACACAAAGTCGTATCAGGCAAAAGTAAGCATAAATCAGGGTTAGTACCTATAATTTCAAACAATTCAAGGCAAGAAAAGAAATCTAGTGTTAAAAGGTCATTTTATGTCATAAACTGTAATCAGTGTACGAAATGTTAGTCTTAGTCTTGAGAAGTTGGAGTAACTAAAAATGAGGAATAATGAGTAAAGGTGACTTAATATAATTTGGTATCTTACAAACAGAATAGATCGTTTAAAATGTGGTAGCACATGTATACAAAGTCATTTATTAGACCACAGAAAGTGTTAGGAAATTCTTAAAAGCGGGAATCATATAGGTCGTAAACTCTATCCACGCTGCGGTATACCCAGAAATCGTTAGTATAGTTTTAAACCAGGAACACCTAATCATTTGAAAATAAAAGTATATTCCTCAATGGTTATTGCCTGGACAGAATTTTCAATATAAAAATCAAACACTCCCAGAGCTATATCACAATCTAAAAGTGAGAGCTAGTTATCTTACTTGCCTTTTCATTTTTGTCAGATGTATTTTTATATGATCTGGACAGTTCTTCCTTTCCTATGCTTTGAGCAGGAAAGCATTGTATTAGTGTAAGTAAAACGTTAGACTAAAATACAAATCCTGCTTATAAAAGCTAGTGGGATATAGCCAAAGTTATTCTGAATACATTTACTCCTAAGGATGCAGGAAGGTGCTGTAGGAGAGAATCACTGAATAAACATATCTCTTCCTTTTGCAGTTGTCAAGTAACTTTGCTTTAATACTTTTTGTTTTTGTATTAAAACACATGGAGTAGAATGGGAAAAGCCACATATATTTTAAAAGATAAAACATGAAGTTCAGAGAAATTTTCACTAATCTCAGAACTCTGGGAGAGCATCATATCTTGCTTTTTGCTGTCTTACATTTGATTTGATGCCTGTTTACTAGTATACTTAGTGGCAAATTTATAAAGTTACGTGTTTATGTAAAGTAAGAAAATAAAATCTGTATTTGCTAGAAGAGTTTAAAAAAACAAACTAAAGAAAATCAGAAGAAGAAAATATAAATGTAGAAGACTGAATTGGAAGAGAAAGCAGACTTGACAAGTAGATGCACTAACTGGTTCTTTATCCTAGCCCCTCCCATGTCAGTGAGTTAATATTCTAGTAAATCTAATCAAGAGGAGAAAAGAAAACATTGAGAATTGGAAAAGGGGAAGTAATATACTTGGTGGAGGCTCTAGATAGATAGGAAAATGCTATGTATAACAAATTTGGACATTTTCTGCTGAGAAATATAAACAAAATGATAAAGATAGAAAGCTTAAATGGACCATGGAAGAAACTGAAAATATTTCTAAGATACCTTCCGACAAGGATCCAGAGCAGTACAGTTTATCTGTGAATTCTTTAAAATTTCCATGAAACAAAACTAAAGTTTGGAGTGCTACCCAATTCATCTTATTAACTCATCCCAATTTTTTAAAAAATCTCTAAAAACATACAGGTTAAATGCACATTTGTATATGAATGCAGAAACTCCAAATGAAATGCCACATACCAACTTCAACAGTAATTAAAAAATCTACCCTAATAGGGTAGAGTTAATCATGGAACTTCAGTACCAGATTGATGTTTGGAAATATGCTAATAGCTAACATCAGTAGTTCAAAGGAAAAAAATAAGGCTTTTGATAAACTTCTTACTCTTGGTTAAAAAAGCAAAGAAAAATGGGTATTAATAGAAGGATATTTTAATAAGAGTTTTATGTTAGTCAACCCCCAGTTTATGTTTAATGGTGAACAATAACTGATGTTCCCACTGAACTCAGGTAAGACTGCCAGCTTTGACCTTTATGTGTGGTTTGCTGATTCATTCCAGGTGCCTAGAATCGTACAAGCAAGCACTCCAAAGTTTGTTGAATAGATGTGAATTAATGAACTTAAGGTAGTCAGTCTTTCTAGTTTGGAATCAGGTATATCTCCTCATTTATTTGCACTTTTCGTATCTCAGCAAAGTTACAGTTTTCTTTATGAAGATTTCCATGCCTAGATGTTTCTGTAACTGTGAATGAATTTTTTTAATTTCAGTTATTTTTTATAGCTTCAAAAAAGGCTTTGTAATAGCTGTTGTTGACTGCTATATATTTATTTGGTAAAAGCCCTGTTTAATTAGCTCATTAAATCAGGAATTTTTTAGTTGAGTCTCATGAGGTATATAGCTCCAGTCTGTCTTGGGTTCCTCTGAAACTGCTTTTCAGCACAGATAATCATCAACCTCCACGTAGTAAAATCACTGGACAGTCTCTGACTACTTCACTCAGTACATTTGTCACATTTGGCGTGGATGACCACCCCTTCATTCTTGAAGTGGTGTCATTTATTGCCTTCAATGAAACATACTCCATTTTCCTCCTATCTCTTTGACCATTCTTTCACATTCCCCTTTGCTGTTCTTCCTCTGATCTTTCTTTAAATATTGGTATACCTCAGGCTTCTGCTCTAGACTCCATCTTTTTTTATCCACCATCTTTCCTTAGATGACCTTACCAAGTTTCATGGATTTAAATATATTTATAAGCACATTCAAAATTGCAATTCTATTTCAATTTTGTGTTTCATATCTGAACTGTTAACATCACCATTGTAACTGAATGGGTCTGAGTGATTAAAATTAGGGTGATTTTTCAGTTTCATAAATTTCCCAGAAAATACATATTATTTTTATAATAAAAAAATTCACTTAAATTAGAGAAACTAGTTCTCTTTCCTGAACGGACTCTAATATGAAACCACCGTCTTATGTCAAATTGTACTCCATCATAAACAACTTTATTGTGAAATTGTATTTGGAAAAGCATTTCTTGAGTACATTTGTTATTTAAGAAAAGTTCGTTCAATAAAATTCACATAAGTTTCATCATACGTATATTTAACTTATTCTAAATAGTTGATCCCTATAAACTGAAAACTTATTTATTAGGTACAAAGACCTTAGATTTTTTTCTTGAGATATTTTAATAGACCAGTCAAGTTAATTGCTATGCATATTGCATTTTATATTAAATTCTAGCACATTTTGGATAATGCTTAAATTAAATGTGAGGTACGGTTAATTCACATAAAATATGTTAGGCACAATCATTTTTTAATGATTTACTATTTACTATTTACTATTACAGAATCATTTACTATTACAGAAATCAGAAAAAAAATCGTTGCTTTGGACAGAGGCAGGAAAAAAGAAAAAGAAAATAAAAGGGAAAAAATTGCTACAGAGAATATTGAGAATAGAAAGCAAAGATCCACAGGTGAACAACATTGACATTGGCCAGTATTTGATTGGACAAGGTTGAATTTCTCATGAAAGGCCTTAGTATTCCAAAGTTTGGTAAAAAAAATTTTGTAAGACAAACAACAATAACAGTACAAAATAAAAAGCAGGGACTAATAAGACTCCACAAAGGGTGAGAATTATAGGTAATGATATTCCAAATGTACAGACGTGATCACTGTCTTGGTGTGTAATAAGCACACTGTAGACTAAAATTCAGCAATAGTTACTATCCAAATAAGCTTATCTCTTCATTAAATATAGCTTATAAGACTATGTAACTTTAAGAGTATTCTCATAATTAGCCTGCTTTAAATAATG
Source organism: Eschrichtius robustus (assembly GCF_028021215.1). Classification (NCBI taxonomy): domain Eukaryota; kingdom Metazoa; phylum Chordata; class Mammalia; order Artiodactyla; family Eschrichtiidae; genus Eschrichtius; species Eschrichtius robustus. The sequence goes on from NC_090825.1 coordinate 37,068,814, forward strand.
TTCTGGATGTCATCCTTAGAACAAAATTAAGCTCCATTTCTCAATCACATTTCTTTGTTTCTTTCCCTCTATGTAAAAATACGGAATTCTGCCTCCGGTCTTGATTACATTTTGTGTTCTTTGTCATCCTATAGAATTCTGCATTTCACTTTGGAAATTTCTGTAATTAACTTTTGATGCTTGAAATTGGCTTTTGAAACTTTTATAGTAGTTTGGACATAAGTTTGGGGTTTAACGTGTAGGTTGTATTTTTGGCTTTTTGCATCTTTAAAAGAAAGTTATGGTTATGAGATGATTTGTTTTTAAAATTATGTAAAGGAACTGCCATTGGATTTAAAACTCAAGTAGTGTTCTCTAGAAATGAATTGAATTGATGGGAAGTCCAAGTTGATACATGCAAATGGGATATCACTTTTTTTTACCTTTTTAGTTTTTGGACAAAATAAATGAAGTTTTAAATCGGTGACATATAGCAAAAACTTATATATTAACCAGTTTAGAAAAGCTGAAGACAGAAGAAAGTAGCCATCTTTTATTTTTGTTTATTCTTTTAAATTTTTATTTATTTATTTATTTATTTTTGGCTATGTTGGGTCTTTGTTGCTGCGCACGGGCTTTCTCTAGTTGCGGCGAGCGGGGGCTACTCTTCTTTGCGGTGCACAGGCTTCTCACTGCGGTGGCTTCTCTTGTTGTGGAGCATGGGTTTTAGATGCGTGGGCTTCAGTAGTTGTGGCATGTGGGCTTCAGTAGTTGTGGCACGTGGACTTAAGTAGTTGTGGCTCGCGGGCTCAGTTGCTCCGTGGCATGTGGGATCTTCCTGGACCAGGGCTCGAACCTGTGTCCCCTGCCTTGGCAGGCGGATTCTTAACCACTGTGCCACCAGGGAAGCCCCCATCTTTTATTTTTGAATAGATAACTGTGTAAATGATTATAAACTTGATGCTTTAATATTTTAATTCAAACAAACACCCTCAGAATGTTTTTATAAAAGTTGTGTATTGATATAAAGATATTCACACCTTTAGCATTTGTTAGATGTGGTACATATATATATAAAATGGGAATTGCCATATTCATTTTTGCTATGGCCTTATGGCCTTATTCATCTTGTAGAGGTCTATACTGCAGGAATATGTAACCAAATAACATTATAAATTAGCTACCTGTACTTTTTATCATTTTAATTCTAGGTTTGAATTACTAAAATCTGTCATGATCTTAGGAAAATGAAAGCTTACATGATGTTTAGCCACTTGGAAAGTATTTCTCTGGGTCTTCAGTTCATGTAAAACTTGACTTTTATTTGCAAACTAACAGTACTTTTGTTATAAGCACTTTATTAGGATCTTCTGAAGCATTCCAATAAGTTTTCTCTCTTAATCAGTAATTAATCATTAATCATTAATAAAGAAGGTGGGCAGGATTTAAAGCCAGAATGTACATCAGGGATAATTTAGTTTAGCAGCTGAGTTCTGTTTATGTCATTCATCTTTACCACAGATGGTGCAGGTTTTTTGTCTTAATTGGCAACATTAAAAGGGAGAGAGGTTTTAAAACATCCAGGTTTCAAGTTCTTTTGAAAAATAGTAAAATCTGATGACTCTAGGTTTACATTCTTTTGTGTTAACAATAGACAGGCTCTGGAACTTGTCTGCTCTGGGTCCCTTTAGAGGGGACATACTCTCTCCAGTTTGTCCCAGTCCCCCCACCACCCACTCCTCATTTTTACTCTCTTGACCAACATCATCGGTCATGCTTCACTAATTTCTGTTAAATGTTTTGTCTCTAAGGCATTGAGTTTATGACCCCTGAGGTCCAGATTACCGTTAAGAACTTGTATTACTAGTGGTAAAATTCAACCTTTATATTTACTTTTCAGGTTTTAGGATCTCAGTTTTCTATCAATGTACATTAATGATAAATTGAATCCAAATGAGGCGTTCAATTTCGTTTGAGATAATTAAGTGAAACCTGGTCTTTGAGTGAAAGAAGATATATTAGTTACCTGGCAAAATACATGAACTTCTGTTCCCTACCTCTTTTGCTGAATGAAAGGCAAAGTGAAACCTGATTTGTTTTGTTTTGACAGTTTATTGATCATGAGGTTGGGAGAAATTTTGTCTGTTTTCACAGAACCAAAGTTGGCAACCAGAGAATATTTGGACACTATATGGAGTATTTTGTTTCCCTTTATAGTCTATGTTGGGTTGTCTACAGTATCACCCTCCCCAGTTGTGGAAGAATAGTTAGGATGCTCTTACAGAGTTGAGCCCTTATCAGACTAGAGAAGATGCCCAAAAGGTGGTCAAACACAGACTCGTTAGAAAGCTGTGAAGTAACCCATTAAAAAACAAAAACAGAAACAAAAGAAACCTTTGACTTCTGTGTCCCAAAATGGTGGACTAGATTATTTGGTTCAATCTTCCTGCTATAATATCTGACTAAATATAACAAATATCCACTTGAAGGCAATTAGAGAGGTAACAAGGTAGTGAGTAATTGCCAGACTGATATCAGGAAGAAAACGGAAATCCAGAAAGGTGAACCTAGTCTTGGGTCTGCCTTTGCTCTGGAGGGGGAATTTGTTAACCAAGAAGAGGAGACTGAAAGTTTGAGTAGAATTTTAATAGTCTTGTGAGATTAGAAGGACAGAAGTTATAGCACGGCATCTCCAAGTTTGGGACTTGGGTAGAATTCCTTGGTTTGAGACCCTGAAGGATCACATTCAAGGTATAAAGGTGAACTGGAAGTAAACCATTCACATAGAATATAGCTTAGAATTGAGCCAACTAGATAGCTTAGAAAAATCTGAAGTTTTGAAAGTAGATTAACATGATCTGAGATTTCTGGTGCCCTGGGAATCTGAAAGATGCAAGTTTGGAGAAAGAGAACATGTTCCTAGGTCTCAAATTATTTCTACAAAACTTTTTCAAATACAATATATCCATATAATAATTGGGCACAAGAGGAGAAAGACAGTCAGAGTGAAAATCAGCAGAAACAATAGACAATAGAAACAGACCCAAAGGGGCATCAAATATTTGGATTGTGAAATAGACTTTAAAATTAATGTTTACTATGTTCAAGGAGATAGAATAAAAGATTGAAAATTTCAGTTTAGAACTGGAAACTATAAAAAATGTCATTGCAGATTTGTAAAAGAGCCAAATACTCAAGAACTAGAAAAACAAAACAGTAAACAAAATTAAGAACACAAAACATTGTATTAGTTATCTATTCTGCATACCATATAACTGCAGACTTAGCTTCTTAAAACAACATACATTTATTATCACAGTTTCTGTGGGTCTGGAGTTCAGCCATGGCTTAATTGGGTTCTCTGATTCAGAGTCTCACAAGGCTGCAATCAAAGTATCGGTCAGGGGAAGGGTGTCATCTGAAGGCTCAGCTAGGGAAAGATCTGCTTCAGATTTGTGTGGTTGCAAGCAGGTTGTTGGACTGAAGTCCTCAGTTCCTTACTGGCCATTGGATAGGGACATCCTTCAGTTCCTTGCCATATGGGCCTCTCCACTAGAGCAGCTTACAATAGAAAGAGCATATAGAGAGAGTTTGCTAACAAGACTGTTGGTCAGAAGGCCAAGTCACTGTGTCCAGTCCATGACCAAGGGGAGGGGATTGCACAAGGTCATGAATAGGAGGTGTGAATCATTGGGGACCAATGATTCTTAGAGTCTGCCCACCAAAGATTATAAATACCACTGAAGAGAGAATTCCTGAATTGGAAAGTCAGAATAAAATATCCATAATGAATGTTGTCTTCATAAACTTTTTTACTCCGCCATTACCAATAAAGAAGGGTTGATATTTACCCATGCCCAGAAGAATGGAAGTAGTGTGGAGAGAGGATAAATAAGGATATATGTTAATTGAATACAGGAGCTTAGAAATAAGGAGACTGTTAGGGAAGGAAATGAAGGATCAAACTAGGTATTTAGGAATCCCACTTTTTCTTGTTCTGGATGCCAGTGGATACTCCATCTGTAGTACTCTGTAATGAGCTATACATAATTTGTGGCTGAGTTGGTATTTTTGATGTTGATTAATAACATGCCAGTGGATAATCAGTAGAAACGTGTGTGTATAAACTACTATCCATAGCACATATTTTATCTTGCTCATTTTCTTTCTGCACAGGATTTTTCAAGGTGAAAACATCATATTTCTGAGAAGTATACAATTTTCTTAAATAAATAGGTGTTTATTTTTTAATTGGCCATTACCTCATGGGAGGTGATATTTGTAAATATATTTCAAATTAGCATGCATTTCAGTAAGTAAATTCTTTAAATGTTGGCCAAAAAAACCCAACATGACAACTGGAGGTTAAGAACCAGTTTTAGTTTATCTCATAGGTGTTCTATCTTTGTTCAGCTTAGTTATAATGGAAAAACTCTTTAATGTTGACAGACTTTCTTTAGAATAAACCATTAATATGTCTGAAAGACCAATTTCACCTGGCAAAATTGGAGAGGAAATAGTAATTTGGAAAACCAAATTACTGTAACCTTTGATAAGCAAAGGCCTCTATAATGTAAGTCATTATAGTATTTCTCCTTTTTAAGAATTCATAAATTTAATGGTCCTATCAGTTGCATGTTAGTTTGAAAATGATCTCGAGCTAGATTCATACTGAATAAAATCCAGAAACTTTCTTCATAATTTGACTTGATGCACAGGAAGCTAGGAAGAAAAAGGAAAACATGGCGAATAAACTTCTTAATTCCAGGTACTATATTAACATGAAATCAGTCAACCTTCAACACCCATATTCATTTGAAACTCGATGACATTGTTTAGTTACTTATCATGCACTACCCAAGGGACATATAGATAAATATTTTAACATCCCGATGTAGAAGCATCCAGTAAGGTTTATGACTTTGTTTATATCAAATCATATCCTATGTATTAATTTTATCCACTTAGGTAGAGAATGGATAGGCTTTTTATTTAGTTTAGAAAATCAGATTTTCATATTGTTTTGTTTTTTAGCTTCATTTTAATCTGTAGAATATAAGATTATTTTTGTTGTCGATATGAAATATGTAATCATTATAGAAAATTTGAAAAACTCAGAGAAGTGGGAAAAATAATCTCATACTGTTAACATTTTGGACTGTTGCCTTATATCTATGCATTTTTGTTGACAATGTTTTATGTTTTTATTTCATAATCATCTTATCAAATTACTATAAGTTTCTATATTCTATGAATAGTCTTTTGGGGGTATTTTGAAAGGCGATTGAATAGTAACAGTATTATACACTGAAGGAGAAATACTTAAACATGAAATTTCCACAATATTCAGATTCATTTACAGGGGAAAAAGAATCATAATTTTTTCAGTTGTAAAAAGCTTGAACATGATAATTCTTTAAGATTAGCTAATGTGGGCGTAAATATATTTAATGTTGGACTAGTTCACAAGTACGCAGATGATTATATCCTTTCAGTATATTTGTAAGATTTCCATATCTCACCACCTGGGTGTGATTCATAATTGGAAAAATAAAGGATCTGTGTATTTGGAAAGCCCTAAAGGAAGAAAAAATATCTATACAATTATCCTCTGGTAAAGTGTAATTTGTTGCAACCTTCAGAACTAGGATTTTAAATGTCATTTAAAAGAACAATGCCAGAGAATTCTAGTTCTCATGTTACCTGAAAATGTAAACAAGTTTTAAAATCGGTTTGACAGTTGGACCTGAAAATCTAGATTGAAGTCTTGCTTATATCATTAACTAGCTAAGTGATTTAGGACCACTCAGTTTTTCTTGAATTCAATTCCTTCATATAATAAATTGAGGGGATTGAACAAGAAGATCTTCAAAATCCCTCCTAACTCTAATGTGCGATGAATCATTCCTTCTAAGCCTGTCACAGCAGATGTGATTTGCCATTAACATTATTTTTTTAAATTTCTTTTTTAAACCTCCTGTTTCCAAATGACAAAATGGTAATGTTCTTGAGAGCTGGAGAGTTGTGTGGGGTTCAGCTTGCCCTTTCACTAAATTTCTTCAATTGTGATATTTTTCTTTCATACATTTTCCCCCATGGCACTATCCCCTGAGGGATAGACTCATAAACTTTTAGAATAAAAGGAAATTTAATGGTCATCAAGTTCAACCCACTATTCAGTGCTCAAATATCCGCTAAAACATTTGCACCAAATACTCCCCTCTGTGCCTGAAGGTTGAAGATTTATTACCTCCCAAGGCTGCCATTTTTCCAGTTTGTACTGTACTGATTACTAGACAAAGTTTATTTTGAGTTGAAATCTCTTTTCTGGTAGCTTCTTCCCATTTATAATTGCCTATCTCAAGGTTATTTGGATATCTTCTCCATTTCTTTTCATCAAGTACATTTTTTAGCATCTTACTATGTTCTCTTTTTTAAAAAAATATTTATTTTATTTATTTGGTTGCACCAGGTCCTAGTTGTGGCATGTGAAGTCTTAGTTGTGGCATGCGTGTGGGATCCAGGTCCCCAACCAGGGATTGAACCCAGCCGGGCCCCCTGCATTGGGAGCGCAGAGTCTCAACCACTGCACCACCAGGGAAGTCCCTGTCTTACTATGTTCTTTTAATTGGAAACAACCTAACTGTTCAACAATAAGGGATTGGTGAAATAAATTTTTCCCAATCTGTATAAAAGGAATACTGCATTAGTTTCCTAGAGTTGCCATAACAAATAACCACATATTTGGTGGCTTAAAATGACAGAAATTTATTCTTTCACACTTCTGGAGGCCAGAAGTCCAAGATCAAGGTTTGGCAGAATCATGCTCCTTCCGAAAGCTTTAGGGGAGAATCTTTCCTTATCTCTTCAAGCTTGTGGTGGCTCCTGGCATTCCTTGGTTTATGGCAGCATAACTCCAATTTCTGCTTTGTCTTCACATGGTCTTCTTCCCAGTGTCTGTGTGTGTTCTCTCCTTTTCTCACGAGGATGCCAGTGATTGGATTTAAGGTGAACACTAAATCCAGGATGATTTCATCTCAAGATCCTTAACTAATTACATCTTCAAAGACCGTATTTCCGGGCTTCCCTGGTGGCGCAGTGGTTGAGAATCTGCCTGCCAGTGCAGGGCACACGGGTTCGAGCCCTGGTCTGGGAAGATCCCACATGCCACGGAGCAACTGGGCCCGTGAGCCACGATTGCTGAGCCTGCGCGTCTGGAGCCTGTGCTCCACAACAAGAGAGGCCGTGACGGTGAGAGGTCCGCGCACCGCGATGAAGAGTGGCCCCCACTTGCCACAACTAGAGAAAGCCCTCGCACAGAAACTAAGACCCAACACAGCCAAAAATAAATAAATAAAAAAAAAAAAAAAAAAAAAAAAAGACCGTATTTCCAAGTAAGTTCACATTCTCAGCTTCCAGGTGGACATGAATTTGGGGGGGATACTATTCAACCCATGACAAATACTATAAAACTACTTAAAATGATGAAATGGATAAGTACTCAACTGGTCATACACTATCTTGTAGGACCAGGCACAAGTTCTCATTGATCTTTTGGGAACATCCTATTTTAATAAGTCTATCATCATCAAGCTTTTTAACAAATTATCAACATATGTAGTGTTATGTGTTGAATTGTGCCCCCCCGCCCCAAATTATACTGAAGTCCTAACTCCTAGTACCTCAGTGTGTGAGCTTATTTGGAAAGAGTCACTACAGATATAATCTGTTAGGAGGTCAGACTGGGGTAGGGTGGGCTCTTTATCTGATATGACTGGTGTCCTTACAAGAAAAAGACACACAGACACAGGAGGGAGAAACCATGTGACAACAAAGGCAGATTGAAGTGTTGCAGCTGCAAGCCAAAGAATGCCAAAGAGTGCCAGTAAACCACCAGAAACTAGGAAGAAGCAAAGAAGGATTCCCTCCTACAGGTTTCAGAGGAACATCTGCCCTCCCCGCCAACACCCTGATTTTGGACCCCTAGCCTCCAGAACTGTGAGATAATCAACTTCTGTTGTTTTAAATCACCTAGTTTGTGGTAGTTTGTTTTGGCGGCCCTAGTAAACCAACACGGGTACAGTTGACCCTTGAACAAGATGGGGGGCTTAGGGGTGCCAGCCTTCTGCACAGTCCAAAATCTGAGTATAACTCTACAGTTGGCCCTTTGTATACATGGTTCTGCATCTGTGGATTCAACCAACTGTGGATCCAGTAGTACTGTAGTATGTATTTAGTGAAAAAAATCGGCATATACGTGGATGTATGCAGTTCAAACCTGCATTGTTCCAGGGTCCACTGTAGTTTAAAAAAACAAAACAAAACAAAAACAAAAGAAACTCTGAGCTCCGGGAACAGGATTTCTGAACTCTAAAAGCCTCCACCAATAATAAGTTTTTTGAAGCCTTCATTACTGCTTTCATCATATGCACTGTTTTCTTGACACATGAGATAACTTTCAGCCTAGAAATGCTATGGCTTCAAACTGAAGTTTGCCTAAAGCTAGAGTAGAATGTCTTGGAATTCCATGATCAAGAGAGCAGCTTTGTGGAGGACTGAGATTTTCCTAGATTGAGCCCAGTATCAACTAGAATTTTCCCTGATCTGAAATTTCAGTAACTTAATCAAGAAAACTAAACCTTACACTAAGAGCAATCAGTGGGTTATAGTCTAATAGAATCAGTCTTAACTCTGTGCCGGGAAAGGGCTCCGAACTTCAGTACAGGTAAGATTTAAAGACCAAGCTCTCTTTCTCTGTTTCTCTCTCAGTCTCTTCCACCTTCTTTTCATTTTGTTAAAATTGCTGTTCCTACATAGTTGATAGTATGTTGATAGACAGTTTTCTAAAATGTCCAGGAAACCAAGGTAGAGAAATTTCAAAATGTGCTTTTCCATAGCTATCTTGGAGAGAAAAAGGGAACCAGGCAGAGCAATAATTAGAGATAATGGCTTAAAATGAAATAAAAGTAGCAGAGATTTCTAGTTCAAGCAACATGGTAGACTAGGGCATCAACTACTTTCTCCCTCTATTACAGATTCTTTATAAAGAAATGTACCATAAGAAGGTACACTAAAGTATGACTGAGCTGAAAGGAAGGAAGGAAGAGAGGAAGGGAAGGAGGGAGGGAGGGAGGAAGGATGGATCCATAAGTGGGAACCCATTAGTACACTCAAAGCCAGAACAGTGAGCTCTGAGTGGTGCTTCTGCAGCCTGGGTGATATCATGCCTGGATATGGGCTGTGGAGTTTGAGCATATTCACGTTTGCTTGGGGAAAGGAGGCATGGACATAGCTAAAAGACTGTTGAGCTTAGAGATCGGAAAACAGCCCCAGTCCTCCTATGAAAGGGACTAGAAGAAAGGCAATCCACAGAAAATGAAGCTCAAATATCCTTAGCCTCAGTATCAATGTGGGGAATGCAAATGAAACAATGAGTCACTCTATTATTCTCATTGTATTGGAAAAAGAATGTCTAAATACCACATATAATCTTGGTGTGGGGAAATGGGAGCTCTTGTACACTGCAGGCAGGCATTTAAATTGGTGGAACCACTTTGGAAGCTGCTTTGTAGTACTTTGTGCAGTGGAAGACGAACATGCCCTGAGACATACCAATTGCACTTCTAGATCAATACCCTGAATGTACTCTCGCTCAGGTGCATAAGAAGATGTTGTAAGAGATTATTCCTTGTGGCACTGTTTGTAATAGGGGCAAAATGGAGAACTTCTGAATGTCTAGCAATAAAGGAATACATATATTAGTTGTTATATGTTCATATGAACATACTAGTGTTTAAATGAATGAACATGAACGAATCTGGAAAACATAAAGTTGGGGGAAAAAAGCAAGTTGTCGAAAGATATGGTCAGTATCATCCCATCTATGTAAGTTTTAAAAATCCAGAGACTATTACATTGGTAATGCTATACAGGTGTAGTAAAATATAAAAATATAAACTGGAAGCTTTGTACATACTTCTGGATATTACAGTATGATGAGGGAGGAAGTGGAATAGCATTGGAGTGGGGTGGTGGTTATGTTTGGTGGTTCCCTTTGGTTATTTTAATTATGTTTGCAACATTTTATTTATTTTAGAAAAGAAGGAGGATCAGGAATAAGTATGGTAAAATAATAGTATTTGTTAAGATTGAATGATGGATATATTGGTTTTCATTCAATATTTTCTAAGTTTTCTGAATGCTTGAAATATGCGTATGTTATAAAATTTATGTAAATGTATTGTTTTGTGCCGGTCTCAGTCTATTGATAACCGGTGTTGTGGCTGGACCAGCCCTTATGGTTCTTATTATGACTGCAAGATGCCCTCAGCAATAACCATCACCAAACTTGGAAAAAAAAAAAAGGTTTATTACTTAAAGGTCCTGGAAATTACATGGCACACCTGGGGCCACACAACAAGGTTGCCGGTAGAGAAGAGAGAGAGCACGAGGCTGGGGTTCTGTTTTTTTGGGGATCGAGGGTGGGGGCCTAGGGTTTCACGGGCTCACTCTTTATTGGTGAATTTAAATGTAAGTGGAAATTTTAAGCACAGAAAGAGAAAAAAAAGCAGCCCAAGTGGTCAGTTATAGAAATCAACAAAGATCTCTAAAACAAAGGAGACTAAAGCGGGGTGGCAGTGGTGTCCTGGCTCTATTTCTGTGGCTGGCAATGTGCTTATTTGAGATAGCTTTCTTTGAGGGGGATGACGCTTTGTAGTCGATGACTCAGCAATCAAAGCTTAAGTCAGGCACTTGCATTACAAAAGAGAAAAAAAAAAACCCGTTCAGGGCTTATACTACATTTATAAAAATAAATATAGCATGTTGTATATAACAAAAGCTGTGTGTGTGTGTGTGTGTGTGTGTGTGTGTGTGTGTGAAAAACATAGGCAAAGGAAAGGCAGGACAAACTTCTGAGTAGTATAAGCATGGAGAATCCTAGGAATGAGAAACTGGCTTAAATGCACAAACTTATTTGAGAATCCACATTCCCACATGACAATCTAGTACAATTTTCTGGTTTTAAAGTACAGGCATACCTCAGATATATTGCGGGTTTGGTTCCAGACCATCGCAATGAAGTGAATATCGCAATAATGTGAGTCACATGAATTTCTTGGTTTCTCAGTGCATGTAAAAGTTATGTTTATACTATCCTGTAGTCTGTACAATAGCATTATGTCTAAAAGGTAATGTACACACCTTAGTTAAAAAATAGTTTAGCATTTTTTTAGCAAAAAAGTGTTTTTTTTCTGAGCAGTATGTCTCAACAGTGGGCTTAAAATATCCAGTAAGCAATGTTGTAAATATAATCATCCAGTCTTTGTTGTTCCATTTCTAGAGTGCAGAGTAGATTGAGCATAATTCTTAAGGGCCCTAGGATTTTTGGAATAGTAAATGAGCATTGACTTCAACTTAAAGTCACCAGCTGCATTAGCCCCTAACAAGAGAGTCAGCCTGTCCTTTGAAGCTTTGAAGGCAGGCATTGACTTCTCCTCTCTAGCTATGAAAGTCCTAGATGGCATCTTCTTCCGATATAAGGCTGTTTCGTCTACACTGAAAATCTCTTGTTTAGTGTAGCCACCTTCGTTAATGATCTGAGCTAGATCTTCTGGATATCTTGCTGCAGCTTCTGCATCAGCGCTTGCTGCTTCACCCTGCACTTCTATGTTATGGAGATGGCTTCTTTCCTTCAACCTCATGAAACAACCTCTGCTAGCTTCAGACTTTTCTTCTGCAGCTTCCTCACCTCTCAGCCTTCACAGAATTGCAGAGAGTTAGAGCCTATCTGTGGATTAGGCTTTGGCTTAAAGAAATTTCCTGGTTGGTTTGATCTTCTATCCAGATCACTAAAGCTTTCTCCATGTCAGCAATAAGGCTGTTTTGCTTTCCTGTCATTTGTGTGTTCATTGGGTAGCACTTTTCATTTCCTTCGAGAACTTTTCCTTTGCATTCACAGCTTGGCTAACTGTTTTGTGCAAGACCTATCTTGGCTTTCAACATGCTTTCCTCACTAAGCTTAATCATTTCTAGCTTTTGATTTAAAGTGAGAGACATGTGGCTTTTCTTTTACTCGGACAGTTAGAGGTCATCGTATGGTTATTAATTGGCCTAATTTCAAGATTGTTGTGTCTTAGGGAATAGAGAGGCCAGAGGAGAGGGAGAGAGAACCACTGTCTTAAATGAGCGCAGTTTGTGGCACCCCAAAACAATTACAATAGTAACATCAAAGATCACTGATCACAGATCTCCATAACAAATACAATAACAATGAAAAATTTGAAATATTGCAATAATTACCAAAATGTGATATAGAGACAGAAAGTGAACAAACGCTGTTGGAAAAATTGCACCAATAGACTTGCTCAACACAGCGTTGTCACAAACCTTCAATGTGCAAAAAAAAAAAAAAAAAGCACTGTGAAGTGCAAAAAAGTCAAACCTCAATAAAATGAGGTATACCTGTAAGCCAGAGAAGTTTAGAGATTTGCCCAAGGTCACATGTATATTGGTGTAAAGCTGGGTCTAGAATCCAAGTGTTCTGAGTCCTGTCCCGTGTTCTTCCTAAACTGCCACAAATCCGTCATTAGTGTACAACTCATGATTTGTACTTTGGCTTCATAAGGTAGATCATGTTGTGAGCTGTATTTCATAGATTCCCTTTATTTTATATTCTCCTAGTTCTTTCTATAGTGAAAGGCATTTTGATGTATTAATAGTAGGAAGCCCAGAGTAACTCTGAGATGATACAATTTGCTTCCATGTGAGAATCTTCCAGTTGGCATCAAACTTGAGACTCAAGTAATAATTAGCTTTTAGGATTTTTTTGCAATACAGAATCAATGACTTATTGACCTATCTCTGTTTGCCAAGCCAGGCTTAAAGTAGTAGTACAGGTGTGCTGCTGTCACACCAAAAGATCAGTTGTCTGAGAGTTCTGCTGGTATGTGTATTAACTAGCAATCTTTTGGATTAAAAGAAAAATATATTGTTTATTTTCAACTCTAGTTAGTAAAAAAAAGAAAGTGTTCAATGATTATATTAGAGTCCAGATTGTCTTATCTTTTCTTGACAATCTAGATAAATAGACTGTGACGACACCATTTTTAGTGTTGTCAAATATTTTGTAGAACTACATAGATTTTGTGGAGAAGGGGTTATATTTTTAGCAAAGGAATTGTTTCCTTGGGGAAAAATACTGAACATGGGAGCATTAAAACAAGTGACAGGGAATGGAGGTCATTTATTGTACCTATCTTCTTTGTCCTATGTTTATAGTCACTAAGCATTCCCTGGGGAGGGAGCAAAGAGCTGGGTATCAGGAACTGGATTCTTGCTATTCTGATAAGTCCACCTTTATCAGTTATTTGCCACATGTCATTTCTCCATCTGGAAATGGATTTTAATGCTAAATAATCCAGAGATACAGTGTGAGAAGGTATTAATTAATTCTTATTAAATATAGCCATTTACAGGGCTTCAGTATTAATGTTTGACTGTTTGAAAATGTTAAAACATCTGCAGCAGAGAGGCATTGGACATGGGGGAAAGTAACAAAACATTTAATTTGGACCTTCTGCAGTGAGCAGTATGACAGCTTACATGATATGCTTTGGAGGTTACAAAGGCCTGTTGCAAGAGTGGTTTGTTTCTGCTCCACGAGGCCCGGGGTTTCACCTGGTAAAACTCAAGTGCTGGGAGTGACTCAACACCTACATTCTGGGATCATCTGGAGCCACCTTTACTCACATGTCTGGCAGTTGATGCCAGCTGTTGGCTGGGATCTCAGCTGGAGCTAGCTGACTAAACTACATGCACTTGGCCTTTCTGTGTGACCTGGGCCTCCTCACAGCATAGAGGACTTAGAGTGGTTGGACTTTTTATGTGACGGCTCAGGGCTCTATAAGGGAGTGTCTAAAAAGAACTATTGGAGGCTGCATGGCCTTTTCTGACTTAGTCTCAGAAGTCCCATAGCATCACTTCCACTGTGACCAGTTATAAACCTACCAAGAATCAAGAGAAGGAGGCAGACACCCCTCTTCCTAATGACAGGAATATAAAACTAATTTGGAAGCATGTTTTAAAACTGACATAGGCACCTAAATGGGAAGGAAATCCAAAAAAGAGGGGAATATATATATATACGTACAGCTGATTCACTTTGTTATACAGCAGAAACTAACACAACATTGTAAAGCAGCTATACTCCAATAAAAATTAAAAAAAAAAAAAAAACAAAACTGACATAGGCTACATGACTTAAAGGCCTCTAAAATCAAAAAAAGAGGACAACAAAAGGTGAGAAACTCTGCCCTCTTTGCCCAGATCAGGCTGCCTGTGGAAGGTTCAGCTCTAATTAAGCTGTGGCTGCTGCCAGCTCTCCAAGTGTTGCTTTAGTGATTACTCTGAGGTTCTCACACGTCTTCTTTCAGGAAGCCCTCCACACTAACACTGGATTAGCATGGACAGTAAGGACCCCTAGCCTCAGCCACATTAATTGGTCTCTCTTACCCACCAGGAGGGAGTAGCAAACAACGGCCGCTTCATCATGTCAGCCTACTTAAAGTATTCAGTGTTAGATTACTCACTCACAGATGTGTGAAAAGGTTTTTCAGGTTTCAACACTATTTTTAGTACAATTTCAAGGAATCTCCTTCCTTAATGTAGAGCTCCTCAATATACTATTGTCTCTCAGGAGTACTACCTGCCCTTACACCTACCACAGAACCTTGGCAGGACTTGGTTTCACGATTCCCGACACAGACCCCATGTCTTCTCAGACTCATGAGACAAGACATTTTTGAGAAGGAGCTGATTATCCCAGTCAAAAACTGGCTGTCCAAGTCTCACTGTGGTGCGGACTCCACAGTGCTTCCAAACATTTTTTTATATCACAGAGCCCAGAGAAATTTATATTTACTCAGCATCCTCTTTTAAATAGGAAGGGTCAATGTTTAATCAGCGGCAACTGGCTTATGTATTCCTCCCATCCGTTTCTCCACGTGCCTGTGTAAAAGGAATCAATATTTGTATACCTGTAGCCCACTCTTGCCAGGCTGATTAGGAAACTGTGGGGAGAGAAAATCACTCTGGACTAGGGGTCTAAAAATCTAAATTCCAAGCCTGTCTTTACCATGTGAGTAGTCTTATGCTCTTGGTCAAATCAACTGCCCTTATTATTTAGCGCTTCCTTTTGCCTCACTTTCCTTTCTCCATTTACTTGTTTCTTCTTCTACCATTCTTTTCCCCATAAAATAGTTCTTCATATTTTTCATTAACGATACTGACCTTACCTGTCCTTTCTGTGCCGATGAAACAGATCATCTTTGGGAGATGATCTCTTCTTGCATAAAAGATGCCTGTATATTCTAAGTGACAATTTAGGTGACTCTGTTTTGTCTATCTGGCAATGTTTACCAGAAAAAGCTTTTTTTTGGCCATTGTAGAAGGAAACATGTTAGCTGTTTGGAATGGTTTCACTGGTTGAAATCCGAATCTAGATAAGGAGACTGTAGCTGCTCAACTGGCATCCCAAATTCTACAGGAAATCTGAAGACACTTATAGTTTGACAGTGCTACGGAAAGGAAGCCTAAGATAAACTTTTCTTTTGAGCAAACGTGTGACCCAAATGTGACATGATTCCACTTTGGTTATATCTTTCCCCACGTTTCCTTAGCTGAATATAATTTTTTCCTTCGGGTGGTAGATAAAGAAAAAGGAACCAAAAATCAGTGTCTGAAGATGAAGTCCTCAGAGTAAAGGAATAAAAAATAAGGTATGAGAAAGAATGATGGGACTGAGTGTGGAGGTGGGTGTAGGGTTGTGGTGAGTGTGGGCGTCATGGTGAGTGGGTGGAGTGGTGGCAGAAATCAGAGGGCTTCTCTTAACATAACATTCAAAGCAGAGCAAAAGCTTTCATTTCGGGGGTGCGGGGGAAGAAAGTGAAAAAACTTCCCTGACCAAATATACTCAGTGTGACTTGCTGATTTATAGAAGAAAAGAGGAGTGTTTCCTAGTTTTAGAAAAGGATGTAACAGAAAGAAACCACGACACAGATAAAGGCAGGTCATGGGCTTAGATGGTACGTCTTGGCTGGCAGGGTCCTTTCATGGTCCACCCTTGCAGGATTGCCACATGCTGGGTCTCTGCTCAAGAGCTATATGTCTTGAGGCGACAGCACTGGGAAGAGTCAATCACTGGCTGCTGTGGTTGTGAGAGGAAGGAAGAGACAGAATGAATAAAGGGCCAGATAATGCTGTACAGGCAAAGGGAGCAAGACAGACCCTAGGGTGAGAGGTGCAAAGCCACAGACTAAAGAACCATTTGGTTAACTTTGCTATAACCATGATCCCCATCATTGACTTTGTCAATGTGGAATGAAGCACAAATACTATGAGAGGATTCATGACAATAACTTGCATGTTTGTTTATTCCACAAACACGTATTGCATATGATGGTGTGGGAAGCACTGAGCTGATCATGGGGGAACCAAAGATAAGAAGTCAGACTCCACTTTCAAGGAGCAATCAATCAGAGTGGAGTCAAAAGGAAAGACTGTATTTCCATGTATGGCTCATCTACCACAAAATAATAAAGACTTGTTGTCTCATCATTTCAGGCTCAACTTTTTCTCCAGGCTGACCTAGTTGTGTCCAAAAAACAGTTTCACGACTTTTAAGAGCTGGTGGGAGTGGAGTGGTTGTAATAGTGTGTTAGTGGGGGTGGTAGGCTAGAAATAGCCCTCCAGTAGGTACCCACATTCTAATCCCTAGAGCCTGTGGATGTTCCCTTATTCGGAAAAAAGGCTCTTTGCTGACACCTTGATTTGAGTCCAGTGAAATTGATTTTGACCTCTTGGCCTCCAGAACTGTGATGGAATAGATTTCTGTTATTTTAAGCCAGAAAGTTTGTGATAATTTGTTACAGTATCCACAAGAAACTAATGTAGTGAGGAATGGCCTGTAAAAATGTGGATAGTCTTGCTGCTCTTAATTTTTTTGATGACGCCACATTCCTCCCAGTGACGTTTGGGCATATGTATTTATACTATATATCAAAACATTATTCTTCCCCTCTCCTCTCTTCCTCCCTTCCCCATCCCTTTCTTCTCCTCCCCCCTTATCTCTCTCTCTCTCACACGCACATACATGCATGTGCAGAAATAAAAATGAGGCAGTATCGGTGCAGAGAGCCAAAATGCCTTGGTGATTCATCTAAACCAAGATAATTATTTACTTATAATGAGTTCCAAAATCCTGCTTTGAAGCATGTGCTTCTTCAAGAACTTGGGGTTGGAAACAAAGTGTTGGAAACCATAGCAAAATGTTGATTGTATTTACAATAACTTTGCCATGTTCTCTGCTTTTGAATTTTGATGTTAGTCAAAATTAGAGGCAAATCCTAACAAGTAACAAAGAGCGGTAAGTGATAAGAATAAAGGAAGGCTGATCCCTTAGCAACATCCCTGGCTTGGAGGGTTGTTTGGACAACAGCCATAAGTAACAATTGTGTTGATTCCAATGGCCAGTCTATTCAAAATCAATTATGTTCTAAAAAGACACCATTTACATTATTGTCCACGAATCCAAAGGTAAAAATCCCCATGTTTATGTTGATTGCTGTAGCAATAACATCGGATGAGGTTAGTTGCACAATCACTGAGCACTTCCAGAAAAGTTCAGCAGTTTTGCGTAGATTATCAGAACAGTTGTTAGCTCCTGCATTACAAGTTAATGATGCCAACAGTTGGAATCTCTTAAGACTCTGCATGGCCACTCCAATAATCTTTTGTCAACTGAGTTGTTTAATGCCAGAAACAATGTTAGTGACCAGTTCAATTTGTGGCAGGCTAAGCTGAGTGGCGAATCAAGTATAGCATATCCACTTAGCCTCAAGGAAAAGGGAAGAAAAATATCTTAACGTCTGGTCACTTGGTCAACCAAAATAAAGCAAGGATTCAGGTTCTAAAAGGAACATTCTATCATTGTCGTTGTAACTCCAGAGTAAATGCTGGAATTAAGATTTTGGAGTTATTTAGCTCCAGAGAAATGTGGGATGTGGTTGAAATCACTGGAGTCAAATAATAGAAGTAAAAATGTATTCATTTCCTTCATATCTCCTGAATCACTAATGAACCTTTCCACGGGGTATTCTGCTGTTCTTAGTCTGAGGGTATTGCACCATCACTTGTGATTTTTCACATAATCCCCACATTTTATAAAATAGTTCCTTTATTAAACTATCATTAGTTGCCCAATTCAAGTGTGCATCTTTTTCTTCCTAGACCCTGATTAACTGATGGTTGGAATGTACACCAGACATAGAACATAGCCTTCTTGTTACTTTCATGCATTTATGTGAGGCTTTTCTTTAGTATGTAGTTTATATTTAAATTCCAGGATGTATTGCCCCCAAATGTAAACACTTTTCTTACATTATCACCATAAAATCTTTCCAATTAACGATTTAACAATACGACACTATCATACAATCTATAAATCCCATTTGGATTTTACCAAACATCAAGCAAAGTCTTTTTCCTTCCTGGGTCAGGATCTAATTCTGAAACACATGTTGCATTTTGTTGTTAGGTGCCGTCGTTCTCCTCCAGTCTGAAACAATCCCTCACTTCCCCTGTCTCCTATTCCCTTGACAGTCATAAAGAATACAGGTACCTTCCATCCTTGTCAACTACCACTGTAACGGATGTCAAATACTGATTACCCATTTGTATCATTCCTTACTTACTTATTAAAAATGTTTAAAGTCTTATTTATTTATTTATTTTTATATCAGTATAGAATAGTAGAATCCTAGAAATGTTTCTCCTACCTACTTATCTATCTATCTATATCAATATGGAATCATAGGTCACTGTTTTATTCAATAGGTTGTAATTCTATATACTCATATATATTAATGCTCAAATTAGATAAGTTTTGGCCTGTGAGCATCTCCTTATTTTATTGCTTAATTTATGTCCAGGCTTATTTTCTTTTTTCCCTGTTTCTCCCTTGAGCCAGCATGTCCCCAGGAAGCCTGGGTTCCTTTTGGTGGAGAGTGGTATTTGGAAACCAAGAGATGTATTCTCAGAGTGCTTAGTGCTGCTGGAATTTTATTGCTTCTAAGCTGCTTTCATGGACAAAGCTAGGAAATATGTGTGTGTGTGTGTGTGTGTGTGTGCATGTGTGTGTGTGTGGAGAGAGGGAGAGTAAGAGACAGAGATGTAAGTACATACCTTTATGACTATTTCTTTTTTTGTTTTTTTTAGGCATCAATTTTATACACATCAGTGTATACATGTCAATCCCAATCGCCCAATTCAGCACACCACCATCCCCACCTCACCGCAGTTTTCCCCCCTTGGTGTCCATATGTCCATTCTCTACATCTGTGTCTCAACTTCTGCCCTGCAAACTGGCTCATCTGTACCATTTTTCTAGGTTCCACATACATGCATTAATATACGATATTTGTTTTTCTCTTTCTGACTTACTTCACTCTGTATGACAGTCTCTAGATCCATCCACGTCTCAACAAATGACTCAATTTCGTTCCTTTTTATGGCTGAGTAATATTCCATTGTATATATGTACCACAACTTCTTTATCCATTCGTCTGTTGATGGGCATTTAGGTTGCTTCCATGACCTGGCTATTGTAAATAGTGCCGCAATGAGCATTCGGGTGCATGTGTCTTTTTGAATTACGGTTTTCTCTGGGTATATGCCCAGTAGTGGGATTGCTGGGTCATATGGTAATTCTATTTTTAGTTTTTTAAGGAACCTCCATATTGTTCTCCATAGTGGCTGTATCAATTTACATTCCCACCAACAGTGCAAGAGGTTTCCCTTTTCTCCACACCCTCTCCAGCATTTGTTGTTTGTAGATTTTCTGATGATGCCCATTCTAACAGGAGTGAGGTGATACCTCATTGTAGTTTTGATTTGCATTTCTCTAATAATTAGTGATGTTGAGCATCTTTTCATGTGCTTCGTGGCCGTCTGGATGTCTTCTTTGGAGAAATGTCTATTTAGGTCTTCTGCCCATTTTTGGATTGGGGTGTTTGTTTCTTTGATATTGAGCTGCATGAGCTGTTTATATATTTTGGAGAGTAATCCTTTGTCCATTGATTCATTTGCAAATATTTTCTCCCATTCTGAGGGTTGTCTTTTCGTCTTGTTTATGGTTTCCTTTGCTGTGCAAAAGCTTTGAAGTTTCATTAGGTCCCACTTGTTTATTTTTGTTTTTATTTCCATTACTCTAGGAGGTGGATCAAAAAAGATCTTGCTGTGATTTATGTCAAAGAGTGTTCTTCCTATGTTTTCCTCTAAGAGTTTTATAGTGTCCAGTCTTATATTTAGGTCTCTAATCCATATTGAGTTTATTTTTGTGTATGGTGTTAGGGAGTATTCTAATTTCATTCTTTTACATGTAGCTGTCCAGTTTTCCCAGCACCACTTATTGAAGAGACTGTCTTTTCTCCATTGTATATCTTTGCCTCCTTTGTCATAGATTAGTTGACCATAGGTGCGTGGGTTAATCTCTGGGCTTTCTATCTTGTTCCATTGATCTATGTTTCTGTTTTTGTGCCAGTACCATATTGTCTTGATTACTGTAGCTTTGTACTATAGTCTGAAGTCAGGGAGTCTGATTCCTCCAGCTCCATTTTTTTGCCTCAAGACTGCTTTGGCTATTCGGGGTCTTTTGTGTCTCCATACAAATTTTAAGATGATTTGTTCTCGCTCCGTAAAAGATGCCATTGGTAATTTGATAGGGATTGCATTGAATCTGTAGATTGCTTTGGGTAGTATACTCATTTTCACAATGTTGATTCTTCCAATCCAAGAAAATGGTATATCTCTCCATCTGTTGGTATCATCTTTAATTTCTTTCATCAGTGTCTTATAGTTTTCTGCATACAGGTCTTCTGTCTCCCTAGGTAGGTTTATTCCTAGGTATTTTATTCTTTTTGTTGCAATGGTAAATGGGAGTGTTTCCATAATTTCTCTTTCAGATTTTTCATCATTAGTGTATAGGAATGCAAGAGATTTCTGTGCATTAATTTTGTATCCTGCAACTTTACCATATTCATTGATTAGCTCTAGCAGTTTTCTGGTGGCAGTTTGAGGATTCTCTATGTATAGTATCATGTCATCCGCAAACAGTGACAGTTTTACTTCTTCTTTTCCAATTTGTATTCCTTTTATTTCTTTTTCTTCTCTGATTGCCGTGGCTAGGACTTCCAGAACTATGTTGAATAATAGTGGTGAGAGTGGACATCCTTGTCTCGTTCCTGATCTTAGAGGAAATGCTTTCAGTTTTTCACCATTGAGAATGATGTTTGCTGTGGGTTTGTCATATATGGCCTTGATTATGTTGAGGTAGGTTCCCTCTATGCCCACTTTCTGGAGAGTTTTTATCAGAAATGGGTGTTGAATTTTGTCAAAAGCTTTTTCTGCATCTATTGAGATGATCATATGGTTTTTATTCTTCAATTTGTTAATATGGTGTATCACATTGATTGATTTGCGTATATTGAAGAATCCTTGCATCCCTGGGATAAATCCCACTTGATCGTGGTGTATGATCCTTTTAATGTGTTGTTGGATTCTGTTTGCTAGTATTTTGTTGAGGATTTTTGCATCTATATTCATCAGTGATATTGGTCTGTAATTTTCTTTTTTTTTAGTGTCTTTGTCTGGTTTTGGTATCAGGGTGATAGTGGCCTCATAGAATGAGTTTGGGAGTGTTCCTTCCTCTGCAATTTTTTGGAAGAGTTTGAGAAGGATGGGTGTTAGCTCTTCTCTAAATGTTTGATAGAATTCACCTGTGAAGCCATCTGGTCCTGGACTTTTGTTTGTTGGAAGATTTTTAATCACAGTTTCAATTTCATTACTTGTGATTGGTCTGTTCATATTTTCTGTTTCTTCCTGATTCAGTCTTGGAAGGTTATACCTTTCTAAGAATTTGTCCATTTCTTCCAGGTTGTCCATTTTATTGGCATAAAGTTGCTTGTAGTAGTCTCTTAGGATGCTTTGTATTTCTGCGGTGTCTGTTGTAACTTCTCCTTTTTCATTTCTGATTTTATTGATTTGAGTCCTCTCCCTCTTTTTCTTGATGAGTCTGGCTAATGGCTTATCAATTTTGTTTATCTTCTCAAAGAACCAACTTTTAGTTTTATTGATCTTTGGTATTGTTTTCTTTGTTTCTATTTCATTTATTTCTGCTCTGATCTTTATGATTTCTTTCCTTCTGCTGACTTTGGGTTTTGTTTGTTCTTTCTAGTTTCTTTAGGTGTAAGGTTAGATTGTTTACTTGAGAATTTTCTTGTTTCTTTAGGTAGGCTTGTATAGCTATAAACTTCCCTCTTAGAACCGCTTTTGCTGCATCCCATAGGTTTTGGGTCGTCGTGTTTTCATTGTCATTTGTCTCTAGGTATTTTTTTATTTCCTCTTTGATTTCTTCAGTGATCTCTTGGTTATTTAGTAACGTATTGTTTAGCCTCCATGTGTTTGTCTTTTTTACGTTTTTTTCCCTGTAATTCATTTCTAATCTCATAACGTTGTGGTCAGAAAAGATGCTTGATATGATTTCAATTTTCTTAAATTTACTGAGGCTTGATTTGTGACCCAAGATGTGATCTATCCTGGAGAATGTTCCGTGCGCACTTGAGAAGAACGTGTAATCTGCTGTTTTTGGATGGAATGTCCTATATATATCAATGAAATCTATCTGGTCTATTGTGTCATTTAAAGCTTCTGTTTCCTTATTTATTTTCATTTTGGATGATCTGTCCATTGGTGTAAGTGAGGTGTTAAAGTCCCCCACTATTATTGTGTTACTGTCGATTTCCTCTTTTATAGCTGTTAGCAGTTGCCTTATGTATTGAGGTGCTCCTATGTTGGGTGCATATATATTTATAATTGTTATATCTTCTTCTTGGATTGATCCCTGGATCATTATGTAGTGTCCTTCCTTGTCTCTTGTAACATTCTTTATTTTAAAGTCTATTTTATCTGATATGAGTATAGCTACTCCAGCTTTCTTTTGATTTCCATTTGCATGGAATATCTTTCTCCATCCCCTCACTTTCAGTCTGTATGTGTCCCTAGGTCTAAAGTGGGTCTCTTGTAGACAGCATATATATGGGTCTTGTTTTCGTATCCATTCAGCCAGTCTATGTCTTTTGGTTGGGGCATTTAATCCATTCACGTTTAAGGTAATTATCGATATGTATGTTCCTATGACCATTTTCTTAATTGTTTTGGGTTTGTTTTTGTAGGTCCTTTTCTTCTCTTGTGTTTCCCACTTAGAGAAGTTCCTTTAGCATTTGTTGTAGGGCTGGTTTAGTGGTGCTGAATTCTCTTAGCTTTTGCTTGTCTGTAAAGCTTTTGATTTCTCCATCAAATCTAAATGAGATCCTTGCCGGGTAGAGTAATCTTGGTTGTAGGTTCTTCCCTTTCATCACTTTAAGTATATCATGCCACTCCCTTCTGGCTTGCAGATTTTCTGCTGAGAAATCAGCTGTTAACCTTATGGGAGTTCCCTTGTATGTTATTTGTCGCTTTTCCCTTGCTGCTTTCAATAATTTTTCTTTGTCTTTAATTTTTGCCACTTTGATTACTATGTGTCTCGGCGTGTTTCTCCTTGGGTTTATTCTGTATGGGACTCTCTGCGCTTCCTGGACTTGGGTGGCTATTTCCTTTCCCATGTTAGGGAAGTTTTCGACTATAATCTCTTCAAATATTTTCTCTGGTCCTTTCTCTCTCTCTTCTCCTTCTGGGACCCCTAGAATGCGAATGTTGTTGCGTTTCATGTTGTCCCAGAGGTCTCTTAGGCTGTCTTCATTTCTTTTCATTCTTTTTTCTTTAGTCTGTTCCGCAACAGTGAATTCCACCATTCTGTCTTCCAGGTCACTTATCCGTTCTTCTGCCTCAGTTATTCTGCTATTGATTCCTTCTAGTGTAGTTTTCATTTCAGTTATTGTATTGGTCATCTCTGTTTGTTTGTTCTTTAATTCTTCTAGGTCTTTGTTAATCATTTCTTGCATCTTCTCAATCTTTGCCTCCATTCTTATTCCGAGGTCCTGGATCATCTTCACTATCATTATTCTGAATTCTTTTTCTGGAAGGTTGCCTATCTCCACTTCATTTAGTTGTTTTTCTGGGGTTTTTTCTTGTTCCTTCATCTGGTACATAGTCCTCTGCCTTTTCATCTTCCCTATCTTTCTGTAACTGTGGTTTTTGGTCCACAGGCTGCAGGATTGTAGTTTTTCTTGCTTCTGTTGTCTGCCCTCTAGTGGTTGAGGCTATCTAAGAGGCTTGATGGGAGGCTCTGGTGGTGGGTAGAGCTGACTCTTTATGACTATTTCTAAATCTGCCTCTGTTTATTTTTAAAAGTCCGAGTTCATACAGATACTTTTAGTTCTAATTCAACCTCTCAGGGTTTTTAAAAAATAGTCTTAAAAAGATAAGTTTTTTTTTTATTTTAATTTATTAATTTATTTATTTAGTTATGGCTGTGTTGGGTCTTCGTTTCTGTGCGAGGGCTTTCTCTAGTTGTGGCGAGCGGGGGCCGCTCTTCATCGCGGTGCGTGGACCTCTCACTATCTCGGCCTCTCTTGTTGCGGAGCACAGGCTCCAGACTCGTAGGCTCAGTAGTTGTGGCTCACAGGCCCAGTTGCTCTGTAGTATGTGGGATCTTCCCAAACCAGGGCTCGAACCCGCGTCCCCTGCATTGGCAGGCGGATTTTCAACCACCGTGCCACCAGGGAAGCCCAAAAGATAAGTTTTAAAGGGGTAAAAGTAGTGGCCAAGATGGCGAAGCAGGAAAACGCTGAGCTCAGCTCCTCCCTCAAGCACACCAAAATTACAGCTATTTACAGAGCAGCTATCCATGAGAATGACTTGAAGACTAGCTGAAAAGATTTTCCATGACTATAGATATAAAGAAGGAACCACAACGAAATGGGTAGCAGGGGCAGAGATGTAGTATATTCAAGACCCACACCCCTGGGTAGGCGACCCAGAAAAGGCAGGATAATCACAATTGCAGAGGTTCTCCCCAAGGAGTGTGGGGTCTGAGCCCCGCATTGAGCTCTCCAGCCTGTGGGTCCTGCACTGTAAAGACGCGCCCTCAGAACATCTGGCTTTGAAGACCAGCAGGGCTTGCATACGGGAGAGCTGGAGGGCTTTAGGAAGCAAAGAGCCCACTCTCAAAAGGCACATACAAAATCTCACATACTCTGAGGCCCAGCACAGAGGCAGTAATTTGAAAGGAACCTGGGTCAGACTCACGTGCTGATATTAGAGAGCCACCCAGGGCGGCAGGAAGCAACTGGAACATCCCCTGGGGACACAGCTATTGGCAGTAGCAATTTTGGGGAGCTTGTTCTACAATGAGGACACCAGTGCTGACAAGCACCATTTTGGAGTCCTCCCTCTGCTTATTAATGCCGGAGACTTACCCCCCTGCAACTGGTCTGCACCAGTCCTGGGATGCCCCAGTCCAAGTAGCTAGTCACAATTGGACCCAGCCCCAGCTACCAGTGGGCTGGCACCAGCCCTGGGATCCCCGGGCCAGGCATCCAGCTGAGCCAGGACATGGCCCCTTCCACCAGTGGCTGGCAGCCTCTGCGGGAGACAGGGCCTGGCAGTCAACTGCGCCACGGGCTAGCCCCATCTACCAGCAAGCCCACAGTTGTCAGTCCCACCATAACAGAAGGGCCAATGAAGTTGACATAGGAGGCATCGCAGGAGAATACAGTTCTGGTGATCAGAGAGGAATGCACTGCTGCGCCCCATAGGGAATCTCCTACATCAGGCCTCTTCTCCAAGATCAGGAAATGTAACCAGCTCACCTAATACATAGAAATAAAAACAGAGAATTAGGCAAAATGAGGCAACAGAGAAATATGTTCCAAATGAAGGAATAAGATAAACCCCAGAAGAAGAACAAAGCAAAGTGGTCCATAGTTTCTCAATTTCTTACATTTGAATGAAAAAAAAAATGAAACAGTACATCAGTAGGGAATCACAGAATTCTCTGTTGCTAAAATATACATTTTGATAGTTATGTATACAAGGATATGCCTTACTTTTAATCAGTGATAAGCCATGGATTAAGAAGTCAGTTATCTGGAGGGCCTTTCATACCTTGTATCTCCCCAAAGTTTTGAGACTACACCATCACTGAACTTGTCAGCTAGGTTGAAAATCCTGCTGTATTAAGCTTTTGGTACCTGTTAGTGTGTTTCACATTTTCCAAGTGTGAGAAGGAAACTGAAGTTTGTAAACTGCTGTTTCAACAGACCTTCATATGTGAAAATCTAGATTTAGACAATAGACAAATTGGAGGTAACAGCTTTAAGATATTCCAAACACTTCTCATGTTCTTCACATGTTCAGTGGCCATGTGTACCTAAAAAACTCTCAGGTTTCTTTCTACAGCCAGGAGTTTGCTCCTGATCACCACCTGGATGTCCCAAATATGCTCAAACTCCACATGCCCCAAACTGGACTCATTAGCCTCCTGTCCTTTTCCGTGTCCCCAAATCCATGGATTGGCACAACTGTTTACACAGTCTCCCATGTGGAAAGCTGGGAGTCATTTTTTACATCCATACTTTCCTTCCCATATCCAGTCAGTTACCAGGTGTTGAAAATTCCTAAAGATGTTTCCTTCTCGCCATTCATTTCTTCCCCTACCAATTCTGTCTTATTTCAGACCCTCATCACTCCTCATCTGGACAATTCCAAGGGTCTTCTAAAGCTCCTTGCCTCCAGTCTCACTGCTCTCTACTTAGCCTTCACAATGCAATCAGAAGGATACAAAGATTTCCCCCAGAATGAAATCCATGCTTCATAGCAAGACCTACAAGACCCCTGGTCACCTTTCTGGCCTGAAGTCCTGTCATTCTTCACTTTTTCAGTGTTAGCAATACTGAACAAGTTGCCTTTCACTAAATGCACTGAATTGATCCTGAGCTCCTTGTCCTTACGTGACAAAGCTCCAGATTTACCTTTATATGTGAACCGCTTCTTGGCCCCTCCACACAGACTGAGGCTCACCGCCCATTTACTCCACACAGACTTCCATTATATCCCCATTGTATTGCGTTTATTGTTCCTAGGTTCCTTGAGAGCATGGACTGTGTCTGTTCTTTGTTCAGGCTCTAGTACATTGCACAGTGCCTGGTACATTATAATTCTCAGTAAATATCTGGCTAATGAATGAATGCATCCCCCTGATTAGAACCCTCAACAAAAGCAATCAAAATATAATTTACTATGCAACAAAATTTGACTTACAAATTTTGGAGTTACAAATACATTGAATCTTCTACTGGCTTCACTCATAATCAATCAGAATATTTTAAGAATATAACTATCTGATTTGAATATGTTGACCTTTTGGGGAAAATATAGTTTGCAGCTACAGTGGATTCTCACATAAGTGCTGTAAATTATAGACACCAGCACATTTATTATCTCTACTGTCTACTTTGTGTCTTTTCCTCCTTATGATCAGCGGATTGCTTTGTATATCATATTTGTTCTCTTTTGCAAGACACTGTGTGTGGGTGCTCTGATGTGTAATTTGCCCATGCAAAAAGGAAAATCACTGCTGGAGAAAACTGTAGGCGGTGTCTGTTCTTACCTTTGGGGAAAAAATATTGTTTCATAACTCATCCCAAACTTTGAAGAAATTTTCTATCTTAAGACTTTTCTTCCATGTTATTGTGACTGCAGTTGGTCAAGGCTTCTGGCGTCATGTTCATTCATTCATTCATTCATTCATTCAGTGAATGTTTATTGAGAACCTAGTACTTGCCAGATATTGTCCTAGAGGATAGGGTTACAAAAATGATTAAGACAGAATCCCTATCCTCATAGAGATTGTAGTATAGTAAGAAAAACAAGCCACTAAAGAGACAATTGCAATAATGATAAGTATTATAGTAGGTAACCTGAATACAGCTGAACTACCATGTAGCCCATTTCAACAGCATGGTGTCCTACGGGGTATGACATGCATGAGAAACTCAATCTAAAGATTGAAAATTAAATTATTTTTGTGTGTATTCTTGAAAAATGCCAAGAGTGGTTGTCCCATGAAACACAGCAAAATATCCTAAAAATCTGCGTTCCCAACCATCCCCCCAGCTGATAAACACAGTAAGGCTGCTGCCCTCAATTTTCTCTTCACCCCTTCCCCAACTTTTAGTTTATTTGCTCTTTCCCCGCTTCCTCTTTCATTGTCTCTCCTTCTTCAAATTCTCTCTCTAAAAATTCACACCACTCTTGGTCTTCTCTATTTCTTTCTCCTTTCCCTCCTTTGTTTCAAATCCACTCTTTTCTTTCAAGAATAGACTTTGCCTACCTTAAAGTAAGTAATTTAGTTGGGTTTGTTTGTTTGTTTTTTGGTTTTTTTGACTCTACCACTTGATTCCTACACCATAATCTGGCCAACACAAGAATCAGTATAATAAATAGCTCAGAAGCCCAGCAAGGATAGGAGAGTGAAAGAAGATGTGACCATTCATGCATTAACATTTTTTCCCCATCACAATAAGAAATTATGACAACCCATCATACCTTCCTTACAGAGGTGGGAATTTTAGGAACAAATGAACACTTTCCAGTTTACACAAAACAAAATGGAACCATGATTATTAAACTCTCTAGACCTAGACACTTAAAATTATGAAAAGAAACATTTTGCTGCTAAAATGGAATGGATATTAAAATCAAACAAATAAACAAAAAAGAGAATTCTAGATAACTTTTTAGAACAATTTGTCTTACGAAATCCTGAAATGAAAACTTTTGGTCCTTGCCTGAAAAGTGGTTGTCAACTTTGGAAATATACTAAATTCAAAATAGACTAGACTCTAGTTGTGTTGTGCCTTTGTATCAGTATAAAAGTCAGTTGTATGCTGACAATTTGCTCCTCCCAAGCTTGGAAACATTTTACTGAGTTATCACAAAGGACTTTTGAAATGATCTAGTTCAATTTTTAGCCCAGTGAAGAAATCTCTTCCATAAAGTGCTTGATAAACAGCCATTGACCTTCCTCAGGGTCAATCTGGAGGATGGGTTAAGGTGGGCCGTCTAGGAGAGGATTCCCCATGAAGAAAGTATTTGAGAATTATGTCTTAGAAGTGGGGTAAGAAGGCAGCAGATGGAGAAGGGAAGGAAGGACATCCCTAGGTAGAGGAATTGCATGATGAAATGAGAAAGGGATTGAAATATATATTGTGTTTGCAGAAAATCCAGTGGCTTGATATTGTTGTGGCATAAGAGTTTAGAAAAATGAGAAATGAAGATTGGAAATATATTTTGGTAAAAGTGATGAATTCTCTAAATGCCACTGCAAGGAGTTTGGAATTCATCCTGGAAGCAATGAAGAATTCAATCCAACTAATTGTGGGAAGCATTCTACAATTTTTTAAGTTGGAATAAATTCTTCTTCCCACTGGAGAGATAAAAATAAATGAATGAATAACTAAATGAATCACCTCCAAAGGGTGTTTTTTTTTATGTAAAAGGAAAGTTTATTGTTTATTGTTTCCATTTAGTCCACACCTGGGAGGGGACTCTGGAATGAGGAAGGCCACTGGGCTTGGAAGGCTCCTTGTCGGGCTTGAAGGTGAGCCTTTTGCCCAGTCCGTTCTGGGGCTGGCAGGCCTCTGGAGGTTGATCAGGTGGTTGCCCAGAGGTGGTTTACACCCTCCAGGACCACATCTTCATGGTGGAAATGGAAACACAGAGACGTAGGTGTAGGATGCCTGCAATTGCAGGTGGACCAGACAGTTGATGGTGGTTTTCACTTTGGTGGAATAATTCTGGCAGATCTGACAGCTCATGGTTGGTTGGCAATGAGGATTTAACCACAAAAAATAACGTTAGCTGATCTTGGAAGCTAAGATCCTGCAGAGAAGTGGTCCTGGAGGATGGACTGGAGAGGGGGTTGGAGGGTGGTCTGAGTCTCTGGGTCCATTTGTCCAAACACTGGTAAAGTGAGCTGGCACCAGTGGGCGCTCTGTGCCTTTGCAAATAAGGTAAGTATGCCTTTAAGATTATGGTTCAACCCAATCAAGAGAAGAAGGAATAAATAAATAAGAGTATGATGGTACTTATTCTACTGAAGACTTCTCTCCCAGTTGTCAGGGTCATTGGCTAAGCATTTAGAGGGATAAGTGTTCAAACATCTGAGACTTCTATCAACAGTATGACCAGCAACACATTTCATTTAATTAATTTGAAAAGATCTTCTATTTCTAGGACTAAAGTCAGAGACAAAATAAACTACATCAGGACCAGAGATACTCTAGTAATACCAAATTTTTTTTTTAATTCACATATATTACATCTGGGTTCTCCAGACATTTTATGGGATAATTATGGCAAGGATAATTATTGTAATTTTAGAAAAGAGGAAACTGAATCTAAGAGGTTAAATGATTTGCTTAAGGCCACATAGTTAGGGAGGGGAACCCTAGGGTGCAAACCTAGATATTTCCAGTTCTAAGGCTACTGATTTTTCTTAAACCTTACAATGAATCCCAGATATACTTTAATAAAACATATAAAGTCAGCTTTATGAGGAGGACACAAAACGAGGTCCATTGGAATGACAAAAGAATGAAGTATACACCATGTAAATATACAAATTATTTTCTACATCTATATTGATAAATCAAGTGCATGCAGGTGACAAAGCAATCTACAATGTTAAGTACAGCCAGTGTGAGCAGAGATTAACTAATAATGCTGGGGAAATTATTATTTTACTATGAAACATTCTTCACCTTTATTTGTCTTTGGAGATGTAGCACAGGAAATTTGCCTGAGGAGCAATTTTGAGAAACAAAAGATGTAGACAAATTTTAAGGAGGTCAGATGAGTGCTAGGGAAGAAAAATGCCCAAGGAAATGTTAATAGAACAAATGTATTTAATCTGTGAATGGTTATTTAAATGGAAATTTTCTTTTACTTTGAAGCTTTAACTAAGTTTTTAAAAACCTATCTTGATTATTCATAATGATAGGTGTCTTTAATTTCCCCCACCAGGTTTTGTTTGTTCAGTCTCTCCCTAATCCTTAACAACATCATTCCCTGGTTCACGTCTCCCCTCCTCCCCAAACAGGGATATTCACAGTGCTATGCATGTAAGAGATACCGACGAAGTATGCGTGATTGATCTAAAGTCTGACTTAGCTTTGTTTTCCTGACAGCAACTATATACGCCATGAAATGGATGGAAAAGAGAAGCAATAAAAATCCCAGGTAATAAGTAGACTTTATAATTAGGCACTGAGTAATTGATAAATGTCTGTAGTTAAATGTAGTTGCTTATAAATATTCAGCTAATTAGTTATAAATTTATAACATCCAGAATTGTTAAACACCATCCATAAACAAGTTCTCTGTTATCTAATCTTTTCATTTTAGGAAGTTTAATCTTCCTTTCTTTCTCTCCCCACCCTTCTCTTTCTCTCTTTCTTTAACATAATATCAGCTACATATAAGATGAGGATAATAATAGTACATACTTTTTGGTGGTGTTGTGAGGATTAAATGAAACAATCCATACAAGGTGCTTAGCACGTTCCCAACAATGTCAGTTTATTTTGTGATAAGTTGTTCATACTGAACTCTTATTTTTGCCAGGCACTTGCCTAAGTGCCTTTGGTGAGTTATGTCTTTTTATCTTATCACTCTTGCTTGGAAGATGGGGTCCATGGTCGCAGAGCCAGTAAATGCTAATGGCAATATTTGACCCTAGGTAGTCTTATTCTAGTTTCCCAATTCTTAGCCATGGTACTTCTCAGTCTGGACACCTGTAACTTGCTCTTATTTTTCCTCGATGTGCAGCAAGTGCAGCTCTGCCATATTTTTCAGCAGGATTTCCAGATGTAGCAAAAGCTTAGGTCCTTTGAGTTAACTTGAGTGAAGTCCTTCTACAATAAATCAACAAGGAGAGATGTCACATTAATATTGAAATCACTGAGAGTTCCAAATTTAAATTAGAATTATGTTTATGTTATCAATAATAAAAGCTCTGTCAGGTATCAATAAACGCAATTTGAAATATTCTGGATATAAATGTTAAACATTTATTACTTAACAGTATAGAGGTCAATTACTCTTTTCCCTTCATGGCTGCAATAAGGACTCTTGATCTGGTGGAAAATTTCACAAAATTAGGATTGTTTTGAATGAAACAATCAGAATCCCTCTGATTTTATTAATATACAGATCTCAAAATTTAGTACTTTAGTACTTTAGAATTTAGTAAAATAGATAGTATATATTAAAAAAACTCTGCAATTTAAATTTCAGTAAAGCTCTTATATAAATTGTAGATAATTAAAAACAAGGTGTTATACTGATAATAATTTAGAGGACAATATTGGATGTGTGTATTTTTCCCTTTAAAGGCTGTAGACTTATGCTTGACTGATTCTTTGGACAACATCCCTGGCAATTTTTCTTGAAGTAGTTGGTGTTCACATTTTTTAATTCTCATTACCAGTATTTAAATATACATACCAACAGTTACTGTTTTGGGGTATGTATTTAAATCAATAACTGTAAAGCACCCATAGGAAAACAGGAGAAACATGAAGTCTTTCACATTTTAAGTAGTGTAGCTGTATCCCAGGAAGGTCTGTGCCTTAAAAGACAATTGTCTCGTTCAGAGGACTACCTTAATTTAAAGACAGCATGTGAATCTATTGAAATGTGTGTGTATTACATACATCTTGCCTCCTGGACCCAGCCCCTGGACCCAGTGTCGAGCACATAGGTGGATCTTAATATTTGTTGGATGGGTAAATTCTGACTGATTAATGGAAACACTAGAAATGTGATTTTGTGTGTGTGTGTTGGGGGGAGGGGTGGTTTTTAGATGGGAGAGATTAATTCATTCCTGCATAACAAGTAGAAAAAAGTTTGTAAAGCAAAGGTTTTAATGGCAAAGGCTTTGAAAGTAAAAGTTTATTAAAAATTCAGAATCCAAACTTGGGTGTGAATGGTAAGTTCATGCAGTGTAGCTATCTTTTACTGTCCTCTTTTTCTATACTTTATTTTAGAGGCATTGACTGTTATCTCAAGATATGTCTTGGATAAATATGAATTAGTGGAACAGAAAAAAAATGATAAGTAAACATTTTCAAAACAGGTTAGAATTAGAAAATATGTTATATAAGGACATATATTCTCCCTTAAGTCTTCACGTATCTATCTAGTGATTTTGCTATTTCTGTCGGAAACATCATCTTGCATGAGGAGAGAGGGCATTTTAAACTACATAAACAATTCCATCTAGTTATAAATAGATTGTGTTCTAGAAGTTCATTTGAAAGTTAATTTTTTAGAAGTTATAACCTATTTTCCTGAGGAAGCAATGTGAGAAATAGGACTTAGATTCTCAAGGTGCCAGAAGGTGTCATGACTTGTCCAAGCAATTTAACGTAAAAGCAAGTGCTCCAGGGTAAGAAAGAGCTGGATTCAAATTCCACCTCTCTAAGTGATAGTTTCCTTCTCTATAAAATGGTGCTAATTATAAGATTCACTTCATTGTGTCTATGTGGATTAAATGATGTGGTAGATTATTAAGTGCAGTGCATGCTTCCAAGCAAATATTGCTCAAGAATGGAGACATTGTTTCTCCCATTACAATAAAGCCTACAAAAATCCATGCTCTCACTGTATTTATACTATCTTTATTGTATCCCATTCCTTTTGGGGCCCCAGACATTGTTAGTATTTAAAAATTATCTATGTAATTCTGCTCTGCCTCATCAGGACAGACTTCCATACCTTTCTTCATTCTCTTTTCTCAGCTGGAAATGAATCCATATACTTTTTTTTTCTTTCAAGTTCCAGCTCAAATGCTACTTTCTCTAGAAAGGCTTTTTCCTCATTGGAGCCAGAATTAATGAAGAAAAACTCAAATGGTGAAGAAGGAGCTAAATGCTAAGCAGAACTAGTTCTAGAACCAGAACAGGCCAGTAGACATGTAGGTTTGCCTGCTTTTGAGGGTGGATAGGGCAGGTGGTTTAGTGTCCTGGATTAGGATAGGGCTCTTTTATTAGAAGTAGACTAGGTGAGAGCCCTAATCAAGGGTCTGCCAAAGTAAATCAGAAGGGACTGAAGTAGCACAGAAATCCAGCTGGAGCGGTACTGTATAAAGTACATATAAAAGCAGGAGCATTGCTAGACTCTCACAATCTAACACAGGGTTATTTAGGTGTTCGTTAACTGACTTGGTTATTTGATTAGAAAAGACAGATGGAAGAAAGAAGGAGAGTATACAAGCTAAGTTGTACAGAGGTTCAAGAGTCTATTAAGGCACATTCACTGAAGTAAAACGTCATTAAATGTGTAGTTTTCTATGCAGTAAAACAGCCTGCTGCTTTTAAATTTTTAATTAAAAATGTTAATTTTTGTTCTCATTCACCAATTCCCTTTTAAGAAGTAATTCCAGCTTTCATTTCAAACCGTCAGTAGGAATATCCATATCCCTCATGTGATGATTTAGAACAGAGCAGGGTGGTGGGGTGAGACAAAAGCATTTAGTGGATATTAAAAACTATGATGCTTTAATTACGGGACTTTTAAATTTGCACATACTCGGTAAGCATTACCCTTATAAGTTTCATAGCTCAGGTGTACGCATTTATAGAGAGAGCGACTCCTTTGGGAGGAGGAGGGTCAGATAGCAGACTGAATTAAAACTTGTATCATCTTATCTTCTATTTTTTTGGCTCACAAAATTATGTCAACAATTCCGACTTTTCTATGGGAAGAATTTTACATTTTTGGTAAATGTCAGGTGTTTTTTGTTTTTGTTTTTTGTTTTTCCTTAAAGGGTAACAGTTACCAAAGGCTATGATACATTGGTACCTAGTATATTAGGAAGATAGTAGTTTCTGGCTTTATTCCAACTCTTTCATTCAGCACATGGCCTTCCCAAGGGGACTGTTCTACTTTATAATTATGCTGTTATGGGCAATCGTTTTAGCCAGGTGCAGTGGAAATTTTTATCCCTTTCATGAATGCTAAGCCAGCCACCCCTTGATGCATGAGGTTGCATGTGTTTCTATGAGTGCCTATTTGCATGTACACCTTCAGGTTTTGTCCTTGACCTTCGTGTCTTTTATTTCTATTAAAGCTCTTTGGCTTATTTCCTTTCTTTCTATGGTTTTTAGTACAATCTCTGTATATACCAAAGATGCCCCATTTAAACTTCCAACCTATATCTCTGTCTGGAATATTCAGATACATATATCTAAATGCCCCCTGAACATCTCAACTTCTGGATCCAACAGACAGCTGTCATAGTGTGGTTTATAAAGAGAAATATATATTTGGTCTTTGTCCCCATTCGTGGCACAGAACTCCTGAGTCCTTGGGATTTCCTAAGTGATGAGAACAATGGGTGTCTTCTGTTATGCTCATGAAGTGACTTTTGAAAAACCCCTAGGTAACCTAAGGCTGAGGGCTGGTTTCTAGTGGAGCCAACCACGTGATTAGAGGGTTGGAACTTTCAGTACTCGTGCCTACTCCTACCCCGGCCCCAAGTCTGGGGAGGGGAGAGGGGCTGGAGATTGAGTCCAATCACTAATGGCCAATGATTTAATCAGTCACGCCTAAGAAATGAAGCCTCCAAGAAAAACCCAAAAGGACGAGCTTCAGAGAGTTTCCAGACTGGTGAACACATGGAGATCTGGAGAGAGTGGTACACTGGGAGAGGATGGAAGCTCCCCACCCCTTTCCCT
The DNA here is from genome assembly GCF_028021215.1 of Eschrichtius robustus. Lineage (NCBI taxonomy): Eukaryota > Metazoa > Chordata > Mammalia > Artiodactyla > Eschrichtiidae > Eschrichtius > Eschrichtius robustus. The sequence continues at coordinate 37,104,585 of NC_090825.1, forward strand.
AGACCAAACCCTATACATCTCTGCCATCTGGCTGTTCATCTCTATCCTTTATAATACCCTTTATAATGAACTGGTGATGTATTAAGTAAATGTTTCTCTAAATTCTGTGAGCTGCTGTAGTAAATTAATGGAACCGCAGGAGGCGGGTGTTGGAACCTCTGATCTATAGCCTGTGAATTAGAAGCACAGGTGACAACCTGGATTTGGGATTGGTGCTGAATTGGGAGGTGGGGAGAGGGGCAGTCTCGTGGGACTGAGCCCTTAACCTGTGGGATTTGATGGTTAACTCCAGATAGATAGTGTCAGAATTGAGCTAAATTTGTGAAATGCCTGGTCAGTGTCCACAGAGAACTGAGTTACTTGCCTGGTGGTGTGGAAAGAACACACATATTGGACAGTTCAAAGTCACTATGTTAGAATCTTAACACATAATATTTTCTCTCCTTCTTATACATTTTCACAACAACATGGTCCTTTTACTATATCCTTATTTCAGTGAAAGTCACCTTTATTTATATAGCTACCTAAGACTGTAATCTAAGATCAAAACTCAACATCTTCCTCGTTTCTTACAGACAATTAATTCACCCTCCTTAATATCTTTAGGATCAGTTTCTTTTTCTTTCCTTATATCACCACCTTACTTTGGAGCCTCATAATTTTTTGTTTGCTTTACTGTGATAGTCTCCAAAGTACTTAGCCTACATTCAGTCCAGCTCTTTTCCAATCCATTTTCATACTTTACCCATCCACAGTGATCTTTCTAAAACACAAACCTTGGATATTAAACTTGTCTAACATTCTTCTGGCTCGGTAAGTTTCGTGAGTTTACCACGTCTGATTCAACTTTGCATATCTACTGTTTAGGTGAATACTAGATACAGGATATTTACTAATTCATTCTCTTATTCATTCCTTCACTTTAAAGGAAGTGAAGGTATTTAAAACCTTCTGTGATCCAGGGACTGGTACATGTACTGGGTATACAAAGGTAAACAAGACAGCTAAAGTTTCTGTTCTATGCAAAAAAAAGTGGTGTGCTATGATAGGAAGTAGACAGAAGTGGATATTTTATATAGAGTTCTCAGAGAAGGCCTCTCTAAGGGGCCTTGGAATCTTTAAGGGTGAGAAGGATTCAGCCTTGAGAAACAAAAAGGTGACTGTATATCTGGAGCACGGTAGGCTAAAGGGAAATTGCAGCGAGGTAAGATTGCCCAGCTGGGAAAGAGCCAGAAGACAGAAGTGGTCAGTACACTTTCCTTCACTGTCTGAGTGAATATAAAGAAGTAGGTGGGGAGCTTCTTTATTCTTTGACTTGGCCAGACACTAGAAGAGTTGCTTTGCAATCTTTCCATGCTATTGCCTTTACATTTCCATTGGATACTGAAACCTGCAATCTGTTTAAAAGTAGTCAGTGGGGATTAGTGAGCTCTGTTGGCCTTTAGACTGCTGATTGAGGACATGCAAGTGCCAACGATGAATAAGCCCGCAAGTCCCTGTAATATTTAAAACGGATCCATTTCGTGACATATTTTCCCCAAGTCTTTTAAAAGCCTTAAGTGGAGACTCAGAAGGATGACTCCAGAGTGAATTAGCATCAAGAAAAAGTGGAAATTATTCCTTTGTTTTGATTCATGCTAATGGGCCTGCCTTCACATCAGAGCAGGAAGTCCTCTGATTCTTTTTTAAAGCACTATCAAATTCAAATATGCTTTCTGTTGTCTGCATAAATTTCCAGAAGTGTCTAAAATTCAAATAGTTCAGTTTACTAACTGCATCTTCAACTCCTTCTTATATGCAGAGGCAAGACAGTTCTATTGAAGAAAAGTCAGGATAACGAGGACAGAATTTCAAATTGTAATTCCACATACAAGAGTGTTGCATTTCACAATAATGTAAATAACCAGTACCAAGCTGCATGGTATACTGAACTGAATTTGATTAGTTGGTTATGGCACTGGATGGAATTTGGAAGTGGGTGGTAATGGGGTTCTATCTGATGTAGTAAAATATTAGGGGCTTTGGAACCAAACAAATCTCTCTTCTTGCCTCTGACCTTTGGGAAGAACATGGAATCCTCTGAGCTTTATAATTGAGAGCCAATTTCCTTTAATGCAGTACATGCCAAACTTGCCTGGCGGTAAAAATTACCTCAGGTAATCCTATCATTTTACGTTCCATAGTCCCTACTGACTGCTGACTCTCTTAAGGGAGGAGCTGGGAAAGACATATATTAAACTGATAAGAACAGATACTACACTTGATCTTAGCCAAAAGGCCGAGAAGCGATGGGAAAGACATATATAATGCCTCAGATGATCAGGAAAATTTGGGACTCACAGGTCTCATGTGACTAATTAGACATTTTCTTATTAGTCCCTGAAAATTCCAAGGTTCACCAGTTTGAGAAACACTAACTTGGAAAACTAAAGGCTTATACTTTTAAAATGTCTCTCACATGGTAATTACCACTGAAAAAGAGTGGTTAACCTTTAATCTTGTCAAAATTAGTTTTAAGGCTTACCTTTAAATGAAAAAGTAAAATTTTTAAATTCTCAGAGAACTCATAAACCCCCAAGAGAATGTGGGATGATCCTTCGTTGGAGAGACTCAGTTTTACTACAGAGCCAACTATGACAGTTGTCACTTCATGAATTTATTGTCACTTCATTACTTCCTAACTTTTCCTTATGCAGTATCTCAATTTCTCATTCTAAAGGCATCTGAGTTGTTCTGACACAGAATTTGCATTTTGGAATACCTAATATATGCCAGTTGGTAAGATGTTTAGGTCTAGCTCTGTATGTGTTATCACATTAGTTCAAAAAAACTATTTCAATAACTGATTTTATTTTCTGTATTCCTCTTTGAGGGTAAGAAGCAAGTCATCTGAAAATGAGGTATGTCGAGAATGTGCGTGTGTGGTAAAACAACTTCTGGATCCCATCTTGTAGTTAGAAATCCACGAGCTCAATCTCCTTCAATTTCTCTACTCAAAAGGAAAAATGGTTATTTATGTTCAACATGAAGATTCCTAGATTGTGAAGCTCTTAACCATAAAAGCAAGCCTCACCATACAGAATTTAGCTGATTACTCTGATCCAGATATTGCTAAAACATTTTCAAAGATTATTGAAATATTTCCGTGCAGTCTTTAATTTTTCTGTATGTATTTTTCATATAGTTTAAATCTATCTAGATATCTAGTTTTCTCTCCCATTTTTCTTTCTGTCCCCCTACCCTGACCCACACCCCAACATACACACACACACACACACACACACACACACACACACACACACACACACACACACAGCAGTGTATTTTCCCTTGGAGTGCATCAGTGTTTTTCTGATTAAGTTTGTATATATTTCTGAGACTGCATTTGATCAGAAAATCTAGGACATGGAGGAGGAGAATTGAAACTTTGATTAGAAAATGTGACTTTAGGTCATTATAAGAAATTAAATTATGTACTAACTAGTATTCTCTCCAAAAATAATTATGATAAATAATATTTTGCTTTGAGATGTCATCAAGAGTATCAAAAGATGAATTGTCCTAGGCTACATACTATGTATTTTGCAGCACACTCCTTATTTTAGATCTATTACTTTAAATAAATCAAACATATACTTAAATAAATATGAACTCTAAGTCCTCAAATAAGAATAAGATATACATTTCCTCCTCTTTTAGCAATCTCTATCACAAAATAGGCCAAGATGTGCCACATTCAGTTCATGGGAAATTTGCTTTATTCTGAAAGTGCTACTCTAGCTTTCCCGTATGAAATAACGATTTGCATTGAATTTGTCTCGTACTTTGGAATAGGCCATCAACTGAGTAAACTATTTGGAAAGTTCACTCGAATCTTTGTTATCCCAGAAAATCTTTGTATGCTATTAAGAATTGATATATGGTTTGTCAGTCCTTTTATTATTGTTATTTTTTTTTTAGTTGTAAGTTATGGTCGTGAGTATTGGAAATGGCTAAGATAGATTAAAAATGGTAGGTAATTATACTATATTATTTCTCAGATGGTTAAATTAAGAGCTCACATGATATTAGGTATCATATGTTCTACATGGAAGAAGACCCTAAGACGTATTTTAAAGGGTAGTTTCTCAAATAGTGATTATTAAAGAAATAATAAATTTCAAAAAGCAATAACTGTGCTATGATAATGCTTTTATTTTTTTAATACCAGTGAAATTTAACAAATACACCAAATTACAGTTCTATAAATAACTTATTCCCTATGTGATTCATTAAATATATAAATGATCCCTTGTTTAGTCCTTGCTTAGCTAAACCTGTTATATTTCCATCTAACAATATTGGAAATTACTTTTTTCACAAACATGTCTTCTTTTTCATTTGGTAGTTTGTCACTTTGGAAAAAAAATGATTTCAAAGTAACACTTCATGCTACACACATGCTATCTACCATGTTGGATTTAAATAAAAAATGACAGGACTTCCAAGTTTTACCTTTTTTGTGTGTTACCTTTAGATTATTGGTGAAGAATGAAGAATTCAGAATCATACATAATTTAAAACAAATGAACATTGATTTTTGAATTTGCTTTCCCATTTTGTGAGGTTATTTCCCAGATCAGAAAATGTCACTGTTATAAAGTAATAAAGCCATACTGGGGCGATCCAACTGAAAGAAAGGAGAAAAAAACTGTACAGTTCCTGATTTTAAAAATGTTTTCCTTTCTTATTAGAGAAAATTTAGAAAATACAAAAAGGAGAAATAAGAGAAAAAAACCCACTTTAAATATTATCATTCAAAGGTTGTGTCTTTTAACCTTTAGTATATTTTCTTCTAATGTTTTATCTATGTTCACCTTTAGGGATTTTCATAGGTGTATATAAGCAATATCAACTTCTATTTAGTTTTCTTTTTACCAGTACACATCATATTTTCCTGTATTATTATAAATTTCTCAGAGATACAGTTATGAATATCTGCAGAATATTTCATTGGTTTGATATCCCATAATTCATTCCATTATTCCTCTATGGTTAGACAGTTAAAGAACCTCTAATCTTTTGTTATTTTTTGTACAGCTTTGTATTTCTATCATTGACATGTTGCATTTCTCTATGATTCTATCTATCCTTAGGAAAATAAACCCTATCAATAAACTTGTAAACAAATTTTTCTCAAATGAAGTTCAGTGGAGTTTTCCAGAGATGGCAATGGAAATTGACAAAAATTCTTATTATTGAATGTGGAGCTATATGGTTTAGAGAAATCATATTAGATATAATTGATTTAGTACTTTAAGAGTTGATATTTTTCAGGAATTCCCTTGTGGTCCAGTGGTTAGGGGGGCCTGGGTTCGATCCCTGGCTGGAGAACTAAGATCTCAATGTTTATCAATACCCAATTTCAAAATCATTATCTGGAAAGTTATATATAAAGCAATGTAACTTTAACTAATGACAAACATTACATGAAAACAGTACATTTCCTAACTTAAAAAATATATGTGATTATATTTTTGCTAGATGCCTGATGTTGAATATTGTCATGTGAGGAATAAAGTAAATTCCAGCAAAAAGAATACTGGAAACCAATTCTGTCCCTCACCCGCTCTGCAATCTCTCCACGAAAGGACCAGTCTGGGACACGATGTCGATGAAAGGTAGACTGATGAACTGCATTTCCTTTTGTGTCTGGGGCACTGAATCCAAGCAAGGTTACACTGTTATTTGTTGAAATAATAGCTGGAAACAGAGAAAGTGCTATTGATCCTTTCATCAATAAATCACGAGTAAACAATGCAATCTCCTTGAGCTGCTAGGGGAAAATTATATCTCATTTCCTGTTTGCCTCCTCAAGTAGAGCAGGATCATTCACTAAATAGGCAAAAGAGAAGTTTCAATTACAAGTTGACTTCTAACATCTTCTTCAGAGAAAATTCTCTGTCTATGAGTTCACCTCTCATGACAAGCAGCCTTTAATATAACTCTTCCTTTTCATTTCTCCTCCTCTTGTTTCTTTTCTTCCCCTTCCATCCCCTCCTCCTCCTTTTCTGCTTCATTCTCCTTCTTCTTTATTCTTCATTGAACACTGCTTTCTTTGGAGGAATACAAGGAGACATTTCTGAGAATAAAAATCAGTTTTTAAAAGGAAAAAAAAAAAAACCCCAAAAAACAAACCCAACCCTCTCCCGTGTGCTGTCTTCCCTGACAATGCAGATTGAATCGACTTCTGAATGTCAGCACTGGGTCTCAGGTGGTATTGGAGTTGCTAAGGCCTGGCGAGTAGACAGCACTACCACGGCAGATGAAGGATCCAGGACAGACTTTAACAGTAGCCAGTGAGGGGCAGGTAGACATTGCAGGTTGTCGAGGAGGATCTGCCTGTTCAGTAAATGCAGCAGGTGATTCAGGCAACAGTACCTGAGTGCTTGTCATGGTCTAAAGATGTCACATATGATAGGCCACTGGTTTTGACATGTTACAAGACACAGGTAGGAAGGGAATTTAAGAGCAAGTAGAGGAAGCCGACTCACCGGAACTGCGGTGCAGCCAAAAGACTCCTGCATACAGGGAAATAGAGCAAGGCAAGTCCAAGTCTAGAGAAAATCCTTAGAGAAATATACACTTATGGATGTGTTTAGTGCCCAATATTGTTATGCAAATTGTGCTATAATTGCATAAAGTTCTGCTACCTATTTAGAATTTTTAGCAGATTTTAAAGTGATTGGGTCCTCAATATGATTAAAATGAAAATCTAATTAGAAATAAATGTGTGCACACTGATTTGGCAAAATATTTATTTTAGTATAAATGTAATAAACAAGTCACAGTTTAAGTTATATGTGTGTCCTTCTGTACAAGAGTAATAAAAAAGGTAAGTTAAAAAGTTAGCAAGCTTTAGATAGACTCTATTATACCATTACAGTGTCAACCAATTTCAAAATGCGATTATATCTGCAAATGGCAATAAACATTAGAGGGTGATTAAATTAAGTGTAGTTACGCATCTTTTGGTTATACAAAAATCAATTATGGAAGGTACGATAGTTGAATGGTGCACTGAAGTTTTATTTTCATACCAGTCTAATGTGTAACTGTAGATAAATTATGTCCCCAACATGAGTTATTGTTTTTGTGAAATGATCCACCAACCAACCGAGCACCAACTTGCCAGAATCAAGGCAATGGTACTTTCATTGCAAGGAATCACTTCCTAAAGAATATGGGCATTGGTAATTGCTAACACAGGTCTGAGTGATAATGAAAACTCTTGGTTACTTTGACAACATATTTTCTTTTATTCAATCAAATACTGACTATGTGAAAGAATCTAAGTATGCTTGGGGAGAACTGGGGAAAGTTTGTGGATGGTTAGAAAAGGCTGGATATTTCCTACCATCAGAATTTACCTATGTCCTTTATTTTTTAGATAGAAATGTGACTATAAATGAAATGTTACTGATACTTCGGACTACGAATTTTGTTGGAATAGAGCTTAGTTTGTAATAAGAATTTTCCTCTGCAAGATAGTCTTTCTTCCCCCTCTGCACCTTTAAAATAGAAGCAGTTCCTTGTTAATGTTCAAGAGTCAGTTAATATTTTCTAGTGGAGGAAAATAAAAATTGCCAGTGTCTGCAGAAAAGAGCAGTATTATTTGTCTGAAGAGCTTTTGTTTTATTTATAGGCTGAGCAAAGAAAAGATCAAGCTAGAGTCTTTCTTTTGGTAATTTATAAGTAAATATAAGTCATCTTTTAATAGTACGGCTAAATATTGAAAATGTTTCAGGCAAGCTTGAAAAGATTATTATTTGTTGGGTGTAGGATTCTCAATTATATATCTGTGTAATTGAGTTTATTGTGTTCTTTAAATCCTCTCTGTTGTCAGTAATTGACTCTATCCATGTATAAAAGAAATAGATTTAAATCTCCAATTATATTTGTGACTTTTATCAATATCTTATAATTCCATAATGTTTACTTTACATATTTTAAGGCAATGCATTTATGTGTTTACATATAAATGATTATCTTTTCCATTTTTATTATGTTATTTACTATCATTTGTTTATTGGTTATTATATTCTTGGAGACTATTTATCAATCTTCACTGTTAAATTTCCCACTTCATATTTAAGGAGTATATTGGAGCAAGCATCTAGCTAGATTTTGTTTGTGTTTACTGATTTTTTTAACTTATATATGTCATTTTACATTTTTACTTTATTCTTCATTTTCTGGAATTATGGTTATGTGTATGCTGGAGTCTCCCAAGCTATAATTTTTAACCTTGTTTTTAAAGTTTCTATTTTGTTATCTTTTTAGTCTACATTTTGGATGAAGTTTTCTACATCATCTTTGAATTTACTAATTTTCTTTTTACAATACTTCAGATTGGAGTTTACCTTATTTTAAGTTTTCAGTTTCAATGAATTTATTTGATCATTTCTTAGGATTTCCATTTTGTTCTTTAAATTCACCCATTCTTGCATAATTTCTTCATGCTGGTTTCATAATTTCTTGTTCGTTTTGATGAGTGCTATCTCTTCTTTGTGCTCGGTAAGGATGCTAAACATTCATATTTCTAAAAATATTTTCAGATTGCCTTGTTTTCATTTTATCTAGAGTAAATTTATCAGATATTTTTTAAGGTTGTAGGTTATCTCCCTATTCATTATTTAGAGGCTTATAATGAGTGGAAGATTTTATTTCTACCTCACCTGCTTTTACCCCCTTCTTATTGGCAGTTTTATAATTTTCTCCATCCAAACTCACCAGAACTCTCAGACCTGAACTAGGTCTTGTATTTGTGACTCAGGGCCCCTGTTCCTCAGAGATTCAGGAGACCTGGAAACTAGTCACTAAGCTAGATGTAAATATGGCCCATGTCCTGACCTCTAGGCTGCATTTGCTTGCTTCTACTTTCCTTGCTTAATCTAAGTTTTAACCTCTGGCTGAGTTTGGTCACAGACTGGGTCAATTGACCATACCTTGAGTAGGATGAAATTTGTTTTATTGCCTAAGCTGGAGTGGATCACTTTAAGTTTCTCATACTTGCCGAGTTGGGAATTCCCATCTGGCCCTGCCTTCTTACAGATGCTAAACTTGGCTGGCCCATGGTTGTGTTTTGACTCCATACCTATGCTACAGAGATGGTTGTCTTATTTCAGATCTCAACTGTTTCTTTTAATTTTCTTTTTTTTTTAAATTGGTATCTTCCATTGCTGTACATTAGAAGAAACAGCTCTCAAAACATAGAGCTATAACACTATATTGTCTATAGCTGCACTGTACAATATAGTGGCCATCAACCACATGTGGCATGTTAAATTAAAATTAAATAAAACAAAAAATTCAGTTCCTCCATCATATTAGCCACATTTCAAGTTCTCAATAGTCCCATGGGGGTATTGGCTACCATTTTGGATAGTGCAGATGTAGACTATTTCCATCATTGTAGACAGTTCTCTTGGGTGCTCTGTCTACAGTATGAAGCTAAATATTGAAAAGAAGACAAAAAAGGCTGCAGATATTTAACCTGTTATGAGGTTGTTGGAAGCCCTGAAGCTTACTAAATTATTGCAACAAGACATACGTAGACTCTTCAGTAATAGGATTCTGAGACCGTGTGCTTTATTGTCAACAACATGTCTGTAGTTGCCCACTATGAATTTTTCTCTGAAGTATAATCTTATGATTTTGGAACCTGAAGACCTGGGTGCAAGTTCCAGTCCTGCCCCTTGCTAAGAATGTGATCTATGATTATACACCTAACTTCTCTGAACTTCCATTTTCTCATTTGAAAATTAGGATAATAGTTATTTTGCCAACTCTGTGTGATTTTTGTAGTATGTTATATTAAGGTGTATCTCAGAATTAATTAATAAGTGACCTTTTTATATTTAAAATTTTGCATTTCTTTAAATCTTGCTTTTTGTTGTTTCTTCTCAAGTAACATAATGTTTATTCTGATTTTATTTTTATATTAGAAGTATCCATGTCTAATTATATTAATAGAGACGATTTTGAGTAATGAGAAAAGTATAATAACTTCCTTCCCAAACAGGTACACCTATGGATTAGAGAGTGCTAATGACGGCATTCTACTGAAGAATCTTCCACTTCAGGCCTAGTGAATGAGGTATATATATTTCTGAACCTTAATGTAATAAATTTCAATCTGTAGTGTTATAGCAATTTTAGCACCTATTACACAATGTGACTCACTTTTATTAGACATAATCAGGCAAACCATGAAGCTGAGTGCTGAAACCATAAATAAGATTTGACTCTAATACTTGTATCTATCTCCATAATCAAAAAGTAATCTTCATATGTGTGCAGTTTAGTCAGTTTTTTTTTTTTTTTTGGTAGAACATCTTAAGAGAAACATTTTTATCAAGACCCTTAAGTTTTAATATAACAGATTTTCAATTTTGAGATCTATATAATAGTTGTAAAATTTCTATTAATTCCTGAATCATTTCACTTACTTGTAGGAAAGGCAATCTCTAATTGTATAATAAAACACTAATGTTGAGGGGATATAAGTAGTTAAATAACGGCAATTTTTTAACTGTTCTATTTTTTCTACCTCAAAGAAAATATGTCTATTCTTATAATTGTTTGGTCTAAATTAAACAATATTTATTTCTCATATATGAAATTGAGACATGCATGTTCTAATATTCATCATTTGTAGCCTATTTTAACCGTCACAGAAACTCTTCAAGGTAAGTGTTTATAACAAATGAGGTGACTGAAATGCAGAAAGTTTACTTTTCTGAAACTGGGTTTTCAATTCAAGCTCTACTCTGTATCTGTTGTCTTTCTTGTAATGAGGCCAAAAACAGAGTCCTAATTATAATATTGGTTATCTGGTTCTTACCCCACAATGAAGGTTTCTAATGTTTACATTGACTAAATTTTTTATTAGCCCTTTTGGAAACCTATTTTATACTCTTTGTTAATGTGACACCAAGTAACTATTTTTTGGAAACAACCTATGGACACTGAATCCTTCCCAGAAGGCCTAAATATTCTCTGTTAAAGTAACCTGTAGCCTTTTCTGAACTATGACACATTTGCTGTAGAATCTCATTTTATAATCCAGTTTTAGCCTGTGTTCTGTAATTGTCCATTCACTAATGATGTCTGTATCATAAAATTATAATTATGAAGTTAACATCTAAGCTTTAGCTTGACAGGGAGCTAATTATTATTTATGTGTAAATAATAGTGGAATAAAGGAAAATACAAACTAAACATAGATATCTATAGTAAAATGTTGCAATATATGCAGAGATAAGAAATATGACCTATTTGTTTCATTTACTGGAAACTACTAAATCAGTAAAACCTTGGGAAATTTAGTTTCCTATAAAAATGATTTTACAAGTTTTCCGGGCCACTGACAATGTGTAAGGTGCACTTGCACATTCATTTTGAATGTATGACCCAAGTTGTTCCTTTGAACTCAGATTGTAGTAATGGGGCGTCTACATGGAAGATTCATGCAACTGTAATGTGAGGCTGAAATGAATTTTAAAAGATTATCTATTCCTATTCCCTTTTCTTCTCATTTTGGCTGGATCTTTCCAGGTGCATAAAGTTTTAAGGCTATCAGAGAAGGAAGCTCACAGCCTTTTACTAACTCTAGTAAACTTTTATCTTGCTCTATGCTCTATTTTAAACTTATATCAGCCCTACTGGTGACAGCTCATAGGCGAATTATGAGAACAGTAAGAAAACTTGAAACTATATCAAACGAGGAGAGTTGGAGGAATTTTTAGCTAACTAGCAGCATAAGCAATTTCTTAAGCATTTGAACAGATGTGAAAGAGAGAAGGAGAGGACTCTTGTCTTTTAAGAGTTACCTATGCTAATGGATAAAAATTGCAGAAAGACAGATTTCAGTGATATATTGAAAATAATTTTATAGCAATCATTGAGTGTTTTCCATATTTGAAGATGATATTGTAGAAGGAATTAAAGCACTAAATGGGTGTTGGAAGATGGCTCCCATATTGTAGACAATACATTGAACCTCCAGGAACTTAATTTGTATGACCTAATAATTATGTCAGAGATGGAACTTAAAACTAGGTCTATTTGAAGTCCAATGAGTATGGCATTGCGTCCAGTTTCTGATGCTCAGAATTTTAGTCAACCACCATCCCTTCATTTTTGCATAGGAGATAACTGAGTCCCAGATTGAGGTGAGAACTTGCCTAAATTTACATGTAAACAAAGTTTATATTTGGGTATGGCTCGTATAAATGGCAAGTTATTAATATGAATTTGTTTGCAAAGATGGGCTGAATTATAGATGGAAAATTCTCAAATATAGAAGCGAGAAGACCTGCAGAGGTCATGTGTCCCATGTAAAGCTCCCTTCTATAGCTTGCTTGACAAATGGTTATTCAGCTAGAGCTTAAAAACTCAACTTTGTGAATATTCCTTTTCATGTTTGACAGAGAGCATTGTTATACTGAACTGAAAAACTGTCTTATTTTCTGGTCCAACTTCTATACTTAGAAACAATAAAGAATAAATTAGCGGGCTTCCCTGGTGGCGCAGTGGTTAAGAATCTGCCTGCCAATGCAGGGGACATGGGTTCAAGCCCTGGTCCAGAAAGATCCCACATGCCACGGAGCAACTAAGCCCGTGAGCCACAACTACTGAGCCCACGTGCCACAACTACTGAAGCCCACACACCTAGAGCCCGTGCTCCGCAACAAGAGAAGCCATGGCAATGAGAAGCCTGCGCACTGCAACGAAGAGTAACCCCTGCTCGCTGCAACTAGAGAAAGCCTGAGTGCAGCAACAAAGACCCAATGCAGCCAAAAGTAAATAAGTAAAATAAGTATCTTCACTATGATTAACTGTTTGGGTTTTTGTTGTTCTTGTTGGTGTTTTTGTTCACTCAATTTATAGTTGAAAAAGTTAAGACTCAAGTAATAGAACAGAAGTACATATCTTGGGAAACTTTATTAGTTTTTGAATTATTCCTGTGCAAAACAAAAATTAAATAACAGAAAGTGCACCAAGGGAAATTTAACTTCGTGAATTGTGAAGTAGGAGGTGAACAATGCTTCCTTTTTACCACCAGAGGTCTTCAAAAGATCTATAATAGCTGCATTTCCTCCGACTGAGGAAGAAGAATCTCTAATGACGAAGCTGACAGAGTCTTAGCAAATAATATACTCAAGAACTTAAGTAATGATTAGTGTTCTCTAGCCTTAAGGCTAAACATTTCCTCTAGGTAGAATTCAGTCCAAGAAAACAAAAACTAATAACCAAACCCTCAAATGCAGAACAATTAAAATGTATTATTTTATATTTTAGTTTGATTTATTGCTTAATCATCTCAGTTCCTGTTGGGGAACTTCTGATGCTAATTGCAATGATTAAAAACAATATTACATGATTATCAATATTACATGAAAGTGGAAACCCACTATTATTTACATATGTTTAAGAATGTATTATATATTACAAATGTGAAAACATCCTAACTTTGCTTTTCAATTTAAAGGTTAAGGGACAATGTGGCTTAATTCCTTTGACTTATCCTAAACCACTGGGAAGCAAAGCTAGGCAAAGATTTTTGTATCAACTTAGAAAAACAGCTCCCTGTTTGGATTTTAAAAGAAAGAAAATGACTTCAGATGAACTAATGGATCCTGTAATATGCATAATAATTTGAGTAACAGTTGTCTAATTTCATTGGTACTTTGTATTTCTTATGGTGATTACTATTTAATTCAATATTTATTGAGAGCTTATTACGTGGCTGCCATTTTACTAGTGATGGCATATATAAAAATTGCAATCACACATGATCTTGTTCTCAAGAAATTCACAGCTTAGTGCAGGAAAATAGGCAAAGAATTACAATTCAACTTTCTAAATGCCACATTAGAAAGATGATCATAAGGGCAATGAGAACCAAAAGGTGGGCACCTAACTCAGGGAGAATCAGAAGATTTCAACAAAAAGCAGATACACGAACTAGGTATTGAAAGATGAAAGGCAGTCATGTTGTCTAAAGTGGGGGGAAGGAGAGCAGTGCTTCATGGAAGAGAAAAAATATGAGCAAAGCAAAGTGAAGGCAGAAGAGAATATAACATATTAAGGAATGATGGGAAGTGGATGAAGAAATATGCCTCGATCTGTAACCCAGGCTAAGCTTTTTGCTTCCTACACGTCAAATGAAATCAAGAAATACATCCTCGATTGTTTTATTTTGAGGGTAAAGCAAGGGCTAAGGTGAAAACATTCTTAATTCTTGTCTGCAATTTTAATCATTAACCATATAAAAATAAATAGAGGTTCCCCAATCAGTGTCCAAACAAAATTTAAAACATAAACTCACACAATGATCTGAAAAACAATTTAAAAGTTGTTTTTCTTTTTATATTCTAGCCCCGTGTCTCCTGATTTTTGTTTTCTCATGAGCGTTTTCATCTCCCCCTTCCCCCTTGCCACAGGTTGGCATGCTTCATTTTTTTTTCTTTTTTTAAATCTAGTGAGACGGGGGCAGTGGAGAATGAGGCATGTCTGACTTGGAGGAGAGGGAACACTAGATAACGTGGGTGTGTGTTCAAGGAAATGTTTGTGTGTTTAATGTTTTTGTGAGGGAGGAAACAGGAAGCATAATAAAACCATTCAAAATAGAAAGAAAGCAATACATTTTAATTATAATTTATGGTCATAACAGTACTGCCCCAAAGGGACTTAATTCAACCATCATGTTCACAGACATTGGTTAGTCTTGTAGTAACATAGCTGCTGTTGTCTTTGGTTTTGATAGAGTACAACTGTTAAAGAAAAGGCTGGATTCTAGAGTTTGAGGGTTTAGATTCCTGCCCTTTGCAGGATTCAATACAAATCTCTCTATTTACATTTGAATAGGAAACAAAACAGACCGGAAACTCCTAACCAGTCTCCTTGCCTTGCATTTAATCTTCCTCTGCCCAATTCGTTTGTTTTGTGGACTCCTGTTTGTTTCACTCCTGTGCAGGATCTCCAGGAGACCTCTCATGATGGTTTGCCATCTATCTCCCTTTCCTTTCCTGGCTCCACTCTGCTCCAGTTGTACCAAATTTCTGTCATTTTCACATGTTAACATTTTAGGGAAGCTTCTGGGCTTTTGCACAAGTTGTTCCACAGCTTGGACATCATCTTTCTTTTCACCCATCCTGTCTGTCTATACAATAAGACAATGATGAACTGAAGAAACTACAGTATAACAAAAAGACTCCTTTCTTTTATAGTAGTTGTCTCTTCGCACATCAAATTCTTCCTAAACTATGAAGGGCAAGGCTCTTATGTTTTCACCATGATATCACCTGCCTTGGTGAGTATATTTGTGTTGAATAAATGAATGAAGGAAGAGCTGTAGGGAGATAAATGGATACTGAAATAATGACATAAATTATGGAACTATTTGGATCAATTTTTTAAAACTTGATAACAGGTTAATTTCAAACCATAGTGTTTCAATATAAATAATCTGTGTATCATTTGGTTACTATTACCTTATGTTTTAATTTTTAAATACCAAAGAAATAGATTTCTCACACTTTTCCAAGGTAGTCTGTTATGGCATTTGAATACAAATCTTCCCTACGATTTACTTAAGCCTGTTTGTTTCATCTTCGTGCACTCACTTTTTCAAAGGGAAATATATTTTGTTATTTATTACTAGATTAAGCACCTGTTGAACGGAGAGTAATGGATATCTCTGGCAAGCTCTTGAGTCTTGTTAATGCTTGGGACAGGAAACAAAGGAAAAGATCCATTTTTTTCCTAATATGCTTCAAACAATGAAAATGCATTAATACAGGCTTTACACGTTTGATCTCAACTGTCAATGCTTCTTTCCCGGGAAGCCACCTCTACTCATTTTGTTCTTGGGGAACAGCAATGGGTGAATACTTGGACTAAACATTCCACAGAGAAGTTAAAGACCTCTGTGATGCTAATTTTCACTTCTGGACTTTGTTATAGAGACATGCTTTCTTTTTAGTATCACTTTACTTATTAACCAGTATTTGTGAAGAATCTCACTTGTAGACTTTATGCATTTGGAATGTTGCTTTTGAATAAGGAGGCTGAAACCTTTATATTAGCCAAACAGTAAGTTGGTGTGGTATCAGCCTCTTCTAGTTCTTCCTTTACACCTAACCTGGCATTTGATAAGGACACATTTAAACATGTTGCAGAAGCATTTAAACTTGGGAAAACATACCAGGAAAAACATAGCAGGAAGAACTGCAAGCAAATGAACCAGTACCATGTTGCGCTTCATTGTTACTAAAGCAAAACTTTAAATTTGAACTTCTTTCCTACTGTTTATACCATGATTTAATTTTTGAAAAATTTGCTACAAGCTGATTTTTAGTTATATATGTCTGGAATTTGCAAACTACTACTGGCACCACCGAATCCAGACTGTCCCTTGTTTTTGTCAATACCCTTTATTAGAATACAGCCACTCTCATTTACTGTCTATGGCTGCTTTTGTGCTATAACAGAATTGGGTAGTAGCGATAGAGTCTAAAATATTTATTGTCTTACTTTATCCAGAAAAAGTTTACTGACCCCTGATCGTAGTTTATGATACTTAGTACAATTTTCTTGGTCAGTACGATGTTATTTTTTACCACTTGTTCTTCCTGGGTAATGCTGTAGCAAGATTTATGTTATACATTAAAACTTTACAACATACATTAAAAAGTGGAGATATAAATTTGTGTGCATTGAATAAAAAATAGGTTAAAATATATATAGGAATTTTTATAAGGTAAAGGCAAAATTGATAAAAGAGATGAAATAAAGAAATTATGAGCAGAATGAATATAAATATCATTACAAATATCTATCTGTCAAATAACCTGTTTTTAAGAAGCTTTCTTACTCTGACATTGTTTACTATCCATTTCTCAGGAACTAAAGTTTCTAATTAGAACAGAGTTAATACTACCTGTGAAAATTGATATACTTCATCTATTTTAGGGCAGAGAAATTCTACCAAGGTCAATTAAGATAATTTCCCCTTCTTAAGCTCTAACATTGTTATTTGTGTCATTTGTACTGCAGTTCCCAGTAATTAAAACAGCAGGTTACAGATGGGTTATTTTGGCATGGGCACACTCATTTTCTTGCCCTCAGGTTAGATGGACATTGTCTTGTGTAGGCACTGCCTATTGTCCCTCGGCAAGACTCCCTCAGATTGTCCTTGGACAAGAAAATCAGCCTAAATAGATCTCTTTTATTTGTCTCATAAGTCTTTCAAACAAACTGTATTAGTGACTGCCAGCTGAGTTGTTCGAAACAGGAAAAACAATCTTATGCTTTTGATGTCAACCCGACAGAAAGTTAAAAAGAAAGAGATTCTGTTATTTAAGAGAAGATTTTAAAAGAGTTTCTTTGAAGTCCATATTTATCTGTAAACTTTTGTTTTTAGGTTGACAAAGAAATCACATTCCTCTGAAAACTCTCTAGTTAATGTATTCCATAGCAATACCTGCCTAAAGAGTGGTAGTTAGGAAAAATTTAAGGAAGAAAGAGGAAAGATGAGAAAGTTTCAAAACAATATACTCATATGTTTTTGGGATGAGAAGGCAGAGTATCAAATGCCCATTTACTCACTTACTTAAAGTTGTGTGGAAAGATCTTAATACATACTGCTTATGTCCCTTAGATGATCTAATGTTTCTGCTCCTTTCCATAATCAGAAACCATTTCTTTTTTCTCCCCGCAAGCCATTGAGTAGAAACTCAAATAGGATTTTCCAATGCATGATGGAAAATTCTATTTTAAATCTTATGATTTCTATGTGTTAAATGTGTAGTTTAAATTACACGTCAGTATGTTTGAGTTGTCACAAATGCATGGCACTGACCCAAGTTCCTTTAGACAGGTTTCTTTGTTGAGAATTCCTGAAGTTCTAATTAATCGGCTGCCTTGGTTTTAGATGTTATATATAGAATATATAGGAATATATTCCTCCTTTGAAACAATACCCAATTGTGAGAAAAATCCTGTTTGTATCTAGAAAAGATGGGGAAATATCCAGATCAATATATCTATGTCTCAAAATCAGAGGATTAAAATCAATGTAGTAATAAATACCTGGATGTTGTATGATATTGTTTTGAGTAATAAAAGGGAGGGCAGTAGAAAAATTTTTTTGGTTTAGCTCTAAACTTATCAGTGTTTTGAAATTTAATTTCTTGAATTATTTTTGAAGAACTCAAGTTAGGCCTCATCTGAAGAGTTACCATTAATTTAGACTGGAGCCTAATGCAGCACGTTGGAAAGCGTGGTATGCAGATATCAATTAGCACATATTGTGTCCACCCCCTTCCAGGTGTTCAGATAATTAACTCCATGAGGTGGTTCAACATTTTTATCCCATTGCTGCCTATCAAGGAACCGAGGCCTAGGAAGAGGGTGTAGTGTTTGCCCAAGGTCATGCAACTGAGAAATCATGAAGCCAGGACAGAAAGGCAGGTGCATCTGATTTCAAAGCCAATGCCTCTTCTGTCCTGTGTTGCCTTTTACAAGAACGTGTTATCAATATCTAGAAATCTTGCTTATAAAAATCCCCCCAGAGAGTTTAGAGCAGATACATATATTCTCTACATATACATAAGTAGGTGAAAAGGAAATTTGCAAATATACTTCAAATTACCGTCAATAAACTTTCTACATGCAGCCTTTGGAAAAAGCAGGATCTACCATTTAACAGAAATTGTTGACTTTTAAAAGAGTATGGCATTTTCAACTCATATTCAGTGTGTTCTCCATCTGACCTCTGAATCCTTGCCTGTTGTATTTTCGCTTAACTTGCCTTTCTCCTTTTTAGAAAAACAATTTCCCTCTAATGGATTTTCTTTTAGGGTTGAAACTCAGTTCAATGGGAATCAGACTCTCAGAGCTGCAAGAGACCTTAAGGCAAAATTGAACCTCAACCATCATTTTACTGATGAGTAAAAAGCTGACAGTCAGTGAAGTGAAATGATTTATCTAGTCTACAAGAGGGATCCAGGTCTCCTGATTCTCAACTTAGTGGAATTCTGTGACACACTGCATCTTAATGAGATGCTCAGAAATCAAATAATTTTGAAGTTGATCGACCCTTTTTTTTTTTGGTATTTATTGACCAGGTTGATTTAAAGGCATCATTACTAATTCATTGTTTGAAATGCTATTTTTAATCTAAAGGCCATGGAAAATTGAAAGATGGCATATAATGTAGGAAAGTAGATATTATTATACTTCAATATAGGCTTTAAGCTGCCTTTCCAGCCTCACCTTTCACCCATTTTCCCCTGGTTTATTCTAGAATTTGTCATATACTTCATGCCTCCATGATTTAGCCCCTTGTGCTCCTGCATCTGGAATTCCCTTCCATATCTTGACTGCCTGGAGAAATTCTACTTATTTTTCCTTTTGCATACCTTAACGTTAGCCACATCTTCCCTTGACCTTGGCAGAATTAATTTTTTACTTGTCTGTGCTATCATATCAGTTTGTGCCTTTATTGTAGTATTTATCCTTATTTTATTGCCATTATTTCTTCACTTATCTTCCCTCCTCCAGGCTGGAAGCTCCTTGAGGGCAAGATTTTGTTCTAATCACCTTAGTATCCCCATAACAACATAATGCTAGACACACAGTGGGAGCTGCAAATACATTTCTCTTGAATGAATTACTTGCAAATCATGGTCTTTCAAAAACAATACCCTAAAAGAAAAAGTAAAAGTCTAAAAGTTAGGGCTGTACGTGAGGTCACTTGATCTGATAATTATCACAAATTTTGCTGTCATTCTTACAAGTTGAATTCTGTCTAGTCACAAGGTTTGAAGCTATTGCTTTATTTTCAGTGGTCTGTGTTTTCGGTTCCTTTTTTTAGTAATAGAGATTTATATGTCCCCAATCATAATTTCTTGCCTGGTTGTCATTATTGCTAATGACATTAATTTAGCCATCTGTTGACTCAAGAATAAGCTTCTGACCGCTCCTTCTAATTTGATATAAGAAATTAAGTCAATGACAAGCATAAGTTACAGGCCTTCACATCACTTCAATTTTGGTAGAACTGAGGTTTAATATATTACACACATACATAGAACAAATCTATTATAAATAAAATGTAACTGCTCATATTTTTTTTAATTAATTTATTTATTTTTGGCTGTGTTGGGTCTTTGTTTCTGTATGAGGGCTTTCTCTAGTTGCAGCAAGCGGGGGCCACTCTTCATCGCGGTGCGCGGGCCTCTCACTATCGCGGCCTCTCTTGTTGCGGAGCACAGGCTCCAGTCGCGCAGGCTCAGTAGTTGTGGCTCATGGGCCTAGTTGCTCCGCGGCATGTGGGATCTTCCCAGACCAGGGCTCGAACCCGTGTCCCCTGCATTTCCAGGCAGATTCTCATCCACTGCGCCACCAGGGAAGCCCTAACTGCTCATATTTATAGAATAAATTCACATACAAATGATTTGCAGAAAGATATGTTTTTCTCTTCAATATCAATAAGAATGAAAGAAAGCTAAACTTCAGCTGTAGGACATTAATTCAATAGATTATATTTGTTTATTAGCACAAATGCATTCATCAATATACCCCCGCAACCCTAAGCATGATTAACAAGACACTGGGCTCCTGAAGATGGTGTCTTCTGGTTCATATATAGCGTTACATAATACACAGCTGTTGGTGATTAATCACAGTTTGTAATGGCTAGTGAGTTCATTCTGTACTCCTTAGAAAAGAAAAAATGCAATTTTTGTGTGTGTGTGTGTGATCTAAGTAAACAAATTTTGAACAAATGTAATGCTGATTTATCAGTTTCCAGTTCATTAATGGGGAGCTTTTGCTTTCCCAACAATTGAAATCAGTGAAACATCTGTCAAATTATAGTTGCATAATCTATGAGTGAAACAATGCTTAGGTGGTATAAATGAGCTACTTCCTTAGAGATTCTCAAATTGTGCAAGAGGCAGGTGCTCAAGTGTCCCAGAATTCAGGATTCTTTAAATGAAATATCTAATAGACCTGCTATTTTTCTTTGCCATTTCAGTGAGTACAAATATGATCTACCATTTCAATAGCCCTAGTGGAAACCAGATTGTGGACTTTTAGGTTTAATTTAACTCTCCTTATCTTCACCCTACTTCACTGCCAGCACCCAGATTGTTATGTATTTGTGCATTACATATAGCTAAGTTAGAGGTATCCTACCTAAATGTTTTGATTAATATACTAATATTAACACTGTATTTCTTTCCTCTTTTTCTTAATGATGAAGTAGTTCTCTGACAAATCATCACTTTTATTCAGGGGAAATGCATACCCTTTAGTTAATTAAATGCTACTACAAAATGCATCATCTTCCAGTTAATTCAAGGAATTGTTACAGTCTTTTAGTAGAAATTTTATCCTCTGTTTTGAGAAAAGTTTCTGTGAGTGCCTGAAACAGGTTCCTGCTGATAACTGAAAATGTGTTTCTAAATGTCCCCACCTTGCCAGACTAGGGTACCTAGGTCATTCAGTTCTTTCTTTCTAGCTACTTCTATTCACTGTGAAATTTTTTCCTGTAGAAAATGAGATGTTATGCTGCTTTCACTGAAACATCATATAAGTCAAGGGAAACTAGTGCCATAGGGTAGGTTCCCCAAGGAACAGACCCTGAGCCTCTGAGATTTATGTGCAGGGGATTGCTCTGGGGAATAAATAGGAAAAATGATTGAAGAGATGTTGAGCAGGTTAAGAACATGAGCTATGATGCAGTTGCAACATTGGCTTCGGACCATCTTACAGAAAGCCCTCCACCTGGGATGGCCCTTCAGAGTTTTGTGTTTTGAGGCAAGGAGCCAGATTTTATGCTGCTGTATCCATCAGCCATTGAATGCAGGCCACCTTTGGGGAGGGGGTTGATTTTGAGCCAACCTGCTCTTTTTGGCTGAGGCTGATTCCTGGAGAGAGATTAATCAGAGAGCTGTTGGCCACCAACATTCCCAGCAATGGATGAAATGAGTGTTTCAGTCCCAAGGAGGAGTCTGGGCAACACACCACAGTATCCACTATAATGAGATGCCTAACTTTGGTACCACATTTGTAATGCCAGTTGTGAGTGATGATTAACTTGCGTGTTGTATAGAACATTAAAACCATTTAAGTAAACTATGGGTTGTAAGCAGTGGATAACATCCAAATTATTCTATAGCATGGTTATCTTTAGATAACTTTAGAAATGCCAGCCTCTAATTTCCTACTGAGACCCTAGGGAAGTTATAGTCAAGATTATCATTAGCTTTAATGAGAATAATTTGTACAGAATCCCCTGTGTTAGACAAAGATAAAAACATCTCTGCATGTGAAGCTTTGAATATCCCTTTGTTTATTTTAGCCTTTAACTGAATACAGAGTTGTTTTGTTTTCAGAGGTTTTATCAAAATGACATTGAAAATTTTCACATTTTTGTTGCTTTATTTCTAATAGATTTTCAACTGTATTAGTACCAGATATGGGTGTTTTAAAATAGTTCTATTAATCAGGGTTAAAAATTATAAGTAAAGAATTACTCTGACTACTAAATAAAATACTATGGTTAAATTCTGAGGGTTAAAAAGATCAATTTTGAAGCTATGTTTAGAGTGAAAAGGATGATAGAAGCTAAATGATGTAAATTTTGATATGTATTGACACAATTATTGCCATAGCAAAAATAAATCCAGATGTGTGGTGATTATAAAGGAGTGGCAAAGTGGCATAATTGAATCAAGTACATAAAATTTGCTAGTTGAATGAACAGGTCAATTTCCATTTAACACTAAGGGATCAACTGGTATTTGGAATGAGTGTTGGTGACAGATGGTGTAGTTACATAGTCCTATTTCAGTCAATTAACAAGTAATTGACAGATATACTCATGGTGCTGAACAATTATTTGAATAAAAATATTTAGGACTGTTTCCTAAGCTTCAAGGTTTACCAAATGTAATTATAGTTAATTCTTTACATAAATTGCACTAAATAAGTTAGGATATTCACCAACTTAGAATGCCAGTATTGTTTTAACCATATAATTAACTCATTCTCATGGTTTGTTTGCTTAATGGAATAATCCATCTGATCTTGGTCTCTATTAATACTATTTCTTTGTCCATCAAAATGATGACCCTAACAAAATGAATACTTCTATAAAGTAAACATCAATTTTATATAGTAAAAGACCCAGCTAAATAAGACATTGGATAAAGAGAAATGGCAAAATAATCATACTCAACTTAAAGTTTTGATTATCAGTGGACACTGCCCTCATAGAATTTTGTACTAACATGTTTAGGTTAACTTATTATTTAAGCTCAGGATATAAAATTTCATCTGCTTTATGTTTTCCTAGAGAAAAATGGTTCCTAGGCCATATATTATACCCCTATACTCAGAATAGGAATCAGGTAACTATAGATAGATAGATAGATAGATAGATAGATAGATAGATAGATAGATAGATAGATAGATAGATAGATAGATAGATGATAGATAGATAAAGATACATTCTTATGAAAAAATATGGATGATTGATAGAGAAAGAAAAATATCTTAAAGCCTATGTGGGTAAAATTTTGTTAAATTTAGCTGACAAAGACATTGAGATATGTCCCCCTTCCTCCACCCACAAAACACATAGAAAAGGTGAATAAAATATCAGAGCATTAAAAAAGTTAAACTCAAAGTTACCAAGTGGCAGAAATGTTGAGGGTGCTTATAGCTGAAAAAATGAGTTGTAGACAAACTGTTTCAGCCCATGGGGATATTTGAAGCATGTATTCTTAAGAGATGGTTGGTGTTTAAATGTCAGTGAGCATTGATCATTCAGGCCCACAGGACTGACAACTTTGAATTCTAAAAAAGAGAAGTGTACAAAAAAGTAAAAGACAAAAATTCTAGAGACTATACATACGTACACATAAGGAAATAAAAACCTCATGTGGGTTAAACAATACATACCTGCAGAAAATACTAGTCAAATACAAGCCAGATTTAATGAAATCACTCAGAAGAAAGGAATTATACTGTATTATCCATCATTCATCAAATTCAAACTCAGACAAGAGAGAATTGAAAAGAGACACTATTCTAATATTGATGCAAAATGTTCCAGGTTGAAGAGAAATGTAAATTTTCAGATTGGAAGAAAACATCTCAAGTCCCTATAACCAGACACTGTGCTCTGAAACTATAAGGTATCAAAGATAAAAAAAAGATGTGAAGAAACTGGAGAGAAATGACAGATTATTTATAAAGAGACATAATTCAATTGCTATAATATTTCTCATTAGGAAAAATAGATGTGTGAATACAATGAAATATTTTCAAATTGCTGGGGAGACATAGACATTCATAAACATAAAAACAAAATTAAAATGGTGTCCATAGACCCTCACTGAAAGACATACTAGAGGATATACTTCAGCAAGAAAAAAATTTAATTCATAAGAAAAGTTTGTAAAGCAAGAAAAAATAGTGACCAGACCAATTGACTTAACAAATTTAAAAATACCGAAATACTAAGATGACTAACAATAACTACTTTTGGAGGGTTTAAAAACAAGGTGGAACTTAAATACCAAATAGTAATTTAAATGACTAAAGAGGAGTCCCAAAGGAATATACTTTGTTACATATATTTGAAAGAAAATAGTGGTATTGATTTACTTTAGATTTTATTAGGAAGAAATAAAGTTAAATATGTATGTAAAAGTTTTAAAGGAAATAGAATTACTGCAACAATAGAAATAGAATGTTTAATTTCCCAACAAGGAAGGAAATTTCTATCAAGTCAATAGAAGATAAAAGAAGAAAAAAAACCACAAGATACTAACAAAAGCATAGTAAATTTAAAAATTCAGAAAAAGATGTAGAAATAAATCCAAATATATTAGTAATCAGAAGTATAATAAATTAATCATCCTATTAAAAGACCAAGACTGTCAAATTGGATTAAAAACTTTAAAAAATGTTGTTGTTCTATATAAATACTAATCAAAAGAGGCAAGGAATAGTTTTATCAGAAATATGTAGACTTAATTCTACTTCTTCCTTTCTAACATGGATACCGATTTTTTTTTTTTTTTGGCCTATTTGCTCTGGCTAAGACTTCCAGTACTGTGTTGAATAAATATGGTGAGAGTGAGCATCACTGTCTTGTTCCTTATCTTAAAGGAGAAGCTTTCAGCTTTTCACCATTGAGTATATGTTAACTGTGAGCTTGTCATATATGGCCTTTATTATGTTCAGGTACACTCCTTCTACACCTAATTTGTTGAGATTTCTTATCATGAAAGGATATTGAATTTTTAATTGCTTCTTCTCTACTGACATGATCATATGATTTTATCCTTTATTCTGTTAATATTATATATCATATTTATTGATTTGCAAATGTTGAATCATCTTTGCATCCCAGAAATGTCTCACTTGATCATAGTATATGATCCTTTTAATGTGCTGTTGAGTTCAGTTTGCTAGTATTTTGTTGAGGATTTTTACATCTATGTTCATCAGGAATACTGGCCTGTATTTGCTTTCCTTGTAGCATCCTTGTCTATGTGCTGGCCTTATAAAATGAGTTTGGGAGTGTTCCCTCTTCTTCTATGTTTTAGAAGAGTTTGAAAAGAATTTGTATGAATTCTTTAAATGTTTGCTAGAATTCATCAGTGAAGCCATCTGGTTCTGGCCTTTTCTTTGTCTCTGTTTACAGGTGACACAATCTTGTATATAGAAAATCCTGAAGACTCCAGAAAAAAATTGTTAGAACTAATAAATTCAGTAAAGCTTCAGGACACAAAGTCAACATGTTGTGTTTCTACACACTGACAGTAAACTATCCAAAAAAGACAGTACAAAAACAATCTCCTCTACAATAGCATCAAAAAGAGTAAAATACTTAGGAATAAATTTAACCAAGGAGAAGAAAGATCTGTTACTGAAAACTGTAAAATATTGATGAAAGAAATTGAAGAAGGTACAGGTATATGGAAAAATATCCAATCTACATTAATTAAAATAATTAACATTTTTTAAATCTCCATACTACTCAAACCTCTATATAGATTCAAGGTAATCCCTGTCAAAACTCCAATGGCGTTTTTCACAGAAATAGAAAAAACAATCCTAAAATTTGTATGGAATCACAAAATGCTTCAGATAGCCTAAGCAATCTTGAGCAAGAAGAACAAAGCTGGAGACATCACATTTTCTGATTTCAACCTATATTACTAAGCTACAGTAATCAAAACAGTATGGTACTGGCATAAAAACAGCCACATAGACTAAATGGAAGAGAATAGAAAGCCCAGAGGTAAGACTACACATATATGGTCAACTACTCTTTTACAAAGTTACCAAAAACAGACAATGAGGAAAGGATAATCACTTCAGTAAATCGTGTTGGGAAAACTAGATAGCCATATACAAAAGATGTGGGGTGATAATAAAATATACCTAAATAATTGTAGTTACATCTTATGTTTATTTAATATTGTCAAGTTCAGAGAGCAGTGTCCTATAAGTCATTGTGGTATTTACTGAACATCTGTTACATGCCAGGTGTTATGATAATTTCTGGAGATAGCAAAAATATGTGTCAGTCCCTGTTTTAAAGAAGTCAATCTACTCAGTGGTACAGACACACAAAGAATTCCACAGGTTGGAAGAAAAAGAGGGCTAAGAAAGGAATTTGAAAACACAGAGAATTTCAGAGATCTTTGAAGGAACAGTTTTGAGTTATGTTGAGAAGAGGGATGAACAACATAGCGGTTTTAAGCAAGGAAACAAGTGGTTGCAGACCCAAAAAGGAAATTTCCACATCCTAGTTACATAAAGTTGGTTCAGTATTAGGAAATTTAATTTACTTCACGGAAAAAAGAAAAAAAAATTATTATATTAGTGCCTGCCAAAGTCTTAAATACCCTTAACAGTTTGTTTCAGGAAGTAACAGCAAATATATGTGGTGAAATATTAAAGACTTTCTATTAAAATTAAGAACACAGCAAGCATTCTAATGGCCACTGCGGTTATTCAATACTCTTTTGGTAATTTTAGGTAATGCAAAAAGACCCAGTGTGGAATAAATGTAGTAAGAAAAAGTTTTGTTTTCAGATGATATAATTGAATACCTAAGAATATCACGAAATTCAACCAACAATCTTTTTGAACAGAAAAAAAAAATTTATTAAGATGGCTGGCTACAGAAAGTCAAAACTTTCTTTTTATGCTAGAGTAACAGGATGTTAAGTTGGAGGCTTTGACTGAACTCCAAGTTACAATGTGTTATGAGTCAGACTGACAGGCTGAAATTTCAAAGAAAGTGTCTGGGAACCTGCTGGATGAGTCATCTTCAGTAAGGATCTAAAATGGTCAGGTTGCTGGAGATTCAGCAGGATTTGGTGAGAACCAGTTTGAAAAAAATCTACACTCTAGTCACATCTCCCACTCAAGGGCAGGGAAGGAAATAATTGATCCTCTTGCTCAAATCTAGGGAGAAGCCTTCACTAAGTGGGGAGTGAGCAAAGGGGGCGTGAGAGGGGATCCTGAGTTGTTGGAAATGGTCTGTGTCTTTATCTAGGCAGTTTTCACACTAGTGTGTGCACTATGTGAAAACTCATTGAGCTTTAACACTTATGACATATGCCCCCCCCTTCTCTTTTAACATTTTTATTGGAGTATAATTGCTTTACAAAGTTGTGTTAGTTGCTGCTGTATGCCCTTTAATGTGTATTATACTTTAAAAATTTTACTTAAAAAAAAGAAAAAGTCTTTCTTTGGCTTGTTGAAGTTAGACACTATAGACACTATACAGCTAACTGGGCCTTTTCATATCCTCCAGTCTTAAACTGATTGGAAATCTTTAAAATAAAAGTAATATATTTTCCCAGGGATTATTGAGAGGTGATCCTACATAATTGAAGCTTGCAGGACTGCTATCATCATTATTTTTTACATAACCATTTTCTTTAACTTTTGTAGAACTAAAGCAGGGATCCCAAATT
The DNA here is from genome assembly GCF_028021215.1 of Eschrichtius robustus. NCBI lineage: Eukaryota > Metazoa > Chordata > Mammalia > Artiodactyla > Eschrichtiidae > Eschrichtius > Eschrichtius robustus. The sequence continues at coordinate 37,132,649 of NC_090825.1, forward strand.
GAATACAAAGACTCAGACAGGTCTGGATGATTGGTGGGATGGGTGTGGAAGTCTAATAGCGTCCCAAGAAGGTGATAAAATCCTTGTCTAACACTGAGACTCCATTGCACTGTGCCTGGCTCATAGAATTTTCTCAATAAATATTTGTTGAATACATAGGTTAATGGAAGGATAGATGGATGGGTGGATAAAACAGAGGGAAAGCTTATCATAAATGACAGAGCGAATAGAGATGACTAAGAAATCAATTTCTGGATTATCAGAAGGTGGATCACTCTAATTAGCAGATGATCCGTCCCTGGTATTTGTTTCCTGTCCTGATTGATTGCACTGACTTCATGTCCAAGTCCAGAGGCTATCAGGAGTGCTGTGAATGATGTCTATAAAAGTGGTTTCATTAAACCTCAGTAAGACTTGAAACACAAGTAACAATGCTCAGAAACACTGAGTGAACCCTTCTTCCCCACATTACAACAAAGCATGGTGAAATTTTGAGAGCTGTCCCTGTAGCAGTGAGTTTATCCTTGACCACTTATAGCACATCTCCTGGGATTATCAACAGTAATTGATGGACATTTGTCATGTGGCTACAACCTGTACTGACAGGTGTTGGAGATAATAACCAATATCATTTGAATTTTTCTGCTAATGTGACTTAATTACAGAGCCAGGACCAGGGCCCTGTGCTGCAAGACCCTGAATGTAATTGCCTCCTTAACTTTTGTACTCTAGGTACTTTTCCTGCTTCACGCTAGTTCTGGCCTTGCTTGATAACCATTAACTGATAATAACTAGAGAATCTCAGGTTAAAAATATGTATTTCACTGTCTCCCATATCCACTGATGAAGCTTCTTAACAAGCAAATATGCAAAATGGTAAAGCTAACAATACTCACCTTAGGTAATTGCTTTTAGTGGAAAATGACAATAAATGTGAATTCTACATCCCAGACAAATGTCAGTTATTACAATTTCTACTCGATTAACTTCCTTACACGTTGATTGAGGTCCTTCCCTAAGAGTAAGTAGACAACCAAAGATGATGACAGCACAATCATTGCACTTGGGAGCCTAACGCTGATTTATTTTATGAGAATATTTTTCCCCTTAACAATGGTAGTACGTATACAATGACCAGTCTCCAGTCTCTTATCTTATATTGTGGCTAAGCAAGACATTTTCTAAAAAAAGTTTTAAAACCATTTAAAAATTAGGAAAGCTTTCAAATTATATATGATGTATAGCATGCTGACAGGCAAACTTGTATGCTCTGAAGCACCACTCAGCAAAGCTGTAGTTTTATTTCTACAGAGAATGATGTCAAAAAGCTAGGACCAATTCTGGTGAATGTAGGCTGGTGTGGGACCTAATTTTAAAAATAGAAGTGTCCTGACTAATCTGTTTTGCTGGCAACAGATCTAAAGACTATAGACTGATATTTTTGAAGATCTGAGAAAATGAAGACAAGCAAAGACAGATTTGCCTTCACCATAGTGGTTAAGATAAATACTTCATTCAGTTAGTACCGCAAGGAAATTTCATTTAGATTTTTAACTTTTTGATATATAATTCACAAAGGGAATTTGTCTCACTTTGAAAATAACTCTTCAAGTGTCAAACAACAGAATAAATGGTTTTTTACACTGGAGAAACATTTGAGATTTTTCTGACAATGCCCTAGATTCTGGGAAAAGAAAAAGCAAAATCAAACTTTGTTTTCTAGAGGTTTCCTAACAAAATTCTTGCATTTGTCTCTGTGGAAACAGTCAAATTGTTCTGGGTAATTTTGCCACCATATGTTGTCAGAAATTTAACATTTTTTAAAGGTTAGATTGTATACTTCTATTTATTTCATTAATCTCGAATGAGGGTTAGTCATATAAAACATTTTAAATTCTTGTGAATTGACCAATCTACTATAAGAGCTTACATCCTGAATGAAAGGAAGACAATTGCCCATCGTGTTCCCAATGATCTGACCTGCAAATGTAGACCTGGATGTTGAGAAGCAAACCAAAGAACTTTGCCGTATGGTGGCCCATAGGCAGCTTCCATCCAGTGCACTGAGAAAGGGCGTTCACATAGTCTGAGCAAGTTCAAGGTGACTTCTGTAGGAGGAGAAGATCCAACTATTGAGAGAGAAGGAGAAGGGAGGAGGAGGAAGAAAGGGAAAGAGAAGGAGAAAGGGGAAGGCAGGAAGGGATGAGGGAAGACAGATCTAAATGAATTTTTGCATTTAATATCTGAGCTCAGATTTGAGTGAATACAGTGGCGTGCTAGAGCTGGCTGGTACCGGCCCAGAGCAGATTGTGGGCATCTCTTCCCAACTCTGTGCTCAGTAATATCATATAGGTTGCTTCAAACAGACCATAGTGGAAGTATTACACTGCAAAAATAAGCAAATGCTACAAATAAGGGCATCATCCGTTGCTCCCCTCCCCCCAACTCCAGGAGCTAAACATTTACGGGTTTACTCTGGTAGACCTGGAAACTCTCAATGGCCACTGTGATAAAGAAAAGCAATGTAAGGAAATAGAAACAACTCTTGAGCTAGGATGAACGGATCAAGGAGGAAAGAAGGAGAGAAACTCAGGGTGGTCATGAAAATAATTTAATCACTGAGGTGATCATGCCTACCGGAAAAGGACACCCAGTTACTGAGCTGACTGGGAAAAGAACAATGGCTGTTTCTCTGGTGGAACATTACTGTATGATCCAGGCAGACACTAGAAATAAATCAGGTAGTTTTCCTGGGGGTTTCTTGGATTAGCAGGAAGTAGTCCACTTTTAGGGTGTTAAATAAGATTTGGAGGTAAAACATAATTAAAATGTGACATACATTTGGAACAAAATGAGATAAATACAGGCACTTTTCATGAAGATTTGAGGAAGATTATAAGTAAAAAACCTTTTTAATCTCTTGATTCAAATCATTTTGGTATAATCTATTGCCGGTGCTGCTCATAATAGCTGACTTCTTCAAGGTTCCTAGAATGTGCCAGAATGTCCAGAATGTCCTAGAATGGCTTGTTGACTTTATATACATTATCTGATTTGTTACTCATGGAAATCATATTAAATAAGTACTATTATTATCCTCATTTTACAAATAAACTAAACAAAATTTAGAAGTGTGAAAACACTTGCCCAAGGTCTGGTCCAGACTCTCAGCTGTTAGCTGCTTTAGCATGTTTTGCTGTGCCATTCCAGGAGTTGCAAAATCTATTTGAAATGGAAAATTCTGCATTAAACTGAGTAACTGAGGAATGATTCTCAAGTAAGAAAAAGTACCAGTGAGCTTGATTTTTCTATTATAACTGTGGTCTAAATTGGTAACTTTTACAGTACCCTTAATATAGAATATATACTTCTCATACATATCCATTATATATAACGTATTATTTTATTAGTACAAAAAATATGAACAAGCCTGATTCACTGTGTAGTGTCTATCTGGAAACTTCAACAAGCTAAAGAAATAATTTTTCTTTTTTTAAGTAAATTTTTGAAGTATAATACACATAAAAGGGCCTATGTCATAAATGTAAAGCTCAATGAATTTTCTTATAGTGTATATACAAGTATAAAAACTGCTTCAGTAAAGAAATAGACCATTTCCAATAATCCAGGAGCCCCTCTCTTACTCTCCTTGGTCACCCCTCACCCCATACACAATACAACTACTACTATCCTGACTTTTATCACCAAAGATTACTTTCACCTATTTTTGAATTTATAGAAATGGAATGATAAAGCATGAAAATTGTATTTGACTTTTTGTTTGTTCAATATTATATTTGTGAGGTCCATCCATGCTATTGTGTGTCGTTGTAGATCATTATCATTGCTGCAAGATATTTCGTTTTTTATTTACTTATTCGGCTGCTAATGGAAATATGGATTGAGAAATATCATTAAAGCATATTTCCTCCTTTACTCTTCCATCTTATGTTAAATCTTTTTAGCTGCAGGAGAAGGTCTTGGGAGTTGGAAGGACTTCTTAAAAGAATTTGCCAGCAAATACACTAATATAAATTAATCTCCATCTTTGTTCAAATTTAGCTTTATATAAGTTGTCTTATTTACTAAAGTCCTAAAATTTTAAACATTCCCAAAACACTTCAGAGACAGAAGAGTTTCTTATTACCTATTCCATTCAGAGACCTCAAAGGTCTTTGTAAATTTACATGTGATCCAAAGTTTCCCACATACAACCAATATGGATGTAAAGATCTCTAGTAATCCTGCCAGGTACTTTGAGGCTAAAACTTGGACTAACAGTATAAACCCTCTCACAAAAACTCTTGTTCTAAGAAAGCTCTTTAAGACAATGTTCCGCACAGCAACAGTCAGCTCTACCCACCAACAGAGCCTCCCATCAAGCCTCTTAGATAGCCTCAACCACCAGAGGGCAGACAGCAGAAGCAAGAAAAACTACAATCCTGCAGCCTGTGGACCAAAACCCACAGTTACAGAAAGATAGACAAGATTAAAAGGCAGAGGGCTATATATCAGATGAAGGAACAAGAAAAAACCCCAGAAAAACAACTAAATGAAGTGGAGATAGGCAACCTTCCAGAAAAAGAATTCAGAATAATGATAGTGAAGATGATCCAGGACCTCGGAATAAGAATGGAGGCAAAGATTGAGAAGATGCAAGAAATGATTAACAAAGACCTAGAAGAATTAAAGAACAAACAAACAGAGATGACCAATACAATAACTGAAATGAAAACTACACTAGAAGGAATCAATAGCAGAATAACTGAGGCAGAAGAACGGATAAGTGACCTGGAAGACAGAATGGTGGAATTCACTGTTGCGGAACAGACTAAAGAAAAAAGAATGAAAAGAAATGAAGACAGCCTAAGAGACCTCTGGGACAACATTAAACGCAACAACATTCGCATTCTAGGGGTCCCAGAAGGAGAAGAGAGAGAGAAAGGGCCAGAGAAAATATTTGAAGAGATTATAGTCGAAAACTTCCCTAACATGGGAAAGGAAATAGCCACCCAAGTCCAGGAAGCGCAGAGAGTTCCATACAGGATAAACCCAAGGAGAAACACGCCGAGACACATAGTAATCAAAATGGCAAAAATTAAAGACAAAGAAAAATTATTGAAAGCAGCAAGGGAAAAACGACAAATAACATACAAGCGAACTCCCATAAGGTTAACAGTTGATTTCTCAGCAGAAACTCTACAAGCCAGAAGGGAGTGGCATGATATACTTAAAGTGATGAAAGGGAAGAACCTACAACCAAGATTACTCTACCCGGCAAGGATCTCATTTAGATTCGATGGAGAAATCAAAAGCTTTACAGACAAGCAAAAGCTAAGAGAATTCAGCACCACCAAACCAGCTCTACAACAAATGCTAAAGGAACTTCTCTAAGTGGGAAACACAAGAGAAGAAAAGGACCTACAAAAACAAACCCAAATCAATTAAGAAAATGGTCATAGGAACATACATATCGATAATTACCTTAAACGTGAATGGATTAAATGCTCCAACCAAAAGACACAGGCTTGCTGAATGGATACAAAAACAAGACCCATATATATGCTGTCTACAAGAGACCCACTTTAGTCCTAGGGACACATACAGACTGAAAGTGAGGGGATGGAAAAAGATATTCCATGCAAATGGAAATCAAAAGAAAGCTGGAGTAGCTATACTCATATCAGATAAAATAGACTTTAAAGTAAAGAATGTTACAAGAGACAAAGAAGGACACTACATAATGATCAAGGGATCAATCCAAGAAGAAGATATAACAATTATAAATATATATGCACCCAACATAGGAGCACCTCAATACATAAGGCAACTGCTAACAGCCATAAAAGAGGAAACTGACAGTAACACAATAATAGTGGGGGACTTTAACACCTCACTTACACCAATGGACAGATCATCCAAAATGAAAATAAATAAGGAAACAGAAGCTTTAAATGACACAATAGACCAGATAGATTTCATTGATACTTATAGGACATTCCATCCAAAAACAGCAGATTACACGTTCTTCTCAAGTGCGCACGGAACATTCTCCAGGATAGATCACATCTTGGGTCACAAATCAAGCCTCAGTAAATTTAAGAAAATTGAAATCATATCAAGCATCTTTTCTGACCACAATGCTATGAGATTAGAAATGAATTACAGGGAAAAAAACGTAAAAAAGACAAACACATGGAGGGTAAACAATACATTACTAAATAACCAAGAGATCACTGAAGAAATCAAAGAAGAAATCAAAAAATACCTAGAGACAAATGACAATGAAAACACGACAACCCAAAACCTATGGGATGCAGCAAAAGCAGTTCTAAGAGGGAAGTTTATAGCTATACAAGCCTACCTAAAGAAACAAGAAAAATCTCAAGTAAACAATCTCACCTTACACCTAAAGAAACTAGAGAAAGAAGAACAAACAAAACCCAAAGTTAGCAGAAGGAAAGAAATCATAAATATCAGAGCAGAAATAAATGAAATAGAAACAAAGAAAACAATAGCAAAGATCAATAAAACTAAAAGTTGGTGCTTTGAGAAGATAAACAAAATCGATAAGCCATTAGCCAGACTCATCAAGAAAAAGAGGGAGAGGACTCAAATCAATAAAATCAGAAATGAAAAAGGAGAAGTTACAACAGACACTGCAGACATACAAAGCATCCTAAGAGACTACTACAAGCAACTTTATGCCAATAAAATGGACAACCTGGAAGAAATGGACAAATTCTTAGAAAGGTATAACCTTCCAAGACTGAACCAGGAAGAAACAGAAAATATGAACAGACCAATTACAAGCAATGAAATTGAAACTGTGATTAAAAATCTTCCAACAAACAAAAGTCCAGGACCAGATGGCTTCACAGGTGAATTCTATCAAACATTTAGAGAAGAGCTAACACCTATCCTTCTCAAACTCTTCCAAAAAATTGCAGAGGAAGGAACACTCCCAAACTCATTCTATGAGGCCACCATCACCCTGATACCAAAACCAGACAAAGACACTACAAAGAAAGAAAATTACAGACCGATATCACTGATGAATATAGATGCAAAAATCCTCAACAAAATACTGGCAAACAGAATCCAGCAACACATTAAAAGAATGATACACCACGATCAAGTGGGATTTATCCCAGGGATGTAAGGATTCTTCAATATACGCAAATCAATCCATGTGATCCACCATATTAACAAATTGAAGAATAAAAACCATATGATCATCTCAATAGATGCAGAAAAAGCTTTTGACAAAATTCAACACCCATTTATGATAAAAACTCTCCAGAAAGTGGGCATAGAGGGAACCTACCTCAACATAATCAAGGCCATATATGACAAACCCACAGCAAACATCATTCTCAATGGTGAAAAACTGAAAGCATTTCCTCTAAGATCAGGAACGAGACAAGGATGTCCACTCTCACCACTATTATTCAACATAGTTCTGGAAGTCTTAGCCACGGCAATCAGAGAAGAAAAAGAAATAAAAGGAATATAAATTGGAAAAGAAGAAGTAAAACTGTCACTGTTTGCGGATGACATGATATTATACATAGAGAATCCTAAAACTGCCACCAGAAAACTGCTAGAGCTAATTAATGAATATGGTAAAGTTGCAGGATACAAAATTAATGCACAGAAATCTCTTGCATTCCTATACACTAATGATGAAAAATCTGAAAGAGAAATTATGGAAACACTCCCATTTACCATTGCAACAAAAAGAATAAAATACCTAGGAATAAACCTACCTAGGGAGACAGAAGACCTGTATGCGGAAAACTATAAGACACTGATGAAAGAAATTAAAGATGATACCAACAGATGGAGAGATATACCATGTTCTTGGATTGGAAGAATCAACATTGTGAAAATGACTATACTACCCAAAGCAATCTACAGATTCAATGCAATCCCTATCAAATTACCAATGGCATTTTTTACGGAACTAGAACAAATCATCTTAAAATTTGTATGGAGACACAAAAGACCCCGAATAGCCAAAGCAGTCTTGAGGGAAAAAAACGGAGCTGGAGGAATCAGACTCCCTGACTTCAGACTATACTACAAAGCTACAGTAATCAAGACAATATGGTACTGGCACAAAAACAGAAACATAGATCAATGGAACAAGATAGAAAGCCCAGAGATAAACCCACGCACCTATGGTCAACTAATCTATGACAAAGGAGGCAAAGATATACAATGGAGAAAAGACAGTCTCTTCAATAAGTGGTGCTGGGAAAACTGGACAGCTACATGTAAAAGAATGAAAGTAGAACACTCCCTAACACCATACACAAAAATAAACTCAAAATGGATTCGAGACCTAAATGTAAGACTGGACACCATAAAACTCTTAGAGGAAAGCATAGGAAGAACATTCTTTGACATAAATCACAGCAAGGTCTTTTTTGATCCACCTCCTAGAGTAATGGAAATAAAAACAAAAATAAACAAATGGGACCTAATGAAACTTCAAAGCTTTTGCACAGCAAAGGAAACCATAAACAAGACAAAAAGACAACCCTCAGAATGGGAGAAAATATTTGCAAACGAATCAACGGACAAAGGATTAATCTCCAAAATATATAAACAGCTCATGCAGCTCAATATCAAAGAAACAAACACCCCAATCCAAAAATGGGCAGAAGACCTAAATAGACATTTCTCCAGAGAAGACATACAGACGGCCACGAAGCACATGAAAAGATGCTCAACATCACTAATTATTAGAGAAATGCAAATCAAAACTACAATGAGGTATCACCTCACACCAGTTAGAATGGGCATCATCAGAAAATCTACAAACAACAAATGCTGGAGAGGGTGTGGAGAAAAGGGAACCCTCTTGCACTGTTGGTGGGAATGTAAATTGATACAGCCACTATGGAGAACAATATGGAGGTTCCTTAAAAAACTAAAAATAGAATTACCATATGACCCAGCAATCCCACTACTGGGCATATACCCAGAGAAAACCATAATTCAAAAAGACACATGCACCCGAATGTTCATTGCGGCACTATTTACAATAGCCAGGTCATGGAAGCAACCTAAATGCCCATCAACAGACGAATGGATAAAGAAGAAGTGGTACATATATACAATGGAATATTACTTAGCCATAAAAAGGAACGAAATTGAGTCATTTGTTGAGACGTGGATGGATCTAGAGACTGTCATACAGAGTGAAGTAAGTCAGAAAGAGAGAAACAAATATCGTATATTAACGCATGTATGTGGAACCTAGAAAAATGGTACAGATGAGCCAGTTTGCAGGGCAGAGGTTGAGACACAGATGTAGAGAATGGACATATGGACACCAAGGGGGGAAAACTGCGGTGGGGTGGGGATGGTGTTGTGCTGAATTGGGCGATTGGGATTGACATGTATACACTGATGTGTATAAAATTGATGCCTAATAAGAACCTGCAGTATAAAAAAACAAACAAACAAAACAACTAATACTAAACTTTCATTGGGTTATTTGTATGGAAATATGTTAATATAAATGTTTCAGACATTACATGAAATTTCTAAAAATCTTATATGTTCTGGTATAATGTTATAAGTCATAATCCTAGTTATTACCTTAAAATGTATATCTCAGAAATAACTAATTTTCTTGTCAACTGCATTATTATGAACTTTCATCAAATTTTTAACTGTGGTCATTTTTAAGTCTTTTGTCATTTACAGACAGTTCTGTGTGTACTCTGATGATTTTGCCAATATGTTCCTATAAAAGGGTTTCATCTTCAAGAAATTCATGGAAAAGACTCTGACAAGTACAGGTTTCTGGTAACTGACTGTACTGCTGAACTGAATGAATAAGCATTTTCAGAACTCTAATGAAAAACTGATGAACTCATAAAAGTGCTAACAAAAGATCAAGATGAAAAAAAAAAATTTAATTACATGGGACTGAGTGAACTGATGAGGATGAGTATAATTTTTGTGACTTTCTGTCTGAATTAAAAAAAAAAAAAATCCAAAAAAAAAAAAAAAAAGACAATGTTCCACTTTCCTTACATGTACTATAGCCATTTTCACAGAGTCAATGCTCAACAAATTTTGAAGATCTAAATTGAATTTGGTTATTTCAACAAATGAAAATGGAAGCTATTATATAAAATTCTTTGTCAATCAATGCCTAAAACATTTCCAGTCCTGTAGAAAATAAACAATTATATCCAGCATACAAATGTCCCTTTTCCTATTGTTCTAAAACCAGTACTTCTTAATTTCTTTAATATAGTGAAATCTGTGGACCTTCTCAGGATAGTTCTTTTTTTTTTTTAATTGGTTTATCTTTATATTATGTTAAGCTCTAAGTGGTCTTTTTGTATTTTGCATGTAAGTCCTTTTTCTCAAATATATGTTTCAAGTATTTTCTCTCAAGTCCCTGGATTGTCCCTTCATTTTCTTGATGGCATCTTTCAAAAAGCAAACTGAGGGCAAAACAGTTGATTTGACTTACATAAAATTACCTGGCTTATACATGTTATGTCTGAAATTTGAACTCAAGTCTTCATTTTCCAAATCCTAGCTCTTAGCCATTGTGCTATGTTGCTACAGAGTATTGAAATAATTCATTTATTTAGATTGAAATATTTTAATGAATGGCTACAATTTTTTTATGAATTTTAAATTTGTTTTATTTCTGTATATATGAATTGGATCTCTAAGTATTAAAGTTTAAAATTAAAATAATTGATATACTTTTGATAAAAACAATATAAATGCATTATTTGAATAACTTTTAAACAAATGTATTGGAAATGCTTTCTTTTTTTGTTTGTTTGTTTTAACTTATTTTATATTGGAGTATAGCCGATTAACAATGTTGTGATAGTTTCAGGTGCACAGCAAAGCGACTCAGCCATACATATACATGTATCCATTCTCCCCCAGACTCCCTTCTCATCCAGGCTGCCACATAACATTGAGCAGAGTTTCCTGTGCTATACAGTAGGTCCTTTTTGGTTATCCTTTTAAAATATAGCAGTGTGTACATGTCAATCTCCAACTCCCTAACTACCCCTTCCCTCCACCCTTCTCCCCCTGGTAACCATAAGATCATTCTCTAAGTCTGTGAGTCCGTTTCTGTTTTGTAAATACGTTCATTTGTATAATTTCTTTTTATATGCCACATATAAGTGATATCATACGCTATTTCTCTTTCTCTGTCTGACTTACTTCACTCAGTATGACAATCTCTAGGTCCATTCATGTTGCTGCAGATGGCATTATTTCTCAGAATAGTTCTTGATGAACAATTTTTTCCATATGATTTTGGTGGACCTACCCAGGAGTCTATGAGGTTTCTGTGGACATCATATTAAGAAACTCTCTTCTAAATATTTGACATCAAACATTTGTTGTGTGGCTACATGCCAAGCAATGTGCTATTTGTCACTCTGTAGCGTGCATTTCCCGTGGGGTAATATCACCCTCAAGGGGATAAAAATTTGTTCTTGAGAGGTGAAAATAATCTTACTATATTTTATGTGCAACATGTAGCTATAGATACAGTACTACATTAACTGATTTACAATATATCTGTGGTATTAAAATTTCTTGGGGTAGAAACAAATAGAAAAAGAAAAAGGTATAAAATATCTCCTTAAGGGGGCAATGGAATTGCATTGAGAATGGGAAGGGCTGAAAGAGAAATACTGGGTAAGAGAGGTTTGACTTTAAGCCTTTTAAGTATACATTGTAACTCACCCTATTTTCAATTAAACATCTCCTTTTAAATATCTCTGAATTTATGTTATTTTAATCAAGCCAAAATGTGTTGGTAAGAATATTCAATTCTGGGAGGCATCACTATGGGTGTTTCCCACAGTAAGCAATAAAATAAGTCATTTGTTCTTCAAAGCTAAATTTTAGCAATTTTTTCATGTATTTAAAAAATCTCTGAAGATAGTTTTACATACTTTATTGGTTCTGACACACTATAGATGTAATTACTTCTAATTTCTTTAATGATATATCTTGGAAAGTTACAAATTATATATAATCTTTTAGTTTTGTACTTAGTGATATGATTTGGGAAGAAATGATTATTCTCTGAAATAAGAAATATCATCATTTAACATAATTTTGAGTAAATTTATACTTTTAAAGCTTATAGAAGACTGAAATCTTGGGTCCCAGTTTTAAAACAATCAGTAAATTATCTTATAGAAAGAATGAACTAATTGTTTTGTTCCTACAGAACATTCCTGGTGGGTGATTATTTTCTAGGTATAAATAGTATGTAATTTACTACCCAGTGGCATATTTCCTTGGGTGTTTTCTTGTCTTTTATGTTATTCACTTACTCCTTCAATACAATTACAGTGAGTTTCACCATATACTAAGAGGTAAAAATCAAATACCTAGAAAAACACAATGACTAACCTTGGCATTTTAAAAATGAATTTTAGACATCATCCAGAAAAATATATCAGCTCTCTCATATTAATCTGATGCAGGAAATCGCCCTATCAAACAATAATTTTAGCAAAAAAAGCAAAAACAAAACAAACAAAGCAAAACCCACCAAAGCAACAAAAACAAAACAAAACAAAAAAATGAAAGCAAACCCTTGTTTGTGTTACTATCAATAGCTTTTCATAATGTGGGTCAACTTTCTCAAAGACTTGTATAATTTTGTTATGGAAGGAGGACCTGCCCCTAAGCAAATGAGACTAAAGATCTTATTAAACTTGGTAGATTGTCTTTGGGCAACTTTGTTAAATATTATATTTGTTCCACTGGGTTTTAGTTGGAAAACTAGAAATAACATAGAGAAATTGTAATAATAATTCTTACTTCAAATTTTTCAGGCTTTTTGTATTTGGCTGAGTGTTATGGGCTGACTTATGCCCTGCCCCTAATTCAGATTTTGAAATTCTAACCCCAGTACCTTAGAATGTGACAGCATTTGGAAACAGAGTTTTTATGGTGGTAATTAAGTTAAAGGGAGGTCAGCAGGATGGGCTCTAATCCAATAAGACAAAGTGCTTTTAGAAGAAGAGGAAATTTGAACATAGATGCATACAGAGGGAAAATGATGTGGAAATACAGAGAAAAGATGGCCATCTACAGGTCAAGGAGAGAGGCCTGAGAAGGAAACAATCCTGATGACCTGTGGATCTCAGACTTGCAGGCTCCAGAAGTGGAGAAAATAAATGTCTGGTGTTTAAGCTCTCCAGTCTGTGGTACTTTGCTATGACAGCCATAGAAAACTAATATGCCGGGTTGACATTTGTAAAAAGTTCTTTACAATTTTTTGATATAATACACAGTTGACCCTTGATCAACCTGGTTAGGGACACCAATCCTCCATGCAGTGGAAAATGCATGTATAGCTTTTAGTCGACCCTCCATATGCATGGTTCCTCCATGTCCATAGATTCAACAACTGTGGATTGTGCAGTACTGTAGGACATAATTAGCCAAAAAAAATCTGCATATAAGTGGACCCGTGCAGTTCAAGCCCTTGTTTTTCAAGGATCAACTGTATTATTTTCTGTGTTATTTTCTATCCATTTCCATCTCTTTGTTATATAGTTGTCTGTTAGCTAGAATGGTTGGGTAACTATAGGTAGAATTCTGTGGGATAAAGGAGGTTTCTTTTAAGAGAGAACTAAGACTATAGAGTTAGGAAGATACAGGTTTCTTTCTACCTGCATCTTAAATTCTGCCATCTACTTAGTCATTTCTTTCACTTTGAAAAGGCTAATTATACTTCCTTCTGCTTCATAATTATACTTGCTGCCACAATGAGGATAGAGTGATGGGACTAAATATTCCATAAAACTGAGATGATACATGCATGATTCTAGCAAAGTGCCTGGATAGAAGAGTGATAATAAATACTGGTTCTCTTTCCATCTTCGTTCTCTGCTCTCTTAAAGAAATGCCATACAAAATATAAAATTATCAATAACTTAAATTTGAATAAACATATCATCTAACTAATTATGAAACTAGTAGTGATAAAGCATTTGTTTATTTAAAATTAATTTTGTCTAATAAATACAGGGATTCTTTTCCAGACATTTATTTTTCACATGGAATTTTTATAGAAGCCATCAAATGATATTGTAGACAACATAGAAACAAACACCATGGCTGATTTGATTAGAGGTAATAATTAATTTCAGAAAAAGTACCTACTATGAGTGATCTTTGTTGAGACATAGGTTTTCATCCAGCTGCATCTTCAAATTTCTTAGCCATGACTCTTGAAATGTATAGAAATTTGTTCTAGGCAGTTCTGATTACAACTGTCTTTGATCATTGTACAGGTTTTTTTTTTCCTGTAACAAGGAAATCTTCCCTTCTATTTTTTATTTCTATGGCCAAAAGAGAGTATTTTGAGGGCTACTTTGAAACATGTCTCTCCATTTCTACAAAACCAAAGTCTAACATTGTCAAATGTTTTAGAAGTGCCAAAACTTGTTACAGAAGATTTCTTTATTTTTAACCCACGGGTACTCTTTGTTATTGCCGTTCATGGTAACATACTCACTAATGGTGGAATTTGTGTGTATCATAATTTTCAGATTTTATTATTTTGGTCAGATATCTTTCTGATACCCAAAATGCAATATGATTTTAAAAAATAAATTTCTAGGGACTTCCTTGGTGGCACAGTGGTTGAGAATCCACCTGCCAGTGCAGGGGACACGGGTTTGATCCCTGGGCTGGGAAGATCCTGCATGCTGCGGAGCAGCTAAGCCCGTGCGCCACAACTACTGAGCCTGCGCTCTAGAGCCTGCGAGCCACAACTACTGAGCCCACACGCTGCAACTACTGAAGCCTGCGCACCTAGAGCCTGTGCTGTGCAACAAGAGAAGCCACCGCAATGAGAAGCCCACGCACCGCAACGAAGAGTAGCCCCCGCTCACCGCAACTAGAGAAAGCCCGCACGCAGCAACGAGGACCCAACACAGCCAAAAATAATAAAATAAAGTAAATAAATAAATAAATAAATAAATTTCTAGTCTTTTCATTCTACATCAGTTCATTTCACTAACCTTCTCATAAATCTGGCAGTATTATCATCCTGTCTGCTTTCCAGTTAAACACACAGAGAGGTTAAGGACTCTCATTCTTATAATCCCTTGTTCAAACCATTGCCATATCCTACTGCTGCTTTTTTGTATCATCTATTGAGTGAGTCCTTTCTGCTCTAACCACTATAAAAGCTTTGTGCAAATAATGAATTCGAGGCTGGACAGCAGCAACATTCTTTACAGGGACTTTCAATGTTCAGTCATCCCATCTACATTAATCCAATTTTCAAGAATGGTTAGAGAGGCACATCAATGCTGATTGATGACATGAAACACAGTCACAAGCTGCAGAGATGCAAGAGAATTTCGAATGCTGAAAATAATCATCTTCATAATGTGATATTCCTTTAATAAATATTTGATGAGTACCTACTATGTGCCAGGTACTATTCTAAGTTATATGTATTTTACTACCTCAAACTTCATAATCATGGAATCAGAAGTGAAGGTAAACATCACTTTATAGTATAAAACTGTATACTGTGCAGAGACATTTATAAACCTTAATATAGATGGAAGTTAGTGTATTTAAATGAGATTAAGGGAAAGAATAAGAAAGGTAATTCCGGTATGGCAAAAACTTACCGCTATCTGTCCAGTTAGAGGAAATCAGTTGGTGATGTGTATGTTACACAATCACAAAACTGTTATAATGGAATCTACAGAAGTGACACAGAAACTTCAGCAATCTGTTCATCTTCTGGAAGTCTATTCCACATGAGCAGAACAACTGACGAAGTCTTGCCTGGTCTTATTGACATTTTCATACCCTGGAGGGTAAAGGAAGTGATTATACGAGCTATCATTTCTGGCCCAATTTTGATCAGCAAGGAGAATTTAGTTCATAAAACGCCAGTGACAAAAGACTGGAAAAACTGGCCATGTCATTTTTAAGAATTTGGAGTACCTTAGGAGGGACATTCATTAGATGGGTACTCTAGACTTTAAGAAGAAAGGCTTCAAAAATTTCAGATATGAAAAACTTAGAAGAAAGCTCAGAAAGGTAGCAAAAGGTGCTAATGATATAACTCTGACAATGCAAATCTCAGATTATTTAAATGAGAAAGAAAATAAGGCTGATAGTGGAAGAAAATGACATAATTATGCAGAGAACTTATATATATTATGTCTACAGATCATAAAAAGACAGGTACAGAAGAGGAAAAGGAAGATGGATAACCAAAAGGAAGAAAAATAATTTTAAATATAGGAATGTAGCGTGGATTGGCAAGAATAGTGCAGGAAGGTCAACATCCATAATGAGCTGAGGTTTGCAAAATTTGCTACTGACCATTGAGTTTGGCCTCAAATGGAAATGAGTAGGGCTATTTTGGGTGAAAAGTCAAGACTGTTCTGGTTGATATATTTCCCCCCTTGCTCTCTTGCACTTTGCTATTTCTTTCTCTATTAATAAACAAAGACATTATCTAATATTAAAACAAATTTCCTTTACTTTCCAGTATTTTCCCTAAGCCTTTCTCAGTCCAATATGTAGGATTCACAGTTTAAAAACTAATTTTCTAATCTACCAATGTAGGAAATGGAAGGGCCCAAGGCAAAGATGTTAAGCTGAATGTATTGAGGCCACAAGCTCATAGGTAGAAGATATAAGGAGACCTCAGGATACACATCTTAAATGAAGGGCAAAGGTAGTACTCACAAGAGGGTATTTTCCTGCCTTCTCGAGATATTTCTCTAGCAAATTGTGATAGGATTATTATTATTTTTTTAAATTTATTTAATTAATTTATTTATTTTTGGCTGCATTGGGTCTTCGTTGCTGTGCGTGGGCTTTCTCTAGTTGCGGCGAGCAGGGGCTACTCTTTGTTAAGGTGTGCGGGTTTCTCATTGCAGTGGCCTCTCTTGTTGAGGAGCACGGGCTCTAGGTGTGCGGGCTTCAGTAGTTGCAGCTCACAGGCTCTAGAGCTCAGGCTCAGTAGTTGTGGTGCACGGGCTTAGTTGCTCCGCGGCATGTGGGATCTTCCCGGGCCAGGGCTCGAACCTGTGTTCCCTGCATTGGCAGGCGATTCTTAACCACTGCACCACCAGGGAAGCCCCAGGATTATTATTAAAATAGTCAATGAGAGAGAAAACTGGGGGCAGAAATGAGGGATGAGCTTTCTTTGGCTTGACTCTTTTGAAGATGGTCTGGAAATCTCAAACTTTCCAGTGTACTCTCCTGGCATGCAAAACGTCAAAGCCAGCCCTGATCAGATTCCTGAGGGACCCCAGAAACACCAA
Organism: Eschrichtius robustus; assembly: GCF_028021215.1. Classification (NCBI taxonomy): domain Eukaryota; kingdom Metazoa; phylum Chordata; class Mammalia; order Artiodactyla; family Eschrichtiidae; genus Eschrichtius; species Eschrichtius robustus. The sequence continues at coordinate 37,149,985 of NC_090825.1, forward strand.
AGATTAATGGAAGATACTATGGTGTGAGAAATACAACAAAAAGGGGAATTTAAAATTCGTATTGCAATTGGAAGAATAAGGAAAATATGGAATGATTTAAGAAAAGTTGAAATTGTTGACTGTTAGGTAGCTATTAGAATTTTTGTCAAGGAAAATACTTTTCAGGATCATTATAGAAGAAACTAATAATGGAGAGGAGACTAATTAAACCCAAGATATTTCATAAAACAAATAATCGACTAGGTCAATCTCCTGCTTAAAAAACTTTATGGTTTCTCATTGTACTTAGGGTAGTAGTCCCTCTGACTGTTTCCTCCATCAAATCTCCTTTATTCTCCCCTTTTCTCTCCTGACAACACATCATTTAAAAACATTTTTTGTTTTGAGATAATTGTAGGTTCACACACAGGTGTAAGAAATATTACAAGAGGTTTTTATATACATCGCCTGTTTTCCCCCAATGGTGACGTATTGCATAATTATAGTACAGTGCTACAACGAGACACAACAACAGTAAGATCTTACTGTGACTTACAAGTCCTAAGTGAACTGGCTGGCCCCTACTCTCACACCACCACATGACCACAGCAATCTGTTTTCCTCCTGTATCAGTTTTCTATTGTTGCATAACAAATTGTCACACAATTAGTAGCTTAAAACCACACATGAAATATCTTAGTTTTTGTGGGTAAGGCGTCTGAGTACAACTTAGCTGGGCCCTTTGCTCAGGGTCCCACAGGGCTGCAATCAGGGTGTCAGCCATGTTGCATTCTCATCTGGAGGCTTGTCTGGGGAAGAATCCACTTCCAACTTCCCTTGGGTCAGTGGCAGAATTCACCTCCTTGTGCTTATAGGACTGAGTTCCCTGCTTTCTTACTGGCTGTTAGCTGAGAGCCACTCCAACTCCAAGAAGCAGCCATGGTTCCTTTCCATGTGGTCCTCTCACAGCATGATACCTTACATTTTCAAAGCCAGTGAGGGGAGTCTCTCACTCCAGTCTACTGTGATGAAGCTCATACAATGCCACTTAATCATGTGAGAGGCAGCTCAACATCTTTGCCACATAGTGTGAACTAATCAAGGCAATGATGTGCCTTCTCCTTTGCTATATTCTTTTATTAAATGTGATACCAAGTAGGGCCCTGTGGGGTTCCTGGACACAAAAGCCCTTCTGTGTCCCCCTTTTCTTTGATTACAGGAAATAGGCTTCATTCGGCCTCCATGACTTTCCCTGAGTTCCAATGGCAGATTCAAGCAGTTGTTAATTAGGGAAGGGAAGGGATATGAGACAAGGGAGAAACAGTCATGGGAAACAATAGTGGAGCCTTGGGGCAAGGTCCTAGTTCCCCATCAAGGGATACACACAACATCTTTGAAACCCCCATCAGGCGGGAGAAGTTAATGGTAATGACGGTACGCTGCCCAGAAGCACATAGACCCCAGATGGGTTGAAATCTGAAGGTGGATGATGCTGACTCCTACTTACCTCACAACCAATCAGAAGAGTGTCCATGAGCTGGTCACGCCTTCTTTGAACTATTACTATAAAACTTCTCACTACCCTCTCCAAGCTGGGACACACAGTTTCGAGGGCATTAACCTGCTGTGGCCCCCTTTACCTGGCAAAGCAATAAAGCTATCCTTTTCTACTTCACCCAAAACTCTGTCTCCGAGATTTAATTCAGTGTCAGGGTACAGAGGCTGGATTTGGCTTCGAAGGGAGGGAACTTTACTGGTGTAATACCAGGGTGCTGAGATTTGGGGAGCCATCTTAGAATTCTGCGTACCGGATCTCCAAATGTTCCCATCACTCACTCTGCTCCAGCCCCTTGGACATACCTTCCTTCTACTTCTTTCTGTCTCGTCGTAAAGGTAACTGTAGTAGAGAGGCCTTCCTTCATGACCATCTTATATAAAATAGCATTTCCATTTATATCCCCTATATTCCTGCCTCCATCATCTTGCTTTATCTAGTTCCATAGCACTTTACACTGTCTGGCTTAGTACATACTTGTTTGTTTATTGTCTGTTTACCTTCACTAAAATGAAAATTTCATGAGGCAGGGATTTGATCTCGTTTGTTTTCTATCTCTAGCACTTAGAATGGTGCCTGGTATAAACTTGGTCCACAAATATTTGTTGAATGAGCAAAAAAATACTTTATTTGGTGAATATGGACAGTATGGTTACATAATAGAAATAATTCAGTGCCTGGATTTTTAAAATGAAATAATTTTGTTTGAAGGAACATAGTGATTAAGCTCTCAAGCTTGGGATAATACTGCTGTGTTCAAATCCTGTTCTCTGACTTAATGTGTCTTTGTGCAGATAATTTTACCTCTTTATGCCTCAATTTTCTCAGCTATGTAATGGCTAAAATAATAGTATTTCTTCTTTGGGTTTATAAGGAATTCTGGAATAAGACATGGAAAATATTTATTAAACCATCTTATAAACAGGAAATTCTCTACCATATCAACAAATGTAATTGCCAGTGGTAGTTTATTCAGACACAGTGCATTAGATGATTGCCAACTCATCTCTATTTCATATTTTGTGGGCATGTCTGTTTCAATGAATTCTTCCTGCATAATAAATTACCTCAAAACTCAGTGGATAAAAATAACTGTTTTTTAAAATTTATTTTATTTTATTTATTTTTGGCCACATTAGGTCTTTGTTGCTGTGCGTGGGTTTTTTCTAGTTGTGGTGAGCGGGGGCTACTCTTCGTCATGATGCGCGGGCTTCTCATTGCAGGGGCTTCTCTTGTTGCAGAGCACAGGCTCTAGGTGCGTGGGCTTCAGTAGTTGTGGCACATGGGCTCAGTAGTTGTGGCTCGCGGGCTCTAGAGCGCAGTCTCATTAGTCGTGGCGCACTGGCTTAGTTGCTCCGCGGCATGTGGGATCTTCTGGGACCAGGGCTCGAACCTGTGTCCCCTGCATTGGCAGGCAGATTCTTAGCCACTGCACCACCAGGAAAGCCCCTAACTATTTTATTACTTCTTATTCTGTGGATCAGAAATTCAGGCAGGGTTCAGTGGGGATGGCTCCTCTGCTTCACATGGTATTAGCTAGGGCAACTCCACTGGAGTTAATGGTTTATGATGGCCTCTATTGTTTGTCCAGAGCCTCATCCTGGGTGGCGTTATCTGAGATGGCTGAACCTCTCTCTTTTCATGGAGTCTCCAGACTCAGTTACATGTATTGTCATTTTTCCTTGTGTGACCTCTCTGTCTACATGAAGTTTCATCCACCAAGGCTTATCTCTCCCATCAGGTTATCCAACTTTACCAGGCAGCTGGCTTCTCAGACAGTGGAAAGGAGAAGCTGATGGCCCTCTTGATGCTGAGGCACAGAGCTGGCCCTGAATCAATTCCACTGTCCTCTGTTGGTCAAATCTACTCACAGACCAGTCAAGATTTGACAGGAAGGAGATTGACTCCAGCTCTTAATGGAACAAGTGACAGGAGTGTACAGAGACGAAAGGAATTGTTGGCAGCCATTTAGCAGATGATCTAGCATGAAAACCTAAGAAAATGTTTATTTCTGAAAACTTATAGCAGAGTTTAGAATGTGGATAAAGTAGTGAATATTATATTTTTCAAGCTACTTCCTTGTATCTATCCTAAAATGGAATGAGATCAACAAACTAACACACACACACACACACACACACACACACACACACACCCATATTAACAACAAGAAGTATTGAGAGTTTGACACATTAGATTGAAGAAAAATAAGTTAAGTCTAGACCGCTCAGTGAAGCAATAATTTAAGAGAAAGACAGCCAGTGCAAAATGTTAAAGGGTGCCAAGGAGACAAGCAAATTATAAGAGCTAAAACTCATGGTTGAGAGCAATTTGATGATACCTTACAAAATGAATCTGAGTGTTTAGACTATGAGGAAAATATCTACATATTGGAAATAGGAATGTTATTTTAAAAACAAATTGGCTGTCCTATATTTAATTTACATAAAAATTAGATTTCTCAGTACTTGTTTTTCTAGCCCTGATGCAGAAATAAAAATAATATATATCCACCTCTTGGTGAGGGAATTAAATTTTTTTCCAGTTATAAAAATCATAAAACTGCAAATTATCTGCAAACATAAATATTTTTAAAGAGCTAAATCACTAGGGATGCCAAACTAATTCAACCTGGAATTATAACACCGTTGTATGTGGTCTGTAAGGGCAGATACAAATTAAAAATAAGAGGCTTAATACTCCCTGTTGAAAATAAGGAAAGAGACCCTCCTCTCTTTTCTTAGAGCATTTCCTTTAGAAAACTTCAAAGTTCTATCTCTGTCTCTTTGAAATATACATAAACTCTTTAAAAACTAAATAAGCCTCTTGCACTTTATGACTCAGGAATGTCTTTCTCAAGGGCCTAGGAGTCATTTCTTTAAAATGCAATCCAGGAAGATGGTGGCCCCATCTCCTAGTGTCCGTGGAAGGGTGGGAGCCTTACTTCGGTGGGTTCCTTATCACCTGTCAAAAAGATGAGTTTATTTTTCCTTTGGCTAAAGCCAATTAGCTAACACAGGCAGTCACTCCAATTAACCAGATGAGTTTAGGATGAACGTGTGACAAATGGTTCTGTCAAGTCCTCTTACTCGAGGACTATTTACTGTTTATCTTGAGAACACGTGTGTAACGAGTTGTATCTGCTTGGTTATACACGAGGGTGAGATTTCTTTCTGTCTTGCAATCTCTGAGCAGCTTGCATGCCTAATATTTATTCAATAACGAAAAAGAAGTTTTCTTTTTCTTCTACCTTTGTGGACAGATTTTCTGGGTTGAGAGGAGATTTGGCTTTTAATTATATTTCCGTAACAAGATACAGTTCATGAAAAACACAAATTGATTATAAAAGGAGAACAATGTACTAGAATAGTTTTAAGTTACTTTCGACGACTGAGAAATGTGATAGACTTAATCCCATGGCAACTAAAACCGTGGAGTAGAGAGGCAGCAATGGAGAACGGAACAGCCTGGACCCAGGGAATCCACGATTCTACTCTTGGTTTCACCATTTTGGTATTTGTATTTAATCTTATGAGGAATCATTTTTCTCATTCGTAAAATGAGGTTAAATTGGACTGGTGGCCTGTTGGCAATATCCATCTTTATATGTGTTTTATTTATTATACATTTTGCTTAGGTTATTTTCAAAATAGAGAGACTACACATAAAAATTGAACTTCTGGATAAAAAGAAGAAGGAAAAGGAGAAGGGGAGAAAGAAGAAGAAGGAGAGAAAAAAGGATGGTTTTGCTATACTGGGCTCATAATAATGTTAGCTGGAGCTGAGAAGTGATTGACTCCTTGATCTGGACACATGCACTTGAGTGGCCCACAGTCTTCATCATTCCCTGTTGCATATTAGTTGGTTTGTTCATCTACTTATATTTCCTGTATACATGTATGCAAGATATAGGTCACTGAACAAACCACTTAAAGTAGATGTGCATGATAAGAGCAAGAAGGGAAGGACTATCTGAATGGTACTTTTCTACTCTCTTTTAGTAGAAAAGTAACACTCACATGTGTATGTACATGGGCAAGGCAAACAATGGAAGGTTTCCAAGCTGCGCTCCAGTAGGGGATCAATCCTTTGCATCTTGACAGGCAGTTATTGGTGATGTAATCCAAGCATGTTATTACCACCTGTGCCTTAACTGGCCAGAGTAGTTTCAACATAGAGCAAAACACACAGAACAAACAAAAGTTGATGACTGATTCAAAATCTTGCAGTGAATTCTAAAATGCCACCAAAGCTCTTTGGTAAAGTGTATCATTATTGATTAGATGCCAATTTTTAATCTTGGTTATATGTACATTTTAAATATAGATTTGAAACTGCTATTCCCTTTAAATGTCTATTCACTTTTTTTTTTTAAACAGAATTGCTCTTTCTCTTTTCCGTCAAACCTAAAGGTACCTAGTTCCTAAGATAGGCAAATGATCACTACATCAAGACATGTTATTTCTTCTTCAGCCTTCTAATGGGCATTAGTTTTATATCTAGTTTACCAAACTGTGGCAGATCTGTGGGCTTTCGCTTCGTAACATGAATGAACATCTGATGAGGCATGTATGGTATGGTATATAAACTATCTATGGTATATGGTATAGTATATAAACTAATGTATGGTATAGTATATAAACTATAAATATATCATGATTTTTAAAAATCAGAAAATAGCCATATTTCAATGAAAAAAATCTTAGAATATCTACTTGACTTAAAGTACTATTGAACAATGCCATAATTAGTTTCCAAATGATTTACGATTAGCTCTTCTTCCAAAGAATAATAAATAAATAATAAATGAAGCTTAAAAATAAGCTTCTCTTTTTTTTAGAAAGTTTCCTCATCAAAGAAATCAATATTGTTAATAATAGGAAATGTCACAAATGTCCAGGTCTGCTAAAAATAAATCTGTCTAAAGTGAAAAAAACTCAAAGAAAGGTAAAATAATCTCTTTTATTTTTAGGTTGTAATGTGTTTTAGAGGACTAATTGCTTATATACTGAATATCCTGTCCAGGCAAATTAAAATGGAAGTGAAATTATCATGCTTGGAAATTGCCTGCGTCACACATTCAACCATCCAGATTTCAAACACAATGACATCAGCAATTCTCTTGCTAAATCCATCACCCTCACATTCTTTATACATATTCCATTTCCAGTCTTTCACTCTGAATAGCTGGCTGAAAATTGTGTTTAGCCTTGAAGTATTGGCAGCCATCCAGCTAATCTTCAAGACCGCATAATGAAATGAAAGGGGTGGAGACCTAGCATACAGCATGCCAGCCTTAAGCACATTCCTTGTCATTGGGCCGCATTCCATGACTATTAAATTATAATTTTAAATGATTTAATTTTTAAATTATTTTTCATAGCCTGAAGCAATTTATGTGGGTGATATTAGGACCTCAGGGAATTAGCTTCTCCTTTAAATAAATATTAAGTAGTCAAAAAATTTAGAACACATCAACTTGTTATATGTTAGTCTCAATCCAACAAACAGTGGTATATAGGGTGATGTTTAACATTTTTAGAACAAAGAATGCGATTGATTGTTTATGGAATTCAAGTCAGACCTTTACATATGGTGTGGAAATGCCTAAAATCTTCTTTCAGTTCCGGAACTATCCAACATAGGTTAAAAATAAAACCATGGGGCTTCCCTGGTGGCGCAGTTGTTGGGAATCTGCCTGCCAATGCAGGGGACACGGGTTCGAGCCCTGGTCTGGGAAGATCCCACATGCCGCGGAGCAACTAGGCCCGTGAGCCACAACTACTGAGCCTGCGCGTCTGGAGCCTGTGCTCCGCAACGAGAGAGGCCACGATAGTGAGAGGCCCGCGCACCGCAATGAAGAGGCGCCTCCGCTTGCCGCAACTAGAGAAAGCGCTCGCACAGAAACGAAGACCCAACACAGCCATAAATTAATTAGTTAATTAATTAATTAATTAAAAATAAATAAATAAAACCATGTGTATGGCACTAGCAGCTAGGTATTTAAAATACATTCTAATTTACAAGATTGGAAATTTCTCTTTGCTTCATTGACTTATGACTTCTTTGATTTGAAAAATAACCACAACTTCGAGAATAGGAAAATAGCAGATACGGATACATTGCTAGAAGATAGCTACTTCACTACAATTTTTTATGACAGTTCAGACTCAGGATTTTATGGCTCACTAAAATTGAGTTCAAAGCCTACAGTATGCATTTTAGCAACACACAATTCTTCACCACCTACTGAGAAAGTTTTAGTGTTTAAAGACTTAACAGCTGGGAATATAGGATCATATTTGGTTACATAGTTCTATGGACAATAAAAATTGATTATTAATAATCACTGAATAGCATCCTGATTGATTTTTTATTTTCAATTTTTAATTTACGTCTTTACTTGCAAAACCCAGAGACCCATGGCCTGGGATTTTCTGTAGAAAGATCTTACAAAGGTAACAGTCTTAGCTTTATTGCTCTTGAGACTTGTGTCAACACCAGTAAAAAATCAGTTGTTTCTTGCCATGAAATAATGCTGCTACTTAAATTTGTATTTACTTGAAGAATTGAGAAAGTAGGTTGGAAATTAAAGAAACCAACAGAAATGATTAAATCTAGAGAATATTTTACATTTCAAAAGCAAATAATATGCTTCCTTCAGGCAAACAGTTTCCAAATTTCATGGAATCCTCATTATGATCCTCCCTCTTCCTGCATCCCAGGCCACTTTTTTTTTTTCTTTTTATTGGAGTAAAATTGCTTTACAATGTTGTGTTAGTTTCTGCTGTACAATGGAGTGAACCAGCTATAGGTATACTTATATCCCCTCCTTCTTGGGCCTCCCTCCCTCCCTTACCCCCCCATCTAGGTCATCACAGAGCAGCAAGCTGAGCTCCCTGTGCTATATACAGCAGGTTCCCACTTTTGGAGTGGTGTACTTAATTGACCTTATTCTGTTTATGCTGTTACTTCACAATGGTGTTATTCTGGTGATTCCAGATTTTCTTAGAACTATTATTGTAGTCTTCATGGATTTCAAGGACTATAATGCTTTAACAGGACAATAATTTTATAAGTTCCAAAGTTGTTGGATAACACCAGTTTTCAACAATTTCCCAGGCATGCACAGTGGTTTATTTTTACTGAAGAACAAACTGATGTACAGCTAACTGTAAAATATTGGAAATAGCGATTCCCAAAGTACATCAGAGAAGGTTAAAAGGTCACAGGACTTCTTACAAAGTTAACATTTGAATTATTTTTCAGTTTAGCAAGCTGAATAAAGGGTACTCTATGTTCTTCAGATAAACTAAAACAACTAAAAATACAAAAACTTTTTCTTCAGTTAAATCAAGACAAGTTAACTTAGAGTGGACTGGTGTGCAGGGCCACAGAAATCACTGTATGACTGAAAAGGGAACTCAACAATCACTGAACATTTGAACAAAATTATGGCCCTATTCTTCAGAAATAACTAAAGAAAAAAACTTTTAAGGGTTGTTACTTCTTTCTAAGTGAAAGTGAAACGCACTATTAGGAAAAAGAAATCCGTAGAGTCTACATTAATGAATTTATAACCTGTTTGGCACTTAGAGGGATGCCTGGATATAGTGCTCAATAAAGGTCAGCATCCTCATCGTCATCTTCAGTCCTTGTTGTAAGTGGTCGGTAGCTGATAACAAGCAAGACATAGATTGCTTGTTATCAAGATTCCTGCTTCAAAGGTCGTTGACCATACTTCTCTTCAGGGAGTAAGGAATGGGTGTTGGGGTCAGAAAGCCTTCCTTAATTTGAACTATGTTTCTGCTACTTATTAGCAATGGAAACTTGGGCTTTTTTTTAAGTTTGGTGAATCAATTTCTGTTCTATAAAATAAGGTCAATAATTGCTACCTCACAGGTTGGGCTAACAGTGTAGTCTCTGACACATAGTAGGTGCTTCTTTCATATGTGCTAGTGTTCCCTCTTCTCTTTGAAACAAGTATTCAGTTGAAATGTTTTTCTGTGCACACCCTATGTAAGAGGAGAGTTCTAGTAGTACCACATATCCATTCTCCACTTTGTCCTTAGAACAGAACCTCTGAATGTTCACTGGTCACATTGCTTTCCCGGATATGCTTCATTTCCCAGATATCTTTGCAGCTAAGTGTGGCCATTTGAGTTCTGACAGATATGAAAGTGAAAATAGAATGTTCAACTTCCTGAAAGTGTGCTAAATAGGTAGCCTGGCCCACTCCTTCCCTTTCCTAATTTTTGCTGACTGGAATGTAAAAGTAATAACTGGAGCAACAGCAGCCATTTTGAGTCATGCAGAAGAGGGTCACACCCTAGGAATGGATCATTAGAAGCTAGGAAAAATGTGTGTGTCTCTAATGAAATATTGTTCTAATTAAGGTATGTCGTCTGACCCCAGAGCCTTAGACTGTCAAATTCCAGGATAAAAATTTTATGCATTTTAGTCACTGTTAATTTCAGTTTTCTATCACAAGTAGCAAAAGCTAATCCTAACTAACACTATCCCAAAATATATTTGGGAGTACAAGCAGAATTGACATATTATTCATGTATTCTTATGGTTTATTATTTTTGATAGCACTTTTGTTAGGGTTATCTTTTTATGCAAGTTTCTCAGAAATACTTGAATTATGTTTATAACACAGAAAAAAATTCTGTATGAGCCAGAGAAGTTGGTATGGCATACGGCTACAAATAATAACATTTAAAGACAGGGATCTACTCCCTTTGACTAAGCTTTGGGTTCCATACAATCCACACAGTGGGACTGAAAAAAGTGATTGGTGTCTGACCATCTGTTCTGGTTACTATCGCTATAGTACAGAACACCCAAAACTTAGTGGCTGAAAACCACCATTTTATTATGTGCAAGAATTCTGGAGTCAAGAATTGGGACAGGATATAGAAAAGTTGCTAGTCTCTATGTTATGGTGTCTGGGCCTCAAATGAGATCAGCTGAAAGCTGGGGTGACTCAAGAGTCAAGGGCTAGAATTATCCGAAGTTCACTCCTTACAAGTATGTCTGCTGTTGTCCTATAAGGACTAGAAGACTAGCATTGCCAATTGGCATAACTTATACGTGGCTTCTCCCTGTGTTTTGTCTTCCTCATGGCATAGTGGCCTCAAGGTACTTATTCATATATCTTACAGAGTGGCACAGGGCTCCAAATACATGTGTTTTCAATCAACGTGATAGAAGCTGCGTCATCCTTTACTAACTATCCCCACTTATGCTGGTCTGTAGTTGAGGAAGCAGTTCCATGCCTGCTGAGATATAAGGGGAGGGGACATAGACTCTACCTCTTGTTGGAAGGAATGTCAAAGAACTTGGAGGAAGGAATGATTTAAAATAGCCACACCTTTGTGTACTGAAGGAGAAGTAAGTAGCTCCGAGTTTTGTCATGGCTAGGCCTGGTACGGCCCAATGATACAGTAAGGAATAGAGCAAGGACTTAATGTGACTTGTATTAGTAGGCAAATTCTTGAATGTTGCTGTGGTCCTTCCAGCCCAACTAATAGATAAAACACAGGGAACCCAGAGATGTGAGTAATTCTGACCTAGCAGGATGATTCTCCTACACAGGTTGCACTGACCTCTGAAATTTGAATGAACTTTATGAGGAACTAACATCTAGGTAACTAGCAACAGTGAAGCATTGGGGAGCTGCTTCCACTCACTTTTATCATTATCTGGTTGATTTCTTTGCATTGCTTAGGTCTGTGTCAAACCAAACACAGCAACCCTGTGTTTGAGTTTCTATTCTCACCAGTCTTCATACTTCGTGGTCTAGTGTCTTAACCTGGTTTGGATGAACAAGAACCTTTTATACTTGGAGATATTAAAACTTGATAGTGGTGACACTATTAATATTTCAGGTTCAATAACTTTTCTAATTATAACCAGACAGAAATAAACATCAAGGTATTCTTGCTTATTGGGTGACAAATAATTTCTCTTACCAAGAATTTGTAAACTGAGAGACTAATATTAGAAAAAAAAATTTAGTTTAACTGTTAAAATTCTGTGTCTCAATTTGCTTGTCATGCAACAAATGAAAATTCTACCTAACTTGGGGAAGTTTGGTGGGAATTAAAAATATGGGCGTGAACAGCTCCTGGCACAGAGCAGGCACTTAGCAAATGCTGGCTTCCTCTTCCCCATGTGGCCTCCTGTAGACTCTGTCACACTCCAGGGCAGTGTCTCATTTCCTAAAGTGAGTCTGCAACTTGGAAATTCAATTTCTGATTCACTGAAAAGGAAATTACAACAAGACTCAAAATCACCACTGTTTCAAAAGCTCTACCTTTCTAAAAATTAACAAAAGAGCTGATACTTATATTTCTAAGTCATCTTTTATGATCAAAAAATATGCTATTCCAGAGTACTATCATTTCAGTGAGAAATAAGGAGGTTATGGCTTAGAGAGTTTCAAACTTGAAAAAAACAAATTTACATTTCTTACAGTAATTTTAATAATTAAGTTGTCATTCGTAGCCATAATTGTAGGCTTATAAATCTAACCGTCTCTGAGCCTAAGGAGTTGGCTGTTTACAACTAGCTTTTGCCCACGAACATTGGCCTTATTTCTCTGCTCACATAAATTAGTCGCTAGTGCTTCACACATTTTATCATCATTATCATACAGCTTTATAACAGAGCACAACAGGGCTCCAGTGGAGCAGCTGTGTGTGTGGCTTGTGTATTCCCTAGTCTAGAACAGTCACAGCCTGTAATGGATGGGATAATAAAAAGCGATCCCTACCCAGTGGATTTCATTATACACTGTCTGCCTTATGCAAACCTGTGCTTTGGGAAACATCAATTTTATTTATTTATTTTTAACCTCTTTATTGGAGTATAATTGCTTTACAATGGTGTGTTAGCTTCTGTTTTATAACAAAGTGAATCAGCTATACATATACATATATCTCCATATCTCCTCCCTCTTGCATCTCCCTCCCACCCTCCCCATCCCACCCCTCTAGGTGGTCACAAAGCACTGAGCTGATCTCCCTGTGCTATGCGGCTGCTTCCCACTAGCTATCTATTTTACATTTGGTGGTGTATAGATCAATTTTAAACTGAGATATGAGAACATTTGGCTACAGCTGTTAAAATACATGAGTGATTTTAAAAATAAAAATATTCATGTTACTAAACAGAAAGTAAGAGGTAGAAAGTTCCAGGATTGGGCCAGCAAAGTAAAGATTTCAGAATGGGCTCTGGCTGTTTCCATCTTCTGTTCTGCCATTCTCAGCAAGTTGGTGATGCCTTCTCTAGCTGCACCAGGCACTACAATCTTATAGGGCATTGTCCAAAAACGGAGAGGAAGGAGCGGATCTTCTTTTTGACTTTTGTCAGCAAGATAATTTTCCCAGAATCCCCCTATGGACTTCTTTCATTTCATTGGCCAGAACTTGGTCACATGGCCACACTGACTGCAAAGGGGGCAGGAGATGGAGTGTCTGTCACTTTCACCCTCTGTCATGGGAAGCAGACTCTGCTAATGAATAAGACTAGAAAAAGAGTGACTGTAGGGTACCTATGGAAGATCTCCTGTCATCCCTGATAACTGGTAATCGCTGTAAAGTTACAACTAAGGTCATGGATATTTTAGAGGAATAGTTAAATAAAAATAAGAAAATAATGATACAAGCGGCTGGCATTTGTTGAGGGCTTACTGTGTGCCAAGTGTGGTGCTAAATGATTTACATTTACCATCTCATTTTACTTTCAAAATCAGCCTGTGAGGACAGTATTATTACATCCTCTCTATAAAGGAGGAAACTAAGATTTAGAGAGATAAAGTAACTTTCCCCAGGACATGCAGCTGTTGAGAGTGGGGTCAGTATTTGAAGGCAGCTACCCTGACCCTAGAGTTTATGTTCCTTATCAAATTCAAAATATAATTCTTGAGTCCCTACTACATTTTAATCAGTGTCTTACTACACCAAGAGTCTTAGCAACACGCAAGGCAATATGTTTCTCTTTTTCATTGGAATCATAGTCTTAAGGGGTGAACGCTAAGGTGATTATACATGTGCATATTCTCAAAGGGGATAAAGTATTTAGAGATTGCAATAAATGGATTTAACCTGTTTTAAGATGTGAGAGCAGGCTTCTTTGAATAAGTCATCAGTATTAGTCTGGGTTCTCCAGAGATACAGAAGCAATAGTGTGTGTGTGTGTGTGTGTGTGTGTGTGTGTGTGTGTGTGCAGAGAGAGAGAGATTTGCTTGCAAGGAATTGCTTGCTCACCTGTGGGAGTTTGCAAGTTTGAAATCTGCAGGGCAGGCTGGGAGTTCCCACAAGAGCTGATATCACAGTCTCAAATTTGAAGGCTGTTTTGAGGCAGAATTATTTCTTTTTCAGGGAAGCTCAGTCTTTTAAGGCCTTCAGCTGATTGGATGAGTCCCACTCACATTATAGAGGGTAATCTGCTTATTTAAAGTTTACTTATTTAAATGTTAGTCACATCTAAAAAATAAATACCTTCAGAGCAACATCTCCGCTGGTGTTTGCCCCAACGACTGAGCACCATAGCTGTGGTAGGCTGACAGAACTAACCGTCACATCATCTTTAGTCTCAAACTCCAAGAATGAGTAGAAATTATCCAAGAGCTGGGGAAAGAGAACTCTAAGAATAAAGAACTGAGTGAATAGACGCATGAGTCAGGATAGAGTTTGGTACATTTAAGGAAATGAAAGAAATTTATAATGGCTTCATCAGATAAACAAGAGTACTGATGGCTTGAAATGAGACTGGAGATAAGGAAAGGATCTCTATCATGAAAAGCGTTTGAAGTGGACACTTAAAAGTTCTTCAGCACTCACATCTTCGTGTTTTAGTGCATTTTGAGTTTTATTTTTTTAAGGTATAACTCAAAAGCTACAATTTCTAATATCCCTTAAGTTAAGGTGCAGACATGTCACTTATGTTCAGCCAATCACTTATAAAACTTGATTTGATAAGTGAGCCACCTGGGAAAATTGGCTGGGTACTGGACATCCACCTTACTCATGTGAGTGGTTGAAATGGCAACCAGGTTTTGGGGGCGGTGGCAGGTTCCTGATTGAATTATATGGATTTGAGGGGAATTTATAAGATGAAATCAGAAAGACTGGAAGATTAGGTGAGTGTTGGAGATGAGAATGAGGAAAGGATTAGCTTCTATCCATTTTTCAATGTTATCTATAATCTATTTTTACTAAACTTTATCTATATTCCATCCACAGAATCTCACTTATATATATATGGTTAATACACATCAATATTCACCTCTTAAAAATAATTTGCTCTTTTATCTAAACTGCTCTCAAGATACCACCATTCTGTTATTTGTTATCTTTCATAAAGCCATGTGCAACACAGTCCTTTATAACTTAATGATAGAAAAAAAGCTTACCTATTATTATGCTTTTTTAAAATAAAATGTTTAAGTGATTCACTATACTTAATATTTGGTTTTAATAGCAAGGAACTTCAAAATCAAATTATGCACTTATTTGCAACAAATTTAGTGTAAGTTTCTTGAACAAAATTTTCCCTTAAGTTATGATATACTTCTTTTGTTTTTACTTTAAAGGTCGTACTTTAGGCTTTTTTTTTTTTTTTTTTGGTATAATCAAGGTGGAAGCTATGATGAGAATAAGTGTGGAATGTGCCAAAATAGAAAGCAAGATTTTTCTGGCATTTTTTTTTTTACCTTCAAAATTATTCTTTAGCATAAGGGATTCACATCTTATTACTTGAGTCCTTACAAAGGGCACTCCCTCACAATTATTTTGAGTTTGAAGTACTGTTAGAGGAAGCTACCTTAGTCTGAAATAAACTCAATCAATGTTTCTTTGAGATGCTTAAAAAGTTCACCTGAAGATTTATAACACAGAAGTCAAGGAAATATAATTTTACTCCGCAGATTTTGACCTCACAATTGGAAGTATCGAAGGAAGTGGTTAAAAAAGGTTTTTAAAGCTTTTGGATGAATGAAAAGCATAATCGCATAGACTCTGTTTTCCAAGAACACCAAAAAACAAAAACGTTGAATTCAGGTATGTGTCTTAGCTCAGCATCTGGTCCAAAGTGCAGAGGGGATAAGACTTGGGGCTTAGATCTCTGTCTTTCCCCTAAGATGCATTTTTATAAAGAAAAATCTAGTTTTCATAAGAATCGAGGCTACATTTCATGTTTACAGTTTTCTATTTTTTCCTCATGGAATTTCTCTTGAACATTTTTTTCACACTTTAGACTAGGGACTATTTTGTCATACAAATTTGTTCAACATGAGATAATTCATATATTAAAAACTAAATTAAATTATATTAAGTAAAGGAAATTAGTAAATTGCCACTAAATTTCTCAGGTCCCTTCATTGTATTATTAGCTTTTCATTGTTTTAAGCAAATGTGTGTAAACATGATTAGTATATTCCAGTGAAATATTTTAGTAAATAGATTTGAAATTATAGCTTTTGAGTGATATGCACAAGTGGTATAATAGAGTATAATTTAAAGCAATTTGTTCACGTTTTTTTGAGTTTTTTAATTGAAATTTGTATCAAGATAATTGGAGCTTCATATGCAGTTGTAAGAAATAACACAGATAGATACCCTATACCCTTTACCACAGTGGTAATATCTGCCAAAATTATAATATAGTATCACAACCTGGGTTTGACATTGAATGCAGTCACATATTTTCACAGATTTTCTCAGTTTTGCTTATATTCATTTGTGTGCATGTATGTGTGTGTGTGTATTTAGTTCTATCACATTTTATCACATGTATAGGTTTGCATATCCATAATCACAGTCAAAACATGTAATAATTCTCTTAATTAGGCTCCTTCATGTTGCCCTTTTATAACCATACTCACTACCTTCACCTTCTCCCATCCCCAGCCCTGGCAACCCACTCATCTCCTTTCATTTTTAAAAATTTGTCATTTCAAAAATATTATATAAATGGAGCCATGTAGTATTTTGCCCTTTAGGACTGGCTTTTTTCATTCAGCATAATTCTCTGGTGATGCACAGGTTGTTGTGTGTAGCAATAGTTTGTTCTTTTTTATTACAGGGTAGTATCCATGGTATGGATGTATCATAGTTTATCCATTCACCCACTGAATAATATCTGAGTTAGTTCTAGTTTTTGGCTATTACAGCTATGTATAGGATTTTGTGTGAATGTAAGTTTTCATTTCTCTGGGATAAATACTCAGGAGTGTAATTGTTGGGAAATTTGATAGCTTTATACCTAGATTTTTAAGAAAATGCCAATTTTTTTTCAAGAGTAAATGTACAGTTTTACATACCTACTAGCAAGGTACGATTTACCTAGTTTTTCCATATCCATGCCAGCATTTGGTGTTCACGCTATTTTCTTTTTGAATTTCGAGATAAGTATCTGCTGATAACTCATAGTAGTTTTAATTTGCATTACTCTGATGAGTAATAATGTAGAACATCTTTTCAAGTGCTTATTTGCCATGTATATATCCTCTTTGGTGAAATGTTTTGGTGAAAATTTGCCAATTTTATAACTGGATTTTTTTAAACTATTGAGTTTTAAGATATGTATATATAGATATATATATACACTCTGTAGTGTGTATTTTTATCCATTTAACAGCATCTTTTGCAGATAAAATTTTTAATTTAATGAGGTCAACTTTTTCTTTTATGGATCATGCTTTTGGTGTCAAGTCTAAAAATTCTGTCTTATTCTATATGTTAAAGATTTTTTCCAATGTTTTATTTCCTAGAAGTTTTATAATTTTATAATGTAAGTCTCTGATTTATTTTGTATAAGGTGTGAGGTTTAGTTCGAGGTTCATAATTTTGCTGATGTAGGGTCAGTTGCTCTGGCACCATTTATTGAAAATGCTAGTCTTCCTCCATTAAATTGCTTTTATGCCTTGGTCAACAGTCAGTTGAGCATATTTGTGTGGGCCTGTCTGACTTCTCTGTACTGTTTCACTGATCTATGGCTCTGTCCCTCAACCAATACCATACTACCTTGATTACTGTAACTAATAGTAAGCCTTAATATTGATTAAGTGATTGCTCCCAATTTATTCTTCTGTGTTAAGGTTGTTTTACCTATTATAGGGCCTGCACCTTTCCATATAAATTTTAGAATCAGCTTGTTGATGTCCAAAAAGCCTTGCCAGTCCAGGATGCCATTTTTTTCTCCATGGACCTAAGATGCCTTTTCACTGTATTAACTTTTAAATAATTTGGAAGTTCAAATGTAAGATTTTAGAAAAGCTAAATCAGGTGAAAAAACATCTTGCACTGACTAGATAAGTGAATAGTCTACGTACACAGAATGTGTCATAATTTCTTTTTTTGTATTATAAGATAATACATTTGAAATAAAATACTTTCTCTGAAATGAAAAACCTTGGGAAACATTAAGAAGTATACTCTTCATATTGGTATACAGACAGTTCTGTAGTTTAAAAGGAGTACTGGGCTTTAAGGTCATCAAAATGAGGAAGAGTTATTATTTTTGTGGTGAAACTCCAAGGTTCTGGTTAATAGAAAGTTTGAGAACTTTGAGTGTTAGATTAAGTGATTTTTATATAATTAATTAATTAGCGAAGACTATGCCTTAATAAGATATCATATCTCATTTACATTCAGCAATTGAAGAGAAATAGAGCAACTTGGGAAGTAAATAAGATAAAGGTTTTAAAATGAAACTTTGTGTTGGATATGATTAATTAGCACCCAATATTTATTTTTTTACCCATTTCTTGGGGACCTTCTTGTTTTGTGTGGCCTGGAAAGCTAAATACTCCATTTCCTTGTCATTAGCTTTCTAGATATAAATCATTTTCTGCCTATTGAATGCACTGTGTGAGATTTAGAAGATAGAAATGAGACAAACATCATCTTCCTTCTACTGCTGTCTGTTTCCTGCTGTAACCAATGGGATGGAGAGATAATTGTTTTGTTTTTGTTTTCTGCAGCAGAATTCCATGTCTAGTCACCAGCTTTGGTATTGAGAAGGAGTTAACAGTGGTGGTGCAGCAGCTTCTCAATCCTGGTTTCTTGATCGTCAATGTGCTACCGAGAAGTGTGGTTCTTGAACCTAAAACTTCCTTTGGCATCCTTCAGGTTCCTAACCCTTCTGGAGTGCGGTTGAGGTAGTAGCTACTCTGGTGGTCTGTTCTTTGGCCTTCTGTGGTACAGGTCTCAATGAGATCCCTTTGCTCCAGCCCTTTAAACATTCTGCAGGTGCCATTTTTCCATATTAAAACTCTTTCTGCTCAAAATACCTGGAGGGTTTCTATTTACTGAATAGAATCCAAATTGATACATAGTTCTGCAGAAACATTATAAAAGTAAGCACCAATAAACGTGGAGAAAATCGAGGAATGATTTAATAACTGACTTTTTAAAGAGGTAGTGAACAGGCTTCTCAATACACTGTTCTTACTGACACGATGGCAGTTGTAATTGGACACCTCACCCACCAGCAATATTTGCTAGAAGCAGCTCTGATATGCTGCTCCTTAAGTCAGATGTTTTTGAAGTTTAAGAAAATGAAAGTAAGAAAGTTACCCTGTGTTTTTACTTCTGCCTGAGCTATCTTCAGTGAGAGACAAATAGGTGGTTTTAAGACTAGTTTTTAAAAATGCAACTCAGTAGATCCACCTTCTAAATGACAGCATAAAGAGCTCTGTGTATCTGTTCCCCAGCAAAACAACCATAGTGGTTTTCGTCCCCTCAAAATTCATATGGTGAAACAATCCCCAATGTGACAGTATTTGGAAGTGTGGCCTCTGGGAGGTGATTAGGTCATTAGGGTGGAACACTCATGAATAGGGTTAGTGCCCTTATAAAATAGACCCAGGAGAGCTCCTTTGTCCCTTCCTCTACATGAGGACACAAAGAGATGATATCAACCTATGGATCAGGCAGTGGGCCTTGACCAGACACAGAATCTGCTGGCACCTTGATCATGGACTTCCCAGGCTCCAGAACAGTCAGAAATAAATGTTTATTGAGATGCCCAGTCTATTTTTGTTATTAGTAGCCTGAATGAATTAAGAGAAGCAGTTAATCTGTATTTCTCTTAGACTCTCTTTCAAGAGAATCAGGCTTAAGTTTCAATGAAATTAATTAATGGTAAATGAGAAGAATGACTATTACTCTGGAAATATATTATTAGTCTCTGAAGTTTATTTTTCCCAGTACAAATTTCTGGCGCTTTTTAGCTGTAAAATGCCTAGCAAAGTATTTGTGGTTTTATTATTATTTTAAATGATTAAAGAAGACAATACAAATACACTTTAACCCTTCATAAAGTGGGCAGTTTCTATTCCCAAGGGTGCAGAGAACTGCAAAATGGAGTGAAAGGCAGAGAGCTCTTATAAGATAAGGAATAAAGAACAAGGAAGAGAGAAATAGAAAATAAATAAAGAACAAGGAAATAAGTACAGGGCCCAGAGTTGGCTTGGCTTTTGGGGATTGGCTGGTTGGATAGACTACATTTCTGGTCAAGCAGAGCATTTACAGAGACACAAACGCTGTATAAATTTCGGTTTGCTGAGTGGCACCCCAGGAGGAGCAGTTCCATCTTGAGTCTACAAATTTATTTCAACATTATCCATAATCACCTTTCTTTCTACATTTTTTCTTTCACAGCAGTTTTATACCCTCAGTCTCCTCGTCATTCATATACAAAAATTAGAATTTATCTTTGACTCATTCATGTCTGTCCTTTCATATCAAGTTAATCACTAAAATTTATTGACAATTATTTTCAATTAATCTCTCCCTTTTTGTTGTCATTACCATGTTCTAGTTTCAGATCATTATTATCACCTGCTTGTACTAAAGAAATAAATATCTATATGTTTCTCTATTGTCTATCCTCCTTCTCCTAACAATTATACACATTACTGCCAGAGGAATTTTTCATACGTTCATTCTCAGAGTGTCTCTTTTCTGCCCCAAAGTATTCAATGACTTCTGGTTGGCTACTGAATTTATTTCAAACTTCCTGGCCTGGTATGTGAAACCTTTCTTAGTGTGTTGAAGCCTACCATTTCAATGCAAAAGAGATGAACAGTTCTCTGACCATGAATTAATGTATTCTCTCACACATATTAATGTCTCTTACGGGAAAAAAAATTAAATGGAATCACTGCTTTATAAACGTGGAGCAGTGTGTTGAATCTGAGTGAACAGCTCTGTTTACC
Organism: Eschrichtius robustus; assembly: GCF_028021215.1. Classification (NCBI taxonomy): domain Eukaryota; kingdom Metazoa; phylum Chordata; class Mammalia; order Artiodactyla; family Eschrichtiidae; genus Eschrichtius; species Eschrichtius robustus. The sequence goes on from NC_090825.1 coordinate 37,170,750, forward strand.
ATATAACAAAAGCAGGCTGTATTTTCAAAGTAAAGCAGAACATTTACATTAGCAAATTATGATGTGGGTCTCTTTTGGTCACAAAACAGGAAAGAGAGAGGGATTTGTATTTTTGTAATAAAATTGATTACTAGGACCTTGTATTAATTTCTTATTGCCGCTAAAACAAATTACTACTACAAACTTGGTGTCCTTAAACAACACAAATTTGTTATTTTACAGTTCTAGAGGTCAGAAATCTGAAATGGGTATCATTGGACTAAAATCATGGTGTCTGCAGGGCTACATTCCTTCTGGAGTCTCTAAGGGAGAATCTGTTTCCTTGCCTTTTCCAGTTTCTAGAGGCTGCCTATATTCCATGCCTCATGATCCCTTTCCATTTTCAAAGCCAGCAGTGGCCGGTCAACTCCCTCACATCGCATCACTCTGACACTTACTCTTCTGCTTCCCTTGTCCACATTTAATGACCCTTGTGATTGCATTGGGTCCACCTGGATAATCCATCGGGATAATGTCTTTATCTTTAGTCCAGCTGATTAGTAAGCTTAAATTCATCTGCTTCCTTCATTTCTCTTTGTCATGGGATACAACATTTTCATAGGTCCAAGAGAGTAGGACATGGACATCTTTGGGAGGCCATTATTCTATCTACCACTGGACTATTCAAAATAGAACTGAAAACAGTAGACTCCAGAACTTTGTCCAGGGTTTATTTAAAGTATCTATATCAGCTTGGCTACTCTCAACCACTTCCTGAATCCTTCTCTCCCTTCCCAACCCTTAGAAAATTCATTGCATTCAGAAAATCCTGAGTCTTCTACCTGAGGAAGGATTTTTTTAAAATTTATTTTATTGACGTATAGCTGATTTACAATGTTGTGTTGATTTCTACTGTACAGCAAAGTGATTCAGTTATACATATATATACATTCTTTTTCATATTCTTTTCCATTATGGTTTCCATTATGGTTACAGTAGGACCTTGTTGTTTATCTACTCTAAATATGATAGTTTGCATCTGCTAACCCCAAACTCCCAATCCATCCCTCCCCCACGCCCCTTCCCCCTTGTCAACCACAAGTCTGTTTTCTATGCCTGTGAGTCTGTTTCTGTTTTGTGGATAAGTTCATTTATGTCATATTTTAGATTCCACATATAAGTGATATCATATGGTACAAGGAAGGATGTTTTGACATCCTTTCCTTTTCCTCCTGTCAAGCCAACTGGGGAATAGCTCCAAAAGAATCAATAGAATCAAGAGGAGAAGGTAAGATTGGCAACTCATTTCCTGGATGGACTTCTTTGTATGCAGCAGATTGACATTTTGCCATCTGGGAAGATCTAGCTGGGGCAAGACTAGAATTAGAGGGAGATAAGGGAGTAGAGAGATAAGCTGTAGTCAAACACTGGGACATCTGCAGGGTATTAAGGCTGAAGGTCAAGTTGGCACTGCAAAAATTGGAAAGTTGTACCACCTGACTGCCCCCACCCCGCATAGGAGTGCTCCACGAGGGGGTCGCTGGCATTACTGCCCCTCAATGGCACAGTCAGTTGATGTCAGCCAGAGAAGCCACAAAAGGCAGACAAGAACTACATTAGCCCAGTTAAGTAAAAAGTCTTTGCCCCTTTGCTCTAAACACTAATCGTGGTCTTTAAAATTCTGGAGGAAATGGACCCAGAAAAGGGAAGGAAGGGGGATATGGGAGAGCTGACCATGCCTCTTCCAAATCTGAGCCATAAATTGCATACGAGCTTGACGTTTTAAATTGGATTAGAGTGGATTGGAATTTAAAATCTAAAACTGGCAGAGAATTATAGAATTTACTCAATAAATCTTTAAAGGACAGTGAAGAAAGATTTAACTGCAAATGTTTAAAGGTAATAATGGAAGAAAAATAAAATTATTTCTTGTCTATACCCTTTCAGTTTAATACTGGTCCATTTCAGTTTACAGATACAATTTTTCTTCTTTAATTATCTTTATCAAAGATTCAGGCATATTATAATACAATTGATAAACACTCTAGCTTCCTTGATTAAATATGGGAGCTTTTTACAAAAAAATAATTTGGGACTAACTTGAGAGACTCCATAAGCTTATCTATTAATCACCTTCTCATATGGGTGATGCCGAAGACACACTGTTTGCATCTGAGAAGGTGATGTTTTCTGATTTTGCTTGGTGAGATGTGATTGGACCCTCATGCATCTAGCCTATTTAACCCTATGAGATAGTTATAATCTCCTTTTACACCTGAGGAAACAGAGGCAGAGAGAGGTTGTATAACTTTGTCCAATGTCTCAGAGTTAGGAAATGCTAGATCCAGATTTTACTTTAGAATTCTGTCTCCAGAGCTGGCTCCAGAGGCTAGACTCACGGCCTAGCAAAACAAAGTAGTTGTTCATGAGTATTTGCTGAATTGAATTGACTACTAGAGTTTGTCATGATTATCACCAACTTTGTAACCTAAACTAGCTCGCAGTATTTCACGAAATAGGGCAGGATAAATTGTTCTCCAGAAGGGGTAGTTAGTGATTCATACTGTTAAATTGCCTAATTTTCCAACTGTCAATTGTTAAATTGCCTTATACATTCTCTCAATGGTATTTTGTTTCCCTTGAAGAAATAAGCAAACAGGAAAACTCTTTCATCTCACCCATTACGGAAGAAAGCTCCTCTCTCAGCAATGCTTTGCATGGGTTATGGCTGACGTTAAATCATCTTTAAGCATTTAAAAGGCAAATTGGTTCATCCATGGCAATTTTATTGTGCTAGAAAACCTTAATCGTAGAATAAGGTCCTTTCTCTCTGAACTTTGATGTCTTTGGTAAGCTTCAATTCAAGCATTTTTGTTAACTAGAATCAAAGAATGGTGTCCATCCTTTAGAAGAAAGGTTTGCATTATCAATACAATACAAAATGAGGTTGTTAATGTTATTATTTATGGCTAAATGTTTGCTTGCTGCAAAATCTCTATAGGGAGGTGGATTTCAGAGAAAAATTTCTTTGAAGAAAAAAGTTACACACACACACACACACATATAAAACATTTTCCAGTTAGAAAGTAGATCATGCTTAATACCTGAAATTTCAAAAAGCATATGGAGAAACGAAGCCAGTTAACCATAATTCTACAACCTAATAATAAACCACTATTACAATTTTGATGTGTATCTTAACAGATATTTGGTTCCATGTTTGTGTGTATATCTCTATATTTCTCTTTATAAAAATATAGACCCAATATATCAACAGCATTCAATAAATGTATGTTTTGAGGAATTTTTCACTTATAAATATTTCATTAAGGTCTTTCTACATTCATAAATATACTTTCATAATATAGATTTATTGGATGCACAGGAATCTATTGGCAGCAGCATTTTGTATTAAAGCAACAGCCTTCAAATTGAAGGTATTTTGACCCATCTAAGAATTGTTTCTTATGTCTTCAGCTTTTAAGAATTGAATACTGTGCAAAGTAGGCATTTTAACTCACATCAGTTGTGATAAATTGAAAAAAGAATGCATCCTAAATACTAAACCAGGACAAATGCATCCATTTATAAATTTTATATGTATCTGAGTCTACCAAATAAAAATATTGACAGCTCCACTCTGTCCTCTAAGATTTGGCCAATGTGCAGAATTGTTCATGATTAGTACAAAACAACTTGACTGAGGTCATCTATCAACATTCTGAAACAGAATCTGAATGGATTATCTGTTTATTTAAAACTGACACTGGTTAAAATTCTGGGTCCAAGTCAGAAGAGATCATGGACAATTGTATGTGTTAAATGAAGAAATTCTCAGAAGCCATTCAGAAAGCACTAATCTTGGATGCTTTCATGGCTGTTACATTTTCAAGATTGAATGGTATTATAGGTTTCTGCACTTGTAATTGAATATATAGCTGTTTCCCCCTTTATGTTAGGAGGTGATAAATCTTTAAAAAATAAAAACGTTAATAAAAATTTGCGAAAGGATCAGCCTAAAATGATCTTGACTCCATTTTGGATTTTTTTCTAACACAAATAATGCATGCATATTTAACTTTGCTTTTTTCATTATAACTGTAAAGCTTTGAGATGCCCTTTTGTTCACATCCCTTGAAAAAAACAAAATCAAATTGACTGTGTTGAAAACTGTTTATAATTTGAAAATTATAGCAAGATCATATACTTTTGCTGAGTATATTTTCAGAGGTCAGAATTCTGCTTATATTTTTCAAAGAGAGAACTTTAAAGATAAAAGTTATCTGAGGACATGGGCACTTTTATGCACTATGGTTTGGTTGTTTTGTTTGTTTTTAATATTACTCTTTGGAGTTTGGATGCTTATTAGCAACCAAAAGTACTCCTTGATTTTTCTTGCAATTTGATGGATTTTGGAAGTTAATTTTCTTTAACCTAATCAGGAAAGGGCTTTTGCAAGAGGTAGGTTTTAGGAGAGAAAAAACAATTCTTATAAATTGGAGGGTAGATTTATTCTTGCATAAAACACCACTGGCTTTCAAGAAGACGCGAAAATTATTGATACCCCTTCTCTAGTCCTTAGGGACATTGTCATGAAAATAAAGATGATAATGATGATAAGGAGGTAAAGGAAGAGGTGGAAGAGGGGGAGAAGGGGGAGGAGGGGGAGGATGGTGTCTGTGAAGCATCAAAACACATCTCCAGAGGAGTATGAAATGATCACATTTTATTTCTTGGAAGCATATTAACAGCAACAAACAAATAAACACAAAACAAGAGACAGCTGTTTTTGTTGGACATTTTGGTTGCTATCTTACCTGAAAATTAATATGAATATCATATGTAAGTACTTTGTAAACTTCAAAGTAATTTACAAGGGTAAGATGTTCTTATTTTCATCACTGTTATTGGTATCATTATGATTATACTTATTTGAGCAATGAATATTCATATCACCATTTGTCGTTATATTCCATGTTTATGCACGTGAGCTGAATATTACGATGAGAAACACCTTGCCCAAGGCCAAGATGGGGGTGAGTGATAACAGAATAAAGCTAGAACTTAGTTTGTGACTCAAATGTCTGGGCTTCAAGTTCATGACAAGTGGCTACCTTGTCACATGGCTCAGAAATGACTTTGATGTTGCCATTTTCCCGTTGGAAACACTCATAGTATAAAAGCTAATCTGAAATTGGAATCATTTTGGCAAACTAGGGTTCTGATTGCATAAGACTCGTGTTTCTATTGTGTATATGCCTTTGTGGGTATTTCACTCAGTTGAAAGAGAAAGATAAAACAAGAACTATTTTGCCTTAAAAGCTGCTTGGTAATCTGCAACATTTCTTGATGATTCACTTTCTATTTTCCAGTCTTCAACAGGTGAATTTCAGAACACTATGGAATGAACTTTCCCAGTGAGTATCCACCAGGATAGTAAATCTCACCCAGAGAATTCACTGAAGGGCATTGCCCCACAGCCTGGGCACCTGTGTTCTCATAAAGACTTCTTTTTTTTTTTAATTAATTAATTAATTAATTTAACATCTTTATTGAAGTATAATTGTTTTGCAATGGTGTGTTAGTCTCTGCTTTATAACAAAGTGAATCAGTTATACATATACATATGTTCCCATATCTCTTCCCTCTTGCATCTCCCTCCCTCCCATCCTCCCTATGCCACCCCTCTAGGTGGTCACAAAACACCAAGCTGATCTCCCTGTGCTATGCAGCTGCTTCCCACTAGCTATCGGTTTTACATTTAGTAGTGTATGTATGTCCATGCCAGTCTCTCACTTTGTCCCAGCTTACCCTTCCCCCTCCCCGTGTCCTCAAGTCCATTCTCTATCATAAAGACTTCTGAGTGCAGCACATTCACAGCTGGCGTGCGTTTACACAGACCATATACAAGTAATGATTTTCTGATAAATTATATTGTGTAGCGTCCTGCACTGCCTAATAGGTCACTTATGGTTATGTAAATTAAATTTAAATTTTATAAAATAAAATTTCAATTTCCCAGTCACAGTAGTCACATTTCAAGGGCTCGATAGTCATTTACAGATATAGAACACTTCCATCATCATAGAAGGTACCAATGGATGAGGCTGGTATAAACACTTGCTATGCAAGATATGGTCCAAGAACGTGAGGAGCCGCATGAACAGTGGCAGCAACATGTGGGAGCACCTTAGAAAGGCAGAATCTCAGTTTCCCTGTGCCTACTGAGGAAGAATCGACATTTCGATAAGACTGTTAGGTGAACCAAGCATATTAAATTTGAGGAGAACTGTAGGTGGTCAAATAAGATAATCTAGTGGGTTTCAGAAGAGAAATATCCATTTTAGTCTAAAATAAATCAATTAACTTTATAATTTTGGTAGTTCTGTGGCATATGTAAAAAAAAAATTTTTTTAATTTTCCTTATATACCGAAATTTTGTCTATTTTTTCCCCACTCAAAATTTTGTTATTCAGAAAGGAATCACCCTAATACCCATGAAAGAGAGTTGATATAAAAACATAATTAAACTAAAATAATATCTATTTAAACATGCATTTAGTCCAGCTAGTTGACAATTAATTCAATTTTTATCATTTATGGCCTGCATTCCATATAAGGTGATAATAGAAAGACATAAAATTCCAGTAATTTTGCAACTTTATTGGGGGTTTTTTTGCATATGTGTGAGGTCTTCATTGTTAAAATTGCTATTTTCCCTTTTCTTATTTTATTTTGGCTTCATCTTTTATTCTTCAAGATTGTAATAAGTCTTGTTTGCAGAGTATTTATAACTCACTTTCTCATGAAAAGATTTCCCTGACTACAAACAGGTTTATCATAATACAAAAAGAAATATCATGAGCATCTCTGCTCCTGCTAAACATTGGTCAATTTATTTTTTTATTTAGGTTCCAAAGCTCCCTTCTTTAACCTCATATTGGTAATTATTTATTTGCTCACATGTACAGTGACACATTTACCCAAAACACACACACACACACACACACACACACACATCTAAATTCAACTACTTTTGCAATGTTTTAATGTGGCTCATTGGATATTCAATAATACTTAGGCCATAAAAAAAAATATGCCTCAACTTTATAGTTCAAGCTGGACAGTGCAAATAGAATCCAACAAAACTCCGTATTTTGTTCATATGACAGGTGAAAAATAAACAACCAGGAAAGTGTTCACTGTTTTTCTTTCTCCATCTCCTACACACATACAAATAGTTATTTGCAACTGAATTTCTCTCCTTTCCCACATTCTGAGGAAGGAGAGTTGATCTGCGTGAGTCTCTGGTGTTTAGGAAGACAGTTGGCTAAAGAGGTAGAAGGCATTGGACTGAAGCTGGGAGTGCAACTGTCCAGAGCTTCTGAATTGAAATTGCATATTAAGAGCCTGAAATGTGGAAAGGAACTTTTGCTGTTTCAATTGCAAGAGGTTTCTGACCAACTGCTGCTGGGTATGAAGAATTAGGCAGTGAATAAAGGGACTCTTGAAAGTATTAGTGTGGGGTTTCAGTTGGGTGTGGAGGACTCTATAGGATAAATTTTTTTCAACTTATTTATGGTACTGAACGGTGCTTCTTACATTTGACTCCATAAGGAGACTGATTCATATGAGACTCTTGAATAGTAGCATTATATACATGTATCTAAAATGTGAAATGATTGCATGATCTGCTATATCTTACCTTGGTATTAATTAGGCTATGCTTAATTAAAATCCAAGATTTTAAGTTGATTTTATGAAAATTAACTATTAAGTTTTCAACGTCCTTGATGTAACAAAATTAATCACATCACCTAACCAGTCAAGACTAACTGTAGTTGCCTTTAATCTGTAAGGATCATGAATAACTTTTTTCATTCTATTTTCTGTAGCTTCAAAGTTATTTTATATTAAAGTATATATTATATTTGTAATAGGACAATACATTATCTCTAGGGAATTGGATTTCTATTTTCCTCTTAATGGTGTTCTCTAATTCCCAGATTTATTTTACAATTAATATATATTTCTTTATAATCCAAAAAAGTAATTAAAATGGCATACCAATTTACCATTGATACTATTTCTAGTATTTTACTGTTTTATCATTTCTATGCTCAAATGCCATGTTCTGGAAATTTCCCATGGAAATGGTTACCTTGGATCGATCCTTAGGGAAGTTTCCTTTTCAATTAGAGGATATGTCAGTTAGAGGAGATTCAAAGATTCAGTTAGCGGAGATGTCTCCATGTCTCCTTTAATATTTATGCGGGGCCGTGTATTCTAGCTCTCACTTCCCTGCCTAGGGCTTGTTTAGACCCATTGAACAAAGCAACTGAGCATGTGAAGCAAAAAAAACCCTTCTGATTGTTAAATTGACTGAGACTTCTGGAACTTATGAGGGTCACACTTTTCATTTAAGTCAGTCTGTATTTTACTGGGTGCCTTTCCCATTTATAGTAGCATTACTCAGCAATAGAAGACAAAGCTGTTTGATAAATCAGACCACCTGAGTGTGCTTAAGAACTGTTTTCCAAGAAATACAAAACTGCATATAATTGGGGCCCCAGTTGGTCATACTCAGTGTGAGTCATCATCTTCTTCCCCCTCCTTCTCATACACAACACACAGAGACCAATCAAAAACCTACTCAGTTACCCTGCCCCTACATGGGACAAAATCTTGGATGGCTGTGTTTGGGAGCCATTAAGAACAGAGGGGCTTGTGGGCTAAAAGCAAAGGCAGAATGAAGCCCTCGTGATGCTTTGGCTCTCTCCAGAAACTTGAAATATTCTTGATGCTCAAGGCATTTAGTTACTACCATAATGCCTAGTTTATTCTATACAACAATAGCCTTATTATTAGATGCCTTTGAATTAATTAAGATTCCACACCACGTAAATGAGAAGGAGTAAACAAAAGCAGGCAAACTCTTCAACACACCATGTTTTTCTTAAATACCAAGCCTCAACAGAAGAAAATGCGTAGGCTTACAAAGGGACTCACTAAGTGATTTTATACAAAGATATTCACTCCTCCCCAAATTGCAAAACACTGCTGGGAAGTCCTCTCTGAACTGCTTTTTTAACCCCACAGAAGCATTCACTTTTAAGACTGTTTGCTTTAAGTGTGATTGTACAGATTTCTGGGGGAAAAATTCACACACAATTTTCCCTGCAAATGATGTGGGGCAGAACACACTGATCTTTATAAATAACTTTGTGTTTATAGTTATGCTTCTTAATTGTGTTGCATGTCATAAAAAAGAACTGAATGAAAAACTGATTCATGTTCAAGCTGGAGGTACAATGACTTAAATGAATCTAAGCTTTTCAAGGCTGTTTGGTTCTAAAAGCTGTTGTGAAAGTGGCCAGAAGCATGTCATTTTGGTTCAACCAAAAATAACAGATGGAGTTTGTGTTTTTAGCATTCTTGTTGAGTATAGAAATAATCAGAAGTGTTTTACTCTCTAAGTTTAAACAGTTGCTAAGTTCTGTAAAATCTAATAATAACAGTTATAAATAATAAGTCTGACTTGGCAACATCTGTCACAGAATTCTCTTCTTCATTTCTAGTGCTGCTACCAAATCCAGGCCCTTACAAATTATGTAATCTAAGAAAGTTGGTGAGCCTCCCTAAGATTCAGTTTCTTCATCTGAAATGGGGAAATGTACTACTATATGCCAGGTAGAGCTCTATGCACTTTGCAAATACAAATCCAGGAATCCTCATAATAACCCCGCGCAGTAGATACTATTAGTACACCAGCATTTTGCAGAAGAGAAAACTGAGTCACAGAAAGTTAAGTTACTTGCCCAATGCCACACAGTTCATGATATGGTGAAACCAGAATTAAAATCTGATTAGTCTATCTCTGGAGTCTGCTTTAACCACTGCAACGTTTGCTGGGAACTTAAATGAGACATTATGTAAAACATTCAGCAGTATGCACTCAGTATTTAATATCTATCTTTACTATTGTTTACAGCTATTGCCAGCCAATGAAAGAACATTTCTTCTGCTCTTGTCCTGCCCAATCAAGGTAAATGGAATTCAACACTTAGTTTGGGGATCCTTACCGTCTTGTTATTGGTACCTTCTGAAGAGGGAGTAAATCTTTGGTGCTAAAGACTCTTAAAAAATGCCATAGAAACATTTGAGATTTGAGGTACTGTTTAGATACAGGGTATGGCTAGAATTCTGAATTCCTGAAAACCGAAGGGTAATTCTATGGATTTTCATGTACTAATGATAATACAGTTGTTCAATAATAATATTAGCCAAAGAAATTTGAGGGGAGGAAATGATCTCATTGAAGTTACTTCTTAGCCCATCCACATGGTTTTCAGAATCAGTCACCTTAAGAATGTGCCTGTGCATGTGTGTGTGTGTGTGTGTGTGTGTGTGTGTGTGTGAAGACACACCCATTTATATTTTATGGGTATAACAGATCAGACTTGTGGTTACCAGAGTCAGAGGGTGGGAGGACAGGGATTTGGAGGAAGGTGGTCAAAAGGTACAAACTTTCAGCTGTAAGATAAATAAGTACCAGGGGTGTAATGTACCACATGGTGACTATAGCTACCACTGCTGTATGATATATAGGAATGTTTTGAAGAAAGTAAATCTTAAGAGTTCTCATCAAAAGGAGAAAATTTTTCTCTTTTTTTATTTCTCTTATTTTTATTGTATCTATACGTTGATGTTGATCTCTATATGTTGAGGTTGATGTTAGCTGAGACTATTGTGGTAATTGTCTCACAATATCTATAAATCAAACTATCTTTCGGTATGCCTTAAACTTATACGGTGGTGTAAGTCAGTTATCTCTCAATAAAACTTGGGGAAAAAAATAACATATTTTTAAAAAATAAAAGCAAATAATGTCAAATGCCTGTCCACCCTCCTCACCCTTAGCATTCTCCCATCCATGGTCCCCAAGTAGAAAAGTCTAAGAAACTCCCTTGGGATGCATGTAGATGATGAAGAGTGTCATTTTAATAATCCACTTTGGGGCCATGACTCACTTTCACTGGCCCCCATTTGGTGCTTTTCACACAGGAAAGTCATTAGGATTGAACTCCATCTCAAAGCACTAAGTAAATAGGGAAGTTATACACAGTATCTGTCCCAAACCATGGTACGGTATTCATTGTCTTTTAGTGTTTCTTCCATCTTGTTTCAATACCTAAGAGTGGAAGAAGCACCCTATTGACCCCTGTCCATTCAAACTGTTACATGGGAAGTATGAATATACCTCTCATAGGCTCCTTTTCTCTGAAGACATTGAGATAAATGGAAGTAATTAATATTAGCTCAATTGCTTTATTTTACAGGGGAACAAAAATTTAATAGTTAAGGATTAAAATTATGTTGCAGCCAGATCTCACAACACAAGTTTATTTCTTGGCTGTAGTGCACTTTGAGTGAAAAGTCACTTCCCACACAAATCTGCATAGTATGACTTGCCCTTTTCTCATCAGGGTAACATGATCATAACAATACTTTATCACACGCAAAAATGAAGCCTGAATAGCTGGACAAGTAGCTTTGTCACTGTGGAGAATTCCACTGGAATCCATAGTGACTACAAAGTTTAATCACATGCTGCACATTTAAGCCTTCCTGTTTTCCATGAACAATTAAAACGTGGCAAGACAGAATAATACAACTAAAAAATAACTTGCCAAGGAATATCATGATTTCTATAGTTTACATGTTTCAGTTATATGATTCAGTTTGTGATGTAAAATCTCAGTCTTCCTGAAGAACAATTACAGACAGATGAAAGATATTTTTTATTTGGCATTTCATAATCTCAAACAGGATAATTAGAGGGACTGACTGAAGACAGACAAATGTAATCACAGGCAAGAGAAGGGAAAGAAGGAAAAAAGAAAGCAAAAATATGATAATAAATATAGAAGTAGTTCAGAGCAAAGGTGCTGCAGGAGGTTAGAAAAAGTAACAGGACATCCAGCAACTTTCTAACAGTAGAGAAGGATACAACTGAAGATGGATGGGCTCTGAGGTCTGTACAGAGGGGGTGGAAAGCAGCAAATAATTTAGTCATTAGTAATCCTAAAAGGTTAATGGCATTATTCTGTGTAGTTTTTAAGTCTTGTGTTCTGAATTTAACTTTACTGGGTTGGATCTGCCTCTACCACTTACTACCAGGCCATCTTTGTGTAAATCAAGCCATTATGTGCCCCTTTCCTCGTAATCTCAAATGAAGATAGTGATAGTACTGACTTCATTCCCTTATTGGAAGAAGTACCACCCTTAGACCTGGCAAAGAACCCCCTGCTCTGTGTCCTGCATGATAGAGGGTCCTAAATCTAACAAATGAGAATAAAGTGAATGTATTAGAGTACGCATAAGCATATGGGCACTGGCTCAGTGCCCTTCAGCGCTCCTGTGACAGCTTTCAGGCCACAGGGAAACACTTCTCAAAATTTCTTGCTCTGTGTCCTCCTAAGAAAAGAGGACCATGTCCAACTCCAGGATTTGAGGGTTTTCCATTGCCCATTTCCCAGCTGAACACAGCTTCAAAGTATTGGGAAGATTGTGTTGGAAGCTGTCGTCAACAGGAGAGCAAAGGTTTCTCACACGAAAAGGATCACTTTCCAATAATGCTGAGCTTCCATCTTGTTTCTTTTCCTGGATCATTTCCCGTTTCCAGAAATATTCACAAATTTGTGAATTAGCAAGGTATTTGCAACAGTTGCATTTGGCGGTTGAGGGAAATTGTGAAATATTAAACAACTCAACATTTTTGAAAGAGTGGGTATGTAGACCTTTAGTTTGGCAACTGGATGGACACAACACTAGAATTGCTAATAACTACTTCAATTAAATTGAGTAATGATTTCAGTTTTATTTAAATAATTCTAACTTGAAATTTTGATATTTAATATTATATTTTTCACTCTGTCTTTATTCTTATTAGATGTGTTTGAATATTGATTCTCCATCCTTTATTGCATATATTTTGATGCATATATATTTACATTTTGTACACTTTTAAAATAACTGTATTTTTTAATTCTTTGAGTTAGGATTTGTAGAGCACAAATTATGAAAAAATTTGATTATAACAACTTAAAGATTTTGCTGAATTGAAAGCAAGAAAACATATTTTATGAAATATATATAATAATTGATAGACTATGTATTTCTTTATTTCTCACCCAAATATTCTTAGTCCCTCAGTAGAACATCTTCCATCATATTTGACAGTTTTGTCATTTTATAGGCATATTTGTTAAGGTAGGAAGTTAAAACATGTTTTGTAATAGTTTTATTACTTAATGTATAACTTAGTTTAGAAGATCAAATTAGATGGTATATAAGCTTAAAATAATTTAATTAATTTTAGCCATGGCATTTTTCTAGTTACTGAGAAAGAATAGTAAACAAAACAGACAAAACTCCTGCTCTCAGAGGGCAGAGGTCCATAAACATTTTCTGTAAAAGGCCAGACAGTAAATGTTTTAGGCTTTGTGGGCTACATATGATCACTGTCATATATTCTTTTTTGTTTATTTTTTCAAACCTTTAAAAATTATTCCTCATTGCAGGTCATGCAAAAGCAGGCCATCTCAAAACAGGCCTTGGGCCAGACTTGGCCCTTAGACCTTAGTTTGCAGACCCCTGTTCTAGTGCCTTTAGCCGCAGTGCATCTGGAGGGCATCTCGTGAAAGGTCAAATCAAGTCCTATACACTTCAGTATCTTCTATGTTCACCACTGAATTCAAACTGGCTTCTTCTAAAAGTCAGTGTGTGTCTGCAAGTGAAGCAACTTGGGGATATGGAGGGGACGTGATGCGATCGGGGTGAAGCATTGTCAAGGCCAAGGAAAGTGGACACTGTCAAGTACCACAGGAACATATTAACTGTTCCATACAATTCACTGTCAGGGACTCAGCTGAGCTGGAGAGAAAGCTGAGCTGTCAGGTATCGAAGTAGCCAACTTCACATACTGAAATAAAGTAACAAGCCAAAGGAAGGGACAGTGAAGCCTTTAATCAACTGCTGCAATAGCATAAGCAAGAGGCTAAATCAGGGAAAGCACTGACTCCTTCCTGTACCAACAAAAGGTTCCTGTAGTGTTACGGACCTGGCTCCAGAGTGAGGAAAAGTGACTTCAAGTTTCCCAATAAGGTGACTTCCAAATAGAGACACCTGGGCTAGGAATGGGGCTATGCACGAGAGCATGGCTGGCCAGGGGGCCTGAGTCCTTGACTGCAGCTCCCTTCAGAGACCACCATGCACTGGCTGTTGTACATCAGGTCCTGCAGAGGGCGGTTTCACCCCATGAGGCCACCAGGTAGAATCTTTTTGTCACTGCCTATGATTGGGCCTGAAAAATCACACAAAAGTTTTTGGCCAGAAGCCAGATTCCTCAGTCATTCTGCAATAGGTCATCCTTTACTCTGATGAAATGAACTTACTATTTATTTGACAAATAGTTATTGAGCAGCTGCTCTGTGCCAGATTCTGGGCTCAGCAACTGTGCACCTCTCTGGCTCAAAGAAAAATCTGAAAGGTAGATTCTGTGTATACAGGTAGTTGAATCATTTTTGAAGTATCCAAGTTAAATCTGGCTTCAGATGGCTCAAAATAATCATATTATTGCTAAACATTTACTGCTTTAAAAAATGATTTATTTTAAAATACTTTGTGGATATAGCCTCTCATGGTTTTTAAATGCTAGTAAATATTTTAGCAAATCTTGAAGTTTCCTGAAAATCATATTATCCTTAGTTTAAGAAATTAGTTCTTAAACATACTGATGGTTTAGATTCTCCCACAGTAGACTGGTTTGTTATTAAAATAATATTAATCTAGAACATTTGTGTGTAAAGACTAAGGAGAACTGCACCAAGAAAACTTCTTACTGGTTTTGATCTATTTGTACTTCTGTTAAAATTATTTTGTTTTTAAACAAAAACTTAATTGAGTATAATAATATTGTGCATATGATTCTAACAGTCTTTAAAAGTGTCAATAAATACATAGACACGTGTATATGCACACTTGTGTGTGCATCTGTGTGTAATGATCATTTTATCCTCCAATAATGATTCCTCATTGTTTTAAACCCATAAAACACAGTGCCTTTTGGCATAAAATTTCACAAGGAAGTTGTTCTACTCAATCCAAGACATATAGGGTTTCATTCTTCTCATCTTAACAAAGATACACCTTATAATATGGTTTAAACTTTGAATTATGTTCTATATCAAATATCAAAAGGAACTTGAAGTCAACTGTCACTTGATTTCTGTATGCTCAGGTATCATTCTTTTCTTCTGATGATGAATATGTTTTAGTTTAAAGAAATCACAAAGGAGATGAAAACTTCAACCAACACATCAAAAATATATTTTGCAGAAAGCCAAGTTGCAAAACTTTAGAGAGGGCACAAGCTGTGTTTCCAGTATTTCAGCTTATGAAAAGGGGGAAATAATTAAAAAGTGAAAGTAACTGGTGTGACATTTTGCAATCCTACAGAAAGTTATTCCATAGAGCTTGGAATCTATTAATTCTTTCCCATAATGTCTATGTCTATAACTCATGATTAAAATCATTTTAATATCATTAATTGAATTTACAGAGAACTAAATGGTTAAAAGTGGTGTTTTGCTCTCTCTCAAAAAAAAAAAAAGAGAGAGAGAGGGAGGGAGAGAAAAAGAAGCATTTATTCCTTAAAGGGATACATTTCAATTATGAGAAAGTCTTTTATCTGGAATACTTCATTAAGCAACACTGCTAAAAATAAAGATATTTTCTAATGATTAGTTATTCTTAGTATTGCCTAATAAACTGTCAGTCACAAGGCATTTATTAGTCACATGCATACATGTCAATATATATGTATAAACACACACATACATGTGTATGTACTACATGTATATATACCTCCAAAGTGCTTTGAAGAGGAAAATATTAAGTACGAGGTGGGTCTTGGATTCAAATAGACACGGGTTCAAAGGCTACTTATGTCACTTTTTAGCTGTGTCATTTTGGGCATGTAACTTTACATAACTAAACCTAAATTTTCACAACTATAAAATAAGACTGAAAAAAAAAAAAAAGACTGATAATAATACCTTTTTAAGATAATTCTTCTAAAGATGAAATGAGATAACGTATGTTAACGCTTATCTTAGTTTCTGGTACAAGCGCACACATACAGTAAACCTGATTATTATGCTGTTTATAGTTATTAATATGTAAACAGAAGCATTAACATTTATTTTCCAGCAACCATCAGTTATGACCATTGATTGCGATACAATTGGCTTTAAATAACAGAGACAGGATGGGAGAACTGATGCTGTGAAAGGTACCTAAGTATCACAGTCTATGTTGAGAAGGCTGTGTGCTCTAGCAATGTACAGAAATTTGGATATCAAACAACAGGGAATATAAAACCCACTACAGCTTGAAAACTTTACACATGGGAAGGCTTCTTTAGGTGTTACCCAGGTTGCCTGGTGGGCCCTAAATAAGAGCCTCAGAAAATTTGTTGCATCTCATCAGAACTGTGTATCTTAAGAAGGACTTGTATTCACTCTTCCTCCCAATTTGAAGATCTCAACAGAAATGCCATGCCATCCCATAAACTTTACTATATTTATAACTTTCCTGACAGTACAACCAATTTGAAATTTAGTGCAAAGGTCGAGTTACTAAATCTTGGAAATTACCATGGGTTTTGTTTAGTTTCTGCAAGTGAAATTCAAAGTAATTAAAAATAGACTAAAAGAATAAGCAGCAGAAACAGTTACTAGATGTTTGGTGATTTTAAACTTGGGTGAATGGAATTCAAAGCAGTCCTTTAACCTAAAATTCCAAAGTTAGATGGTGTCAGGAACTGTGAAGGACCCAGGATCTGGGTAAGTTAAGAAGTTAGCCTGTTACTGTTTCATAGATGCTGCTGGAGGACTCACGGCTTTTGGGTCAGAAACAAAGGGCTTTATTACTTTTGGCATAGCAAGCAGCATGAGCACCGGGTACCATATTAATGTCAGTTCTTCGAGCGGCCAAGTCCCCCAGGGGCTACACAATAAGCCTGGATGGATGCTGTACTTACACACAATGGGTCTGTGTCATAGTTGAGGAACACTGATCTTGGGAATTCCACTGCTTTTTATTGACAGCCATAAGCAAGTCTGCATGTTTTCCAGGAGGTGGAAGGGTCACAACATCTCAAGGGTACCAGTGGCATAAGTCATCTTGAGAAATGGCACAGAAAAAAGAACAGTCAGGGCTTTGTAGCCTCGGCACACCCAGGAAGTCATGTAGGAGCACAGGAAGAGCGAGAAGATGATATCTTTATGGAGTGTGGATATATATATGTATGTATCTTATATAAATAATACCTATCTATATTTGGTTGTCATGGCCTGAATAGCAATTATGTATTACTATATTTAACATACTGTGACATTTCAATTAAATTAGGTAAAAACTGCATGTAGTGGAAATACTGTAAGGTAGTCTCCGTGATTCTCACTTCTTGGTGTTCATGTCTCTGTATTATCCACTCCTACTGAGTGTGGATGGGACCTGTGACTTGCTTCTAACCAATAGAATGTGGCAAAGGTAATGGGATGGGTCAGTTAAATAAGATTGTCTTATTGTCAGCAGATTCACTCTAGAGACTCTTTGTTGGCTTGATGAAGTAAGCAGATGTGTTGGGAAGCCCAGGTAGCCAGAGATTTGGGGCAACCTCTAGGACCTGATGGTAGGCTCTGCCCAATAGCCAGCTGGAAGCCAGATTTTCAGTCCTATAACTGTAAAGAAATGAATTCATCTGACGACCTAAGTGAACTTCGAAGTGAACTCATCCCCAGTCCCCAAATGAGAATGTAGAGCAGCTAAAACCTTTATTGAAGTCTCTGAGACCCTAGGCTGAGGACAGAGGTAAGCCACACTCAGACTCTTAATCCACAGAAACTGTGAGATGGTAAGAGCATGTTGTTTTAGCCACTAAATGTTTATTCTTTTGTTACACAGCAAAGATAATGAAAAAACTCCAGTGATTCAACACGTATCAGTGATATCTTTTAAGAACAGCAATTCCAATTACTATTTTAATCAATGCAAAATCATCAAAATAACACTTCTGAAGTCAAATACATCCTAGAATTTCATTTTTGTATGTACTTTTCTTTTAAAATTTAGCATATTTACAGAGTTCTGCAACCATCACTACAATCAATTTTAGGACATTTGCATCACTCCATAAGGAAATGCAGTACCCATTGGCAGTCGCTCTCCATTTCCCCCCAACTTGCCCCATCCCAACCCTAGGCAACCACTAATCTACCCTCTCTCTTGATCCGCCTATTCTGGACATGTCATATCAGTGAAATCACACAGCATGTGGTCTTTGGGGACTGGCTTTTTCACTTAGCATATGTTTTCAAGGTTCATTCATGCTGTAGCCTGTATCAGTACTTCATTTCATTTTGTTAACAAATAATATCTCACAGTATGGATATGTCACATTTTATTTATCCATTCATTCATCAGTTGATGGACATTTGGGTTGTTTCCACTTTTGAGCTGTTGCGAACATACGTGTACATGTTTTTGTGTGTACATATATTTTCATTTCTCTAGGAGTGTGATTGATGGGTTATATGGTAACTCGGTGTTTAATCTTTCAAGGAAATGCCAGACTATTTTCTAAAATGGCTGCACCATTTTCCATCCCCACCAGCAGGTGTACAAATGTTCCAATTTCTCCACAACCGCATTAACACTTGTTACTCTCTGTCTTAATTATAGGCATCTGAGTGTGTGTGAAGCGGTATCACGCTGTGGGTTTGATTCTTATATCCCACGTGGCTCGTGATGTTGAGAATCTTGCCATGTGATTTTCTTTACATTCTGACCATTTGCTCTTATTCAGAAATAGCTACATATTTTTGAGGAGTAGAGACTCAATACAGCTGATATATATTGTATGATGTCATTTGAGCGTATGTTTGTGTCTGTGTGATAGTATAAGGTCCTAATAATCCATGCAAGATTATCTCCACTGATGTAGGGATTTGTATTTTGGAAAGAAAGAGGCACAGAAGAGTTAAGGGACAATAAAACAAAAGAGGCCAATTCAAAATCATAGAGAAAACTGAGGGTTAAGTTGGTTAAGTTCAGGAAAGCAAGAATCCAAAAGTTAGAGAGCACATGGTAAAAATCCGAGGTGAAGCAAGATGAGTGCTCTTTGTGAAATGAGATGAAATATCTTTTGCAACCCCTTATGGACCATTAGAGTCTTAGAACATTGGAGGTTTGGGCCAGTTTATGGGTACAGTGTCAATGAGAACTGTTAAGTGTTTAACGTCTCCATTCTTACCTTGCATTAGGTACTTTAGGGCTACAGAACATCTCTCCACCCCTAAAAAATAAAGAAAACAGAAGAAAAATAGAACCACAAGGAGGCTTACTGATTATATTGTCTGGACCTGGTACTATCGATGTGAGCTGACAATAGACAGAAACATAAGCTGATATGAAACAATAAGTCAGAAACATAAAGCTGAAAACCCACATGTAAACTGGAGGATGGAAAAGATGTGGGAATGGCGATGGCTAATAATAGGGCCTAGACTGTTGTCAGTATAAAGTTTGGGAGAAGAGATATCATTACTTTCCTGGGTTAAGAGAAAAATCCAAATTTAAGTGGTATCAGTGTGAAGTCCAGGCATGAAACAAAAGAAAACAAATAAAATGAGTAACAAGATGTAGAAGGCAGCAAGTCCAAATTATTTATAACATTTAAAAGTTAAAGATCCTGGGACTTCCCTGGTGGTGCAGTGGTTAAGAATCCTCCTGCCAATGCAGGGGACACGGGTTCAAGCCCTGGTCCAGGAAGATCCCACATGCCACAGAGCAACTAAGCCTGTGTGCCGTAACTACTGAGCCTGAGCTCTAGAGCCCGTGAGCCATAACTACTGAGCCCGCATGCCACAACTACTGAAGCCCATGCACCTAGAGCCCGTGCTCCGCAACAAGAGAAGCCACCGCAAAGAGAAGCCACCACAATGAGAAGCCCATGCACCGCCATGAAAAGTAGCCCCCGCTCGCCGCAACTAGAGAAAGCCCACACGCAGCAACGAAGACCCAGCACAGCCAGAAATAAATAAATAAATAAATAAATAAATAAATAAATAAATAAATAAAAAGTTAAAGATTCTGATCACACATAAATTTTTGTCTCTTTAAAGAGCCGTCTCCCTAGGCATAGTCACACACAAAAATGCAGTTTAACCCCTCATTTCCTGGATAGGGAACTAAGGATCAAAGAAATAAGGAGATTTATCCAATTAAGCTAATACTGGCTATATTAATAGACACAAAAACTAGAATTGAGATCTAATCCCAAATACAGTGATTTCTCTTTTTCAGTATTAATTCAACTACCTTTTCAAGCCAGTTGCAAGCTAGGTCTGGTTCTTTATGATATAAAATGGTGGGAATATTTATTAAGAATATGATTAATTCAGTTTCTCTTTCTCTACTTCCCAGTTTACTCTATGACTATCACCTCAGGAAATTCCATTCTGAGACCTACATGCTTACCTGTTCTCTACCATTATCCAGGCATAATATAAGGTCTAGATTCCACTTATTTAACAGTGAATAAAACACTGTATGAATACTGTACAAACAATGTACAGACATTATACTTGTACAAGAGGAGTTAATGTCTCTAACAATGATTGGTACTCTAACAAAGATTGTTCTGAGTTTATTATTAAAGCACAAAATTACATGTAAACTTGACTGATCTAACCCACCTAAGTGGTTTTCTTTCACTGCAGAATAAAATAACATGAAGCAACATCAACCAAAACCAAATAAACAATATAAATGGTCTTGAACAGTTGAATATAAACAACGTAAAGGTACTGCCTAAAGCTTATTATTTAAATGAAAACTTTAGGCAACTTGCTGTCTTTTACATTTTTTTTTCATTTTTTAAAAAATGTGCATCACACAATGTATATGCCAGAAACAGTTGTGGCCTACTTAGAGTGCTAAATGTTAAATTTCTGAATCAATAATAACCTTTCTGTTTCCAAGATATTTATAAATTTTTCCTCCTCTTTAGGGTCTTCAAGGACTGTATACCACCAAGAAACTAAAGAATCTTGTACAAAGCATTTGCACACCGTAGATGAGCTTAGTGAATATTTGTTGATAATGAGGTTGATGATAAATTATCACTGATTTTTTATATCTCAGAGTGGTTTCTCTGCACTGGAACGTTTCTTGTTAAAAATGATGTTTTCCTCCTAAACTTTGGTTTTTAACACCCCTTGATGACTGCCTTCACAGAAATTGATGTAAGAAAGTTGCCATACTGTTCTCTGCATCCCAATGGCAATTACAAAGAGTTTATAGAGCTTGAATGAATTCCTTTTAAGCCCCTGTCTAGATAAATTTTCAGCATTTATCCAATTACAGCAGATATTTGCACATACCAAAACTTTGCAAAAGTAGTTATAAAAAGACTTAAAAGCTATTTTCACAAAACCAGACTTTTACAAATGCAGTTTTAAAATGACGTATCCAGTATTTCTAATGAGGAAATAATTGCCTTTGTGTGGGAACACACCTTGAATGACCATTTTGTGCAAAGAGTTAGGTCCCAGAGGCAGGTCAATCAGAGAGTGTACAATGGAAGACGGGCTAGATTCCTCTGTGCAGGTAGATGCTCTAAATATGTCAAATATTCACATTTAAGTTTTATGCATAACTGCAAGGACTCTTATCTTCCAGTACAATCTGCCATAAACACATTTCTGGTATGAGTGTTTCTTGTAAAAAAAGAAATTGGCAGAGTACTACCATTTGAAAGGTGAGGTACACATACAGGGTGATGAGACAATACACAACCTTAACCAGTTCAGTAGAAGCATGAATTCGGAACCAGAATTAACCAAAAAAGCTGCCTCTTCCCCCTTTAAGCACTGCCTCTTCATCACCATCTGCTGAATCTCTGGCGATCTTGGGAGGAACAATGAATGCTTGCCTGAATCTCTGGCTATCTTGGGAGGAACAATTCTTGCCAGCATCTACGAAATGGGGCTGAAGCATATTCATTGACTGCTACTTCTGCTGACTTTAGATCAGACGATTGCTATTTTATATCTCAAAACCACATTGCTTTAGCATCCTTTAGTTTTAGAAAACAATTTATGTTAAACCTATCATAAATTAAGAATCATACTTTGACCTCATCATCTTAATAATTTGCTCCATACCTTTTATTTAGCATTTAGCAATTCTTCAGCATTGTGATAGTTGCTTAGATGGAATTTAAAGGGAGAAAAAGGAGATAAATCCCTAAAGAAATGTACTTTCTAGTAGACAGCAATATGAACACATAAGTTACTAATTTTAGTGATTCATCTGTAAATCTGGCTATTTGATTATGGGCAGGATCAGGTTTTATTTATTTTTGTATCTTCATTGTCTAGAATGGTTCCTGGGACATAGTTGGTATTCATTAAATATTTGTTGACTGAGTGTGAAATAGTTAGGGAAATATATGTAAATATGTAATTGACCTTTGTTTTGTTGAAGCAGGATTAAGTATGTACAGAAACAGGCATGGAGGCCTGGAGGAATAATGAATAGCACCCAGAAAAGAGGATCTTTAAAAGAAGAGTAGAATGTGTACTGTTAAGGGTGAAGAAGCATTCAGAGCTCTAGTGTAGGAGAAAATATAAACCCAGGACATAGAATGAGAAAGGAGTATGGTCTCTTGACTGAATCTCAGTCTTGAAAAATTGCTGGAGCTATACAGGGCCAGGTAAAGCAGGGCCAGATTATTAATAGCCCTGGAAGTCTGGGATTTAAATTTGATTGCACAAGCTGTGAGTTACCTCTATTAGTCTTTCTTCAGAAGAAATGTGATCAATGTTTTGTTTCAGGGAAATGTCTGGTAGAAGTTAGAGGATGACATAGAGTAAGATAGTTACGTGGATAGTCATATATAGTCACATAGTTCAGTTAAGAAAAGTGTTTGAAATAATGGTCTCCCAGGCATCGGGTAGGGATGCAGGGTTGAAATGAAGGTTGTGAGAAAGTAGAGAGTGTACTGAATCCAAGAACTGAGAGAAAAAGAGAATGACCCACATTCTAAGATAGGGAATATAAAAAATACATCCAGGGACTATCACAGAGAACAGTTTCATGGGTTTGTGTTGGGTTTTGGAGGCTGAGAGGCAGGGGCAAATGAGAAATCTTTGTTAGTTTCATTATTTTGAGAATCAAACTGAAGAGAGTTTAGTAAAAGAGAGGATCCAATCAAAAAAGAAGGATGCTGTAGGGAAAGATAGAAGTGTCGGGGTAAGGTTTTATCATCAGCAAAAACCTATGTAACCTGTGTTTCACAGACTGCGCATAACAGACATGAAGAGGGTTTATAGGAATATCAAACGGCAGTGTTTGTCTGGCTTTAGCTCCACTAACACCCTTAATGATTCTAAATTTTTGGAGACATTTCTTGTCAACGTGGGAACTCTCTTCTTGATATCCATTTTGTCCACTTGTGCTATACATCAGTCCAGTGATATCTCCTGTATGATGGCGAGGCCACATATACCCACCCAAGCTGCTAGCTCACTATTGCCTTTCCCGCTCCTCTGGTCCAGATATGGGCTGGGACAACTTGGCACCCTAGGCAACTGTGTCAATTCTCTCCTCTAACATGCTCCCATAAATGAGGACAGTGAACTTCCCTCCAAATTGTGCCACCTGTTACACATGCTATGAAACTGAGACTTTACTGAATAAAGTTTCAACTTCAGCCCTCCCTGCCCCCCAGAACTGAAACTGAACTCATAGGTCCAAGACTGGGAGAAATCAGGCTTATTTCAATACTGACCAAAATTTTTAAAGTACTTTTAACATTATAGGGAGTATAGAAGATATCACTGACTCTAGGTTTAATCTCCAATTTTATTTTCAAAGTAAGGTTTTCATACATGCAGTCTACCTGGAGAGAAATACCTCCTAAATAATCAGACCTGGGGGTCAATACCTCATGGCCAACACTGGTCATCATCATGTCTATTATAATCCTTGCTGATTTCAGGTTTCTGAATTCCCATCCTCTTGCATACCGGGTCTGGTTTCAAGTTTTATGCCTCAAACTTTATATTTTTTCTTTTTTTGTTTTTAATTAATTAATTTATTTAATTTTGGCTGTGCTGGGTCTTCGTTTCTGTGCGAGGGCTTTCTCTAGTTGTGGCGAGCGGGGGCCACTCTTCACCGCGGTGCACGGGCCTCTCACTATCGCGGCCTCTCGTTGCGGAACACAGGCTCCAGACGCGCAGGCTCAGTAGTTGTGGCTCACGGGCCTAGTTGCTCCGCGGCATGCGGGATCTTCCCAGACCAGGACTCGAACCCGTGTCCCCTGCATTGGCAGGCAGATTCTCAACCACTGCGGCACCAGGGAAGCCCCAAACTTTCTATGTTTAACCTCCAATCCTGATCCTTCGTTTAAGCAACTAAACATTATGATGTTTTAGAAATCAAATTAAAAGTAAAATGTTTATTGTATAAAAACACCACAGATAAAACATGTGCTACTTTTGTGATGCAAGGGAAGTGTTTGGGAGGCGAAGTGCACAGGAAGGGATTAGAACATCAGTGTTTCTAAACAAACTGCAGAAAATTGAAATGGTTTGCGTGAGTCAGTTTGTGCATGTGTGTGTGTGTGTGGTGTGTGTGTGTGTGTGTGTGTGTGTGTGTTTGATGAAAGCAGAAGAAAAGAAAATGAAAAAATTATTTTTAACCTGCAGGCTGCAAAGGGTTGCCAAAGAATCACACACGCCATCTCCTTTGCTGAACAGGCTGGGGCTAGCTGCAAGGGCCACAGTTAACAAGTTTGGTGTATTGAGTTCTAAAAGCCATATCTGATTCTCTTCACCGTGACATGACAATAGCACTGATAACTCTCAGGTTCTGTGAAAAAACAAGCACACGTACACACACACACACCACACACTATAATCACTCTTTGTGCATCAAAAATTTTACTTTTAGAGCTATAAAAAATAGAAGGAAAAAGACACCAAATAAAAAATGTTATTCTCTGGAGTTTGCTTCTTCGTGCATGTGAAAAAAAAAGAGCACAGAAATTAAAAGACAAAGTGACAACAAGTTCTCAGGTGGTTTTGTATATTCCTTGGTACATCACTGTATTCCCTGGCTTTGCAAAGGTTTCTATTTGAGAAATGTGCTATACTGAATGTTTTCCCTTCACCTTGATGTTGGCTAGGACTCTTTGGACCATTTTTTCTTTCATTTTTTTATTCCTTTATCAATTCATTCACCACAACATCTCACTGAGCCCACATGTCCCAGGTGCTGTATTAGGCTCTGGAGGTAGATGGATAAAATCCAGTTCTGTCTTCAAGGAACCCAAACTCTAGTGAGAAAAATGCATAGCTACCTGTGCATTTCAGATAGTAAATGCAATAATATGTATATACAAAGTATATTATGAAATCATAAAGAAAAGTCATTTATTGAAAAGGTAAGAAAATTTTCCAGGAAGAGGTGATAACAGGATTGAGCTTTCAAGTGTTAATAGAAATTAGGTGGGTAACGAAGTGAGCCCTGCCTAGTAAGCAACATGGAAAATGGAATTAAGGCAATAAACATCACAATGACAAGAGGAAATTACAGAGGATGTGCTAGAGCACAGAGAAAGGAAGAACCAGGTGCTATGGACTGAATTGTGTCCCCCATATTCATATGCTGAAACCCTAACCCTAAATATGGTGAGTTTTGGAGATGGGCCTTTGGGAGGTAATCAGGTTTAGATGAGGTCATAAAGGTGGGGCCCTCATGATGGGATTAGTGCCTTATAAGATGAAAACTTGCTTGCTCTTTCTACCTTGTGAGGACACAGCAAGATGATAGTCTTCTGTAAGCCGGGAGGAGAGCTCTCACCAGAACTGAACCCTGCTGGACCCTGATTTTGGACTTTCCAGCCTCCAGAATTGTGAAAAATAAATTTATGTTGTTTTAAGCCACCAATCAGAGGTATTTTGTTATGGCAGCCTAAGCTAAGACATCTTGGAATGTGAGGAAGTGAGTAGGGGCCACTGAGCTTAGATTGAGAGAGCCTAGTTGCCCTGTAAAGAGACAGACTTGATACTCTTGCCAAAGGAGATTGCTGATGCATTTTCCTTCTCTCTACATAGGCTGAGTTTTTTTCCCATGTATTTCATCAATTCTTAATGTAAATCACTCCTGGTTCATCAATCATTCACCCAAATATGCTTTAGTCCTAAACTGAAAATAACTTATATCCTCAGGTTGAAATAGATAGCTTCCTTTCAACAATAAAATCTGAAAAAAGTGAGTTGAGGGATTATTGAATGCACCAGAAATTTCACTTTCTAAAACAAAAGTAAAATAAAAAGCAGAATAAATTCACAATGGCACATTAAACTGACACAATCCCACTGTTATTGGGGTGTTCCCTTTTAGGAACAAACAATTTTCTTTGATTTTTGTAGGCAATGGAAGTGAAAAGCAGCTTCAGGGGATCATTGAAATATTATTATGTTCTTACAAACCTTATATCTATAGCTGATTACTTCTAAATGTTCGGAAAAACTAATTTTGACTTTTTTTTCCAATGGTTACACAAATGGGAAGACTAAAGATGATAAAATGAGCAAGTGCTATGCTTTTTAAAATAATATTGTTTTCTTTCTAATTTTACAAGCAATGCATGTTCATTGCAGACAACTAGAAATACATAAAGCATAAAGTAAAAATTAAAAGTCACCCATAATCCCTACCCTGCAGAGATAAACATCATTAGTATTTTGATGCATTTCTTCCCAGTGTCTATATATATATATATATATATATATATATTTTTTTTTTTTTTTAATTTATGTATAATTAACCTACAGCCTACAGTGTCTATATATATATATATTTTTTAATTTATGTATAATTAACCTACAATACTCTGTTAGTTCCAGGTGCACATTTGATATTTCTATATATTATAAAATGATCACCATGATGTCTAGTTACCACCTGTCACCAAAGATATTACAATATAATTGACTATATTCCCCATGCTGTATTTCATCCCTGTGATTCATTTATTTTTGGAAATGGAATCTCCTATACACATTCACTCACCCCCTTCCCCTCTGACAACCATGTATTTGTTCTCTATATCTATGAGTCTCTATCTCTGTTTTGTTATGTTTGTTCATTTGTTTTGTTTAGATTCCACATATAAGTGAAATCATATGGCGTTTGTCTTTCTCTGTCTGACTTATTTCACTTAGCATAATACCCACTATGTTTATCCATGTTGTTGTAAATGACAAGATTTCATTCTTTTTTATGGCTGAGTAATATTCCATTGTATAGCTATACCACAGCATATTTATCCATTATTTATTTATCCACCCTATATTTATTGCAGCATTATTTACATTACCCACTGATAGATATAGGGGGTGCATATCTCTTTTTGATTTAGTGCTTTTGTCTTCTTTGGGTATATACCCAGAAGTAGAGTTACTGGATCATATAGTAGTTTTATTTTTAATTTTTTGAGGAACTTCCATACTGTTTCCCATAGTGGCTGTATCAGTTTACATTCCCACCAACAGCGTACTAGGGTTTCCTTTTTTCCACATCCTTGTCAACACTTGTTATTTGTCGTCTTTTTGATAATAGCCATTATGACAGGTATGAGGTGATACCTCATTGTGGTTTTAATTTGTATTTCCCTGTTGAGCATCTTTTCATGTGCCTGTTGGTTATTTGTATGTCTCCTTTGATAAAAATGTCTATTCAGGTCCTCTGCCTATTTTTTAATTGGGTTTTTTTTTTTTTTTTTGATGTTGAATCATATGAGTTCTTCGTATATTTTGGATATTAACCCTGTATTAGATGTATCTTTTGCAAATATCTTCTCCCATTCAGTTGGTGGCCTTTTCATTTTGTTGATAGCTTCCTTCACCGTGCAAAAGCTTTTTAGTTTAATTAGTCCTATTTGTTTATTTTTGCTTTTGTTTCCCTTGACTGAGGAGACAGATCCAAAAAAAATATTGCTAAGACAGATGTTAAAGAGTATACTGCATATGTTTCCTCCTTGGAGTTTTATGGCTTCAGATCTTACATTAAATCTTTAATCCATTTTGAGTTTATTTTTGTATATGTTGTGAAAAAGTAGCCCAGTATGATTCTTTTGCATGTGTCTGTACAGTTTTCCCAACACCATTTACTGAAGAGGCTGTCTTGTCCCCATTGTATGTTCTTGTTTCCTTTGTCATAGTTTAATTGACCATATAAGCATGGGTTTATTTCTGGGATCTCTATTCTGTTCCGTAGACCTGTGTGTCTGTTCTTGTGCCAGTACCATGTTGTTTTGATTACTATAGCTTTGTGGTATAGTTTGAAATCAGTGATTGTGATACCTCCAGCTTTGTTCTTCTTTCTCAAGATTGTTTTGGCTATTTGGGTTGTTTTTTGTTTCTATACACATTTTAAAATTTTCTGTTCTAGTCCTGTGAAAAATGCCATTGGTATTTTGATAGGAATTGCACTAAATCTGTAGATTGCCTTGGGTAGTATGGCCATTTTAACAATATTAAGTCTTCCCATCCATGAGCACAGTATACTTTCCATTTATTTGTATCATCTTCAATTTCTTTCATCAACGTCTTATAGTTTTCCAAGCTGAGTACAAGTTTTTTTTACCTACTTGCTTAGATTTATTCCTAGGTATTTTATTCTTTTTGATGTAATTTAATGTGGGATTGTTTTCTTAATTTATTTTCTGATACTTTTTTGTTAGTGTATAGAAAAGCAACATATTTTTGGGTATTAATTTTATATCCTGAACCTCTACTAAATTCATTGGTGAGTTCTCATAGTTTTTGGGTGGTATCTTTAGGATTTTCTATAATCATGTCATTTGAAAACAGTAACAGTTTTACTTCTTCCTTTCCAACTTGGATTCTTTTTATTTATTTTCCTTGTTTGACTGCTGTATGACTAGGACTTCCAATATTATGTTGAATAAAAGTAGGGAGAGTGGGCATCCTTGTCTTGTTCCTGATCTTGGAGGAAATGCTTTCAGCTTTTCACAGTTGAGTATGATGTCAGCTGTGGGCTTGTCATATATATACCTTTATTATGTTGAGGTATGTTCCCTCTATATTCACTTTGTTGAGTTTTTTTTTTTTTTATCATAAATCGATGCTGAATTTTGTCAAAGGCTTTTTCAGCATCTATTGAGACAATCATATGCTTTTTATTCTTCAGTTTGTTAATGTGGTATATCACACTGACTGATTTGCAGATACAGTATTTGACCATCCTTGCATCCCTGGGATAAATCCTATTTGATCATGGTGTATAATCCTCGAACATGTTAGTAAATTTAGTTTGCTAATATTTTGTTGAAGATTTTTTCATCTATGTTCATCAGTAATATTGGACAGTAATTTTCTATCAGGATGATGCTGACCTCATAGAATGAGTTTGGAAGCATTCTTTCCCCTGAAAATTTTTGGAATAGTTTGAGAAAGAAAAGTGTTAACTCTTCTTTAAATGTGACACCATCTGGTGCTGGAATTTTGTCTGTCTGAGTCTGCTATACCACATTTATTCCCAATTAATAAGTGGGGGTTAAGTGGGGGAGAGGAGAATCAGAGGTAAGGATTTGAGGTGTTTGATATTTGCTTCTTTTTTTCATAATTCTCTATTTTCATTTCCTAGTTTTGAAATTTCAGCTGATTTGACATATGGGAGTAGCCTAGGAATAATGTAACAGGGGCTGTCTTCAATTACTGAAGATCGTCCACAAGCCATTTGGTAACAGGATAGGGAAAAAAAATATTTTCTTGATTTATTTCAAACAGAGCTATTTAAATGAGGAGGCTAATACCTTGCTATCCTGGTCACATAATTGAGTTATTACAAATCAAGTGACTTGAGTTTTCGCCTTTTTTTTGGTGCTTATTGCAGCTTCTGTTGGCCGTGATTTAAATTTTAAGAAGCACATTTTAGTTCTTTCAGTGATATTCATTTACAAAAGTCCTAAAGGGATTTGATTCCCTAATGAGAGGTATAAAACTTGTGACTGAAATCCCACATAAAATTTAAATTGTATTTTCACTCACCA
Source organism: Eschrichtius robustus (assembly GCF_028021215.1). Classification (NCBI taxonomy): domain Eukaryota; kingdom Metazoa; phylum Chordata; class Mammalia; order Artiodactyla; family Eschrichtiidae; genus Eschrichtius; species Eschrichtius robustus. The sequence continues at coordinate 37,200,943 of NC_090825.1, forward strand.
ATGGCTTAATAGTGCAAAAACTCTTACTCAGACAAATAATTAGCTTTCCAATAGGAAGGTAAACAAAACTATAAATTATGATTAGATATGTGTTCTTCCCTGCAGAGACAAATTAGTCAACACTATTCTTCAGCTGTGATACATAGATGTTATAATACTGAGAGAGCTTTGTGAATAAATTTGGTAAAAATAAAGAGTCTGAAAACTGTACTCTTTTTTTTGTTCATGATATGGATGTATGTTGTAATTTAATGCCTTGATTTGTATATTACTCGGTCATTTTCCCTTTCTTTGTTACAGATAAAGGAAATCAAGAGGAGAATTTAAATGTTTTTAATTGCAAGGGGGAAATAAATACACTCAAGGAAGCCTTGTGTTTGATAACATTTTCCAATTGGAAGTTCCTATGAGAATGCCAGATTTTCCTCAACCATTTATTTACATAAAAATCTTGCTACTTAAAGGTATACATTTAAAGCAATCAAATGTCTAATATTAAAAAGCAGGGTTTTTTTTTTTTTTTCTTTCTTCAGTCTTCCAAAAATGAGTGTTTTTTTAAGAATGGAATTTTGTATTAGCCAGCTCAGGCTGCCATAACAAAATACCACAGACTGGGTGACTTAGGTTATTCTTCTCATAAATGGTGAGGAAAAAAGAGACAAACAATGGGCCTAAAATATATTACTGTCTCCCTGGTGCCAGTATCATGTAAGATGAATCTAGAAAGATGATTTCATTTGTCTTTATAACCCTGTAGTACTTATGATCTGTATTTATAAGTTAACTAATTATGGTTCAGGATAAGTATTCACTTATCAACAACCATACAATTAGTAAATAGTAGAGCAGGTATTTAGCCCAGGTTTATGTAACCCCCAAACTTTTATTTTTTCAATAAAATACTACTCTTGATTTCTTGCTATAGTCTTTCAATAATGGGAACAATCTTCATGTGATATGTCTATTTCACAAGTTTTCAAATTATATAAAGTGATTGAGGAATATTAGATCTAATGGAAACCATAATCATCCAATTCAAACTTTTCATTTTGCTTGAAAGGAAATAAACTCAAAGTGATAAAATGCCATATCAGGGCTTTACAACTTGTTATTGAGAAAGGTAATACAAAATCTCATATTATGAACTAGATTCCAATTTTACTTTACCCAACTGTTTTTGAAAGTATGGTATCAGTACCTTACATATCTATGTGTTACTTATATACGCATTATCAATCTCACTTATTGGGGAATAAGGATATCCATATGATTGTCAACTGAAAAAAACAATGCACAACCTAAAAGTTGAGAATTATGTTTTATTCGGCGGACACTCTGAGGACTTCAAGTCTGGGAAGCAGCCCCTCAGATGGCTCTGAGGGGCTGCTTTGAGGAGGTAGGGGAGGAGCCAGGTTATATAGGAGTTCTTGCAACAAAGACCCGGTAGCCGGAACATCAAAAGATTACTGTTAATTAAAGAAAACCAGACATCTGGAGTTAATGAATTTAGCACTTTTCTATGTATGGGAAGATGCCTTAGCTATCTAGGGCAAGTATCCTGTTCTTTCCCATCCAGAGTCCCCTCAGGGTGCACCGTTGGGAGTGGCTGCAATGGCTGAGGGTGTGGCAGTGGGCAACCCATTTGTCCCCATCCCAGGTTCCCTCAGGTCCACCTTGGGGGTGACGATAGTGACTTGATGGCTGCAACATCCTTTGTTTACTGATATGGCAGGCAATAGTTTTCATTCACATGATCCTTAGCTTACATAGCGTACCCTATTGGGAAATGTAGGGGCACACAAGCTTGGTAGAGGAGTTCTAGTGGGCTGAGTTTTGTTATTTGGAATTCCTATCAGGCAGGTGGTCATTGTCCTGGAGGTTGTTCCTTGGCTTGGAGGTCTTTAGTCCCTGTCCTAGGGCTGAGGGACAAGCCTTATATTTTTGAAAAGAATTGCTGTTTTAGTTAAAATTGTTAATTAGCACTTGTAGGGAAGATCCAGAGTGATGCTTAATCTTACGGATGCGACCAACACGGGGACAGTGAAGGGGAGAAATGCATAATGCTTTGGAGTCAGTAGATTCTGGGCTTGATTATGAGCTCCAGAGTCTCAGAACAATACTGGGGGCAAGGGCAGCAAATATTGTTGCTGATTCAGGATATTCCATGTTAGGGACTGCCAGATTACATCAGAGTAGGAGCCTAAATGTTCCATGTCTCAACGCAGAAGTTTATGTAAAGATGGGAGAATTTTTTAAAAAGTGAGGAACTTAAGAAAGAAGGAAAGAAGAAGCATGAAAATAATTAAGATTATTGACAAAGCCTCTCTTCTTAGATTGACTTGACACTTTCAAACCATAAAATATCATAAAGCCTTGAGAGATGATTCACTCTTTGACCTGTGACCATTTTTGTTTTTCATGAATTTGTTGTTGTTGTTATATGAAAAAGATTTGGAAAGTCATTTTTAAATGAAAGTAGTATTTCCTGAGAGTGTAGAAGTTGACAGGGCTAAGAGACATTATGGAAGAACTGTCAGGCATGAAGAAATTATCTAAAAAAGGTAAGAGTCTAGGCACAGAGTTTAAAAAATAACAACAATATATAAATACAGCTTGGTAGGGTTAGATTATTTTCATGGAGCATAAATTAAGCAATTAAATTACTTAGCAGAGTAAGTGATGTGATCAGATCAACAAGAAAATGTAATTTGGAAAATCTGCAACCCTAGTGTAAATTAATAATGTTTAAATGTAGTTACCCAGAGTAGCAACAGAATAATGCAGTTGACTGAAAGAAGAAACACTCTTAGTCAAGAAATTTGTGTACATATTCAAAGACAGTTAGGGATGAGATGTTTAGCTTAAAGTTATAGCCCTAACTAATTTATTCTCAATGTTATCTAGGCATTATTAAGATAAATACCTTAGATATTTACTTCACCTCTTACGTGTAAACAGGGAGGGAAAAAATACATTTAATGTACAGTTGAAAAGCTGTCCTGTGGACATACGAAAGAATGATTACACTTTAAAATATTGGGATTTTGTGAGACTATCAATGAAGGAGAGAAGAAAGACAAAGAAAGTAACATAGAAAAAAACTTCAAAGATTGAGGCAATTGAGTTTCCACAGTAAAAGGAAAAAATGATGAGGAAGAAGTTGGTGGTGGAGAAAAAGGCCTTTTTCTATGCTGAGGTAGAATTTGTAATCAGGCTTTTACGAGGGGATAGTATATAGAAGAGTAAATTGAATATTTAGGATATTTTAAGCTTTTTCTGATAATAGTAATATGTTTCATTTATATAATTGAGAAAGGGAAAAAAGGAAAAAATTTAACTATGAAATAAATCAATAATTCTAAGCCTCAGAGGTAGCTATTAGAACATTTTGAAATAGTTCCTTTTGGTTTTCTATGCATGTTTACATGGATGGCATAATAAAGTTTACAATTTTATATCCTTTAAAAGTTATACCTGTTTTTTAGCTATATCTTGATTGCTCAAATCAGGTAGACGATGTAGTTGTCATGTAAAAACGTACAAAAAAGCAGAAGCAAACTGGACAAAGAATATAGGAATGAAGCAACAGATAAATAAGTATGTGATAAATAGTAATGTAAGAAACACCAGAACATTCAGCTTCTGTTCTGATATCTCTCAATTTTGCTGTTATTCAAAATGATGCTATTTATTAAACTTTATCCTGTTGATAGATGATTTCAAAAGTTATGACCGCTTAAAAGACTAATTACATTTTGGTCTTTGATCACAAATAATCCTTTTATGTAAGATATATATTTTGGCACATGGCAAGCAGCCTGCAGCAATGAATATTACCTAAAATAGGGCAGCATCTGCAGAAAATCCCTAGGCTGGCTGTACAAACATACCTATTTCCGCTTCCATTTAGGATGAAAAATCTACAAAGACTGTTGCTTACAGTCAAAAAACTCACCAAAAGCATCAATTTTCTTGAAAGCTAAGGTTGTGAAGCGACCAAGTGAACACCACTTTGGAATAGTTGGGGCCCAAAACACAAAAGTGACTCACCTTCTCTCCTAAGCTCTTTACCGCCCTCTGCCAGGTGCTCCTGGGAAAGACTGGGGGCAGGACAGGAGATAAGACAGAATCCCCCTTGCTGGAGCAGGTGCCGGGGAGATGACCAGTGGCTGCTGGAGAATAGGGGAGAAAATCTGCCCACGTTCATGGAATGGTCTCTCCTGCGAAGGTAAGCCTTAAGTTACCAGTCAGAAGATAAAACACTCTCTTGCTCCCATTGCACAAAGATCTATTGCTTCTTGAAAAAGAAGGTGTAAAAATCTCTTGGGCAGGAAATTCTCACCCAGGACCAACCACAGATTACAGGCAGGATATAGCTGTCACAGGAAACAGGGGCAGTACCACTGAGAAAGCCCTGCCCTTTGCACAGAGCCTGAGGTTGAGGCTGGACCAGACAAAAAGAGAACCCCACCAGATAAATGAGGAGTATGGGATTAACAGATACACACCACTATATATAAAATACATAACAAGGATTTATAACCTACAGTGGAAAAGAATCTGAATATATATATATGGATAGATATCTAGACAGATAGATATATATCTCTAGGTATATATCTGAATGACTTTGTTGTACATCTGAAACTAACACAATATTGTAAATCAACTATAGAAAACAAAAGAGAACCCCATTGATCTCCATTACAAACCTAGTACCTGTTAAAGTAATTAAACAAGGAAGTTATTAGACTGAAGCGTCCCTAATGCCTTGGTAACCTAGGTAAGCAAACTGAAACCTAAGCCAGAGTCAATTCACTGGAATCTGAGAAAAGGAAACTGAAAAACAGCTAATCACAACAGAGAAGCAGCCTTCCCCAAATAAGGCAACCATCTAAGCTGTAGCCAATCATATAATTGCTTTGCTTTGCTTCCATCGTCCTCTCTATAAAAGCTTTGCTCTGAGCTCTACCTACTGCTTTTGGTTTGGCGCTGCCGGATTCGAATTGGTGTTTGCTCACATAAACTCTTGAAATTGTTAACCTGCCGCAGTTTATCTTTTAACATATCTATGACAAATAACTACAGTCTACCACTGGGGGAGGTACAAGAACATGGAGAAAGAGCTCCTCTGTAGCACGGGTGTTCAGGAATTGCTGGAGGGGAAGTAGGCAAACTAATAAGAGAAACTAAACCTTCTAGCACCCTAGCTGCCCCTCTAAGCACAAGGTAAGATGTCAATCAACCATTGGCAGAAATTGAAGCCTGTAGTGTCCTGAGGGTAACAACAGTATCAATAAAAGGCAAACACAATGAAATCTTAATACATGATGCCCAGTGAGAAAAGCCAGAAGCAAAAGACTATATATTTTATTCCATTTTTGTGACAGTCTGGGAAAGATAAAACTACTACTACCAGTCAAAACTCAGACCCATGTTTGCCAGTGGCTAGGGTTAATTGGAGAGGATTGACTGGGGTAAAAGAGGTGCAAGTAAATTTTGGGGGTGTAATGGAAATCTTCTATATCTTCACTGCAATGGTGGTTGCATGACTATATATATGAACTTAAATGTAAGTAAATTATACCTCAATACAATTGACTTTTTAAAAGTCTGCACAAAGGAAGAGCGATGTCATGTTTGTTAAAAGGAGAAAGCAACTGGGATTTAAGAAACCTGGTTATCTTTCCAAATCTGCAATTGCTGATTGACCACATATTTGAAAGATGCCTAATTCATTTATTTATTCAATCGTTTATTCATCCATTTCCCGATACTATTCAAAATAATTTGTCTACAGTGTTAAAGAAAATAATGTTTCTAGTCTTATGGTATTTATAATGGAAGAGATAGCAAACAAACAAAACAGCACAAAATAAAATTTCAGACACTTGGTAAGTCCCATGAAGAAAGTAACACAGGTTGAAAAGACAAAGAAAAGACAAAGCATCACTGCAGAAGGCAACATTATAGCAGATGGGATGAAGAGAACATTTGGCCAGCACTTTCAAAGATGGGCTTGAGATTCTCAGGCAAAATCTGGAGGATGGTGCTATGCAGAAGGAAGAGAGGTACTAAAGCCAGGCTTTTGATTGGAGCTGTTTAAAGGAGAAATATGTAACAATCTATATCCGAAGAGTTTCAGAAAATCTTCAAGTTGTATCTGAGACATTGAGACATATCATTGCTTTAAAAATAGCCTAATAATGCCATTTTCTTAAACTCATTCCTTAAGTTATTGTTCTTTGTGAATGTTTTGACTATACTCAGGAAATAATATCATTTTCCATCTTTTTTTGCAGGATGGACTGTGTCAGGCGTGTAGGAGCTATTAAGTCAAAACATTCATGTACTACTCTAATCTTGAATTATCAATCTTATGTAAGTTAGTTTTTTCACTTTTCTTTCAATAAATATCAAATGCAATTTTTGAAAATTGGCCTACAATTAATTCATTCCTTTGGGGAAAAAAGCCTTTGGAATCTTTCAATATATATATTTTCCTTGTCATTACATTTCCAAGAAACAGTTCATATTTTATCCATATAATAAAGACCGTTATGACGTACTGGTTTTGAGGTTTCTTGGATTGTTCCATCCAAATAACTGTAGTAGTAGAAACTGCTTTTACCTGAAATTGACTCTCAGCAGAAAAATTCTGTATTCTACATATTTTGTGTATCCTATGAGTAACCTGAAGAAATATTTGTCATTTGATGCATAAAGTTAAAGGAAGAGAAAAATCTTTTGGTGTGCTGCATCTAGAACATTGACACCAAAATGCATATGGGATTCCAGCTTCTTATAATAAAGAGCAGTTTTTATCAGACAAACCCTCTCACCATAAACAGCTATAAAATATGGACATAAAATAAACATCATTTAAAGATGTGAGAGAACAACCAAGGCTGCCAAGATCTTAAAGGTTCAAGATTCCATAGAGAAGGGAAATTGAACACCTATATGGAAACATGAGTTTTCATCTCTACATCAAGCTATACACACTGTAGGTCTTAAATATGTAGATCTAAGCATAAAGAGAAGATAATACAGATTATATAAGAAAACATATGATCTGTGTCAGGCAAAAATTTCTTAAACACTATAAAATAATACTAACTATAAAGGACAAGATTAATAAACTTGAGTTCATTAAAAACCAATTACGTTATAAAAAAGACACCTTGAGAGGGTGGAAAGGTAAACCACAGAGTGGTGAGAGATGTTTGCTGTAGATATCTCTCAAGTGATTCATATCCCCAATGTATAAACAATCCTTAAAAATTACCAATAAAGAAACAGGCAGCCTGATTTTTACAAATGGACAAAAGACTTGATCAGCCACTTCAAAGTGAAAGAAAAGACTAACTGTCCAAAAAAATTATTAGTCATATGCAAAGTGCAAAAAAACACAAGATATCATTATACAGCCACCAGAATGGTTATAATTTTTAAAACTTATGCACAAACATAAGCCCACCAAAAAATCTGATAATACCAAGTTTTGGTGACGATATCGAGAAACTGAAACTTAGCACATTGCTGATTAGACTGTTAGTTGGTACAATTATTTTGAAAATAGACAATCTCTACTAAAGCTGGATGTAGGCTTTCTCAGTAACCTAGCCTTCCAATCCCATGCAGACCAAGTAGCAGGGGCTGAAGGTGGTTTGAAAACACGTATGGAAGTTTCCCCACAGAAAGATGAGCTGCTTTTACACTTGGCCTATTTCAGTTAAGATAAAGGTTTGCTTTACAGAACTTGTTTATCTATTCTAGCATGTGATCAATGCAGAGAGGTGAATTTTTGGCAATGAGAAAAATGATGTGAATGTTGCAAGATCAGATAGAGGATTCAGACACTAAGCAAAAGTTAGTAACGTTTGCAAAGTTAGATAATTCAGATGCTTATTTCTCTTGCTTTATAATCATTTGCTTTTATTGAGGGTTAAAAAGTTGTGTGTGTGTGTGTGTGTGTGTGTGTGTGTGCGCTTTAATGAAGGGAATGCTACTTCTGTCTTGTCAGCTCACCTTAAAAGTGGCATGCTTGAAGTTGAGAGAAATTAGGTGAATGTGTTTCTTTTGAGTATAAATTCTTTCATAGTCAAAAGTATTTAGAGAATGCTTTCTTTTTCTATTTTTGTCATTAAAATGAGAAAGAAAACATAATGCAAAAAACCTTTTTAATGAATTTGTAGTAAATGTGAGAAAGTGTTATCCTAATTTATATTTTTGCCCATCCAACCTCACTTCCATTTACACCCCACAAAGTCCTCCCCAACACGAAAGCTGATGTGACTGCATGAAGCAAAGACCAGAAACAAAGAGGATGAAAATAAACTATGTTGCCTTTGAACCTAAGTGGGATAGAGAAAAGCTGGGATTTACCAAGGCTTTGTTATATACAAAGCTTTCAGGTATTTTTCCTGTCAGTAGCCTTGGAAGACATCAGAGAATATTTCTCCCAAGCAGAGGACCTGCCTCTGAACTGATATAAAACCCAGAAAGCATTAGAATATTAATGGATTATCAGTTCAGACTTTATAGTAATCTTCAAAATGCCCAGAAAGCTAATGGAAATATTAGATGATTCCAGATTATCATTTTATGTGTTGGTGTAAATTTTAATGAAACATATTTCTGTGCTCAAGTGCTTAATCTACACTATTATAGGCATTTTAATCAAGTCTTATTGTTTACTTGACTGGGAACGGTAAAATAATGTAGGTGTATGGTGGAAAGGTCAGTGGACAAGGAATGAAGACACTTGTTTCCAGTTTGGGGAGATTATGAATAAAGCTGCTATAAACACTTGTATATGAGTTTCTGGGTAAAAATTTCACTTGGTTAAACACCTAGAAGATTACTACTTTTATTGCTTTATAAGAAATTGCCAAGCTATTCTCGAGCGGTTTACCAAGTTGTGTTCCCACCAGCAATGAAGGAGAGTTCTTGTTTTTCCACACCATTACCAGCATTTGATATTGTTAGTTTGATTTTTGCAATTCTCATAGATTTACAGTGGTATCTCATTGTGGTTTTAATTTGCATTTCTCTAATGACAAATGATGTGGAGTATTTTTTTTTACATCCTTACTTGCCATCCATATATCTTTTTGGTGAAGTGTCTATTCAAATCTTTTGCCCATTTTCTATGGAATCTTTTGTTTTATTGTTTTTAGTTTTGTTTTTATTGTTGTTGAATTTTAAGTCTTTATATATTCTGTATATAAGTCTATAGCAGATATGTAGTTTGCAAATATTTCCCCTAAGTCTGTTGCTTATCTTTTCAATCTTTTAATAGCAACTTTCAGAGGACAAAACTTTTAAATTCTGATAAAGTCTAATTTATCAATTTTTTCTCTTATGGATTATACTTTTAGTGTTTTATCACAACTCATGTCAACCCAAAAGCCATGTAATCTTCTTACGTAGGAATCAGATTCATGTGTCTTCATAACTGTGCAAATTTTCTGCTAGCATGCCTCTATTTGAGTTGTCCTGGGAACCAAGTTATTATGTGTCTATGCCACTCAGATCAGAATTATAAACTATTCTAGAATTTTTAATGGAAAAAAAGAATTTTCCAACAGCACTTATTTTACAGATTGCTAGACCTGACATTCCAATTGTTGATTTTAACACATTTTTCACTTTTCCACTGCTTTTAGAGATTATTTACAACAACTTAAATGAAAGTGTTAATACTTTAGGGGATAATTGGTGCAGAATTTGACAGATTTATTTTTTAGAATGTTACTACTACTTCTTATTTCCATTACTTAGTGAATTTAGTAGAAGCACCAAAGTATTGCTTAGTAGTGTTGACATGGTAGACTCTATATTTATTACCTTCTTCAAATTATTATTATCCTCAGGGAGACTTTGTTTTTATGCCAGTGTAATGTTTAGGGGCAGTTCCCTTTATATAATCCTCTGTTGATCCTTGAATATATACTTGAAATGCTTTGTGGGATGCAATTCCATAGACACAGGTTTTTGATATGAGAGCCATTTGGGGATTGATGTGGAAGTTCAAGAGAATCTGCAACTGTATTTAATTATAATCATATATCTACCTCCTCCAGTTAAGGTCTCTAGGTTATATCTAGTCTTGTTAACATATTACTAGAACATTTCACATAGTATGAACTTTACAAACCTGTTACAATTTAATTTGAACTTCACTGAAGGTAGCCTCAGGTATGTGATATATGCTCTCAGGATTATGTTATAGACAGCTCTGATGTGGATTAGAAGCACTCAATGGAGAAAACAAGCAGTAGAAACACCATTTTTCTATTCTTTTAGCCTTTTGAATCAAATATGGCTAAAAGAAGATAATTCTTATTAATCAGAGCTTGATTAGGGAATTATGTTTAAATGTTTGGGATCTAAAAATTTTATAAAGTCTCCTTTTTATAATGACACCAGTCATATTGGATTAGGTCCCATCCTAATGACCTCATTTTATCTTGATGACCTCTGTAAGGACCCCATCTCCAAGTATGGTAACATTCTGGAGTCCTAGAGGTTAGGATACAACATATCTTTTGGGGGTAGACACTATTTAACCCATAATAGTCTGCTTCCTGGCCCCTCAAAAATCATGTTCTTCCCATTTGCAAAATATATTCACCCTATCCCAACATCCTTAAAAGTCTTAAACATTCCAGCAACAACTCTCAGTCCAAAATTTCATCTAAACATCATTAAGTCAATGTCCCAAATCTCATCATCTAAATCTTTGAAGTCAATTAGGGTACAATTTATCCTGGGGCAAATTTCTCTCCATCTGTGAACTTATAATACCAGACACGTTATCTGTTTTCAAAGTGCCATGATGGGACAGGAATAACATATACATTCCCACTCCAAAATGGAAAAATTGAAAGGAAAAAGAGGTCATGGTTCCCAAGCAAGTCTGAGACTTGGATAAATTTCATTAGATTTTAAGGTTTGAGAATAATCCTCTTTGGCTTGATGCTCTGTCTTCCAGGTCCACCTGGATGGCAGCCTCACCCTCTGGAACTGATGAAGTGGTGTTGGGGTGATTCTTTCCTTTACTTAAAGGAAAACACACTCATGTCAGATAGCTCTACTAGCACATTTCCTGCCTGTGGCATCCCAGTAGTCTGGCAGCCTTCCTTTATTTCATCTGGTTTCTTTCCCTTTCAGTCTAAGCTGGCAGCATTTCTGTTAAAATGGTTGACTGGATCCACAACTCACACACCTAATCTCTTTAGCAGAGGGTTGTCTAGCCATACCCTTGGTGTTCTCTCCAGAGCACACTTTCTCATTATTTGCAACACGGGTAGGCTGAGGATTTTCCAAATCTCCAAGTTCTGGTCTCTTTTTGCTCAACAATTTCTTTCTCAATTATCTCCCTCCTCTCACATTTTGCTATATGCAAAAAGGAGAAACCAGACCACACCTTCAGCACTTTGCTTAGAAATCTCTTCTAAATATCAAAGTTCATCACTTACAATTTTGCTTTCCACAGGACAGTAAAACACAATTCAGCCAAGTTCTCTGCCACTTTACGACAAAGGATCACCTTTCTTTCAGTGTCCAATAACATGTTGCCCATTTCCATCTGAAACCTCACCAGAAGCATCTTTAACATTCACATTTCTCAAACCAGTCTGGGCTTCCCTGGTGGTGCAGTGGTTAAGAATCCGCCTGCCAGTGCAGGGTACACGGGTTCAATGCCTGGTCCTGGAAGATCCCACATGCCGTGGAGCAACTAAGCCCGTGCGCCACAACTACTGAGTCTGCGATCTAGAGCCCGCGAGAGCCACAACTACTGAGCCTGTGTGCCACAACTACTGAAGCCTGCGCGTCTACAGCCTGTGCTCCACAGCAAGAGAAGCCACTGCAATGAGGAGCCTGTGCACCTCAACGAAGAGTAGCCCCTGCTCGCCGCAACTAGAGAAAGCCCGCGCGCAGAAACGAAGACCCAACGCAGCCAATAAATAAATAAATAAATTTATATTAAAAAATATAAAAAAATAAAAACAGTCTCTTTAAGAAAAGCTAAACTTTCCTGGGTACCAAAATCAATATTAGGATTCTCCAGAGAAAGAGAACCAATAAGAAATGCACACACACACAACACACACACACACACACATAAATACACATGTGCATATCAGAGAGAGAGAGAGCAGAGACAGAGACAGAGACAGAGAGATTGAGAGATTGGTTTATTTTAAGGAATTAGTTCACATGATTGCGGGGGGTTGGCAAGTCCAAATCCAGAATGTAAGCTGACAGGCAGGAAATTCAGGTAAGAGTTGATTCTGTAGTCTTGAAACTGAAATCCACAGGATAGGACAGGCAGGCTGGAAACTCAGGCAGGGTTTCTATGTTCTGTCTTAAGGCCAAATTCCTTCTTTGGGAATCCTCTTAAGGGCTTCAACTGATTGAATGTGGCTCACTCACATTATGGAGAGTAGTCTGCTTTACTTAAAAGCTACTAATTTAAATTTTTAAATTTTTATAATATATATTAATAGCAACATCTAGACTCATGTTTGACTAAACAATTGGGCACCATAGCCTAGCCAAATGGACACATAATATTAACCATCAAGCACTCTGATAATATCATGGAATTGAACTGACTTTGTAATCAACAAAGCCTGAATCCTGCTATAAAATGAGTGTGGGATTAGAACAGAGACCGCTCATGGGGAATAGTTACATCTAAATTACTCACAGATAGATAAAATCCTCTTTCTCCTTTAATGGAGTAGATTAGAGCATAATGTAGTAGAAATTGCATGAGCTGGGGTTCAGACAAACCTATGCACTAATTATAATTCTACCATTTACAATTGTGTGACTTCAGAAAAATTATAGGTAATTATGATGATTTGCTGTTTAGTAATTGAATGGACAAACCATTGGTTTCACATATGGGGAGGCCCAGCTGATTAGATAATGGTGTAGCTCAGAATCATCGTTCATCAGGAGGCATTTGAAATGAAGGCTGTGGAGGCAGAATTTTGTAAATCAAATCTAAAAGTACTGTCAAATATTGTACTCAGAGCTTGGTATATGTCCAAAATCTTAGAAATTTCTTATCATTGGCTTCCCAGGAATGACTTTATACGATAGAGTTCTCTCAAATATAGTATTGTTTCTGTGTTAAAACTTGAATTTCTTTTCAGATAGATATTCTAGTTAAAATGTCCAGAGGCTACTATAAAGTAGAATGCTTGTAAATAAGAGATCTTGAGATCTTTATAAATTAGGAGAACATATCTATAGAAAAACTAGTGGGAATTTAATCAAAGCATTGACATGCTGCCAAATAAATCTGTGAAAAATAGTCATCACGTGCTGAAAATTCAAAAATAATCACTATCAATCAAACCAGCAATGCTAAACAAAGATAAACAATTGTAGAAGAGCAGAACAAGAATTTCTGAAAACAGTACTTCCAAGACCTGCAAACCAGAAATAGCATTTTCATGAACAATCTTTAGAATTTATCTGAAGTTCCTGAATAGTACCCTTGCAATGATCATTTCAGAAACTATTTTCTGTAAGATTATATTTACACTAGGTGAAAATTTTGCCTAAAGAATGGACTGAGAGCTACAGATTAATCTCAGGGGTTCACAATCTTGGTAATTGTTTCTGCTGTTTCTTACACTCAGTTTCTGAAGCCAGAAACCTAGGAGTCATCTTAGTTCCTCTTTTTTCTTTCCGTCATACCCTGTATCCCATTCATCAGCGAATCCTGTCACTCTCGCCTTTATAATCTATTTCGAATTAAATTCTTTCTCACCTCTTCCACTCTGTCACTCTATTCCGAGCAACCAGGCCACAATCATCTGTCACATGATTTATAGCAATCGCCTCCCAACTGGTCTCTCAGATTCTATTCTTACCCTTCACCGTCTATTCTCCACACAGCAATGAAAAATCCTTTACAAGTTCAATCATATCTGTCTCGGGCACAATATCTTTTGATGGTTTCTGTTCTTTCTTTTTTTTTTTTAACAGATCTTTATTGGAGTATAATTGCTTCACAATATTGTGTTAGTTTCTGTTGTACAACAAAGTGAATCAGCCATATGAATACATATATCCCCATATCCCCTCCCTCTTGCGTCTCCCTCCCATCTCCCTATCCCACCCCTCTAGGTGGTCACAAAGCACAGAGCTGATCTCCCTGTGCTATGCAGCTGCTTCCCACTAGCTAACTATTTTACATTTGGTAGTGTATATATGTCGATGCTACTCACACTTTGCCCCAGCTTCCCCCTCCCCCCTCTCTTGTGTCCTCAAGTCCATTCTCTATGTCTACGTCTTTTTTCCTACCCTGCCACTAGGTTCATCAGTACCTTTTTTTTTTTAAGATTCCATATATATGTGTTAGCATATGGTATTTGATTTTCTCTTTCTGACTTACTTCACTCTGTATGACAGACTCTAGGTCCATCCACCTCACTACAGATAACTCAATTTCATTCCTTTTTATGGCTGAGTAATATTCCATTGTATATATGTGCCACATCTTCTTTATCCATTTGTCTGTCGATGGACATTTAGATTGCTTCCATGTCCTGGCTATTGTAAATAGAGCTGCAATGAACATTGTGGTACATGACTCTTTTTGAATTATGGTTTTCTCAGGGTATATGCCCAGTAGTGGGATTGCTGGGTTGTATGGTAGTTCTATGTTTAATTTTATAAGGAAACTCCATACTGTTCTCCATAGTGGCAGTATCAATTTATATTCCCACCAACAGTGTAAGAGGGTTCCCTTTTCCCCACACCCTCTCCAGCATTTATTGTTTGTAGATTTCTTGATGATGGCCATTCTGACTGGTGTGAAGTGATACCTCATTGTCATTTTGATTTGCATTTCTCTAATGATTAGTGATGTTCATCTTCCTTTCATGTGTTTGTTGACAATCTGTATATCTTCTTTGGAGAACTGTCTATTTAGGTCTTCTGCCCATTTCTGGATTGGGTTGTTTGTGTTTTCAATATTGAGCTGCATGAGCTGCTTGTATATTTGGAAATTATTCCTTTGTCAGTTGCTTCGTTTGCAAATATTTTCTCCCATTCTGAGGGTTGTCTTTTCGTCTTGTTTATGGTTTCCTTTGCTGTGCAAAAGCTTTGAAGTTTCATTAGGTCCCATTTGTTTATTTTTGTTTTTATTTCCATTTCTCTAGGAGGTGGGTCAAAAAGGATGTTGCTGTGATTTATGTCATGGAGTGTTCTGCATATGTTTTCCTCTAAGAGTTTTATAGTGTCTGGCCTTACATTTAGGTCTTTAATCCATTTTGAGTTTATTTTTGTATATGGCGTTAGGAAGTGTTCTAATTTCATCCTTTTACATGTAGCTGTCCAGTTTTCCCAGCACCACTTATTGAAGAGGCTGTCTTTTCTCCATTGTATATTCTTGCCTCCTTTGTCAAAAATAAGGTGACCATATGTGCGTGGGTTTACCTCTGGGCTTTCTATCCTATTCCATTGATCTATATTTCTGTTTTTGTGTCAGTACCATACTGTCTTGATTACTATAGCTTTGTAGTATAGTCTGAAGTCCGGGAGCCTGATTCCTCCAGCTCCATTTTTCGTTCTCAGGATTGCTTTGGCTATTCAGGGTCTTTTGTGTTTCCATACAAATTGTGAAATGTTTTGTTCTAGTTCTGTGAAAAATGCCATTGGTAGTTTGATAGGGATTGCATTGAATCTGTAGATTGCTTTGGGTAGTATAGTCATTTTTACAATGTTGACTCTTCCAATCCAAGAACATAATATATCTCTCCATCTGTTTGTATCATCTTTAATTTCTTTCATCAGTGTCTTCTAGTTTTCTGCATGCAGGTCTTTTGTCCCCTTAGGTAGGTTTATTCTTAGGTATTTTGTTTTTTTTTTTTTTTTTGGAGTGGTAAATGGGAGTGTTTCCTTAATTTCTCTTTCAGATATTTCATCATTAGTGTATAGGAATGCAAGAGATTTCTGTGCATTAATTTTGTATCCTGCTACTTTACCAAATTCATTGATTAGCTCCAGTAGTTTTCTGGTAGCATCTTTAGGATTCTCCATGTATAGTATCATGTCATCTGCCAACAGTGACAGCTTTACTTCTTTTCCGATTTGGATTCCTTTTATTTCTTTGTCTTCTCTGATTGCTGTGGCTAAAACTTCCAAAACTATGTTGAAAAATAGTGGTGAGAGTGGGCAACCTTGTCTTGTTCCTGATCTTAGTGGAAATGTTTTCAGTTTTCACCACTGAGAACGATGTTGGCTGTGGGTTTCTCATATATGGCCTTTATTATGCTGAGGTAAGTTCCCTCTATGCCTACTTTCTGGAGAGTTTTTATCATAAATGGGTGGTGAATTCTTTCAAAAGCTTTTTCTGCATCTATTGAGATGATCATATGGTTTTTATCCTTCAGTTTGTTAATATGGTGTGTCACATTGATTGATTTGCATATATTGAAGAATCCTTGCATTCCTTGGATATACCCCACTTGATCATGGTGTATGGTCCTTTTAATGTGCTGTTGGATTCTGTTTGCTAGTATTTTTTTGAGGATTTTTTCATCTACGTTCATCAGTGATATTGGCCTGTAGTTTTCTTTCTTTGTGACATCTTTGTCTGGTTTTGGTATCAGGGTGATGGTGGCCTTGTAGAATGAGTTTGGGGGTGTTCCTCTGTCTGCTATATTTTGGGAGAGTTTGAGAAGGGTAGGTGTTAGCTCTTCTCTAAATGTTTGATAGAATTCGCCTGTGAAGCCATCTGGTCCTGGGCGTTTGTTTGTTGGGAGATTTTTAATCACAGTTTCAATTTCAGTGCTTGTGATTGGTCTGTTTATATTTTCTGTTTCTTCCTGGTTCAGTCTCAGAAGGTTGTGCTTTTCTAAGAATTTGTCCATTTCTTCCAGGTTGTCCATTTTATTGTCATATAGTTGCTTGTAGTAATCTCTCATGATCCTTTGTATTTCTGCAGTGTCAGTTGTTACTTCTCCTTTTTCATTTCTAATTCTATTGATTTGAGTCTCCTCCCTTTTTTTCTTGATGAGTCTGGCTAATGGTTTATCAATTTTGTTTATCTTCTCAAAGAACCAGATTTTAGTTTTATTGATCTTTGCTATTGTTTCCTTCATTTCTTTTTCATTTATTTCTGATCTTATTTTTATGATTTCTTTCCTTAGGCTAACTTTGGGGGTTTTTATTTCTTCTTTCTCTAAGTGCTTTAGGTGTAAGTTTAGCTTGTTTATTTGAGATGTTTCCTGTTTCTTGAGGTAGGATTGTATTGCTATAAACTTCCCTCGTAGAACTGCTTTTGCTGCATCCCATAAGTTTTGGATCGGCGTGTTTACATTGTCATTTGTTTCTAGGTATTTTTTGATTTCCTCTTTGATTTCTTCAGTGATCTCTTGGTTATTAAGTAGTGTATTGTTTAGCCTCCATGTGTTTGTATTTTTTACAGATTCTTTCCTGTAATTGATATCTAGTCTCATAGCTTTGTGGTTGGAAAAGATACCTGATACAATTTCAATTTTCTTAAATATACCAAGGCTTGAATGTGGCTCAAGATATGATCTATCTTGCAGAATGTTCCATGAGCATTTGAGAAGGAAGTGTATTCTGTTATTTTTGGATGGAATGTCCTATAAATATCAATTAAGTCCATTTAGTTTAATGTATCATTTAAAGCTTGTGTTTCCTTATTTATTTTCATTTTGGATGATCTGTCCATTGGTGAAAGTGGGGTGTTAAAGTCCCCTACTATGATTGTGTTGCTGTCGATTTCCCCTTTTATGGCTGTTAGCATTTGCCTTGTGTATTGAGGTGTTCCTATGTTGGGTGCATAAATATTTACAATTGTTATATCTTCTTCTTGGATTGTTCCCTTGATCATTATGCAGTGTCCTTATTTGTCTCTTGTAATAGTCTTTATTTTAAAGTCTATTTTGACTGATAATGAGAATTGCTACTCCAGCTTTCTTTTGATTTCCATTTGCATGGAATATCTTTTTCCTTCCCCTCACTTTCAGTCTGTATGTGTCCCTAGGTCTGAAGTGGGTCTCTTGTAGACAGCATATATATGGGTCTTGTTTTTGTATCCATTCAGCCAGTCTATGTCTTTTGGTTGAAGCATTTTATCCATTTACATTTAAGGTAAATATTATATGTATATTCCTTTTACCATTTTCTTAATTGTTTTGGGTTTGTTATTGTAGGTCTTTTCCTTCTCTTGTGTTTCCTGCCTAGAGAAGTTCCTTTAGCATTTGCTGTAAAGCTGGTTTGGTGGTGCTGAATTCTCTTAGCTTTTGTTTGTCTGTAAAGGTTTTAATTTCTCTGTTGAATCTGAATGAGATACCTTGCTGGGTAGAGTAATCTTGGTTGTAGGTTTTTCCCTTGCATCACTTTAAATATGTCCCGCCACTCCTTTCTGGCTTGCAGAGTTTCTGCTGAAAGATCAGCTGTTAACCTTGTGGGGATTCCTTTGTATGTTATTTTGCTGTTTTTCCCTTGCTGCTTTTAATATTTTTTCTTTGTATTTAAGTTTTGATAGTTTGATTAATATGTGTCTTGGCGTATTTCTCCTTGGATTTATCCTGTATGGGACTCTCTGTTCTTCCTGGACTTGATTAACTATTTCCTTTCCCATATTAGGGAAGTTTTCAATTATAATCTCTTCAAATATTTTCTCATTCCCTTTCTTTTTCTCTTCTTCTTCTGGGACCCCTGTAATTCAAATGTTGTTGTCTTTAATGTTGTTCCAGAGGTCTCTGAGACTGTCCTCAATTCTTTTCATTCTTTTATCTTTATTCTGCTCTGCAGTAGTTATTTCCACTATTTTATCTTCCAGGTCAGTTATCCGTTCTTCTGCCTCAGTCATTCTGCTATTGATTCCTATGAGAGAATTTTTAATTTCACTTATTGTGTTGTTCATCATTGTTTGTTTGCTCTTTAGTTCTTCTAGGTCCTTGTTAAACATTTCTTGTATTTTCTCCTTTCTATTTCCAAGATTTTGGATCATCTTTACTATCATTACTCTGAATTCTTTTTCAGGTAGACTGCCTATTTCCTCTTCATTTGTTTGGTCTGGTGGGTTTTTACCTTGCTCCTTCATCTGCTGTGTGTTTCTCTGTCTTCTCATTTTGCTTAACTTACTGTGTTTGGGGTCTCCTTTTCGCAGGCTGCAGGTGGTTTGTAGTTCCTGTTGTTTTTGGTGCCTTCCCCCAGTGGCTAAGTTTGGTTCAGTGGGTTGTGTAGGCTTCCTGGTGGAAGGGACTAGGGCCTGTGTTCTGGTGGATGAGGCTGGATCTTGTCTTTCTGGTGGGCAGGACTTCATCTGGTGGTATTTTTTGGGGTGTCTGTGACCTTATGATTTTAGGCAGCCTCTCTGCTAGTGGGTGGGGTTGTGTTCCTGTCTTGCTAGTTGTTTGACATAGGGTGTCCTGCACTGTAGCTTGCTGGTCATTGAGTGGAGCTGGGTCTTGGTGTTGAGATGGAGACCTCTGGGCGAACTTTCGCCGTTTGATATTACATGGAGCCGGCAGGTCTCTGCTGGACCAGTGTCCTGATCTTGGCTCTCCCACTTCAGAGGCTCAGGCCTGACACCCGGCCAGAGCACCAAGACCCTGTCAGCCACACGGCTCAGAAGAAAAGGGAGAAAAAAGGAAAGAATTAAAGAAAAAAATAAAATAAAATAAAGTTATTAAAATAAAAAATAATTATTAAAATTTAAAACAATTAAAAAGTAATAAAGAAAGGGGGAAAAAAATGAAACAAAGAAGTGAGCAACCAAACCATAAAAGAAATCCACCAATGATAACAAGTGCTAAAAAGTATACTAAAAAAAAAAAAAGAAAGAAAAAAAGACAGACAGAACTTTAGGATAAATGGTAAAAGCAAAGCTATACAGATAAAAGCACACAAAGAAGCATACACATACACACAAAAAGAGAAAAAGGAAAAATATATATATATCGTTGCTCCCAAAACCCACCGCTTCAATTTGGGGATGATTTGTTGTCTATTCAGGTATTCCACAGATGCAGGGTACATCAAGTTGATTTTGGAGACTTAATCCGCTGCTCCTGAGGCTGCTGGGGGAAATTTCCCTTTGTCTTCTTTGTTCGCACAGCTCCTGGGGTTCAGGTTCGGATTTGGCCCTGCCTTTGCGTGTAGGTTGCCTGAGGGTGTCTGTTCCTGCTCAGACAGGATGGGGTTAAAGGAGCAGCTGATTAGGGGGCTCTGGCTCACTCAGGCTGGGGGGAAGGAGGGGTATGGAATGCGGGGCGAGCTTGCAGTGGCAGAGGCCGGCGTGATGTTGCACCAGCCTGAGGCATGCCGTGTGTTCTCCCGGGGAAGTTGTCCCTGGATCACGGGACACTGGCAGTGGCGGGCTGCGTAGGCTCCCGGGAGGGGAGGTGTAGATAGTGACCGGTGCTCGCACACAGGCTTCTTGGTGGCTGCAGCAGCCTTAGCGTCTCATGCCCATCTCTGGGGTCCGTGCTGATAACCGCGGCTCTCACCCTTCTCTGGAGCTCGTTTAGGTGGTGCTATGAATCCCCTCTCCTTGTGCACCCCGAAACAATGGTCTCTTGCCTCTTAGGCAGTTCCAGACTTTTCCCCGGACTCCCTCCCAGCTAGCTGTGGTACACTATCTCCCTTCAGGCTGTGTTCACGCAGCCAACCCCAGTCCTCTCCCTGGGATCTGGCCGAAGCCCGAGCCTCAGCTCCCAGCCCCCGCCCACCCCGGCGGGGGAGCAGACAAGCCTCTCGGGCTGGTGAGTGCTGCTCGGCACCGATCCTCTCTGCGGGAATCTCTCCGCTTAGCCCTCCGCACCCCTGTTGCTGCGCTCTCCTCCGTGGCTCTGAAGCTTCCCCCCTCCGCCACCCGCAGTCTCCGCCCGTGAAGGGGCTTCCTAGTGTGTGGAAACCTTTCCTCCTTCACAACTCCCTCCCACTGGTGCAGGTTCCGTCCCTATTCTTTTGTCTCTGTTTTTTCTTTTTTTCTTTTGCCCTACCCAGGTACGTGGGGAGTTTCTTGCCTCTTGGGAAGTCTGAGGTCTTCTGCCAGCGTTCAGTAGGTGTTCTGTAGGAGTTGTTCCACATGTAGATGTATTTCTGATGTATTTGTGGGGAAGAAGGTGATCTCCACGTCTTACTCCTCAGCCATCTTGAAGGTCTCTCCCCTGCCTATTTTTTAATTGAATTGTTTGTTTTTTTGATATTGAGCTCCATGAACTGTTTGTATATTTTGGAGCTTAATCCTTTGTCTGTTGTTTCATTTGCAAATATTTTCTCCCATTCTGAGGGTTGTCTTTTCATCTTTTTTATGGTTTCCTTTGCTGTGCAATTAAGTTTAATTAGGTCCCGTTTCTTTATTTCTGTTTTTATTTTCATTACTCTAGGAGGTAGGTTAAAAAAGATCTTGCTGTGGTTTATATCAAAGAGTGTTTTTCCTATGTTTTCCTCTAGGAGTTTTATAGTGTCTGGTCTTACATTTAGTTCTTTAATCCATTTGTAGTTTATTTTTGTGTATGGTGTTATGTAGTGTTCTAATTTCATTCTTTTCCATGTAGCTGTCCAATTTTCCCAGCACCACTTATTGAAGAGGCTGTCTTTTCTCCATTGTATGTTCTTGTTTTGATGGTTTCTTACTACACTTATAATAACATCTAGCATTTTTACTGTGACTTTAAAATGTCTGCTTGATTTGCCCCTCTTTTCATTCACTTCATGCTGTCTCAACCCAGTTCACTCTCTTTCAGACTCTTAGGCATCTGTCCTATCCCTTAAAGAAGCCAAAATTATCCTTTTAAACTTTAAACTCCTAGTCTTCCTTCTAGCTGGGTGCTCTCCCTTTAGATTTTCATGTAGATTTCTCCTGTCATCTCCCCTTGCCCTCACTGTCTGATGTTCTACCTTTTAACCTGCTTGATTTCATTCATAGCACTCATCACTCTATGAAATTGTACTGTTTATGTACTGTTTACTTGATTAGTGTGTATCTCTACAAATAGAAATAATCTCTCCCTAAAGTGTTAGAACTTTTAGGCTTTTTTTTGTAGTTGTTCATCACTGTATCCCAGCTCTAAAGTACTTGTTAATATCTATTGAATGAATGAATAAAGAATGAATAAATTTCTGTGGAAAACCTAGCTAGAAGAAAAGTATCATTGGTCTAGAGAATAATTCTAATGAAGTGAATCCAAGAATCAATGTATTCAAGAACACAGTGTTGAGAAAAAAATTAGAAATAATCTTAATTGTGCTACCAGCACATGCTAAGACTTTCTTTCCCAAAGAGTCTATTTATGCTGATAGGAATTAAATAAGAGTAGCTTTGATCACTTCATTTCTTTTCTTGCAACCAATTGTGAGATTTTTCCTTAGTATTTATGTTTCACTATAGTAGAAAGTGTGTGTGTGTGTGTGTGTGTTTAATTTGGTCAGAAATTATCAGCTACAAATGTGATGTGACCTCAACAAACGATCGAGGACTAACCCATTCGGACTTTTCTTCTCTGGAACTTTGATGTGAGTGCAGAGAAATTGAAGCTCTCACCGTCATCTTACGGTCTTCCCAACTTGGGTGATGGAAACCTTGAGCTGTCTTTGGCCAAGTTCTCCTCTGCTTGGAGAAAATTTAATTGTACCAAGAGAAATAGAAGTCAACTTACAAGGAAGTCAAGCTGAGACAGGGTTGGAGAGGGAGGCAGGTAGGGAAGCCAGATGCTGTTGTCCAAGTCCTAGAGTCTAGATCTGCTTGAGGCCATCTCTACCTCTGTGCTTCCTGAGTCAGTGAGCCACTTAAATCTATTTTTTAAAACTAATTTGGATTGGTTTTCTATCACTTGCAACAAAGAGTCCTGAGTAATTCATTTAGAGAAGAATAATGTTCTTGATTAGATGTTTCAAACACTCTCCTGATTATTAGACAATATATGCCGATGGATATTACATTAAAATCATAGGCATGTTATCTTACATAGTAGGGCTCTCTAGAGTATATCTGGTTCAGGGTAGTTAATGCTTTGTGTATATCTAATCTTATCTGAAGCCCTGTATGTAAAGCAAATAAAAATGGAGATGTGTTTTGTGGGGTTGTTTCCATATTTCTCCATACAGAGGGCTTTGAAAGAGCTGTATGGAACAACAAACCCCTTTGAGGACAGGTTTTGAGAATCAACAAATTATAAATATCAAAGTAGAAGAACTTTCCCCAGGCATATAATTAGCTAATTAACTCACTGGTCACGAGAAAGAAATCGATAAAGATAATAAACTCTAATTTATGTTCATAACCCATAATTCAGAAAAATCTCATATCATTGTACTTCTTTTTTTTTAAATTTTATTTATTTTTGGCTGTGTTGGGTCTTCATTGCTGTGCATGGGCTTTCTCTAGTTGTGGCGAGTGGGGGCTACTCTTTGTTCCGGTGCACGGGCTTCTCATTGCAGTGGCTTCTCTTGTTGCAGAGCACAGGCACTGGAGCGCACAGGCTTCAGTAGTTGTGGCTCATGGGCTCCGTAGTTGTGGCACACAGGCTTAGTTGCTCCACAGCATGTGGGATCTTAGTTCCCTGACCAGGGATTGAACCCGTGTCCCCTGCATTGGCAGGTGGATTCTTAACCACTGTTCCACCAGGGAAGTCCAGGACTTCTTAAAGTCACTATACTTCTTAGAATCTCTTTAATTTTCAAAATAAAGCTCAAAGTCTTTAACCTAGTGAACAGTTCTTTTGATGATCTAACTCTGCTTCTTTCTCCAACCTAATTCCACCACATGTCTTTGTCAACTTGTTAAAGATCCCCAAAACATGGTTCTTTGGGTTTCCTTGTATTACACATGCATTTGCCTCTGTCCACAATGCTGTATTAAACTTTGTATATTCTGTGTGTCTAACAGTGCCTGAGATGTGGTAGATATTCAGTAGAAGTCTGCATAAATTAATGAATACATTTCTTGTTTTTTGAAGGCACTTACTATCTAGAGAAACCAGAGACATCAGAAAGGATATTGAGAATTAGCTTATTAAACACATAAATTGTTGCTCACTTAGAAAAAAAATGGTTAAAGGAAGTTGTATAATTTTTAGATTGGATAAAGGTGAAAACATTGGGGATTCTGGAACAATATTTACTTGCACTTAATACATATTCTTATTTTTCCTACCACAGAATTCCTGAGCCCCCCAAAGGCTTAATTGTTGTTATCCATAAAAAAAGAAGTAACCTCACTTTTCAGCCTTTTATTTTTACTATCACACATCTTTATTTGTGCTCTGTGACCCTGTGGGGAAGATTGCACCAGGCCAAATTGCCAACTTATAATTTTCTTTACTTTAAATGTACTTGTTATTTAAGAAAGTTTAGACTCAAACAAATTACTGTTTTTAGCTTGAGCAAATTTATTTTGTTAGTATAATTTAATTGGATAAAAAGTCATTATTTTTAAATCAATTTTTGATGAAATAAATATGTTACAGAAAGGCCATGTGTTTTCTTGTGAGTCAAGTATTTGTCTGAAATGTTAAGAAGAAAATAGCTAAAATTATTTTTATGCTAGTTTGAATGAATATTTTTTATATTCTTAGTAGTCTTATTCCTCTTTCTACGTGTGAGTTTTCTTTACTAAGAACATTATATTTTCTGACTGGAACATGGTGGTTCTTCAACTTTGGTGTATGTGTTTGAGTCGCTCTAGGACTTTATATGAAGTATATTCTTGGGTCCAATCACTATATGGGACCTAGAAATATTGTTTTTCCAAGTCTAACAAGTGAATCATATCAGGCTGATTTAAGGACTCCGTTTTGCAGAGGAAAAAAGCTAGACTATTCCCTGATAATATGCAGGAAAACAGTGAAATGAGAGAGGAAATGTCCTTTTCTCTTTAGAAAGAAAAGTCAGAAGTCTAAGGAGTTCAAAATTAGTAAAAAGAGTGGTAGAATTACAAGCAAAATGGAAAACATTCTACTCAGTTAATTACTGGTCATATATTGTGAAAAGAGCCTGATTGCGCATTTAAGTCAGAAAACCTTGGGTTTAAATTTTAGTTCTAACACTCAATACCTATGCCCCTGTTAAATCTCTCTGAGGCAGAATTTTTTCATGTGCAAAATTTAAATAATGATACTTAATCATAAAGTTGATTTAATTCAAGTGGTTTTACCCATCTCCAGACATTTTGAATGGCTTGATTCATTTATTTATTCAGTAAACATTAATTGGAACATTAATTGGGTATTTTCTACATGTCAGGCATTGAAGACAGTGCCCTAAAGCCTAGAAAAGATTTAATTTTTGTAACAATGAAGCAAAGGTATACTTTATTGCCTTTTAAAAAATCTTTAATTACCAAAGCCATGGATGAATACATGCTCTTTGTGAACTTATCATTTATTTCCCATCCTCCAGCACCTCTTCCCTCTCTATAGTTAACCATTGTTTTGATCTTTCCAGATCTTTTTTCTATTAATATCATTTTATAATTAGTCTACCAAATCCAAGTACTAGAACTTTTTTTTCAATAGGGATAATTTTGGCTTCAGCAACAAACAGGGGCCTAGAAATATCTGTTTATTATCTCATAAAACAGGTCCAAAGACTAGGCAGGAACTTCAAAGTAAACTCAACAGCTAAATGGTATCAACAAGGACATGGGTTCCCTCCATCCTACCATGCTCCCATCCTCCACTTAACAAAACCCCCTCACCTTGCCTATGGTTACAAAATGGTTACAGCTCTTTTAGATAACAGCCCCTCAGCAATATCCAAAGGCATTTGCTGATGCTGTTCCAAAGGCTGAAACTGATGTTTTCCTAATGTATCTCCTTACAAAGCATTTTCCCAGTAGCCCCCAGAAGACTTTCCCTGATGTCTCATTGGCTGGGGTTATAATTCGTGATATGCATAAACAAATTACTTGCAAGAAGAATAGAATTACTATAATTGGGTTAGAAAATTGACACTCACTCTCATATTTCCTGCAAATAGGGGATGGTAAACTGAATAAATCAGTCTCTGCAGCAAGAAAGAAGATGAGTCAAGGATGGATGCTGGTAAACTTCAGGGTCTGCCAGAAACAAAATTATATGGAAACTGAGTTCCTTCATGACAATTAATTTCTTGCTAGAAAAAAGTAAAAATAAATGTACCTAGCCATCCTACAAATCTCAGCTTACATTTTACTTCTAACAGCAAGCTTTTCCTTGACTTCCCAAACTAGATCAAGTGTCTATTTCACATCATCAGAGGACCATCGGCAATTTCAGAGAGAGCTAGCACGATGCTGCTATGGGATTTTTTGATGCATGTATGTTTTACTGACTAGACGCTAAAATCTATGCGAGAAGAAGCTAGGGTTATTTTGCCCATCTTTTGTAGCCTTTGTGCTTAGTACAGTGCCTAGTACCTAACAAGTGCATAAAATTTTATGCAGAATAAATGAATGAATGATTGAGAGGAAGGGTAGTTTTTACTGTAACTGAAATAATCCAATACAGTGAAGGGATGGAAATCAAGCAAGTTTTAAAAGTTGACATATACAGAACCTGTCTAGACATTAAGAATTTAAACATACTATCTCTGGGCTAGGAGATAGTGTTTTGAATTTCTTCACCCTGTTAAAAGATTCATGAAGCAGACACTGATTCTCTGACATGAATATTTCAACAGTTAAAAGCCCCCCATTGCCCTTAATCTACCACTTCTCCATGTATGTGTATGTGTGTGTGTGTGTAAGTGGGACCTCTTTTCCCTCATATAGAATTCTGTTTTAAATTGGGAAAAATATTGGGGAAGTTGAAAGATAAATTAACAGAACAAATTTATAGAAAAATAGTACTCTTTTTAGTAGAGCCTAGAAATAGACAATCAGAAAGCAGGGCCTTGAGATTGGAAAAGAGAGAGAGAATGAGAAAAAGAGAGAGAGAGAGGCAGAAAGATTTTTGTGCTATTTTATTTAAAGATTCTGAAGAGGGGAGGGAATTCTTCCAAAGAATAGGCATACTCCATCTGTTTGGTCTTAGAAGGAGTCTCAACTATGTCACACTGTCACTAAGCCTGCACTTAGCGGTCTTGGTTGTGTGAGATTGATGGCAGAGAAACAGAGTAGGAAATCAAGAACAGAGCAGCTCTATCAATCTCTCTGCATAGGCCCTTCTGAAACACAGCAACCTTGAAAGGCTATGATGTATGAATTTATCTTCTTGGAATCTTCCTGTTACAAGAAAAATCCATGAGATTTTCTAGCTAAAGAATGATAAAATCTTAATACCTCAGTGTTCTGAAACTTTGTTATAGCCCATAAAATTGATTTCAGGTTTTTGTACTTTTTGTGGTCTGTATATCCGTGTAGCTGAGTGTGTCTATTTGTCTTCTCTTATAGATGGTAAAATATCAGTGTTTTCCCCTAGGTGGTCCTTAGAGAGATCATGCTATGTGTTCAACAGATATATGTATATATTATATTATTTAAAGACACTGTAACATGGTGAAATGAATAGTGCAAACAGCATTAGTAACAAAGCAAGCATTATTTCAACTATACATAACCTCTTCTTGTCCAAAGTCACCAGTATACTTTTAAATAAGTTGGCTGTAGGTGCCAAAATAATTTCCAGTGACTATTGACATGTCTTGACTATTTAGCCTAGGACAATTCATCAGATACAGTTAGAATTATTTCCAAGGAAGAATAAAAATGAGACCCTTTTTAAAAAATAATCAATATTCTTCCTCAGCCTTCACCAAGTCTTGAGCTCATTTTAGTTCTTCAGTAAGTTCAGAATTTGCTGGCTACTCAATTTTATATATAAAAATAGAGCCCTTTTGGACTGAGGGCAGCACTTTTGACTCTCATCTAGTTGGTAAAGTGTGTCAAAGTCAGAGGGAACTGGGGCTCTCAAACCTGAGAGGAGAAGTATGTTCAAATGTTGATGGACATATATCTTGAAATTGCTGAGTTTCTTATGGATTGTGTGCAGTTACAAGACTTCATGAAAAATACTTTTGATTCCTTAAGAAACTTCTTTTTGACTTTACAAACTGGGAACTGTTGTTCTCCAGGAATCAGGATATGAACAGACTCTCTCATTAC
Organism: Eschrichtius robustus; assembly: GCF_028021215.1. NCBI lineage: Eukaryota > Metazoa > Chordata > Mammalia > Artiodactyla > Eschrichtiidae > Eschrichtius > Eschrichtius robustus. Next base: position 37,229,042 of record NC_090825.1, read on the forward strand.
TTTTACTTATAGAAGATTTTCCCAGCTCCTAATCACTTTTTTTCCATTAGGCGTATGTGAACAAAAGTGGAAACCACTGATAATAAAACCCAGAACATTCTGGGTATGAAGCAACAAAAACCCAAACCTGCAAACATGGCTGAGACTATTGCAATGCTGATTACAATCAATGGCCTACAGCACAATCTTTCTTATTTCTTCGTTTTTTTGGTTGGCAGAAAACATGAGATCAAATAGTATTACATAGCAAGGGAGAACACTTAAAATTATATCAGATCCTTGGTCTTAAAATTGAGTTTAGTTTAAAATATGTATGAGGTGGTTTATTCTTTCTACATTTGTTTGATATAGGACATAAAATGTGATTAAAAATTAAACATTCCATAAAATGTAAACAGTAGAGGTTATGTAAATGGTGGAACTGATGTGAATATTTATTTTATCTCTGTCTTGATCAAATTGACACGCCAAGCAAAAGTTCATCCAAATTAGATTTCAATCCTTTAAAGTCATTCAATTGAAACTAATTTTCTCATCCCTTGCCTCCTCTGCGTGCTGTCTGATTAATTTATAGTCAAAGCCAAGGGGTGGAAATACATTTCTATAACATTTTTTTTCTCCTAGAGATTACTTATTTCCTTTTTGGAGGTTTTATTTCAATTGCATTGTCAATGTAAAGAAATTATGTGAAATCACTGAAGTTGGGCCTAAATCAAGCTTCCGTTAAAAAGAGAACTTATAAACAGAGGCTGATGAATAACAATTTAGGAAGATGTTTCAAAAATTTAACAGACAATAATACAATGTTAAAAGCACCAACATTATCAGAAAAAGCTGCAAAGAAATTTCTTTGATCAAGACAGTTAAATGTGTGACTTTTCTGTGTCCTGGGTAAGTAATTATTTTCTGTCTGAATTGAATTTTGTCTCTTCCATTTCTGTAATATACTGCCCTGTGAGTTCTACTCAAGTACTTAATTATTTTTTTAAGTAAGTAAAGAAATAGAGATCATAGAAGCAAATAAAAAAACAAGGCAAGCCCAAACTGATATCCAAAATGGCCAAACAATGTAGGTAAACAGAAAAATATTTTTTCTTGATGAAATCTTGAAAAACCTATCCAAAATTTATACAGCAAGCAAAGAAGACTAAAGTACATTTGAGTATAGAATAATATAAAAAATAAGTAATATTTTTAGCATGCTGAAAGAAGGTGCAGTGTTATCCTGATATTATTCGGCATCTTCAAATGTCTATTTAATAATTAACAGTGTATGTTAGCGATTGTCAAGCTATAGCTATATTTGGTTACCTGTTTTTATAAATAGTGTTTAATTGGAACACGACCATACCCATATGTTTATGTGCTGTCAAGGCTATTTTTGTGATACAAGAGCAGAGTTGATTAGTTTTGATAAGAGACTCACAGATTGTAAATATACATTATATGGCTCTTTATAGAAAAAAAGTTTTCTAAACCTTGGTCTACACAAATGAAAATAATTAAATTTATGGTATTTTAAGATGACACAATTGAGGCAATTTTTACTAATGAAAAGATGAAAATGAGTTAAAGCAGTCTGAGATAAGCAATAGTGTGTTATGAGTTTTATCTTTCTAAAATTGTACATTTCCTAGGAGAAGCAATTTTATTCCAAGAATACAATAACTATGCAACATTACCTTTTTGGATTTAAAAGGGAAAAGAAAGCATTCTAAAAATATATCTATTTGTTAGGGTAGGCTAACTGCATTACACAAGTCTAAAATTTAAGTGACATCACACTATTATTATTATTATTATTTATTTTTCACTCATACAACAGTCTGAAAAGACTGTTCCTCTTTGGAAGGCTCTTGAGGCATTGCCCTCTGCTTAGGACTGCTTGGCTCCTTATATCTTTGTGGTGGATTTTTTTCTGGGTCCTTGGAGCTTTATTTCATTTTCTGATGAGGAAAAAGAGTGAAGGATTGTGAATGGAAGGATTTTACAAACCACATTTGAAAGTGTGGTTCATCGTTTCCACCCAGATTCCATTGTTCAGAGCTTAGTCACATGGCTTTCACACAATTGCAAGGGTGGCTGGGATATATAGTCTTGCTGTGTGCTCCAGCGGAATAGGGAATTCCTTTGATGATCCAGCTAGTTATCGTATTAAGTGCATGTGCCCACATACGCTCACGCATGCGCGCGCACGCGCGCGCACACACACACACTGTAATACGGAAGAAGCAGTTTGTAATCTCATTCACAACAGCAGTCAACTTTTATTGCTAGTAAGGTAACCTATTTTAAGAGTCTGTGGTAATTGTTCAAGTTCATACATTCAAATTACATCAAATTTATTTACGGAATTGATTTTTAAATTAACATTAAAGTACATATCATTTACGACAAATAGCTTATATTTATGTGATAAGAATACAGTTTAGTACTTGGATGTCACATATAAAAATTAAAAGTGAATATCCTTTAAGAATTCTAACAAATTATTAAGAAAATATGAATGTTTCAGTGTAAAGCTGAACAAAATGTCTGAAGTTATTATCAACATCTATAGTCTAGAGAGTAGCACTGTCCAAAAGAACTGTGATGCAAGCTATATAGGTAATTTTAAATATTCTTGTAGCCATATTAAAATTGTAGAAACAAAGCAGGTGAAATTCATTTCAATAATACATTTGATTTAATCCAGTGTATCCATAATATTATAATTTCAGCATGTAATCAATATAAAATTATTAAGATAGTATTTTTTAAGAGTCTTCAAAATCTGGAGTATATTTTATGCTTCAAGCATGTCAATAGCCCTATTTCAAGGACTTAATAGCCACATTTGGCTATGGCTACCATACTGGACAGTGCTTTCCTACATCATTGACTCTCAAATTTAGGGAGTCTGACAATCACCTGTGGAATCTGTTAAAAGTACAGATTCCAGGTTCTCACTTAGAGAGTCTGATTCAGTAGGTTGGCATGGGCCCACGAATCTATATTTTAAGAGATATACTCATGATTTTCAAGTAGAAGATCAGGGGTCCACAACTGATAAAAGGCTGCTATAGAAATCTCTAAGGTCCCTTCTACCACCAATTTTATAATTTCTAGGATTTTTCAGAACCTGTTGTTCTAATGATTTCAGCTTGTAGTGTTTATTACAGCATACAATTTTGTGGAAAATTTGTTTAACAGAGCATATTGAATTTCAAATCTTTGGATATTTTTAACAAAGCAACAGGGCAAGTTAGAGTTGACCAGGGCCATTTTGTTCTAACTCACACTCCTCCACTGAGTAAAGGGACAGATGGATGGGAGCCATGTTTACAGTGTCACCGAGAAAAATACTCAATTGCCAGATATGAAGAAACTTATCCATTTTGATTATCACAGTAAGCTTCAATTTCAGAAAACAAATTCAATCCATATGTAGTAGATCTCAGCTTTAAAAAATGCTTCCCACATTCTAAATCATTAACAACATATGGTTTATTTTTACTGTTTTATTATCCTTCTCTATTGTGAATTTTCCTCAGATCCTCAAGTTCATATGCTTTCCTATAGACTCTACCAGATGTCTCATTTTATTGAATCCTGTACTTGTCTGAAATACAAATTACTGCTATTTAGAAAGTTTAATATCTCTGTATATGCAAATGATTTGTATATATATGAAAAAGTTTTCTAAAATATTTTAAAATACCAAGACTCTCAAAATGTTACATGTATATTAGCAGCAGCTTCTGCTTTAGAAATAAGTGACAGTTTTTCATTATTTTCCAATTTAAAAGGGTTGATTCCACTCACTCATATCTGTGAATCATTCTCCTCTAAAATGAAGAAGACCAAGGGCGTAAAAGTTTACATCTTTCCTTAAGAGAACTAAAGAACAGAGAAAAACACATTTTTCTCCAAGGAGGCTTTCATTTGTTGGCATGAATCCAATTCAATCCTCTCCATGATCAACTGTGGTCCAACATATATCTCCAAGCTATTTTCTTTCCAAAGACATACGGTTAAGTGAGGTATGAAATTTCCTTAATCTTTATCATAATAGAAGTTGGAAAATATATACTGTTGAGTTAATCTGCTACTTGAAACTTTCTGTGAAATTTCTTAACAGCTTTGATAGAAAAAATGGTCTATTTTTCATTTATCTGCTCAAATTACTTACAGAGTGAAGCCTTTTTTTCAAATGTTAATCAAAATAATGTATTAGATCTCATTTTTCATATGTAAATTGGGCATATTCTAAATGCAAGGGAGTGCCACACATATTACTAAGAATACAATGGACCTTAAGACAAGAGTCCTACTTCCAAGAAGAGTCAAGGTGTGCTGGTATGTATGCCCTTTCATTTATTTCTTAGATAAAATCTTATAAAGTAAGTATTATTATTATTCCAACTTTGCTGATTGAGCATCTTGAACCCAATGTAACACAGCTCCTGAATGTTAAAATTGGAGTATACACCCCATATTTTAAACTCTTTCCTCTACATCTGGTGAGTATATTGGGAGAGGACAGAGCCAAAAAACAGAATGTACCCAGTTTCAATGGACATTATTTATGATACTTAATTCCTCCCATTATGAAGCAAATATAATGTCCCAGATGGTTTTCATAAAATCAGAGAAATCTTGTGTTTGAACAGTGATGTGGAGAGAATGAGACTGCCTAAGATTATAAGGAATAGAACCAAACTAATCTTTATTTTTCTTTTAAAAATACAAGATAAATTACTTACTCTTAGATCCCCACACAGTCATTTTCTTATAACTGAAAGATATTTAATGTTATATTGTTAGGCCATCACATCCTGAACAGTGAAAATTGGTGTAAGTTAATTCATGTAGAAAGCTATTGAGACTCTTAGGGTAAGAAATTTTACAAAGTGACAATGGCAATCCTTCCTGGAGTATTAAAAATATCAGTTGTTTTATAGTCTGACAAATCAGAGTTAAATGATAGTTAATAACATGCATTTAATAGAGAAAAAACACAAAGTACTGTATGATCTTTTGTATCTTTTCATGTTAGCGGGGAACAATTTTCCAGCTCCTTTCAGTCCCCAGCCACCCCCCTCAAAAAAATAAGATTAAAAATGAGATCTCAAAATCAATGTTTATTAAGCTACAATTTGGATTATAGAGAATACCATTACAGAGACAGATTTTTATGTTGCAAATATTTTCAGACATTAGTGTTGTTCAAGGTAACCAAGCTTTTTAGATATGTATATGCCGCCATCTTACACAACTAGCCTTTCTTTAGTCTCTTTACATCAAATAATTACCCTAAGACTAAAGATGAATACGTTAATAAAGATTGCTGTTTAAAGAATAATGACTGCAGAGTTGACAGTGGGAGGTAAGGTCAAGATTAAATTTTCTCTGTTTTTTGTTTGTTTTTCTCATATTCTCCAATTTTATTACAGACCTTGCTCTCTGTAGTCTGGACGCAAGGTCTTTGAACTTACTTTTTTCTCTGCTAGGAAATGTCTCCTTATCCCTTTGCTTTGTCCTACAGACAGCTGATTCAGCACTTTCCCTCCAAGAGAACTTTCCTACCTTCTGATTGATCAATTCTCTTGGATATGTCTTTTGTAGGACCATATGCTCTCCTTAGGAGTATTAAATAAGGGTTTAATTTTTTTTAAACTGCAATTACTTAATTTGCCTCTATTTTCTCTGCTAAACATACACCATTGTGAGAGCAGGGTTGCTGTCTGTTTGGCTAACCAATGTTTCTCCAGTATCCATTGAAATGCCTGAAAAAATCTAAATTAAGGTGGTAACTCCTTATCGCCTCATCTTGCCCCTAGCACTTGCCTTCAGTTGACAATTTATTGTTTAGTTTTGTCACAGTCAAGAGCAGCCTTTGCATTGGACCCATACTTCTAGCACCATTTTTGATTATAAAAAATTTTATTAAAAGGATATAATTTTGATTCTGCTGTTTGATTAAGGAAACTACTAAGATTAAAGACACAGATTCAAACCTTGTCATGCTTAATGAATGAATTAAAATTCCAGTAGAATATTTCCTAGTATTGTTTTATAATGAAACATTATTAAATACTTAGCTTATAGAAAGATATTGAACAAAATGAAACAACCTTTTAAAAACCCAACACCCAGGGCTTCCCTGGTGGCGCAGCGGTTGAGAATCTGCCTGCCAAAGCAGGGGACACGGGTTCGAGCCCTGGTCTGGGAAGATCCCACATGCCGCGGAGCAGCTGGGCCCGTGAGCCGCAATTGCTGAGCCTGCGCGTCTGGAGCCTGTGCTCCGCAACGGGAGAGGCCGCGATGGCGAGAGGCCCGCGCACCGCGATGAAGAGTGGCCCCCGCTTGCCACAACTGGAGAGAGCCCTCGCACAGAAACGAAGACCCAACACAGCCATAAATAAATAAAAGTAAATTAAAAAAAAAACAAAACCCAACACCCAGATTAAAATACAAAAAATACAACTCTGTCAAAACAGCTGACACCTCTATGAAATTTCCAAGATCACCGTTCCCAACAAGTCTCAGGTTGTAACTATCCTAAATTTGTTGTTTATCATACTACATATTTTTCATGTATTTGTGTATGTATGTGTATATATATCGTATGATATAGTTCTGTATCTTTTTAAACTGTATATATTTATATATTGTTTATATTTTATATACATTCTTCACCACCTGATTTTTATGCTCAGTATTTTAATTGTAGGTCCATCCATATTTTTCTATAACTTTAGTTCACTGATTTTTTTTTTCCTCTGCTGAAGAGAGAAATTTAGGATATTTAGGATATTTCCAAATTTTAGTATTTTTTTTTCTTTTTTTTAAAGGAATTCCTTTTTTATTTTTTTAATTAATTAATTAATTAATTATTTATTTATTTTTGGCTGTGTTGGGTCTTCGTTTCTGTGCGAGGGCTTTCTCCAGTTGCGGCGAGCGGGGGCCACTCTTCATCGCGGTGTGCGGGCCTCTCACTATCGCGGCCTCTCTTGTTGCAGAGCACGGGCTCTAGACGCGCAGGCTCAGTAGTTGTGGCTCATGGGCCTAGTTGCTCCGCGGCATGTGGGATCTTCCCAGACCAGGGCTCGAACCCGTGTGCCCTGCATTGGCAGGCAGACTCTCAACCACTGCGCCACCAGGGAAGCCCCAACTTTTAGTATTTAATAAAATGTTTTCTGTTAATATTCTTGTGAATGGGTTTTAATGTATGCCAGAATTTCTCTAGACTATAAATCTAGTTGTTGAATGCCAGGTCACAAGTTTGTTAAACATTTGATTATACTGGTTATGTCCAATTGTTTTCCAAAGTGATTTTACCAATCTACATTCTAATAAACAGTTTAGTAGATTTATTGTTGCTTCACATCCTGAGCCATTATTTTCATGTTTTAAAATTTTGTTAGACTAGAGCAATAAACACAGTGTGGATAAATCTTAGTAACAGTTGAATGATAAAGGCATCTTTCATAAAACTATATACAGTATCATACAAATACTCTTTTTTGGAAGCAGGGGAATGATAGATTCAAAGACCAGGAAAGTGGTTCTCTCTGTGGAAAGCAGGATATAGGTGGATAGGATGGGAAAGAAAAATAGCTAGCAGAAAATTTTAGTAATGCTACAACTTGGATATGGATTTGGATTTATCGTTGTTACATGTATTAAAGTAAGTAAATAAATATATACAATAAATAAATCAAAGAGCAAGTCACATATGTATCAACATACCAATTATGTTAGTGTGTCATGAATTGTGGAATTTAATTAATCCAATTATACGCACCCAGTGACTGAAAATAAGTAGACAGGCAGACCAAAAGAAAGATAAGTATGTAGATGGAGGTGTATGATGCGGAATTGTGTTACACTGTGATTTTAATTAGCATTTTCTTCATTTTCCAATAAAATCAACCATCTTTGAAAATGTATTGGCAATTTGTGATTTCTGATGTGTACTGATATTTTTCCCCCATTTTTCTATTGTATTAATTGTATTTTTCTTTTTGATTTATAAATTTAAAAATATATTTTGGCTATTAATCCTTTGCTGTTTATATGTTTTTGCAGATTTCTCTTCTCTTTATTTCAATAATTCAACAAATATATACTGAGGTCCAATTATGAGCCAGGAAAACACAAGTCTCTAGGTGCTTGGGATACAGGGATAAACAAAGCAGACACATTCTAAGCTTTATGTAGCATATATTTTATTTTGAAAGAAAAGATTAAAAACATATAAGTGTTTAAGAGAATGAAAAGAGAAGCCACAGACTGGGAGAAAATATTTTCAAAATGCATATCTGATAAAGGATTGGTATCCAAGATATACAAAGAACACTTAAAAGTTAACAAAAAGAAAGCAAGTAACCAAATTTCAAATTGGGTGAAAGATGTGAATAGACAGCTCACCAAAGAAGATATACAGGATGGACCTAGAGTCTGTCATACAGAGTGAAGTAAGTCAGAAAGGGAAAAACAAATACCGTATGCTAACACATATATATGGAATCTAAGAAAAAAAAAACAAAAGGTCATGAAGAACCTAGGGGGTAAGACGGGAATAAAGACACAGACCTACTAGAGAATGGACTTGAGGATATGGGGAGGGGGAAGGGTAAGCTGTGACAAAGTGAGAGAGTGGCATGGACATATATACACTACCAAACGTAAAATAGATAGCTAGTGGGAAGCAGCCGCATAGCACAGGGAGATCAGCTCAGTGGTTTGTGACCACCTAGAGGAGTGGGATATGGAGGGTGGGAGGGAGGGAGACGGAAGAGGGAAAAGATATGGGAACATATGTATATGTATAACTGATTCACTTTGTTATACAGCAGAAACTAACACACCATTGTAAAGCAATTATACTCCAATAAAGATGTTAAAAAAAAAAAGAAGATATACAGACAGCAAGTAAACATATAAAAAGATGATCAACCTCATACATCATTAGGGAATTGCAAATTAAAGCAACAATGAGCTACTATTACGCACCTATAAGAATGGCTAAAATCATAAACTCTGAGAATACCAAATACTCATGAGAATGTGGAGCAACAGGAACTTTTTCGCTGCTGGTGAGAATGCAAAATGGTATCACCATGTTGGAAGTCAGTGTGGCAGGTTTTTACAAAATTAAACATACTTTTACCATAAGCTCTGGCAATCACATGCCTTGTTATTTATCCAAATGAATTGAAAACTTACGTCCACATAAAACTTGGACTGGAATGTTTATAACAGTTTTATTCATAATTGCCAAAACTTGAAAGCAACAAAGATGCCCTTCAGTAAGTGAATGTATAGATAAACCATGATATGTCCTTACAGTGGAATATTATCCAGCACTAAAAAGAAATAAGCTAGCAAGCAACAAAAAGACGTGGAGGAAGCTTAAATGCATTTTGCTAAGTGAGAGAAGCCAATCTGAAAAGTCTACATATTGTATGATTCCAACGGCATGACACTCTGGAAAAAAACAAGACTGTGGAGACCATAAAAAGATGGGCAGTCGCCAGGGTTTGGAGGGAGGGATGACTAGATGGAGCACGGGGGATTTTTAGGTGAGTGAAACTATTCCGAACGATCCGCAATGATGGATAAATATATTATACATTTGTCAAAATCCATAGACTGTGTAACACCAAGAGCAAGCCCTAATATAAACTATGGACTTAATTAATGTATCAATATTGGCTCATCAGTTATCACAAGTGTACTATATTAATGTAAGGTGTTAACAATAGAGAAAACTGTGAGGGAGAGGTGAGGCAGTATGTGGGAACTCTGTACTTTCCACTCAATTTTTCTGTCAACCTAAAACTGCTCAAAAAATATAGTCTATTAAAATTAAAAACACAAAAGTGTTTGATATGTCAGGCAGTGATAGGTATTTGTGAGAAAAATGAGACAAGGCAAGGATACAGCAGTTGGTGGGGATGAAAATGCTATGCTGCTATATTTTAATAGAACGAACAAGGAAGACCTCCCTGAAAAGAAAACATTAGAGCAGAGATTTGAAGAAATGTGAGGTTAGGCAAAGATATGTAGAGAAGAGTGACTTTGTCAAGAACAGGGAGGGCAATAACCTTGAAGTTAGGAAGAGTAAGGAAGTCAGTCCAGGAAGCAGAATGAGCAAATGAGAGAGTAATTATTTTGGTCAGAACCACAGAGGGAAGTCACGCTATGGAGGAATATATACAGCAGGGTAAGACTTTGGCTTTCAGTCTGAAGTAGGAAGCCATTTGAGGGTTTTGAGCAGAGACCTGGCCTTACTTATGATTTTACAGAATCATTCGGCTGCTATGTTGAAAATAAACTGTTGGTGGCAAAGACAGAAAGAGATAGGCTCCCATTCGGTGACTTGGTTTTTATTTTCATTATGATGTGTTTTGATAAAAATATGTTTTTAATTATTTTTTTATTTTTATTTTACTAATTTATTTTTTATAATTATGTTTTTAATTATGCTTTTAATTATTATCATTTTCTACCCTACCCGCTAGCACAAATGTATTTCTTTATAACAGATTTTTTATATCTTGTAGAATATTATATTTACTATACCTTATTCTTCTCCAATATTGTATTGACCCTTATTAACCCTTTCTTTGCTCCTTCATATAAGTAAGCTTGTCAAGTACTCTGAAAATCCATGCTCAGACTTTTACCAAATTCGCATTGAACTTGTTGATTAATTTGAGAATAATTTCTATTTCTGAATACTGAGTCTTTCTATCCATGGACAGGGGTCTATAGCCCTAAGTTTTCTTTAATAGTTTTAGATTTTTGATGAAAGAAGGTGATGACCTGGAAACACATACTAGACTTTTGATATCACTTTTATTGGGAAAAACTCATGAAATTGGAATGTTACCAGGGTTTTAGGTCCTCCATTGCCCTCTGCTCTGCAGCAGAGCACAGGATCTAATTGTGCCGGATATCAGACTCTAAGTGGGCACGTGGCCTTTGACTGAGTTCTCAGGTTTAAGTTGCGTGACTAGGGAAGACCAAGCCCCTCTCCTCATGTAACTGGGGTTGGTCTCCAACAGTAATACGACATGCTCAAAACCTGACACCTAGCCTGTTCTGCCATATCAGTAGATTAATGGGTGGGTGGAGCATGTCTCCCCTGGTGAGATCAGGGAGATGGGGTCCATGCTTTTAAGTTTCCCCTGTGTGGTGGGTGGAAGCCTGATTTGTAAACTCAGCACTCTACCAAAGTGATTGCTTGAAGAACTTGGTGTAGCTGGTTTTCTATATAGCCTTATAGGAGGCATTACGCAGCATCAGTTTTTGACAAATTAATTCTTTCTTAGTTTTCTACATAATGGCCATGTAAATATTTTGTTAGATTGACTTCTAGGTACTTTATATTTTTATGATGAAAGACATTTTAAAAAATATCCAGCAGATTTGCTAAACTTTTATTAATGCTAATAATTTGTCTATATACTCTTTGGGGTTTTGTTATAGGCTGAATTGTGTCCCCCCTCAAAATTCATATATTGAAGTCCTAACCTCAGTAGCTCAGAATGTGACTGTATTTAAACATCAGGTCATTAAAGATATAAATTAAAATGAGGTCATTAGGGTGAGCCCTAATCTAATATGACTGATGTCCTTATAAGAAGAGATTAGGACAGACATGCACAGAAGGAAGACCATGCAAAGACATGGGAAGAAAACGGACAAGGAGAGAGGTCTCAAAAGAAACCAACACTATCAGGACCTTGATCTCAGACTTCTAGCCTCAGAATGTGAGAAGATAAATTTCTGTTACTTAAGCCATCCAATCTGTGGTACTTTGTATGGCAACCCTAGTAAACTAATATAGATTTCAATTTGAATTGTGCTTCTTAGATTTGGTCGGTTCATAACCTGTTTGTCTGTAGGTGGTAGTCTTTAGACAATCAAAACATCTGTGAACAATGACACTATATTCCCATAATATTATTTTAGTTTTATCTCTTTTTCTTACTGAAAAATTTAGAATGTTGAAAAGAATCAGTGAGAGTGAATATTAAAGGGAATGCTTCTATGTTTTCACCACTATGAATGATGTTTGTTATGGATTTTTGATAGATAACCTCTATTAGTTTAATGACTTCCCTTCAATCCTTATTTGAAGAGCTGCTTCTTTTAAAATTATGGATGAGTATTTAATTTTATTTAACACTTCTTCCACATCAAAACAGGATATTTCTTTTTTTTAACTCTATGTTCTTTTGGAATTTTTAACAACTGGATAGATACAGGTATTACTTATATGATATAAAAAGAAGGAAAAATGGGGTGAATGTTTATAATCTTCTATTTGATTTAACAAAATCCGATGAGTGTAGACCCTGGTAATAACACTCTTGCTAGTTCTCTGCAGCCACAATTTTCATTAATTTTATTGGTGACACTTCTCAAACCATACAGTCCAAAGAACATACATAGTAAATACTCACTTGAAACTGGACATGAAATACTCACTTGACATGAAAACTGGACAGAGAGAAGCTACTCTTCTAAGATACATGATGTTGGGTATTAAATCTCTGTTAACTCTAATAAAGAGGCAAACGAATTACAGATTCTCATTTAAAATGAGCGATTATTCTTACTTGTTAGCTTCACAAACAGTTGTGGAGACAGTCTTATTTCACTCTGTTTTAAAACAAATTTCCAAATTACAGGAAGTTGTTATTTTTATGTATATGTTATTTTACTTTTCTGTGCAGGTGATCATGTGTCCTCAGTCATTTCTCAGTAGTGTTTATTTATGGGTTTATGTTGATACTTTCACAATTCTCCCTGGGTATTCCATATAAAATATAATTGTTCTAGGTCAGCGTTGGCCTTGTCCTTGACCTCAACATCTGAACCTATTCTTCACTTTCACTTTTATAGAATCAATCACTTCCTCTCTAGCTATACACAAGAAAGCTCCCATGAGATACTTATCAGACTTTTAGTGTCTAAGGAGAGCTTTAAATTTGTGCCTCTGCTAGACATTTCAGCTGGTTTTGTTTATTTTAAAAATCTGGCATCAAATCAATCAGACAATAAAAAAGGACTCTCTGAGGGGGAAAATAAAAGAATTATACTTTCTCCTTAAATCATCCAACACACAGTTTTAGTGTGCTTTGAAGAAGGCATACTATTGAGATCACTTCAGTCACAATGCCTTGTTTTACATGGATGGTAAGGAAGGAATTCTCCAAAGTTTACCCATCCTGTCATAAGCATGGGCTGAGTCATCCTCTGTGATTGAAGTTTTTCTGACTGAAAACAGACATAATGCTAAAATAAGTCTTTTCTAGTACTATCACTGCTTAATAGGCAAGCACCTATTGTATGTAAAATGTTATCACAACTAGAAATATTTTCATTTTAGCATTTTGTGATTCATCTAAAACAATTATAATTTGGAAAGTTTGAGTAAGGTAATTCCTAAGGAAAGCACAGTTGAAAATCACTATATATGTGCACATGTGTATATAAATACATATATATGTGTACATATCTATGTAGGGTAATTTTGATAAAAAATAAACTCATTTAAAATAGACAAGTTATAATAGGTGTGCTATTAGAATCTTCATACCAATGACTTAGATTTCATTAACTTCTTTTTATCAATTAGGAAGGCATTTCTTTTATACAGTACATAAATGTCTATAGCAGTAGAGTGTTCAAATTTGAAAAATAGAAAGATGTAGTAGATTCAATTATTGGCCCTCGTTCTTCAGCCCTTCCTGCAAGCTCACCATTGTCATGCCCCATTCATGTGCAAAGAGGACTTCCCTTGACTTTGAAATTTGACATGTGACTGGCATTAGCTGGTGGTATGTAGGCAGAAGTGACAGTGTGCCAGGTTTGAGCTTAAGCTTGAAAAGGTCTTCCATGTTTCCACTTGCTCTCATGAGCTTCTAACATTGCAAAAAGAACACACGCTCTGGTCAGCCCGCTGGTCCAAGGAGGATGAGAGACGCTAGGAGCACAGCTGCCCCAGTCGCTGCAGCCTGAGCCAGAGTTGGCCAACTGAGCCTAGCTTAGATCAGCTTAGCTCAATGAATCTATGAGAATCATGAGGGCTACTGAGTGCCACTGAGATTTTGTGGTTATTTGTTGTGCAGCATTATAATAATAATAGCTGACCAATCCAGGGAAATTTGTTTTTATAGAAATAAATAAATATATTATTTATAAGGTGTTCTCAGCACACCCCCCCCCCCTTTTGTTTCCTCTCTCTGTCATCACTCTTTCGGCAAAAAGGATAACCAGACTCTCTCCTAGTGATATACCTTCAAGATTCAGTGTGCCCATAAACCTGAACCACATGCCTAAGGTAACCTGCCAAAGTGTCACATTTACATGCATGAAGCAGGAGTTGAGCATAAACCTTCCCTTCCCTCCTCAGCTTCTCCTGGGGCAGAAATACCAACGAACCTAAGGTGCCAAGAGATTAGATGCCATGTCCCACTTCAGAGGCTGCCTGAGCATTCTCTTCCTTGTTCCATCAGGTTTAGTTATTGGTCTACATCTCCTGGAATCCAGGAAAATTTCTTCTAAGGTCTTCTTCCAACATGCACCAGCACATATCCCTCATGCTAGAGTGGGAGTCGCTAAGTTAATAATTTGTTTCACAGAAATTTTAATCAGGAAATATAAATTCTGCTTTTCCAAGAAATACCTGCACACAAATTATCAAGAACTCATTTATAATTAAAAACGTGCTGAGTGGAAGGCTGATTTTACAGTTTAAAAAATTATTTGGTGCTGGGAAGTTTAATTTATTTTAACTACTCGTTTCAAAAAAGGAGTTGCTGTAGAATGAAAACTAAGTGTAAACCCAAAGTCTTTATTTGGCTAAATGATTTTTTAAAAATTGGATGTCTTATGTATTTAACATGATTTTCCGTACTATTGGAATGCATTTATTCTCATTCAAAAGGAAGAGAGACCTTGAATTAGGTAGACTAGAGAATTGGGGATACAAATGATCTTTAGCAAAACTAGGTTGTACCAGCTAATGGATATCTGTTTGGGAAACAGGAAATATAGCATAACGGTTTAATCTAATTAAATCTATAAATCTGTTGCTTGCTCTTTGAAATTGTAGAAAGGGAAACCAGTTTTGAGAGTGTACGGTTACATGGTGTTTCCGCGATGTTTCTTGTTGTCACGTTTAAGTTAGACTGCCATTCTGATATCCGAGAATCCACCTGCTTATCGTGTCAGGGAGTGGTTTAGAGAATCTGCTTTTGTGTATCTGTGAAGCATTTTACAGCTTTCCTGTCTCAGGATGTGGGACATTTTTCACTCTTCTCAGGAAACTCAATACTGTGGTAAAGGGAACAGTGAGCGCAAGTCCAATAGTGACTCTTTTAAATTTGGCGGTGTATAAATAATTAAAACTTAATCCATGAACTCTCACTTTTTTCTCATCTTTTAATTTCTTTCATATCATAAAAAATATGAGTACATAATTACCATGATCAAGTAACATGCAGCTTAAGGCAGGCAGGCTTTGAACACAGATCTAATCAATTAAAAATCCAATTGCCGGAGAGAGACAAAAAAATAGCTTACGTGTCTACTAATAAATGAAAATATGTTTGGATTTGCTTGAATTCTACTCTAGAGAGCAACACCCTGACAATATTTCCTGACCTAATACCTCGAATGTATTAACTTTCAAACACAAATAAAAAAACTAGTCTATAAAAAAAAAAAAAATCCAATTGCCCAATCACTCTAAAAGATTACTTTATTTTAAATCTCCTCTATGTCCCCTCTTTTATCAATTTATTTTATTCTTTTTCTCGTTTTTTTACCTTCATAAGCCTTTATTCTATATACTAAAGGGACACCTGCTCCGTAGACACACGTTACAGCACAGAAAATGGAGAGTCTGTTCACAAAAAAGGATTTGTTTATATTTTAGTAGCCTTGGCTGGTACAATTAAGTTTGCTACCAAGTGTTTATTGTTCCAATATCCTTCTAGGTAGAGGCTTGATTCTCCTTAGTTAGGTCTAATCTTTTCCCCAGTTTGGAACAAGAAGGTAAACACTGAGAATGTCAAGGCACAAGAAAGACAATTTTACTTCACTGGGTAGAACATCTTAAATGTTGATTCATTCATATATTGATTTATATAATGATTAACAAATATTTATGAAGAGATTGCCATTTTCCAGGCACTATTCCAGGGACATAGAAAAAAATAAGAAATATCTAACTTACTCGGGTTAGTGACAGTGGGATGAAACAGACAATAAACAAACAAACCAATTAAAAAATACTTTAAAATGCCAGGTAATTAAAAGTGCTATGAAGGAAATTAAATATCCAAAGTGGATAGCAAGTGGTAAAAGCTACTTTTTTGTATATGGAGGTGACATTGCATCGGAGACCTGAATAATATACAGTAAAGGAAGAAGCCACAAGAATGTTGGTGGAAGAATGGCCCATCAGAGGGAAAATCCTGAGATGGAAGCATGCTTGGGGTGTGTTTATAGGAAACAGTAAGTAAGCCAGTGTTGCTGAAACACAGGGAGAGAGAAGAAAGAGTGGCAGGATATGGGAAGAGAGAAGTAACCAGGGATCAGATCTTGTATTTAGGTAAGCTCCTTCTACACCTATTTTGTTGAGAGTTTTTATTATGAATGGATGTTAGACTTTGTCAAATGCTTTTTCTGCATCTATTGAGTTAATTATGTGGCTTTTATCTTTCATTCTGTTAATGTGGTATATCACATTGATTGATTTACTTATGTTAAACCAACCCTACATTCCAAGGGTAAATCACACTTGGTCATTGTGTACAATCTTTTCAATGTGTTGTTAAATCAGTTTGTTAGTATTTTACTGAGAATTTTTACATCTAGTTTCATCAGAAATAATGAACTATAATTTTCCTTCCTTGTGGTATTTTTGTCTGGATTTGGTATCAGAGTGATGCTGGCCTCATAAAATGAGTTTGGAAGTGTTCCCTCTATTTTTTGGAAGACTTTAAAAAGGACTGGTATTAATTCTTCTTTAAATGTTTGTTAGAATTCAGTTGTGAAGCCATTCAGTCCTGGGCTTTTCTTCATTAGAAATTTTTAATTACTACTCCATTGTCCTTATTTGTTATTGTTCTGTTCAGACTTTGTATTTCTTCTTGATTAAGTCTTGGGAGGTGGTATGTTTCTATGTATTTAACTTTTTCTTCCAGGTTACCCAATTCATAATAGTTGCTTACAATCCTTTTACTTCTGAGGCATCCATTGTAATAGCTCCTCTTTTATTTCTGATTTTATTTATTTGAGTCTCCTTAATTTTATTTATTTGAGTCTAGATAGTAGTCTAGCTAAGGGTTTATTGATTTTTTAAATTTTTTGTCAATTGTTTCTTTGTTTTCTTTCTATTTATATATTTATTTCAACTCTGATGTTTATTATTTCCTTCCTTCTGCTAACTTTGGGTTTAGTTTGTCCTTTTGTTTTTCTAGTTCCTTGAAGTATAAAGTTAGATTGTTTATCTGAGATCTCTCTTCTTCTTTAATATAGGTGTTTATCACTATAAAATTCCCTCCTTTAAGTGTGATGGAAAGTCATCCAAAGGTTTCGAGCAGATTTAAAAGGTTTATGTGGAATATGGACTGTAAGCTGGCAAGAGTGCAGTCATGGCATCAAAGGTCGCTGTGGATCAAAGTTATCCATGACACTCACCTAACACTGAGATCTTCCTGAAACGGAAACTTTTGTGGGTATGAGCCGTCTTTGTGTTTATCCTCTGTTCTACTTCCCAGACCTCATTTTGTGTTCCACTGTTTAGATAGGTGCAGACAACAAATTTTCCCTCCAAAAGACCCCACACGGGAACCACTTTTCTAATAACTATGAGAAAGAAAGATGTGCAGGTTAATGGAATATTTCCCTTCTTGCATTACTTTGGAGTATGTTTTTTTAATCTCAGCAATATTGACGTTTGGGGTGGTTTAATTCTTTGTTTTGCGGGACTAACCTGTGCCTTTTAGGATTTAGCAGCACCCCAGCTTTTACAGACTAGCTGCCGGCAGCACCTCTTAAATTGTGGTGAAATTGTTTCAGATGTTGCTAAATTTGCCCCTGGGGTACAAACCCCCTTCCCAGGTGAGGACCACTGGTTTAAATATTTTACAAAGAAAACCAGTTTTATTGTAAATATATTAACCAAAATATTGGCTAACGTTTTCCATTTTGATTTTAAGTGGAAAGTGAAATCTTTTTTCTTTCTTTCCGGGGGCCTAATAATTTTTGAAGTGTCCTATAACTTATACCTACGCCTTCACTCTACCAGTTAAACAAATCTCCTCAGTACGTGTTTATTCAACTGGTATTGTTAATTCTACTTATTGGGATGGAGAAAACACAGATTTCCTCAGACATAAATTCCATGTTAATAGCAGTTCCTGTTTGGATGACATAACCCTTTACTGATGAGATGGTTGTGTTTCTATAGAAAGTTTTGTAAAATAAATGAAAGAAAACTAGGGTTCTTTGTGTTTATGTACTATATACCTTTTTCTGAAGAACATTTGTGTGCTACGTGTTCATGGTATTTACTGTATTCTCATATTGCCTTTTTGAGTATAAAATGCTCACATTCTTGTTATCTGAATTTACATTGGTTTTAAAGTAGATTCTACAAATTAAGCCAAAATTCATCGGTATACATTAACTGAGCAGTCATGTCAAGAATCAACAATCATATTTTGACATACCATATCCTAGAAGCACAATGATGTTCGTTCTATATACATCATTCAAATGTGAATTGTGTCACCTGAAGTATACACCAAGACTGGAATACAGAAGAGGTAATACGATACAGATTTTGTACTTAGTAAGATGACACTGAAACTTAAAGGATTCTAGCAAAAAGTATAGAAAACAAAACCAAAACAACCTGTGCCCTAGGATTATAATTGTGAGGTAATATATGCCAAGAACCTGATACTTGTCCAGTCAGCATTGTTTTTCATGGAGAATAAACCTAATGTGTTCTAAGTTAGTCTTAGGAATCATGGAAAAGCTAAGACTTGAACTCAACTGTGAAGGCTGCGCAGAGAGTGAAGGATTACATGAGCAAATTTATGGCAGAGGTGAAGCACAAGCGAGGTTTGGTTTATGAATGGTCTAGACTCATTGGAGCCGTGGGAATCTAAAACGTATATTATTGGTAGTCCTTTTTATAGGTGGCTTAAGCAAGGATGCATTTTTTTGTAAAGTGGGATAACCATTGAAAGGTTTGGTTAAACACAACTTTACATAGAAACGTTAACATTGGAGACACTATTTTTGATAGCACTATCTCTGGCCAGCAGAAGGTAAAATACTAACACATTTAATAGCATCATTATCACATCTGGTTGACATATTTAATCATATTTGTTTGGATTAAGCAGAAGTCAGGGGACTCTCGATGGGACGGGGTGAAGACATCTCAGTAGAACATAGGGTGCACAAAGGGGACACACGTTCTTAAGGGTGAGTCCATGGAAGCTCTGAGCAGGGAGGGTGCAGAATAAGGACACGCGGCAGCTGGAGGAAGAAAGAGTCCTGTAATTGAAGGGGGTAGACAGCCAAATATACACTTGCCAACAGCATTTCAGAACAATGTGTTTTTAGTCTACAGAGAAATTTGAGTTGGATAAAATGTTTCTATAATAAATGCTATTATAGGAATGAAAAAGCAGAGTAATGAGTTCATAGCATAAACTATCTCAGTTTCCAAAGTGGAATTCACTTCCTGAGATACTGAAAAATGAAAAATAATGGCAGGTGCTGAGGTGAAAAAGCAGCCTACTTAAAAATCATATTCAAATCGGTCTTAGAATTAATTCATAAAAATATGCCTGAGCTTATCAAATTGCCTTCAACTCCTTTAACACTTTTCAGTGTTTATGAAGATGGTGAATTTTATGATTGTGAGTACTAGTATCAAAACCATAAAATTATTGGACCAGTATCATGATGGTCATTTCCATTTTTAATATATTTCTAATTTTAATTTTGGTAGATTTTTAACCAGTGTATGTATTGCTGATCAATCCTATGACTCTTCAAATCATGGTAATTTTTTCAGTTATTTTAAATTTTAAAAATAATTAATAGAAATAAAATGTTATTATGATAAACTTTTAATATTATATTACAGTCACCATAGTTTGAACTCTAAATTGTATTAGCTAAGTAGAGAACTTCATTATAAAGGAAACAAATTCATATAAATGTGGTCCAACAGGGTCCACATTTATATAATCAAATTATCTTAAGGAAGAGCTATTGATCATTTGAATCTAGGATTGATTAAGTATGTCATTGATACATATTATTTGCTTGCAGTTGTTTGTGCTTGTAAATAATTTCACTAATTTGTTGATTCATTTTTATTAGGATTGACTTTCAACAAAGGCGTGCAGTCACAAATTGCCCTGAATGAATTTAATATATATTGAGTCTGCCAGCCTTGTTAGAGATAAATTATTCTAATATAAAAGAGAAAGAAATCTGTCTTATACTTTAAGACTTTTCTAATTGATGAGAGGTGTTGAGTTAATTGGTAGTAAAAAAAAAAAAAAACACTCTGCATCAGACACAATTTCTCAGTGGCTAATGCTAAGCACAAAATTTTCTCCTATTTTTAAAAAAATTATGGGGCTTCTACTACAAATAAGTCATATTCAATATCAAACTGCTTAAGCCACTTGCATTGTTTTAAATGTAACAAAGGATGGAGGACTTGGGCAAATGTCTTTCTTTACAAACAATGCAAATATATAAATGCTTAAAGGGCATTGTTATCAATCCATCCCAGATTCTATAGCATAGATATTTTATTTAACTCTTCTCTTCTATATTTGACATTTTCATTGAGTAACCAAATTTATGAAGCATCTCTTTTGTTTATTTTTAAGCATTTAACTAATACCCGGAGGACCATGACAAAGTGGGCATCTGACTAAGTAAAATGATTTAAGGTTTCCCTCCTCACTTTCATGCTATTCTCAAATGAATAATGATTAGTGGCCTAAACTCTGAATCTGTCTGTCATCAGAATTCCCTGTTAAAAATGCAAATCCACTTGATGGAGGGAATGACTGTTCTTTATTAATCACAGAAACCTGAGCATATATTAGTTTGTCACCATTAAATATACAGAGCAAATATACAAGAACTTGAACACAAAACTGGGGCATTTTTTACAGTAGAATGGACAAAGGTAAGATTTCAAGGATATGTGTCAGCCAAGGGACAGCATGAAGGTCTCAAAGTGGGAAAAGATGCCGTGAAAACAAACCTCACTCGTTTCCCATTTTTTTTAAGGTAAACCTGGAGTGCTATGGCTAGAGAGAATCTATGAGATATTTATATTGACTCCTGATTAATTTCTTCTAAAAGCTAGGCATTGTAATAACACTACTTTATTGATGATTCTGGTCACAACTCTTGTCACTTGAAGTTTGTGTTTTTTTCCCTCTCTGGATATTTGGTAAAAGTGACTTTTGCCCTGAAGCTCCCTAGTGACTATTCAATTCTCTGTTTCAATTTGTTTAATAAAGATCTTATTTATACAGAACTCTCTTGTTTATTAAATATAATTTCTTCCTGCCATGTTTTTAGCTCTTAATATGGTCATGATCAGATGTTTCTTCAATTGAAAATTCATATTAGTTAATAATTGATTAATATCAGATTGTAAGATACAGAGCTTCAAGTGCTTCAGGATAAACAATAACTTTCACCCTCTAATTTTTCAATATATTAATACCTTTCAATAAGGTGATGGATGTTGTTCAGCATATATACAAAGAATAACCAAATAGTCTATAAGTAGTAATTTTCTAAGTATTCTTTTTAGAAGTATAACATCTGGCTGGTTGCAATTTCATTAAAAATTCAAGGTATAAATGTATTAGTAAAATTTCCTACAGGCTATTTTGGTATCTATTAAGATCAAATATAGTCCTACAGTATGCCAGTTCTGGCATAAACATTAGGGATAGTGGTTCTTTAATTTGGCAACATACTAGAAAAAAATAGATACTTTTTAAAAATACTAATACCTGGACCTTCCTCCAGACAAACCAAATGATAGTCTATGGAAGTGGAGGTTGGTCATCTCTGTTTTTAAAAAGCCCCCCAGGAGCTTCTTTTGTAAAATGGACCTCAAAATCACTGCAATAGAGTGATGAGGAAGGGGGGATATTATAGACACTCTTAAATTGTCTGTTATTTATAACTTGCTGATTTCAAACTCTCCCAGATTAGTAGAATGGCAATTTAGCATCACATCTGCAGGGACACACCACAATTTTTGTTTGGGGAAAAGTATATTTTTTGCTTCACCTTAAATTCAGGGGATCATAAAGAATATTCTTTGAATAATAATCAGAAAGTATTAAGTAGATTCTAAAATATGATCTCAACCCTATTAAATGTTCTATCAAGTATAAAATTAAGAAAAAAATCTTGACTGTGGTTCACAACTACCAGGAACTCTAAGTCTATAATTTTTCTGGAATTCAGGTAAGTTAGAACCTTGAACTTGAAAATAACTTAGTGATTAAAATATCTCAGATTTGGGTATAGAAAATGAATACTTTAGGGAAAAATATGAATTAAATTATTATGTTTAAATTTTAAAAGTTGGACAAATATTCTAAGAAACTAATTTGCCACTTGACGAAATAGACATTTTGGAGAGGATTTTTCAATGTGGATTCAAAAGCCAACTTGTTCATATCAATTGCCATTGTAAACTGTTGGTTTTATTTCCTCTTGTTACTTTCAAATGCTTCTCAATCTCTTTGGTGTGTCCATTTAGATCATAATTTTTCCTTCTCACTACCATTTTCTTATTACCTAATAGTTTATTTCATACGAAAATGGGAAAGTAATATTTTAAATTGATGTTGTAGAGGATCATAGTCTAGAAGACATTTTTCATACAAAATTCAATTAAATTAATCAAACATTTACTGAAAAAAATTATATTATAGGTTCTTTACTAGGATCCAGGAATTCCAAAGAGCTAAGGGGCTCAGAACATACCAGGGAACATAGACACAGCTAAACTTAATCAAAAAATAAACACACACAGATATGCTTTCTGAAAAATTGATAGGCAAAGTTTTGGGAAGAGGGGGAAAAGAGTAAAAGGAGTAATTGATTTTACCTTAAATTTCAAAGCATCTGACTTTTAATGTGAACATTAATAAGAATTTTACCATGTGACTAAATTAGTGTATTATTTGGGGAAGTGGGTGATAAGAGAATTTCCAGAGAAATACTGTCCAAACAACTTTTTCACTGGCAAAAAATTTATTTGGGACCAGTAATAAAGCAAGATGGAATAGTGAATACATCAGAAGAGTGGTTGGAGGGTTTTATCCCCCTCCCACCTTCCCTCCCTTCCCTCCTTCCCTACTTCTTGTTTTACTTTCCATATGATAACTTACTTTGAAATATTTCACTATAAACATTGTAGCAGAAATATGCATTTGGAGTGTGCGGTAGAGTATCCGTTTATATTTTAAGGGCATTGATTTAGTATTTGATATAATATAATCAAAACTGCACGCTTTGGAGACATTCAAAGAAGTATCAAAATCTCTATCAAGGGGTTTATTAATTAGCAACAGATATATTAGAAAAAAATTTTCTTTGATGAAAATGAGCACTGTTTAAGACATACGGTTGGCTAGAAATTTTGTGCAGACACCACCCTTGCATAAATAAAGCTTACAAGTCAGGCAAATCTAGTGCTCATGGAGGACTCTTGCCTGCCTCAGATAAAAGGACTTCTGTAGAATTACCATATGACCCAGCAATCCCACTACTGGGCATATACCCAGAGAAGACCATAATTCAAAAAGACACATGCACGCAATGTTCATTGCAGCACTATTTACAATAGCCAAGTCACAGAAGCAACCTAAATGTCCTTCGACAGAGGAATGGATAAAGAAGATGTGGTATGTATATACAATGGAATATTACTCAGCCATAAAAAAAGGAACGAAATTGAGTCATTTATAGAGACATGGATAGACCTAGAGACTGTCATACAGAGTGAAGTAAGTCAGAAAGAGAAAAACAAATATCGTATATTAACGCATATATGTGGAATCTAGAAGAATGGTATAGATGAACCAGTTTGCAAGGCAGAAATAGAGACACTGATGTTGAGAACAAACGTAGGGACACCAAGGGGGGAAAGGAGAGGTGGGATGAATTGGAAGATTGAGGTTGACATATATACAAGAATATGTACAAAATAGATAACAAATGAGAACCTGCTGTATAGCACAGGGAACTCCACTTCACTGTACAGTAAAAACTGACACAACATTGTAAAACAAATATACCCCTCCCCAAAAAAGAATAAACATACAATAATTTTTTTAAAAAATAAAATTTTTTAAATTTAAATAAAGGACTTCTACTAGAGAATATTTTTGCATCTGCCTCAGAGTGAACATCTGAGGCAAGGGGCTTATTTGAAGACAAAGTAGAGTTTTCCAGATCTATTGAAGCAGATTCAATCTATTTGTGTTTTATTTCATTTTTCGCACTTGCTAATAAATATTTGTGATTCCACAGTATTGGGTCTAACCCTTGCTTGCATTGCCTCACATCCCTTGGCGGGCAGTTTGTGGATAAGGGTTGTACATGACCAGCGACCTCTACTTACCAAAAGATCTTGTTTGCTGATTGTCCAATTTGGCTTATGCCAGTTCACAGTACTCTTTTTCTTCCTTTCTACTTTCCTCATTATTTCTTTCCCTCCTTCCCTCTCTTTCTCCTCCATTGTTCATTATTTATTTATTGAGATCTTGCTATCTCCCCAGCATTGTGCAAAGCATTAAGTAAAACTTTTAAATTTATATTTATATTTTCACCCCACACACAAAGAAAAAAGATTCCTTGCTTGGCCACCGTGGTTAAGAAAAAAGATTCCTTGCAGAGTTCACCATGGTTAAGAAACTTGTACCTCCTTGACATTTTGTTTTTCAGTGATAAACCTGGAATCCCCATGACTACTCTTTGGAACCTCTAACCTGACACTACGTGGTTTTCTACCATTTTGGTTGTGACTTCTACATGATGAGTGCAAATTACAAATCGATAATTGGTAGATAATATATTCATCCTTTAGCTTGAGATATTTAGGTCTGCCTTGTTAATAATAATTCAGAGTAGTCATACTAGGATTTATTCAGCAGTAGGGCAGTCTAGGAAGGCAGATCAGTGAGCCAGGTTAATCTGGACTGAACTGGCAAAAACAGTCAATGAGGCAAGACAGGCTGTAGGAATTAGCAACCTGAAGTCCAGAAAAGTAAAAGGATCAGAGTCCAAATGACCTAGACTGGAAAATATATGAGGTGACAATGAGGTGACAAGTCTAAGTCAAAGAATCTGGTTCATAAGAGACAGCCCTACTTCAGGGTCTGTGGGGTTATCACCAACCACTTGAGCCAACTGCTAAATGTGAGCCAAGCTCTCTGTGCAGGAAACTCCCCATGTATTGTCTGTTCGGATGTGGATGACGGCTGACTTGGGCTATAGCTCTATAAAGGCAGAAGCTATGCGTTCCTTGTTTTTTCAATGATCTCCAAAGATATTCAAATGTGTTTATTCCATACTAGCGGATAATGGTGAAAGAGTCTCCAATTCTTAAACTGGAGATACCTTGTTGGGGTGTTCTTATTTTTAAATTTTTATATTTTCCTATGTCTATGGACTTTCATAAGCATGTTATGCTTAGATGATTGCATGATGAGTTCACTTCAATGGCTTGAATAGGTACCTCATGGCCCAATTTGTGCTACAGTGTTTGTGCATTTCCTTGGGGGTGAAGGTTGCTTGTTTAATTTAGCCCATTGTGCTCTCTAGGAAAGGAATCAGGGGGAAAAAGCAAAACAGAAAAAAATTGTGGAATTTTGTACCTGCAGTTAAAATTTGGACTCCTTCCTATGCTATGGGAACCTCTAATTCTTACATTGTATTGAGACTAAAGGCACTGCACCTGCTGTTTTTCTTTCCACATTATTTGCTATTTCTTTGATCTACTAAAAAGTCTCACCTTATCCATATTCATTTTTTTGCTTGAAAATATCCTTTAAAATAAGTCCGAGTAGATCCCATTGACTGTGAGCATATTTTATGATATCTTATTTTGGAGGTTATCATCTAAAATCATGTAACACACATAGCTAATCATCATGGTACCTGTTTGATTCCTTAAGCAAAAATGGTAAATATATAAACCAGCAGAGGAAAAATATAATTGGAGTTTTACGAGTCTAAGCACCAGCTTTTGATAACTCTTTCTAGTATATACATCAACATTCTTACGAAGGGTGTTTTCAGCTATACCAATTACTTCAGTGTCTGTTCTTGGAAAAACTGTCACTCTTTACTAATTGATCTCATCACCAAGGAGAAGCTCATCAAATATAATCACAACCATAAATTCTTCTGCATTTCAATCAAGGGATATAGAAGGCCTAGATTAAAAAGACATTAGGGATCTCACAAGAATGAGTTTTGAAGAGGAGTCAGCATGCAGAGTAAGTACAGTTCAGTAAAAGTAACTGTGCTGGGAAATTATGGGGAAGATATATAGTCTGGCTTGAGAGTATCATGAGTAATAATTCATTGCCTAATTCCCTAAATGACAACTCACCATCCCCCCTCTCACATTTTTAGGGCTGAAATGAAGAAAATTTGAGAATGATCTTTATCAGAGCAACACGAGGATACAAAAACAGACTTTAAAAACCAGTAGAAGTATTTTTCTTGGAATTTGGGAAGGTCTATATTAATCAATCAATCATCTTAATTCAAACTTGAGGTTTGTTAAGACCAACTTTACATAAGACATGGTTTTCTTTTCAAAGAATAAAAATATTTTCTAATAAAATCACATGGAAAGAAATACTGGTCAGACTGAAATCAAGCCAATTAAGTGTTCCTTTATGATGATCTATTTCAGTTTTATTTAAGCTAGTTATATATATTCTGAAGTAGTTTAAATTTCCATCTGCCACTTTTTTTTTTAATTTATTTATTTATTTATTTATGGCTGTGTTGGGTCTTCGTTTCTGTGCGAGGGCCTTCTCCAGCTGTGGCAAGCGGGGGCCACTCCCCATCGCGGTGCGCGGGCCTCTCACCATCGTAGGCCCTCCCGTTGCGGAGCACAGGCTGCAGACGCGCAGGCTCAGCAATTGTGGCTCACGGGCCCAGCCGCTCCGCGGCATGTGGGATCCTCCCAGACCAGGGCTCGAACCCGTGTCCCCTGCATTGGCAGGCAGACTCTCAACCACTGCGCCACCAGGGAAGCCCCATCTGCCACTTTTATAAAAGGTTTTTGAAGTTGAAGTTTAATCAGCCAAAAAACAGAATTTTTTGGACTAAACTACAGAAGTAATTTCCAGTTTCTATAACGTTGACTCCTTCTATATGACTGATAACTACAAAATAAAAGCAGTTATGTTATTCAGTGGTTATCTACAATCATTTAGAACATTTGACTGACATGTGAATGTCCTGACCTTGTGAAATAAAGCCCCAAACCTGAGAAGTTAACTCAGCACATTTTCGTGAGACTTGTCTGCAGGCTATATATATACTACTAGAATAGAGAAGTGTCCAGACCTCTGTATTAAGGATGTCAGCATTTCCATTAAGAATAGCCTAGGTAAGAAATTTAACTTGATTCAATCGTTATACTGCTTCAGAGTTGCTTAGGCTTAACTACTCTACTAAAAATACGTATTCTGATTATCTGGTTGCTTCAACTAATGAACATATTTAAATACAGAATCTGATTCCCTTTACTAGATATACATCTCCTCTCATTTGTACTTCGGCTTCTCTTTGGTAAAATAACCAAACTGTACATCTTTAAAGTTTAAGGCTTTTCTGTCTTACAAGAATTTATGTATGTGGGTTTGGAAGCAACTCAATCTGAAGGATCATTTGAACAAAGCTTAGTTGCTTCAAACTTTGGAATCGCTTGGTAAAACACCATTTAAAAACAGAATCAAAAACAAAAACAGAAATAAAACAAAGCAAAAACCAGAGGAGATTTAACACTAGGGGGCACTGAAAGCCTCTCCCAAACTTTTTGGCCCCTGCTTGCTCAAGCTGTAGCCTGGTTCTCATTCCTGCTTTCTTATTTATAATCTTTCAGGGATAGTATTCTCCTCTGTATTTGATTAGTTGATTTTTCTGTCAAAAGGCCAAAGATTGAATGGGGAAATAGTGTGCCCACTTTTATTTTCAGGACTGGACATGATGTATGGCCAGAGAAGTTTCTGCATTCCCACACAGCTATTTCTCTGGCATTTCATTTTTTAGTAAAAGCATGACCCTTAAATAAGGTACTTACAGACATGACCCATGTAATCCACCAAAGCAAGTATAAATTTTCTGTTATTCACAGGTCTTACAAGTGATAATCTATCTTTAACGAAGATGATTTTACTCTACAACTATACAATAATAATAGGTAAATTATATTCAGTATTTTCTTTGTACCCGGCACAGTCTGATGCACTTTGGTAGGAGTTTCTCTTTTACTTTTTTTTTTTTACCACAGCCCTAATGTTGAATCAGTCATTTTCTCTACTTAGTAGATTGGAAAAACAAGACATTGGAAGATTAAGTAACTTACTCAAAGATAAAATAGTTAATAAGGGTGAGAACAGGTCCAGAAGGCAGGCCTCTGTGGTGCCAAAATTTCCTTAATTTTGATTTATTATACATTGAGCATTTGGCTCATATCCACAGTTTGCTCTAATTTAAAATATCTCCTTCTCTTCTATGTGTCATAACATATGTCCTGCTTTTGTATCAGAAAATATACCTACTATTGTTAAAAAGAACCTATAAAACCAAGAAATGCTCTACAATGTGCAAGTAGTATATTTTATAATTATATCATTTGAACAAAAATTTTTACTTCAAAATGACCCCCATGTACATGAAAGTATTTGTTACATACAAATCATCTCTCTGTATTTCTTGCCTCATCAATCACTGAATAGGATAAACATCTATGATGGGTCAAATACTATAAGAGATACAATGTTATAGATTACCACTTCCAATGTCCTCAAGAGACAATTGGCTAGAAATATACATGTAAAATGTATGCAAGGTTGACCAAATGGACAATAAGTAATGCAGAGTTACCTTGCTTGGAATCTTCCTTTCCTCTGTATTTCTCCCTCTCTCCATTGTTTAGGGCCTAATCCAAGCACCATTGTTTTGTGATTCTTTTTTGGTCATCTTAGACACTAGTCATTCACCTCATGGCTGAAATTCTAATATTGTTGAGTTGTAAGAGTCTTACGTAGATTCTGGATACCAAACCTTTCTCAGATATATGACTTTAAAATATTTTCTCCCATTTTTTGGTTGTTTTTTCTATCTTCTTGATGGTGTTCCTTGATGTACAAGTTTTTAATTTGATGAAGTCTGATTTACCTTTTAAATCAGATGAAGTCTGATTTACTTGTGCTTTTGATGTCATATCTAAAAATTCATTGCCTAATCTAAGGGCATCAGGATTTATGCCTAAGTGTTCTTCTAGCGGTTTAATAGGTTTAGCTCTTTTATATACATCTACGATCCATTTTAAGTTACTCTTCCATTGCAAGTAGATATTCAGTTGTCCCAGCATTATTTGTTGAGAAGACTATTCTTTCCCCCTTAATTTTCTTGGCACTCTTGTGGAAAATCAATTTACCATAAATGTGAGGGTTTATTTCTAGACTCTCAGTTCTATCACATTGATCTATATGTTTATCCTTATGCCAATACTTCTCCATCTCTATTACTGTAGTTTTATAGTAAATTTTGAAATTGGGAGGTATGAATACTCCAAATTTGTTCTTCTTTTCAATATTTTTTGGCTATTTTGGTCTCTTGCATTTCTATTTAGATTTTCAGATAAGCTTGTCAATTTCTGCAGAAAGGCAGCTGGGTTTCCACAGGGATTGTGCTATATAGAGAGATCAATTTGGACAGTATTACCATCTCAACAATATTGTTTTCCAATCCATGAATGTAAAATTTTGTTTTATTTATTTCAGTCTTCTTTAATTTCTTTCAGTGATGTTTTGTAGTTTTCAGTGTTAAGTCTTGACTTACTTTGTTAAATTTAATCCTGTTTTTTTTTTTTTGATGCAATTATAAATGGAACTGTTTCCTTAATTTCCTTTCCAGATTAGTCATTGCCAGTGTATAGAAAGACAATGGATTTTTGTATTCATTTTTGTATACTAATCTTGTATTCTGAAACCTTGAATTAATTTATTAGTTATGATAGGTTTTTAATAGATTCCTATATAAAGTCAAGACATCTTCAACGAGATGGTTTTGGTTATTCCTTTCCAATCAAGATGTCTTGTATTTTCCACCTTTTTTTTTTTTTTTTTCTGCTTAGTATCTCCAAGACAATGTTTAATGTAAGTGGCAAGAGTAGACGTCTCATCTTGTTCCTGATCCTAGAAGGAAAGCATTCAACTGTTTACCATCATGATATTAGTTGCGGGTTCCCCAGAGATAATCTTATTTGGTTGAGAATGTTCTCTTCTGTTCCTGGTTTATTGGGTATTTTTATCATGAAAGTATGTTGGATTTGTCAAATAATTTTTATGAATCTATTGAGATTACGTCTTTTTTTTCTCCTTTATTCGATTAATATGGTATATTAATTTAAGTGATTTCCATGTGTTAAATTAACCTCGTATTCCTAGGATAAACCCTACTTGATTATACTAATTCAGTTTCTTATTATGGGTCTACTCAATTTTTAAATTTCTTCTTGAGTCACTTTCAGTAGTTTGTGTCTTTCTAGAAGTTTGTCCCTTTCATGTAAATGATATAATTTATTGATAAAATGATTGTTCATTGTATTCACTCATAAACCTTTTATGTCTGTAATATTGATATTAATTCCCCCTCTTTTATTCTTGATTTTAGTAATTTGATTCTTCTTTCTTTTTTACTTGGTTAGTCTAGACAACAGTCTGTCATTTTTAACAATCTTAAAAACCCAACTTTGGCTGTGTTAAATTTCTCAATTTTTAATGTTCTATTGTTCTGTAACATCCTATGGAAAAACCCAAATGAAATTTTTGGCCAACCCGATACTTCATCTATTACTGCATAAGTCTTAATTTTCTCTGCATTCTGCTTGCTTTGTTGTTAGTTTTCTCTTTCTTAAGTTTATTAAAGTGATATGTTAAGTTGCTGATTTGAGATCTTTTTTCTTTTTTAATATAGGCATCTACAGCTATAAATTTCCTTCTAAGCATTGCTTTAGCTGAGTTTCATAAATTTCAGTATCTTGTGTTTTTATTTTTATTAATCTCAAAGTATTTTTTAACAAAAACACTTACTTGAGAGGATACATGATCCCCAAATTCATTGCAGTATTATTTACAATAGCCAAGATATGGAAGCAGCCTAAGTGTTCACCGATAAATAAATGGATAAAGAAGATATATACAATGGAATATTACTCGGCCATAAAAAAGAATGAAATCTTGCCATTTGCATCAACATGGATAGACCTAGAAGGTATAATGCTAAGTGAAATAAGTCAGAGAAAGACAAATATATGATTTCACTTGTATGTGGAATCTAATAAACAAAACAAATGAAAAAATATAACAAAACAGAAACAAACTAAGATACAGAGAATAAACAGGTGGTTGCCAGAGGGGATGGGTGGGGGATGAGTGAAATAGGTGAGGGAGATTAAGAGGTACAAGCTTCCAGTTACCAAATAAATGGGTCACAGGGATGAAATGTACAGCGTGGGGAATATAGTCAATAATAATGTAATATCTTATATGATGACAGATGGTAACTAGACTTATTGTGGTGATCACTTTGTAATGTACAGAAATATCAAATCACTATGTTGTGCACCTGGAACTAACATAGTGTTGTAGGTCAATTATACTTTAATTTAACTATATTAATTAGTTAATTAAAAAGAAAAAATAATTTTAAAAAAAGAGTGGATGAAAGTGACCCTCTCACATCATCTTTTGTAACACTGAGTTGTATTTTATTTTTTCATCTGCCAATTTTATATGAAACAATAAATTCTAGTTTTAATTTGCATATCTCTGTTAATTACTTACGATAAACTTTTCTATGTGTTATGTATACAGGCATCTTTTATCATCTGGTTCTTCTCATCATTTGCATATGTTATAAAATTTTTTAACCTTTACCTCCTTTAAAGGATCTTAACAGTTGACCTTCAAAATTTTTTTTTTAAGTGTTTTCTAGTTTCCTTTGTGAGGTATTCTTTATTTACTTCATTATGTAGAAGTTTATTGTTCAATTTCCACATATATGTGAATTTCCCAAATATACTTCTCATAGTTATTTCTAAGTTCATTTCTTTGTGGTCAGATAACATATTTTATATTATTTCAAGCCTTTAAACAAATTTTGAAGCCTCTGCTATGGCCTAACATATGGTTTATCCTGGAGAATGTTTCATATGCACTTGAAGACAATATATATTCTACTTCAGTTAGATGGAATGTTGTATAGATGTGTGTTAGATCTAATTGGTTTACAATATTGTTCAAGTCTCCTGTTTCTTCAATGAGTTTTTTTTGCCTAGTTCTATTTATTGTTGAAAGTGAGGTACCCAAGTCTCTAGTTAATTCTTGGTATAGGACATATCAATTTCTTATACTTGTGCAGCTGTTGTTTAGTTTTTTAGTTAATATAAAAGCAAATGTTTTCACATGTCTGTTGTGTATGCCAAATTATATATTACCCCAAGTATGTCATCTTGGTTCCTTTTACCCTTATTGAAGGTCTTCAGTAATATTTAAACTATATAAAGCTGTAACATAAAAAATGCTTTTATATCTTGTGTCACATGCAGATAATGCAAGTGAGAACCACTGAGATATTGTTCTGCTACTCTGTGTGGTAGCTGCTATCTGCTTGAAGAGCTGGTGATCTTTCATACAGGTCACTTTTTTGACCTACTGCTATTAAGCTATAGCAAGGAACACTGTGGAATGAAGTGAGCTACTGGTTTTGTTCCTCAAATCCACTGAGTGTCAGAGGTATAATGTAATTTTGGGGGATTCTTGATGGGCTCTGAAGGAAATCATGCAATTTCCTTAAGAAGCTTTAAATAATTGTTTCAATCATGAGTGAGAATTTAGAGAAGAGCTTATGAAGAAGAGAAGTACACCTTGCAGGAGTGAGGGAGAGAGAGAGAGTAAGACTGCAGGGTAAGAGGAGAGACACAAGAGAGTGAGAGCAAGAGGAAGAAAGCAAAACATTAGAAACCGGAGCAAGTATATAACAATAAAGAAGAGATGTGAATCTTAGGAAACTTGAAGAACTAAGGATGAAGGTAGCAGTAGGAAGTTTTGCAAGTCTTCAGGAAAAACAATTAGGGAGGGCAAAGGAACTAACATTTACCTATAGCATTGAAATCTGACAATTATTTAGAAATAACTGTTCTGGGTCCAGTTACCCTTCTAAACACTTAGCAAACATAGTTTTAGTAATTCCCTTAGGTACCCTATTGGGTATATATCATGCCCCCACCCCCACCTTTTACAGATCAAGAAACTGAAGTTCCGAGAGTTTTGTTAACTTGCCTTAGGTTACACAGTCCCAAGGTGATAGAGAAGAAATTTAGACTCATGTCTACACAATTCCAAAGCCCATGTTGTTCAGAATATATTTTGTCAATGGTTCTCTCCAGGGCACTACCACCCTTTAGATCAGCAGTCTCCAACTTTTTTGGCACCAGGGACCTGTTTCATGGAAGACAATTTTGCCATGGATGGGGTTGGGGGGGATGGTTCAGGCGGTAATGCGAGCAATGGGGAGCAATGGGGAGCAGCAGATGAAGCTTCGCTCGCTCGCTCATCACTCACCATCTGCTGTGAGGCCTGGTTCCTAACAGGCCTCAGACTGGTCCCGGTCCGAGGCCTGGGATTTGGGCACCTCTACTTTAGATAGTAGTTTACAAATTTTGTATGGGCAGTTTTTATTCTTACAATGATAGGGAAGCATTATTGATGTTCAGGGCAGAAAACCACAGATGTTCCCATGGTATTGGAGTCACAAACACACTACACTTCTAGTGGTTTGTAACTACAGTTTCTGATTCACAATGAGTCCAGTTGCAAGCAACATGATTTTTTTACCATGTTTTCTAGGGTTACATCTTAGCTTGGGCTACCATAACAAAATACCATAGACTTGATGGTTTAAACAACAGAAATTTTTTTTTCCTCACAGTTCTGGAGGCTTGACGTCCAAGATCAAGGTGCCATCATGGTCAGCGTCTGGTGAGGAATCCTTTCTGGCTTGTAGATAGGCACCTTCTCACTGTGTCATCACATGGTGAGGAGAGAGAAACAGATCTATCTCATATCCTCTTCTTAGAAATCTACCAATCCTATCAGATTAGTAGCCCACCTTTGTGGGGTTCCTGGACCCAATTTCAATGTGTGTGTATGGAAGGGAGTGTTTCCCCATACCTCCAACAAGCAATTGTCAGACATTAGCTGGGTGTCCTACAGTTCAACTCAGTTCTGATGCTATCAACCCAGAGATACCACCAGATCCCATAGGTTAAAGGTTTCAGTCCTATAAGACTGCCTACCCTACCACTTCAGATGTCAATTGCAAGCCCTGGTTGTTACTTATGCTTCTCATCAATCAGCTATAGATTGGGGCTTCCCATGACCCCCTCCTGGGACTTCAGACACCAGTCTCAAGTCCAGGTTGTTATCTGTACTTCTGACTGACTGGCTATAAACCAGAGGTTCCCACAAACCCCCCCTCCCACACCTTGGGGGTCGATTAACTTGCCAGAGTGGCTCATAGAACTTGGAGAAACATTTTGTTTACTAGATCACTGGCTTGTTTTAAAAAAATGATAACTCAGGAAAAGCCAGATGGAGGAGATGCAAAGGGCAACGTATGTGAAAAGGGCTCAGGCTTCCATGCCCTCTCCCAGCCCAACACTCTCCCCAAATCTCCACATATTCACCAGACTGGAAGCTCTCCAGACCCAGTCCTTTTGAGTCTTTATGGAAGCTTCTTTACATAGGCATGATTGATTAAAGCATTGACCATTGGCAATTGATTCAACCTCCATCTCCTCTCCCCTTTACAGAGACCTGGGGGTAGGACTGAAAGTTCCAAATCACATTGTTAGTTCTCCTGGTGACCATCCCCCCATGCTGAGATGGTATTCAAAAGTCACTTTATTACATCAACAAAGTTATCTTTATGGTTTTTATTACTTAGAGAATTCCAAGGATTTTAGGAGCTCCGTGCTAGAAACGGGAACAAAGACCAAACATATATTTCTTATTACAAACCACAATATCACACTGCTCTTATGACCTCAATTAACCTCAGTTACCTCCTAAAAGCTTTATCTTCAAATACAGTTAAAAAAATATTGGGCTTTGGGCTTCAGCATACCCACACATTGGGGCAGGATAGGGTACATAATGCAGTCCATAGCGGGTAGTCTTAGTTGAGCAAATTTTTTTTTTTTTACAAATGTTTCCTTTTTTATTGGTTGGTAATGATTAGCACAGGGTGTAAGTTTGAGATGTAGGTATATATAATTAAAAATATTTTTCATTTAGATTTGAAATTTGAGATCTTAAGTTGGTGGGTAAGTTGAGCATTTAGATATTAAAATAAATATGTTTAATATGGTTCCTTTTTTTTCTTTTGCATTATAGTTAGGGACATTGTATTTTTTTTTTAACTGTGTGTGTGGGGGGGATGAATTTCCTATCAAGATGGTAAGAGGTGAATTTTATAGTAATTATTCTAAACAGGATGATTTGAGTCTGATTAGTCTATTATGGAGTGATGCCTAACTAATTTCTGAGCTTTCTGTATTTATTATTATCACTTACCCTCACAAAAATCTTGATAGGGAGGTGTTGTTATCTTTATTTTACAAACAAGTAATTTAGAGTCATAAGATTTGGTACTTAGGAACACGCAACTAATTTGCGATATAATTACCATGCAGCTGAGGTCTGTGTGATTCCATGGCCTGTATTTGTTCCTCACTATCTACCTCAATTCTTACTGGATGCAAAACAGACAGAGACACAGACCTAGTGATGTCAACTAGGCAATTGTTACCCTCTGTGGGAGGAACGACTGGTCATTCAACCGAAACCTTCACGAGAATAAATTTTTACAGGTTTTGATTCTAAGTAGCAGTGCCTCTTTCCTATAAAATTTTAGTAAATTTTAGTCTTAATTGCTAAGTGTTGTATCCCTAAGTTATTATTCCAAATTAGTGTTCTTTATAAGTTTGTACTGTTGACTGAACAATAGGTACCCAGTTGACTGGTAGCACACAAGTAGATTTAGGCAAATTAGACATTAATAGTACTTCTTAAAGGTTCTTAAGCTGTAATTTTGTGACTTGGAGAAGTTAAGTATGTTTGTCTAAGGTACAAAAGTGAGTCTGTTTAAGAACCATAGCTACAACCCAGGAAGTTACTTAAAATAAGTATTGGACTAAATATGATCTAAACTCCTCTCACCAGTTGTAAAACTCTTTGGACCCAGATAATTAGTAGGAGGTTTTCCCCTACCTATATTGATCTTTAATCAGTGATATTAATAAGCAATTGTTATATAATTATTTTAAAGCTATGATTCACAGTCTATCACAGAAACACAATTAAAAATTATTTATTGAATATTTTCTCTATCA
This sequence comes from Eschrichtius robustus, assembly GCF_028021215.1. Taxonomy (NCBI): domain Eukaryota; kingdom Metazoa; phylum Chordata; class Mammalia; order Artiodactyla; family Eschrichtiidae; genus Eschrichtius; species Eschrichtius robustus. The sequence continues at coordinate 37,265,847 of NC_090825.1, forward strand.
CAAGCAGGCCAATATTTCTCTGATAATTTTAAAATCTAATTCAGGATTTGATTCCTTTGTTTTCCTCTTTAAAAAATGTGGATTGTCTTTCTCCCTTCTCTCAAGTACAAGTGTTTTAATTTAATGTTTCTGCCTTTGGCCCTTTGGCATCCACACATTTTAATATTAAAAAATACATTGCATTTATTATTATTTTCTGCTTCATTTCAAAAACTAAAATTTTTGTCACTTGAGGCAAATAACATTATGAAAAACAACTGTGAACTGTGCTACACATTCAGCGCATCAGGAATGAGAGAGTATCATATGCAAAGAGATTTCTCTTTATGAATATTCATGGGAATAAATATTGGGGTCAGATTGGTTTTGGGTTTCAATGTGACTTTTTACTGAATGCATATAAGGGAATTTTTTTTTGAGGCAGTTTTTTTTCTGTTATGCATACCTACAAGGTGAAAAAAATACAGTATTATTTCTACAAATGGATTTACACTGAAGGTGATTTGCATATCAGTGTGCCATTCTGTACACTAGTAGATATCTTTAACACAAATCATGGATGCCTTTATTATTGAAACCCTTTGAGGATGGAAAGTGAGAGTTGTTTGAAAATGTTAAAGAGGGAGAATGTTGAAATTGTGTAAATAATGATATCTAGCCAGTACAAAAACATCACCAAAAGAATATAAGAAAGAAAGAAAGAAAAAAATCAAGTTCAAATATAAAATATAGATAATTATTAACAAAAACATTACAAAATATTTTATAGAGAGCAAAATGTATGGGTGGTCACATAAATATGAATAAATGCAGCTAAAATGTTATCTCTATGCAGTAGTAAACTAATTTGTGTGCATCTAGAAAGATTTAGTTAGAAATTGATTTAGATTTAGTATAAATTTAGATTTCTAACTAAATTTCTTAATTATTATCTTAAAGGTCCACTTCTCTTTTTTCTATGGTTTATTTATTTGTGTGGCACACAGCGGGCTGGTATTCACCAGTAGGTTATTTGAATCAAAACCTTGTAAAATGTGCTCTCTAAATAAAGTTTAATCAGTGAAATGAATGAATTTATCAATTATACACATACTTTGAAGAGATAAAGAAAACCCTCCCGTTAGGTCTAAAATAATGGCAGGCAGTTTGCTAGGACAAAAAACCTGGAATGCCTTATCTAAAATTTTCCAAGATGATAAGAAAATAGGTATTATAGTTAATGATGTCTCTTCACTGGCTTAATTATGTTCATTTTCAATATGTATTGTTAACTCTTATTTTGTAGGCTGAGAGAGACTAAATAATATCTGGACAATCAATCCTCTGGAGGCTCAGATTTCATAGTGTGAAAATCAATGTCCTATCTGTTGCATTACACCCTCTAAATAAAATCCTGATTACCTACACAACAAGGACCACAGAGGGCACAGAATAACATTATGAAATCAGTTATGCAATACCATTTAGAACAGAAGCAACTCTGCCCATATAACCCAGGAGGAAAAAAAAGGAAGTCTCCACAAGGGCAGGGACACACAGAATCACTGCAAAACTACCAAGAACTCTTCAATGTACTGTGAATTGGCCATCATTATTTTAACGAGCTGGCTGTAATTTTTAAAAGCACTTGCTTTTGTAGGCAGATTCATAAACTCTCTTTTAATGGGGTCATTTATTAATTTGCCTAAAGATAATTTCTTATGACAAAAGCCTAACAAATTTGACAGAATGCATCTTTAAACAACAGGGTCTGAAATTGAGTTATTTTTTAATTTCCTAAACGTTTCCATTGTGTATTGTGCCCCATACTCTCCCGTTGATCGTCTTCTCTTATGTTCAGATTGTTAGCATTCTAAACCCAAGAACATTTTCTATCATTATTGTATTTTTTACTGAGACTATATATATATACACATATATATTGCTTTCACTTTTACTTTCTTTACATCTATACTGTAATCTTACTCTCTATGAAAGACCTTAACCTCCTTTAAAATGCCCCAGTCTCCAAATTACTCTCTTTTTCCCTTGCCTACTTTGTTTTCCTTTGACACACTGATTACCTCATTTGTATTTTAGTCTCTTTCTTCTAAGTAGAAGTTAAGCTTCTTAAGGACAGGGACTTTGTTCAGTGCTGTCACCCTGGAGCCTAGAATAGTGTCTGGCATATTGTAAGTAAGTGCTCAATAAATATTTGTTGAGGGAATAAATAAAAAAGATGAAATCTGAACACAATAGATTCATTTCAGTTTACCTTTGTCATAAATGCTGGTCATTTTTTTATGACCTAACAGTGGACTTTAGTGTTCATCCTTGTCAGAAGTTATCCCCATGGCTGTTCTCTGCAATCATTCAGCATTGTCCTAGTTCTGGCCTTTATCTTATCATACTCGGACTCTTCAACAACTTCTTCCTGGTTCTTTTCAGTTTCAGCCTGTCTCAATTTTAGTCCATCTCCTCAATATTGCTGGTCATCTTTTAAAAATAAAAAGTGTTCCATGTCACTCCTCCAACCTCACCTCCCGCCAGCCCCACACCCTCAAAGTGGTGCATGAGACTAACTCTGGCCAATGCCTGAACACGGGGATAAGGGTGTGAATTCCTACTGTGTTTTTGAAAAGATTAAATGTTATCCATTAAAATGTAAACCATGCGTATGACTTAGCAATACTTTTTTAAAGATCATTTTTATTAAAGTAAAAGTAACAGAGCTGTACTGATAAAGATACACAAGAATCACAGCTTTGTTTTGTAACTGCAATAAACTGGAAAAAAATCTGAACCTGAATGGCCATCAAAGGCAATGTTAAATCTGTATTATGGATCGTTACTTGGCTATCACAAAGAATGAGGTAGATATTTATGTACTAAAGAGAAAGGATCTCCATGCATACATGCTTAACTGGGAGGGAAAATTAAGTTGCAGAATATTTTCTAAGATAATCTCACTTTGTTAAGGAAAGGTAGAGAGAAATAGTGAGAAAAAAGAAGGACAGAGAGAGAGACGGGGGTGACGGGTGGGTGGAGAGAACATGCCGTAAAGATAACCTTGAGCTTTAAACATGACTTCCTAATTAAAATATTAAAAATATTAAAATGTGTATTTGGCCAATATCTCTTAAGGTAAACCTATAACTTTTCTTGCTCTATTGTAACATATGTGCTTTTAAAACATAGGAAATATAGAATCTTAGATGTAGAAAGGCCTTCAAAGTATAACATTTGTTTCTTTGTATTGGTAAGAAAACTGAGGTTATAGAGGAATTAAGTTACTTAACTAAGTCACATAACACGTTAAAACTGGAATTAGGGATAAACATATACTTTTGACACTTAGACTGGTAATCTTTCCAGTGAGCTTTTCTCCTTGCCTCTCAAGGAGAATATTTACTTCTTTTTGGGGCTTGATTTTGCTTAATTATTATCGATTATCTTGTCAATTACATGCAGAACCGGAGAATAATTTGTCAAGAATAAAAATAATACAAAAAAGCCAAAATAAAAAGATTTGTATTGATTTAATTGGAAGAAAAAACTATAGTTTTTCAGAGGTGTGATTAAAAGTTACAAATAAATAGATAAGATAATAAATTTTAATAAACTTTAACACATTAATCACATAGAAATAAGTTGAAAGTTCTACAAGTTCACGACGTAAAAGAAAAAAAAATGTGCCTAAGCTGATATTTTAAATTAAACTGGATATTGTTATGAAGGTCATGACAGGTAATTCAAAATGCCCACTGATTTGTCTGATCAATTATCACATGTTAATATAGCTAAGATTTCAGATTCACCTATATTGCATGCTGTGTAGACACGGGCTCAAATTATAGTGTCATAAATAACTTCTGTTTTGTTTTTGTACTTGGGATATATATGGATCTGAACAAAACACAAACCAGATGGAATGCTTAAGTAGTTATATTTTACACTGGACTACTTTCTGCCATGCATTAATGGCTGTATTTAGAATCATTTCTGATTTATTTAGAACTTTGCAACTGCATTTTTTATCAGGTAAAATATATGGCTTCTCACATAGCAGGAAGTCTTGATAATAGAATGTTGAAAAATAAAGCCATCGCTGTTGCTGTGGTAAAAAAAGAGAAGGATAAATGACAAGCCAAACTTTTTCACCGAACCCTGACGTAGACCATTGTTACTCAACAGGTCTTCTCTCAAGCACTAGCTGTTCAGAATTTGTAGAGGTGTTAATTTAAAAAGAAGGTGGGGAGGGGATTTTTTAGCCAAGTATGTTTGGGACAGCCAGATTTCTCAGCCCATTTAGAATGCATATTCCAACAGAATAGTTTATACAATTGTTGCTAATCTTATGCTATCTTTAAAGTGATTTTATTTGTCTTTCAGAGAATCCCTCAAGATTAGTGTGTTCTGTGGGATGTGCATAGGGAAATGCTGATATGGATACATTTAGTTGACTTACTTGCAATGCAATTTAGGGGTATGGCCAATAGGAGGTGGTGGAAAACTATAACTGAGGGAAGGACTGGAGGAAATACAAACCATAGACTTGGTACTCCTCTTGGGTAAGTCCTTGGGAACGGCCCCAAGCAAGGTCAACTCTCCACACAGAAGTTCCACGGACACCAACATATAAATAGATTATAGTATAGTAAGGAATACTATGTAAAGTGCCTTTCATGGTGAACTAATACTTTGGTTTAAGGTTATGTTTGAAGCAGATTTTTACTACATCTTATAATCGTGAAGAAGGGAAAAGAGATAATTGTAGAATAATTGAACTAAAAGTTGAACAGAACTCATATCATTAGATGAGTGAATATTGGTAAAGTACTTTAAACAGGTCTGGCACATGAAAAGTGATATTTAAATGGTTGTTAAATAAAATAAAACATGGTGGGAGGAGAGGAGAGAGATCAAAATAGCTTTGAAATGAATCCATATTGGATATGTATCAAACTATTCAAATATGTCTTTTATTTGAAGTTTAAAATAGTTTATTGTTGACATTTCCACTATGTTTTACTTTCTCCTTCAATTGAAAATATTATATCCAAAGAGTCATCTCAGACCTTCCTGTCTTTTGAACAGACGATAAAGCTTAAATTGATACCTATAAACTCATGTAATGTTTTGGGCAACTTTGTTGCTTAGTGATAGAGTGCTGGCTCATATTTCATAAATGCTTCTTATTGTTATTGTTAATTTGTTAAATGAATGTACGGATATACCCTTGTATAAGTGTTTAGTAGATATCTATATATAACCTGTTTTTTTTTTTTCCTTTCCTTGTTCTGAATCCACCAGGATGACCAAAAATACAGAGATTTTTTTCTTAAGGTCAGTGAAGCAAACTGTGGTACATTAAAAAAAAAAATGGCCTTAATTTTCTAAACTGCAGGTAAACTGTTTCTTGGTACCAAATCTCTGTAAGTCTGTATATTTTTACACAGTACTTTCAGTGTATATTCTGCATAATCTACAACTTAAGCATTAAGTATTAAATTATACATTAAATTAGATTCTAAGCTTTCCTGTATCTATTCCCTTTGCCATAGGTATATCAAATTATTCCAAAGGAATAAACATTTCTACTGAGTCTTAAAAATAAGGACTACAGTTAGCTATTTGTTGAATTATTATTTTTTGTTTACTCAAAGAGGCACAGACACTGACATGAAATATTAAATACCATCTATTCTTAATTCAAAAGAAACATTCTAAGTAATTAAAAGTAAAAAGAATAATGATTAATAATTAGCATTTTAAAAACTCTCATGCCTACATCAGCTTATGGGTGATATATAAAAATTTTCATTTATGAAAAAAAGTGATAATTTATTACTTCTTGATTGGTCATTCTGTTGCAAAGATATTTAACTTTCTTGGGGTAGGATATTTCACATTAATAGTACCTTTTGAAGATCTAAAGTTAATTAGTTCCCAGAATACATGATCATTTACATGAGAGAATCTTTTATTTGAAATTTAAGACCAGCATTTTTTTCTAAAGACAAGGTCATTTTTCACACTTGAATTATAAAGTAACTCAGCTCTACTAATGAAACCTATGAGTATAAACAGTGTGCAATTAATTTACAACTGAAAATAGAATAATTTTCCTCAACATCTTCAACTAATGAAACCTGATTCTTCTCTTAACTCAGCATATGCCCCTCCACACCCATAACCTTCATGCAAGAACCAGGCAGATGTCTTTTAACTGCCTTGGTAGTAAGCCTCTCTGCTTCATTAATGCACCCCTCTTGCCTCTGGGAATTTTGGGTTTTGACCTATTTCTCTGTCTATATCACTCTGTTCATTTCTCATTCTCCCTTACCAGCTGCTTGTATGTGTACATAGTATACGCATGCATTATATTTATTATGCTTTCATTCTCCCAAACTTGTAAAAAATACATCTTAAAAGTTATGTATGTAATTACTTCTCCATAGTATTTGGCATGAAGGATTTCAGTAATTGTATATAATCATAGGAAGTTGAAGAATGTTTTTTGAACAGGTTCAGGAAGGATGTTATTCTCAAAAAGAGAGTCAAAGACTAGTACACAGATAATGAAGGATTTTTCCCCTAAAAATATATTATCAGTAACTACTGTCTTTTGCTAGGCTGCTAATTTGTTAAGGAGAAAATAAACCAGGGTTAAGTAAGTTAACAGTGAGAAACTGTTTTTGTTCTGATGCAGGTTAGGAGGCTGGATATTATAAAGGGTCTAGATCCCGGTTCTTTCAGGTGTCCTATAATTTAGGGTTTCATTAGGAAAAAAGATACTGCTCTAACATATTTCAAGCAGAAAGGGATTTAAAATAGGAAATTAGAGAGTTATAAAACTGTCAGAGGGCTGAGGGAATCAGATCAAGGAAGCCAATACTGATGTTTAGGAAATAATGAATTACAAAAACAGCAGGGAAATAACCCCAATGATTGTAGCAGTCTGCAGCCCTGAAGTGGGTGATTAGTAGAAGAATGCAAAGAAGCCCGGGCAAACCTTTCTATTTAACTGCCAATGTCCATAGGCCTCCCCAACTCTGAGTGGAACAATAATGGTTCTACTTCTCTTCCTCTTTCCAGATCTTGCACATAGAAACTAAACGAGAATCCCTCTATTGTGTGAGTCTGGAAAATGTAGTTTCCAGTCTTCCAACCACAGCAGTACAGGGACAAGCTTAGAAACGAAGGGATGCTGTTGATTACCAGCATATAATACGTGCTGAATTAGGTAAAACCATGTTGATGGCTACCAGAGTTGAAGAGTATTTGTAAATTTTGAAATTAATCTATAGAAGCCACTCTGCAGTGCAGTTAGTTTATACAACTGTTGAAGAAGGAGAACTGATCCTTTTCTATGGCAGTATTTTTCTAATATGTTAAGATGATATTGTCAGAGAGGTTTATTATAAATATGACTATGAAGTTTCATGCTATGAGATATCTATACAGATGTAGAAATGTGATTTCAAATAATTAAAAAGGCTGAGAAGTGTTTTTCTTCAGTATTAATGAAAACTCTTCTGTGTTCTTAAAGCTTTGCTTTTATCTGAAAATGTTTTCTTGTTTTTGTTAGCATGTTTTGCTCAGTTATTACTTTTCAGGAATGACTAACCGTGTACAAAGGTTAATAGAATCAAAGGCTAAACGGCTACAGTATGAGAAAATTGAATTATGACAGTCATTTAAAACATGTTTTAAAGTATCAACTGTGAAGAAGACACTGGGTTTTGTGTTAGAATTTCAAAGACGGTAAGATAGCCATGTGACTCAACTCTGAATGACTTAAGCCTAGTGGAGAAGTGTACAGGCTAGTAGAACAACCAGTGGACAAAGAATGATACCAATCATTAATCTGGACACGCCAGGGGCCTTATTAAGAATAGTGCACAAGAAAAAGGCTTATGAAAATCAAGTGCTGAACACTTACTTCTCTGAATTAAAGATTAGTAATCCATGTCTCACTCAGGTAGCAAACCTGATAGAACTTTCAGAGCTTCTAAAAGTGCCTCATTTACAGTAAGAAGTAGCTGCTTAGGAAATGAAAAACTATGGTTCAGTTATCTTCTCAATGATAATGAAACCTACTCAAGAAATTGTGAAATAAGACTGGAAATTATTAAACAGGAAAAGCGTGATCATTGGCAGCTCAGGATCTCTTAATGGTGTTACACAAGAAGTCCCCTCATATCCATAATTCCATTAATGAGAGGCCTATATTTAGCCTGGAATCCAATTAGGCAGCACTGTTAACAGAAGAAGTGGGATATAACCCTCTTCAGAGCCAAAGCCTAGACACCTGCATTCTTGGTGACATAGGGCCCACAAGGGCAGGTTACAGACGTCCCTGCAGTTTGTGGAGATGTTGGTGGAACAAATCTTCATGGAAATCAAGACATAATGGCTTGGTATAATTGAGAAGATATCTGAGCAGTGCATTAGGAAAATTTGAGACTAATCTGCAAATAATGGCTCCCAAACAAGTAAGTGAATCAATCCCAGAGGAGATGGTATAGGACACACTGACAATGAGCAAAACTTGGACAATACAGTGAGAAGAGACTGGGCAAAAAGCACATTTGTCTTGGCCAACTTTTTAAATATCCTTGTCCATGTTTTGTTGAAGAGGAAGTGAGAGTTTACATTGAAACACACTGTAAATCCTTTGTAGTTTGGTGTATATGCTTACGCACAAGTTTGTGTCTAATAAGATAATATCATTACAAAATGTTGGTTCAATCATCCTCACTTAACCCAGTTATTGAGACACATGGTCAGGGTAGGTTCTCATGTCAAATTATTTCATGATTCTGGTGACCATAACTAAAGTTCTTATTTCAGTTTGGTTATGCTATATACTGTCCTTAGCAGTATGTGACCCAACTTTTGGATAAATTTACCAACAGAATTAAAATGAAGCTAAATTATAAAAAGCATTTGTTGTTAGAGCAGAACTTTATCCTCGAAGGTTAAAAATTGTTGGTAGTATTGTAACAGAGAATCTTGGATTCCCTTATTTGTTATATTGCTTTCACACAAGAGAATCAATATTTTTGAAAACAATCATTTTTCATGGGATTGATCATGCTAAGTAGTGATCTTCTGAGTAATGTTATTTTCAAATCCACATTTGACTGAATAAAGACAAATAGCTAGAATGAAATATAATTTGCTTTATGTGATTTCTCAGCTTGAAGCAATTTATATGTGATGATAACATATAGATCTTCTGAAAATTCTCTTCAAAAAATCAAACTTTATTATCTGTGGATTCTTCTGAATCTTCTTTTTGAGTGAGGATTTCTATTGGATGCAATAATAATTTTGATAACAGCATAGATATATAAGTAGATGTAATTTGCTTTTATATAATAGTATAAATACATATTTAAAGCACAGTATTCTATGTTATAGTAGTTAAAAGAGCACTGCATTTTCCAGTACAAAGAAAAAATATGTAAAAATAAGTATATTTTACGATTAATTTTTGCAACTTGAAAATGGGGAACTAATTTATTTGGGAATAATGAGTGGTATGAATATTTATCTTTCATGAAAAGCTCTATTTCAGGTATATTTGCTTACAGACCAGGTGAGGAATCAGTCAGAAGGGGGTTCCCTAGTGTATGACAAGATCACCATTTCCCAAAGTCAATTCTGCAGAGTATTAGTCTGTCTGTCTATCTATCCATCTATCTATCTATCTATCTATCTATCTATCTATCTATCTATCTATCTATCATCTATCTCACCTACTGTGTGCTGTGTGTATGTTAGCCTTTAGTAGACTAATCTATGTTGTAAATCTCAGAGAACAGAATGCTATAGGCACAATTTCCTTGACTTATTTCACTTTTTGACCTCAGAGACCCACTTCCGCATGTATTGTTTTTGTTGTCTTTTGAATACATTTGGGTGGCCCAGCAACCTCACCCAGTTTGACATAAACTGTATAATTGCTTCTTTAGAAATTTACAAGGCCAAATGCTAAGAGATTAAGCCAGGCAGGCTAAATGTTACTGCCTGCTGACTTTATTACCCACTTTGGTTCAAAGGTCATGAGAATCAGCCTTGAGGAAATGCCTTAAAAACCAAGAGACACACAAAAATAAATATTTTTTTTTCTCAAGACCTTAAAATGCACATGAATTCTCTAAAACTGGTGAGTACTCTGAATATTTGAGAAATAATGAAAAATAAGGAATGCCATCAAAATTTTAAAAATAGTTTGCAGAGACAGACAGATAGAAATAGAGTGATAGAGAGAGAGATTAGAGATGATTCTAATATTGTCTTTTTGAAATTTTATAAGACTTTTAACTCTCGCAAAATAGATCCTTCATGAAAATGATGCACTTTATGGAATAAATCTTGTGGCATTTTATAGGGTGAGAAACATTGCTATATATCTTTCAATAATATTACACAATATAGGTTTCTTGATAGATTAAATAAAGTCCTTATTAAGAAGCAAAACCCACGAGAAAAAAATAAAATAAAATGATTTCATGTTTTAAATTTGCTCTGTTCTTTCAAGGGAAAATCATTTTGCCAAACAGACTGTATATTTTTTCAGAAGTGGTAATTTGGTCTTCTCCACCCAGGCAAGGTCAATTCCACCTCAGAAATAGTAATCTATCTTTTTTTTTTTTTTTTTTTTTTATACTGCAGGTTCTTATTAGGCATCAATTTTATACACATCGCTGTATACATGTCAATCCCAATCGCCCAATTCAGCACACCACCATCCCCACCTCACTGCAGTTTTCCCCCCTTGGTGTCCATATGTCCATTCTCTACATCTGTGTCTCAACGTCTGCCCTGCAAACTGGCTCATCTGTACCATTTTTCTAGGTTCCACATACATGCATAAATATACGATATTTATTTTTCTCTTTCTGACTTACTTCACTCTGTATGACAGTCTCTAGATCCATCCACGTCTCAACAAATGACTCAATTTCGTTCCTTTTTATGGCTGAGTAATATTCCATTGTATATATGTACCACTTCTTCTTTATCCATTCGTCTGCTGATGGGCATTTAGGTTGCTTCCATGACCTGGCTATTGTAAATAGTGCTGCAATGAACATTCGGGTGCATGTGTCTTTTTGAATTACGGTTTTCTCTGGGTATATGCCCAGTAGTGGGATTGCTGGGTCATATGGTAATTCTATTTTTAGTTTTTTAAGGAACCTCCATATTGTTCTCCATAGTGGCTGTATCAATTTACATTCCCACCAACAGTGCAAGAGGGTTCCCTTTTCTCCACACCCTCTCCAGCATTTGTTGTTTGTAGATTTTCTGATGATGCCCATTCTAACAGGAGTGAGGTGATACCTCATTGTAGTTTTGATTTGCATTTCTCTAATAATTAGTGATGTTGAGCATCTTTTCATGTGCTTCGTGGCCGTCTGGATGTCTTCTTTGGAGAAATGTCTATTTAGGTCTTCTGCCCATTTTTGGATTGGGGTGTTTGTTTCTTTGATATTGAGCTGAATGAGCTGTTTATATATTTTGGAGATTAATCCTTTGTCCGTTGATTCATTTGCAAATATTTTCTCCCATTCTGAGGGTTGTCTTTTCGTCTTGTTTATGGTTTCCTTTGCTGTGCAAAAGCTTTGAAGTTTCATTAGGTCCCACTTGTTTATTTTTGTTTTTATTTCCATTACTCTAGGAGGTGGATCAAAAAAGATCTTGCTGTGATTTATGTCAAAGAGTGTTCTTCCTATGTTTTCCTCTAAGAGTTTTATAGTGTCCAGTCTTATATTTAGGTCTCGAATCCATTTTGAGTTTATTTTTGTGTATGGTGTTAGGGAGTATTCTAATTTCATTCTTTTACATGTAGCTGTCCAGTTTTCCCAGCACCACTTATTGAAGAGACTGTCTTTTCTCCATTGTATATCTTTGCCTCCTTTGTCATAGATTAGTTGACCATAGATGCGTGGGTTAATCTCTGGGCTTTCTATCTTGTTCCATTGATCTATGTTTCTGTTTTTGTGCCAGTACCATATTGTCTTGATTACTGTAGCTTTGTAGTATAGTCTGAAGTCAGGGAGTCTGATTCCTCCAGCTCCATTTTTTTGCCTCAAGACTGCTTTGGCTATTCGGGGTCTTTTGTGTCTCCATACAAATTTTAAGATGATTTGTTCTAGCTCCATAAAAGATGCCATTGGTAATTTGATAGGGATTGCATTGAATCTGTAGATTGCTTTGGGTAGTATACTCATTTTCACAATGTTGATTCTTCCAATCCAAGAACATGGTATATCTCTCCATCTGTTGGTATCATCTTTAATTTCTTTCATCAGTGTCTTATAGTTTTCTACATACAGGTCTTTTGTCTCCCTAGGTAGGTTTATTCCTAGGTATTTTATTCTTTTTGTTGCAATGGTAAAAGGGAGTGTTTCCATAATTTCTCTTTCAGATTTTTCATCATTTGTGTATAGGAATGCAAGAGATTTCTGTGCATTAATTTTGTATCCTGCAACTTTACCATATTCATTAATTAGCTCTAGCAGTTTTCTGGTGGCAGTTTTAGGATTCTCTATGTATAGTATCATGTCATCCGCCAACAGTGACAGTTTTACTTCTTCTTTTCCAATTTGTATTCCTTTTATTTCTTTTTCTTCTCTGACTGCCGTGGCTAGGACTTCCAGAACTATGTTGAATAATAGTGGTGAGAGTGGACATCCTTGTCTCGTTCCTGATCTTAGAGGAAATGTTTTCAGTTTTTCACCATTGAGAATGATGTTTGCTGTGGGTTTGTCATATATGGCCTTGATTATGTTGAGGTAGGTTCCCTCTATGCCCACTTTCTGGAGAGTTTTTATCAGAAATGGGTGTTGAATTTTGTCAAAAGCTTTTTCTGCATCTATTGAGATGATCATATGGTTTTTATTCTTCAATTTGTTAATATGGTGTATCACATTGATTGATTTGCGTATATTGAAGAATCCTTGCATCCCTGGGATAAATCCCACTTGATCGTGGTGTATGATCCTTTTAATGTGTTGTTGGATTCTGTTTGCTAGTATTTTGTTGAGGAATTTTGCATCTATATTCATCAGTGATATTGGTCTGTAATTTTCTTTTTTTGTAGTGTCTTTGTCTGGTTTTGGTATCAGGGTGATGGTGGCCTCATAGAATGAGTTTGGGAGTGTTCCTTCCTCTGCAATTTTTTGGGAGAGTTTGAGAAGGATGGGTGTTAGCTCTTCTCTAAATGTTTGATAGAATTCACCTGTGAAGCCATCTGGTCCTGGACTTTTGTTTGTTGGAAGATTTTTAATCACAGTTTCAATTTCATTACTTGTGATTGGTCTGTTCATATTTTCTATTTCTTCCTGATTCAGTCTTGGAAGGTTATACCTTTCTAAGAATTTGTCCATTTCTTCCAGGTTGTCCATTTTGTTGGCATAAAGTTGCTTGTAGTAGTCTCTTAGGATGCTTTGTATTTCTGCGGTGTCTGTTGTAACTTCTCCTTTTTCATTTCTGATTTTATTGATTTGAGTCCTCTCCCTCTTTTTCTTGATGAGTCTGGCTAACGGCTTATCAATTTTGTTTATCTTCTCAAAGAACCAACTTTTAGTTTTATTGATCTTTGGTATTGTTTTCTTTGTTTCTATTTCATTTATTTCTGCTCTGATCTTTATGATTTCTTTCCTTCTGCTAACTTTGGGTTTTGTTTGTTCTTCTTTCTCTAGTTTCTTTAGGTGTAAGGTTAGATTGTTTACTTGAGATTTTTCTTGTTTCTTTAGGTAGGCTTGTATAGCTATAAACTTCCCTCTTAGAACCGCTTTTGCTGCATCCCATAGGTTTTGGGTCGTCGTGTTTTCATTGTCATTTGTCTCTAGGTATTTTTTTATTTCCTCTTTGATTTCTTCAGTGATCTCTTGGTTATTTAGTAACGTATTGTTTAGCCTCCATGTGTTTGTCTTTTTTACGTTTTTTTCCCTGTAATTCATTTCTAATCTCATAGCGTTGGGGTCAGAAAAGATGCTTGATATGATTTCAATTTTCTTAAATTTACTGAGGCTTGATTTGTGACCCAAGATGTGATCTATCCTGGAGAATGTTCCGTGCGCACTTGAGAAGAACGTGTAATCTGCTGTTTTTGGATGGAATGTCCTATATATATCAATTAAATCTATCTGGTCTATTGTGTCATTTAAAGCTTCTGTTTCCTTATTTATTTTCATTTTGGATGATCTGTCCATTGGTGTAAGTGAAGTGTTAAAGTCCCCCACTATTATTGTGTTACTGTCGATTTCCTCTTTTATAGCTGCTAGCAGTTGCCTTATGTATTGAGGTGCTCCTGTGTTGGGTGCATATATATTTATAATTGTTATATCTTCTTCTTGGATTGATCCCTGGATCATTATGTAGTGTCCTTCCTTGTCTCTTGTAACATTCTTTATTTTAAAGTCTATTTTATCTGATATGAGTATAGCTACTCCAGCTTTCTTTTGATTTCCATTTGCATGGAATATCTTTTTCCATCCCCTCACTTTCAGTCTGTATGTGTCCCTAGGTCTAAAGTGGGTCTCTTGTAGACAGCATCTATATGGGTCTTGTTTTTGTATCCATTCAGCCAGTCTATGTCTTTTGGTTGGGGCATTTAATCCATTCACGTTTAAGGTAATTACCGATATGTATGTTCCTATGACCATTTTCTTAATTGTTTTGGGTTTGTTTTTGTAGGTCCTTTTCTTCTCTTGTGTTTCCCACTTAGAGAAGTTCCTTTAGCATTTGTTGTAGAGCTGGTTTGGTGGTGCTGAATTCTCTTAGCTTTTGCTTGTCTGTAAAGCTTTTGATTTCTCCATCAAATCTAAATGAGATCCTTGCCGGGTAGAGTAATCTTGGTTGTAGGTTCTTCCCTTTCATCACTTTAAGTATATCATGCCACTCCCTTCTGGCTTGCAGAGTTTCTCCTGAGAAATCAGCTGTTAACCTTATGGGAGTTCCCTTGTATGTTATTTGTCGTTTTTCCCTTGCTGCTTTCAATAATTTTTCTTTGTCTTTAATTTTTGCCACTTTGATTACTATGTGTCTCGGCGTGTTTCTCCTTGGGTTTATTCTGTATGGGACTCTCTGCGCTTCCTGGACTTGGGTGGCTATTTCCTTTCCCATGTTAGGGAAGTTTTCGACTATAATCTCTTCAAATATTTTCTCTGGTCCTTTCTCTCTCTCTTCTCCTTCTGGGACCCCTATAATGCGAATGTTGTTGCGTTTAATGTTGTCCCAGAGGTCTCTTAGGCTGTCTTCATTTCTTTTCATTCTTTTTTCTTTAGTCTGTTCCACAGCAGTGAATTCCACCATTCTGTCTTCCAGGTCACTTATCCGTTCTTCTGCCTCAGTTATTCTGCTATTGATTCCTTCTAGTGTAGTTTTCATTTCAGTTATTGTATTGGTCATCTCTGTTTGTTTGTTCTTTAATTCTTCTAGGTCTTTGTTAATCATTTCTTGCATCTTCTCAATCTTTGCCTCCATTCTTATTCCGAGGTCCTGGATCATCTTCACTATCATTATTCTGAATTCTTTTTCTGGAAGGTTGCCTATCTCCACTTCATTTAGTTGTTTTTCTGGGGTTTTTTCTTGTTCCTTCATCTGGTACATAGCCCTCTGCCTTTTCATCTTCTCTATCTTTCTGTAACTGTGGTTTTTGGTCCACAGGCTGCAGGATTGTAGTTTTTCTTGCTTCTGTTGTCTGCCCTCTGGTGGTTGAGGCTATCTAAGAGGCTTGATGGGAGGCTCTGGTGGTGGGTAGAGCTGACTGTTGCTGTGGCGGTCAGAGCTCAGTAAAAAACAGTAATCTATCTTTGACTGTGGCAAATTCTTGTCATCTCAAGGTGGGAACAAGAGGAGGAGTCCAGCCCATTATTTTGTTAAGTTCCATTTTCTCACTGAGATATAGAAAATAATAGCAAAGGAAGAATTCAAGATTCCAGTTCCTAAATCCTGGCCATTATTACTTTGCTTTCTTTATCTTTTTATTTTATGTCTGATTAGACTGAAGAAAGAATACTTATGTACAATCTGAATAAATTATTCAATGTTAAGGGAATACCCTGAGTAATTTTCTGTGGAAAGCAAACCATAGATTAGAACTCATTGCCAATGAATGCTGCTGGAAACAAAAAGTTGTGACCACCTGAACCCAAGCCAGCACTGAATTAAGCTGAAACTTCTCTGGGCCAATATATGTCAGAGCACTGTCACATCTATTGTTTCCAAATCTAATGATTCATCAAATAAGAGTAAGAAAATACAAGTCTGTGGGGGTGATTAGAAAGCTGAATATATACGAATGTTATATTAATGGCACTTTTTGCAGTCACAAATCTAAAAATGAAATTTTAGAGCCAAATATGGAAAGATTCTGCTGTTAAGTGACTTAAAATGAACTTCTGTTTCAAGCTTTAAACATTTTATAGGGGGACTCTGTCAGGATATTTGTTCCTACTGATATTGAAAAATAATTTTAAGGGGAAAGTGTTGAATGCTTTTTTATCTCCGAGTTGTTTAAAATAGCGCACATTTCTCCCCACTCCCGACAGCTCTTTTGGGACATTCTGCTATGGGAAGGCCTTATAGTGACAAGTGCTATTGTCATTTTACCCGGATGCTGTCACTTCAAAGATTTGATTTGAGTCATTTCTGCCTAATGGGTCACAATTTTTTTAATGCAGGGAAAATATGTCTATGAATACAGGAATCACACTCCGAAGTGAGGATTTCCCAAATAGTGCATAAGTTTATTGTGAACCCACTGTGCTCCCAGGACTATAAAACATAATCTATAATTGAGCCTGTGACACTGTAGTGGACTCTGGACGTTCCTTATTGACTCATTTAATAGTAAAAAAAAAACTTTAGGAGATTCCACTCCCAGATATCCATGTACCTTTATAAATTACATATGTTTAGTATATATTTTTATTATGTTATTTTCATTAAAAACATAGCCAAAAAAATACACTAAAAAGATAAATGAATATAAATTAAATAAATAATATTTTTAAAGTATTCTTAATTGTAATTATTAATCAGAAATATAATGACAAAAGTATGTTTATAATTTCTTTATGTTTTTGAAATTTTGATTTAATATTTTGTGGTAAGGTGATTGGAAACCCTGATTCTAATTTCTGTATATTTCTGTACTTCATTTTAATAGCTGACATACCTGTAAAACTTACTTGTAAAAGAGACATAGATCTGAAAGGCTTTATACATTGACAAAATTTATTAAAGCAGGACACCCATTTTTTTCAATTATAAAAAACATAACTTAAAAAAAAAATTGGTTCTAAGTTTTCAGCTTTCCTGCTTTTAGTCTTTGTTACAAGTTTATTATAATGCCAATAAACTTTTATATTGCTAACGAATACTTTCAAAACTCACTACACTCCATTTAAAAAGTTAAAAAATTCAATTTTCAGGTCCCTTAAGAATGTAGATTTGAGCAATTTAGAAATGGCTCACTTTAATTATTAAAACTAAAAATAATTTAAAGTATTTTAAGAATCTCTTTATAGCAAAAGTTTTCTTTTGCTCATTTTTAAAAAATATCTTTGAAAGGAGAATTAAGTTTTTTTTATAATTTGTTTTACAAATTGAAAGAAACCATGCCAAAGAAGCTATGTACCGTATAATCCCATTTATATGACATTCTGGAAAAGGTAAACTAGAGGATAGAACACAGATCAGTGGTTGCAAGGGTTGAGCTGGGGGGGAAGTGTTGACTACAAAAGGGCCACACTTGAAAAGTTTTAGGGTGGTGGAATCCTTTTGCATAATACTGTAGTTGGGAGATGTGACACCGCATTTTTCAAAACAACAGTGTATTTAACTGTACATAGATTAAAAATCAACTGTGATGTTGAGAATCTCAGGATAGAAGGCCCACTGTGACAAATGTGTCACACATGGATGACATTCCCGAAAAGGCAGCAAAAAGGAGCTGACCTAAGAAACTTTGGAAACCATTGTTTTGACTGGCTTCTATAGAGGTAAAGCAAAAAATTAAAGGTAAATTCATTCCGCACTGGGGCATGTGTTAGTAGTTCTGAAACTACATGTATACTGAGGTTGAACAAAAATAAATAAAATGTACATAATGGTAGTCAAGCTTCTCACTGTCAGAGAATGAGGTTATAAGTAAACAAGGAGGGATTAGAATAAACTCTGTGGTGCTGGACTACACTTATTTAATATATGTATGCAGATAACAGACACAGAAATTAATATATCTGTATACATAGGATAGTAAATACATACATCTCCCAGCTCTCTCCACCAAGAGGTCCTTGAAGCAGTAGCAATGAATGTACTTAATTCCTGGACTTATTTTGTAAATACCATTTTCCAATAATAGGAACCAGTGCTCCTGGAGAAATCAGCTGATTCTAAGGTTAGGGCAGGATAATACCAGTTGAGGCTGGGAGCATGTCTAAATGACACAGGAGACAATCTGAAAAAGCTCCCAATGGCCAAGCTGAAACAATCTGATCAACAAAATAAATAACCATAATATTGGATTAAAACCCAAAGAATAAAATAAACATTCATAAATCAACACTGATATAAATGATTGAAAAATAAATAAATTAACTGGGGAGAAGGGACAAATAATAAATGTAGAAGGATTTCAAATAATAAAAATTTCCAGTATTATTCAGAAGAATTCCATATAATGAATGTAGAAGGAGTGAGGAAAGTAGAAAATCACCCTTACTACATCACGATGATAATTGCTGCAGGCACAATCCATGGATGAATGTTAAAATTCGTGGACAAAACTTTAAGGAGAATAAGAATATTTGCATGGCCACAAAATAATTCTCTGCCCAAATATTTATTAGTTATCATAATATTTTATATTCTTTGATACTTCTCCCTCCAGGAAGTGAGGCTTAATTCTCCTTCCTTGTGTAGAGGCTAGATCTAGTGACTCACTGCTTTTTTTTTTTTTGGTAATATCTTTATTTTTTTATTTTTATATTTTTATTGGTTGAGTTTCAGTGTTATATTAGTTTCAGGTGTACAACAAATTGATTCAGTTATACATACCCATATAACTTTTTTTTCAGATCTTTTCCTTTATGGGTTATTACTAAATATTGAGTATAATTCCCTGTGCTACATAGTAGGTACTTGTTGGCTATCTATTTAGTATACAGTAGTATGTATATATTAATCTTAAACTCCTAATCTATCCCTTCCCCGCTTTTCCCTTTGATAACCGTGACTGTGTTTTCTATGCCTGTGAGTCTCTTTCTGTTTTGTATATAGATTCATTTGCATTATTTTTTAAATTCCACATATAAGTAATATCATATGATATTTGTCTTTCTCTTTCTGACTTCCTTCACTAAGTATGATAATCTCTAGGTCCATCCATGATGCTGCACGTGGCATTATTTCATTCTTTTTTATGGCTGAGTAGTATTCCATTGTGTGTGTGTGTGTGTGTGTATATATATATACACACACACACATCTATATACCACATCTTCTTTATCCATTCATCTGTCAATGGACTCACTTCTAATGAATACAGTTAAGGAAATGGAAAGATAGTAACTTTGTAATGAGAAATCCGGCAGACACCACCTTAACCAAGTGATCAAGGTTAACATTACGA
Source organism: Eschrichtius robustus (assembly GCF_028021215.1). NCBI lineage: Eukaryota > Metazoa > Chordata > Mammalia > Artiodactyla > Eschrichtiidae > Eschrichtius > Eschrichtius robustus. The sequence goes on from NC_090825.1 coordinate 37,285,486, forward strand.
GTGAAGAGGAGCTTCAGGGTGGTGGAAGAGTAAGACGTGGAGATCACCTTCCTCCCCACAAATACATCAGAAATACATCTACATGTGGAACAACTCCTACAGAACACCCACTGAACGCTGGCAGAAGACCTCAGACCTCCCAAAAGGCAAGAAACTCCCCACATACCTGGCTAGGGCAAAAGAAAAAAGAAAACACAGAGACAAAAGAATAGGGACGGGACCTGCACCAGTGGGAGGGAGCCGTGAAGGAGGAAAGGTTTCCACGCACTAGGAGCCCCTTTGCGGGTGGAGACTGCGGGTGGCGGAGGGGGGAAGCTTCGGAGCCACGGAGGAGAGCGCAGCCACAGGGGTGCGGAGGGCAAAGCGGAGAGATGCCCGCACAGAGGCTCGGCGCCTACCAGCACTCACCAGCCCGAGAGGCTTGTCTGCTCAGCCGCTGGGGCGGGCGGGGGCTGGGAGCCGAGGCTCAGGCTTCGGTCGTACCCCAGGGAGAGGACTGGGGTTGGCGGCGTGAACACAGCCTGAAGGGGGCTAGTGCGCCACAGCTAGCCGGGAGGGAGTCCGGGAAAAAGTCTGGAGCTGCCGAAAAGGCAAGAGACTTAGTTTTCCTAAAGGAAAACTTAGGCAGGACACTCTATGACATAAATCACAGCAAGATCCTTTTTGACCCACCTCCAAGAGAAATGGAAATAAAAACAAAAATAAACAAATGGGACCTAATGAAACTTAAAAACTTTTGCACAGCAAAGGAAACCATAAACAAGATGAAAAGACAACCCTCAGAATGGGAGAAAATATTTGCAAATGAAGCAACTGACAAAGGATTAATCTCCAAGATTTACAAGCAGCTCATGCAGCTCAATATTGAAAAAACAAACAACCCAATCCAAAAATGGGCAGAAGACCTAAACAGACATTTCTCCAAAGAAGATATACAGATTGCCAACAAACACATGAAAGAATGCTCAACATCATTAATCATTAGAGAAATGCAAATCAAAACTACAATGAGATATCATGTCACACTGGTCAGAATGGCCATCATCAAAAAATCTACAAACAATAAATGCTGGAGAGGGTGTGGAGAAAAGGGAACCCTCTTGCACTGTTGGTGGGAATGTAAATTGATACAGCCACTATGGAGAACAGTATGGACGTTCCTCAAAAAACTAAAAATAGAACTACCATAGGACCCAGCAATCCCACTACTGGGCATATATCCTGAGAAAACCATAATTTAAAAAGTGTCATGTACCACAATGTTCATTGCAGCTCTATTTACAATAGCCAGGACGTGGAAACAACCTAAATGTCCATCGAAAGATGAATGGATAAAGAAGGTGTGGCACATATATACAATGGAATATTACTCAGCCATAAAAAGAAACGAAATTGAGTTATTTGTAGTGAGGTGGATGGACCTAGAGTCTGTCATACAGAGTGAAGTAAGTCAGAAAGAGAAAAACAAATACCGTATGCTAACACATATATATGGAATCTAAAAAACAAACAAAAAAAATGGTCATGAAGAACCTAGGGGCAAGGCGGGAATAAAGACACAGACCTACTAGAGAATGGACTTGAAGATACGGGGAGGGGGAAGGGTAAGCTGGGACAAAGTGAGAGAGTGGCATGGACATAAATACACTACCAAATGTAAAATAGATAGCTAGTGGGAAGCAGCCGCATAGCACAGGGAGATCAGCTTGGTGTTTTGTGACCACCTAGAGGGGTGGCATAGGGAGGATGGGAGGGAGAGAGATGCAAGAGGGAAGAGATATGGGGTTATATGTATATGTATAACTGATTCACTTTGTTATAAAGCAGAAACTAACACACCATTGTAAAGCAATTATACTCCAATAAAGATGTTAAAAAAAAAAATTACAAGTAAAAAGTCATGTTGATATCCAATACCCTCTGATGTAATGCGATGAGAAGGATACTTCACCAAAATCCATAACCCCAGTCTGATCATGAGAAAATATCAGGGAAACCCAAATCAACATTCTTCAAAAGTGTCAAGGTCATGAAAATAAAGAAAAGCGAAGAAGCTGTCAGAGATTCTAGGATTACAGGAGAGTAAGGAGACTTGGTGACTAAATGCAGTGTAGTGCCCTGAATTAGATTCTGCAACAGAGAATGAACAATAGTGGAAAAAACTTGGGAAGGCTGAATAAAATCTGTATTTTAGTTATTAGTGTTGCACTGATGTTAATTTCTTAGGTTTTATACATATATATAAAATTACATCACCTCATAGTGTTATAATGAACATTAAGTAATTTAATAATGTAAAGCTCTTAGAACAGAGCACACACTAAATATTTAATAAACGTCAGCTGTTATTTTTATTTTTAATTTTATTTGACAGTCATATCTATAAATAGAAAAGATAAGTGTTTTTTTTTCCATTAGATTGGTTGAGTATTTTAATAATATCTTTTCTGGTATTAAATTGAAATTCTTTGTGAAGTATTGAAAGATATAAAGAGAAAAGTAAGATAATTTCAATTGCATGAACTGGACATAGCCGCTGTTAACTTGGTGTTCTATTCCCTGCCAGCATTTTCTGGTATAAACATATATGTACTTGTGTATAAAATATGATGAAGACAGTTTTTTCACCAAGTTTTGCAGTAAGAGTATTTATGGGTGACTACAAGAAGGGTGTCTTCCTCCGAATGGGGTATCAATACAAATGAACACTTAGCATCTAATATGTGCCATGCAATCTTTTAAATACTTTATGTGTATAATGTAATTTCATTTAATCCTCACAACAGTTTCATAATGAAAGTGCTTTAATTATGAACCCAATTTTGCAGGAAAAGAAATGCCCTCACTTCTAGTGGATGGGGAGCCATGGCTTGATCACGGGAGTCTGATTCCAGAGTCCACGTTGTTTACTGCTGGCCTGTACAATCATCCATCCCTCGGTATCCAGTATTCATGGAGGAATTGGTTCCAGGAACATCCACAGATACCAAAATCCGCAGACGCTCAAGTCTTGTGTATAACATGTTGTAGTATTTGCAAATAAGATATGCACATTCCGCCACATACTTCAAATTATCTCTAGAGTCCTTTTAATACAGAATACGTTGTAAATGCTATGTAAGTAGTTGCAAATTCAAGTTTTGCTTTTTGGAAATTTCTGGAATTTTTTTTCAAATATTTTCGATCCACCATTGACTGAATCCATGGATGTGGAACCCACAGATACGGAGACCCAACTGTACTGCCTCCATAAATTTGCTTTTACAAGATATCTCAGGCACTACAAAATTTAAACTAAGTCATGTCTTGAATTTGGTGGGTCCCGGGGTCATACGAGGTGGTGCTACAAATTCCCCAGAGTCCCGGGTGGTATTTTCCAACCTCTCAGTCTGTCCTGTTCAGCTAAATCCCAAAGAAACATTCCCTGCATTTTACCTAGGAAAAGTGGTGGACGTGGGTCTACTCCTCCTTATCCTGCAGGTGAAATCCTTGGAGTCACAGCTGGACGTGTGAGGAGTTCTAGCTAATGTCCCATCTTGGGCAGGCTCTGGGCTGGGATGCTTGCTGACCTTCCTGCTTCCACTCCTGTATGACAATACAGATTTGTAAAGTGTAGAAACAATGAATAGAAATACTTATTACAGACTGTATCTGAGTCTTTTCCTCTAAGGAATAAGAAGAGTTCAAAAATATAATCTTCAAAGTTTCGTAAAGGAGCTTATTTTGATGCTTTGGAAAAGTAACAGAAACTGAGTAATACCAGCTGCCATGAACATATACTTTGAAATAGGGAGTGAATACCAGCCCACAATCAAGTCCATAGTTCCTTTTCATTTTTTCCAAAAGACCTTAACTGCCAAATACTGAAAATAGGATTTTTTAAATTTGTGATGCGAAGTAGTGGCTGCAGATAAGAAGAGACTGATTCCTAGCCGATTCAAAAACTTTTCTTGGCTGAAAATATGAGGGAGTAGAAATAGAGGGTGCAATTATTTATTGGCAAAATTGGCACATATTGAGTAGTACTTTTCTGAGCGCCTTATTCTTGATGAATAGCATCATGTGTTAAATTGAATTTGAGTTTTTGTGGATGACTGAGCTAAATTTATTTTCAAGCTCAGAAGCTTTCTAATTGTCTGTATAACTACATAGTGGAATAGATGCTGTATGTTAAAAATAACCAACCTGAATACATTTCGTGTTTTTTTCCTATAGTAGCATAAAGCCACCTGAGCATCTATAAAAAATAAATTCAAATAGCCATATATATGATAATTTAAAATATTAATATGATAATATTTATGCTTTTAGGCACAAATGATTCAGTCACCTCATCAATTCCAAATAGTGCCATGTTCATTATAGTAGTTGAAGTAATATAATTTGTATGACTTTGTCTTCTTTCACCTGCAGATTCTTGGGTTTTGGCTACACCGTCCTCACAGTACCATCACGAGAAACAGAAACTCTACTGATCCACAGACACCATCCTCTACACAAAAAGCTTTCCTGGTTAGAATTCATCTTTCCTCTGAGCTATCTTAAGATTTATTGTGGCACCACTCATATTACAGATGCTGTGTATATGGAAAAGAAGCAGTAGCTTTGTATCACAGCTATATGCATAATCATGCCCCACTGTTTGTACTTTTCAGATAAGTGCATTTTTATTAAAGCAATCATTATTAGAATTACTAGAATATATTAATCATAATTAAAGTAATTATTTTTATATTATGGAAAACATGTTTTAAGTGTTCTTGCATTCTGCAGCTATCCAAGTCTCTGACTATATGAGATGCTCACTAAGAACCTGTTAAATAAGCAAATTAATGAACTTGCACCCTTTTATTAATAAACTTTATCCTAAGAAGATAATATAAGAGGGGTGCACTCCTCTGAACTGACAGAACTGAGATACTTTCTTTAGGATGCTGAACCAACCCACTTATTTAGTCAGCCTGCAAATTCAATGTAAAATGCAGTTGAACACGTAGCAGAGAGAGCTTTGTATAGACAAATATTAAATTTATTAAATGGGTCTTTAGTAACTCATCATTTACTGAATGCTGAATAGCACGATTGTGCTACCTCTTTACCATGGCAGTTACAAAATTTAATTGTACGAGTAACTCATACTGTATGTGCTGAGTTATTTTTATTCATATTCTATAAATCAAGGAAAATCTGTAACTTGGTTACTTATACAACAGAATACCCAAATGATATAACCACAGAATAATTTTAATAGTCTTTAATGTCATTTTAACAAAATTCTGGAGAGCGTTCTGCTCCAGTACTAACAGTTTATGGCAATGACACTTTTTTTTCCCCCATTTTTGGAGAATAATAGAATCACCCTGGAAGAGGTCAGCAAAACTGTTCACCGTGCTTGTTATTCATTGGCTTTAGGTAGCTGAAGATGATCAGACATAAAAAAATTACATAAAGGTACAGTACAAGTTTCATTGCCAGGACATACTTCCCAGTCAAAGAGTTTCTTGTATTTTAAAAAATGCACTAGTGAACAACCCATTGACTTAACTGGTGTATTATGTAACATTCAAAACAACTAGGAGTATAAAAGACTTGTGAAAGGTAAGGAAAGCCATGAGGCAAGAAAGAAGACTGGACAGATGACTCACAATACAGACGTAGTACAAATATCAACTAGACAGATGCCCAGCTTCTATATTTAAGGACAACTAAAAGGGCATTTCTGTAGAATGCTACCCTTTGTCGTACCCAGTGGCCCACTGCAAAATAAAATAACAATGCCAAATTTTAAACCTTTCATTGAATTTATTGTCATTTAACAACTCACTCTTCAGCATTTTTCATAAAAACATAACAGCTTTAAAATTAATACACCCCTCTGAAGTTAATTCAAAGGTCAACATCTATTTCTTTCCAAAGGTTCAGTCAGTTCTCGTCTTCTTCGTGTCGAGACTCACCAAGTTAAAAGTTCATGCTCCCTCAATTTGTATTATCCAGAGTTTGGGACCAACTACTTCATTTTCTTAAATCAAGACACAATTTATATTGTAGCTCTGGATTGTGACAAATGAGCCCTTCCAAGAAACAAATGATTAAAGAACAAATAAGGAAACATTCCTATGCTTTAAATTCTAAAACATAGATAAAAATAAAAGCAGTCTCGCTTGTGGATAGGAATGGGTAAACACTGGGTCTGTTTGAGAAGGAGGAGTGTGGATGCAATTATCAAGAGTACAAATGTAGCTAAAAGCCTTGAGAGAGAGCCTTTTAAAAAACCATTTCAAACATATTTGTATCATCTTCATGTGACAGCAGAACCCAGTGATGGAGCTAAAAGCAGATATTTTCAGAATTCTGTTGTATCCTTTGTGTCAGATGAGGGCCCACAGGAACTGGCACCGTGGAGTACAGATTTCCTTTCTGTGTCTACAGAAAATGGTGAGAGAAATGGACCAGGATTGCTGTCTATCACCCTCTTCTTCAAGTAGATTTTGAATATGGAAATTTTATGACCTTCTGAAGTCCAAATATAGAAAGATTTATTATATTTCACAGCAGAAGGATTTTAGAATGTTGTGACTCTTTCAGAAAGATTTTTTTTTTTTTTTCATTCTGAAAAACACACCTATAGTCTTGGTGTGTTGCTTAAGGGAGCAGTTCTTTAATACCAGTTTCATCTATGCTCCATAAGGGAGGATTATCCCAGTGAATGGCAGAGGGATATACCTCATGTCCTCATTTAGGCTTTTGTTGTACCAATTCTTTGGTCTGTGAAGTGCTTAGAAGTCTTGAAATAGCTATATTAGAATACTCAGCCTAAGAAAATACTACTATCAGCAGTTCACAAATCCAGTATTCCAGAATGTGATAATTATTTGTAAGGAAAACTGCGGATCATTTCCTTTCTCTATAGACTCAATGAGGTTATCTGCTAAGAGTTACAGAGCAAGTTAATAGCAATAGAAGATAATTCCACCTTTAGAATCATTAACAGTTTTCAGTGTTCAATAACAACTTCACAAATGTTGCAAAGCCACAACAGTTTAAAACTGTAGGGTTCTCTGTGAAAATCTAACAAAATAGTTGATAGCTGTTGATAATGTTTCTTGGATTGTTTTCTATTTTTTTCTATTGCCTATACAGTATGAAGTAATACTAGTAGTAGTAGCAGCAGCAGTAGCTAAGTAGGTATTAGTAGTAGTATCTGTAGTAGTAGTAGTAGTAGTAGCTGCAGCAGATATAGTAATATTGGTAGTAGCAACAGCAGTAAGTGTAATTAGTAGTAGTAGCAGCAATAGCAGTAGCAGTAGTAGTAACTGCAGTAGTAGTAGAAGTAGTAGCAGCAGCAGCTGCAGCAATAATAGTAACCAAAGTAGTAGCTTTAGTAGCAGCAGCAAAAGTAGGACCTGGAGGTAAAGGAGAAAAAAGAGTATATACCCAAGTACTAGGTACTGCACTAATGCACTAAGTACTTTACGTGCATTAGCTCATTTAATGCCCAGTTTATATTGTATTTTTAGGATTAAGAGGAAGTTTTAAGGTATTAATAAACTTGAATTTGAGAACCCCACCCCCCCAAATATAGTGTTTATCTTACCTGCCATGGTTCTGAACCAAGTAATAAGACAGATGGTGGCCAAAATTTTTTCTTTTTTATTGATAGAGGTGACATAGGAGAATGTCACTTACATAGGTGAGCAAGTGAGTTTCCCAACAGTGATCCCCTACATTAGACAGATTGACCTACCCTGGAGGAGCAGAGCAGAGTGTGTGTTTCTTAAGACACCTCACTCCCAGAGGAGGGAAACATGGGAGGACTGAGCTATGCAGCTTCTCCTTCCACTCACCGGTCAGGTTGGTGATTCCATTCTCTTGGGGCAGAGAGAATGTGGGACTAGAGATAGGGTAGGAGTGAAATGTTAATGATCTTCAGGAGTGAGGGAAGAAATGTCCTCCATGCCCCCCAAAGTTTTCAGATTTGTTGTTGTTGTTGCTTGCTTGCTTACCCTGCTAGGCTTGACCATTAAGTCAATATTCAAGGTATGCTGAAAGCCCCCTCAAGGTATGAGGCTAACCAGCCATCAAGGGATCTTGCTCCCCTTCCAATAAGTTTATTCCCTCTCTGTGCATCTCCAAGGTTTGGGCTACGCCTCTGAGACCGCTGGTTGACAGCATAGATTTTGCCCCCAGTGAGCTTTGATTCAATACACTTGGGTCCTTTCTCAGAATATTAGACATCGTATCACAAGATACATTAAAAGAAAAAAAAAGCTTACTTCATTATATTGTATTATTTTAATATTATATTCCTCCAGGGTGGTGGCATTCATGTTAGATTTTCCATTAGCCCTCAAGTCCTAGTTTATTTCCATCCATCATAGCAGACATTTCTGGAGCTACTCTCCCTATGAATACTGGGGAAGTATTAACCCGGTAATAAAAGGAGAAGATATCTTTTGAGAATAAAAGAGGACCAGCTGTGAAGTGGTTAAGGGTGTGTTGGGGAAGAGATAAATGGGCAAGAAATATCTGAAACTGGCTGTCGGCAATAGCAGATGTTTTCTTACAGAAGAGTGAATAGAAGCACTGCCCAGACCAAATGTGACATCACTTCCAAACTCTAATGAATTGTCTTTAAAAGACAAGATCAGTTTTGTCAAAATTTAAAGTGTTAAAGGATTTGACTACGATCACAGTATCTGTTCCTTTATTTTGGAAAGTGGCAATTTGGTCCTTTTTCAATGCCACATTTTGTTTGTGTGCCTTGTTTACTTCAAGATGTAGCAAGTAACATGTCATGCAAATCAGATTTAATTGAATCTTTACTTGGCTTCCTTAATTAAAATAAAGAGAAGATGAATTCTCTTACATTACCTAAAATACATCTTTCATAAATAGAGCATAAATAGAGCATTTATCAAAGTGCTGGGTATATTATGAGTAATGAAATTTATTCAAAATTGAAGTCAGAAGATGTTCATTCATTGACTCATCTGAGGCAGTATCTTCAATGTCTATAATAAGAAACTGTTCTTGTGGGACATTCTTGTAATGGGTTTGATACTCCCCAGAAAGAGATACAAAAAATTATTTTCTGAGCATGAAGAATAAATTTTCCTCTTTTAATTCCTTCCTTCCTTATTCTACTGTAATCATTTGGTGGTTCCATTAGTGGGTCATTCATACTCAGCAGTCAAGGAAAGAGATCCCCAAATGTTAATTTTAAAGCTTTTTCCTTTCCTTCTTTTGGGACAGAACACGAAACATCAAGATTTGACCTTTTTCTTAACACTAAAAGTTTGTAAGGAAGGTGGAAAGATTAACTTGTTAAAATAGCACTCAGCAGTTTTTAACTATGTGCCTAGGACAATGCTAAAAGTTGGGGATATATAAAGAAACAACCCACTATTCCAGGATAGTAGAATTTGGTTGTAATATGTGATCTAAATTATATTTCAGACAAATAGTTTAAGCAAAATTAGGAAAGATTATGTGTGGACAAGAAAGAATTAGGAATGAGGGAGTCTGATACTTAAGGATTGAATAGATGGATGTTGGAGTGTTCCTGTAGTTTCTGATATGAGTCATTTGCATCATACTTACATCATTAAGTGAGTCAAAAACAATACCAACAAGAGAAAGGTCTTGGGTGATGAGGTCAAGGTATTGAATTTGTTTCTGGACACAATTTGAAATGCCGCTTGAACATCACTGTGAAAATCACCAGTGAGCCGCTGATAATCTGGATCCTGTGCTCAGTAAAGAGGACCAGACTGCAAATGTAGATTTAAGGTACATACCTTTCTTAGTATTTGAAGAATAACAAGTGAGGTCACCACACCCACTGATGGTATATCACCCGTAAAGAAAAAAAGACAAGAAGTTTCATGTTTATACCTGAAAATTGGTAGAAATAATAAGAAAGGTCTTAGAAGCAGTATCCTTCAAAGAATTCTGAAGAAAAATCGGAGTAACTTTAGGGACAACCCTCAATCAGTAGGCTACATATAATATCAAACATATTCCTGTTAGTGTTTATGCTAAATTAGATAGTTTTATATTACTATTCTGAGACAAAGGGAAATAAGAAACAGCTGTATGGGTATGGATCTATTTTGTTGGATGCTGATGGTGACCTGGGCTATAAATAATACCTCAGAAGTGAAGGTCTACAATATGCTTTCCTCATCAGGCTCAGACAACCATTCTTCTGTCTTATTCAGGTTACACTTGGGAGGCATCGATTAACTACTATTAGCCAAGAGGATGACTCAGACAGCTGTCTGAGTCAATATGCCCTATACACTGATAGGTTTGTCCATAGGCATGAATTTTTTTATTCGTAAGGGTCATAATGACTCACTCTGTTTCTTTTCAGTTTTATATACACTTTCAACCATGAATCTACTTCTAAGTTCCCAACTGACAACTCGGTCAGTATGGAACAAACTTGGATACTGCGAATCTGCAGTGAATTAAACACCTGCCTTTTCATCAGAGGAGGTAGGGGCCCAGTTCCAATGCAGTAGCAGCTGTGTCTCAGAAAAAAAAAAAAAATTCTAACTTCATACATCAAACACATTTACTTACCTCTAAACAAAAAATAGCCAAGGTGACTTCCTAACCCCTGTGAATTTACCTACTCTAAATTGGAAGGTAAATTTGTGATACCATTAACAAATCAATTTTTTCCCTAAATGCATGTGGAAAATGTTATTTGGTTAAGGACAGAGGTACAATCATTTAGTAGAATTCAAAGCTTTGGAACAGGAAGTTATATGTTGAGTGTGTGTGGGCGCATGTGTGTGAATACATCTAATTTGACCCTTTTAATATAGTCAAGATTGCTAACACCCTTATTACAAGGGAAAGGGAGAAAAATCTCATATTACAGATTAGAAAACGGAGGATGGAAGAGTTGGAGTAAACTCCATTTACAGAGTAAGCTCCCTGTCTAATGTGACTTTGTATTGCACTTGGCACAGTGCTTGACCATCAGCAAGCCCATCAAGAAATGTGCTGTGACTAAATGTCTGTCATACAGAGTGAAGGAAGTCAGAAAGAGAAAAACAAATACCGTATGCTAACACGTATATATGGAATCTAAAAAACAACAAAAAAAAAGGTTCTGAAGAACCTACGGGCAGGACAGGCATAAAGATGCAGACGTAGAGAATGGACTTGAGGACACGGGGAGGGGGAAGCGTAAGCTGGGATGAAGTGAGAGAGTGGCATGGACATATATACACTACCAAATGTAAAATAGCTAGTGGGAAACAGCCGCATAGCACAGGGAGATCAGTTCGGTGCTTTGTGACCACCTACAGGGGTGGGATAGGGAGGGTGGGAGGGAGACGCAAGAGGGAGGAGATATGAGGATATATGTATATGTATAGCTGACTCACTTTGTTATACAGCAGAAACTAACATACCATTGTAAAGCAATTATACTCCAATAAAAATGTTAATAAATAAATAAATAAATAAATAATGGGAATAATACTAAAAAAATAAATTGCTGTGACTAAATGAATGACTATGTGAATAATCACACTACTTTGCCTAGTTACAAAGGAAAATTGAACTCAATTTATCTAGCTCCATTTTTTTAGTGTACAGGAAAGAAAATAAAAGCAGGCTGATTTTCCCTGAAGAGCATAAATCCTAATCCTTGCATTTTCGTGAATGATATTATACTACACAGATCATCACAGCTTGAACCATAAAGATCAATGAGAACACTGCACTCTATTTTTCACCATTTGTTGTACACAGTGCCAATGCAAGTCAGTCTATAAAATTACTGATTTCTCCTCCATATACATTGAAAGCAGACATCTGGACTATTTGGTTTGATAATGTTGGCATAAGTTCGATTAACTTGAAAATTGAGAGATTGAATGAATCGTAATGCACTTTATGAAAATAGCTATTTAATCAAGTATTATAGTCTTACATAATAGCAATTCACATATCATGACATGAACTCTAAGTTTTATGTTGTTATAAAAAATGGTTTTGGGTATGGTATTATTGTCCTGACATCTATTGGTTGGACAGACTTTAACGGTGAATTCAATTATCTAGATTTGAAAGTGACCTCAGAAAAATCAGAGAAGCTCAGAGAACGTCTTCTACCTAGGTCTTCCTCAGTTTTCAGTTCTTCTGAGAATGGCCCTTTGGGCACCAATGTTTCTGCAGTTTAATACAACCATTCATTTTTATTCTGACAATACCAAATGTGGAAAACTTCTTTTAATGCCATTTTTAAAATCTAATCATATAATTATCATCTAATGTAATACTATAAGGAAATATGAGGAAAATTTTTAAATAGAAAATTGTATCTCAAGAGCTAGGTGTCCTATGTATGGAATCAATTCTGCAAATTTGAATCAAGAATTTTCATCTTTACTTGAAATACGCTTTGAGAATATTTTATTACTGTTTTAAGAGGTACAAACTACCATAGGGTCAATGCTTTCAACTGGTTGAGAAAACACAAAAGGCTGATTATTTCACTTATGAAATCCACAAATATAATACTAGTTTGTTGAAGAAAATAGCTAGATACCTGAATTACCATCCTCATGCATTTTCACAAACATTTCAATTTTTCACTGACACAATGGATTTGACTGAACTCCTCTACTCCTTCAGTAAAATAAATGTTCTCAAAAGCCTATTGTTCATTGGTCAACAACAAAAATTGTTCAGCTCCTGACTTTATTCTGAGAACAGAATGTACTTTTATCCTTTCCCCCATCAACAGCAGACTTTGGTATTTTGACAACGGAAAGGATATGAATTGCATTATATCGTGACCAAAATCATTTCAGAAATTTTGTTCTTTTAGCATAACATGTATTTTTTCCCTAGAACATAAAAAGCTCTCCATGATGTAAGTGCATGGTTGGAAATAATGTAGAGCTACTGAGGCAATGCCTAAGAAATCAACAGTGAAATCCCAGTTTATACAATACTCAGCTAAAAGGAATTCTCTATAGCATGTAGACATAGCAAGAAGCATTCCATGGTAAATTTTCTAGCACTAACCAATAATTACAGCTCACTTCATCTGTGTAACTCCTAGGTGGTCTCATTTATTTCAAAACTCTTATATTTTTCTGCTTCTCAGATTCTCAAAGGCATTTGGAGATATGATGGATACACCTGAAACACCAGAAGGAACTTGGTAAAACTTCTAGGATCTCCCATTTGACTCAAATATTTGCATGGAAAACCAGTTTTATATCAAAACAAATTTTAGATAGAAGAATTCAAGTATCACATATTTTTTAAGATAATAGAGGAATCCTACAAAGAAACTTCATTACTTCCTGCCTTCTCAAACTTGTTTCCGCTAATAGATACCCATGCTCTAGTCCATTCAGAGGATGGCCCATGATCTAAATATGACTCCCCTCTCATAAATCCAAGTCTTTTTCCTGTAAATCCTCAGCATTGAATACCATTTTCCAGCATCTTTCTTTGGCCAACTTGTAGTTCTCTAAGACTCACAACCAACCTCATCTCTTCTCAAACGCCTTTCTTGACCTGCTCAGAAGGAGACATAGCTGTACTCTGGGTTAAGACAGCTTCCTGTATATACTTCCTTTTAAAGGTTTTCTTAGGCTCTATTGTTTACTTACCTGACATTATTACTCAACTATGTGCTCCTTGAGGACCAAGGTAGTATATCTTTCTTTGAAGGAATTAATCTCTTCCATCTCTCCACAGCCTTTAGTAAGATATTCCATACTCAGTAAATCCTCAGCATATGTTATCTGGCTGACATCTGATTTATTGAAATCACTCCATTATAAAATCTTTTACATATGAAATATTAAGATATTTATAATTTATGTTACAACTGTTTTCAAAAATTATGAGGCTGCTTTAAAATATACCTAAGGAAATATATATCACAAACCCAAGACCAGGTAACCAAATTGAATTGTATGACTCTCATTAAGTTGTCATTTACTTTATCATCTTTGGGTATGTGAAATTATACATTGGACATTAAACCTTAATGTAAAATTTTTAAAAAGTTATCCTTTATCTTATATTAGACAGAAAGTGAGAGCGAGTGTGTTAGCAATGTTTTGGAATTTTGCATCACAGTGTCATGTACCAAAATGTAAGGGGGACAATTGAATAACATTACAATATCATTCTAGGAAATAATTCTTGTCGAAAGTGTCTCCAGAGGTGATTCTTGATTTAGTAGTTACTTTGCCAGATGGCTGTATCAAGTTCTATATAAGTGAATACTGGTTTCCCTATGGAGGGAGGAAATTAGCAAGTAAATCAAGTATGAAGAATTCTTAAGAGAGGAGTCTTTAAAGCTGCAAAACTTTTTAAAAGTGACCCATTTCCATATAGTGTTACACAAAAGAATTTGGCTTGAATACTTATTACGAAGAGGCCAACATATATTATGCTTGATTACTGGAATTCTATAATAATTTCAGAGAGGAAAAATTGAGGTTAGGATATTTTATAACACATGAAGATTATTAACAGTAAGAGAGTGGTGGAATATATGAGAAGAGAAAAAATATGATTTTTACGTTTTTCCTCTAGTTTAGAACAATATTTTCACTTACCCATACCAATGGAAAGTTTTCACCTTTTCAGATAGCAGATCATGCATAATTATACTTCTCAAATACATATATGTAAAGTTTTTTTTAAAACATCTTTATTGGAGTATAATTGCTTTACATTGATGTGTTAGTTTCTGCTTTATAACAAAGTGAATCAGCTATACATATACATATATCCCCATATCTCCTCCCTCTCGCGTCTCCCTCCTACCTTCCCTATCCTACCCCTCTAGGTGATCACAAAGCACCAAGCTGATCTCCCTCTGCTATGCGGCTGCTTCCCACTAGCTATCTATTTTACATTTAGTAGTGTATATATGTCCATGCCACTCTCTCACTTCGTCCCAGCTTACCCTTCTGCCTCCCTGTGTCCTCAAGTCCATTCTCTACGTCTGCATCTTTTTTCCTGTCCTGCCCCTAGGTTCTTCAGAAACATTTTTTTTGTTTTTAGATTTCATATATATGTGTTAGCATATGGTATTTGTTTCTCTCTTTCTGACTTACTTCACTCGTATGACAGACTCTAGGTCCATCCACCTCACTACAAATAACTCAATATCATTTCTTTTTATGGCTGAGTAATATTCCATTGAATATATGTGCCACATCTTCTTTATCCATTTATCTGTCAATGGACACTTAGGTTGCTTCCATGTCCTGGCTCTTGTAAATAGAGCTGCAATGAACATTGTGGTACATGACTCTTTTTGAATTATGGTTTTCTCAGGGTATATGCCCAGTAGTGGGATTTCTGGGTCGTGTGGTGGTTCTATTTTTAGTTTTTTGAGGAACGTCCATACTGTTCTCCATAGTCGCTGTACCAATTTACATTCCCACCAACAGTGCAAGAGGGTTCCCTTTTCTCCACACCCTCTCCAGCATTTATTGTTTGTAGATTTTTTGATGATGGCCATTCTGACTGGTGTGAGGTGATACCTCATTGTAGTTTTGATTTGCATTTCTCTAATGATTAGTGATGTTGAGCATCCTTTCATGTGTTTGTTGGCAATCTGTATATCTTCTTTGGAGAAATGTCTGTTTAGGTCTTCTGCCCATTTCTGGATTGGGTTGTTTGTTTTTTTGATATTGAGCTGCATGAGCTGCTTGTATATTTTGGAGATTAATCCTTTGTCAGTTGTTTCATTTGCAAATATTTTCTCCCATTCTGAGGGTTGTCTTTTTGTCTTGTTTATGGTTTCCTTTGCTGTGCAAAAGCTTTTACGTTTCATTAGGTCCCTTTTGTTTATTTTTGTTCTTATTTCCACTTCTCTAGGAGGTGAGTCAAAAAGGATCTTGCTGTGATTTATGTCATAGAGTGTTCTGCCTATGTTTTCCTATAAGAGTTTTATAGTGTCTGGCCTTACATTTAGGTCTTTAATCCATTTTGAGTTTATTTTTGTGTATGGTGTTAGGGAGTGTTCTAACTTCATTCTTTTACATGTAGCTGTCCAGTTTTCCCAGCACCACTTATTGAAGAGGCTGTCATTTCTCCATTGTATATTCTTGCCTCCTTTGTCAAAGATAAGGTGATCATATGTGCATGGGTTTATCTCTGGGCGTTCTAACCTGTTCCATTGATCTGTATTTCTGTTTTTGATACTTTCTGATTAGTAAAATATCTAACATGTTATCAGTGCTATTTAAGAACATTATCTGGATAACACTTCCTATATTAATAACACAACATTTTGATTATTCCAACCAAATTAATGTTTTCCCTTTTGTGGCCTATATCAATTTATAACTGCACCACTCACTTTTAGTACTTACACCAGTTTCTTTTATTTCTCTCTCTCTCATGTATCTATACAACCACAAAACCAAGGCTTATAACAGGGAACACTGCTCACTCCTCCAGCTGGGTCCAAGGCCGTAATCATATTCCTTGCCTCCTCTGCCAGCCATCCTGGTGTCCCATCAGCCTCAGGCCTCACTTCTGCGGGTCTGGGATGCTTGCCGAATGGGGAAATCACTGAGGGGTCTGAGCACCTGGATACCAGGCCCTTGTCAAGTGGTAATTGCTAATAGTCTCCATTCCTGGTTATTACTAGGTATGGAAGCACGAAGAGCTGCCCTAGTGACTTCCCTGAATTCCAGATATGCTCCTCCACACCACCATTATACAGAAACTACTCTGCTTCTGAAAAGTAGGATCAATTACCACTGCCATGACAGTAACTCCCTTTTGAACTTAAGACAATCAGGCAATATGAACCATGAATGACTAGGTGGTAGCCATGGCATTAGGTTAGGTAGAACCCTTACTGTATCACCTGACAGAAGTTTCTCCTACTGGGAATCAGGATCTTTAACCTGGCAGATCCTAAAGTTGAGAAAACTAGAAACATAATTTCCCCGAGTGAGCATGAGAGGTTGGGACAGATGCAATTAATGTCCTACCGAAACCCTCACCCTGAATACCCCAGGGCTTAGCCTGACCTCCAGCTGCCAACAACTTCCTTTCTTTGCCTGAATTCCGGGGAATTAATTAAAGCTGCCAGGAGCAGTGCCCAACAATGTACTGACTGGAATTATCTGTGAATATCCCAGATTCCTTGCTTCTTGATGGGAGAACGCTGAGCTTGTGTGAGTTCACAGTTATTCCACCAGATGCAAGCCTGTGATTCATAGTGAAAGCTTTGTGATAGAGCAGCATTTTTTGGCTCCCTTCTTCCTCTATCTCATCTCCTCATACCTTTACTATGTGCCCATTGCCTCTCCAATAAATTACTTGCCTCAGGGTTACTCTCTGGAGGAACCCACATTAATTCAAAGAGGCACTTTTAATTCTAGCTCTTGGTTGTTGGATCCAAGCATTCTAGTTATTAAGATCATGGTACCGTGTACTGTTACTAGTTCAAAATATGTATCACATTGTGAAAGACAGTATCCTGAACCTACAGTAACATTCTTCCCAATCTGGTATTTATAGTTGTATATTTTTTTTAAATATTTATTTATTTATTTATTTGGCTGTGCCAGATCTTAGTTGACGCATGCGGGATCTTCATTGTCGCATGAGAGATCTTCCAAACAGCATGTGGGATCCTTAGTTGCAGCACGCAGGATGTAGTTCCCTGACCAGGGATCGAACCCGGCCCCCTTCATTGGGAGCATGGAGTCTTAACCACTGGACCACCAGGGTACATTTAAGAAGCATTCAAAATGCTATCATTCCAGTTGCTTCTGGATGATGCAGTATAGTCAGAGAACCAATGGATTCTGTGGTCATTTGTTCGCTGTTACACATTCTTCATTATAAAGTGGGTCCCTTGGTCAAGGCAATGTTACATGAGATCCCATGATGATAAATCAAACATTCTGTGAGCACTTGACATAGTAATGCTTGCTGAGGGACTATGGACACAGATGGCAAACTCCTATTATCAATCTCAGTAAAGATGAATTGCTGCCTCCCTCCCTGGTTAGGTGGAAAGTTCATTTCAGTCAACTTGCCATCCAGGGGCTGGCTTGACTCCTTGAGGAATTATCTTATCAAGACTCAGTGTCAGTTTCTGTTGCTGCTGACAGGTCACATGTTTCAAAACAGTAGTAGCTAAATCAGCCTGGTAAGAAGTAACCCATGCAGTTGGCCCATGCATAGTCTTAATCCCTTCTACCATGGCTATTCTGATCATGGACACTTTGTGAAAGCACTGGAGTGGCCAAATATAGAGGCTAAGTAGCATCCAGTGGATGTCATCCTTTCTACCTAACTATTGAGAGCCTCTCCTAAAGACTCTAATGGCCATAGAAATCCTCCAGGCAGGGTTGTAGGTGCTTGTAATTGAAAGTCAGTGTACATGAATATGCTTAGTGCCAGGCAGTGTAGACAGAGTGACAGCTGTGTCTGCCACAGTAGTTGACACCATATTTCATTTAATCCTCCTTGCAACCTCTCTCAAAATTCACTCTTAGTTTCTCTTTAATCCAACTGTAAACTTTAAACCAATTGGCTTAGAAAATCTAAACAACTTTCCTATAAAACTTCAGTATTTTAATTCTAATTGCCATGCTTCTTTCACTAAAGCCCAGCAACATTTAGAGTTATCCAATAGCTGACTTCCTCAATGAATCCCTATCTTTGATTTCAGAAGAGTGAATAGAATATTGATCATAGCTGGGCCTCAATCCTTCCCAGAATAGGTAATTTAGGTAGTATGAAGACATTAAGAAATGCTATAGGAAATGTCAGAGATTCCAATAAATCTCTAGAAAGCTGAACAGAAGCCATAATGTTTCCTGTTCAAGCTGAAAGAAATTACTTTATGGTCAGAAATCAGAAAAAAGAGAAACTTAAAAGTTATTCTTTCAGAGAAAGAATGAGTATCAACAAGTTAGGAAGCCACAAACATCATGCTTGCCCAGATACATATTGTGAAATGGTAATTTGGTGTCAGCCTGCTATGTGGAATGCATAGTGAGCACATTTGCTTTGGTTGACATTCTCATTCCTTCCTTCAATAGCTATTTAAGACTAAGCACATGAGGATGAAGGAAAAATATCAACCTATCCAAAATCAGAGAGAACATGGTAGGCTGAAAGCAATCTCAGAAACAAATATATGGAGCCTCATACTGTGAAAAAAACACACTGTCCCTGCTACCTGGTTGTTTCTGTTGATTTAGAGTCGGGTTAGAAGCAGGGTACAAATCTCAGAAGGAGGGAATTCTCAACTTGGTACTTCATTACCAGAAATGTAATCTCTGCTTGAAGAGCTGTGTACCTCATATAGCCCAGCCTGTGTATGGTGGCAATTCAAAGAAACAGTCCCAGAAAAAAAAACTCTCCAATTTTTGGTTTGTTTTCAATAAAATAAAAATCAAGGTATCTTAAAAATTTCATTTTCAATCTCTGACACTCTCAATATCCTCCCCTCAAACTTTCTCTTTTTGCTATTTACAGTTTCCTAACAAAAATTCCAAGACATCCGACCTCTGCCTTTTTTGGGCTCCTTGGTCCCTTTTCTTTCTCCTTCTACTTTCTTGGTGCTGTTATTTTTCTGCTGTGAATAGTTTTTCTTGTTTCAAAAAATAATTTTTGTTTTTGTTACACATTCATATTTTTCCTCGTGTCCTTGTGAGACATTAATATTTATCCTTGATCATTCTCCAAATGATTGAGGAATAGGAACAACTTGGTTAATCCTTGTTATCCAATGTGGTTAGAAATTCTAAATGCTTATATATTATATTAAAATACGCACTGATAATATGTAAAAGCTATGCTAATATGAATCTATATTTATATATGTGTAAATATAATTAATGTAATTAGTAAATGCTTATATAGAGAGAAATGTACTAAGCACTATTGATAGTAATTTACATACTATAAGTCATATACGAACTTATAAGAACTCTAAGAAGTAGTACTCCAATTAGTCTCACAGTTATGAAAGGCTTAGTCTCAGTGAACTTACACAAATTAACCAAAGTCAACACATGGCTAGTAAGCAGCACAGCTGGAATTTGAAACCGGGGAGTTAGGTCCTAGAGTCGGTGCTCTTAATCACAATCTGTACTGTACTGTTTCTCTCAGAAGAGCTTTGAATGTCTTGGATGCTTGGATTCAGGAAACAGGTGGTCCCACCAAAGAACAGCAGAATAGGATGCAGCACATGCCTGTTACGATGTGGTAGAGGAGGTTTTAGTCAGAAAATTACTGTTATTATTCTGTTGTCCAGAATATAGCTATTAATTTTCATTTATGTTTTATAAATCTCACCCCTGTTAATTGGTAGTCAGTTTGTAAATTGTGAAGTCGTTGTCGGCCAATGACATTGCCTGGCAGAGTGATTGGTTCCGGTCTCTGAGAGGGTGAGGTGCTTAAACAGTTAAGTGTTACACTCTCTGAATCAACTTGGAATCTGCCTTATAGAGGCGTTTATGGAAAAAGAGTAAAGTATTTCAGTGCCATTCCTAAAATACCTAGACTCATAATGGTTAGCTCATGAATTAAACATGAATTGATTTTTATTTTTCATTGCATATCCAGTGTTCCTTAGAAAAACTTTCAGGAAAAAAATAGGCAAAATGGAAATATATAAAAATGATGTAATGTATTGGATTCTCTTCCTTTTCTATGTATGCAAAATTTGTAATCTTATAAAAGTCAAGTTATATCATATCATTCCCTTCTTAATAAATAATATCTCTAGATCACTATACAGTATCTATAGATCAGTAAACTCAATTCTACATCACAAAATAACATCTACATACTATTCTGTTTTAATATTTTAACGAGAATATTTATTAGGCATATGCTACAATGATACAATACTATTAGGTATTGTTGATACAATTATGAATTTTAAAAAGTCCCTGTCCTCATGGAGCTTACAGTCCCTTGGAAAGAAGCTACCATAAGTAAACCAGTGAGTAAACCATGGAGTATGCCAGATGCAGGTTAAGTGCTGTGCAGAAAAATTTTAAAAGACTAGCTAAGAGGTATGCCAGTTTCCCTTTTAATTGGTCTGGTAAGAGAAAGTCTCAAGAAAAAGACAGTATTTGACTTGATTTGACTAGTCTTCTGTAGTGGAGGCTTCGGCTGCAGTTAACAATCATAAACAATGAAGCAATGACTACCTTCGACTTTTGCAGAGCTGACCATTTATTCTCCCAGGCCAAGAGAAAAAAACAAAATTTCTGTAATTTAGGAAAGAGCATATCATGGATTCTTGATATACTTTGTAAATTGTTTTCTTGAACATTTTATATCCTCACCATTTCCCCAAATCTTCATCCAATCTGATCCTCTCATCCACTCTTTTTATAAACTTTGTTAATCTGATGGGGGAGAAATGTTTCTCTTTCTTTCATTTACTGAGATTATTAATTTTAAGCATTTTATATTTAATTATTATTGCACATTAGCTAAGCCTTTAAAATTCATTTTTAAGAAAAATATCATTTTTTCCAAAGGAATACATGAACATAGTTTAATAATTCAAATGGTACTGAAACACCTGTAACATAGTTACCTGTAAGAATTTTCCCTACTTCATCCATCCTAGGAGCAACCACCTTGAACTTGTTTAACTCTATATTCTGGCACTTAGACATCACTATATTTTTAAATACTTAATATATATCTTTGATTTATCAATTTTAAATATTATTGTTTTCCCATGATGGTAGATGATGATTTAGCCCACTTAAGCTGCCATCTTGTCTAGTTCTCTTCTCCCATCTCTGAAAATCTCATATATTGATATTCAGTGTTAAAGTTTACACTCAGAAAATGTTATTCACAGATGAGGATTGTAAATGTATTGTGATTATGTGTCATATCTTAAGTTTTTCAGGATATATTAGTTTCTTTGTTTTACTCTTTGATTAATTTCCTGGTCCCTGCTGCAAATTCTTCCTACACCCAGCAAGACTTTTCAGTACTATTTTCCACACAGTCAATCACGTAGGGTGACTTACTAGTTCAATTTTCCTTTTCTTGGAAACATCCATCTTGCAGATCTTTTACCTAAGGTAATTGCACTGCACATATGCTCCACTGTTATAATGCCATGATTTCCCTTCATCATTATCCTCTCTAAACCTGCATCAGTGCTCCTGTTTTCTGTACACAGCCTTGCTTGCTATGAATTTACCATATTGATTTGGTCTACAACATTCTCCAGTAGCTTACTGAGAAAGTGTCTATGGGTGATGAATATCTTGAGACCCTACATGGTTCGATTCTACCCTCATACTTGATTGAAAGTCTGGCTGTGCATGAAATTTTAGGTTGCAAATCATCTTTCTTCAGGATTTTGAAAGCATTACTCCTTTACCTTCTAGCTCCCAGAGTTGTTGAGAAGTCAGAAAGCATTCTGATTCTTCATCCTTTGCATGTGAACTGTTTTTCCCCAACCCTCTGGAAACTAGCAGGATCCTATCATTACCTGAGTGTTTTAAAGTTTTAAAATTGTGGACCTTGAGCCAAACTGATTTTACCTAGCCACTCTCTGGGCCCTTCAATCTGGAAAACCATGGCTTTCAGTTATGGGAAATCGTTTTGAATTATTTCACTAATGATTTCCTCCCTTACATTTTCAATATTGTTAAAGCGGAGGTACAAGGCAATACATGTGTGTAAGTGGAACTTGATAGTTTAATTATGCTAAGGGTTAATATCAGGGATTTTATATTCCTTGTATTAACCTGATAAATTTGATAAAGCATCACATAATCTTTTTTTGAAGATAAAAATCCCTTCTTTCTGAAGAAGTTGTAGAGATTTTTACTTGACATTTAATCTGTGTTGGAGATATTAGGGTACCAATACATAACTGCACATTCTGAGCTCTAACCAAGTTGCAAGAGGGAAAATGAAAAAAAAGTAACAGTTTTACTACCTACAATCTAAGAGTTTCTGATAACGCTGGATTCGATGTGGCATTGCTTCCCACCTCTTTCTCTAAAATGAATTTAAATACCCTTTCACTGGAGATTGCAAACCTCCCCATTGAAGGAGAGTTCCTGCCTCAGCTGGTTTACTAGCGAATGTCAAAAGAGGTGGAGAAAAAAATCGTTCTCCTTGATATAGTGATGGTTAAAGAAAAAGGAAAATAAGAGAGCCATTTTTATGCTTATTTCATTTTAATGCGGTAATTCTGCCTTTTGTCAAAGGACTCTATGGACTTCCCCACATTTCACCAGAAAAGACATACTTCCTCCTTACTTCCTGAAAGTAAAGGTCATGGAGTGTTCTAGAGTGCTCATTCTAACTTTCTTCAAGTGGCAAAGAAAACATAAATTATTTCGTTATTGATATTGGCAGAAACATGGGAATAGCACCTCCCGACACCGTCTCTACATTTGTGATTCTCAAAATGCAGTGTGCATAAATACAACCAGGGAAGTTTATTGAAATGCAAAGATTCTCATTCTGAGAATTCTCATTCAGTATGTGTGAATGAAAGATGCTGAACTCCAGGAATATACATTTTTAATAAGCTTTTTTCTGGATTGTTTTTCAGATGGTCCTTGGATTCCACTTTGAGAAACACTCAACATAGTTTCAAGTACCTGTACATAAATGTATAAATTCAAAGAAATAATCAACTCAGAAAAAGCTTCAAAAGTCCATGGTTTTTGTTTTGTTTTCAATAAGATGTGTGAAATAGGAACACAACCTAAACCTTAATATTGTATAGATTTGTTTGGTTTCATGTTCACTAGTTGATACTCACTAATATGAGCTCCTAAATGGCAGGTAATATATTTTCTGTGTCGTTTTTTTCTCGATTACACCTATGTGCCAGGATTCTTCTCCACTCACGGCCTATTTATCACTGCCTACAACACCCTCTTTTCTTTCCTTCCATTCTCTCCTTTTTATTGGCCTGCCTAACTCCCAACAATATTTTAGATTTCATTTTAAGTGTCACTCACTCAGAGAGTTCTTTCTGCACATCAAGGCTGAGCCACATCACTGTTATTAATTCTTAAAGAGCCTTGTATAGTTCCACCATTGCCATTTCCACGGTTACGGTTATAGAGCTCTTTGTCTGAATATTTTACCAATACTTGTCCCCATTGTTAGACTGTAAGCTCCAATAGAACATATTAATATTAATTATTTTTTAGCCTCCATTGGAAAATACCTCCTACGTGTCTCCAGTTCTTGCTTCATTATAGCCACTAATTCAATGAGCAAAGTAGACAACAATGAAGGTGATAATGATAAAAATACCATTGAGTATGGTCTTGGTTCTTGGGTGTTTATTGTAAAGTCTTAAATCTGTACTTTGGTAATAATTATAGCCTAATAATTGCATTTTAAATAAGAGTGTGCCCTGTAATAATGTCACCATGTTTTCACTTTCTGGGTTAAATCATAGCCAATAAATATTTTCCCCCACAATTTAGCTTAAACTTACCTCTTCACCTTCTTTGTCACTGTTTTCTTGACTAATATCTTAACTCTCCTGAACTTACCATCTCTTAATTTCAAAAAATTGCCCAAACTATGACTTTTTAAATATTGTTTTCTCTACTGAGAATTCCTTCTTTCTTTTGTCCTCCGTATAAATTCCTACTCAAACTTAAATTAAGTGATCTATTCCTGATTCTCTCAAATAGTATTAATATTGCAATATTTCTCTTATCTAATTAAACATATTGTATGATATTGTAATAATCTATTTAGTCCAATTTCTACTAGATTGCATCTTTCTAGTTGGCAGGGTATCCCTGTGTTCCAAATGGTTAAAATAGTGCTTAGCAATGAGTATACGTAAATGTGCATGTACAATATATGTATAGTGGGACTTAGTTGAAAGACATGTATATTCACATGTTAAAATTTGCCATAATCATATAACTTTTTGATGGAAGTCACAAAATTTTATACAGAAAAATATTTAGACTATATTCTTAGAATCACTAGAAAAACTTCATAAATAGCAAGATTCCGATTATAAGGTACAAGCCTTATAAGGTATAAGCCTGTGTTACAAAGTGGAATCAGAAATGTTAATAAACATAGTTTTTAGAGGATTTAGTATTATATGCAGTATATAAATAATTTGTTTTCTAAATTTACTCTTGTTTTCTCATTGTATCAGTGGCACATATTTTTTAATTTTCTCTTCATTCCAAGAATCATTAAATAACCCCTCTTCAGTGGCAAGAATAATAACAATAGTATTAATTAATTGCTTTATTTTATTGTTATAACAGTCCTATGAAGCAGGTAAGACAATTATTGAGTTATATTATTTTGATTAGAATTTTACATATAGGTGATTCCTTTTAGATTTTATTACTATTATTTAGATGGTACTGAAAAGTAAAAACATTTTAATTGTAGGATTTATATGGAATACAAATTTTTAGAGATTATTACTTGTTTTATCATGGCAACTAAGGTTTATTATTACTATTATTCTGGTGATAGGAACACTACAGTTTGAACATTACAATTACTTCCTATAGTAAGGACTTCACTTTGATGTTGTATGCTGAGGGATATAATTAGAATCATATTTATGAAAGTTATCTCCATATTAACCAGTTTATACTATACTACTGTTAAGGGGTTTTACAATCTAAAATAAATGTCTTCCATTTTTATCAATAATTTAAGAAGAAATAATTAGCTATTTTCTAAGAAAAATACTAATATCCTATCTATGTATGATTTATTTCAAATTAAGTTTAACAAAAACAAATTGCATATTTTCTAATTATAGATATATGAGAAAAATAATTTTAGAGAATCTATTTCATCTTTAACAAAGTCTTTGTTGTTTAATTTAGCTCTGCAGGATATAAAAAATAAGGAATGAGAAAATAGGTCTAAATGGAAGATGTCTAGTAAATAAATTTTGAAATAATAAAAAACTAAAAGTCGGCCCTGAAAAACATAGCCTTTTGTATACAGTACCTCTATTATATAACAGTTTTGTTATAAATTTTATTTATGTATTTCCAAAATAATTGGAATTTGGCTCAATTCCTCTTTTAACTGACAGATTTGTGAAAATTTTCTTCAGATGGAATTCAACTTGTATTTTTAAGTATTTGCAAGTTAAAAGATAGAAATGGAACTTATATTCAAGCTGAATATCAATCTTCAGAAACAACTCTTAAATTAGTGTTGGTAACTAAATTGTTATAATTAGTGTTTATTATTATATCCTTGTACTTTCTAAGAGTTCAAACTTCACAAGAAGCCACTCACTTTCTCTCTGACCCTTGGGCTTCTCTTTTTACACATGAGCCAGATTTTGCTTGGGCCCCAGGGTGAGCAAATACAACGTGAATGACCCTAGAATGCACACCATGTGATCCAGCATGTCTGCTGCCATCTTAGCACCATTCTAGTTCTTTCTACACTTGTTCTTTGTGCGGTAAAGTCTGGAAGCCTGGAAATCACATTTGATTGACTCTCTTGCCATCGCCAGCTGAGGTTTCACCACTGAGAGGTAGGCGTGGTTCACAAGATGGAAGAGAGGTAGACATCACTATTCCTTTGACAGCGGTGGATGCTGGTTAAACTTCAGTTGAGAGCAGGTAGGTGATTTGTCAGCAGATTTCCAGGCATTCTGCAAATCACCTACTTCAGGGCTACAGACAGTGAGCACATCTGGGATGGTTTTTTGAAACCCCTGCACCTACTTCATTTCCTAAAAGCTGGAAATGGTTTTCTCTGACCTCTAATCATGCAGGCTTTGTCATGATTTGTAAACAACTAATCCCCACATCTGATACCATCCTATTTGGTATACTTAGGGTGTTTTTTTGTTTTCTTAACTGAAAACTGACTGATATACCATTTATGGACTGAGCCAAATGTAGCCAACCTCCTGGTAACAAGTCTCTTAGATTTATTAATAGAAAGAATATGACTTATAAAGAGAACACACAAAAAAAGAAAAGCTTTATTTCCACGTGGCTGATTCTTTCCCCTCAAATTATATTCAAATTTACAAATACACACACACAGTACTAAACTAAAGAAGCAGAGGTAACATCTCAAAAAATGTCAAATCAAGGAGTGTTTTTCTGACTTACTTCAAAAAAAAAAAAGGGGGGGGAGTGTTTTTTTAAGTCTAGGAGAAAAGCAAAAAGCTCCAAATTTTTGTTTTTCTTAAAATACCTGGTAATCACCAGTTGGAGATAATTACATATTTTTTAACTTTTTAGCCTATGGCTCTTTTATCTACCTTGTTTATCTAAGCATAAATTGTTCTCCTTTTTTACTTTTTGCCTCTGCTTTTTCAAAGCAGGTCATGCCATGACTCTACTTGAAATTCTTCAATGTCTTGCCACTGTTCGTAGGATATGTTCAAGCTCCACCAGGGCTCACAAGGCTGCCCTCTCCTGGGTCCTGCTGCTGGCCTCACTTCTCTTCCCACTACTTTCTCCATTTACATGACACTCTAGCCTTAGAAAACAATGGCGGCTGCCTTTACCTGCAATTGTCTCTCTTGCCTCCGAGAGTCTCTCCATGTTCCCCCCTTTCCCAGAAGACATTGCCTCCCATGTGAATTTCTAGTTCTTCACTTTGAGTGCCAGCTCAGCACTGGCTACTCTGTTGAGTGTATCTGATTTCCACTCCATGGTAAGGGAGAACATTTTATATGTTGTTTCACTTCTTCCTATTCTGTTGTACATCTCTATGTTGAGAATTATGACAGTTCATTGAATTTGTCTGTTCGAGTATCCAACTTCATCATAGAATGTGAGATACTTGAGAACAAGGAATACATCTTTCTGTCCCTCTGTCCTTAATATGTTCCACAGTACATGCTTGGTGCTTATAACTAGTGCTACAAATGCTCATTGAACTGATAAATAAATGCATGTTTATTGACATACATTCATGAGCTACAGTTTACAAGTATTATTTTGATTTCTAGAGCTGCATCTATGACCGGTAATTGTGATGAAAATATAGAGAATTCATCCTACTGTCTTATAATACATGCTTTAAAAAACTGATACAGGGCTTCCCTGGTGGCGCAGTGGTTGAGAGTCTGCCTGCTAATGCAAGGGACACGGGTTCGAGCCCTGGTCTGGGAAGATCCCACATGCCGCGGAGCAACTGGGCCCATGAGCCACAACTACTGAGCCTGCGCGTCTGGAGCCTGTGCTCCGCAGCAAGAGAGGCCACGATAGTGAGAGGCCCGCGCACCGTGATGAAGAGTGGCCCCCGCTTGCCACAACTAGAGAAAGCCCTCACACAGAAACGAAGACCCAACACAGCCAAAAATTAATTAATTAATTAATTAATTTTAAAAAAAAAAGAAAAATTAGCTTTAAAAAAAAAAACTGATACAATTCAGCTTCTCTTCATATCCTGGATGCAGACAAAACTGACGATTTTTAATGAAACCATTCCCTGTGGCTATAAAGACAGGCTATTTTTTCCTTGGGTTTCATATCTTAATCATTAACTTCTATGAACCAGTTAACTATATTTTATATGTATATATACCAGTTACCACATTTTCAGCTGTGCGCCAGATTCTGCTGGGGAACCCATAGTCCAAGCAGACCCTTCCGTGCCTGGTATTTGGAGGCAGTCAATAAGCATTTGTATCATGAATGAAGGCACTAACTGTCCAGTTGGAGGCAAAAAGATGAACACAGTTAAGCTAACAATGACCAGACAACACAGAAAACAAATTTTATGTGTTTTCTATAAAACACCTATGCTCTAAACAGACACATCTTCATAAGAAGCGAAGTGGTTTAAATGTATGCCAACATCATCTGACAGGAGAATGGGATAAGGTGAATAAACAAGACTAACTATAACTAAGAGGGAAGAGCAAAATAATGCTGGGTCCCAAGACTAAATGGACTGAGTGCAAGAGAGCAATGCTATCCATTGCCTTCCGTAGGATCAGCAAGTGATTCTCCTGAATCTGGAGAAGAAAATTCTTGTTACATTTGGAAAGCTCTGATAGGCTTTCTTTTATAGGAAAATGTAGGCAAGCGTGGCTGACTGTTGTACTTATTTTGAAGTATTGATCTTATAAGTTTTTTCAGAGTCATCCTGGGATAAGGGTGGGAGAAGGGGTAAGAGAGGGAATAAAAGTTGAAAAAATTAATGACAAGAACCACTTTGAAAGGGGAAGTACAAAATATGAGTTTAAAGGGAAGAACGCCTGTGACAGTTGTAATAAGTGAAGGGAGCTCTGGGTCCTGGTTATCCAGACAGTATTTTTCCACAAATAGATGTCAGTAAATAGTGACAGAATTAAAATCATTCTGTAATTTCAGCTCTGAGGAACATATTGCACAATTGTAGCATGAAAAATTATGAGGACTACAAATGCTTTTCATTTATTTTTTTACTGCTCAGGGCATTCTGCAAAACGAATTTTACTGTTTGCAAGGAACTTATTTTTATTTGAACAGTGTTTTCTGTGCCTTTTTTTCCATTGTATTGTGTATCCTGAGTCACCAGTCTATTTTGTGTTGTCTTAATAATATCTGTTTAGATACATTCTTTTGAGCTATAGAAAGATCATGAACTTTGAGTCATGTGGTGCTTGGGGAAGTGATTTATTTTTTCTAAGTTTCATAGTCCTCATCTGTAACATGAGGGTGATAATGCATCTACCCACCATTGGGGATATTAAATGAGACTGTTTATGACCATGTTTATCTGACCCCAAACCCAGAGTAGGTGCTGTGGACGAGCTAGCTCTCCCTTCTCTTCTGTGTAATCCCAAATCTAAATGAGACAAGCTTTCATTTCAAAATAGAGTAAGTCCCTTTATTTGTCCAATAATACTGATTCATGAAGTACCTCCCAATAGGGCTGCCCTAGCCCAACAGTCCAAAGAAACATTCTGCTATTTCTCAAAAGATTTTTTAGCTGAGATAGCAGATTACTTTCACATAAACAATGAAAAGACCTCAATCTAGAGGAGCGTGGACCCAAGCTACTTTCATTCATAATAATAATAAAAATAAAATATTATCATATATGATCATATATAATAATCTTTCATTACAAATTAGTTTAAATATTATGAAGGTGATCTAGCAGTTAGGGAAGAGGGAGAGTAGGGCAAGAGGCAAGAGTTTTGGAAGAAGGAAAAAATAAGAATACTAAGATCAATGTTAGTAGCTGACACTACTCTGTGCCAAGCTCTACATTAAACATATCATGGAATATTGTACTGATTCCCTCCAACAAAGCTGTTGTGCATACTAGTTCTACTACTACTTTACAAAGAGGGCAATTAGTTTGAGCTTGGATTTGAAACCTTCAGCCTGACTCCTGTAAAACCATCTGCAAAACCGTTAAACCAGGAAGAGGTCTAGAAGAGGCAAACTGAATCAGATCAGATAAGATCAGAATCTTTGGCTACTTTCGTTCAGAAAAGGGAAAAAAGAGAATGGGATTACTGCCAGGAAAAGTGCTACTAATATTTGTGAAATTTATCCTGGTCCTTAGATCCCTTTAATTCAGTCCCCATATTATGTTATATTTCTTTGCTCTCACAGAAGCCCCCTGACAAATCATTTCTTCTCCTCCATCCTAAGAACTTTCCAAGGTTATTTATGAAATGGCCCCATAAAGCGAAAGGTCCTCAATACTATTGATTTTCTGCTTCAAATCCAGATCCGCAAGGTAAATTCATGCAAGCTATAGCGTTATTCAATAGCTTTTAAGCATCTACTCTGGAGCCAGATTGCCGGCTCAAATTTTGCCTCCAATATTTACTTGCTTTATGACCTTGAGCAAATTGCTTAATCCCTGCACCTCAGTTTCTTCATCCATACATTTTAGATTTAAAAAATTAAACAAAAAAGTCTACTGGTAAAGTACATTTGAGGATTAAATCAGTTAATCTATGTACTGTATGGAGGACAATATCTGACACATCATAAGTGCTCATAAAATTTTCAGGCAAATATTCTTAGTTAACATAATGATATGCTAATAAAACTGTGATATGTTTCCTGTAAAATTCTCATTAATAAATTCAAAATTATTAAAAACTAGAGACAAAAGTTAAGAAAAATCTAAAGTTGATGAAATTTTTTACTAATTACCTTATGGCTAGAAAAAGATTGTGATGTACGATGATCAGTCTGTCCCATTCCTTATACTATGTGAAAAAAGCAAATAAAGCACTAACATTTTATGCATCCAATTCTGTCATGAAGTGGTCACACTGACTGGTGGTAAAAGCAATGCTTATCTTTCACCTTTGACTGAAATGTCTTCAGAATCAGCTACTAAGCCTTGTCTCCTTCCTTATTCCCTGTCCTTCCTCCATCAGCTGCGTCCTTATTTAGTACTCTCCGAAAGTCGAACCACCATTATGAGCATAAGAAGTAGAGGAAGTAGGGTAAGGAGAAGCTTTATAAATGGGAATAAAAATCACTAGGTTCATTTCCTCTCAGGGCCAAAAAAGATGACTCCTTTGTGTACAAAATTTTTCAAGGAAAAATTTCAAAACTCAAATTTTCCAAACTTCAAATATTTTAAAGAACTTCAAACTTCAAATTTGAAATTCTTCTAAAGTCAGAAAATCCAATAACCAAACCAGAAGAAGTTCCAACTTCACTTAGCTCTGCAGACATATAATGGGCATGTGTATTCTAAACTCAACTTTGTATAATAGTGTGGCCTCAGGCCCCTAATATTTTTACCAGAATCTAAATATGCACAGTGATATTGAATTCACAATTCTTGCTTCTTAAATCACAATAGGATCATTGCTGTACTCTAATCCCTCCAGCATGGTGACTGGCCAGTGGAGAAGAAACTCACCAAGACCTTTGCAATCACAGAACACTTAACTTAGATAATGGCATTTCAGAACTTAGAAGCTGAGTGGCATAAGCAGGTTCCAAGGTTTTTGGAGTGAGAAGAACCATGGGATCACTACTGGGTGCAGAGTCTTGAGCAATGGGACTTATGACCAAATTCAAAGACTTCACTATAGGTAATACTCTTCAGACTATGGTTTCAGCAATAAGGCAAACTTTTTTTTTTTTTTTTAACATCTTTATTAGAGTATAATTGCTTTACAATGCTGTGTTAGTTTCTGCTTTATAACAAAGTGAATCAAGCTATACATATACATATATCCCCATATCTCCTCCCTCTTGCATCTCCCTCCCACCCTCCCTAACCCATCCCTCTAGGTGGTCACAAAGCACCGAGCTGATCAATAAGGCAAACTTATAAACTTCAGCAATGTCCTCATTGGGAACCTAGCAGGGACAGGATTAATTCGAATGCATACAGGGTCTTCCACCACTTGGGATTTTGGCGTTCTGTAGCAACTATTGCTTACCCTGCATGGGGACATCTGTGACTGTGTATGTGTGGGCAGGGCAAGGGGGTAAGGGCGTATATCTTATAATAAGAGTGTGATTGGAGTTCTTTGTCTGTTCAAATGTGGTAGTAAAATAGAGCTCCCCTGACATTCTATAGTTGTAGAGATAATGGCAATGGAACTCCTTATGATGGTTTGGTACCAGGGTATCTGAAGTACCCAGCAACCACACAAACCAGTAAATAGAACTAACCTGTGAAAATTATCAGGTAATGATAATTTCTTCTCTCTTCTTGGTATGGGGTATCACTCTAGTCCCTTTCTGCAACAGAAAATGCCTCCAAAGTGTAGTGCTTCTTTTGCATTGACATGTTGTTGTTACACCAGAAACACACTAGTTTGATTTTTTTTAGTTTTATAATATATTTTATTTTATTATTATTATTTTTTAACATCTTTATTGGAGTATAATTGCTTTACAATGATGTGTTAGTTTCTGCTTTATAACAAAGTGAATCAGCTATACATATACATATATCCCCATATCTCCTCCCTCTTGTGTCTCCCTCCATCCCTCCCTCCCTATCCCACCCCTCTAGGTGGTCACAAAGCATCGAGCTGACCTCCCTGTGCTATGCAGCTGCTTCCCACTAGCTCTCTATTTTACATTTGGTAGTGTATATATGTCCATGCCCCTATCTCACTTTGTTCCAGCTCATCCTTCCCACTCCCCATGTCCTCAAATCCATTCTTTACATCTGCGTCTTTATTCCTGTCCTGCTCTTAGGTTCTTCAGAACCATTTTTTTTTTTTTTTTTTTTTTTTTTAGATTCCATATATGTATTAGCATACGGTATTTGTTTTTCTCTTTCTGACTTACTTCATTCTGTATGACAGTCCTAGGTCCATCCACCTCACTACAAATAACTCAATTTCGTTTCTTTTTAAGGTGGAGTAATATTAAATTGTAAGAATGTGCCACATCTTCTTTATCCATTCATCTGTCGATGGACACTTAGGTTGCTTCCATGTCCTGGCTATTGTAAATAGTACTGCAATGAACATTGTACTATATGTCTCTTTTTGAATTCTGGTTTTCTCAGGGTGTAGGCCCAGTAGTGGGATTGCTGGGTCATATGGTACTTCTCTTTTTAGTTTTTTAAGGAACCTCCATATTGTTCTCCATAGTGGCGGTATCAATTTACATTCCCACCAACAGTGCAAGAGGGTTCCCTTTTCTCCACACCCTCTCCAGCATTTATTGTTTGTAGATTTTTTGATGATGGCCATTCTGACTGGTGTGAGGTGATACCTCATTGTAGTTTTGATTTGTATTTCTTTAATGTTTAGTGATGTTGAGCATTCTTTCATGTGTTTGTTGGTAATCTGTATATCTTCTTTGGTGAAATGTCTATTTAAGTCTTCTGCCCATTTTTGGATTGGGTTGTTTGTTTTTTTGATATTGAGCTGCATGAACTGCTTGTATATTTGAGATTAATCTTTTGCCAGTTGCTTCATTTGCAAATATTTTCTCCCATTCTGAGGGTTGTCTTTTCATCTTGTTTATGGTTTCCTTTGCTGTGCAAAAGCTTTTACGTTTCATTAGGTCCCATTTGTTTATTTTCGTTCTTATTTCCATTTCTCTAGGAGGTGGATCAAAAAGGATCTTGCTGTGATTTATGTCATAGAGTGTTCTCCCTATGTTTTCCTCTAAGAGTTTCATAGTGTCTGGCCTTACATTTAGGTCTTTAATCCATTTTGAGTTTATTTTTGTGTATGGTGTTAGGGAGTGTTCTAATTTCATTCTTTTACATGTAGCTGTCCTGTTTTCCCAGCACCACTTATTGAAGAGGCTGTCTTTCCTCCATTGTAAATTCTTGCCTCCTTTGTCAAAGATAAGGTGACCATATGTGCGTGGGTTTATCTCTGGGTTTTCTATCTTGTTCCATTGATCTATATTTCTGTTTTTGTGCCAGAACCATACTGTTTTGATTACTGTAGCTTTGTAGTGTAGTCTGAAGTCCAGGAGCCTATAATATAGTTTAATATTTAATATAGGAAGTACTGATTATAAAGGTGTTATAAAGTATGATTCTAATATTTTTATTAAAAGTGCATGGATTTCCCAATTTTCTTTTATTCACAGAATCCTATTTATGAAATATTATGTGTCACCTTAATGCATAAAACAGAACAAAAATGGAGCTGTCCCTATTCAGTTTAGGTGGAAACCCATATTCTTGATATCTTCTGGAAGGTGGGTCCTGAGAACAGTTTGAAACGACCAGGCCAGGCAAAAGTGTGGAACATGTTGAAATGATGAATTAAAGGATGAGTGGAGAAAGGTTGAAGACAGAAAAAGGGAAGACTTGACAAGGCATAACCCTTGTAGAGATGGCAAGGGAGCATCCAGATCACAGATGGAGAGGGAAAAAGCACTTTTGAAGGAATATTAATCAAAATGTTAAATATATGTGATACTTTTAAATTTAAAAATATTTTTAGTGTAGTGGAAATAGCACAGGCTTTCTGGTCAGGGAAATTTACATTTGAATCCTAGATCTTATCTCTTCATTTGCTTTTATAAATTTATTCAATCTTCTTGAACTTCAAATTCTTGAATTGTGTGGGTTGGGTAGTTATATCATAATACTTATGCCTCAAGATTATTGGGCAATGCATTGTCAATGTATATGAAATGTTTGACCAAAAAATAATGTATGCAGTCTATAAATGCCTGTATCCCCCTATATGATATTTCTTCCCTCCCTTTAAAACAATATATTAAATAGGTTAACATGAATAATCTTCCCTCCAGTATACCTTCTGTATTTCATCTTCCAAATTGTTAAACACTCTAGCCAATACATAAGACTGGCTTACTGCTCTTTTAGTTCCTGCTAAGTTAGCGCTCTCTTTCACAAAGTAGCCAAGTGACCCTGAAAATGCCCTTGACCTAGGAACTTCCATTTCTTCCTCTGTACAAAGAGTACAGTGGGCTCTATCAGTGTTTCCCAATGCTAATTCACAGAACTGCTGCATCTAAATAACCTGGACAATTGTATAAAAACACAGATTCCTTTGTCCTCACCCTAGAACTACCAACACACACTGATTTGGTTTGGTAGTTTATGTTTTTAATCACTTTCTGTAGCACCTCTGATACCACAAGTTAAGGGAACCCCTTCTGAAATCCTTTTAGTTCTAAAATTCAAATGTTTTTCTTCTTTTGTTTCCTTCTCCCCTAAATAGCTACTTACATTTTGATGTTTATTTACATTTTCACTGAAGAAAACATTAAGATATGAAGAAATAAAGAAAAAGAGCACTGCTTATATGAACTTTTCAAATGTAATGACATTTAGAGAAGTGGTCAGGCAGAACTAATTTAATTTTCCTTTTCACATTTGACTCCCACCAAGATTGTCATTTGTCACCAGTTATTTAATATATGCGATAGCTAATTTTCGTAAGTTGATATGGATACCTACCTCAGTATTTCTTCCCTGATATTTGAAAATGATCTTTGACAGAATTTGAGATAAAATATTATGAGCAACAAAAACTGATATGTGAGTAACAAGAGTATGAAAAACAACCCCATTTTGGCAAATTGTACCTTTTATATATCCCTACTGTGTAGACTTTGCTCATTCATTTTTAGTCTCTGCTCTTTGTGGCTGATAGTTTGCATGTCATGTTGCAAACATAAATCTAATTTTTATTAAAATAATTGATGTTGGGTAGATATGTAGCTATAAGAAAGTGTCTTTAGCTAATTCTAGAATTTTTCATGTTGGAAAAGTAAGCATCTGAGGTCCTAAGACTCTGTAATAAATTTAGAGAGAGAATTGAGGGTTCAGTTTGTTTTAAATGTGAAATGATACATGTGTGGAAGTGAATATTTATGACTTTATAGGGAGAATAATGTGAACAAATTAGATGCTGAATGCAGGTGTTGAATAAAAGTTGTAATGTGTCCTAAGGCAATGGCTGTGATGTAGAATTATTTCTAAGACAGGAATCCTAAGACTTGGGGGCCGAATGTAAAGGGAGTGTCTAGGACTTCAAGGAGTGTCTTAAATTGAGATGTGTTTTGGTGTCATTAATTAAATAATGGAAATATAGGCTGAAACACAGATTTCAAGGAAAGTTTGTTTTGCGACATAATAAAGCTTAGAAAATCGTAGATTTTATGAGAGTAGACACTTTTAAAAATCTTCCTTTATATTTACTCTCCGTGACATGGCATATAGTAGATAGAAAATAAAAATAAAAAATAAAAAAATAAATAGGTTGATTAAATAAAGGAATAATCTGATGGCCATCCCAGTTGGAATGCTCAGGGACAGTTGACACTATGAATCAAGAGTTCAGGATTAGGAGGTCAGATCGGGATCTCGGGGGTGAACGCAATTGCCAAATTAAAGTCTGTGGAGCAAAGCAAAGTCTAAAATGGCTCAAATTTGATAACTGTAAGGCTGAAAAAAAAGTCATAATAATCAGCCCCACAGGCATAAAAAGGTTAGAACTAGAAAGGGATCACACCATTATTTATTGAATAGTAATGTTGCTCCACCTAATCCCCAGATACACACACACATACACACACATTTTACAGCTGAGAAAACAAGTCCAAATGTGTTAAGTGCCTTGCCCATTTGTACCAGGTGGCTGATTCAAAACTCCTACTCTCTGTTCAGGGACCCAGGATAGCATCAAAACAGAATAATTGTTTCCAAGGTTTATTTACATCACTGTATGCATCAGTGTTGGCACTTACATGGCCAAATATAATATTTGTTTATTCAAAGGTCTTTAAAAAAATTTTTCTCAAAGTCACTACTGACTAGCAATAACAGAAAATGAGGTAAATATTACAATTACATATGGAATATGTTTTTTGCATTTTAGTATTTTCAGAGAATTATTGTTGGGGGCTATTAATTTCTAATTGTTCAGTAAGTTAAAGTTTGTATTAGCATCCTAAAAAGAATGGCATTCATGTGTATGCAAATCATTCTTCATTGTTTATGAATATTAATTTCTATTTAGGCATTACATAGAAAACATAAATATAAATCATAAGGATAATTAGATCCAAACTTTTAATGTGTAATAGCTAAATATTAGAGCTTCATAAAAGTTATAACTTAAGACTAATGTGAAGTGTCCAAAGATAATGACAAGAAAATAGAAGGCAATACGGCAGTGTTAGTGTATTGTTGTAGACTACAACCTGCATGTGATTGGAGAGTATTCTTTTTTTTTGGTAAGTCTTAAAAAATAGGACTGTATCTCAGCATCAAGTAAAATATCTATGAGTTGAATTTGTGAACACATCTCAACTTAATAGTAATATTTCACATAGAAAATGGTATTTTCTTAAAGGAAAGGACTAGATAAAATGATTCATATATTCTTGTTCAGGACTTCAGTAAAAAGCATTTTTCTCTCTTCTGATAATTTTCAATACAGAGATTGCTCATTTTAGAAAACTCAGTTTTAATTCATCATACATCCTTAGCCTGTTAAGTAAGAGGACTTAATCTACTGTTTTTATAATCCTTACATATAAACCTAAAAACATGGTTTAATCAGACACTTTGATCAGTACCATTTGAGTATGGCTTCAAATGAATATTTCACACTTCTCTCAGTAAATAACTTTATAAGTATTTAATAATCAAGGGATAATAATAAAATATAATAACTCTGGCACATAATAACTTCCAGATTTTCTTCTTCCAACTTTATAACAGTGAATACTGAGGAGTCAGGGGGGCAGAGCACATAATTTAGAAAGATCAATTTCTTTCAGACAAGAAAAAAACTTATAAATGTTTCCTGAAGATTAATATAGCATCTATGATTGGGGAAATATTATACTCTAGATGAACACAGTAGCTAGAACTTATGCAATAATCCTTCCATGAAGTAACCAACAAAAGGCAACAAATTCCACAAATGTTTTGGCTTTTTCACTGCACACAAAACATTCATTCAAAAATAAGTATTATGGCCCAAACAGCACACCATTAGAAGTTAAAGGCCAATTAGATTTGACTAAGGGTATTCTTTCAGGAATAGGTATAACTGCTTCTGATTTTGAAGGAGTAGAAACAATTCTATGTCAGGTATCATTTGAACTGTGTAGCAACAGAGATAATTGACAATTTAAGGTAGTTTTCATTTATGCCTCATCAAGTTCTTTCCTTACAGAATACTTTTTCTATTCAGATTTTCTTTATTGTAAAGTTCAATTATATTTTTTGAAAATCCTGCTGCTGGGAAGTACTCTCCTCCAAGCCTCTACAACGAGTGTATTTAGGGGAAAAAAGTGAAGAATGCCACTTCACACATTATACAACAGGAGAAAGAGCAGGACTTTCCACAAAGGGAAACAAGAATGCTCCTCTTATCCTTTTTGGCTTTTCTTAAACTGAATGGCTGGATCATATAAACTAAAGGAAAATAAGTAGAGCTCTGGAATTTGTAGTCACCTTACCTTCTTTTTTTTTTTTTTTTACAAAAATCTTATTATTATCCATTTTTTGTCACTCTGCTTCATTTTTCTTACCCATCCTAAGAATCTACTAAATAATATACTTAGCAAACATTTGTTGAATTATTACATCTGAAGAATTCGGAGAGCACTGTAGGAACTCAAAAGATAAGAGTGTCTTTTTATATTTTTCAACAGTTTAAAATTAAGGGAAGGTAAATACAAGTATTTTAATAACTAGTTAAGGCAGTATCTGATCATATGCATAAAAAAGACACAAAAATATACTTGAGGGAGGGAAATGGAAGTAAAGATCATTTGTAATTCAGAGATCAGATAAAATTCCATGAAAAGAAAGTATGTTTAAACCAGACTTAAACTACAGGTGAGGGATGGTTAGGGAAGAAGCTACAGGTGGTTCAATGACTAAAACAGATGCAAAAATCAGAAAGGAATGAGATGTGATTGAAATGAGATTTTTATTTGGACTACAAAGTGCACCAAGGAAAGTAGAAAATGAGATTGGTTTTAGTTTAGTTTTAGCTTACTAAGTGATGTGATTAGACCCTAATCAAAAAAAATGTATGTACACCTAGTACAGGACCTGTACTAATCAGCCATTGGACATGGGCTGCCTCAGGGAGGGGCATGGCCCTCAACAGCTGAGGCAATCCCAGAAGGGGTGATGGCTGGAGGTTCCTGCTGACTGCGTTCCCACAGCGGGGACAAGTCCTTTATTTTGGGGACTTTGGGCAGTGCTCCTCCTTATCCACCACAGTCCTCTCCTTCTGTCTCTCACATCACCTTTGTTCATACACGTTATGGGAGCATTTCCTCCAGATTCCATTGGATCTCTCTTCCTGGAGTAACCGCACGAGAGGAAAGTCATTGGGCTGAACTACAACCTGCTCTCCAGACTCTGCGGTGGGTCTTGGGGTCAAAACTGATCAGCTCCTTCTACCACCATCCACTCAAGCTCATGCTCACTCTCAGCCAGCACCTCTGCTGATCTTGGTAATTTCTCTGGTAGCTTGACATAGGTCTTCATCCTGAAGGAGTCTGAACCCCTGGTCTCCATGCCCTTCTCAGGCCAAGTTTGCTGCACTTGTCTATTTGCCATCCAAATCGGGCACAGGAATACAAAAAGATACACAAATGAATGGCCTTGACACTAAACCTAGTCCTGTGGTTCAGCAATGCTGGATAACATGGGGAAATACAAATTCAGTGGGATAGCAATCTGAATAACCATGGCTAAGAAGAAGATCCTACCCGCCCCCCCACCCCAAACTTTTAGTGTATCTGAAACCGCACCTGAATAGATAAAAATTTAATTAACGATGGTTTGAGAATCCTATAAAGAGTCAAAACTGTTTTTGTAAGCAAAAACACTATGTTGCACCTAAATTCAATTCTTTGCAATGGACACTGACAAAATATTAACATTACAGAAACCCATTCCATGCATATAAAAAATGATCCATGCTCCCACAGATTTAGAGTATATGAACATATCGTGTGAGTCCAAGTTTATGTAATATTGATTTTTCAAAAAGAGTAAAAGGAACAACTTATTATTCTGGACTTGATCCCAGGACACATGATACATGTGAAATGTAAATTTTTTCTAGGCTACATTTGTGAAATGACTTTGATGAGTTGTTTATAAAAGGATGTTGTAATCGCAATAAAATTCTTACAGAATTGATGAAAATTGATTTCATAACAATAATATAATCATTGTAATAGAATTCATATTGAGAAGTGGATTGGTTTAGTATCTATTTTCCGATTCTTCAGGAGGAAAAATAGCAAAAAATAATCCAGTATTTCTAATTATAAAAGAATAACAGAAAAAATTTGTATATGTATGTGAGGGCAAGTATATTTATTCATAAACTCTGACTATTCCAGTAAATCATTCATGGCAAAGACATTGATATATAATGGGGGAAAAAGCCTGGGATTTTTTAGTTGGCAAACTTTGTTTGGAAACCTCTGCCACTTTATAGTCATTTGGAAACGTCACTTGAGCTCACTTGGCTTCAGATTTCTCATCTGTATGATATAGTTGAGGAGATCAGATGGGACAGTGCATATAAAAGATCCCGACACTTTATCACAGAGAGGGCCTCAGGAAGGGCTGCCTCTCCTCTCTGTGCATAAAAGTACAGCAGAAAATGGCTTATTTCTGGCCAAATGGCAGTTGTTTTCTCTCAACCCGAGTAATTCCAGTAAGTAAAAATATATTCGACATCAATAGAGGTTAGAGAGTAAAGCCTTGAAATGCTGAAAAGATCAGACCTGAAAAAGCAGGAGAGTAGAAAGGGATCAAGGTTCAGATTCTCACTTTTAAAATAGTATTTACCGCGTTTATCGAGTTGTGTGGCATACATGTTGCTATATATTGCTTAGGCTGTGTATGTTTTGTTGTTGTTCTGTTTTGTATTGTATTGCTTTTGTTTTTCCTTCAGGGAGCTTAGGAATACTGAAGCATATTTCAGGCCCACATGACCTGGTTTGGCTGGACATCAGCCTGTAATCTTAATTAAAGTCTGCAAAGCATGAAGTAAAGCTACATCTCATTTAGTAAGATTGCAATTCCTTCTCCCTTCACTCCTGGCCTCACCCACCTTCTCCTTCCTTGTTCCACTTCCTCCCCTCAGGGATCACGACAGCTGCCCCAGAGTGGAAAAACGACATCTTGTCTTTTTGTTTCATTTAGTGGCCAAGCCACTCACCCAGCACTTCCCTCCTTCACTAAGTCTCCTTTTTAGAAGCCTGAACCATTTTTATTTATATTTAAGATTCCACCAGGCCTTTCAATGATACTGTCCTAGATTGTGTGGTGGATGGAAAGGAAAATTGAGATCTTTATCCTCCCCACTCCACTGGATTAGGAGCATGGGGAGAATATAGTCACTAAGGGATGGTTTTTTTAATGTTCTATCTCTCTTTAATTGGCCAGCATGATATAATGGAACAAATCCTGGTCTCAGAATCTGAAGGAATAGTTCCAGTCTGCCACTGAGTCATGATGACTTCATAAAAACATCACTTAACTTCTCTGAGTGTAGTTTCTTCATAAATAAAATGTGGGGATAATATAGGATGCTCCCTGAGGGACCATTTTAGCTCTAAACTTGTATCGCCCTACCTCAGATTGTTCCAAACCGCTTCTACTACTTTCAGTGTGTAATTTGTTTGTCAATTAAACACAGTTATGTCAAGTGAATAAACGCTTTCCCTCATCTCTCCCTGTTCACCCTCTAAAAAAGCTCTAACTAGAAGTCTCAATTCAGGCATGATTTTGAAAAATATTAACTTTAAAAACTTTTGTAAGTCTAAGATTCTAAGAGTTTAATGTTACAAAATGTATAAATTATGCTCTGAAATACTGAGGC
The DNA here is from genome assembly GCF_028021215.1 of Eschrichtius robustus. Lineage (NCBI taxonomy): Eukaryota > Metazoa > Chordata > Mammalia > Artiodactyla > Eschrichtiidae > Eschrichtius > Eschrichtius robustus. The sequence continues at coordinate 37,327,766 of NC_090825.1, forward strand.
AGAGAAGCATCTTTGTCAAATTTCATGCAGGCTTACTCCTAATTTCACTGTCATTTAACAGGTAAATGTTCAATTCCACACTTGCATATTCCCACTTTGTGTCAACGTGTGTGGTGAACTGCAGTTCTACACAGCATTTCAGTTACCTTTTCAGTCTTCCCCAGCTCTCTTTTCTTTGTGTACCTCAAGAAAGAGGGAGGCTCCAGAAATTTCACAAAATGTGATGGTGCAAGTATATCCTGAACAGGTTAAAATTTTTCTCTCTTTTCCTAAGGGAAGATTTTGGAGAAAGTGATGGATGTTTACTGAAGGGTAAATACTACTACTTTTAATAAAGTGGAGCTCTTATATCAGGGTCCCTTTCAAGTCTTACAAGATTTCTTATCAGTAGGGAAAGAAACAGAGTATTATTACTCATATATTTATTGGATGCCTGAGTGTTTTTCAGAGGAATTAGTAATTCTTAAAGAGTTGTTGTACTATTTAACTGAATAATAATAAACTAGATATAATTTGGGGCACAGGGTTCAAGTATATATATTAAGCAAAGAGGGCAGTGCTCTTCCTTCCTCCAGGCCCTCTTCCTGTCTTCTGTAAAAGGTAGAAGGAATATATCTTGCTTCTGAGATTTCTTTTAAACATTTGGTGTCCCTTCTCTCGTGTTATGCAGGTATGTTAGATCACTTTTCCATGTCACTTTCCTCTTACTGACATGCATGTCTATTCCTAATACCAATATTGCTAAGGTTAGTAACAGTGACCATGATAACAATCAAATATGAAACACTTCTGTAGTGCCAGGCACTAAACTGTTTCATATGGTGTATATCTTTAATCCTCCAACAACCCATTGAAACAGTGATAACATCCACATCTTACAGATAAAGAAATTGCAGCTTAGAAAGTGTAAGTACCTTGTCCAAAGTCACAATGGAAAAAGAAGAGTTGGGAGTTGAACCCAGGAGTTTAACTCCAGAGCTCCAGACCCCAAATCGCATGGCCTACTAGGTATCTCCAGTTAAGTGTTCTGCACGTGCTTCAAATTCAGCATATCAAAACACAAACATTACATATCTTTAATCCCTATTTATCAAACAATGGTTTTTTTAAGGTCCAGTGAACTTGCTTTTTCTCCTATGTTTCTCTTTCAGTTAAAGGTTTCACTAATTCCCAAGTTTCCTTGAAAAGGATATTTAATGTCAACTTTCATTCTTCCTTTTCTCTTACCCGATTTTCATATTCAATTTGTCACTCCTGTTGACTTCGAGTTTAAATATTATTTTTTCTCAATATCCTACCTGTAACTAGCCTTGGTTCTTTTAATTATGTCATTGAATTATGGCAAAGTATTATAACTGGTTGTTATAGGTTGAATTGCTTCCTCCTCAGATTCATATGTTGGAGTACCCACCCCCAGTACAAAACGTGACCTTATTTGGAGATAGGTTGAGTGTGGGCCTTGATTTGGTATGACTATTGTTCTTATAAAAAGGGAAAATTTAGGCACAGTTAAACACACAGGGAGAATACCATGTGAACATGAAGGCAAAGATTGGGGTGGTGTGTCTACAGATCAATGGTCACAAAAGATTGCCAGCAAGCCACTAGAAGGTAGGGGAAAGGCATGGTACATACTCTTCCTCATAGCCCTCCAAAGGAACCAACCCTGATGACACCTTGATCTTAGACTTCTAACCTTCAGAACTGTGAGGTAATAAATTTCTGTTGTTTAAGGCACCTTGTTTAAAGTACTTTGTTACAGCAGCCCTAGCAAACTAATACACTGGTTTTCTGATGTCATGTTGCCATCAGATTTGAGTCATGATTTAGAGCCACTGCAAGCTGCTCTTTGCCAAAAGATGCCGTCCCTTCTTAAGCTCTGTCTTGACATATATACACTAATATGTGTAAAACAGATAACAAATAAGAACCTGTTGTATAAACAAATAAATAAAATAAAAATTTTTTAAAAAACCAAAACAAACAAACAAAAGCTCTGTCTTTCCCAGAGCTTGTCCTTCCCCAAATCCATTTTCTCTTCATCAAGCAAAATTATGCTTATCTTTAAAATGCCAGTTTAAATAATATTTCCTTCTTTAACTTTCCCAAGTCTCAACCCACTCCACTTATGACAGAGGTTTTAGCTTCCTTAACTTCCCCAAGTGTGGGTTGTGAATCAGTTATGATCTGGACAGAAAACAGAAATTGCTAGACATTTGGTGAAACCATAGGTAATCACCATTTTTTGCTGATCAGATTCAGTTCAGTATTAGTAAATGTATATGAGTCAATATAATATTTTAAGCAGAGTAAATTTAGAACAGATAACTCTGTACACATAATGAAAAAGCTGAAAAGTTAAACAAAGGATGGTGAGGTGACCCAGATATTAGCAACACTGAGAAACTGTTGGTTCCCCTGAGGCTGGAGGGACAAAGAGCAGAGGGCAACCCGGGATCCAGCCTACCTGGTGAAGGTTGGAGCCATTGCAGGTCTGGAAGGCAGGAGCTGCAGCCACAGAGAAGGTTCAGAGAATCTCTCCAACACAGGGAAAGAAATACTCCAACGTATCCCCTCATGCTGTCTTCTGCCAGTGCCCCCCATTGGCTAAACTTAGCTGAACACTAGAAGCCAACGGAGCTTGGGAAGTATATGTTATGATACAGAGTAGAATGGATAAGGGTGGGGAGGAGATGAGAGAGGAAGCAGGTGAATAAAAGGCAGAGATTAAAAGGTTCTCTTATGTTTGACTTCAATTTGCCAGCCACCTGCTGGGTCTTAGGCCTGATGCTGTTCGGGATCTATTGCCCCACAGAGCCGATTCCTACATTGCCTGTGCTTTTCGTATACCCTGAACTTAGTCCATACAGACAAATATGACAATGGAACTTGCCAGAGTTCTCACATCCAGTTTCTGGATGAATTAACATCAAAGGACAAAGGAAAGTCTCCTAATAATGAGGTCATGCTGAGCCACCAGTCTACTGGCCTCAAAGTAATGCTCAGCAGACTTCTGCTTCCCAGGGAGAGAGATCAGAGGCAGGACCCAAGATTGTGCACCTGACTGTGGGCATCCGAACAGATGTAAGTCAGCATGCAGAACAAGGGCTGCAGGAAATCATGACACGGCAATCCAGTACAGACTGGAGGTGAGCGGCAAAGAGCACACCCGCGGTGACTCAGAGACGGGGGAGAGGGGGGCTATTATTTTACAGGATCTATAGCATCTCTGGTACTTGAATTTTGCAAGCTGTGTGACTGGGTTTTAATTTTTAGAGATGAACGCCACTACAGAGTTGAGGGTGGGTATCATTAGGTTTTTCACCATTGGGATCTCAGTAAACCCAGAAATGGTTCTTTAACTAAGGACTTTCCATCTAGACACCCAATGGTAGGGGGCAACTGTACTCACACCGTGACATGAAGTAAGCAAAGATTACTCAGCACTTAACCAGAGTGGAATGTTCCTACATGCAATCTGAATAAAATGGGGCCATCTTGTTCTCGCTTCCAGATCCCCCCTTAGCTTTGGGTCACATTAAAATGAAACATCAAATGTTACATACTAATGAAGTTCTATTTAGGTTAGGGAGGGTGGGGTGTACAGAAAAATTTTAAACGTTCTAAAATATTTGGGGTATTTTTTCTTCCTAAAGTTCTAGAAAGAATGGCTACTGCTTAAATTAGTCATTCCTTCTTTCATTTCCTCCTTTCTTCACTCTCATTCTGAAGCTTCTCTGGGTACCTGTGCCCTTTCTACTACAGATCTAACTGCTGCACTCATCTGCAAACCCATCTATCCCTGCTCCAAAGAACAAAAGGAAGAATCCTCAAGACCCTTGCTTCTTTGAAATCTGAGAAGGAGGGAATCCTAAGCACACCTTTTATTCTCATGTTTCTGGTACACATAAAAAGGATTATATGTAGTATGGAGAATATTCTGGTATTAATTTTCAAGTTCTCCTCATTAAAGAAAAATAAGTTTGTTGACTACAGGAAGCGAAAGAAAATATCTCTGCAAATTTCTGCTCTGACACCTCGTCTTGATTTGGCATTGCACACTTCTATTTAGTCTTAGCAAGCTGGTCAAAGAATATAAGAAAACATAGCTATTCTTAGGTCTAGTGGGACCTCCCTCGAAAGTCCAAATGGAACATCTGGATCAAAGACGAGTCCGTTGGAAGACAAAGAGCAAGCAATTTACCAGATGGCTCTGTCATTGGTCAAAGTTCATTTCATGGCACCTCAATTTTTCTACAATCTCTGGTTGTATTATCTGGTGCTTTCAGGCAGCCAAGAGCCTCTGTAGGTCAAGCTGGTTTGGATTTGGAAGATAAAGTTTCTGTCCCACTCAGTGGAAGCAACGAAGGCCATGTTAAAGTCCAACCCTCATCACTAGGAGGCCGAGACAGTCAGTGGCATTAGGAGATGATGGGAGTAATACATAATTTTCTCTGTCTCTTTCTCTCTTTTTATACATATATGTATGAGCTATATATAGATTTGTCAGAATAAGTCCTTGCTTTGATCATTTAAATTAAAAACTGCAAAATGCAAAATGCAAAATGATACAAATTCTACCTATAACCTTTTGGTCAGCGTCGAGCTAATGGCACCTGTTGTCTGTTACTGGGAGTAGAAGTATGAACACTTCTGCTGGCTGAATATCGGTATTGGAGTCTCCATGGAAAACACAACTCAGTCAAGCACTAGATGAAACAGTGCTTTTCTCACATGGAGAAGAAATGGGGAAAAGTCAGCTTCAATTGTGGGTGTCAGTTCCCCATGACCGGCTGGTCCCTTCTAGCAGCTGCCACAGGGCACATGGCCTGGATGCACCCCTCTTGTGCCGTAGCAGACGGTCCTTGTCCCCTCCCCATGGGGGACAGATATAACAGTGGGGTTGCCCAGGTGCCTTATGCACAAGCTTAAGTAGAACAAAGGAGCACACACTGAATCTGAAACAGGGAAAGATATTCCTACAGGAGGTGATAAGTCCAGCGCAAGCCCTGAGGACTCATTATCTCCTGATAAGGAAGTAATCCAGGTCCAAGACCCATTCTTTTTTTTTAACATCTTTATTGGAGTATAATTGCTTTACAATGGTGTGTTAGTTTCTGCTGTATAACAAAGTGAATCAGCTATACGTATACATATATCCCCATATCTCCTCCTTCTTGCGTCTCCCTCCCATCCTCCCTAACCCACCCCTCTAGGTGGTCACAAAGCACCAAGCTGATCTCCCTGTGCTATGTGGCTGCTTCCCACTAGCTATCTGTTTTACATTTGGTAGTGTATATATGTCCATGCCACTCTCTCACTTCATCCCAGCTTACCCTTCCCCCTCCCCGTGTCCTCAAGTCCATTCTCTACATCTGCATCTTTATTCCTGTCTTGCCCCTAGGTTCTTCAGACCATCTTTTTTTTTTTTTTTTTTTTTTTAGATTCTTTATATATGTGTTAGCATACGGTATTTGTTTTTTTCTTTCTGACTCACTTCACTCTATGTGACAGACTCTAGGTCCATCCACCTCACTACAAATAACTCAATTTCGTTTCTTTTTATGTCTGAGTAATATTCTATTGTATATATGTGCTGCATCTTCTTTATCCATTCATCTGTCGATGGACACTTAGGTTGCTTCCATGTCCAGGCTATTGTAAATAGAGCTGCAATGAACATTGTGGTACATGTCTCTTTTTGAATTATGGTTTTCTCAGGGTACATGCCCAGTAGTGGGATTGCTGGGTCATGGAGAACAGTATGGAGGTTCCTTTAAAAACTAAAAGTAGAACTACCAAGACCCATTCTTATGCTGCCAGGTGGAGATGGAAAGATTACATCCACAAGACTGCCTTTCCCAACAGGCAGCATGAGAAAAAATATATTTAGTTTGAGTTATGTAGATAATTAACTCATACCACATTGCACTGTTTGACATAAGGAAATTAAGAAGAATAAAATCTGCCTCCTATCAAGCAATTCCTATCCCCATATTGTATATGCTTGAAAAATATTGACTAAAAATAGCGTCAAACTTTGAAAGAAGAGTATGCTTAATCCATCAAATGAAAATGTCTAGAGATCACAGAGGAGCCGTGATTTTGTCCCAACTGAATGGTAGTACACCCTTGTATGTAGAGGATATCAGTTACCCTCTTGTAAATGGCTCCCACTAATAACTGTAGACTGGTCTCTGTAAGAAAATAAGGAATGGGCTCCCTGAGACCCACTGTCAGGAAGGCAAGCTGCCCAAATAGGGTTAAATCACAGCAAAAAGGGATGCACTCTGCAGTGATATTAAGAGTTGAGATGAGTGGATGGAAATGAGAGTCTTTGTTTTTTTAAAGTATAGATGTTATCAGCATAGCTGTCAAGTTTAGGGTGGACTAAGAGAGAAAAACAAAATTAAAGTACTGGGGTGAAAAATGCCAGTGATGACTGCATGTATGAAAAATAATAAACAAGTTTTATAGCTCAGAATTAAAGTTCAAAAAGTAGAAGAACATTGTCTATATATATTTGAGCCTTTACAGAAATACCTAAGAATACACACCAACACACACAATCTAAATCTGTATTATAGAGGCACATCTCACTTTATTGTACTTTGCTTTATTGTGCTTCATGGGCATTGCAGTTTTTACAAAGTAAGGGTTTGTGGCAACCCTGCATCGAGCAAGTCTATCAGCACCATTTTTCCTACAGTATTTGCTCACTTTGTGTCTCTGTGTCACATTTTGGCAATTCTTGAAATATTTCTAATTTTTTCATTATTATTATGTTTGTTATGATGATCTGTGATCAGTGATCTTTGATGTTACTATTGCAAAATGATTATGACTTGCTGAAGGCTCAGATGATAGCAAATATTTTTTAGCAATAAAGTATTTTTAAATTAATGTGTGTACAGTTGACCATAGCCAACACAGGTTTGATCTGTTCAGGTCCACTTATATACGGATTTTTTTCACTAAGTTCGTACTACAGTCCTACACAACTGAGGCTGATTGAATCCGAGGATGCAGAACCGTGGATACAGAGGGCCAACTGTAAAGTGATACTCGGAATTTGACTGCATAGAGGGTTAATGCCCCTGATCCCCACATTGTTCAAAGATCAACTGTACATAGGTTTTTTTTTTGGGTTTTTTTGTTTTTTTACTTAATGCTATTGCACACTTAATAGATGACAGTGTAGTGTAAATATAACTTTTATATGTCCTGGGAAACCAAAAGATTCATGTGACTTGCTTTATTGCAATATTTGCTTTACTGTGGTGGTCTGGAACTGAACCAACAATATCTCTGAGGTGTGCCTGTATTCATATCTCTATATATGTAATTATATATACACAGAAACCGTGTGTGTATACATGTATGTATACATCAAATGAGTGAGTGAAGAGCATAAGGTGAAGAGAAATTGGACTGTTGGGTTCAAATCTGGATTCCTCCATTTACCAGCTTGTGATCTTGTGATTTTGGGCAAGTGACTTAACCTCCTTTCATATGGATTAGGTTGAATTATATGAGATTTCCATTTCTAGGGGTCCAAATATTTGGACAGTAGCTATATCTCACTGTCCGACCTAATCAAATGGTGTGAAATAAGAGTAAAGCTTCATAATTGTTGTTGCAGGAATTAAACAATACGCATAGATTATATAAGATAGTCCCTGCCATATATTAAGTGCTCATGTTTGTTATTAAATATGCATTTTCCATTTTCACTGCAATATTGAACTCCAAATAGCATGCCAGGGGCAAGTGAGTCCTTGATGGTTTTCATAACCTTCAGTTCTAGCCTATAAAATACGTGAGTGGGAAATACTGACAACCAAATACCTAGATAAACATGAGAACGAGCACAACTGAGCAAAAGGCCCTCACAAAACCGGTCATTTTTGCCTGTGAATTGTTATTTCCTCCTATATGAGACCCGATACCTGAAGGTGCACCAAATTATTGAGGTGACAGAAGTGAAATTCCTTTTCTTTGGCACACTAAAAAAGAGGACCCCCATTCTCTTTTCCTTATATGGTAACAAGAGGAAATTACCCTTTACTGAGGACTTTACTGAGGAAGAGGAACAGAAAGAAAGAAAGAGAATGAAATCAGTGAACGGCCTTGAAACACAGCCCTGCTCACTCCACAGCCAGCTTGGTCATCACAGAGCAGAGAGGAATGTGCTGTGGACACCTCTCCCTCTGTCTCTGGGAACTTGGTGGCTTTGCACAGGGATCCTCATTGTTCTGAACCCGAACTTGTCCTCAGCTGGGAGTTCACACCCTGGGCTGCATCTCTGAAAGCCACTTATGTAAATGTCAAAGCTTTCCTGAGAGATGATTGTTCGCTCAAATGCTGGGAAAGTGTCAGCGGCAAAAACAGGGTTTTCTTGTGGTGGTCTCAACAACTGAAGGGGGAGTTGGTACAAGCACTGCAGTGCCTGGAAAACCCTCTGGGGAGGTTTATCCTCAAAGAGGAATACGGCTCACCACAATCAGGTGGAATAGAAACTGCGACGTGTCCTGAGTGATGGAAAATTACATTCTACCTGAAACACATATGTACAAGGATTGCTAGAACAATTGAAGTGCATTTTACATAAAATCATAGGTGCTGCTGGTCCCCATTTTGAAGAACACTCTCCAAAAATAACAAGCAAATACTTTAATCCCACTAAGTACAGTGTTTAGAAAACTGCTCAAGATTCAGTCAGTCTTAGAGTTAGCCTTCCTTGCAGGGGAAAGCTTGTTCTTTGATTTTACACTTTACCTGTAGAAAAAGTCAACACAGTAGGGTTTTAAAAAAATATTTTCTCGCTTAAGTTAACTGTCTTCCCAAACGTGAATTTCACTTCACAACCTGATGCTGACATGTAAGAATTTGTAACGTTCAAAGTGAGAATTAATCACATGCCAAGCACGTTAGAAAGATCATGTTTCCAATAAATTCAGTGCAATTATTCCCCTATAGAATTCCTGACCGGCTATGCTTCAATTAAATGCAGTGGCTGTTTTCTTCAACTTTTTTCTTTTCCTTTTTGTCCGCCAAATATTATCTACAGTGTGCTATTGAAGCAGATATAATCTAGTTCAAAAAAGCATAATTACAGCTCACTACTTGCCCTTTAAAAATATAAGAATGTTAAAAGAGTTTCCTAAGATTTTTGTAAAGATGACCCTAAATAGCAATCTTTCTCCAATGTATATAGTCTTATTTTGGCACTCTTCAGATACCAGTGGCTATAGGTCATTCACAAGATATGAGGGGAGAAGTATAGGAAAAGAGTAGACCAAGTGTCACTACTTGTTAGTCTTTCTATTTTAACAGATGCTCCAAAGGAATCATTAGGATCACTATTTTGGCTCACATTACCTCTACCAATGGAAGAACTAGCCTGAATTTCCAAATATTTCTTTTGCTCTGAGGTTGAAAAAACTTCAGGAATGTCTGTGAAATATACCTTGCTTAAGACACTGGTGTTATTAAAATCACTGAATGGTGTTATGTAGGAATTTGATTAGCTTTACTGTGGTACTACCACTTATCTGGATGTCTAAAAAGTGTCTAGTTCCCAGCTGGTAACCTGGAAATAAGTAGTGTATATCAGAGTAATGGTTCTAAACACTTTGGGAGTTTAATACCCTTTAAGAGTCTAAGGGATGTTTTAGATTCTCTTTAAAAATATATATATATATAAAAAAAAGTGCTTAAATTTTCATAAAATTTCAATCTCCCCAGCAAGACAGTTAACCCCAAGTTAAGAAACACAGTTTTAGAAGGATTTGAATCCTTGATTGCTAGCTTTCTTCACACTTCAAATGCCCCTGGAACTAGGATTCTAAATCTTGAGCAAAAGGAGTACCTCATGATAATATATTTTCCATTTAGCACATGAAAGCAATAATTAGTATGAAGTTGGAAAAAATGAGGAAGAAAATAGCGAAAGTGGAAAATGTGAAATTAAGTAGGCTTTACAGCCTCTTCCTCTATCATGGAAGACTTGCATGTAGATATGATGCATGACCACGTCCACCCTAGGACAGCTGACCGGCAGGGTAAAAATGACATCTTTCCAAATACATATTTAGTATAAATAGAAAACAAAACTATAAAATTATAGAATATTCTTACATTCTGCTGAAAATGACTAGAGTCTCATTTCTTCATTCACTTATTCATTCAAAATGAACTTGTCAAGCACTAAACACTGTGGGGAGACTTCAATAAAAACAACACATGCTCATGGTACTCATGGAATTTGAAATCTATTTAAGCTGCTCACAATTTTTTTTGGCAGTTGAAAGTGGAAAGAATATCACATTTACCTGCACCACTCTCCCCCCATGAAGGTTGTTTTTTTCTAATAGACTCATCATAGATACCAGAATAAACCTTTAATCTATTTAATAAACCTACAAATCATGTGATGGCCTATAATCTGGAGCACTGTATTAGGAATGTGCTATATTCTTTTTTTCTAACCTATGTGATGGGGGCAAAGAGATTGAGAATATCTTTTATGAGCATTAAAATCTGCTTTATCTTAATGTAAATTTAATGTCATTATTTGAAAAAGATACAGTAACATTTGGAACTTCATATCTAATGATCTGAATTTGTTTAACAAATTTGATTTTCATTTAGGTTCTTTCTTCCTGAAAAAGAACAAAACTATTAAATGAGGTTAACATTAATGTGTAGAGCTCTTGGGTAAACACTTCCACCTTGAAAGGAAATCTGATGACCTCTCAACTGAAGAGTGTTGAAGATGGAATGATAGAGTGGGTGTTGAAAATAATTTTTCTGAGAAGAGCACCAAAGGGCACAAATATACTCCTGTATCTTCCGTGCTTTAATCCTGGTAAACATTAGAAATTATGGAGAGGAACACAGCAGATCTGTTTGGATGACAGTGATGGCTGAACCACAGATATGCTTTCGGTATTTAACCGCCTCCCACGCTATGACTCAAGATTTTGAGGGAGTCTTTCACAAAAAATCCCAATCTACTTATTTGTGCCCAATTTTTTTGGACAGTTTAGTACATATTTTAAATAGGTAAATGTATATAAGAGCAGAGACTAAAATCATTTCAGATCATTGTCATATTAGTACTTAGGAAATTACTTTGAATGTAGATTAGTGGTGAAGCCATATGTATTCTAAATGGTCAATCTGGTTTATGTCTTAGAGCAGAGAAAAACATTAAAGCAATGCGGCAGTCAAATGGCATCGTTCCTTCCAGAACTGAGAATATATTTGTATAGTACATTGACACAGGTCAGCTATATAACGACTACAAAAACAGGAAGCTATGTGATGTACTTTAACTTTCATAAATATGAACCTAGAGAGTTTTTCAGTCCACTCAGATACTGTTGTTTATCTATTGTCTTCTCCATGACGCTGCCCAAGTAGATTCCCTACTTTAGGAAACCCTTTTAAAAGCTGCAGAGGCTACAGTGTCCTGGTAATGGGGAAGGATTTATTTGCAACGTTAAACCTCTACTCAGACAAATTGTTGGAAACGCTTTATACAGATGAAGTACTTCTAGTGCTTGGCAACACATCTAGTTTTTCCTGTGTTCTGCATTGCCATCCATTTGCATTAAAAACACAGCCAAAATATCTGAAACAAATGTCGTCAACTGTCATGAAACTTATCAAACTCATCAGCACAGGGGGCTTAAATCACTGCCTCTTTAAATGGTAGAAAATCGAGGCAGCATATGAAGCTTTTACCTACTACTGAGAAGTTCACTCTCATTCTCAAGGACAAGTCTTAAAGGACAATATTGAACTTAGAACAGAATTTTCACATTTTAGAAGGTCTCTATTAAGACACTTTCAAATAGAGACTTTGACAAATATTTCTATCTATTTGATAAGATGTATCTTTTGATCAACACGTGTCAACCACCATAACGAATACTACTGTAAAACTAAAAATGTCTTTGACCAAGTTGCCACGATAAAAGAGGACTGGAGATGGGCACTTTGAATACATCCTTGAGAGATTCCAATGCTGGAGCTGTGCCTGCTTGGGTGAGAATCCACAATTATGAAGCCTTTCAATTTCCCAACAGATAAGAGTCCTCAGACATCAAGAAAAGCAAATCTCTTTAATCTTCCTTCCTTTGGGAAATTAAAATATACATTTTTAATTCAAATCTATATTCATCTGCTCAGGCTGCCATAACAGAACTCCACAGACCAGGTAACTTAAACAACAGAAATTTGTTTCCTCACAGTTCTTGAGGCTGGAATTCCAAGATCAAGGTGCTGGCAGGGTTGGTTTCTGGTGAGAACTCTCTTCCCGGTTTGTAGATGGCCTCCTTCTCACTGTATCCTCCAAAGGCCTTTCCTCTGTGCCTGCACACACCTGACGTCTCTTCCTCTTCTTATAAGCATATGAGGCCTATTGGATTAGGATCTCACACTTTGCCTGAGTTAACCACCTTAAAAACCCTATCTCCAAATACAATCATCTTCATTTGTATCTTTTTTTTTTTTTTTTTTAGATTCCACATATGAGCGATATCATATGATATTTGTCTTTCTCTGTCTGACTTACTTCACTTAGGATGATAATCTCCAGGTCCATTCATGTTGTTGCAAAGGGCATTATTTCATTCTTTTTAATGGCTGAGTAATATTCCATTGCATATATGTACCACATCTTCTTTATCTATTCATCTGTCGATGGACATTTAGGTTTCTTCCATGTCTCACCTGTTGTGAATAGTGCTGCAATGAATATGGGGGTGCCTGTATCCTTTTGAAGCATGTTTTTCTCTGGATATATGCCTAGGAGTGGGATCAATGGATCTTATGGTAGCTCTATTTTTAGTTTTTCAAGGAACCTCCTTCATACTGCTCTCCACAGTGACTGTTACCAATTTACATTCCCACCAACAGTGTAGGAAGGTTCCCTTTTTCCACACCTTCTCCAGCATTTATTGTTTGTAGATTTTTTCACGATGGCCATTCTGACCAGTGTGAGGTGATATCTCATTGTACTTTTGATTTGAATTTCTTTAATAATTAGTGATGTTGAACATCGTTTCATGTGCCTCTTGGTCACTTACATATCTTCTTTGGAAAAATGTCTACTGAGGTGTTCTGCCCATTTTTTGATTGGGTTGTTTGTTTTTATGATATTGAGCCGTATGATCTTTTTGTAAATTTTGGAGACTAATCCGTTGTTGGGCACATCGTTTGCAAATATTTTCTCCCATTCTGTGGGTTGTCTTTTAGTTTTGTTTATGGTTTCCTTTGCTGTGCAAAAGCTTTTAAGTTTAATTAGCTCCCATTTGTTTATTTTTATTTCCTTTACTGGGGGAAACTAATTGTAAAACATATTGCTGCGCTTTATGTCAGAGAGCGTTCTGCCTATGTTTTCCTCTAAGAGTTTAGAGTATGCAGTCTTACATTTAGGCCTCACAGATTTAGAGAACAAACTTATGGTTACTATGGGGAAAGGGTGGGGGGCGGAGGGTTAGACTGGGAGTGTGGGATTGACATGTACACACTACTATATTTAAAATAGATAACCAATGAGGACCTACTGTATAGCACAGGAAACTCTGCTCAATATTCTGTAATAACCTAAATGGAAAAGAATTTGAAAAAGGATAGATACTTACAAAACTTGCTCAATGATAGACACATATCTGAAGATGATCTCATTGTTATGATAACAAAGGAAATCATGCAATTTGAATTCATTTTGAAGACTTTTCAAGAATTACAGTATTCTTTGACACAGCATAGTCTTGTGTGTTAGTGGTAACTCTGGTCCCTTTTGTTACTATATATCTGTGTGTGTAAGGGTTTTTAGCGTATGCTGCAATAAAAAAGTGAAAAATTATCGGATATCAAAATAAGTGGACATTGCCAAGACATAGACCCTTCTACAATTGCAATTTTATTTTTATTTAGACTCTTCTACAATTGCAATTTTATTTTTATTATAGATGAAGAAAAATAGACAACAAAATTAAGAGGATTTGTATTTTGTAAGTGGCCACTAAATTTGCATTAAAGCAGAAGAAAAGGAAAAAAATCAAACTAGTAGAAACAGAGTAGAATAGTGGTTGTCAGTGGCTGGGTGGTGGGGGAAATTGGGAGATAGTGATCAAAGGGTACAAACTCTCATTTATAGGGTGGATATGTTCTGGGGTCTAATGTACAGCATGGTGACTACAGTTAACAATATCGTATTGTACACTTGAAAGTTGCTTAGATAATAGATCTTAAATGTTCTCACTACACACACATACAAAGGTAACTATGTGAGGCGATGGATGCATTAACTAACTTTTATTGTGGTAATCATTTCACAGTATATACATATATCAAATGGTCATCTTGTACAACTTAAATTTATACAATTTTATTTATCAATTATACCTCAGTAAAGCTGGAAAAAGAGATATTACTTTGGAAAGATTATTTTTACATTCAAGCTTATGAAAGATATACACTAACACTACAACCGAATCAATTGCATACAAAATTTTATGTATCTACAGCCATCACCGCTGCTCGGCAGTCCCCATAATTGCCGTTCTTGCGTGCATTCTAATGTAACAGCAGCTCACTTCATTTCTTAATCACATAGACATAATTCCACTTGGTTCTAATTAACAAATAAGCTTTGGCAAAATCACTCAGAAGGTTTCTCATTAGTAAACAGAGAAAAATCTTCAATTTTATTCAGAGCTGTGTTTGTGATTCTAGAAGTTTAATTGGATTCTTCAGGTTAATCTTACAAGAATTGTGCTTTTCTCTAGCAGACACTCATACACCTGTAACATGCTTATAATCACATTACCTTCCTTAATTATTTACTTTTGGAAGGGTATAGATTCATAGTAATTACAACAGATCAGATATACAGGTTTGGTCATTTTTCACATGATTTAATAAGTCATTGAACTGTCTAATCTTTGTGCCTCTACCATGTTCAGAGTAAAAAAGGCAATTTAATTGGATGACACAGTCGTTCTTCTTTTTATACTTGTGAAATAGTTCATACAAAAAGGCATAGAAAATAGAAATATAGCAAAACACGTCTTTAATGTGTGGTGTTCTGGGTTTTTTCAGCCTCAGGCAGCATATACACTCTAGCAACCCCATTCCGAAATTTTGATTCCTTTCTCCACTGTCTTCCAGGGCAGCTCTGGCATTTCTTCATCACTCAATGTAGGCCGTCTTTTTCTCCACGCTTTCAAGAACCAGCCTAGCATATGTTAGCTATACTTTCCAAGGTCCTTGCCCAGGTATTAAGTCTTAACTCATAAGACAGAAATCCACTTTTAATAATTTCCCCTTTATCCAATTTTATATTCCATCACCCTCAACCCAGCACTGGAGTATATGCTCCTGGGTCTTGACATTATATATTGGCTTATCCTGCATCTTCTTGGTATATGGTTCCTTGTCTTTCTTATCCAGTCCAGCAATTTCCTGATCAGGCTCTGTTGTAACTTACTCCTAGTCATTAATTTGCCGACCTAGAGGGAGAGAGGATACTGAAGTGAGTTGGGTCATGTTGACTTGGAAGGCAAACACCTCTGATCATCTTCAAGAAAAGAGGAGTGAGTGACTTCTGTATGCTTAGAGCCTTTTGGAGAATCTAGAGATTCAAGATTTCTGAGCACAATGACCTATACATTTCCATTCCAAGTCTCAGGGCTTACTTTACCAGTCATGATCTTGGCATAGTAGGGTTGAAAATTAAACCTTCTCTGGAGCCCTTATACCTTTATAACTAAGGGTTTTGCCTGATCCTCACCTCTTTCCGTCTGCCTGCTGCAAGAGATGAGTCTTTCTATATATTTCCAAAGAGGTCCCCTGGCTTTCATCATTCATCATAAATTGACCATCCTCAGCCTAAGCTTGTCTTTATCCTATGACTTAATAATCTTCATAGCCATCTAACTCCATAATCTTTAAAGTGAATACTTTCACCAAACCCCTCAATTGTCCGGTATCTATCAAATTATTCAATTATACCTCATTTTAACACCAATGAAAATTCTAATAATTGCACTACTACAGTATTTCAGGTAATATCAGTACTCTAAATCCAGTCATGGGTAACTGGCCAGAGGGTGATCTCGTTCCAAAATCTGATTTTATAGTTTGCTTCTTAGAATCCCTTCCATTGCCAACATTCTTTCTCATTTTGGGGATTTTAAAACAATTGTTTCTGTTTTGTTTTGTTTATCCCCAGTAAACTAGCTCTATGAAGGAGATTTGTATGCAGGAGTTTTATTAGTGTGTGTTTTGGGAAACAAAACCTTTAAGGAAGGAATGGACACGGGCTTGAGAAAAAGAACGTGAACTTTCATAAATTTTAAATAGAAGCAACCAATCCTTCAGGAAGCCCTAGGGCTGCAATGGCTCTTCAGAGTCGTTCTAAATTGAGGAAAGGGGGCTAGAGTTTTTAACCATACATCTCTCAGTCACTGTATGTTGCCTTCACCAGAAAGGGTCATAATTTTGGGCGAGATGACTCTCTTCAGCCAACAGAAATTCCTAGAGATGGACTCAGTCCTGAACTATTAGAAAGTAACATTCCTAGCAGTTACTAGGAGTAACTGGGGAAATGAGTGACTTGGCCTATAAGAAGTAATCTAGGTAGTGGACCACAGTATCCACTATATATGGCTCCAGGGCAAGAAATAGCTATTAAAGATCATATTTTTAACAGAGAATAAAATTACTTTGTTTGGGAAACCAAACATCTTGGGGACTGAAACTCTAAGACAGCTAGCTTTTACAGCTACATGTAATTTAATGTTGTTATGTGTAATTATGAACTAGTAATTTTTTATTCTAACAGACTCTACTTTAGCAGAGAAACTGTATGTGAATGAAACTAGTTTAGCATACATAATGCAACCACTAAAATTGTGCTTTTGTGGCATTTATTTGGCTTATCACATCATATCTACTGTAAAGTAATTTGCATGTTAGAAGTCAGAGCAAATATCAAATATGCATGTAAGATATGTTTTAAAAATTCAAGATAAATTGACTCTAAGTAATAAAAAATAAATGTGTATGTATTAGTTTGCTAGGACTTCCATAACAAAATACCACAGACTGGGTGGCTTAAACAACAGTAAATTATTTTCTCATAATTCTGGAGACTAGAAATCCAAGATCAAAGTGTTGGTAAGTTTGATTTCTTCTTAGGCCTCTCTCCTTGCCTTATAGATAGCCTCTTTTTTGCTGTGTCCTCACATGGCCTTTTCTCTTTGCATGGATATTGCCGGTGTCTCTTCCTTCTCTTATAAAGACACCAGTCATATTGGACTTATCTCATTTAACCTTAATTTCCCCTTTAAAGTCTTTATCTCCAAATATAGTCACACTGGTGTTTAAAGGCTTTAACACATGAACTTTGGAGGACCTAATTCAGTCTATTACAGTAAGGTTATACTAATATGTTCATTTTCCCCAGAGAGGCTTCTGCACATATTGGTAATTCCCTCACACACAGGTATAAATTCTGGGTCCTTCTGGTAATATAATAAGGATGAAGAATTCTATTTCCCTTTGCTTTCCTACTCCACCATTGTGTTTTGTTCATACACTAACACACACACACACACACACACACACACACACACACACACACCTCACCTCCTTGGTCCAATAGATTTTTTTAGGTCAGAGGCAGGTTGAGAAGTGAGACTACAAAGTCATCAGAACTGGAAAAGAGATGAAAGGAAAAGGGCAAAGAAAGGAATCAGAAATGGATTGGTCTCATTTTATTCCCAAACAAAGGCAATATAAGGCTTTTCTCTACAGCACCTTGTCAAAGTATAATTCTCAAAGTAAAAAGAAATAATTGTCACACACTTAGATAGTATGCACATGCCATGACTTAGGGATCTAAAAGGATGACAGAGCTATTTACAAAGACATTTTGAAAAAATGGCATTATATAGTTTATAAAAACAAAATAAATTTTGAAATACAATGTTAAAGTACTACAAAATTGATTACCTACAGAACAATAAAACATAACTTTTGATACAATCTTCTTTAATAGACAAAAAAGAAAATCACTGCATTTTATCAGTTTTCTATAAGTTAGTTTCTAGAGTTAAGAAATGTCTAGACAATCAATAGTAAGTAGTATGTTAAACAAAGTTACAATTCCCTGAAGAGTGAGATGACCTGAGGCAGGCCAGTTAGACAATGCTATAGGATGACATTAAATGCTTAAACAATCATCTTTGCCTTATTTCCTACATTGTAATATTTGTTTCTTTAATACTCTGGTATCATCTCCATGTAACCCAACCAAAGTGTGGCCAAAATTACAGGAGCAAGAAAACATCAAAATGTTTTTGTTTTATCCATTCTGGTAGGCCTAGATTCTTATTATTAGCACCGAAGAGGCTCTCATTATCTTGTAATTATAGTTGATAAATTTTGAAGTAAATAGGTCAGCCATGTTTACATTGGTAGAACTGTACAATCTAAATGTTCTTCCTCCACATTATAAATATTGAATCCCTACTGACAATAATATTGGATATATTATAATCAATAAAAATTAAGGACATGTGCAAATCTATTTTACTGCTTTATAATAATTGAACTTAGTTCTGTAAAATATTGAAAGCCAATCATTAGGGAAAAAATCCCCACAATCAATTGCGTGCAGCATATTTTAAAAATTTAAGAAGTCATTGACCAGATGGCCTTCACATTTCCCTCAGCTTGACTAAACTTTAGATGCATTTCTTCCTGCCTCTAAGTCCCTGACCTCTCTCTCACCCTGGCTTTATAAGAATTCTATGAGCATTCAGATGGCCTAGACATAGAGGTCCTTCTCCTCCCTTTACCTAGAGAATTTTTTAAGAAGCGTATGATTGTAAGTTATTTCTCTGCCTCTATGAAAGATAAATATCTTTAAAAGC
The DNA here is from genome assembly GCF_028021215.1 of Eschrichtius robustus. NCBI lineage: Eukaryota > Metazoa > Chordata > Mammalia > Artiodactyla > Eschrichtiidae > Eschrichtius > Eschrichtius robustus. The sequence goes on from NC_090825.1 coordinate 37,346,722, forward strand.
CTCTTGCCAGTTTTACAACCCAAGGAATGTCTTTCTCCAGGTCCTGGGGGTCATCCCATTGAAATATAATCACCAAGGAAGATAACACCCATATCTCCCAGTCTCTGTGTAAGCGTAGGAGCCTACATTTCATGGACACTGATTAGCAAACACAGACAGCCTAATCACAGAGAAAAATGTTTGCAACTTCAGGAAACAACTCAATATACGTAACACGTGCCATTGATCAACCTCTTCTCTGAAAACTTCCAGTACTTTTCCACTAGCTCATCCCAGTCCGTCAAGACCCTCCCATGCTTTTTTTTCAACAGCTGAATCCAGATTGAGTTCTGTTCTCTCTCCCTCTGATAATAGCTTTGTATAAATCTTTGCCTATTTAACTTTGATGAAATTTTTGCTTTAAAACCATTTTCTGTAATGACCTCCTCATTCCCCAAGTAACATATTTCTAAAATTGCTCTATAGTTTTCTGTCTCCCTTTCTGTATACTAAACCAGAGTAAAATATTCAATCAACATTTTCCCTTACACTTTTATTCATAGGAAAGAAAATTCATTCAATGAGCTGGGTAAATGTTGTGATGCTTATTACTTAAGAAAAATAACTTTAAAGATAACTCGTTGATATTCTAACTCTAAAATGAAAGGAGAAGCAAAAGTTTAAAGTTTATTTGAATCAGATGATTCTTTAAGTTAGACTCACAAAAACATATAGTATGACAAAAATTTACTTTTCCATAATTTTAACTCAAAAATAAAAATAAAAAATAATTTTTTCACTTCATCATTTTTTTCAGAGATTTTTGAAAATAGCACACTGTTTAAAGATGCAGCAGGTAATTGCAAGCCTATTAAATTTTCAATTAGTTGAAAATTATAAGATAATAAATTTTTACCCTTGAAAATTGAGAGAGTATATGTGATTTTTATGATTTCCCAAAAATGTTTGGAAGGAAGTGTAATGTCTAAAGAAAGAAATGTTGATGATTCAATTATTCATTCTTATGAAAAATTAATAGACTCTACAATAGAATTGTATAAAAGTGGAATTTCTTAATTCTGGTCTTGTAATTTTCTTTTCCCAGCAGTAGATAAAGATGTTATCCTCTTTGGAGAATTGTTTGTTCAGATCTTCTGCCCATTTTTTAATTGGGTTGTTTGTTTTTTGATGTTGAGCTGTATGAGCTATTTATATATTTTGGAAATTAACCCGTAATCCGTTATATCATTTGCAAATACCTTCTCCTATTCAATAGGATGTCTTTTCATTTCGTTGATGGTTTCCTTTGCTGTGCAAAAGCTTTTAAGTTTAATTAGGTCCCGTTTGTTTATTTTTGCTTTTGTTTCCTTTGCTTTAGGAGACAGATCCAACAAAATATTGCTACGATTTATGTCAAAGAGTGTTCCGTTTATATTTTCTTATAGGATTTTTATGGTTTCTGATCATTAATCCATTTTTAATTTATTTTTCTATATGGTGTTACAGAATGATCAAATTTCATTATTTTACATGTAGCTGCCCAGTTTCCCCAGCACCGCTTATTAAGGAGACTCTCTTTTCTTCATTGTATATTTTTGCCCCCTTTGTCATAGATTAATTGACCATAAGTACGTCAGGTGTATTTCTGGGCTCTCTATTCTTTTCCACTGATCTATGTGTCGTTTGTGTGCCAGTGCCAACAGGCACATGAAAAGATGCTCAACATTGCTAATCATCAGGGAAATGCAAGTCAAAACCAAAAAGAGATAACACCTCACATTTGTCAGAACGGCTATCATCAAAAAGAACATAAATAACAAATGTTGGCGAGGATGTGGAACAAAGGGTATCCTTGTGCACTGTTGGTGGGAATGTAAATTGGTGCAGTCACTGTGGAAGACAGTATGAAGGTTTCTTAAAAAACTAAAAATAGAACTACCATATGACCCAGCAATCCCACTCCTGGGTATATATCTGAAAGAAAGAAAAACACTAATTCGAAAAGATACATGCACCCCAGTGTTCATAGCAGCATTGTCTACAATTGCCAAGATACGGAAGCAACCTTAGTGTCCATCAACGATGAATGGATAAAGAAGATGTGGTATATATGTACAATGATATACTACTTAGGCATAACAAAGAATGAAATTTTGCCGTTAGCAGCAACACGGATGGACTTGGAGGATATTATGTTAAATAAAATAAATCAAACAGAGAAAGACAAATACTGTATGATATCACTTATATGTGGAATCTAAAAAATACAACAAACAAGTGAATAAAACAAAAAAGAAGCCGACTCACAGATATAGAGAACAAACTAGTGGTTACCAATGGGGAGAAGGATGGTGGGAGGGGAAATACAGTAGTTGGGGATTAAGAGGTACAAACAATTAGGTATAAAATAAGCTACAAGGATATATTGTACAACACAGGGAATATAGCCAATATTTTATAATAACTATAAATGGAGTATAACCTTTAAAAGTTGTGAATCTCTATGTTGTACACTTGTAACTTATATAGTATTGTACATCAACTATACTTCAATTAAAAAAAAGAAATTAAAAAAAGATGTTACCCTTTTCGTATCTTCTCCAATTCATGGAAAAAAAGAAATAAAAGCTCAATGAATAGAACCAAGTTTATCTATCATCAAAGTGGCAAATATGTTATTTAAAATAATTGATTTGGAAAAATTGAGCGTTGACCATTTCATTACATTAAGAAGAACTCACTTAAACCAGCAGGGGTTCTTTAAATAGCATGCTCTCCTATTGTATTAAAAATGTATTTACACGTCATTAACTGCTTGAAAGAGAAAAAGGGATAGAGAAACAACGCTTAAAAATTAAGAGCCACTGCTATGTAAATAGAGATAAAAACGAGCAATTGGTCATATAATACTTCTTAGTATTAAAGTGAGTAAATTCACAAATAATCCATTTATACCCAACTTTACAGCCAGTAAGGTTAGTACAGTTTCTAATATTCTGGCATCAGAAAGCAATTTTGGGTCTCTCTGTTTTATAATTAATGAGTTTGTTACAGGTAATCAGAGGCCATGACTTACATAATCTTTAAATTATTTTCACTAACATACTGGAAACTTGTTTTCTCTCCTGTCCACCATGCACCCCACGAAAGCAAACAAATGAAGACTTGGCCTCTATTTCATTCAACCATGTAACACATATGTATTGAATACCTACTATGTGCAAAGAAGGTTCTGTAGAATCTATAGCAGTAAACATGAGAGATAGGATCACCATCCATGTGATGCTTATATTCTAGTTATAGGTGATAGTCAAAACTAAGAAGAAAAATAGAGCAAAGAAGTGTGGGATGGAACTGCTATTTTCGGTTAGGTGATCAGTGGAAGCTTCTCTTATCAAGTGGTATTTGATCAGAGATTTGAACAGAATGAGTAAGGGAGTCCCCAGATAATTGGGGAAGAGTGTTCAGGCAGAGGGAATAAGTCCTAAAGAAGAGCTTAGCATGTTTGAGGAACAGCAAAGAAGCCAAGTCTTTCTAGAAGCTCATTGCATTAGTTTCCTGTGGCTACTATAACAAATTAACATCCATCTAAATATGATGCATTGTTTGGGCCATAAAAAAAGCATTTATTCTCCAAAGTTGACATACACACAAACCCCCAGACACACATATCATATGAAGATATATGTATATATTCTTCACATAGTTAAAATAAAACTTTGAAAGTTTGAGTTTTCTTACTTGCCTGCATTTGAGTTGAGCAAGTCAGTGCAGAGCAATATTATTTTCTCTTAGTTCATATCATGTCAAACATTGAAAGAAAAATTTTCTTCAAAGGAGCAGAGTAAACAATGCCATGAGAGATTATTTATGACTCAAATAAATTTCCCAAAAGAAGTTTGAGATTTATTTCATTTCCAACAAGAACTTAGCATGAAATATTTATAATTACCCCTTTTAGCTGTATTTGTAATCAATAAAGGGAACAATAAGGACATTTTTAATACTGGAAATAAGAATTCAAACTCAAGTAAGAACAGGTATTAGGGAGGGTCAGGGCATGTAGAATCCTTGTTGATATTCAGCTGACAGAATGGTACAAAATGTACTTTTGACAATTACATGATGAAAGAGAAATACATGGAATTGGTTTTACATTGTTTATTGACCTTTATATTACATAAATGTTGAATTGTGGCTCAAAGGATAAAGAATTATAATTATACAGGATCTTAGGATTAGGAAAGAAAAAAATGGACCTAAGATACAGAGGTTTGTTAAACTTCAGAAGTTATGTTAATATGAATATATTTTCTTAATCTTAAAATTCAGAAACTAAAAATAATTTAAGTATAAATGAGCATCATCTTAAGCCTAGCAAATTCTTTTAAATATTTATCTAAAATGTCTTCCTAACAACAAATCTAAATGGTCAATAGAGATGGGAAGTATGGGAAAAATAATAAAAGACGCTTTTTTCATCAATAATTATGTATAAAACTTTGTCCTGAATGATGACCAAAATGTTGTGCTTCCTCTTATGGGATTATGTAGTCCATGTGCATTCATTAAAATTGATTTTGTTTTTTTTTTTAATGTAGACCTGAGGTACGTTAATTGGACATATAAAGTATGTAAATAACTCTGAAGCTCTAGTAGGGAAGAGAAATCAAATGCAACAAAATGTTATAAATGAGTACAGGCAAATGTGTTTAAGTGGCCAAAACAATGTTAGTTTAAGAAAGAGAGAGGGAATCTGATACTTCCCTGGAATTCAGCAGAAGCAAATTATTTCAGGACTTGAGAGAGACACAACAGTTTAGCAAAACTGTGGATTGCACCAGTGGACTACTGAGTTAGTGTATTTCCAAACCTTAGGTCAGTTATGGAATGTCTCAGGGTCTAGAAGAAAAGGGGGTCTTTAAACTGCACGTAGATCTAGCCTGGCAACAAGGGCAGAATCCCTACAATTCTACCATATATTTTGGGCTAACTCCCTCACAGTCCATTTTCAGAACTGGTTTATTTCAAATCTGTGTACCACTTTATTTCCATTAAGATCAAAAAAAGACAAAAGACATGTTGGACATAACAGAAGAGGTTCCACAGAATATTGGTTAGCTTTCATGGGTTTCTTTAAGCTAGCTTCCATGGAAATGGTCCCCTGTACCCTGGTAGGCACTAGGGATAAATTCCAAACAGACACTGGTCCTATCCTCATGGGGCTTATAGATTATCCTAATAAGTCACTGCAAACAGTAATAAGGACTGTAAAGGACATGGCATTTGAGTTCAGATCTGATGGTTAAGAGTTAACTAAATGAAGAAGAAGAAAAGCTTTCCAAACCGAGCGAAGCATATGTGCACAGACTCTTAGGCTGAAAGAAACATTCTAGGAAACAAGTGTATTTACCTACCCATTTCACACAATGGCTTTCATCTGAAGAGCAGGTAAATGTCTAGCCCTTGGCAAAGATGCCAAGGCAATTCAATGGAGAAAGGATATCCCATTTGCAAAGACCGCTGGAACAATTCAGTGACCATTTGCAAATAAATGAACCCAGACACAGAACTTACATCATTCAAAAAATTAAAATCAATCATAGATATAAATGTAAAATATTTACAAAGCTATGAAACTTCTGGAAGGAAAGATAAAAGGAATGTTACATGACCATGTGTTTGGTGATGAGGTTTTAGATACAAGACCAAAAACACTATCTATTAATAAAAAACTGATTAGTTGAATTTTATTAAAATTCAAAAAATTGGCTTGTGAATGTGACACTATTAAGAGAATGAAAATAGAAGCCATATACTGAGATAAAATATTTGCAAATCACATTTCTGATAAAGGTCTTATATCCAAAATATACAAACATCTTAAAACTCGAAAGTCAGAAATGACAAACTGAGTTGAAAAATGGACAAAAGATCTGAACAGACACCTGCCAAAAAATAGATAAACGACAAATAAGCATATTAGAATTGCTTAACATTATATGTTATTACATAAATGAACATTAAAATAACTGTGAGAGACCATTACACACTTATTAGAATGACTGGAATTTAAAAATTTGACAATAGCAAATGTTGGCAAGAACGTAGTACAGAAGAAACTCTCATTTTTTGTTGATGGAAACGCAAAAAGTTATGGCTACTTGGGAAGAGAGTTTGGCAGTTACTTACAAATCTAAATATAGCATTACCATATGATCTGGCAATAACACTCCGAGGTACTTACACAACTTATTTGAAAACTTATGTCTGTACAAAATCCTGAACACAAATATTTATAGTTGCACTATTAAAATTGTGAAAAACCAGAAGCAGCCAAGATGCCCTTCAATAGGTGAGTAGATAACGAACTTCTTTTCTCTGCCAACTGAGAAGGTCTAGAAAAAAATACCTCCATAGCAACAAACACATCTTACACTCAAATCTTTTTTCTAATATTATTTTCCAAAAAACAGTAAGCGAAGGGTCCTTCAAGAAATAGCTGATTCTAGTGCTGGAGCAATAAATATATCAAATGAACCTGGAACATCAGGCACTGTCTGAAAATATGGAAGTAATCAAAAAATTACACTGATGGGAGTGTGTTAGAAGGACACAGGAACCAAATGAAAGAGCTCCCATTGGCCAAAGTGGAAAAATTTGAGCAAAAAATATATATAGTAATAATAAATTATAAACCAGAGTGTAAGTACCAGTAAGTCCATACTTACATAAATGAGTAATTGAATAACTAAATAAATAGAGAGAATAAACAAACCTCCCATGGAGAAGAATTCCAAACAATTTTTGTAGATGTTCTGTTCTCACAGAGGCGGAGCATAGCTACTCACCCCTTAAGTGTGGGTTATGCATAGTGACTTGCTTCCAAAGAGGATGGTATGAGAAGGAAGAAAGGAAACAGTGCAGTAACCTGTCAAGCACCACCTCAAGCCATGTGATCAAGGTTCACATAAACAGTGATAAGTCATGGTGAAATATGTACCCTTGATGTGATGTGATGAGAGTGACATTTTATCTCTGTGGTCATCCACACAAAAACATACAACCCCACTGTAATCATGAGATAAACATCAGATGAATTCCAGTTAAGGGACATTCTACAAAATACCTGACCGGTAAGCTTGAAAACTCTCAAGGTCACCAAAAACAAGAAAACTCTAAAACTGTCACAGCCAAGAGGAGTCTAAAGGAGACATGATGATGATATGTAATGTGTTATCATTAGGTAAAGGCCACATTAGGTAAAAATGAAGGAAATCTAAAGCATGGGCTTTAGTTAATAATAATGTGTAGAGGAGACCTTCAAGATGGTGGAGGAGTAAGACGTGGAGATCGCCTTCCTCCCCACAGATACATCAGAAATACATCTACATGTGAAACTGCTCCTATAGGACACCTACTGAACGCTGGCAGAAGACGTCAGACCTCCCAAAAGGCAAGAAACTCCCCACGTACCTGGCTAGGGCAAAAGAAAAAAGAAAAAACAGAGACAAAAGAATAGGGACGGAACCTGCACCAGTGGGAGGGAGCCGTGAAGGAGGAAAGGTTTCCACACACTAGGAGCCCCTTTGTGGGCGGAGACTGCGGGTGGCGGAGGGGGAAAGCTTCGGAGCCACGGAGGAGAGCACAGCCACAGGGGTGCGGAGGGCAAAGTGGAGAGATGCCCGCACAGAGGCTCGGCGCCGACCAGCACTCACCAGCCCGAGAGGCTTGTCTGCTCAGCCCCCCGGGCGGTCGGGGCTGGGAGCTGAGGCTCAGGCTTCGGTGCTAGCCGGGAGGGAGTCCGGGAAAATGTCTGGAGCTGCGAAGAGACAAGAGACTTTTTCTTGCCTCTGTTTCCTGGTGCGCGAGTAGAGGGGATTCAGAGCACCGTCTAAACAAGCTCCAGAGACGGGCGTGAGCCACGGCGATCAGCGCGGACCCCAGAGACGGGCATGAGACGCTAAGGCAGCTGCTGCCGCCACCAAGAAGCCTGTGTGCGAGCACAGGTCACTCTCCACACCTCCCCTCCCGGGAGCCGGTGCAGCCCGCCACTGCCAGGGTCCCGTGATCCAGGGACAACTTCCCCGGGAGAACGCACGGCGCGCCTCAGGCTGGTGCAACGTCACGCCGGCCTCTGCCGCCGCAGGCTCGCCCCGCATCCGTACCCCTCCCTCCCCCCCTGGCCTGAGTGAGCCAGAGCCCCCGAAGCAGCTGCTCCTTTAACCCCGTCCTGTCTGAGCGAAGAACAGACGCCCTCAGGCGACCTACATGCAGAGGCGGGTCCAAATCCAAAGCTGAACCCCGGAAGCTGTGTGAACAAAGAAGAGAAAGGGAAATCTCTCCCAGCAGCCTCAGAAGCAGCGGATTAAATCTCCACAATCAACCTGACGTACCCTGCATCTGTGGGATACCTGAATAGACAACGAATCATCCCAAATTGAGGCGGTGGACTTTGGGAGCAACTGTAGATTTGGGGTTTGCTGTATGCGACTGACTAGTTTTTGATATTTATGTTTATCTTAGTATAGTTTTTAGCTCTTCTTATCATTGGTGGATTTGTTTATTGGTTTGGTTGTTCTCTTCTATTTTTTTCTTTATTACTTTTTTCTATTTTTTAATTTCAAAAATATTGTTTATTTTAATAACTTTATTTTATTTTTCATTCTTCCTTTTTTTTTCTCCCTTTTCTTCTGAGCCATGTGGTTGACAGGGTCTTGGTGCTCTGGCCGGGTGTTAGGCCTGAGCCTCTGAGGGGGGAGACCTGAGTTCAGGATATTGGATGACCAGAGACCTCGCGACCCCAAGTAATATCAATTAGCGAGAGCTCTCCCAGAGATCTCTGTCTCAACGCTAAGACCCAGCTCCACGCAATGACCAGCAAACTCCAGTGCTGGACACCCGATGCCAAACAACTAGCAAGACAGGAACACAAACTCACCCATTAGCAGAGAGGCTGCCTAAAATCATAATAAGTTCACAGACACCCCAAAACACACCACTGAACATGGTCCTGCCCACCAGAAAGACAAGATCCAGACTCATCCACCAGAACACAGGCACCAGTCCCTTCTGCCAGGAAGTCTACAAAACCCACTGAACCAGCCTTACTCACTGGGGGCAGACACCAAAAACAGTGGGAACTATGAACCTGCAGGCTCTGAAAAGGAGACACCAAACACAGTAAGTTAAGCAAAATAAGAAGACAGAGAAATGCTCAGCAGATAAAGGAGCAAAGTAAAAACCCACCAGATCAAACAAATGAAGAGGAAATAGGCACTCTTCCTGAAAAAGAATTCAGAATAATGATAGTAAAGATGATCCAAAATCTTGGAAATAGAATGGAGGAAATACAAGAAACGTTTAACAAGGACCTAGAAGAACTAAAGAGCAAACAAACAAAGATGAATGACACAAAACAAAAGACCTGTATGCAGAAAACTATAAGAAACTGATGAAAGAAATTAAAGATGATGCAAACAGGTGGAGAGATATACCATGTTCTTGGATTGGAAGAATCAACATTGTGAAAATGACTATACTACCCAAAGCAATCTACAGATTCAATGCAATCCCTAACAAACAACCAATGACATCTTTCACAGAACTAGAACAAAAAATTTCACAATTTGTATGAAAACACAAAAGACCCCGAATAGCAAAAGCAATCTTGAGAAAGAAAAACGGAGCTGGAGGAATCAGGCTCCCAGACTTCAGACTATACTACAAAGCTACAGTAATCAAGACAGTATGGTACTGGTACAAAAACAGAAATATAGATCAATGGAACAGGATAGAAAGCCCAGAGATAAACCCACCCACATATGGTCACCTTATTTTTGATAAAGGAGGTAAGAATATGCAATGGAGAAAAGACAGCCTCTTCAATAAGTGGTGCTGGGAAAGCTGGACAGCTACATGTAAAAGAATGAAATTAGAACACTCCCTAACACCATACACTAAAATAAACTCAAAATGGATTGAAGACCTACATGTAAGGCCAGACACTATGAAACTCTTAGAGGAAAACATAGGGAGAACACTCTATGACATATATCACAGCAAGATCCTTTTTGATCCCCCTCCTACAGAAATGGAAATAGAAACAAAAATAAACAAATTGACCTAATGAAACTTAAAAACTTTTGCACAGCAAAGGAAACCATAAACAAGATGAAAAGACAACCCTCAGAATGGGAGAAAATATTTGCAAATGAAGCAACTGACAAAGGATTAATCTCCAAAATATACAAGCAGCTCATGCAGCTTAATATCAAAAAAACAAACAACCCAATCCAAAAACGGGCAGAAGACCTAAATAGACATTCTCCAAAGAATATATACAGATTTCCAACAAACACATGAAAGGATGCTCAACATCACTAATTATTAGAGAAATGCAAATCAAAACTACAATGAGGTATCACCTCACACCAGTCAGAATGGCCATCATCAAAAAATCCAGAAACAATAAATGCTGGAGAGGGTGTGGAGAAAAGTGAACCCTTTTCCACTGGCGGTGGGAATGTAAATTGATACCGCCACTATGGAGAACAGTATGGAGGTTCCTTAAAAAACTAGAAATAGAACTACCATACGACCCAGCAATCCCACTACTGGGCATACATCCTGAGAAAACCATAATTCAAAAAGAGTCATGCACCACAATGTTTATTGCAGCACTATTTACAATAGCCAGGACAGGGAAGCAACCTAAGTGTCCATTGACAGATGAATGGATAAAGAAGATGTGGCACATATATACAATGGAATATTACTCAGCCATAAAAAGAAATGAAATTGAGTTATTTGTAGTGAGGTGGATGGACCTAGAGTCTTTCTGTCATACAGAGTGAAGTAAGTCAGAAAGAGAAAAACAAATACCGTATGCTAACACATATATATGGAGTCTAAAAAAAAATAAAAATATTTCTGGAGAACCTAGGGGCAAGACAGGAATGAAGATGCAGATGTAGAGAATAGACTTGAGGACAAGGGGAGGGAGATGGGTAAGCTGGGACAAAGTGAGAGAGGGGCATGCACATATATACACTACCATATGTAAAATAGCTAGCTAGTGGGAAGCAGCCTCATAGCACAGGGAGATCAGCTCGGTGCTTTGTGACCACCTAGAGGGGTGGGATAGGGAGGGTGGGAGGGAGACGCAAGAGGGAGGAGATATGGGGATATATGTATACGTATAGCTGATTCACTTTGTTATACAGCAGAAACTAACACACCATTGTAAAGCAATTATATTGTGATAAAGATGTTAAAAAAATAATGTGTCATTATCCTTTCATTAGTTGTGACAAATATGCCATCGTAATATAAGATGTTAATAACAGAGGAAACTGGGTTTGAGGTATAAAGTATATCTCTGTACATTGCTGTTAATTTCCTGTAGTCCTAAAACTTTTTAAATAAAAAATTGTATTAATAAATAAAACTTTGGTTATGCTTCAGTAAAGCTCTTTAAAAACACAGAATAAAATTCCAGAAGTACTATAAAATACTTATCATTTCCAATTCATTTAATATCCAGGAATTTCTTAAAACATATTTGATATTGAAAAGAATGCCAGCTATACATTAAAAAACCTCAATTATTTTCAAAAATGTACTGGAAATCTCAACAGAGAATCACGTCAATAATTTTTGAGGATGACTAAATAAATAATGGAACCTCCACACATCTCTAGTCATGCATATTCATAATTATTTCTTTATTCTGACCTGTGAGGGTAAAATTTAAATGCAAATGCCATAACTTTCTGATTAAAGCATACACAGTTCAAGCTCTTCAGTTATCAAATAAGTGCATTCCATCTTCTGGGTAAGCACTAAACATGCTGCACCAAATTATCTTTAGACATTTAAAGTGGCGACTCTAGGGATCACTTAATTAGTGAAGACTCCTACAATCAATTCAAAAGATTGTTTTTTCACTATGAGTAAATGGAAAATGCTTACTTTTCCTTTACCCAGGGAAAATCAACTGAGATACAAAGGTGAATTTACAGTAATTCAGTTTTCATCCAGTTTTCTACCTGTGTTGACAAGGTTGAAGAGGCCAAATTACTTGTCACATCACAATGATCCAGTTGGGATTTCATCTAATGAAGGGTGAAGCCCTCTCAAAGATTTCTGAGCAACTGCAAAATGGCAGTGAGAAGGCTGAGACATTCTTTTTCATTTAATGGTATGTTTCATGGTTCTCTAATTAAACATGTCTACTAGAAATGTTCCCTATGAGTCTATTTTGTTCACTATGTTCTAAAGGAAAGTTTTGATTGTTTAAATATTTAAATATTGAAATATTTAGAAGAGGTCCTCAGTGAACTGCAGCTAACTTTTGAGTCGAGAGTCATCAGTGAGATGGGTTCTGCATTCTTTGCAGCCAAATTCAATTACCTAAACAAACCTTTACCAACCACCGTATAATAAAAGGACCTTTGCTAGGCAGGAACTGTACACCTTCATGAACTAAGAAATCAACAAAGAAGATATACAGATGGCAACTTAGCACAAGAAAAGATGCTTCACATCATATGTCATCAGCGAAATGCAATTTAAAACAGCACTGAAATACCACTATGCACCTATTAGAATGGCCAAAATCCAGGACACTGACAACTGCAAATGCTGGAGAGGATGTGGAGCTACAAGAACTTTCATTCATTGCTGGTGGGAATGCAAAACGGTACAACCACTTTAGAGGACAGTTTAATGCTTCTCACAAAAGTAAACATACTCTAACCATATAATCCAGCAATCCCAGTCATTATTTAAATAAAGGAGTTAAAATCTTATCTCTACACTATAACCTTCACACATGTTTCTGGCAGCTTTTCTCATAATGCCAAAACCTGGAAGCCACCACAATGTCCTTTAGGAGTTGAATGGCTAGATAAACTGACGTACATCCAGAAAACGGAATATTATTCAGAAATGAGCTATCAAGCCATGAAAAGACATGGAGGAAGTAAACCTGCATATTACTAGGTGAAAGAGGTCACTCTGAAAAGGCTATGTACTATATGATTCCAAGGATACGACATTCTGGAACAGGCAAAACCTATGGAGATGGTAAAAAGTTCAGTGGTTTCCAGGAGTTGGTGCAGAAGGAGGGATAAATAGGTGGGGCACAGAGGATTTTGGGGGCAGTGAAACAACTCTGTATGTTACTATAGTGGTGGATACATGTCATCATACACTTATCCAAACCCATAAAATATACAACATGAAGAATGAAACCTAGTGCGAACTATGGACTTGGGGTGTTTATGTTGTGTCAATATAAGTTCATCTTTGGTAAAAAATGTACCACTCTGGTGGGGGATGTTGAGAATGGGGGAGGCTATGCATGAATGAGGTCTGGGGGTATATGCAAAATCTCTGCATCTTCCACTCGATTTTGCTGTAAACCTAAAGCTGCTCTAAAAAATGAAGTCAAATTTTAAAAAAGAAAAAAAAAAGCACATATTAATTTTTGCTGTGATTATTTGGATTAATTAACTTATTGGCATGGATAAGTCATAGATTAATAATACATCCTCTATGATATTGTTGACAAAAATTCCACAGGCCTTCTCCTTTTCTTTAGAGAGGGGTCCATAAAGTTTTTGATGCCATAAATCCTTTCAGCCCCCTGATGAAACTATGAGCCCTTTCTCAGAATAATGTCTTAAAGGCATAAAGTCAAAAATAGTAAACCAATTATGATGACGTAGTCATCAAAATATTTTAAAGAAGTTTGTTACAGCAATATGTATGCTATTTTTATTAAAACATTAAATAATAACACTTAGCAACAGACATAATAGCTACTATAATTTTGAAGTAATGATGAGCATAAATATTATTTAAATATAGCTGCAAAACCTATAATTTAATATGAAAGTGTGTGATTTCTAATGATAACAAAATAAGACACTTCAAATAACTATATTGTTTCTATTCCTAGGTTCATAATTTAAGAAAATGATAGATTTCAGTTGCACTGCCCTCTTATTATTTGCTATAACAGAGCAAGCTCTTCACTGAGAAAACTTGTACTCGTTTTTCATCCTGCCTTGAATGGTCTTTCTCTAAGATCAGTAGAACTGATTCCTACTTGCCCTTCACAACTAAGCTTCAGCTTGTCTTCCTCAGAGAGGCTTTCCTTGACTCCAAAACCAAAGCAGCAATTCAATTACTTCCTATACATGACCCACGCTAAATCCTCTGCCACACACTTACTCTTATTCCTTGGTGGCTTTGGTCCTTCCCTTTCACCTCTATGCCTCCAGTACCTAGAATGTTGCCTGGCATGTAGTAGTTAATGAATATTTGTTGAGTGAATGAATGGACGGTATCTTTCCATTTGTGCCCTACAGTACACAGCTGCTTCCTAAACTTATAATGTGATAATCCAAGAAGGCTAATGCACAGTGGGAGGTAAAGAGGAGAAAATTCAACAAATTCACCATGCTGCCATCATGCTCTCCAGGGGGAAGCACTCTTTTAGATTTGTGTATTCCTATTCTTCTTTGCCCTTTACTTTAGCATAAGTCCAAACAATTATATACTAAAAATAGAAACACTGTAGACTCTCCATACATCTTGATGTGTGTTTTCTTTCCTTAATTTGGCTTTTCCTCAAGGGTTTAAAAATACCACAACAAGAAATAGAAAAACATTAAAACTCTGATACCATGATTCCACTTTTATAAAATTAAAGAAATAATAGTTAATATAGGAAAAACTTCCTGTACATATATGATTGTGGCAGTGTGATTGATACCAGGAAAAAAGGATAAAGTCAATTTAGATAACAATTTGGAAATGGTTAAATAAAGAAAGAATATGTACGTAGCAAAATACAAGGCAACCATTAAAATTCTCTCTCTAAAATATTTTCAGTAAATAATTTGCTTATCTTGTACCCATCAGTGAACAAAGTATATAAGAATTTTATATATAGGAGAATGATATTATCTATCTATTGATCAATCATCTATTTATTTTTCTTGTATTCATTTATTAACCAACAGACTACTCAAAGCAATAAACACATATAACTACAAAGAAATAACACCAAAATTTTAATTATCTTTGGTTGGTAGAAATATAGATGCTTTTATCTTCCACTTGCTCCTTTTTAGAATCTTTTGAATTTCTGAGTCTGCATTATTTTATAATGTGTAAATATATTTAATTCAGAGGCAGTACTAAGATGTTTAGGGGTCACATCCTTTTCCCTGCTCCATTATTACTGTCATCTTGTTCTGAGATGGTGTGGCCTGAAAGAGATAATAGAAATCTTGATTTTACATATTAAGCCCCTAAGGAAGAATGTCAGCAGAGGGGGGCTCTGAGTGGCCAAAAGATGACATCAATTCATCTGCTTCACCATGCGTATTAAAACTAAAAAGTGTGCCCAGAAGATTCTAGGACAAATGTGATTCATGCTTTTATATCTCAGAGTTCCTAAACCCTCTTTCTTATATCTATTTCCCTCACTCTTTAAAACTTTGGTTCCTAAAATTGCAAAACAAACCCTGCTTTGTCTGTACCTTAGTCTATGAGTTTACATAACAGAATTAAAACTTCTCAGAAGTGAGATTGAGCAATGCTGAAAGCCTGGCCTCTCTGCTCATGTCTGTGTCTTCTCTTGAGCTCATCTCTAATCATGACCCCAGAGCCCATGAGCACTGAGACATGTCTTCTTAAGATACCTTGTATTTCAGGTGGGTGTGTCATTATTGACTCCTGCTGAGTCCTAACTGGGAAATGGAAAGATGTGAAACTTAAATCAATCCATTTTCTCATTTAGTACCAATCTATGATAGGAAAATATTGTCTATACCTGAAATGATGTATAATTATAGATCTTATTTCTGTCTATAGAACTGTCCTCAATCACTGGCAAATGGAAGTTGTCAAATTGAGTGAAGCGATTACATACAAAACCTAATAAGTTACAGTTCAGATGTTTGGGAGGCCATCTCATAAATGCCTTCTGTGAGAAACAAAGAAAGATGAGCTTTAGTTGAGGGAATTAGATCAATAGATCCCGGGGCAGGCTCTGCCTTTAAATCACAGGAGAAATTTTTTTAAAACACAGAATATTGGGTTATACCAGGTGTACTGAATCACCAGTACTCAAAAGATAGAACTGTAACATATTTGATTTTTTAAGTCTCCGCAGGTGATTCTGACACGGTCCATTCACCGACTGGTACGTGAGGACTACTAAAGTAAATGATCTTTAACAATCAATCCGTTCATTTGTCCATTGATTCATTTATTCATTCAGTCAATACTTATTGAGAACAAGTATGCATAAGGCACTAGAGATTCAAAGAGGAAAAGATAAACAGCGTGTCTGCTCTCACATGCACCATGTGTCTTGCTGTCTGCCCTAGTGTATTCTCTGATTTGAAGGAGCCAACTCAGCACAGCCTGGAACTATGCAGCAATCCTCAA
The DNA here is from genome assembly GCF_028021215.1 of Eschrichtius robustus. NCBI lineage: Eukaryota > Metazoa > Chordata > Mammalia > Artiodactyla > Eschrichtiidae > Eschrichtius > Eschrichtius robustus. The sequence goes on from NC_090825.1 coordinate 37,363,171, forward strand.
CAATGGTGGATAACAGCTCATGGATATATGATCCAGCTCCTGTCCTTTAGGATGAAAATTCTGGGAGTTGTTTATATCCTTCTCAGGAGGTTCTGGCAGAATGGAGTCCCCATTGCCCACTACAGTAATCTTTATAACACATCCTTATATTGGCTTTGCTTCCTTTCCTGTCTCACTTTCTCTGCTTCTCCACTCCAGCACCCTGGGATTATCTTCCAAATAAATTGAACCCAAGAAGTTATCTCAAGTGTTGCTTTAGGGAGAATCCAGACCAAGGCAAAATTGAACAGTAAGCCTCTCTTCTTCTGTTCAGGTCCTTCAAGAAGGCACCAAGATATGAAGATGGTAAAGTGTTTAGGGGAAACACCTATGAGGTAAAGGGAACTGACAGACTGTGATACAAGTCTAAACCCTGTGATGAAGATTGGGTCAGAAAACACTTAGACTGATGTGCAGTTCTAAGAACATTTTGACAAAGTCAGTAAGAAGTCCTTGAGCCAAGGTTGCCAGTCAAGGAACCCCACACCTCCCAGGGATAGACTTGCCTTACTATCTCTTCCTGCCAGTCATTGAGAGGTATCAGCCAGTGAGAAATGTAGCCTTGTTGCAAACTCACTGATGAGTTTCAAACAAAGTGTTTGAAAACATCTATATCTATATCTATATCTATATCTATATCATCTATATCTATATCTATATCATCTATATCTATCTATATCTATATACAGAAAGAGAGAGAGAGAGGGATTTATTATAAGGAATCGCTTTACATAATTGTGGAGGCTGAGAAGTCCCAGATCTGCAGTCAGTCAGTGAACTAGAGACTCAGGAGAACCAATAATGTAGTTCTAGTTCAAGTCAAAGGCCTGAGAACCAGGATAGCTTATCTAAGTTCCAGTCTGAAAGGCAGCAGGCTCAAGACCCCAGAAGAACCAGTGTTTCCATTTGAGTCCAAAGGCAGGAAAAGACTAATGTACCAGCTTGATCAGTCAGGCCCTCAATTGATTAGATGGGGCCCACTCACACCAGGGAGGACAATCTTCTTTACTGAGTCTACTGACTCAAATGTAAATATCATCCAGAAATATCTTCACAGACACACCTAGAATAAAGTTTAACTAAATGACTGGGCCTTCCATGGCCCAGTCAAATTGACATACAAAATTAAGTATCATACGTATCTAGATTTAATTGCCATTCTGCCTCTGTAGAATCTAAATGAATCCAGGAGAGTGACAATGGAATGTAGACCAGTGTAGGCTTAACTAAGTAGAAGCCCTGCTTGCATCCATTGCACTAAATGTGGGGTCACTGCTAGAGTATAATCTTGAAAAACAGCTCCTGGTGTATAACTGGGTCCTGATAAAGAGAGAACACTTGACCATGGGCACCATGTGCCAGAAGTTCATTTATCACCTGGCTCTGATAAGCCATTATTCTACCATGATGAAAAGTTTTGGTTCTCTGGGTATCAAATCAGACACTGTGTCTAATTGTCTTCAGAATGTCTGGATATTCTTATTTCCCCAGGGTAAATACACCTAAGTAAATAGCCATAGGTTCCTTTGGGGAAGAACTGGGAGAATCTTCACAGAATCTCTTTGCCATGGTGTTTCATGCTTCTTCCATTTAGTGAACCAACCACCTCTTCTGTCAATGGGTTCTGAATTTGAAAATGGGCTTAGTTCTAGGGTCTAAGCAAGAGAGTGACTTTTTACCACTTTCAGTCTCTTGTTCCTCCATTCTTGCATTCTTTCAGTTTTTGATATTAACCTTAAAAAAATACTTGCCACCCTACTTTTTTGTAGGGATACAAAGTTCTATTAGTCATCTCCACAACTCTGCATGGGTCAAGTAAAGCCCACTGATGTCCCTTCAACCTTGATGGCCATTACAGAAATGGTTAGGCAGTTATGCACCAACATTTGCCCTCTATTACTTTGGGGCCTCATCATCTCCATGGATATTAATGATCCCAAGTCTATAACTGCTTCCCCTACCATCAGCTCTGACCTACAGAGCCACCACTGGACTTCTTAGTGCTGCTGATATTCTCTTAGATCATTTCAGATAGATTTTGTAAATAGCGTGTCCTCTGAGCCCTTCCAGGGCACACAATCCTCTGGGCGATTTTCTTAATTTGCATAATATATCCATTCCAGCTTTTCCTCTTCCCTCAATCTCTCTATTCCTTCTCTACCATCTTCCTAGGCAACTCAAGCATTCTACTTTGCTCAGCATTGGCCCAGTCTTCCTTTAGACCTCTAAGAGCCATCTTAGCAGTGAGCTTGCCACATTTCTGGACATCTTTGCCAGAATTTCCAGTACCATATCCTGAGAAGATACCCCAAGACAATAAATTATTGCTTATCCAGTCTTATATTCTGCCCCTTTCACCCAAATACATTTCCAGGGAGTCTTCTGGCTCCTGTTAAGCAATCAAAGGCTATGCAATAGTTATATTGCCGAGGTTCAAATCTTAGTTCCATTTACTTAGTTGTGTGGCATTGGGTGAATTAGTTAATTTTCCTATGTCTCAATTTCCTCACATGCAAAATGAAGATAATAATATTAGTACCTATCTCAGGCACTAAATTTAATAATATATGCAAAGTGCTTAGTGTATGTCTACACACGGTAAATACTGAAGAAATATTAGATACTGGTGGTGTTATGGATCCCATATAAAGGATGGGGCCTTTATATGTGGGACTTCTCTTTTGCCTACCATAAATGAGGTACTGGGATTTGAAATGACCCTGGACATTTCAACCACTTACCTAAATTACTGGACTACAAAAATAAGCTACTAATGACCCCATTCTAAGAACTCTGTGATGGTTATTACAAAAAAATTTTAAAAGCTGATATTTGTAATTTGCAGCCACTTTTCAAAACATTGCAGAGTAGCACTGCTACAGTGGTGTCTCTTAGCTTCCAACTCTATGTAGCCAGCTCTCATTATGGGGGAACACGATGCATTTTAGAAGCTTCTGTCAGCTTTCCTCAGGAGTTAGGGGTTCTCACTTGATTCTAAGGCTGCAAACTATGAACTGTCTGTCTCTTTTAGCACATGACCAACTGACCTTTCCCATGTAACAGGGCCTTTCAGTTGTGTCTTTGAAGATTAGACTGAGAACTTGGGCAAGAGAGATGTCAGTAAAAAAAGGTACAGATTGCACGTGAAATGACATGGCCCAAGAGCAGAGAATGTTAGGAAAAAATTAAGTACCTCCCCAGTGCACCAGATGAAGACATACATATAAATAGGAGTTAACTAAGTATTATGAATTAAGCTGCAAGGGGGATGGGTATAGGAAACACACAAAGGTGCACCAGAGCATACTGCAAACACTCCAAGTAGGACTTTTTCATTGATAGATACAACGGCACCAGCCAAACTGGACTGGGGTGCAGTCATTAGACAAAAAGGTGGTAAAAACAGTGAGGCTTCTGGGAGGCTACTGGGAAAGGCTTACAATGAAAATACTAATAAAATGAACTGTGGGTATTTCCAGAATTACTTTGGAGGGTTTATGATCTTGTTGGCTACACTAAGCCCCTAACAACTCTACACTCAACAAATAACTGCTTATTCAGAAAATATTTGAGGGCATACTGCACACATTCTAGTAAGGAGTAACTGATGACTTTTACATGACTTTGAATCTCAACTCCACTATTTACTAAGTGTGTGAGTTAACTTCTCCGTGTTTCTGCTCTTTCACCTATAAAAACATAATCATCCCTCATAGAATTGTTGTGAAGACTAAATGACCTAATGTATGTCAAGTGTCTAAAATTTTATCATGTATAATAAACTTTCAATAAAAGCAGCAATTAATATCATTATGATTATTCCTTTGGTACTAAGCTCTGAGTAAAACATGGCCTATCCCAGTTGATAATCCATCAAAATGAATAACAATCTAATAGTTCAATAAGGGCTATGGTACAACAGAACTCTAGATGTATTTTAGCCAGGGGTAAACAGATGGCTTGATGGATTTGCTTGATGAACAAGAATGGATGTAAGAAGTGAAAAGGTAAAGATAAATTTTGATAAGAGAAGTTGAAATTTTCTTTTGCTTGTAAAAGAAAATTAGGATCTGGGACAGTTGCAGAAAGCTGTCAGAAATTGGAAGTTCTTTTCCTTAAGGAGGTCCATATAGAGATAGCACTTTGCATACATAGTACTAGATACAAGCTTTGAAATGTACTTTTTCTTGTATCTTATTACTTATTAAGTGTGGGGAAAATTAGTCCCCAAACTGTACTGCCCAAAATTTAGGAACTGATAAACGGCTATAGAGAAACCTTATGCTAATACTAAAGACACACTAAGACAAAAAGCTAGGGAGCATCTCTGACTCAGGCTGGGCATCATTCATGGCTTTTAATGGTACTTTGCAAAAAGAAGCATAACACTTTTTCCTGCACTGGGCACCCTGCCAGGCTGTTGAGAGCATCTGTACACTTACGTGTAAGACTAAATCAAGAATCCCCTCCCAGAAGCTGGAAGGTAATATGGCACTGCTGGGAACTTGGGATCTTGGAAGTTGATCCTTTGTCCCAGGACGTCTTTGTGGTCCAGTTTATGCACAGCAAGTCTGAAAGGGTCGTGGGACCAGTCAGTCTTTAAAAGGCAGGTCAAGTCAGTGTTTATTGATGGGCTGAAAAAACCTATATCTGTTAGAGCCCGCTCAAGGCCCTGTTTCTATATCTTTAGAGAAGACAGAAAGTTATTTTTAAATTGGACCTTGAGATGGAAGACACTCAGGCCTTACTGTTCCATTTAGCTGTGCTTTTTTGTTGAGAAAATTGTCATCACCTCCGACCAAAAAGTTGTGTCTTCAGTGAAATGAGGAGCAAATTGAAAATTTTTTTCTAATTCTTCTATTAAATTTCAACTTATCGTCCAATAGTACACATTAGCTTTATATTTTATTTTGAGATCTAGGGCTTTCTCATAATCTCATTATTAACAATTAGAAGGAAAAGTTCACTGTCTTTCTCAAAACATCCCCACAGATATGCAAGAAAGTATAATAAGGCTGTACCATTTGTTTATTTCTTCATTTTTGGGTTTTTCTTTCAGAGCTCTAATTAGAAAAACAATTTTTGACTGGTTGTCAAATTCATGCTTTCATTAATGCATTTACTCAATCAAAAATATTTATTAAGTGCATATTCTTTTTCACAGAAGATGATCATATAAGCCACTCTTAATTTCTGTTTGTAAGTCTATATGTGTGCTTATTATGCTGGAAGCAAGAAAACAAATGTGTATGATAAAGCAAACCATCATGTTTTTCAGCTGTTTCTATAATCCATCTCTCCAGCTAGGTCATTTATCTTTTATTCAACAAATATTATTGAATATCCACAGAGTTCCAGACACTGCTTTAGGCACTGGGGTTGCAGTAATAGATAAAAGCAGAGTCCTTGCTCTTATTTTGAGAGAGGTGGGGATGGAGACAAACAATAGCTGAATAACAAATTATAGCATAATGGATCAGATGGCAAAAATACAAAGAAGAAAATTAAAGCAGGGTAAGGGAATAGAGGATCATGGTTGACTAGAGAAGGTGACAAAGCTAAAGTGATAAAGACTAGAGTACTGAATGGAATGAGATCCCCATTCGATCTCCAGAATTATTCCTGAGAAGGGGATCAGCAAGGTTATGCATGATTAGCTCCATTTCTGTCTGAGTTCTCAGGGAATTCACATGAACAATGAGTCCAACTGTTAGGTAGCAGTATTCTGCACAAGGGTCTCCTCTTCCACCCACCTGAGAGGTGAATGTAAATTCGTCTTGGAGAAGAAATACTGATGGTAGTCAGAGAAGCCAGCCGCGGCGAGCCTGCAGAGCCGAATGGGGGCAGAGTGAAGCTGTGTAAGCTTTTCAGAGGACGGTCATTCTTGAGAATTTCTAGTCTCTTCCGAACACAGCCTAAACTCATTTATTATCTCAGTCTTCTGAGTCAAAGCTGTGAGAAGGGAACATGTCAAGATAACAATGGAACAAGATAATGGGTGTAAAATGACAAAAAACAGGAAACCTCTTCTTGAATGATTCCAAGTATTGTCACAAAGAAGTCTGTTAAGCATGGGAAAGGCAACTAAAACTGTGGTTCAGCATCTATGAAATGACATGATAACTTTGCCTGGGTAAGAGTTCTGGTGAGTTACTGGCACAAATCATATCCAATTAACACAATAGCAGGGTTGGGGGTGGGTGTGTGGATACAGTGAACTGAAACAGCAGAAGCTTTAAGTGACATACTTTTGGTTAATGATTAGCTGGGAGGTGCCTCTACTTACATTATCATAATCTTTATTTTAAACTAAGACAAAAATAGGCTCTTAACACAATATCAGTGTTGTGTTCTAAATTATAAAATATTTTATACAGGATATATATTTTATACAGGATTATCGATTGATCTTCTGAGAATACAAAGTTATAGTTTTCTTTGGTGAGACTGAGGGTCAATAATTGCATATTTCATGATGTACAGGAACAAAATAATTCTAGCCCTAACAAAGCAGACCCCATTGTAACAAGACAGGCTGATAAGGATGGTCACACTTACTGTGGGCACTCTCAAATTTTCCTGTCGTTTCCTGTCATAAACAAAAAGTTTAGCTGGATGATAGCTGGAATATACATTCTCATTTATTCTCAAATTCAATAAGAAAACTGACTGTGAGAAATAATTAATTTGAAGAGTGAAATAAATTCTAATAGATAACTTTTATTCAACTATTTCAGGGCAAAACGTTTTCTTATTCTTGGGATTATGCATAACTTTTTCCTTTCAACTTCTTTCAATTTTTCAAAATTTCTGCTATAAATACCTATCGATTTTATTACTTTCAAAGTTTGTATAAAAAAACAGTAAAATTTCAAATCTGTTTCTAATTAAATTCCTTCTGCTGGTTCAGGTTCAAACTCGTAGGTCTACAACTAATTCTTTTTTAATTCACAGCTAGACCACTTAAATATTTGAAGAGAATTCTCTTTCTTCTCAAGTGTCCTCTGTTAATCGTTTATTAATCAGAACATTTTTTGTAACATAATTAACACTTACTAATGATTGCCCTTGCAATTGACATAGCAACTTTAAAAATAGGTAGTGAAGAATACTGGCTCTATTTCTACTGAGAAAATCAAAGCGTTAAGATGGCAAGCTTGGTTCCAAATCTAGATGCTCTGACCCCCAAATGAAGGTTTTTAACCTCTGCCATCCATAGTTGTCAATGATTCTTCCCCTTAATTTCTGGCTTTGCATCGTTGTCAGAAACCTCTGTGGTTGCTTTGCTTTGCTTCTCATCTTGCTTCTCCAGCTTCTCCCTCTTATAACTGGTTTAGCTCCCATCCACTGCTTCATGACTTTTCTATAAAAATACAAACATGTTAGGCTATCTTGAAAATTAGATCCTGTTATAACATCCGTCCACCTTGATTTAGGAGTTAAATACATTTGCATAAGACAAAGAACACCCTCTCTTGCTTAACCTGGATTCAGTCAGAGCTCCTTGTTAGAACATTATAACATTTAAATCTGTACCAGCTGATCTGAGACATAAGGGAGAATAAAAACAATTTGGAGAGAGTCCACCCTGGAAAACTATCATATAGAACAATAATCAAGTAACCAGATTGGAAACCTAGAGAATGAGGGAATTCGAGGCCTTCTGCCATCTGACTGGAGCAAGTCAACAAAGTTCAGTCTGGCATACCTGGGAGACTGAGTGGAACAATTAGCTTGTTGATGAAGGGAGAAAAATATGCTTCCAGCTGGTGCTAGAGAAGAACCTTTGCTCAATGTATCCCTCCGTTCCTTTACCTGCTTCCAGAGTTCTTGAGAATCTTTCACCCCCAAATCTCCAATCATAATCTCTGCTTCCACCTTCTCCTACAGCCCCCTCACTTATTTCTGCACAGAATTCATGGGAGGGGAAAGGAAACTGGAGGATGAATCAAGCCAGGGAATCCAGGGCAGAAGCCAAATTAACTAACATGACAATGAGAAGCCCAGGATTTGCACCTCATCAGTAAGAGCTCTGTGGGCATTTTTGACATTCTTTTAAAAAAATGCAGTGTTTTAAAGTTCTTAAAAATTCAGGCAATATGTATTTCTGTTTAATTATGAGGCAAATTTAAATTTTTAAAAGTTCACCCTTCATATTAACACCTGAAAATTTGATAATTATAAGTAATATAATGATGGTCACAGTTTCAGATTCTGGATGTTGATAAATTCTTCCCTTTACAAAAGTAAAGAAAAAAGTATAAAAGTATATTTGTATTTAATACACACATATCCCTTTGACCATCAGTCTTGAGTATATTGAGGTCACACAAAAAATTTCCCAGAAGTGAAATAATGTTTCTCTAGGTCATCCACATCCTGTAGAATTGCGAATAGCTGAGCTCTATCCAAATTCTTGACTCTGCCATGTGAAGATTTGGAGAGAGAGAGAGGAAAGGTCTCAGAATATGTCACCAAATAACATTATTTCAGATCCCCACAGGACGCTAGACTTCTCGCATCCAAAGGCAGTGTATAGACATTCCCATACTACCATCTAGCCAGAAATTCACACTATTGTTTGAGCATTATCTACCCTGTCTATCATTTGTATAATCTCTATGGGAGGCAACAAGGTGGAAGTGTAAGGATGGCCCACTGCTTCTATAGACTTCTGACTCCTTCCCTTTACTCCACCCCACTCTAGAGACTGTCTTCTCCATTATGATGGTGAGATCCATATGGGTCCTAACATTTCCTGGGACCACAAACATGCCTGTAGCTTATCAGGAGGTAGGGTCTGTTGTCTCCCTCTCTGTGTCATTGTGCAGTGGACTGAGTCTCAAGTATCTACTCTAACTCAGGATGGAAATACAGTCTCTGTTCTTCTTACATCCTTTTGGGGAATTTAATTAGCAAATTCATCTCCATGATGTTTCTCTTCTAGGAGCTACATTCAAAACACTAAACAAAGGATGGGGAATATGTTCCAAAAACAAAGATAATTCCATTAAGATAGTTTTGAACATCAGCATTCTGAATAACAAATAGTTACTGCTAATTTGGGACTTGGAAATTCAGGAAAGAGGTTCTTAATTCTGATTTCACTTGATTGTCTATTCCTTGGAGACATTAATTCAAACAGTGCAGTGGAAACAAATACACCATGATCACTGTATGTTTAGCTTCTGAATAAATTAGTCAGTGATGGGAAAAGACCCTCCTTTTTCCTTATACAGTATGTTCTTTTAGCATTCCTGTTTAGACTAATGATCTCCCTTAAGACTTGCAAATATTTAATTTTCATTTTTATCCAGCTATCCTAATGTGATTGTCTATTTTCCCAAGAATGAGAATTTTCTTCTCTTGGCAGATATGCATCACATTTAGCAGTTCTCCTAGTTTTTTTCTTTTAAGGCACAAGAACACACATTTAATAAGAAGAAATTTTTTTTAAAAGTGTCAAATTAACTGCTATCATTTCTGCAAACAATTTTCCCGTACTACAAAGTCATATAACGTGTTGTAAAGAGAAAATAGAAAAGTTGAAACTACAAGTAAACTTGGAAATGTTTCATTATTAAACCAGTGACATCTTTTCCATTTTTCTTGACATAATGGAAGGAAAGGATCATATGCAGTTCTAACTTAAAATATGTTAAATTTCTTAAAATATATTAAATTTTTTACCAATTTTTCTTTGTAACAAATAATCTTATCTCAAGTTTTCTTTCAGTTTTGGAAATAAAGGAGAAACATGAGAACATCTTTATAATTTTTTCTCCCCTCATCTACCTCTTGTTATCCAATGAACAATTATAGCAGAAATATACGGGATAGGGAGAGGACTTAAACCTTTGTTTTGAATTTGGCTCAAGGAAAAAGGCCCTATAGTTATTGGAAGTCTGATCATCTCAAGTTAAGGAAAAGAGAGACTCCTCATGGAATTCTAAAGTGGAAGTATGGAAATGATCTACGAAGCTGCACCAATTGAGTACCTTCTCCACTCCCCTGTTTTCAAGTAGATATAGTGGCACAGATGAAGTGATCACTAGGTGTTCTGCATACTGTAGAAGGTTTTTGCAGTATCCGGTCCATTTTCACCCCTGCTGTATAGCCGCTTGTGGTTTGGGTAAGAGTGACCCCAGCACAAGCTCTAGTGATAGATATTTTAAATAAGCCTAAGACAATAAGTGTGTGCAATCATCTGGCTATATTGTCTGATTCAATGTAGAAATGTAATCTAAGTTGGCCCAGAGTGAAGCACAAAACTATTGCTTAATAGTTAGTGTATGGGATGTAGTCTCTCCTGCTGGAGGTGAACAAGAAAGAACAAGGTGAATAGTGAGTCGTGTTTGCTGCTTGGAGATATCTTGCAAACATCTTGGTAAAAAAAACTGATACTATTGACAGTCAAGAAGAGAGACAGAAGAAATCCAGTTCTTGCAGACCAAGTTAGTCCATTGGATCAAGGCTTTTCCCCAAAGTCGAAACTTTTTTTTTTAAAACTGGCCAAGATCTTCTTTTTTTTTTTAAACTGGCCAAGATCTTCTTTTTTTTAAAATTATTTTTATTGGAGTATAGTTGATTTACAATGTTGTTTTAGTTTCTACTGAAACTTCTGATTCGAGTTATTTGAGCCAATAAATTCCTTTTTTTGTTTAATCTGGTTTTTGCTGTGTGTTGTTACTTGAAGATGCAAGCATCCTTACTATATAAGGAGCATAGACTACTGATCCCAGCTGGAAGACACTTTTCCAGAGCAGAGGTTTTGTCCTGTCTTTATCTGTCTGTGGGGTCACTTCACCCTACAAACTTCTTGCTTAGACACCCCTTTATTGATGAAGAGGTTTTTTTATTTAGTAATATAGGTGACATGATTCAGCTTAATTTTAATAGCTTCAGTTAACATGCTTTTCAGACTCTATTTTAGTAATTTGTAGAGGCATTATATGTATATAAAATATATAATATACAATATATTTCCTATACTATATAATAACTATAATATAATATTATAGTATATATAATATACTATATAATATACTATAATATATATTATAATATAATACTATATACTATATACTATATACTATATACTATATATACTATATATACTATATATACTATATATACTATAGTATACTATATACTATATATAGTATATATATAGTATATATATAGTATATATATATAGTATATATACTATACTATATATATAGTATATATATAGTATATATATATAGTATATATATAGTATATATATATATAGTATATATATAGTATATAGTATATATATATAGTATATATACTATAGTATATAGTATAGTATAGTATAGTATAGTATAGTATATACTATATACTATAGTATATACTATATATATATATATATATATATACTATATATACTGTACTATATATACTATACTATACTATAGTATATACTATATATATATATATATATATACTATATATATATATTATATACTATATATATATATATATACTATATATATACTATATATATATATATATACTATATAGTATATATATACTATATAGTATATATATACTATATATACTATATATATATATAATATATATTATATACTATAATATATATTATAATATAATACTATATACTATATACTATATACTATATACTATATATACTATATATACTATATATACTATATATACTATAGTATACTATATACTATATATAGTATATATATAGTATATATACTATACTATATATATAGTATATATATAGTATATATATATAGTATATATATAGTATATATATATATATAGTATATATATAGTATATAGTATATATATATAGTATATATACTATAGTATATAGTATAGTATAGTATAGTATAGTATAGTATATACTATATACTATAGTATATACTATATATATATATATACTATATATACTATACTATATATACTATACTATACTATAGTATATACTATATATATATATATATACTATATATATACTATATATGTATATAGTATATAGTATATACTATAGTATATACTATACTATAGTATAGTATAGTATAGTATAGTATAGTATATAGTATACTATAGTATATATACTATATAGTATATAGTATATATATATATATATAGTATATATATAGTATATATATATATAGTATATATATATATAGTATATATATAGTATATATATATACTATATATATAGTATATATATAGTATATATATATAGTATATATATATATATATAGTATATATATAGTATACTATATAGTATAGTATATAGTATATACTATACTATAGTATATATATATATATACTATATATATATACTATATATACTATATATACTATAGTATACTATATACTATATATAGTATATATATAGTATATATATAGTATATATATATATATAGTATATATATACTATATATATATATTATATATATAATATAATATATAGTATATATAATATAATATAATATAATATTACTATAAATATATAATATACAATAATGTATAAAATATAGAATGCATAGTATATTATATCTATATATTGTCTGTCTCTGTCTCTCTCTTTCTCTCTCTGTATATAAACTTCGATATAGACTGGATATAGACTGCTTTACATTTTTCTCACATAATGATAATTCCTATTATTGCTATTGTTCAGTTGTATGCCTAACTTCTTTTAGTTTTTACAGATGCTTAATACTTAATTAGGATATACATATAAGGCAGAATATAGAGCTAAAATATTCAGATATTTAATTTGGAAATATTCAGAAATTTAATTTACCTGTGACATTGATGAAATGCAGAACTGTGTACAATGAATATATTGCACAACAATTAAAAACTACATCTTACTTTCTTCCTACAACCATCTAAATCCATTATGTTGATTCCTTTCTCTCAGCTCCTAGATGAATTTTTGAATAGGTTCCATTTCTGAGTGCTCACTTGCATATACCAAAAGAAATCTCCAGTCACCCTTAGTTACAAGAATAAATTTCAAATTTCAGTAAATATTTTGTCCACTCTCATGTAATAAGCAGAAATCTGAAACTTATTAAAGTTAAACCTTCTGAAAAATGTTGGGAACAATGCAAATTTCCAGAAAATGGTTGAATAACCTGTGTATCCACTCAACAGAATACTATGCAGCCGTATAAAAAAAATGATACATTTCTATAAATGAATAAGGAACAATTTCCAGAATATGTTTTAAAGCAAAACACATAAAGGCAAAAAAAGTATCTAAAATAAGCTGTTTGCGGGAAAAAAAGAATTATGAAAAAATATAAATATCTCTTATCCTTTGTGCAAAAACTCAGGAAAAATAAACCAGAAGTCAATTAAATATGTTGTTTGAAGAGAGTAAGAATGAGATGGAAAGGATGAAGGATGGATACAGGATAGAAAGGATGGGAGGAGGGACACTTCTTTGTGTATTACTTTTTGCATAGTTTTGACTTTTAGAAACATGTTATTTTTCCCACGTACTCAAAAAATGTAAAAACAATAGAACAAACACAATTAGCCAGGTTGGGAGAAAATCTGAAAATGAAAAACTGTGATAAATGAAAAAAATCTGTGCTTAAAATAAATTATAAGACTACATAAAAGGGGGTGTTAATCCAAGTAACTTTGAAAATAATATGTTGAGTATATACCCTAAAGCTGAAGACAAAATATACTATAAACATATATTGAATTCTACTTAGTTTGTTTTTTGTAATAGTATATATTTGAAATTCTGAATTATTTTATGTTTATTCTGAGAATAAGCAAATATATAAATGTTGTGTTCTTTATGAGGGTGAGATTTATTACTGTTGAAAGCTAAACATATAGAAAGGAGAAAGGCTAGAATAATCCCCATGACGCCAGACTGAAATTGAAGGCACAGTTAAGAAATCATATTTTAAATTTAGATAGATAGATAGATAGTGTGGGTACAGAAGTAGATATAGAGGTTTGTGTGTGTGTGTGTGTGTGTGTGTGTGTATTTCATAACATTGTCTGTGCTTAGGCCTAGAAGCAAAACACTGCAGTTACAATGAGCACACCTGTCACCCAGATCTTGATTTCTAAATATGATTTTCCAATAAAAGCAACCTGTGCTCTCAAACAAATGATTGAGTCTTGAATTGGTGGAAAGAACATATAAAGATCAGCTTAGAACCAGAAAGAAACAGAAGGCTCAGCGAATGATGGGAAAACAACATAGGAGTGACCCGGAAGTAGCTTCTACTGACCAAATCTGGGAGAATGTAGGTATCAAAAAATAGTGATACTGGCAGATCATAACCCATAGAGTAAATTAGGAGCCAAGGGTCCATGCAATATAAATGAATACAATAAATAAATGGAGAGAAAGGAAATGCTTACTTACAGTAGAATTTCAATAAACATAGAAGAAATGATAGAATTATAAAATTACCATTTCCCAGACATTACTATCATAATATTTGTTTAGGTAGGAATTATGTGGGTGAACTATGGTGGATGAACTTGTGATAAGAAACAGGATATTTACCATCACATAGAATTTCCCCACAAAATATTTATTAAGTATGAAGAGTTATAATAACCTTACAGTGCACGAATCTGGTAGATATCACCTAAGCAAGTGATAAAAGTCAGCCAGTAATGAGACAATGTGAGGTGCTTCCTGATATCATTCACTGAAAAGGACACATATCACTTTTTGGGATACTCTTGCCAAAAATACAGATCCTGAATCTAATCATAAGAAAACCTCAGAACAAACAAACACACACAATAAGAGGTAGTTTACAAACAGTCTGGTCCAAACTCATCAAACATGTCAAGATCAGGTAAGATCATGGAAGACTTTTCCAGGTTAAAGACATCTAAATATAAATGACCTATAAATGTAATTTGTGATTTTGCATTGAATGTTGGACCAGGAATAAGTATATACATTATTTTGCTATAAAGGTGACTAGTGAGACAACTGGTGGAATTTTCAAATAAGGTTTATAGATTAGATAATAATATTGTACCAAGTAATTTCCTATTTTGATCATTGTACTATCATGTAAAAGAATGTCCTTGTTTTTAAGAGATACACATTGAAGTATTTAGGAATTAAAAGGTCTGCCATAGATTTATGAAATAAGACATTGTTAGCTTCTTTATTTCTTCCTCATTTATTCTCCACTTAAGAAACTGCCTTTGGCTCTTCCAGGGATGAAACAGGAGAGGAAAACAATGTAAGGGACAAACAATATCTTTTTAAATTGGTACCAGTGTAATTTGCATTTGTGCTTTCTGGGTTTAGTGGGTTCAACAGAGAACAGAGAAAGAATGCTTCTATTGCTTCACTAGAAACCTTCCTCCAGGACCATTTAACTGTGCTTCCCAAGAAGTGGACTGTGTATTTTCAGTTAGCTAAGTACATTTCTTTTTTTCAGTCCCTGGAATTTAGTACTTCAACATGTATACTGACGTTGGGCATATACCCAGAGAAAACCATAATTCAAAAAGACACATGTACCCCAATGTCCACTGCAGCACTATTTACAATAGCCAGGACATGCAAGCAACCTAAAGGTCCATCGACAAACAAATGGATAAAGATGTTGTACATATATACAATGGAATATTACTCAGCCATAAAAAGGAACAAAATTGGGTCATTTGTAGAGGCGTGGATGGACCTAGAGACTGTCATACAGAGTGAAATAAGTCAGAAAGAGCAAAACAAATATTGTATATTAACGCATATATGTGGAATCTGGAAAAATGGTGCAGATGAACCAGTTACAAGGCAGAAATAGAGACACAGATGTAGAGAACAAACGTATGGACACCAAGGGGGGAAAGTGTGTGTGTGCGGGGGGATGAACTAGGAGATTGGGATTGACATGTATACACTAATATGTATAAAATGGATCACTAATAAGAACCTGCTGTATAAAAAATAAATTAAATTAAATTAAAAAAAAAAAAAAACATGTATACTGACGTTACATCCCACTTCCTAGAAGTGCTACCAGGCAAGGTTTAAAGTGCCTCCATATTCTTCTGTGAGAGGTGAGTCTTTGGCTTATGGTCTCATAAACGACCCTCTGTCTTGTCTTTTATAAATACTGCATAAGATGTCTACCACCTCTCTTTGAAATGTGAGAATATTTGCCATCTATTTTTTGTTCTTTTTGGCTTTCTGACACCTTAGCTAAAACTGAGAAGAAAGTTCCATCTTAACATCTTATTGTATGTGTTACAATAGTGCTCATCTTTAAAAGCAGCAGGATCTCCTGCAAGTCGAAGATGTACTGGGAGATGTATCAGGAGATGGTCTAGAGCACATATTTATTTCCAAAATTAAAATGCATGAAATAGTAATTGTATCATGTCTCTTGGGACTTGGTGCTTTGTTCTATACAGTTTTTATGTGAAACACAGATGAAGGTAGTTAGAGTGTCTAGTGGGCATCAATAACCATGTTGTCTCAAACGACAGGATCTCCTCCATTTTTATGGCTGAATAATATTCCATTGTCCCGTCATTCTCTTAATGGATGTTTGAACAAATATTTAAAGAATATTTAATGACTCCAGATTTTCCGCTGCCCCAGGCACCAAATTATTATTCTGCTTGGAGTTTTTATTTGTTTTGTCCCCTCTGGTTCTAGGCAAACCTTTGTTGTGCTAAATTTCATCAATCATCTTCCCCTCCAGGCATTAACTAAACTTAGGCTCACACACACACACACACACACACACACACACACACATGCCGCTGCTTGCGCGTACACCCTCATACATATTCCCTTCTTAAAACTTGCTGGCAGCAAACAATAACAGTAGAAAGGCTCTGATAAAGCAATTAACACCAGGGTGTAAATAGCCGACAAAGCCTGAAATGTGCCAAGACAGAAGTATTTACACGTTAATAAAGGACAGAGCATTTTCCCCAAAGACATAAGCTTTAATGAAGGAATTTTAACAATAGGAAAATAAGGACAATTTTGGAGTTAGGGTCTGTGTAGTTTCCCCTCTAGGTCTGTTCAATCCAACAGACAAATACTGAGCAAGGGAAGAATGACAGGTTTAGAAAATTCAGAGATATATATACAACCCAGATCCAGCTTCCAACAATGCATAATCTAATGGCAGAAGTAACTATAACAGAACATAATAATTGCCATAACGAGCAGAAAAGTACAGAAGGCTGGGAAAGAATGGGGAAAAGGAAACTAATCAGCCTTGGTAATTAAAACAAAAACTTCTACGACAAGGCAATATCTCATAGTGGTTGCTTCAGTGTTTGTGGTAGACATCTTTAACTTACTACTCTATCTTCAAGTAATACACCCCTTCACATACCGACTTCAGGGTTGTAGCAAGGATCAAATGCATTAATATTTGTAAAACATTTAGGACAGCTCCTGACACATAATAAGTGCTATTTGTTTGTTAATAGATACATACATTTTTAAATTGTTTGCCTTTTCCCTGTAGACTATAAGCTTCAGGAAAGAGGCATTCTTCTCTATTTTGTTCAATGTTGCATTCCAAGTGCCTAGAACATTTTGCTGACTAATTTTAATCAGTAGTTTAGTTTCAAAGATACTGATTGAGCCCAAATGCTTAGGGAACAATCTATTTTATAATTCCTTTCTTGGGATTCTCACTATCACTTATCTCATAGTGATGTGGTGAAAATGAACTTAGCTCTACCTGAGAAACTGGTTGCTTAGGAAAACTTAAAGCTATAGAAAAACTTAGCAAATAAGAAGAAATCCTTTGTTTTGGCATGCTTTTCCTTGAGCTTATCTTTCTTATCTTGGATTTAGCTTGGCTTGTCTTTAGATATAGAGCTTGAAATATGAGTATATGCCTTTAGCAAAGTCTCTGACTTTGTCTAGTTCCTAAGTCTTTCTAATATAAGATAGAGGACTCTTGCATTATCATGTGAACAACATAGGAGACCCAAGTTCTAGTTAATTTCAAAAGATTAATATTCCTTATCTTGTCCTCTCTCCTTCCATCCCCCACCTTTCCTTCAGCCTACCAGTCAATATATTATTAACTGTTACCTGAAATAAACCTTGCAAGAGCTCAAGAAATAGACTGACTTCTGAAGATTGGTAGAGTTCATGCCTTAGATTGCCTCAAATCTGAAATGGACAGTCTGGTATATAAGGCAGTTTCGGTATAATTTTAATTACAAAAATTCATTCAAGCAATATGCCGTAACTTGTAATAGTAATCTACTTATTCCCTGCTGGTGGACACAAAGGCAAGAGATTGTGCTATCACCTATCTTCTTCAATATTCCAATTCTAAAAAGAAAAAAGAAAAGAAGAAGTGAAAAACTTCCCACAACAGCTCTAATTTACTTTCTAACTGAAGGAAATGCTAAATTACAAACTCAGACATTCCTGCAGTTCAACCATTAGTTATTTTTAAATGCTTTGGGGTCTAAATATAGTTAACTGATAGGAGAGTATTGGCACATATACCTTTACTTTTAATCCTTCAACTTGGGCTTCTTCCTACAGTTCTCATATTTCAAAAATCTTATGCGTAGGTTACAAGGAGAGGGTGTTTGACAAAATACAATGACATCTCCAAGGAGATCAGGCAGGTGAATTTAGCACTCATCCCAAATTAAACTTTTATCATGGTTTAATGCATCTGTGCATTAAATGATGCACCTGTGCATCTGTGTGTGCGTGTGTGTTACGGCATTTGAAATCAATTTTCATTACCAAATATTATTCAAGCAATGGTTATTTTTCATCACTCATCTCTCAGAATCCATAAACTAAATATTGAGATTATGGCCCATGACCTTCTGGTAACTTTCTGTTCTGCCAGCATCCTGCATTTAGAACATTAGTCTCATTTCATGCCACCTTCCTAAGCCAAGACTTCCATTAGGTCAAGATTGATGTAACTAATGAGCATTCTGTGCCTCTATTTAAACCCCACCCCACCCCAGCTCATCATTTGTACTTCCCCTTTGTGATCTGTCATTATGACACAGTCACCTTTGAGATAATGGATGCTGAGCCAAGTTAAAAATCCTGTCACAGGCTTAATTCTCTTTGCTCTCCTCCCCCTCACTCCAACAGCCACCAGCCTCTAGCGTTTATGCTGTGACTTCTGATTAAAATAATAAATGCTCCTTTAAGAACTCAGGAGAAGATAAAACATTTATTTAAATGTTGCAAGCTTTGGCCTTCGTTTACCTGGCTTCCTGGTTATTTTCAAATCCTTCCTGCCTTAGAGTTGGAGGCACTAATGAGAAGAACAACTACTACTTCCTCCCAAAACAAGTCTAATTGGAAAGTTTACGAAAGTAATTGCAAGGAATTTTTCAAAAAGTTCTTGTCCTAGAAACGATCAAGAATTTGGTAACATAAATGCATTTTTTTGAATTCTAATCCGTTGAAAGCGTAAAGCTACCTTGTCCACTTCTCTACCTAGTATCTGTGGGCAAAACTCCACTTTAAAAAGCAGTAAACTAGGCAGCTGCTGTACATAGTTGAATTAATTATATGATCTGATTTGATACAGAGTAAGCACTTCCTGAAAATGACATGTAATGTATGGGAAATAAATAAGCAAAGTCATACAAACTAGCTTGCAAGCATATAGCACATTTATTCCCAGAAATAAACAACTTTTGCCTTGGCTTTTTTTCAGTCTTCCTCAAGATGACCCCCACCTGTTTAGGTGTCAGAAGGTTAATATAGAAATTGTGTCTGCTTTCTTCAAAATGAAAGAATCCAGACTAGGCATCTAATTCTCTTGGAATCCTCCCAGGAACTCCTCATTTCTGGTCTCGTAATTTCCCTTGAAGGACTCAGATGCTGAGATGATAAAGAGGAAATGAGAGGGGAAGAGCAAAGTGGCCTTGCCAATCCTTGTACATCTCTTCCCATTTCTCACTTGCTTTCTGCCTCACTATAAAAGCACCTGGAACTGGAGCGTATCTGAAAGGCTTACCTGTGGATAAGTTCAGTGTAGAATGGAGGAAATTCAATAACTAACATGAAGCATAATTTCCATAAGTATCTATTCCTGCAGGTTCTTGCCATTCTACCACCCCCAATCCCTTTCACTTTTCTTCTTTTCCCCTTACCTAAAATCCTGATGTGAATTGAGAATCAGCAAAATACAGTTCAACACTTAAACCTATACTGTCTTGTGTAGTTACCCAATTAATTCCTGGTTAAATGTGTCATTTCTCCAAGTCTATTAAAGTTCATTGAGAGGAGGTTATGTTGTCCATAACACTGAGGTAGTGTAGGTAATTAACAAATACATGTGTTCAATTGATTGATTGAACAGTATTGAAAATCTACTGGACTTGGCAGAGTGAAAGGTACAATATCTTTTTTGTCCTTCTCAGGTCCTTACAAGTACTACTTGACTTTTATGAAGTAAGATGCTTGTATCAGGAAGTCACAGTGAAAACTCAGAAGAAAATAGAAATATAGTGGGTTTCTTTTCAGGCTCTAGAGCATCAAAACAACATAAGGGTAGGAAGAGAAAAAGTACATGGTGGTGGGAAGGAAATCAAGTTAGCCTGGTGTCTCTTAAGGTCATGAAGTCTCCTATCTTTTACTTGTATCTCAAGGTTGCTCTAATTTTTAGAGTAGAAAGCAGTGAAATGAAGAATCCCTGACTTCAAATTTTCCTTTAGCCCACTGAGGGTAAAAGCACATTACCGAGTTTAGGATGTCAACATTATAATAATTTGCAACCCGAATGTGCAAATTCAAATCTTATCAAACTACTTCTTAGGTCTCTGGCCAGACTTTCTTAATGCCATCCATTTGCAGATCAATTAAATTAACTGCTCAGAATACTTTAAGAACACTCAGTAGCCCTTTATGAATACCCAGGCATAAATAGTCCTTAAAAACACTATTTTCAGACACTAACCCATCAATAATTAGTGTGATATTAGAGAGCCTTCTTGTTAGCCTAAAAATATCAGGAAATCAGATCCACAGATAATGTATATTTTCATTTGGAAAATGAGAGTGTGTAACCATTAAAAATTTCCCATCTGTCTTTTATGATTTAAGAATCGCTTGTGTTTCAGTGTAGACTTTGATCAGTACTGTGTGTATAATTTCACACTGGTTTGATTTTCTCAGGGATTTTTTTTCCCCTAGCTTTCTACATAGGTATAAAATTATACATTATATCTGATAAAAGATTGATGATGCCCATGTAAATTATTTTGCTTGGTTAGAGCAGGTTTCTCCTAGCTTTACCCTTCTAGTAGCTCACTGGGCTCCCAGGATTGCCTTGAGAGATTAGCCAAACACACTTCTTAATATTTCAAAAGGCAACTTTTCTGTCAATCCAGGAATGAGACTCAAAAATTCATCTGACTTGTCTACGACCCCATGAAATATTGGACAACACATAGAACTACAGTTGTATACCTCCACCTGTCATCTCACTGTTCTGATTAAGAGGCATTACTGTCATTCTATCATTTAGTCTTCTCTTTTTCCCCTAAATTCCCTTACTCAGTTTGCATGTGTATTGGCATGAATGTTTTCTTCTCCTTCAGACCATATTCACTACTAAGAATTCTTCAGTTGTATATCTCAGTCTCAGGAAACCAGTCCACTATCTAAAATCTTTGTATATATACTATGTATTGTCACGAGTAATTGATTTGTTATTTGTAAAGATGGTTCTGTTTTTTTTGTGCATTTCTTCTGATTTTGAGGGGTCCTAGTGGAGGGTTCTTTGTGTGTCCAGATTCAGGCAATGAAGAATAGCAGGAGACTGAGATGGGACAAACTGTGTCTTCTTTATCTTCAATCTCATGCTTTTTTTCCCCTTGGCAAACTCCTGTTCAACATTTTCAGTATCACCTATAAGGTTTCAAAACATAGATTTCTCAGCTCTTTCCCTGAAATTTCTGATTCAGTGGGTTTGAAATGATGCTTGAAATTATCTTTTTAAGAAATAACCCTAACCTGAGGACCAAAACTGTCTCAGATTTATTCAGCATGGTAATCTCAGTCCTTGACATAGTGTTTATTCAATAAATAACTTAATTAATTAGAAATTGAGGTATTACTCAACAGTGCTGTACCTATTTTTCCGTTGATTGAAAATTGAGTGGGGTACAAAAAATATGACCAGTTTCTTGACCTTGAGGGGCTATACACATTAAATGATTAAGCAACAACTAAAGGCAGCACTTGATTAATTATCAAAACACTGAGTCAAAGTGCTACATTTTTCAAAGACCAAGAAATTCAGGGAGCATAGGAAAGTTACACCCATCCATTAGCATGCCATTATGAAGCACCTACTATTTGTGAAGCTAGTTTTGGGGAATCAGCAAAGAATAAGACAAAAAGTCTGATCTACAGAAATTCTTATGCTAATGTGACATAAATATTTAAAGTAATCAATAGTGCTATGATATCAACAAAATTCTATGGGAAATCAGAGAAGGGAAAGATTATCTGTGGCTGTGGTGGTAGTGATAGTGTTCAAGGAAGGCTTCATAGGAGAGGCTGGAAGTGAATCATGTTATCTTTAGAGGTACAAGGTCACTTATGCTTCAGTACTGTTGGTATCTCCTGGGTAACTTTGCATGCAAGCAATCTTTCCCTACTATGAAGTTGGGGGATCCCAAGGAGATAGTAGATCACTTAAGTATCATTCCTGCCTTTATAGATTTAGGAATGTCAGGCGTAGAGGTCCAATATCCCAAACTTTTATACATAAATAAGTTATTTTATCACCTCTAAAGACCACCTGAAATATAGTTTCAAATCAGTTGTAAACAAGATTATTCCATTTTGAAAGGAATTTATGATGCTAATGTTAAGCTTGTAGGTTAACACAATCTCTTGCTAATTGAGAAAGATCACAGATTATTCTGGTCAGCGAGATATGTGGCAAACAGTAATTATGAAATGAGGACATAAATTCCAAGACAAAATTATACAGTATAATTAACAGGCCTTAGAGTAGCTAAAGGAAGATGTATCTTTCTACATAGCAAGGAATTAATCTTGTTATTTTTTTAGTTGTTGTTATGGCATACAGTTTAAGAATATTACTGTCAACGTACTTAATCTATTAGTCTAAAACTCAACCACTAAAAATTCCTCAGTCAGCCTAACGTCCACACAGGGCTTCATATGATACAAGGATTAATACAAGTGCCCCTTGACGAGTGTAACGCTGGTTGGGAGCTGGGGTGAAGAGGAAAAAGAGCATGCTACCTTAGAAATAGAAATATTTTCAAAATGGAGTCCATTATGATGGCATCCGCATTGTGTATGTGTGGGGCGATTCTCTATGGAATAGTAATAATGCATTTTTGGGCAAATTTAGCATATTGATGGTATTGATGTAGTCTACTCTCTTCAAGACAGCTCACCCGGTCTTGAATGAAAGCAGAAAATTTACTTAGACCATTTTAGCTGTCTGGTGAGATAGCAGAAAGAAATTAGGGTAATATAAGAATGTTTAACATGGGACTTCCCTGGTGGCGCAGTGGTTAAGAATCTGCCTGCCAATGCAGGGGACACGGGTTTGAGCCCAGGTCCCTGGTCCGGGAAGATCCCACATGCCGCGGAGCAACTAAGCCCGTGCGCCACAACTACTGAGCCTGAGCTCTAGAGCCCATGAGCCACAACTACTGAAGCCCGCGCGCCTAGAGCCCCTGCTCTGCAACGAGAAGCCACCGCAATGAGAAGCCCGCGCACCGCAACGAAGAGTAGCCCTCGCTCACCGCAACTAGAGAAAGCCCACGCTCAGCAACGAGGACCCAACGCAGCCAAAAATAAATAAATGTATTAAAAAAAAAAGAATGCTTAACATGGACACAGGTTATCAAGAGAGGCTCTTTAATCTTAATCCTGAATATTTTTAAGAATAAGATTGACTAGGGCGTAGGGAATATAACAGAGTGATAAGACAGGTAGCATAAGTCGAATCACAGTACAGGAGCCTTAAATACAGGTGAGAGGATTAACATTTTATTCTGTAGGTAACTGGAGAGTGACTGCATGTTTCTGATCAGGGAAATTATATGATTGAACCTGGGCTTTAGTTGTATTATTTTATTAAGACAAGAATAACAATAAAATCTTCTGTGATTTATCTAATTAACTATTACAATAACGTTTAAGAAACTGCCAGAATTAAATATTTAGGAAGCTAAATTATAGTCTTTCAAATATAACCTTCCTGGCAGTGCTGAAGGTTTAAAATTTTCAAACAGTATCTCTAACATCTAAGCCTGTAGAGACCTATTAGAAACTGTATTTCTAAGATAATCAAAACTATCCTAGGGTTTACTCTACACTTCTTTTCTATGTAAGTTGACAGTTCAATTCAGGTTTAAATTAAGGTTTATTTTTCCTATAAGTAGGACTTCAGCTATTCAGGACACAGAATAGGAGCCCTATACTAGCAGGAAAAGAAGGGGTTAAATGTGAAACACTCTGAGGCTAAAAGAAAGTAATAGTAGCATTATGCAGTAATGAGGCTTTGATTTGCTGTTCAGCATTTGTAATGAGCATACACTATTTTTTTTTACTAAATATAGGAGATTTTGTTCTCATAAAATATAGCCTTGCAGGAACAAGAATTGCAGAAGCCATACAGGGAAATGAAATTCACACGTGGTTGTATACTCACGATGCTTCCTATAGAAGCATCTTCAGAATGTATTTCATGAGTCTGCTGACACAAGGGTTGTGTTTGTACATCCGAAGCTGGTATGCTGTGAAAAAATCAGGGAAATTACTTCCATCTGCACAGCCACTTTTTAAAGAAATCAATATTTGCTTGACTTTTAACGTAAAAGCTTGAGTAGAAAATTTGAAGCAAAAAATTATTATCATTTTATTTTCAAGTTAAAACTAGAGGGGAAAATGCCTTTAGTTAATTGTGGCAACCTGAACCATATTTGAAACAATGTGGTTGAGAGGACAATTCTAGATTCTCTCTGAAATAAAGGAATTATACTAAAAGTCCTTTGACTTAAGACAAGCCTGTGGAGTCACTGTGTGACAGTGAGCATGGTCTACAACAGCTGTCATCCCTTTAGCAAATGTCTTCAGTTTCCTTGAATCTGATGTCCTAGAATGGAAGGTTGTATGATGAGAAGCAGAGTGTCATTAGAACCGTTATTCAGAGAGTAAGGGAAGAGCCTGGTAAATGGTCAGTGGTGAGCAGGTCAGAGATCCATTTCTACTTCTGAAGCCCCTAAAGACAAGCAAAACCTAGATAATCATAACTTGTCCAACCTGTATGGCCTTTAATCTAATCTGGGAAAGGAAAGTTGGCAGGCTAAGTGCAATGGAGTTTGTATGATGTAGTTTTTCACATTAATGCATCCTGTCTTTTCTCAGGGAGACAGAAGTAGAAAGAGAGAATCTTTTATTTTAATTTTTAATTTTTTATACAATTTTTTAAGAGTACTTTCCATTTACAGATATTACAACATATTGGCTATATTCCCCCTATTGTACAATACATACTTGTAACCTATCTTACACCCAATAGTTTGTACCTCCCGTTCCCCCATCCCTATATCACCCCTCCTCCTCCTCCCCACCAGTAACCACTAGTTTGTTCTCTATATCTGTGAGTCTGCTTCTTTTATGTTATATTCTATAGTTTGTTGTCATATTTTTTAGATTCCATATATAAGCAATATCATATGGTATTTATCTGAGAAAGGGAGAATCTTAACATAAATTCCTAACTGATTTAAGTGAATGGAATGTACAAGAAAGGACATCCTATATTTGGCACCAGTACTTTGACCTTGGGAGTTTTCAACATGAATAGGTGTGACTCATGATGCATCAACTTTAATTTTGTCAATGTCAGATCAGTTTCTTTTATAAAGAAATTGATTAGGTATTCATTAATTCTTAAGATACATCTAAGATATCAAATATCTCTTAAAATGCATACAAAGAGTTTGACATTGCTAACTTTGTTACAAAGTTAATCAATTGGTTATTTCTTTGTATAACAAAAATAGCCCCATGCGTATCAGCATTCAGTAACAGGGACAAGGTAATGGAAGTAAATATGTAAAGACTTTAACTGCGATGCTTAATAGATGTCCTGAACTACAGAGAAATACAAATCCACCATTTTCCTATGATAATATCAAAGCAAGCAAACAAACAAAAAGAAAACAAAACAAAAGCGATAGGTAAAAAGAAATCCACCAGATTGAAAAGTCAGAAAGAGAAAGTGAAATATCCTGAAGCTTGTCTGGAAGGGGTGCCAGACACTCAGCCCATAACAACATATTTTGCCAGAAATGCAGTGGATTTGCTGAAAAAGATGCTTTAAGCTCACTAGAACAACATTATTTCAAGAGTTCATTTGAGCACAGCAAGCATTATCGTCGATGGAAACATTAGGCGCACACTGCCTTTGACTGACGGTATTGTTCTGTACTTTGCTTTCAACTATAAAATATAGTCATTTGTTTTATACTTCACCAGAAAACTGTCATAGTCAAGAATATATACTGGAGGCAAACTCTTGGGGTTCAAATCCTTTTTTTGCCACTTACAAGCTGGTATCTTTGGTCAAGCTTTAACCTTTTCATGCTTTGTTTTCCTTGTCAGTGTAATAGAGAAAATAGCACCTTCTTTATTGTTATGATGATTAGATGAGTTAATAACTGTAAAGGGCTTGGAACAGTGCTTGGCACATGATAAATGTCCAGAAGGAGTCAACAATTATTACTCATAAGCCCAACATTATGAGAGTGAGGTATACGAGTTAGATTGTAAAGGTCTGAGCGAATTTATTAATCTCTGTAGGATCATATGTTCTTCGTCTCTTAAATATGGATTCGAGCTGTGCTTTCCAATATAATGGTCACTAGCTATATGTGGCTACTGAGCACTTGATACGTGACTAGTTTGAACTGAGATGAACTCTAAGTGTAAAATGCATACCTGATTTTGAAGACCTAAATTACCCCTTCAAAAAAAGAATGTAAAATATCTGAATAATTTTTTAATATTGGTTTCATGTTGAAGTAATTATATTTTGGTTATATTAGTTAAATAAAATATATTTTTAATATTAATTTAACTTGTTCCCTTCTTACTTATGTTAATAGGTATACTTATATTTTACTTAGGTTAATATGGATACCAGAGAATTTAAAATTACATGTGTGGCTCATCTTAAATTTCTATTGGACAGGACTGGTTTAGAGTGTCTCAGCCTATCTCTAATATACTAGAACTGTCTGATACCACTCTGAAATTGAGGTATGGATTACATATTTTTCTAAATAAGCCAGATAAATACAGAAGGATAACCTTAATGTCTGTTACAACCATTCATATCGCAATTTTTATTGTAAAATTTCAGGAAATTCGGAGATTATGAAATCACCAGCCCATTCCTAAAGTGAGAAATGTCAGGTCAATTTAATTCCTCAAATCCTTCAACTTCACATCTCAAAGAGAGACATTTGTAAATATTTTTATAAATGCAATCAGCCTATTCTTTTGTTAGAAGAGCATTAAATGCCTTCATACTATGTTATCTTTAATGAAAAATTTATTGTTTATGTGTATTTCATTGACATTCCTAAATTTCATTAGGAAAATTCAATCTATTTAGTTCTACTTAGCAAAGGCGTTAATTTGGAACTCTAATCTCTCACCTTCCCATGATGATTTAAGACATTTTATAATGCAGACCCTAATATACTCTAATGTATATTATATATTAGTGTATATTAGAAGTAAAAACTAAGAGTCATTCTCTACAAGTGCTTAGCTAATATGAAGGCTGACAGCCAAAGATACCTGAAGGTTATAGTGAAAATGGAGCCAGCACTTCTGGCTTGCCCATAACCCATTCAGGAGATGAGTTTGAGAGAGAGAATCCTCTCTTGCTCTTTGAGAGGATACAATAATCCAACTCCAGGGTGAATCTTCAGCTAGCTAGAGAACTAAGCTATTAACAGGACAGATATCAAGAAGTGGGGCAAACCTTAGTGTATGCTACTGTTAAATGCCCTTTTCTCTTTCAACCTGGTAAATTCCTGGTAAATTCCCAATACTCAGCTCTAGCATTCATTCAAAAGTTATTTATTAAGAAGCTATATATCAGATAATCTTTGTTTCTCTCTTTCCCTGCCTTACTCCAACAACTAAACTGTCAGCCAGTCCTGTCAATTCTAAATTTTAAATTCCTCTAAAACCCATCCTAAATCTATTCTCTTCCCTCTATTTTAACTTCTACTGACCTAGACCCAATCACCATCATTTCACATCTGTAAATTAACTCTTCATGCTGCTTCTTCCAGTATTATTCTTCTATACTCTCCATAAAGAAATAGTAGTAAAATAAGTTAAAATGGAAACTAAATCATTTGCTCTCCTACCAAAAACTGCCTTAGAATGAAATCTCAGCTCCTAACTTGCTCTGGCTTTATAAGGTCCGGCTCCTGCTTACTTCTTTGTCCTTGTGATATGATACTCTGTCATTCAAGTTTTGGCTGCAGCCTCAAAGGTTGCAAAGGTTTTTTGGCCACATCTATAGAGCTGTTTCTCAGTCACTATGACAAAACACTATTATATTTTAGTTACAGAACATATCACCAGCTGGTATTTTGAATACTGCCTGCCTATCCCAACTAGAGTTAAAACACCTGGAAATGAGAATCTTTTTTTTTTTTTTTCAAAATTATAAGTCAGTACCTAAGATAGTGCCTAACACATAGCAGATACTTAATAAATATTGTTGAATAAATACTGAAGGTTACTCTGGTCTTTGGTACCACGGATGTCTCTAACACAATGGCTGTATCCGGAAAGATACTCTCTGATGTTTATATGTTTTCTTCTTTTCAAAGCACTTTTATATGCATTATCTCATTTGATCATGACAATCCTTTGAAACAAATAGTCAAACTATTGATCTGTTTTGTCCTTTGTAGATAATGAATTACTCAAGGGAGTCAATTTTTAATTTATATATTCCACCATCTTAAACAAACTCAGATATTTATTACTACTGATAATTTAATGATCCAAGTAAGAATAATTGCCCTCACCCACATGCCTTTACAACTGGAGAGTGCTATTTTTAGAAGAGTACCCAAGAGAACTCTGTGATTAAGAACTGAAAGAGAATTTAATGTTATTGTCCTTAATAGTCCCATGTACAATCACTTAAGTTGAGGTCCAGAGAAGGTGATTTACTTTTTCAAACATGTTAGTAACAGTTGAGGACTTGATTTTCACACTCCCTAACTAGTGTTCCTTTCTCATTACCAATTAACCTGTCTTAGAATTGGCATCTGATTTTATATTTTAAAAAATATGCTCTGATTCTAATTTCTTTTAGAATGCCTTCACGGATTGTATACATCAAAGCGCTCAGAAGTATCTGTAGCAGAAAACACAATAAAACTTTGGTGTTCTTCAGTCTATTTGAATGAAATATTTCTACCCATTTTAATAAATTTATTTATTTATTTTTGGCTGTGTTGGGTCTTCGTTTCTGTGCGAGGGCTTTCTCCAGTTGCGGCGAGCGAGGGCCACTCTTCATTGCGATGCGCGGGGCTCTCACTGTCGTGGCCTCTCTTGTTGCGGAGCACAGGCTCCAGACGCGCAGACTCAGTAGTTGTGGCTCACGGGCCCAGTTGCTCCGCGGCATGTGGGATCTTCCCAGACCAGGGCTCGAACCCGTGTGCCCTGCATTGGCAGGCAGATTCTCAACCACTGCACCACCAGGGAAGCCCTACCCATTTTAAAACAAACACTTTCAAACAAATGCAGTTGTTTTTTTCTGTCATCCTGTATAGCCAAATCCTACTGATTTGATTTCCCAAAATATCTTTCCAACCATTATTTTATCTTCACTTCCACAGGAGAGGTTCTCATTCTTTTTTATGTAGAATTTTCAAATAGCTCTGTTTTCATTTTAAGCC
Source organism: Eschrichtius robustus (assembly GCF_028021215.1). Lineage (NCBI taxonomy): Eukaryota > Metazoa > Chordata > Mammalia > Artiodactyla > Eschrichtiidae > Eschrichtius > Eschrichtius robustus. Next base: position 37,393,195 of record NC_090825.1, read on the forward strand.
CCTCAAATGCAAGCTTGATATCATTGCCAGACTCTTATTCTAAATCAGCAATATTATATTATCAATATTACCCTCTTTAACGTATTTCAATAATGCTATAATGGTTACAAGAATAGTTAAACTCCACTATATGGCACACAATACATTTGAATACGCTATTACCCCCCTCAAATTCCTTTTCTTTGTTGCCTGCTTGTCAAAATTGTCATCTCTTCTGATATCTGGGACTTAACTGCCTATGTTAATTATGCCAATAAGACTTTTCTGATGCCTTCTGTAGATTTTGGTTTCATTTTTCTCTGATGCCATAGAACATTGTGGACACCTCCATGATACGATGAATATATTGTGGTTATTTTATATATAGTTTTATCTCATTCATTGAGTTCTGTCGTGGGTATTTGTTGATAGCTTTATTTCACTTGGTAGATTATTATCTCAAGGTTAAAGGCCATGTCTTCTGCTAATTTTTGTGACAACTATCTTTTAGTTTAGAAAGTTTAGATTGCATTTTTTTTAAATTTATTTATTTATTATTTATGGGTGTGTTGGGTCTTCGTTTCTGTGCGAGGGCTTTCTCTAGTTGCGGCAAGCGGGGGCCACTCTTCATCGCGGTGCGCGGGCCTCTCACTGTCGTGGCCTCTCTTGTTGCGGAGCACAGGCTCCAGACGCGCAGGCTCAGTAATTGTGGCTCACGGGCCTAGTTGCTCCGCGGCATATGGGATCTTCCCAGACCGGGGCTCGAACCCGTGTCCCCTGCATTGGCAGGCAGATTCTCAACCACTGCGCCACCAGGGAAGCCCTAGATTGCATTTTAATACTAGATGAACATGGCCTGAATTTGTTTTTCTAGTCCCATTGGTTTCCAATACACTCTTTGGTTTCTAATTCTGTTAGTTTCTTCATCTGAAAAACTGAGGTGATATTTTATGATAGTGTTGAGAGAATTAAATGAGTTAACAGATGTGAAGTGTTTATTGTAATACCTAGAATCAAATTTTGTGCTTTTCTCTGTTAATGATGAGTAACATGAATAATGCCTTCAATAAAAGGGTCATTCTATTACCATGCAACTTGGTTGAGATGTAATTGTATGAAAGCCTTGAAGTTGGGATTATACTTGCAGTTTAATGATGAATACTGACCAAGAGATTTTTTTCTTTTCCATTCCATACATTATGCTTATTAATCAATTTTATTACTACCTGATTTTCTGTATATATGCTTTCTTAGTAATCAACTACAATTTACTCCACTGTATCTTTTACAGCTTTCTTTATTGGCTTCTTTGGATCAAGTGAGGCATTGCTTCACTTGACAGTGGCTGATTACAGTGGCTAAAATACTTAAAATTAGGAAAAGATACCAAGGAAAGTGATAAAATAGTTTTCTTAAATTATTTTCTAAATTTAGCTTCTACCAAAGGTAAAGCATTTTCTCAATATTAAGAGGATGTACAGTCACAAATTATTATAAAGGGGAAAACAAGTATATTTCATAAATACTTCTTAAGGTGAAGTCTATCCCAGTTTACCAAATCAAGTGATGCACTGTTTGTTTCTGGCAGGTTTATAACTTTCATGATTTAAGTAATGGAATATATACATTATCTGAAGTCTTCTAGACTATGAAAGATTTGTTTTACTGCCCATTTAATCCACTTATAAGCTCAAATAATGGATTTTCTTGGGAACTGTATGAATTCAGGAGTAGAAGTTTTACTTGTTTCTTTTAAGTGCAGTTATTCCAAAGTTGATCAAAGCCGAAATAAGCTTGGGAATAAAAATAGAGGACATTTTTACCTGAGCATTCTATATTTATTCTCCCTTTCAACTAAAAGAAAATGTATTCTCTATATTGGTGATCCAAATTTGGCCATCATGCCCATCCTAGACATTAAACTGAAATAGCTCTAACACATTTAGTTTCATCATTTTCTGTATAGTATTCCAACTCTTTTAGATAATGTGGTTGTAAAAATAATTTTCCACTGAGCACACACAGAGTGCTCAAAAGCCCATTTTACAAAGCCCCCCAAATGTTGGATCAACTTTTACTAGCTTGAGGACTTTGCAGACATCCTCAGAGATGCTGATATTAGCTCTGTGGCCCGGTGCCACCAGAGAGTTATTAAACAGACTTTACTCCTGGTATGAAATGGCAGGTACTCCTTGTTATGTTTGGATGGTCTACCAGCAAAACTTGTATCCCTAAGAAACAAAATCCCAATCCATATAAATTAGTACCTGCTCCTGAAAATAAAATGGAGATATGGGTTAGTTTCTAAAACATCACCAGTATTAGAGTGAAAGGGATCCCAGAAGTTGCCAAGAGCATGTAATTAGCACCACAAACTGACAAAAAGAAAGATGAAATAGTGAGTGTAATGAGTTCCAGCCTTTGACACCATTCAAATCTATAAGATGCCCCTACTAGCAATTAGCTGTACTTTCTGGATCTATAGCATCTGCAGGCCAGTTACAAAGTATTTCAAAATTAGACCGTCTTATTTTAAAATCCTGTTCTAAAATAAGAATCTGAGTATATCCAGCTGGAGAGATCCAATGAAGTTCAATTTAAACGAGCAGTTTGGAGACACTATGAAGCAGGTTATTTCAAAATGTGTTTTCCAAATCTTTGATATATCAAATAGCCTTAACACTGGGAAGTGTTATATATAGTGTGGATAGAAAATGTCATATCACTTTTGAAGATGGATTCTTCTCTGCACATACCTATTTTCCATTTGCACAAATGCCCACAGATGGTCCTATAGAATCATGGCAAGCATGAAAAATATTCCAGTGACGAATTTCCATCAGAACTGACTTTCTCCTTGTGTCTTTTGTTGGAACATGTTGTTCAGGGTCTTCTTCTCTGCTTTGAATGAGCCAAAAAATTAGCCCATGGCCTTTTCTGATAATAAGTTACACTAGGAAAAAACTAATCTGGCATATGGAAATGAAAGCCTCATTACTTCCTTAAAGTTCCCTGGGGTACATCTTTATAATTTACTCAGTGAGAAAGCCTGAAATTGAAATTCTGAAAAAATCACTCTTTTAATTACCCTCAAGGCTGGCCAAGTCTGGTCTCTAGAGCCATTATCATCCTAGACAGTTGTACTTCATTCCACAGTAAATCAGTGATTATTATTCACACTTGATGGAGGCTTGGGGAAATAATATAAATAATTTAAGAATAATATTATTATATGTATTATGTTACATATAATATTAATGATATATAATTAAAAGATAAATTTCAATTTTAAACTCTTCATTTGCAGCAAACACTTTCAAGTAAGAATGTGAGGGCAAGTGGTACTAACTGACTGCTATCACTATGTAACGTGATAATTTTCACAGTGGTTAATAACACATAATAATGGTGGTAATCAGGGCCACAGATGGATACTTATCCACATCAGGAAACACAACTGAGTTTAACTCTATAGGGAAAAAATGCCAGGGGAATCCATTCCCACGGGAGAGGTGGGAGGTGGGTAGATAATTTCTGTACATGATTCCTGAAATACATTTATTAGTGTGGCTGTGCTGATTTTTTATATTTAATTACTATATGTGACACGGAGAAATGTCCTTACTTGTTACTTTCTCTTTGAAACTTATAGGGGCTATTCATCTCAGAGTGAACTTTTAGAACACATTGCAGAAAAAAGGCACACTAAAAGACTGCCAAGGAAAATAATCTTTAATCCTCATATTTCCATTGCAGTCTGCATGGTTTCTGAGAAAAAGAAACCAATTAAAATAAGTATGACTTTTTATTTCATTGAGAAAGATAGCAAGAGAAAAAGATGTAGAGATTCTTTACTATGTAATGAAGCTCCTTGGATGTCTCAGACTGTTCTCTAAGGAAGCTTTCAACATGGAAAATATTCATTACAGAAGACATCTAAGGCTATTTACATAATGCACGTGTGTGCAGCTGAATATTAGCAATAGTGTATATTAATGCTCTATTTAGTAAAAAGCACCAGTGGCAACATGATATCTGAGGTGATGATATTATCTTTCCTACATTATTGCCTTTCTGCTACCACATGAAACCTGTGGTCCAACCAAACTAGACTGACCCATTTTGAGCCTGTCACTTTCCATGATTTATTTCATGCTATTTCCTCCATAGATGGCTCACTTCTACTCCCATGTGTTAATTCCATTCCTACCAATGCCTCAAATGTTTCACAGACTTTATAAACCCTGCCTTAGCTTCCCAGCTCTTGGCACTCTGTTTCTAGACTTAAGCCCAGAGACAAAAAAAAAATTAAAAATTAAAAAATAAAGTCCAGCTTTTTAAAGAACTAATCACCATCCTCCCACCCCCTCAAAAAAGAAAAAAAAAAAAGATACGCAGCAATCATTAGAAGAAATAAAACCATAAGTTTACCAGGGTGCTGTTAGTCGTGTTTGTAATTGAAAAAAAATTTAAAAAGCAAAAAAATATGTCAGTCAGTCTCTTCACATGATTATGCATCTACAAGAGTTATCATATATTTTCTGAATCATATTGCAGTATTCAGGAACAGATTTGTTTTTACAAGGGCATTAGTACCTTTCAGTAAAAAAGGCTCAAACCTTCATTAATTTAGGGGCTAGTTCTAGACAGGATGGCCCTGTTTCCGTTTGCTGCTTTGTTTGTATTTATTTCAGAACCAAAGATTACTATGTTTCTATTACTATGTTGCTTTTACTATGGTATTGATGTGCTTAACTATAACAGAGGCAGAGAACAAGTCAGTTTTGCTTACTCAACTTCTAGAACTTTTATTATTTTAATAATCATTTGGAATTTAACCATGACGATTAGTATTATTATTGATGTTTTTGGTGTTGTTTTACCCTGACTAGAGCTCTTGAAATGGCAATACAGTGTTTTTTGAAAGAATTATCCAAAGAATTATTGACCATATTTTGAACTCTGAGCTGACTGATGTGTGCTTATGGGATGGATCCCACCTGATGAGAGGTATTAATCAGTAGTTGGGCATTAGCTAGTGGAGACAATAATGGAATGTATTAGTGCAATGGACTTAGAAAGAATGAGTCACATCATGTGAGTCTATACTCTAAAGAGGCAATGATGCTTAGAGGATCTGATCAAAGCCACCAGAATTAGCTTTTTATGTTTGCTTTTTACCTCCTCTCTCTGCTACCCTAGGCATAACTCATATGGTTGGCTACTGCTTCCTTCTCCATACATAGTGCCCAAGACTTCTTATAATAACTTTGCTAAGTGAAAATTCTCAGTACTAATTGGTATCTATGGAAAGTATAAGAGATGTATCTTAAAAAAATTTTTTTTCAGTTTAAAACAGTGAGACCAAGGCAAAAAGTTCTCTAGAAAAGAGATACCAAAACATCATGAAGCTTTGGAAGCCGCAAGGAAATAGAAATATGAAGCCAAGAGAAAGTGAGACAAGTTATCTAGAGGTGGCGGGAGCTGTATGAACAGTCGTCAGAGGCAGGTGACTGGAGGCAGGGCACTGGAGCAAAGACCTGTAGAGGTACATTGTATTCTTGTATATTGCTTACAGCCCTGGAAAGTCTGGAAGGGAGGCCAGTTCCATGATATCTTTACTTCCATGAATATTCTTATCCACTAAATGAAGGTGTTCTGCTCCTCTCTTCCCTGTTACCTGGAAGAGGCTATCATAGACTAAAATTTAACTTCATCAAACAGTGTCAAACTTTTGCATCGGATCCAGCAGAAAGTGCCATGACATCAGTCAGTTTGCTTATTTAATGAACAGCTATTTACTCACTCATTCAATTAAAACCTGAATCATTCGACTAATAAAGAACCTACTGAGTGCTGAGAACAAAGTTTCAGTGTTTGTCCTCAAAGTGTAGAAGACAGACCAGGAACTAGAGAAATACAGTGGAAAAGGGTAGTATGTTGAAAGCTGACAAGGATTGTTATGGGGATACATAGGATGGATACTTAACTTCATCTGAGGAGTGATGGAAGCATTTCTAGAGGAGATGACGTCTGAACTGACCCTAAAATGATGTAGAGTGGTCACCCAGGTGAAGAAGGGGAATTTCTTTGGTAAATCATTCTTTCCATTTTTTTATACCAAATTTTTGGGCCAAGTATATTGCTTAACACTACAGAATTGCCAGCTTAGTGACAGCAACTTAGAAACAAACAAAGTACATTCTATTAATTCAAATTCTTCTGTAATCTATGTCAATCTCGTTTCATTTTCTTCTCAGTACAAACAGAGAATTCATCAGACCTGAAGAGAATGCAGCATGTTTGGGAAGCACTCCTCATTTTCCCAAGTATCAGAGCTTTAATACACCTAGAGTGCAGGTTTAGAGCCTCATCTGCAAGTATGAAATTCAAAAAGCTCTGAAATTTTTTTTGTACCTTATTTAAGAGAAAAACTTGATCTGACAGGAATCAATGGGAGGTTATTTATAGTCTTTATTTATCCCATTTGTTGTAAATATCTATATATTTCAGTTCAGATATATTAATATATTTGATTATGGGGCACCACCCATGCCACTTTGGAGATATATTTAAGGCATATATACATAACACACCTTTTTAAAGTCTGAAATATTCTGAATTCTGAAACACATCCAGCCCCAAACTTTTTGAATATGAGAATGTGACTTGTTGATGTAGGAAAGGGAAGAGAAGGGGAGCTAACTCAACCTCTTGAGTTGTGTAGGGGGGGAGGTACCACTGTGCCCTCCTTCCTCAAAGTCACCCTCCCTTCACCCCACCCAACATATACACCCCCCCCCCCACACACACACACACATACACCACAAAGGGAAATCCTAATGAATAAATGGTAAAGGTAAGAGTTAGAGTTAGGTCATGTTAGAAATGATCACCAGCTTGTGATCAAATTTCAAAATCCATTAAACTTCCATAAATGATGTTTCTTGAAAAGAAAGGAAAAATTGCTTATTTATGCCAGATACCACACCGTATCCTAAAAACTTGCACATGTGTGTCTCAAGCTGGACTTGCTTCATATTAACTGAGACTAGGAGTAGTAATCCAATTGTAAACATTAACTAATAAAAGGGTCACCTCTCTAGGAGTCAGGAAATCTGGATTAAGCTGTGATTCTGCCACTGACTAGCTATGTAATTTAGCAGTCCCCCATCCATCTTGACTCTTGATTTTATTTATCAAATTCATTCCATTCATTCACACAAAAATTATTTATTGAGTACAATAATCTGCCATGTAGTGATGAATTTGTGCTTTATAAACTTCAAAGCTTTTTCTAGCTCCAACATTCTTTCTATTTTACCCAGTATTTAATTTTAAAAAGAGAAAGTTATATATTCCATAAAGTCAAAAGCATCATACAGTGAACCATGATATACCTACCACCTAGATTCTTTAGTGAATAGTTGGCTATATCACATATATACCTATCTACCTGTCCATCTTTCTATTCATCTGTCATTCCATCTTTTTTGTGTGTGTTATCCTATTTCATTCTGTGGGGCAGTTTGATGTCCACATGGATTATTTTTAAACAAGATAAGAATACTCTCAGCTACTTCACTGCCTCCATTTACTTAAATAATCAGCTCCTTATATACAAGCCTTTTTAAAAAAATGTTAAGGGTGCCACATATCATAACTCCTTTTTTCAAGAAAATCAAGAATTGAGGCGATTGGAAATGGTAGAGGACAAAGGGCAATTCATCCAGTGCATTAGTCATCGGGGAAAAAAAACAGCAGAGAAAAAAATATGTATATTGATATATAAATTAAAATTTTTTTCTTTAAACAAGAGGGTTTAAGTGATGTCACAGCAACAGACTTCTACCTTGTTTTGCCATGTTCCTTACATTTATTAACATACTGTGTTAGTCAGTTTGGGCAACTATAACAAAGTACCATAAACTGGGGAGCTTATAAACAACAGAAATTAATTTCTCACAGTTCTGGAGGCTGGGAAGTCTGAGATCAGGGTGGCAGAATGGTTGGAGTCTAGGGAGGGACCTCTTCTGGGTTGCAGATTGCTGACGTATTATATAACCTCACATGGTGGACAGAGAAAGAGAAATCTCTGTGGCCTCTTTTATGAGGGCATTAGTCCCATTCATAATTACCCTGAAAGGCTCCACTTCCTAATACATCACATTGGGGATTAGGATTTCAAAGTATGAATTTTGGGGAGACAACAACATTCAGTCCATAGCACATATACTGCTTGAAAAGGTAGTATCTGGGTTATAAGAGCTAAGTTTACACTCACAATTAATACGTCTCCCCACCCACTCACAATTTGTCTTACATCCACATTTAGCCCTTCAAAGGTTTCTCTAAATAGCTTTATAATATTACATTAACTAATCAATACCCATTTGAGGTAGGCTCATTACCTTTTCTACACTTGACGAAAAAAATGTAAAATGGCTAAGTAGAGACACAGCTAAGGTCACCTCACTTGAGATTAAAAGAGAACATTTTATATTTGTTCCACTACTGTGCTTCTATAATCTCTGTTCTAATGATAAAACTGTCTTACTGGGAAAGAGGCAAAAATCAGATTTTAACTAAACATTCTCAGCATATTATCTATGATACCTGTAGCCTCAGACAGTTTAAAAAGTTGAGGAAAGATTCTGAAACCTTTATCAGGGATCTGAAGGAATCTAAGATAGGACTTCCAAAAGTTTTAGGCAAGTGAGCTAAATTATTGGGGACATTTGCTTGCCCATCCTTTGAAAACTCTTCCTCTCTGGAGTACTCCCAACTACATGGTGATTGGCAGAGATCATCCCTTTTTATAATGCCTGACAAGAGTAGATGTCACTTTTTCAGCTGCCAGGGCAGCTCAAGTATATGCACATCAACTAGGTATAACCATACAAGTGCATCCATTTCCAGATGTTGAATTAAAAGGCAGTAATGACATAAAAGAGCGGCCATACAGACTAATTTCTAGCGATGGTGGTGGTGGCATTTGGAAGCAGTTGCTAGGAGCAGTGGGGTCAGTGGTTAAGACTGTGTTGTCCAGTGTCTAGAGCTGGCAGAATCAGCAGAGCAAGCCATATTGTTCCATGGGACGGATAGCGATGATGTCATTATCACGTTAGTTCTCAGGCATGTTTTTGGCTAAGGAATTTAACTTTTGTTCCTTGTCATTTTCTGAACCTGTTTCTTTTCCTTTCTCTTGATATCATGAGGTACTTATCTCTTTAATAAATCTATATTAATAATCTACTTAAATCAGGCTGAATAAGTTTCTGTTAATTACATTAAGAATTCAGATCGAAATAGGAATTGGAATAGGTACTAGTATCAGACACAAATTTTCAGGAAAATGATGATTTTAGTTTTCTGTCCTTGCCATAACAAATTGCCAGAAATTTAGCAGCTTAAAACAACACCCATTTATTATGTCACAGCTCTGAAAGTCAGAAGTCATTGTACTGTATGGCTGAGCTAGGACTTCTCCTTAGAGTTTCACCAAGCAGAAATCAAGGTGTTGTGAGGGTTGCATTCCTTTCTGGAGGCTCTGGGAATAAATCTGCTCCCAAGCTCATTCAGGTTATTGACTGAATTCAGTTCCTTGAGGTTGTAGGACTGAGATCCCTGTTTATTTGCTGACTGTCCACTGGAGACTGGTCTTCACTCCTAGGAACTGCCTACATTCCTTCTCTTGCTTCATTTGTGGTCCACTCAGCAACAATGGGCCACATACCTCTCATGCTTCAAATCCCTCCAACTTCTTCTCCTGAGTCTCTCTTACTTCAACTGAAGAGAGTTCTCTGTTTTTAAGGTTTCATGTATGCTAAGTCCCACTGGATGATCTAGGTTAATCTCTTTATTTTAATGTCTGTACCCTTAATTATATCTGCAAAGTCCCTTTTGCCACATGACAGGAAGTATTCTCAAGATGCAGGAATTAGGGTGTGGACATCTTGGTGGCCTTTCTGCCTACCACAGTGTGGTTTCAAGTTTTGTTATCTGGTTCAGTTAGGGCTGAAGATAGTAAAAAGGGAAGGGCTCTGGAGACCCATGATCTTTAGGGGCAAAGTTAATTACATTATCACCCATGATTTTCTGGAATGCAATGCCATAGAACACAAGGCTTTTAAGGTGCAAGACATGCAAACCTAAAAGAATGAATGACAAAAATTCAAGATCTCTGGGATAGGCTGGCTTCTTCTAATTGCTCTGTAAGACTTAACAAAATAGAATAATCAAGAAAGTTTCCTTAATTTTGACTCAAGTCATAGATAAGAATTGAATGAGTTTCTGTAAATGTGTTAATGTTTTTTGTCATTTAAAACTAGAAGAACGAGGTAGCTTAAATCCAAGTGCAAAGGTTGATTGTTAAGGTTACCTCATAGCAATGTCAACTGAGTTTATAGGTTCCCTGGCTTGTTTTTCATTGTTGTTGTTTTGTTTTTTGTTTGTTTGTTTGTTTGTTAATTTAAATCAGTAATTAGGAAATAAGGAGTACTTGAAAATTAGAATGGAAAATATATAGAAAGAGGAAGAACAAACCCAGCTACCACAAATCTTCAATACATTGTCAACTAAAATCATTTTCTTACCTTAAGACCTTGATTGAGATAATTACCTTGCAAAGGAAAGTCATTTCCTATATGTCTAAACTCCATCATCCATCACTATCTCCAGAGCTTAAATACTAAATACTGGTAGATCCCCCTGTGAGGTGTGTGTGTGTGTGTGTGTGTGTGTGTGATTAGGTCAGTAAAGCCCACATCAGATGAAGAAACATTCATACCAAAAAGAATTGCAAGACATTGATAATTACAGTAAAAATCAGGAAAATACATGTGAAAATTGCTTCAGAGAGCATTAAATTTGGTAGAGAAGAATACAATTGTCAAGTGAGTTTTGTTTATCAAAATATTACCTGAGATTTTAGGTCTAATGTTCTTGGTTAAGCAATTTAAAATATTTCTAATTGTCATCTTGACCGATTGACCAAAACCTGGACTCAGTAGTGACCTACCTTAAAAGAATTCCAAGTGTCAGAAGTTCTTGATATATTATGGAAACATGGATCTAAAAACTTACACACTAAGGTAGAGTTATCATGCATTACTCTTCTCTCCACCTCCTGATCATGACCATGAGAAGCACCTTGGTCAGACTAAGAAGGCCAGCATCTGTGAAATACGTTTTAGTAGCTGTTCTCTATAGGCCAGCACTCCTTAGTAGTTAAAACAGGTTGCCTCATTTATCAATGTGATCTTAAATGAGTTTCTTATCCTCTATGTGCCTTAGTTTGCTCATCTATAAAATGGGTGGGTAGCAGTGGCTACCTCACAGGGGGTGTTATGAGAATTATAGAAATTAATATTTACAAAGCACATAAAAAGTGATTGACATATAGTAAGCAGTATATGAGAGTTGTTAAATAAAATAATACGACTTCAGACTTCTGCTCCAGGTCAAGATGGAGCAACAAGTACCAAATATATCTGCTCACCTGAAATGATTAAAATATTGGGAAACCTATATGAGAGAAATCCCATTCAAGTCATTGAACAGCATGCAAAGAGGGACAGCAATTCTTGAGAAATAGGAAACAAAGGAGGTGAGACCTATAATTGTCCCGGTTTACTGCCTGAGGAAAGTTTCCAGGTGGTGACTCAGGAAAAGGATCCCAGGCAGAGCCAGGTGAACCTCTTCAGTTGAGGAGACAGTGCTGTGAATCTGGGGATGACAAGGCAGATAGAACTTACAGGTCAGAGTACTGGAGAGAAGGAAGATGCACCCGAAGACAGCTCCAGACACCTGCAGGGTCACCCTCAAGTACTCAGATACAGATCACCACGTGAAGGTGAGGAAACTATTCTGGGCTGGGGAACAACAGATGAAAAGATTAGAGGGAAAATTCTGGAAGCTTACACAGGGTAGAAGGAAAATTATAAAGATGGAAACCTGGATCTACATAAAGGTATGAAAAGGAGTGGTTAATGCATGCTTAATTCTATTTTTTTCTTACTTTATCCCCTCCATAGATAATCAACTGTTCAGACATCAACAATATATGGGAAGTTTATAGCATATATAGAAGTTAAATGTATAAATAGTAAGAGCAAAAAGGTCTGGAGGAAAGAGATGAAAGTATAGAATTGTAAGGTTCTCCTACTATATGTGAAGTAGTATAAGAAAACTTGAAGGTGAAAGTGATTAGATAAATGTATATCATATAAACCTTAAAGCAACCATTTAAGTAGGGCAACAAAGAGATAAAGCTAGTAAGTCACTAGACAAGGTGAAAGACAATCAGAGAAAGACTCAATCCAAAATAAAGCAATAAAAGAGGGGAAAATGAGTAAAACTAAATGTAATATCATAAACTCTCACTTTGCATTTTCTTCCATTTTAGCTCCTTGGAGAGTTCTATGTTCTATGTTCTTTTTGTCTACCAGTTCAAAGGATTTAGAGTGGGTGGGCTCATGCAAATTTCTACAACTCCATTGTGTAGTATTTATAGCTTCTTAAGAGCCTTTCTGGATCCTGGTGTGATGGAGCAGTGAAGTGAAAATTCCTTCCTTGATGACATCCCAAGTCTCCTTATTGTCAAGACTTTTGTTGCTACCAACCCACGCAACGGGGAAGTTTGACCTTGGCTACATTTCCAAGCCTTACTATTTTCATTTCTATTCTCTTCCTCAGGCATGGTGTATTTTACTTCAGCTACTTTACTGGAGTTAAAGTAAATCAAAATAGTACCAAATAAATACAGGTAAGCAAATCGGAGACACACAGAGTGTTTATTGTCAATCTTTTATCTATCTTGTCCTTAACTATTTCCCCAGAACCTGTAGAAACCGTGGAATGTTTAACGTTGCTCAAGTAATTTTTGAATAAATGAATGAATCTTAGATTATATGGTTTATACATTTCCAAACTTGTATTTTCTTCTTTCAGGCCCCGTGAATTTGTGATTCTTACTCTAGTTGCCTTTTTGGCAGAAAGAAATAAACATGAAATTTGGGTTTAAATGTTGAAATTCCATGTAGTAGCCATGTGATCTTGGATGAATTGTTTAACTTCCCTGAGTCTTAGATTCCTCCTTTGTAAATAGAAACCTGTTAAAAGATAAACTGAAGCATATTAAAAATTTTAGGAGTTTATTTGGGTAAAAATTAATTGGACTCAGGTAACAGAACCAAACTGGAAGCAGGAGCACTCCCTGGACCAGAGGTGGTGGAAAGACTTACAGAGAAAAGGAGGAAGCAAAGCAAGGAAATTATCTGATTGGCTACAGCTGAAGCATTTGCCTTATTTGGAAAGCCTAGTTGTCTGTGATTGCCTTTAGGTTTTGATTTTTCTTTTTATATAGTTTCCTTTTTTAGTATGTGTATTTTTCTTTTTTTTAAATATCTTTATTGGAGTATAATTGCTTTACAATGGTGTGTTAGTGTCTGCTTTATAACAAAGTGAATTGGGTTTTGATTTTTAACCTTGAGGCATTGACACACTTAGGTTTCAGTTCGCTTGCTAGGCTGCTAAGGTATTAGAACCACCTCAGTCTCAGGTCCACCTTGTTTAATTGACTTAACAGAGCACTATAATTACCTTAAATAGTGGTTGGAAGGGTAAAAGATTATTTTCTTAAATGTCAATGGCAACTAGGGATAAAAGCAACAAATATTTACAAATATTTCCTTTTCTTTTCATTTTTCCCTGGTCCATGAAGGACCGAGAAAAAAATAATGTGTCCTCATTCTCCTAAGTCACTAAGACAAAAATTATGTCAATTTCTCACTCTCTTGAGTTTACAGTTCATGGAGCACTTCAGTTTCCTTCTAATGCCCCAGCTCCCCATACATTTTCCACTTGTCTCATTAATGTACTGTCTTCTACCTGCTGACTCACAGTGAGCTTAATTAACTCAGTTCTGGGGTTACCTATATGCTGACTCATTTTATCTCCTACAATTCCCCCACAGTCCTTTGACTTTGCACCCGGCATCCACTTATCTCTCTAGGCTTATTTTGTATCCTCGTGGACTCATGGAGTAGCTTTTTTTAGTTCTTCAGAATGAAACATATGTTCATTTATAAGCATAAATTTACAAAATTTAAGGTGATAAGAAGTTGACTAAGAGAATCACTCCTATTTAGAAACAAAAGAAAAGTTAATATCTTCTCAATAGTGAAGATAGGAAAGTGGGAGCTCATGACATAAGGAAAGTTAAGAGAGACAGAGAATGCCAGCAAGAAAATATGTTAAGAACATGGAGGAGAGAAAACGGACTAGTTACTTCAAGAGCACTCACTAGTCGAGAGAAGACTGCAGATCCAGGAATAAAAAGAGAAGAAATTGTTGGAGGCATGGCAAAATAGATATTTCTGAATGACTTCTGATTTAGTTCTTGAATGTCTAAATAAAGACTATTTAACATTCAAGGTTGTGGGTTGTGTCCAACAGGGAAAGATTCTGCCAGGCATGATTTGAGGTTGTGATTTGAGATACATATAGAAGCTATATCTCCAGGTACTATATCTAAGTTTGAATGGTAGCCATCTTTAAATAATTTCTGTGTTTTCACAGAAGTAGATCTTAAATGGTATGGAATTTCTGCCATTACAGCATTAAAGGATTAGTCTGGAAATGTCAATAGAACTTTCAACTAGCTTTCCCATAGAGTATAATTAAGCCCAGAAACTTTTAGTTCAAATGAAAATGCACAATTCAAGAGAACCAATATTTGGAAACCAACTCCATTTTATTTCTCCTTAAGGCATTGTTTCTCAAAGTGTTGTCTACCACCTACCTGCTACACCCTGGACATTTGTTTAAAATGTAGATTTCTAGGCTATACCTAGGTCTCACAGAATCACTGACCTAAAGCATTAAAAAAAAAAAAAAAATTCCTCAATTAAGGTAGTAGTGCTTGATTTAATACGAGAGTGATGTTCAAAGTACCCGAAAGACATCTGACTGTTGAAATACTGACGCTACCCTTGACTTAAGTTATTTTTAGTTTAGGAAGCAAGCAAAACATCATATTCTAGTCCTAATTACACTAGCAGGTGTGCACCAGGTAATCAACTTGATTGAATATCCATCTTGGGTTCATATGGGCTGTATGAAAATGATTAAGATAAAACTGCCAGCCTTGCTATCATGGCCACGGGGTTGAGGAGGGGGGATCATAGAAAACAATGCTCAATTACAGCCGTATTTTTGGGGGGAAGACCTGCTTGTCTCACTAGTTATATTTCAAGATGCTGCTTCACGGACATAAGTTAGGGGCCTATGTTCAGATGTAGTTACAAAGCTTAGTTTAAAGAGTTAGGTCCCTAATGAGACAAAGAACATTACCAGATACTCTGAGTGTGGGAGGATTACAGGTAGTCAAAAATTGAGTATTAATTTTATAATTCTGACCTCTTGAGCCAGTGGGAGTAAGCATACTTCTTAGGTACTTGCAGACAGAAATCTCTCCACTGTTTGTCCAAATCTATGACTGAGACAGTTCCAGTTATGACAAGTCTTTTTAATACAATATGGTTTTCAGTTGTTCAACAAAAATCTATTGGACACCTGTTCTCTAGGTACTGGGGAAACTGGTGAACAAGAGAGAAAAATTTTGCTGATCTAGTAAAGCTTGCATTGAATGGAAGACATACCATTCCTGGTTGCTCCCTTCTCATAGTCATCAGAAAACAATATGCTAATGTTAGCACTCTCCTTGTTCTGGACAAAAACCTCTACTAGGTTGCTAGTGTCATTGGCAACCATACCAACCTTGTTGTTCTGTTAATCCTATGGTCAGCTGAAACTTCTGGTTGTCAAAGCTCAAAAATCTGAGGATCATTGATAGAGCAGGCTAATATAGTCTGGGAACGAGACTCTTCCCAAAAGGGCAATAAAAGTATTGAGGGGATTGTCTGAGTAACACATGCTGAAAGAGAATACAGTCTGCTCTGAGTTGAATGGTTTCCAAAGTGTCTTAGTCAGGGATCATTTTATTTCCAAGTAACAGAACTCTTTCAATGCAACTTAGGGTTCTAAAGGTGAATTTACTTGGAAGGATGAAACTATGTTTCACAGAGCAAAATGGCAGCAACAAAGGGTTCATAAGGTAATAAATTTGGGGTCCAGAAAGTCAAGAGGTCATGGTCTCTGGTTTATACTTTGTTCATATTGCACATGCCTTTATTCTTTCTGCTCATACACATTCTTTTCTTTGTTAAATAAATGACTAATCCATCTCCAGCTGCACCTTGCCTTTTTTAAGCTTTATTAAGTTATAATTGATATATAAGAAGTTGCACACATTTAACATACACCTTTAGATGAGTTTGGATATATGCATATACCCATGATACCATCACTACAATCAAGGTACTAAACATATTCATCACCTCCAAAAATTTTCCTGTGTTCTTTTGTTTGGTGTGTACGTGTGTGTGTGTGATAAGAACACAATATGAGATCTGCCCTCTTAACATGCTTTGAAGTACACAAACATTGTGTTAACTATAGGTACTATGGTGTACAGCAGATCTCTAGAACTTATTCATCTTGCAAAGCTGCAACTTTATACTCACTAAGTAACAACTCCACACTTCCTCCTCTCAGTCCCGAGCAACCACCGACTCTATTTTCTGCCCCCATGGGTCTGATTATTTGAGAGACTCCATACAAGTGGAATCATGAAGTACTTATCCTACCAAATAACCAACAGAAATTACATAGTCACTTCAGTCTCAGGAGAGGAATTGGTACAGTTTACAACCAGGTGTTTACCCCTAGTCCAATCCAGGATGATCATAGTGACAAGTTATATGCGCTCCCTGCATCAATCATACTTGGCAAAATGCCAACCCTTGATAAACCTTATCATCTAACTTCTCCGTACCTAGAGGCAGTAGTTGAATTTTGCTGGGGAAAATTATACAACAGTGCCAAATATTTCCAATGAAATATGTCATCAAAAAAGTCAAAAGACACTTGAATGTGACCAACACAGAAACAGTTCTTCTACAAGGCTCCCTTTTCTGCATTTCAAGATTTCATATCTTTTCTCTCCATGAAGCTCCACCTTCCCTCCTCACCCTCACTTGGGAATGACAGGCTGGTCTCAAAGTTCATTGAGAAAACAGAAATCATCACCTGTATCTCCAGGCTACCCTGGACATCACCATTAACATCATCATCATTGCTGTCATCAATCACAACATTAACAGTGGCATCAGCAATAACAACAGCAACTGCACCTGTATCATTTCTTTTTTTTTTTTTTTTTTATCTGTTACAATGGAAAATGTCACTTATCAATTCTTCTACTGGCACTTATGGCCCCATTTCCTTTTACTTTTTAAGAGACTTTTTTTCCTTCAGCTATCCTTATTCTTCTGCACTATTAATCTTTCCTCTGTTGGTCATAACCAGAAATCTATCTATCTGAATATCTATCTAGTCAAATATTGTAAAGCATTATATGTAACGGCTACAAGCACAGGTTGTATCGTTCTTTTGAAATTTTTCAGAACTATAGTTTTTCAGAACTATAATAAACTCCTAGAAGAAAACATAGGCAGAACACTCTTTGACATAAATCACATCAATAGCTTTTTAATCCATCTTCTAAAGCAAAGGAAACAAAAACAAAAATAAACAAATGGGACCTAATTAAACTTAAAAGCTTTTTGCACAGCAAAGGAAACCATTGACAAAACAAAAAGACAACCTACTGAATGGGAGAATATATTTGCAAATGATATGACTGATAAGGGGTTAACATACCAAATACATAAACAGCTTGTACAACCCAACATCAAAAAAAAAACCCAATTAAAAAATGGACAGAAGAATTGAATAGACATTTTTCCTAAGAGGAAATGCAGATGGCCAACAGGAACATGAAAAGATGCTCACCACCGCTAGTCATCAGGGAAATGCAAATCAAAACCACAATGAGATCTCACCTCACACCTGTCAGAAAGCCTATCATCAAAATGAGCACAAATAACAAATGTTGGGGAGGATGTGGCGAAAAGGGAGCCCTTGTACACTGAATGTAAATTGGTGCAGCCACTATGGAGAACAGTATGGAGGTTTTTCAAAAAACTAAAAATATAACTACCATATGACCCAGCAATTCCACTCCTGGGTATATATTCAAAAACAATACAATACAAAAACACTAATTCAAAAAGATATATGCATCCCAATGTTCATAGCAACATTGTCTACAATTGCCAATATATGGAAGCAACCTAAGTGTCCATCAACAGATGAATGGATAAAGAAGATGTGCATATATATATATGTAATGGAATACTACTCAGCCATAAGAAAGAATGAAATTTTGCCATTCACAGCAATATGGATGGACTTGGAGGATATTATGCTAAGTGAAATAAATCAGACAAAGAAAAATACTGTATGATATCACTTATATGCAGAATCCAGAAAATGTAACAAGCCAGTGAATAAGACAAAAAAGAACCAGACTCACAGATATAGAGAACAAACTAGTGGTTACCAGTGGGGAGAGGGAAGGGGGTAGGGGCAATATAGGGGTAGGGAAAAAGTAAAGATTTATTATGGGATTAAATGAAATCATGTGTGTGAAACTTTTGAAAATCGTTCAGCACTATAGAATTTAAAGAATTTTTCATTCAATAAAAAAAAAAAAAAAAAGACTAAGTTAGGGAGCTTTCCAACGCCTCTTGTCTCCTGAATGTAAGGCTTAATTATGGATGTACAGGTCTATCCTTCCTACTTAAATACAAATCTTTTAATAATAGATCATATTCCCATCTCCTAACTTGGTGTCTTATTTAGAGTGGATCCTAAACAAACGTTTATTGATTAACTGGTTTATTTTATGTGTGAGGTATTGGGTTGTTCAGTAACTCAATTACATTTTATTTTGTTTCTTCCTGATTGGCTAAACAGTCTGAGTAAGGGCTCTTTCAATTGCATGTGACGGAAACCTAACTGGAACTAGTTTAAACCAAACAGAGGAATTTATACAAATTGACTTATAACCAAACTTCAGTAAGGAGGCAGAAGTGGACTTGGCCTTAAGGGGAACTTTGATTCAAGGATGGACACACTGTCAAAAAGGTCCTTCTCACTCTTTCTGTCTCTTGTTATCATTTCCTTGTATTTAAGATTTTTTTCTTTTTTCTTTTTTTTCCTGCAAACGGTTTTCTCCACACAGTAGGACGCCTAGGTTTATATGTACTCATATACAGCCAGTGTGACAATCCAAGATAAAAACAGTATCTCTCGCCCAGTTCCAGTTGAAAATGTTCTGAGGAAGAACTTGTACTGATCTATTTTGGTCTACCACAAGGCTCAGTCACAACAGCTGGGGAAATGAGACTTTATCAATTTGCTCTCACTGCAAAGCAACAAACCCCAAAACTTAGTGGATTAAATGGCAGCCATTCATTTATAATATAATTCTGTAGGGTGGTCATTTCAATTGCGTTTGTTGGATGTTTTTTCTGGTCTTGACTGGGCTCATTTATATAGTTGGGGTCAACAGCTCATCACTGGACGTTTGCTGGCCTAGAATGGCCCCAACTGGCATATCATGTCTCTGCTTAATGTGGTTCTGGGACTTCCCTGGTGGTGCAATGTTTAAGACTCCACACTCCCAATATGGGGGGCTCGGGTTCGATCCCTGGTCAGGAAACTAGATCCCACATACATGCCGCAACTAAGAATTCACATGCCACAACTAAGGAGCCCATGTGCCACAACTAAGGAGCCAGTGAGCCACAACTAAGGAGCCCACAAGCCACAACTAAAGGGGCCCGCAAGCCGCAACTAAAGGAACCCACCTGCTGCAACTAAGACCCAGTACAACCAAATAAATAAATAAATATTTTTTTTTAAATGTGCTTTCTCATACTTTAGCAGGTTATTTTGGGCTTCATATATTGTGGCTGGACAGAACTCCAAAAGACAGAGAGTATAAGTGTGCAAGTATTCTTGTAGCCTATGCTTGGATCTGGACTTTACCAACTTGTACTGTACTGTGTCCTATTGGCCAAAAATGTCATAAGGCCAGGACAAATGGAAGAGGGGGGAAAAGAGATAGGTTTAACGGTAGGTTAATTGTAGGACTTGCAACTAGTGAGGATACAGGTAAAAGTAAAGGGTATGGCCATCTATGCAGTCTACAACAGATGTACAGTTTTGATAACGTATCACTTGTATACATTATAAAGTATGGGTACAAATCAGAAGAAACAGTACAGCGTATACATAGCTAGTGGGATAATTCCTTCAGCTTCACATTTACTTCTGTTTCTGTCACCTATTTTTCTTCTATGCATTGTTCAACAAATATAACTTGTGCTTTCTTGCCTTAGTGTCATTCTTTGCCTAACTGCCCATGTTTCCGATGTTCCTGACACCTCTCTGCATATCTGTTACCTCTCTAGCCTTTAAACTCAGTTTGACTGTTTGTGTATGGAAAACCCACCACCTGTGGGAAACTTTCTATGATTATTCCAGGTGAAGGTGACTGTTTCTTCTCAGGACCCGTAGCAATGGTTCTCAGTTTTGGCTACACATTAGAATGTTGTGGAAAAATTAAAAATTCTCAATGCCCAGGTGACACCTCAGACCAACTAACCCAAATCTCTGGGAGAGGGATCCTAGCATCAGCTTCCCTGGTGATTCTAATGCACAGCTAAGGCTGAGAACCACTTTTCTGGATTAATTTCTGATAAACTTCATCATTTGTTAATTACCAATGTAGGGTTACAGTGGTTTATTTCCATTTATACTGTAAGCTCTTTGAGGGCAGGAATCTTGTTTGTTGCTTCATACCTAGCTGGCACTCAGTATGGGATTGCTGATAAAGTGAGCTAGAATTGAGATCCATTTTTATAATGAAATTCAAAGTGGCCATATAAATTTTAAATGAAACATCTTTTCAAAAAATCATAACATATTCTTATTTTAGAAAGTCAGTACGTAAGTTAATTTCTCAGAAATATTTGTAAAGTCAACAAAATCTTTAACATTAAGAAACTGATGTGTATTTATGAGCTTCCCTGATGGCGCAGTGGTTGAGAATCTGCCTGCCAGTGAAGGGGACAGGGGTTCGCGCCCTGGTCTGAGAAGATCCCACATGCCACGGAGCAACTGGGCCCGTGAGCCACAACTACTGAGCCTGCGCGTCTGGAGCCTGTGCTCCGCAACAAGAGAGGCCACGACAGTGAGAGGCCCGTGCACCGCGATGAAAAGTGGCCCCTGCTCGCCGCAACTAGAGAAAGCCCTCGCACAGAAACAATGACCCAACACACCCAAAAATAAATAAATAAATAAAATTTAAAAAGAAACTGATGTGTATTTTTAATATGTTAATTTGCAAATCTATGTTTTTTTCCACATAGGTGTATTTGATTTTGTCTTCCCAACTGCTATTACATTACAGGAAGTCTTTATTTTACATTCCTTTGCAGCTATCCCCCTCCTTGGCCCAGCACAGTGTTAGGTGACTGATGTATTTCTTGGTATATTTTTAAAATCATTTTTTAATGGCCAGAGTACAAATAATTACTGTATATGTAAAACTTCCATAGAATTAATAATTGTTGCAATGGCAGTGTGGGTGGCCTTTAGAAGAAATGTGAGTTACACTTGCCTTCAGACATTAAGAAACAGTATTCAGCTAAGCAGGAAATCAATTCTAAAATACAAATGTACCTTAACAGCAGCAGTTGATGAAGAAATGATTGACTTGAATTGCTAAGTCATTTCACCCAATGATACCAGGGTAAAATATTCCAAAATTTTTCTCACTGAATATTCTTCTATTCCTCCCACATACACAGAAGAAAAAGAAATCACAATACAGTCAAAGTAAATTTACATGCATATATACAATCTGAACTTCCTCAGAGGAACAAGAACAAGAAAATTTTTCTTTATTTCCTTGGAATATATTTGCTTGAAGAAAAGAGATCTTTGCTCCTGTTATACTGAGTATTCATGTCTTCTATATCTAGAGGATAATGGTGGTTAAGAGAATAAAGAGGAAGGGCAAATAGAAGATTTCTTTATGTGGGAGTGTCTGTAGGTGATGTATGTGTTTACACATATTTGACCTACACTTTAAGAAGACATTAATTCATCACTCAATAAACACTGTACTGTTTCCACTTCCCTCAAAGTAAAAAAGTAAACAACAACAACAACAAAAACCCGGTTAGGTATATCTAACAAAAGGCAAAGAAGGACCGATGTTTTCGAAAAGAAAAAAATCGTCCTCACTCACAAAGTCCTTGAAATACAAGTGGCTTTAACATATATCAAAACTTGATTTAAGACCTTCAGATTTCATAACTGGGAAATGAAAAAGATCTTCTACCTAGACTCACTCACCTAGATTTGGGAAGAGATGGGCAAAATGGTACAGCATATTTATAATAAATATTTAACCTGCTGTTTCCCCATATCCTTTGACTTTCCCATGATTTTGGTATAATTAGTGATCTATATGAAAAGAGTAGACTAGGAAAGACTAGTGGGGAGCCACGTCAGGAAAATCAAGTGTTTTATAAAAAAAAAAACAACACTGTTTTTCTTTATTATGTGAGCGGGAGAAAAGAAATATATAAAATTATGAGTTTTTACAATCACCTCCCTTCCTCCCTCATAGAAGAGAGTTTCTGCTAGTACTTGATCACCCAGGTTTTTGTTATACATAATAAAGATAACGGGCGATGGAGGAGGAAACAAAAGACTGGCTGGTTTTACTTTGGAAACATCTTTTGCTCAGAGAGGTAGTCTTGAAGTAGAGAAAAAGGATCCAACAAACAGTAATAGAGTAGAACTGCTAATACTAATGGAATTGCTGACTGCATGAGGCCAAAGGAGAGAAAGTGTGGGTATGATTTTCAGATTCAAGGTTTGGGCACCTACGGTATAGTGGTATTAAAATATAAAACATAGGAAGAACAGTAGGTTTGAGCATAAAAATATAGAGTTTAGTTTTGGACATCTTTGGGTAATTGTGGAATACACATATGGAGAAAGCAGTTGGATGGATGAGTCTGAAGTTCAGAAGAGAGGATTAATTGGAGCCGGAGACTTGGCAGTCTTCAGTATCATAACAACTCACACTTGAATAGTGTATGCTGTTTTTTAGGTACTGTAGGAGCATTCACACCAAAGGTGTAGTCATTCAATACAGGAACCTTGTGAAGGAGGTGCATCATTTTTATCATCATCTCCATTTCACAGATGAGGAAATTTAGGCTCAGAGAGGTTGAGTAACTTGCTAAAAATTATCCAGGCAGGATGTGACAGTGGGAATGGCAATTGGTGGGTAGAATTAGTAAAAAGAAAGATATGAGTATGTCTATGCAGAATAACTTAAAGACATTAACTTGATTACTTTGGAAATCCCCTCAAACCTGGGTAGCAAAGTGAAATAAGTGGTATGTTAGGAAGATTATGTGGAACGTAAAGAGGTAGGAGAGTGCAGGTGGAGGAAAAGTTTTGCAGAAGCCAAAATTGGGAAAAACAAAGTTAGGGACAAGGGCTTTGATTGGGATAGCAATAGTGAAAATAGAGTTGGCCGATTGAATATAAGACAATTTGGAGGAAAAAAATAAAAAGGGAAATGTGACAAGCTGTATTGAGGCATAAAAACAGGAAGGGGAAAGAGTCTAATTGTAGACCATAGTTTCTAGTTTGAGTGTTGGTAAAAATCTGGTACCACTAAAAAATGTAGGAACGTTGAACAGGGGACTCTTGTGGTTTAGGAGAATAAAATAATTCAAACCTGAACACTTTAAAACTGAAGGGGATAAAAGACAACAACAAAAGGTGTGCTATAACTAAGGTATTGGAAAATTGAATCATGGAAGTCAAGGGAGAAATTTCAAGAAAGAATTGTATTGGGCTTAAGGGTGGAACAGAAGATTACTTCAAAAGAAAAGAGAGATTTATGAAAATGAGAACTGTGAATAAATTGAATGAGGCAATAAGGAAACTTTTATAAAATGGTGGCAGAAGCAGAATTATAGAAAATGAGGCAAGAAAGACTTGAGAATGCAAAGAAAACAAGTCTGAAGTGAACTGAGAGAGAAAGAAGCAGGACTGGATTGCAACTATAATGTGTAAAAGAAAAATTTCATCTGACCAGTGAACTGAGCAAGGAAGACTTTATTTGAGACTATTGCAGTAGGGGAGAGATTGAGCTCAACTATGCTGAATGAAAAGGTGGGAGGATTTTTAAATGCTAGGGTGAGCTAATGGAAAAGTACTGGAGGACACTGCAGAAAGATTGGTCAATGTGATTAGGCCATCCCTGTGTTTGTTAACTGGCACTTACTGAAGTTAGTTTCCTACCCTCCCTTAGAGACTGGGAGGCAGGAGCTCTAATTTTCTCGATGACTACATTTCAAAAGAGATGAACTCTAGTTCACTGAGAAAGACATTACAGGTTTGTAGGAGATTCACATCTCAAAAAGGGAGACAAAGAATTTACAGAGCAAGTTTTCTAAAATAAAGCAAATGCTCTTAGAAAATTTAGTTAAGCTTAGAAGAACACTGAGACTATCTTGGTCAAATGGGAGCCACAGGTAGGTTTATTTTATTTAAGATGAAAAACAAGACTCTATGGTCAACTTTGCCCGATAATGTCTGACTAATGATTGTCTTCTTTGGTACAAAAGATAGAAGCTTTACTTCTCCTGTGAAATGATTATCAGGTCACAAAAAGCTACCATTTTATATTCAATACATAGCTGTTTTTGAAACCCTTAACTTCAGATTTATCAGTTATTGCAGACTCAAGACACAATTTCTGGAAGCTAACTTACGTTGCCAAAAATACTGAACAATAAAGGATGATGCACTACCTCAAGGAATTTTGGTTTTATAGATAGTATCTTAAATGGCTATATTCCTCCAGTTATTCTTTAAGAGAAAGAAGCAACAACTCCTAATACAGACACCAAATATTTATTTTTAAATTTCTTCTAATAGGGTATTTAGAATGGTTATACTTCATTCATTTATTCAAT
The DNA here is from genome assembly GCF_028021215.1 of Eschrichtius robustus. Lineage (NCBI taxonomy): Eukaryota > Metazoa > Chordata > Mammalia > Artiodactyla > Eschrichtiidae > Eschrichtius > Eschrichtius robustus. Next base: position 37,418,220 of record NC_090825.1, read on the forward strand.
CAATCAATCATTATTTATTGAGTATCTACTATGTAGTTGACACTATGCTTCAGTTTTTAAAATTTGTAATTTGTACAAATCAGGAGACCATTTGTATAAATCACCAACCTCACTGAAGTTCAAACCGCAAATTGAACTGGAACTCTTCACAAATCTGTTAACTTTTCTGTAAGATTCAGGCCTCTGCCACCTAACTCATCCTTTACAGTCATCCCTTGGTATCTGTGGGAGATTTATTCCAGGACCCTCAGCAGAAACCAAAATCCGAAGATGCTCAAGTCTGTTATATAAAAGGGTGTAGTATTTGCATATAACCTATACAGTTCCTTTGTATACTTTAAATCATTTCTAGATTACTTATATTAAATACCTAATACAATGTAAACACTATGTAAATAGTTGCCAGCAAGCAGCAAATTTATGTGTTGCTTTTTGGAACTTTCTGGATTTTTTAAAATATTTCAATCCAAAGTTAGTTGAATCCACAGACGTGGAAACCATGGATAAAGAGGGTCAACTGTAGAATGATATTCTTTCTAAAAGGTTTTGGTTTTCTACTCAAATGCCATCAATGGCGTTTGCCTATCTATTAAGTTGAAAGTTTTTAGGGTTACAATGAAGGCTTTCCTTAGTCTAATACCTTCTTCTCTATAAAATTACTTCCCTCCGGTCAAATACACCTGGAAGAATTAAGAGCTAATTAACTCACTTTAAGTTTTTAGCGATATCAGATCTATTTTATTCCTGGTAAAAGTACTGAAAGATTGCAAAAGGATGGAATAATACAGAACAGGGCAGTTTGATGATTCAAAGATGAATTCGCTTTTATCATATCTACACTAAAATATAAATTGTAGGTTTTGCTTATGCATGACAAAAAGGAACTTGTCACTGAAGTAAGAAGTGTGCTAAAAAAAATGACTCAAGTGTTTATAACTGGCCAGTGTCTAGGAGAATCCGGTATGTTAAGAGCATGGGAAACATTTAAGCTTTTCATGTCATGCTCAATGTCAAAAATTCACGTCTATAAATTTTAGGTTAAGCTAAACTGCTAGCCTGTAAAAGCACCTTGTTTTAAGACGAAAAGAGGCAAAAAAAAACTGGATCACAAAATACTACAACTGATATGTGTAATAAATTATCTCCCTAAAAATGGTATGCCTCTTTCCTAGTTATATCACCAGTAAAATGAAGTAACTAAATTTAATCTTTAAAAATAAAGGTAAATTTAAAAGTAAATTTCTCTTTCTGTCCTAACAGGGATTCATTCCCTCCACCCTAATCTATTAAATCTTAATATCTATTTTAGCAATAAACAGTGCATGAAGTGAACAGCTCTGGCCTTCTACTGATGGGCCAAGTATTTGATTCAATAGGTGCAGCTGATTTGAAATTCCTGGAAGCTTCAATTTTCAGACTTCATAATTCTTTGATTATTTTAGTTCTATACTTTTATCACCTGTCTAGAGATCTCTAACAACAATGTTCACCACAGTAACACTAAAGCACTCTGAAATGAGATGGTATATATATAAATATATATATATATATATATATATCTCACAAAATAATAGTGAGAAATTTAGATCTCAGCTCCTGCTGGGAACAAAGATTTAAGAACTAAGTTCAGATGATTTCCTGCAGGGTTTACCCACCCAAAACATGTTATGGTTTTGCAATTGCAGTAGGAGATTTTTAAAGTATCAGTTCTACAAAATGGTCTTATATCTCCTCCCTAAGATCTTGCTGCCCAGCCAAGAGCCTGAATTTAAAGGGAAGGGCAGGACAGAAGGTCAAATTCTTAGGGGCAGGATGCTTGCTTCATGCCGGAGGAGTTGGACTACACTTAGACAGCTATAGAGCTTCAGTTGCACAGCTGTCATCTCTCTCAGAACATCAAATAGAAATAGGCACTAGACACTTTAATTGGATCTGTACCTCAAAGAGGAGAGTACTTGGAGTGTGACGTCTTTCAGAAACCTTCCTCTTCCTAAATAAGTCATAAAAGACAAGGCTTTATATGTGGAACCAAACTCCTGTGTGTGTGTGTGTGTGTGTGTGTGTGTACTCACACATTTTAATCATCATCAACATTACCAACAACATGGTGACTACTGCATTGTATTACAGATTCTTACTTTAAAGAGGCAAGATTATAATAATGTTTATCATCCCATGTGTCATACATGCTGTCCTGTTTGGAGCTTCTCCTCTCATGCACCATGCCTACCTGGCAGTAGGATGAATTCTACTGTCACAAAGTTTATGTTAAGAGCAGGCTTATGCTCCCTTTTCTGTCTCATATCTCATGGAGACTCTTGCTGGGACCAGTGTGCCAGTGGAGGGACATTGCCTTATCAGTAGTAGGATTGATTGACATCAAGAAGACTGGATATGTGGTTGTCAGCTGTTTACAGAAGGCATCTGAAAATATCAGCTGCCTTACAGCCGGAGGTCTTGGGTCCTGAGGAATGCTGTAGTGGTTAGAAGCCTGAATTCCCCTGGAAAATCAAGACTGCATGCCTAGCTCCTTCCTCTAGGAAAGCTGGGTTTGAGATGTCGGCCTCACCTAGTTCATATTCCAGGTAGCCCCGTATGACTTAGAAAATTCTGCTCATTGCAACTAGAATGTTTGATGTGAGTCAAGAGTTGGGATAAACTTTTTTGCAAAGTTTATCTCAGTTAATACTCCTAATCACCCTAGGAAGCAGAATCTATTTCAATTCTTCATTTTCCAATTATGGAAACTGAACTATAACAAGATTATGTAACTCTACCATGGGTACATAGTGAGTAGGAAAGCCAGTTTTTGTAGCTGTGTTTTCGAAGCACTGCAGATATATGCATATGGCAGATGAATAGAAGGTCATTTACAAAGCATTGACCAAATATATTTATTTTTATAGCATCAATGTATTATTGTTAGAATTAAAAATATTACAAAAAGCAATAAACATGTTGGATTGATGTGCGATTAAGAAATATGGCTGCTTATGGCACCAAAATTTACCCCAAATAAGGAAATAACACCTAACATGTGTGCATTTCTTCCTATTTATTTCTAATTAAGAATGCCAGGAGGCAGGCCTAGAAAGGCAATGTGACCAAGAGTAAGTCCACGGATAGTCATGGGTAAAATTATTAAATAGGTAGTTTGTCATCAATTTCAGTATCTTCATACAAACTTCAAAATTCTTGGCATGAATGACTGTCCAACAACCCCATAACCCTTCACACAATGAGATTCGACCAAACTCTAGCATGGCTTCTATTGGCCCAAGTCCATCTCCCTAGAAGTGATGCCAGCCACCCTCAAAATACTTGCCTGAGAAAATTCAGCATTGCCAAAGAAATTTACTGTTTGTTCTAACCAAAATATGACGATGGCCCCCTCTCTTCCCTTAGAGTAGCTACTTTAAAAAAAACTTGCAGTTATAAATCATTTCTCTCCCCTTCGAGATGTAAATTCTCTACCACACTAGAAATATCTCCTCAAGGACCTAGGAGTCATCTCTTTGCAATGTAAACAACTAGAGACATAGTTGTCCTGCCTCCTGGTTCCTGTGGGAGGGTAAGTCCTTAACTATGGTGGGCACCTTGTCCAATTTGCAAAACTAGCTTCTCTCCTAAAGATACGAAAAGTTGTTTCTCTATCAGATAAGTACCCATCAACCAACCACACTGACCACCTTCACCCCTCTTGACATCCTTACTACTTTTCTTTAGCACCCTTCAGCATTTAAAAAGCCTCCTACATTTTTTTTTTTTTTTTTCTTTTTACCTCTGGTGGAGTTGAGTGAGCTCAGTTTACACTGAGTCTCTCTCCCCTACTGTAGTTGTCTGAATGAAATCTGACTTACTGGCTTTCACAAGTGTTCAGCTTTGTTTCTGTTTGACATTCATGCTTATGTCAGGTCTTGACACCCTTCCTGTCTAGCCTAGATCCCTTGCAGTGATATCCAACATTTGACTTGGTATCTCCAGAAATGTCCTTACACCTGGAATTTCCCTAAAATGCCCTTATAATGTATTCACCTCTCCTAAAACTTTACTAGCCCTGTACTTTTCAAATATTAATCCACTTATGAGTCACCTAGGGATGTTGTTAAAATTCAGACTCTTGCTAGTAGGTACAGGGTAGGCTCAGGATTCTGCATGTCTTTCAAGGTCCCACATGATACAGATGCACGAACCTACTTTAAAAAGCAAGACACAGGAGGAGGCCTAGTTATATTGATTGATAGACCCTTTTGGGCCATTGTTTAATGTTCAACTCAGTGATGATCTCCTTGATCATGCTGCTTAAAATAGCAAATCCTCCTCAATCCCTATTCTTGACTCTGCCTTTTCTCTTTCCTGCATTGTTTTTCTCCAAAGCTCTTTTCACCATCTGAATTAGTATATATTTTCTTATTTACTTATGATGTATTCCTTCCCAGAAGGATATAAGCATCACGAAGGAACACATTTATGTCTTTCTTGTCCACAACCATATCCACATCATCCAGAATACTTCTTGCCACACCATATGTGCTTAAGGAATGATTTTGATGAATTAATAGACCATTCTAAATTATATAGTTCTAACTTATAGGTAGAACTAATGGCTTAGTGTGATTGAACCACTAAGGTGACATGTATACAAGAAATGGACACAAATGAAACCAAATGGAGTGATTAAATAGCAGAATTCTAAGCAACACAAGGGAAATATTATGGATAAAAGGACTAACAGACCTTCTTTAGATGTTACCATCCTGGTGAGCCCTCTGGCTGTTCAAAGAATCAGCTACTGCTGGGCAGTCTGCAAGATTGAGTGGTTGATTAATTGATTAATTAATTAATTATTGCAAAATAAGGCCCATGATCCTTCTAATTTTAGGTTATTTTTAATAATTATATTCTGCATTTTAAATTTTATAAATCTGATAATAGGAAACCTGTAGGAAATATAGTCCAATTCTTATTTTCAAATTAATTTGACAACTTTTCCCTTGCTGCTGCCTATTCTTACTCACGTTTATTCTTCCCAACTCCGAATATTTACTTTCTATTATAAAATGTACTGTTATATAAAAATTAGAAATCTGTTTAGCAGTAATGTTAATACAGAGACTACAGCACAAATCCCTATACATATCAGTATTTAGGACAATGGTTCTTAACCCTATCTATACCCCTTTTTTATAACTAATATTTTGTAATAATCCCATTACTCTTCTGAAATGAGTGTCATTGATGGAATAAAACAAATTTTTAATGAATACACGTTGTTTGTTATGTGTAATGTGAATCAGACCTTATAAAAAGGTATTTGTGGTAAAATAGTTTAAAAATTAATGTATAAATACTAGTACCTAGTTACATCAGAAATGTTTTTTTTTTATTTCCCTTTTTGCCTATACAAACCCACACACTCTAGGGATTGGTACCCATTAGATTGGAGCTCTTAACAAAAAAGAATTCTGCTGTGGTAAGTACAGGAGACGATATGTATCTTTGATAGTATGCAGTTTTGTGTGAGTGTATATAGTATTAGTGGATTTCTTGTGTTTATGTTCTGTAATCCTCTGACAACCTTTCACTCTTGAGTATGCTCTAGTAGTAGCAGAAGCCCTCTGTGTGTCCTGCCCTAATCACCTAGAGATAATCCCCTCCTGCTGAGCCATTCTTTGTCCACCAATGGGTTTGCTTCTTTTTCAGTTGAAAAGCTGCATTTTAGTTCTTTCTTATTTCTGAGTAGGCCACATTTTCAGGCCTTTTCACAGTCTTAGTTCAATCTATACCCTCCCCTCTCCAAAATAGTGACTTTTTTTTGAAGGGAAGTACCCAGGATTTATATTGATGCTATGGTTAATATCTCATGGATAAGATGTAAGATTAGTTCTGAAACATAGGCATAAAAATATCTCAATGTTTTCTGAAAATTTCCTCCTTCCTAATGTATCTTATATTTCTAATATGTTGAAACTGAGTTCCTATAACCTATGGCTTCTCCCTTCACTTTCACCATTATAAGCTAACTAGTTCTGCCTCATTATTTTATTTGTTACTTATAAAACTTTGTGACTTCCTTTGAAATGCATATCTTTGCTTAAGGAATACATTTTTAGCTACATTATAAACAAGAGTATGTGATTATTTGAGAAGCCTTGTCATAACAAATAAGGAGATTATTAGATACATTGTTACAAAAGGTTCATAGAAAACATCTTTAAAGAGATTGAGGAATCTATGAAAATATACCAGAAAGGAAGTAGGAAGAGAGAATGTGGTAATAAGTGAAGACAACAATCAGCCCCTCCATAATGAACCAAATTCTATGCCACATATTCTAAAGTAGATCTTCATAAGCTCGTCTATGTCATATTCCTTTTTGTTCTTTAGAATTAATAAGGTGACACTCTTCACTATCAAAATGAATATTTAAAGCTCTTTTCATGTATATATTTGATCTCCTTCAGTGTCACTTTTCCTCTTTTCATGCACTGTACTTGAATTGCTCCTCCAATGTATATTGTTGGCAAAGTTTGTTTCCTTGTGAATCCAAGGGCCTGTAGCCCCTTTGGATCCTAAAACAATTCCTGGTAAGGTGGGGAGGTAGAAGTCTTGAATTGCGTTGATGTATAGAAGATTAGATTAGGATAGCTTAAGAACGGAGATGTGAAGTGTCAGTTTTTGGCTGGTGGTCAATTCCCCTAATTTTTCTTCCTCTCAGATCTAAAATAAATGAAAAAAGTCAGTTTTCAAAATCTTCAAAGTCATGATCTCCTTATAGAACATAAGCCTTTCTGTCAAATACTTCCTAATCTGGAGAGATGCAGCATCTTTAGAAGTGTCACAACTTTTTTTTGCAAGAAACTATGCTATATTTGCCATGAAAGAAACACGTGTTTTGAGAATATGCTGAGAAAATAGGAATTACTTTTGATGGGCTATCACAGACACAACATTTTGCAGCTATAAACTAATTCTTCAGGTAGATATAATTATTGAAGTCACTTGAAAAGTGTGCAGAAAAGTTTACCTTTTACTGTCATACAATATATTTTACAACTTAAAGGAAAAAGGTATTTCTTAGACCTACTTAGGGCCAGAACCTTTTCTGGGACATATTTTACCGTCCTTTTGGAAAGCAGTTACCATTCATGTTAAAATGCTTGAGCAATTTTCTGACAGAATTTCAGGAAGTGAAGATCTTTACTGGGAATATTTCCTCACTCTACTAATACTCAAATTTATGAAGAGGTTGATAATCTTTAACCAGATAATTTTCTAAAAAATGATTGTTAAACTGATCTTTTTATTTTTCTTACAAAATAGTTCAACCTAGATGGAATGTTTGGATTGGCTTACTCAGAACTCTCTTGTCAAGTTTGAACTAATTTTGACATATGTTTGTAATCAATTTATATGACAAATTGTTTTAATAAAAAAATAAAGTCTCAAAGCTTGCAAACATTCATATCTTGGAGTAATTAACAAAATCATGTAGTAGAATTCTGCTTATGTGGTTCACGTAAAGGCTAATAATAAACTAGCTTGGGAAAGACTAAGCTTTCATTACAGGTACCAACTTAAGAAGCTATTTTCTGAGAGTTTCAAATATGGAGAAATTAAAATTTAATACTGTTTATTCACAGAAATATAGGATGTCATATGTAAGGTAAATAATCATCCTTTCAAAAAGAACTATGCAAAACAAGCCCAAATCAATAGATTTGATCATTGTTCTTCTATTAGAGTAAAAAATAAACAAAACACCTTAGGTTATATATAAAGCTATAGTTACTAGACCTTTATAGATAAATATTACAGATGTTTAGAATCTTGAGAGTTTGAATTTGGGAAGCTATACGTATCTAACGGGTCTTGGAACATGTCTAAAAGGCCTTCAGAGACAATTTATGAGCCACACATAAAAATAATCATAATTGTTTTTGATCGCAAATAGTGATGCCAAGCTAGATCATTGACTGTATGAAGAAAATTGGACTTCAAATGAGTTTTGGCTGACTCCCAAAATGGAATTTACTGTTACCAAGTAGAGATAAACCACAGTTGAGGATACTCATATCAACTTGCTACTGGTCCTTAGATGTTCTGAGTTGGGTGGTCAAATATATTTTGACTCATGCTACTGGCTTTGGGATATATGTTTAGCATTTTAAGGTAACTACTGTGAAGAGGACAATCACTTGAATCTTTCCATATGCTTGTTTATAAGCCAATATTGTTAATATCTATCTTTGATTTTTAGCATGGAGTTATATGGAGACTATATGCTATATAGTATATGCAAGTTTTTTATCCATTAAATACTATTTAATATTTCTCAGATGAAATACTTCATTATGTTAGATATCAGAATATCATACTTTGAGCAACTCAAAACTACACCTTTTCAATACAATTGAGGGAGTTATCAAAACTGAAAAGCAATCGAGTATTACAAAATCACTAATATTTTCTTCTAAACAATTATAATAAAATTATCTTTTTCTGGTGGCAGATTTGTGAATATATCATAAAATTTTTCCTGTATAGAGAAGTTCATGCTTTCACACCCTGAAGCTATGAAGGAAATGATGAAGAACGAAACGACAGATATTAATGGAAATGTCAATTGCTCCCAGAGAAGGAAGGAATGTGGCCTCTGGTGAAAAACTCCAAAATGGGAGGAGGAGGAATATGGCCAGTTTGCTTCTATTATAAATCCTTGATGAATTTAGGCAAGGTACTTTCTGCTTTCTTTGTTCTCTTTTAAAAGCGGAGATTTTCTTCATGATTGACTTCACTGTTGGCCAGTTTATAAAATATAGATGTTATTTTTTAAAAAGGATCAAAATTACTTAAGAAAGTCACTGCTTTTGAGTGTCAGTAGCAGGTATACTTAACCCTGAATACAACAGCAAATCTTCTTTCTTCCATCCTATTTTCTTGGAAAAAGGACAGAGTGAGTAAAGTTATAGAGCTAACAAGTCAGGGACTTCCCCGGTGGTGCAGTGGTTAGGAATCCACCTGTGATGCAGGGGACATGGGTTTGAGCCCTGGTCGGGGAGGATCCCACATGCTATGGAGCAGCTAAGCCCCTGTGCCACAACTACTGAGCCTGCGCTCTAGAGCCCGTGCTCTGCAACCAGAGAAGCCACCGCAATAAGCCTGCGCACTGCAACGAACAGTAGCCCGCCCTCACTCGCTGCAACTAGAGAAAGCCCGCACGCAGCAACGAAGACACAACGCAGCCAAAAATAAATTAATTAAAAAAAAAAAAGAAAAGATCTGAGTTAGAAGCACATGATGCTCAAAAAAAAAAAAAAAAAAAAAAAGAACTACAATTCAGCGCATGCAGCCAGTCACACTTTTAAAAATTTCTGACCATTCCTTTCAGCTATTGATGCTCAGCATCCAATTATCCTATAAGGACCTCATTTCTTTCATATTGTACAGTATGAGCAATTTTTCAAATAGAGCATGTAATAAAACTTTGCTAGGTGTAGTGCATAGGAACAAAATAATCACGTCTGGGTTTTATGGCACATATTCTAGAAGGCTAGAGGTAGAAGGGAGAGAAACCTTGTTATAAATGATGAAAGTGAGATCCACAGTAGCAAAGTAGCACAGTAAAATTAACAAATATAAACACTTAAGTGAAAAGAAAAGGCATGGAGTCTTTAAAAATAAGCCTGAAAGACAGTAGAGATCGCTTGTACTTTGAAGTGTAAATAATTCAGGATTTGAAATAATACACCTAAAATTCAAAACACATCATGTTGTTTAGATCACCCAAGTCCATTAGGATTATTCTAGTAACTCGACTGTGTACTTTATAGTGTCTTCCAGATGTTATGCTCGTTTAAGTTTGTAACTGGAAAAGCAACCACCTTTGGAAAGTGGGGCAACATCCATCTGGGAATTATTCACTTAAGAAGTGGTGATAGAGACAGGGAGACAGGCTATTTATTTGACGACTATAATCTATTTGCACTCCTGCCATTTTCCCTCAGAGTTTTTGAGAATCCTGCACTCACTGCAATATACTCTATCTCACGCTTTGGGTTTGATTCAAAATCCACTTGTATGCGGAGGTTCTGTCACCGTCCGAAGCCTTTGCAAGACCGAAGGCTATCACAGAATAGGTTTGTATATGTAAACTATAGGGCAATTATTTCTCATCCCCCTATCCAATAATAGCACAGAAATGCCTGTATTTTGAAATTGGACAACCACCACGTGCTAAGGAAGTACAGTGTGAAGAACTGAAAAAAACCCCTCAACTTGTACATTATAGAAGAGGTAAAAAACACAGGAATAGCTGGAAAATCCATGTTCTATTTAAGTTCTTTTCTTTCTACAGTTAGAGAATACCTATAATTAATTTTACAATGATTACCAAGTAAAAGCCCTCTTGGAAATCTTATGATGTAAAGATAGAAAGACAGAGGCAAATCTGTACTCTTTAATAAAACAAAATGTTTGATTAGAGTATACTGATAAAATAAAATATTCATGATTTTAGTTTATTTTCTGTTGAATTTATTAATAATCTTTATATATGTATGGCTTTGAGCAAAGACAAAAGAAATTCTCTAACTCGTCCCTGATCATACAGTTGTAAGAATCAGCTATTTTACTATTTTCCCAGCAGCAGAAAGACCAATCTTTTCAATCATACATTTCTTTCTGTACAGTTTAAAACTCCATACTTATGGGTTTACCTATGTACAGATAAAAGAGGTCACTTTTCAACTAGCAATGAACTTTTATGTTACAGGAATGTGAGTCAATTTTTTTTAACCTAAGTATATATATTCATACATACATATGTATTTAATTTACCCTGTACCACTTTATTAGTTTGACATATAAACCTTAGGGGTTTTTTTTTGTCCATTCTATTACAAAGTGAATAAAAATATCATGGTTGCACTGAAAGACCATGCAATTCAATTTTGCTTAGGTTTCCCAATAGTGCTCAAAATAAAAAAAAAAAATTTATATATATAAAAATATTTCACTACCAAACCCGTTAGTCCTATCAAATGTAAACCTTTAATAATTTAAAGGACCAATACATGATCTTAATAAATCGAAGTTAATTCTCAATATTTTAATAAAATAAAAGAGTTTTGTACTGATATATAAATGGTCTTGCAGCTTCCACATAGGTTCTAGGTAGACTGAACAATCCCTTTTTCACACCGTCCCTGATGCACCATCAGAGGTCACCAGCACATTCATGATAACATCACACTGACTAGCATGGTTGATTCCTTCCACACAAGCTGGGATCTGTTAGAAGTTAAACATAACAACTCATTTTGATATTATAAGTATTATATCCATAAAAGGCATAACAGGCAGCATGGATCCATTTTAGAGTTTTTGCTTTTGTTTTTGTTTTCTGTCCTCAAGTCTATCTGGAGGCCCTGCCCCATTTAATGTGTAATCTTTGTTAAGTTCTTAAATGTATCACCAGTGTCAGAGATACGGAAGACTTCCACTTTAGGTCATTCTCTTAACTGGGGTTATTTACAGAAGTCGGTTATTAGGAATCTTCCAATTGTGTTCCTGTCATCACCACATTCGTGGGATGTGTTAGGCACAAATGCTTTCTAAGGGACTTCTTTGAGAAGAAGCAGATGTTCACAGATCATGAAAAGAGTCAAGGAAACAGACAAACAAGAAAAACGATGCTCACAGACATTCAGTTTGACCCCTGCTTGCTGTCACCATGTCTGTACTTTGTTCAGCACATATAAAATAACAAACCTCCCACCTAAGGGCTATGTTAGTCACCACATGTCTTAAGATTTACTAACCATTTAGTTACAATACACAAAGAGCGAAGTGTGTGTTCCCAAACAGATATGATGCTATAGTGTATTTATTTTTTTAAATTAACACCGCAGTAAACTACCAATTACAGTGAAGACACAGAACACACTGGCAACTCCAAATCAAGCTGTGGTTTACAAATCAGTATTTAAATGATGATAATAATAATAATATAATAACATTAAATGAAAGTGAAAACCTCACTTCTATACTTAAGTCAGAGATCCAAGTCAGCCTTATAGGAATTTTAAGATAGGCAATTAATGAATGGTTATACTTTTCCAGAAATGAGAAATACTGTAAGCCTTTCCCTACAATGACTGCTTTGAACGTATTTTTTTTTTTTCCCAAAAAGCATGCAGGGACTATTTTCAGATGCTTGATTATGGCAAGAAGGAAGAAAAGTAATGATTTTTGGTGTAAGACAAGCAATTTGTAGAATCGAGCATACAATTTTGCATAAAACATTGCAGGTTAAAATAATATTGTAGGTTTCAAGCCATTGCATTACAGTTGAATAACTGTCACAATTAGGTTTTGTAAAATTTAAAACTCTAAGTTTTGAAGTGAAGCAATAAAACTAAATTCTTAAACGATGACTTTTACCTTCACACAGCACAGAATAGCTATCTTTGTTTGGGTTGAAAAAGTTATTTACAACTAACATTGATTAAGTCTTGGTAAAAGTCCGATAACACATGAAGAGAAATATCCCCTCAGCTTTCTGAAAGATCAATGGACATGTTTGTGGTTAGAGACAGTCATAACAGTGGCAATGCTAGTCTCCTATCATGGCCAAGCATATGGTGTGTTCTTTAACCTAATTCAAAATTCAAAGCACCAAAATACAATTTAGATCTAGAAAATGGGACTTGCTATTTAATCCTACGTAACTAATGATTAACAATTTAGATGCAGAGACACTGCTAATGAGAAGAGTTTTGATTGGTGCTGTTTAGTAGCTCACTTGAGTTGCCTTTTTAAAATCAGAGTTTTGTTTCCATTGAATCCAAGAACTCTTCATAAAATAGAGAAATACATATATCAAAGGAATTAAGTAAAAGTAGGTTAAAAATAAATAATCTTACAACAACATTTTAAATCCTTTAATGATTTAAAGAAAGGAAGACATAAAACACTGAATGCTAAACAAGTCTTTTGAACTTTTCTTGAGATTTTTAGATATAGATTTAATAGCATATGTGTATATATATATATATATTTTACATTTTGCATGTAGGCCAGAGCTGTCTAAAATATCTCTTCATAGTAGGCTATAGGGATCTATCAGGAGATAGAATAAAATAAGATCTGAGGATATTCTCAGTTTATCAGAGTATTTCTTTCTGCTTTGACAATCAGCAGGGATCATAAATTTGAAGCAAATCGTGGCTTTTCTGTCTCTGGGTCTGTATGTAAGACTGAGGAAGACTCCCTCTGATGAGCGGCTGCTGGTGGAGGGGGTGCCGGTGGGACCCCTCGGCTGGGGGGGATGGCTCCCGATGACATCTGTCGGAACAGGGTGACCCGCTGGGGGACCGTGCCCCTGCTCCCTGCCTGCAGGCCCGAGCCGTGCACCGTGGTCACGGGCGGAGGGATGGACGCCAGGGACTCGCCCACAGTGGGATGTGGTCTGGAAATCAGGGTGGAAACCTCATGGGGCAGCGAGGGCTGCGAGGCCGAGAGGGGCCTGACTTCTCGGGTCAGGCTGGTGTTGTGAAGCGCCTGCGTGCTCTTGTGCACTTCGTTTTTCGGTGCGGAGCTGCCGCCGGGTGTCTGTGGAGCCTGGGGCTGCTGCTTGGTCTGCAGCGGCTGCTGTGCCTGCTGCTGAATGAGTGACAGCTGGGAAGCAGTGGGGGAGGCGTAGTGGAAAGTTCGAGTGGCTAGCGGGCTCTGAACGGGAGGGCTGCAGACCGCAGTGGTGTAGGAGCAGGGCGAGAGGATGGCCGACGGCTGGGGGGTCTGCGTGCTGGGGCTGGGGGAGTGCAGGTTGCCATGAGACAGACTGGTCGCTGTGTACACCGGCGGAGACTGTGTCCTCCCGCGAGAGGTCGGGGTGGTAGCTGAGGACGTGGAGTTCAGGGCTGTCATTTGAGGGTAACTGATGGGAGCGATTGCCTGCACCATCTCCCTGTCGTGTTTCACAATCTGCTTCAGGATCTCGTTCTCCTGATTGTTGAAAACGCCAGTGTTCAGATCCTTCTGGAACTTTTGCAGAAGAATTGAATTTTTCTTTCCTGTCAGCGAAAGGAAGATAGGCACTTAGAAAGTCTGTAAGTGACTGATGACAATTCCAAGCGCGAGTGGCTCCTGCAAACAGAATGATGGCAGTGTTTCATAGAAGAGGCTCAAAAGCCAAGCACTCTCCTTTAGACACCAAATAGACACACGGCTCCTGTCTCTCACGCTTCCTGTATCTTTCTGGGAAATCTTACCTTCTACACGAGTCAAGTTGAAAAGTCTGTAATATGGCAAAAGCCATCTTACAGAAGAAATGGAGAGATTTGCATGAGGGCTACCTTGGGAGAAGAAAGGGCATTTGGATCAGGATGGGCCTGAAATCAAGATTTCAGTTTAAAGCTTCTTTTTCAAGAAAGGACAATGGAATACATACTATGTGACAGGCACCCTACCCAAGGCTTTAGGCAGATTTATTTTATTTAATCCACAACTCTTTGCGGTAAGTGTGCTCATAATCCCACTTCACCCAAAAGGAGACTGGAACATAAGAAGGTTAAGAGTAATGCCCAAGAAAACATAGTTAATAAGTGACAGAGCTGGGACAGGAAACCAGTAGATCTGATCAGATTTACGACGGAATATGAAGCAGCCACATCTATATCACGTTGAGTGTTTGCTGGAAATGAAGTCTCCTGGGCCTCATCCACTTGCTGCACCAGATGCTGCCTTTTACTATGATCCCCTGGTAATTGTCACATGCAAGTTTGAGAAGCAAAGGCCTTTGCTTTTGACCAGTGCCCTACACCAGTGATTCTCTACTCTACCTGCATATTTTTGTCATCGCTAGAGCTTTAAGAGTTACTTATTTCCATCTGCACCCTAACAATTAAATCAGAATAAACAGACATGGGTCCAGATTTTGGTACTTTAAAATAAACTTTCCCCAGGGGATTCTTGTGTGCAGCCAGATTGAGAACTATTTCATAATCTTTCCTCTTCTGAGAGGTTGTTGTGAGGAGCCAGGGGCATAATGTATGGCAAGCTCTCAGCTCATTCTAGAACCTCAGTAAGTACTACCTCTCCTTCTCGCTATTGTCTTTGGAGTGGTTTGCAATAAGGAGATATTCTCTGGCAAAATAACAATTAGCGCCAATTGTAGGTTGATGTAAGAGGGGAAAATCAGTGACTTTTTAATGGCATCATCACCTAGGTAAATATGGTAACTGAAAAGTAAATCAATTTGCCATATCACTAAATAAAGTATCACATCTAAACTAACAAGGAATATTTTCAAATGGAAATGTATGATATAATTTACTTGGCTGCTGGGAAAGGCAATCATTTTAAATGACTGCCAAAATGAATAGCTATCTCTCTCCTTACAGAATTTTCCTAATTTCCCCAAGAACAAAGACTTCTACGTTAGTAGAAAACATAAATGCTTACTTTGCATATTCCCTTAATTAACTATAATATATGCATTTATAAGCAATGGCCACAACGCTGAGAAGGATAATATTTCTTTGTGATCATGTGAATAGTCAGCATTTCATAATCTAAGTATCTGGGACTTTGTGGAAAAATACTATAACTTTTAATGCACTGTTAGAATTTTGTGAAGATTAAAAATGCAAATACTGGTGGTGCTCACTAGCAATTTTATTGCCTATATTATTGATTGCAAACCATTTCATGCAAACTTTCTTATAAAAAATTAACTGTAATAAGTTAGATGAAAGTGATGCTCTATCAGATTAACAGAAATTCTCTATTGAAATATCCTGATTTTGATGCTTTTGCAAAATATGTTTAGCTGGCTTAGGAAAAAAACTCATATTTTTCCTCTGGCTCTACCATGAACACTCACATACCACAAAGAGGGAAGTTATTTTCAAATTAAGTAAAGATGCTTTTAGGTATACTCGCTTCTTTTATGGGCACTGTCTTCTGGACACTCCGTCCTGTTACATCTCTAAGTTATCAATAAGATTTTTAATATGTGTGCTGTGTCTAATGGTAATGTCCAAATACTACATTTACGTCTCCTAACCTAATTTCAGATCCTTATGCAGTCTGTTGTCCCACCAATATAGAAGAAAAGAAAGACGTGAAGTGCAGAAGAAAAGCTGACACAACCATACGTCAATCAGAAGTCCTTACCTTTAATAAAAATGAAGCAGTTGAAGTATCTCTTTGTTTACTTTCCAGTGATCCCAACCCCAATCTCCTTTGAGTTCATTGATTCCTTCATCCCTCCCTAACTCTCTTCAACAATATTCATTGTGTACTAGGTACTGTGAATGTAACAGTGAATTAGACATGATCTCTACATTCATAAAGCTTAGCATCTCTAGAGCAATTTAAATAATAAAAGCAGTGCTGTGATGGAGGAACTTCCCAGGAGTATGGGAGAACATCTCCAGGGTACTCAGACTATTAAGGGGGTGGAAGGTCAAAAAAGGTTTCTACAGGGAAGTGATGTTTGAACTGAGATATGAAGGCTAGTAGAGTTAAGCAGGGAAAGGGAACAGAGGAGGGTAGGGTGCGGGAGGAGGATCTGGGTATGGAAGATGAATGCATAACACCTTCTGACATCAGAATGTTCTAGCATATCTTGGGAAGTTAACAGCAAGCCAATCTGATCTAACTTTACTATGGCAATTATTCAAATCTTTAAGCTAGTGTAACTAGTAAGGTCTAACTTACATATTTTTATTTGAGAGCAGAGAAGATTTTAAGATAAGTTGATGCTTGCAAAGTAAAGCATCTATGTGGGCACTTCTATTAAGGCTTTTTCTGCTTGAGTCTGTATTACAAACATTTCAAGAAGTTTCTACTTAGACAATGAAAATGCACAAGTTTTCAATTCTTAATATAAGAATAAATGTAAAGTTGATCCTTAAAAATGAAAAAAAAACACCTTGTGATAAAATTTATTTTGTAATGTAGACTCATACTATTGCATTTTTAGTTCTATTTTAATGCTGTGTAGAATTTTTAATCATTGTTTTTTACCTTAAGATTCACATTGTTTTGGTATCACTGGTGAAATCAGATTGCGTGGCTAGCAAAAATAGAGATGAATAAACAAACCTAGAATACTTAGAAGAGAAAGTTAGATAGAGCCTCAGATCTTTCTAGAAATATGGCTAGAGCTAATTGCTATTTCTATATTGCTATGTTAATTAATAAGCAATCTATATACTAGCATTTGGGACTTATGATTGCAAATATGTATCAGCCCACTAGATTAAAACTGAATTGTGCACAAAGAAGAAAACCGAACAGAGTACCTATCCGGTCTAGTCGGTCAATGGCTACTGTCTCAAAGGCTCTTCTCATCATTGGATATTCCTCCAGGACCTCGTTGAAATTGTCCACAGAAAGCGAATAAAGACGACAATACGTATCAGCTCGAACACTGGCAGTGCGCCGTCCCTTGGTCAACAGGCAAATCTCTATAAAAACAAAGAAGAAAGATTTGTTTGGCAATTTTCTTTAAAAGGCCATTAAGACCTACCACAACTAAAAGAGAAAAGTCTCATGGTGTGAGAAACCAATGATTAGTAACATTTTCTATTTTATCAGGAAATCCCTTCTGATAATTAAAAGTGCCCAATTGCTAATACTCAATCTTAAAATATTCTTTTTTTTTTTAAACAATTGAGGCTTTTGGTTCAAAGGGAAGGCTGTAACAAAATTATCTTCTTCCAGCTCCCATTCCAATTCACCTGAAACAAAAATATGCGGAAAAAAGAATAATAACTCCAAAATGGAGTTGAAAACAGGAAGAGACTATTCTCAGATAGAAGTTCTTATGAATTCTGGAAGGCAGAGAGCAGATGGTATTATATAGGCAGAAACCAAAGCGAGCCCAAAATCATTGGCTTAGAAAGCCTTATGATTAAGCAAAATTGAATCACAGGTTCAGATGTATGCATCATAGGAATGCTTTATGTAGTTCATATATTCCCAGTAAGATCAGTATAAAAATTATATTCCAAATGCACAGAGGGGCTTTTCATTTAAGTAATTTCTAAGGAAAATCTTTTGTTGAAATTTTGATTCCCAATATATGGTAAGCAAATATTTGCAAACTTGGATTTTCGTATTAGCTAGATAAATAAATGATAAAAGTGAAGATTTTCTATTTCATTTCCCAAAACTTATGTATTAAAATCCTATAGACTTTGCTTCTTTAAAAAATTTAAAATAATTGAGAAACTTTGCTTCAAGATAACCTATTTGAAAAAAGGAATGGGAGAAGTGTTTCTGAAATGCACTGTCTTCTAACAAAAGGAAATAAGCAAAATAATTATTGAAAGAGGCCTAAATTCACACTCCTCTGAACTTATTTAAAGAATTTCAGTTCATGTTGATAAACATAGCGAGTAAATTTTGTGGTAGGCATTATGTCCTTGATGTTAGGGCTGGAAACATGAATCAAACATCATATCTACTTCTGTATTACTTATATGCTGGTAGTAAAAAGAAAAAGTTCATTTGAATTAAGATTTCATTTAAAATGTAAGCTGGTAAGAGCAATAATATAGAAGGCAGGCACTTTGGGAGTACTAAAGAAGTGCACCTGAACCAATCTGGCAATTGAGAGGATTTTAGGAAATGCCACCTAAGCCACCAATTATGTTGTTACTGTTCATGCTTGTAAACATTTCAAATTTAATAAACAATATTGTGGTGGGGCCAGCATGGCAGAGTAGGAAGACCCTGAGCTCACCTCCTCCCATGGGTACACCACGATTACAAACACATACAGAGCAACTATTGATGAGAATGATCTGAAGACTAGAAGAAAAGATTTTCTACAACTAAAGATATAAAGAAGGAACCACAACAAGAAGGGTAGAAGAGGCAGACACACTGTATAGTCAAGACCCGTTACCCTGGGTAGGTGACCGACAAATGGGAGGATAATCACTATTGCAGAGATTCCCCTTAGGGAGAGAGGGGTCTGAGCCCCACATTGGGCTCCTCAGCCTGCGGGTCCTGCACCAGGAAGATGACCCCCAGAAAGTC
Organism: Eschrichtius robustus; assembly: GCF_028021215.1. NCBI lineage: Eukaryota > Metazoa > Chordata > Mammalia > Artiodactyla > Eschrichtiidae > Eschrichtius > Eschrichtius robustus. The sequence continues at coordinate 37,437,276 of NC_090825.1, forward strand.
TGTCTTTAAGGCCAGTGGGGCTTGCATTCTTGAGAGCTGGAGGGTTGTAGGAAGTAGAGACTCCGCTCTTGAAGGGTGCACACAAAATCTTACACCCTCCAATACCCTGCGCAGAAACAGTAATTTGAAGGAGCCTGGGTCAGACCTACTTGCTGATCTTTTAGAGCCTCCTAGATTGGCAGGAGGCAACTGGGACACACCCTGAGGACACAGATGCTGGTGGCATCCATTTTTGGGAGCTCATTATACCCCAAGGACACTGATGCTGGCAAGCACCATTTTGGAATCCTCCCTCTACCCTATTAACACTGGAACCCAGCCCCATCCACCAATGGGCCAGCGCCAGCCCTGGGACTCTCTGTGCCATGCTGCCCGCCATGCTGGGACCCAACCCACCCACCAGCAGCCAGCAGCCTCTGAACCAGCAGGAATCAAAGGTACGTTAGATGATACAGAGGACTGGATCAGTAAATTGAAAGACAGAGTAGTAAAAATCACCCATCTGAACAGAAAAAGGGAAAAAAGGATTTTTTAAAAAAATTAGGATAGTTTAAGGGACCTCTGGGGCAACATTAAGCATACTAACATTTGCATTATTGGAGTCCCAGAAGGAGAAGAGAGAGGAAAAGGGGGCAGAGAACACATCTGAAGAAATAATAGCTGAAAAATTCCCTAACCTGTGAAAGGAAACAAACATCCAGGTCCAGGAAGCACAGAGAATCCCAAGGAGGATCAACCCAAGGAGGACCACACCAAGACACATTATAATTAAAATGGCAACAATTAACAATAAAGAGAGAATATTAAAAGCAGCAAAGTAAAAGCAACTAGTTACACACAAGGGAACTTTGCATAAGATCATCAGCTGAGTTTTCACCAAAAACTTCACAGGCCAGAAGGGAGTGGCATAATATGTTTAAAGTGATGAAAGGAAGAAACCTACAACCAAGAATACTCTACCCAGCAAAGCTATCATTCAGATTGGAAAGAGAGATAGAGATTTTTACAAACAAGAAAAAGCTGAAAGAGTTCAGTACCACAACCAGTTTTACAAGAAATGTTAAAGGTATTTCTCTAAGCAAAAAAGAAAAGGACAGAAATAGAAATATGAAAGTTATAAAAGAAAAAATCTCATTGGTAAAGGCAAATATACATTAAAGGTAGTAGCCCAACCAAACATAAATCTAGTAGAAAGGTTAAAAGAGTTGTGCACCTAGAACTAACATAGTGTTGTAGGTTAATTGTACTTCAATTATTAAAAAAAAATATGTAGACACTGGGAGGAAATGCATCAGAATGCTAATGGTAGTTATTTCTGGGGGATGGGGATTATGTGTGATTGTTCTTTTTTACTTCATGCTTTTACATAATTCTAGTTGTCTGCAATGAACATTCATTACTTGTAACATTCATTACTTGTAAAATCAGAAAGAAAAGAATACATGTGATTAAAAATGAAAAAATAATATTGTGGACTGTTCATGTTTGTGTGCATGTTTGTGTGTGTGTGTATTTGTGTGTGTGTACCTTCGGTACCTTCGGTGTGCGTAGGAAGATAAATCTCTATTGGTCAGTGTTTAAGCATAAAGCATATTATCATATGATGGAAGTTGTCAGCTACTCTAATTAAAAAAAAATGTAATAAAAGTATTTTCAACACTACCCCAAAATTAAACTCCTGTGTCACTATAGTACTAATGCCATATTATATAACTTATGATTGCTAAATTATGTCAAACATACTGATAAGAAATGTTTTTATTGCTAAGTGTTGCTTTCAAATCCGTACAAGTTGTCATATAGAATGGCTATAAGCCTCATGGAATATAATCCAATGATACATAACAAAGATCTTAAAATGTATCCATACACTTTATCCAGAAATTTCACTTGACAATCTAGCCTAAGGAAGTAGTCTGTAATCAGAACAATGTTATTTACATGGTGATATACATTATGCATTTATGTATGCATCTGAAAATATGGGAATGCCTTAAATGAATAATAAGTCAAGATTCATAATCAACTATGTGGCAATTATTAAAAGTAAAGCTTTTAAAGTCTATGTATTAATATTAATAGTAGAATGGTCATGAAAGTTTAACAGAGAAAAGCAGGATACAAGGTTTTAATTATAGCATGATAAAAATGATCACATATAGTATGCAAAAAATGACAATAAAATCTACCACTATGCACTGCTCTTGTTGAAAAATATTCCTTTATGTAGATATACTGTTTACATTTTTTTTCAACTTTCCTTTATCTAAATTATTTTTATTTGTGGATATATAACTTATTTTTTTAAAGTTACTTTAAAATTAATATCTAAGTGCACAGAAGAGAAAAAAAACCCAAGATATGAAGGAATATAAACAAACCTAAAAATAGTGATTACTAGTGTAGGAGATTTCCTCAACTTTACCTTTCATTGCTTTTAATGTATTTTTAATTTGGCACTTATATTTTTAATTTACAAATGCTTTCCATTTTCCTATATTTTTTCCTATATTTCCTATATTCCTTTTGTTGTGGATGTAATATCCTCTATCTTCTGGTAGTTGCTAAAGAGACCTGGTTTTGAATAATGAATATATGCTACCACATGGGTGAACCTCAGAATGTTTCACAAACACAGTGAAAGAAGCAACACGTGACAGTCCATACAGTACATGCGTCCACTGATGTAAATAATCCAGAAAAGGGAAATCTATAGTGACAGATAACATAGTAGTGGTTGCTTGGGGAAGTGGGTGGAAAAGGAGATTAACAATAAGTGGGCAGGAGGAATCTTATTGCGGTGATGAAAACCTAAACCTGTTTGGTTTGGCTTTCATAGCGTTGGTTTCATAATTTGGGAAATTTCTAAAAAGATTGAATTGTATACTTTGAATTATATATACATGTTGCCATAACACTGTAAAATGGAAACAAAAAGAAGTTTTGTCTTTATATTTTATCTTTATTATATTTTATATTTTAGTTTCTGTTGTGTTTTCTGAGTTCTTTCTCTTTACTCTGGAATCACTGTTTCTGTCTCTGTGTCTAAATCTTTCCCTCGTATGTTGAATGTGTTCTTCAAGTTACCTGTTGATGTCCGTTTCTATTGAGGATGAAACCTCTAGTGATGTGGCAGCATTCATTGACCTGGAGTTTCTCTTCAGGGTGAACAGGTGGGAGGTTTATCCTCATATTTCCCTAAATGCCAGAACGAGGAGGGCTGTACTCCAAGGTTACCAACATCTCTCTTAATTGTTCTAGTTCTCTGCCTTGTTCAATTACTTTAGAGAAGAACCACTTGCTTTTTTCTCTCCTCAGGAAAATAAATGCATGCTTACAGGCTCTTCTGCAATGTCGAGGGAGGGACAGAGAGTCCACTGTACCACACAGAGACCTTCCCTAAGTCACTGTTTCCCCTCACTTTTCAGTTGGCCCCCTGTCATCACACTGTCTCTTAGCTAGCAGCTTCTCTGGAGTTTTGCCAGGAGCTTTGCTCTCTTCTTGGTCATAGCCCTCAGCATTATACTCCAAGTTCCCTCTACTTTTCCTTCAAGTTTCATCAGTAACAACCAGCATAATTTAAAAAAATTGTCTTAAACAACAGAAATTTATTTTCTCACATTTCTGGAGCCTGGAGGTCCAAAATCAGGGTGACAGTATGGTTGGGTTCTGGTGAGAGCTCTCTTCCTGGCTTGCAGATGGCCAAATTCTCACTGTATCCTGACATGGCAGAGAGAGCCCCCATCTCTTCCTTTAAGAACACTGTCACTAATCCCATCAGGAAGTTCCCACCCCACTCAATTAGATGAGTTACTAGTCACCTCATCTAATTCAACTACCTAAGGCTCCACTTCCAAATACCACCACGTTGGGGATTAGGGATTCAACTTATTGAATTTGGGAGAGACAAGGACATCCAGTCCATAACACCATTTCTCTTGTCCTGAAATACTATTTATGTCCCTCTTGCTCTTTAAAAAAAACTAAGCTAAGAAACAAAAAACAAAAAAACAGCTTTATTGAGGTATAATTGATATACCAAAAATCTGCACATATTTAATGCATACAGTTTGATGAGTTTGGACATCTCCACGTACCTTTGAAACCATCAGCATATCCGTCACTTCCAAAAGTTTTCTTAACTGCATGTTACAGAATACCTGAATAATACTGGCTTACCAATTAAATAACTTCATTATAAAAATCTGGGAGGCAGGGCTAGTGTGGATTTAGTATCTCAGTGATGCTGAGGCACTGTGCTGGCATGACTTTACTTTCTTGGCCAACCTCGCATGATCACAAGTTGAAAGCAGCAACTGCAAGAATTTACATCCTCATACAGTGTCCATAGAGAGGGAAAGACTTCCTTCCCACATTTCTTTCTTTTTACTGTGAAAGCAAAACTTCACAGTATTCCTTTACTACTTTTAATTTGGTCTCTGGAAAGGGAAGAGATAAAGACATGTATTGAGGATCATCTTATGTAAAGAAATGGATTTACTTTTCTGTATGCTTAAAAATTATTCGAATACTTTTTACAACGAGCCTGTATTTATATATTACTTTTGTACTTTAAAAAATAAATTTAAAAATTAGAAAAAATACAGCTACTCTCAATACTTATAGTCATTTTGGAGATATAGTAAAAATAGATTTATTTCAGCATAGGTATAAATATATTCATGTTTTCTCTAAATTATTCTTTGCAAATGATTTTCTGGTTTCTACTGTCTGGAGTCCTCATATGATGGATATACAATACATGTAGCTAAATGGAGTAGATGGACATGTGTTACATGGTATAGGTCCCCATAATTAACTGATGAATCAGTTAAATACTGCCTTCGGTATGAGAAGAAATCTTCCTAGAGGATGGTGCTTAAATAATATTTTAGGCCTATATAAAAAAAAATGAGTACATGTTTTATGAGAAAACTTCAGAGGTGTTATTGTCCAGGAAATCTTACTTCTTCATTCAATTCTATTTAAAATACAACGTACTTATGTAATTCTTTACCTTTTATGATTTTTTGAATGAAAACTGGTATTTCAATTTGGTTGATTTCTTGCCAACTAATGAAGTAGAATGCTATTTTGGTGATTTTCTGCAGCAGTGATGGTTACCTGCTGATTCTGCTACCTTAACATACATCCCATTTCTTAGGTTATTTTAGAGATTATTTTTTTCTTTTTTGGTGTAGTATAAAGAGTATTGGCCTGGGATTAGGAGTCTGGTGTTATAGCCTCAGACTGATTGATCTTGATTGTGAAGATTTGGACAAATACTTATATTCTCTGGACCTTCATCTATTTATCTGTAAACTGTAAAATTCAATTATATCTCTAGAGTTTTATCAACATTTAATCCATAACTTCAGACTTCAGTCATATTTTATATCTAAAGTTCCACTGATTTTTATATCTTTAGTGCTTCCATGGCATCTGGTAGGTGCTTAATGTTTGCTGAAATGAATCATTGAACCAAATAGCAACATGTTTTACAAAATGAGTTTCAATCACCCGTGGAAAAACTAAGGGCTAAATATAGATTTTCACCAGCGAAGTCCTTTCAGAAGTTATCTAGTGAGCTGTGTTCATTCCCAACATAAAACTCTTCAGCCTTTATCTCTCAGCATCTCTTCGATAATTTCTTAGTGAGAAACAGATCAAATGAGGGTATATTCATGAGGGTATATTCTAGAAATAGTCACTGGTCAGTGTGAAAAACAATTTAAATAGTCCTTTCTTCTTTTAATGCCTCCATACTCTTTGTTTCCACCATGAAGAGAAATAAACAATGCCACTCACTTAGCAATGAGAAAAAGTAAACCTGATCATAAAAGAATCTTAGATTTCATGAATTGAATTTCCAGATTCCATATGAATAGAGTAGGTGTTTCTTTGTAAATTAATTTTCTCTTGATAATAAGTTATTTTGGGGATCTACTTATTGAGTGAAGAGAGTCCTGTGTTAGGTGTTACAGATTGAGTTTTTGTGTATTTACTCTGTGTGTGTGTGTGTGTGTAAAAGACAGAGAGAGAAAAACCAGTTTAGTCATTTGTATCTCATAGTATCCTTTGGGTTCCTTAGGAATTGTGTAGATATTAGTTCATCACTATTTTTAATTTCTTGTATTGCGTTTTCTACTTGTTTCCTAACTATTGACTTTATCTCCCTAGCTAGTTTAAGACATTTTAAAGACAACAACCATACAGGAACATTATTTTATCCCTCGCGGTGCCTGCTGCCTTGGGTTCTAAGCCCAGAGAAATTGTTTTAAAATGCTGATGAGTACATCAATGATAGTGGACAAACCCCAGATTGACACTAAGTTCTAGTCTTAAATTTTAAGATGGCATAACAATGGCTCCCCTGCTGAGTATCTTCTCTTTGTAACAGAACTTGCCGAACACTTTAAGCACCTTCTTTAAGCAGCACAATATATCTTTGCGGTTTTTGTGCAATGTATATAAGGAAGAAAGTATCTAGAAGGTTTGGTAATGTTTTCTTCAAGGTGGATATGTTACTACTCACTATCTAGAAAATTAACTTGCTTTTGGGTGCTCAGATTGACTTCCCAAGGAAAATAAAATAAAATATAAAATGAAATAAAATTGAACTCCCAAAGAACAAGCTGAGTGCAGCTTACAGATATAACCTTTTTAAAACAGAGTCTTCTGGCATATTTTCTAGACTCTGTTGCTTGTTTCAATCTTTCTGCCTTTTTTCCTTGTTTGTCTACTCTCTGAGAACTCAACTAGGAATTTCCTAGTGGTGTAATCACTGCTTTAAAAATCTTAATGCAAATTTACTTGGAAATATATCCTTTCATCTGGATACAAATTTCTAAATGATAATTAAGTGCACAAGTAATGGGAACTTGGCATATTAATTTTATGTCTGCATTATTCTCCTGTTTTTCCTCTACAAGATAAGTTATTTTCTTTACAGGTTAAGTTATTTCACTTACCCAAGAGGGAAACCGAGAGTAATGCATCCCATCACAGGAGTATTATAAGTCTCTGTTTCCGTTTTTCAGCATCATAAGAAATGTGTCCCGGGAGATTAAATTGGCCTACCACACTGTATAGATATACTTTTAATAATCCTCAGGGTATGAGATATATCAACCACCCATTGCTATTTTTGCTGACATTAGTTAACCCTGATTATAAACATTCCAGTCCACCTGACATTACCGTCACCTATATAAACAGTCATTTTATAAGGTAGGGCAAATGGCCTCAAGAATTCTGCAATTCAGAAATATTTCTCTGACCTCTAAAACAGAGCTTGATATTGCAGTAACGCAGAGTTAATCATAGAGTGAACTTATGACAGAAATTTGTAAGGTGATGAAAGTGTTTAAACCTGAGTTTCCAGAATTTATGGGAAAATTTGTGCTCGGCTGCTCATAGTAACCTAAGCAAGAGCTGCTTCCTTCTTTTGTACCCGATATGATGAACTAAAAGTAATTCTCTGCTGTGCATTAAAATACTAATTTCCTAGAAATTATTTGGGTTTCTAATCCAGTGCCTCATAATAATGTGCAAGAGGAAATATCACTTTTTAGTTTTCTATTTGTATTTGTAATCTTTCCATATTTATATTAGTGAACTAGTAAAATATCACCTCTTACGGCATGGTGAGGTAACATTTGGCTTAAAGCAATTTGTATATCAAGCTTGGCTGGTAGAAGAAGCACTTTAGGTGTCAAATGGATCTAAATAAGGATCTAAAGAAATTTAGAGTAGGATAAAACATAAAAGAGGTATAAATTTTGTAGTATTGATATTTGATGTATTTTGAAACATTTCACATTTTTGAAATAATTTTCTGAAAGAGAGATTAGATATAACATATTTCCAAATACAGATATTGTATTTAGTATATTATAGATAGATAGATTTTATAGCATGACAGCTATTCTAATAAACAGAAAACCCAATTCTGCTTTTTTTTCTAAGTATCTAACTGAATATTTCAATTCCCAGAGAAACAGTGGTACTTGCACAATTATTAGTGTCCTCTGCTGCAGCTCATGCTGTTATTTATGATTATTTATTCATTTAAAGTTATTATCTTGTCAAACTAATCTTAGCTCTCCCCATATGTTTGGTCAATTTATTTCTCTTCAAACACAAGATTAGGGTGGTCACCTGGGGCTCTAAGTATTGACTCTAGTAGCGACACCTCAGACAACTTATGCACTGGCAAAACTGTTATGAGGTTTACCTAAAAAAAGTGCCAGTAAAGTGCCCGGTACAAGCCTAGTACAGTATGAACACTCTCACAACATGAGTTCCTTTTTCCCTTATGTTTCTACTCCTTTCTCTGTATTTTTTCCTGTGATTTTTGGCTCTACCTGCTAGAACCAAGGAAAAAGTAATGCTTCATAGATCAAGTAACCTTCCAAATTTGTGAAATATAACAACCATCTCCCACACCCTCCACCCTCTCATAAACAATTTGTTCATAAACTAACCATCCCAATTCTTTAGACTTGTCTCAAGTAAGATGGCTTCACACCGATGGACACCTTTTCTTAGTTACCCCAGGGAGAATTCATCTTGTGCCTCTACTCTACTTTGATCGTCTTGCATCTTAGCTTCTACAGCACATTATTACACTTATTTGTCTATATGATATTTCTCGATGCTAAACTACAAGGTATTCAATGAAAAGTACAACAATCACATTTGCAATGTCTAGCCCTTACCATAGATTTAGTCACACAATATCACTTGGTTCATGGAACAAGGAATGAATGAGTCAATCAACTGATGAGAAGCAGAAAGACTTACACTGGATTGGAAACATTCTTCATAAAACAAGGTGCTCACATTTGAACACAACATCCCAAATAGCCAGATCTTTTTGAGGAGCATTGGTCCTATTCACCAGATGCTACGTCGCGCTTATCTTTTATCTGGTTCCTATTGATTACAAACACTTTTAGGACATGACTGTTCCATTCTGTTGGATATGTGGAGGTTTCCATTAAGGTTTATACTTTTCACTCCTTAACCTCTCTCCCCTTCCCCTTCCTTAGGATGTCTGTGTCTTTAAATTCCTTTGTGACTCCTTCAACTACCTAATGTCTGCATAAAATCAGCTTCACACAATACTATTTATAGACTGATATCTACTACACATTTATACTACTTGTCATTGGCAAATTACAATACTTTATGGACTATCACAGTGATTTTCAGAATATCTATGGGGTAGATAAGAAACAATCACTGCTAGCCCCATGTTAGCCCACATGATATACAGAAGATTAAAGGGGATGTGTTATGTGATTGGAACAAAAATCACATAAAAATATCAAAGCTAAGAAGAGTAAGACCACAGTTTTCCTGCTTCTATCCATCTTTAAAAATCTACCAGACCACTCCAAATCTTTCCTTTTGATTTTAAAGCTACCAGCACTCAACTCTTTAAAAGTTAATCAAACACCTTGAATTATAAATGCCTTTAAAAAGCAGCCAGCTTTTAAAAAATTCATCAAATGATTTTGGCTCTTAGATACCTCAAGTGTGTTTTCTGAAGTAATATCTTGACAGCTCTGTTTTCCTATGTGGTTTAACATAAAATTTTAAAAAAAGTATAGCAGGAATAATAGTCTAAATAGAAAATATATTCACTAGACAATTATGAGGTAAGTCTACTACAGCAAAAAAGTTGTTTGTCTCCAAAATTTCCCCCGGTTCTCTCTCTTTATTCTCTTTTTCACACAACACACATACACATGTGGATGATAAAACAGAGATTTAAATACACATTTTCTTGGCTTATTGAATGTAAAAGTCAATGGTCAACTGATTCAGACTGGATTCTTTAGTGCAGTGTTTCCCACATTTTAATACGTATAAGATCACTTTATGCACATTAGTGTCTTGCTGAAAAGCAGATTAGGATTTAGTAAGTCTGGAGTGGGGCCTGAGACTGCATTTCTAACAAGTTCTTAGGTAATGCCAATGATGGACTTTTTTTGGAAATGAATTCTTGTAGCTGTCAAATTTGCATCTGAAATAGGGTTCTTAGTTTAAGATAAGTTGGGAAAAGGTGACAAAAAGAAATGGAATTTAAGGGATAGCATAAATTCAAGCCAATGAATGACTTCCTTGTACCAGCATGTTGGAGGAAACTATGGGAAATATAAAAGAAATGAAAGATACTGATCCTGACCCAAAGCTTTTATAATTAATTAGAAATTCAAGTACAATATATAACAAAAGCTTGAGAATAATTCCAAAGCTAAATCGTTTGCTAGTGACTTTAAAGTTTATAAAAATCTAAAAATCCAGTTCTGTACAACTTTGGTGGCATTAAAGGCCTTAGGCTCTGAAAGAAGTGTAGAAATTGCACTGCTTAGACCATGAGGATGGAGAGGACAGGAAAAAAAGGAAGGGGGGGTGGGGAAACAAAGGACATTAGAATGAAATAATCATGAGCACAGGTTAAGAGAACAGTTTATAAGGAGGTTTTCATGGAATTGCAAAAACAGCAGCTTCACAGGATCGCAGGATTTTGATTAGGCATAGAGAATATTCCTCCAAAGATAAGAAGTTGGGTCTCAATTCACAATGGTACTGCAGTGCTCTTAAGGAAGAAATTTGTTTATAAAATGTTGTCTTAGGAAAGGAGATTATATGAAATAGAGAGGGGAGTTCTAACTCTCTATATATCATGCCAAATATGGGAAAGACACTCAACCTCTTTTTCTCTTGAAGGCAAATTTATTCTCTTTCAAATCTTTTGTTTTATGACACAACAATATTAATTTATAATTGGCTTGTAAAATGCACTAAGAGGGAGGTTCTTACTAGTTAAAATAAAGAGTTGTAAAGAAGTTTTGATAATAATTTGGGATATGAGGTGATGGGAATTTGCCTGAAATAAAGCTATAGCACCCAGAAATGATCTCTTCCAAGAATTCCTGTGAAATGAAGCTTCAAAAGAGCTTGAAAGGTGATGAGGCATCCACAATTTTGAACCTAGATGTAAAGGAAAACCACTAATCGGTAACTGTGCTGTGAGTGAAGATAAGATGAAAGGTTGTTTTGGGAAAAAATCAAGCAAACCTTTGGTATCCAGAGAAGATCACGCAAAACTTTGGCATCCAAAGAAAATTTCATTCCGCAGAAATCTACCTGACATTAAGCCAGTAGCTCGTGTCTATCAAATTGGTTAGAAGCAGTATTTATTTGTGTGTACAAGTTTGTAAGCTTTTATCATATGACTCTGAATATCTGTGATAACTGATTCCAAGATTGATGCCTATCTCAGAAACAGTCATCTGTAACCTGGTCAGCAGCCCATGGGATGGCCTGGCTGGAGAACTCTTCTCGATGGGGATGATTTATATTGGATTGTGACTAATAGGCTTAATTATACCTTCTCGTGGGGAGGCTGAAAGTAAGGTATGAACAGCTAGAAAAGCCAGGGAGTGCATAAGTGTACTGGTGTATCTCTAAAGTGGTTCTTGGACCTCAGGAATCACTGCGTTTCCTAAGGGGCATTCCTGCTTGCCACAAAGTTGGCCTCTGACTGTCTTGAGGTGGTGTGCTGTGCTTCCTTTCTTCATGTGCTCCCTTACAATACACTCTGTCGCCTCAGCTGACCTGAGCTTGACTCTGTGCCTTTCAGCTCAAAAGCACCTCACCATCCACGACCTCCTTCTAGATGTTCACAGCCATCCATTTTATTAAAAGCCTCTACCTTTTCTTTTCTTTCCCGCTCTTGAGAGACTGCAGTGAGTTCTTCATCCATAGAGAGGCCTTGAAGTAAGCTGAAAACTAATATCCTACCGATGGAGTTTTCATTTTCTACTTCTGAGTAATCCAAAGTATCAGAAGAGAGGTCAGCTGGAAATCTCATTTTGTGCAAGATAACAGCAACAATTTATTAGGCAAAAAAGCAATCCTACTAACATCTCCCCTCCAAAAAAAACCGAAAAACAAACCAAAAAAACAAGCCAGGCACATTCAAAAATTAATCCTAACAAAAGCAAATATCTGTTTATCTCGTCTCACCCCAAGAAACATTACTCTATGTGACAACAAATGAGCAAACTTAAGGTAATAATTACAATCATAAAAATGACACTGAAGTTCTGAATTTAAAAGTTTGTGTGTAGGTTCAAGTGTGTACTGAAATAATCTGTGTCAGTAATTAGTTGGTTTAGTTAGCAGCATGTATTAGTTGACAGGGGTAGAATGCATTAAAGGGATAATAATAGTAAGTCAAGTATGTTTTATTGAATGCTTTTACCTATATTATCTTATTCAGAATGAGTTAAATTTGGAAGAAAGGCTAGTTTTAAAATGAGAGGTTACATCAGAAGTCCTTCAGGCAAATCCAACCATCATGTTTTTTTGCTACTGAGTTACAAACTTAAAGGTTTGTAAAACAGTAAATAAATAAAAAGACAAATATGTGACAGAGAACACACATGGCCCACAAAGGCTTAAATATTTACAATTTGGCTCTTTTCAGAAAAGGTTTGTCAACTCCTAGGTTAAACAGATTGTTTTCCCTTCCGCATAGATGACCTTTACTATATCTTAACTTAGTCAAATAACAAAATCTGGAAGGAGTAAAAATCAGTGGGCTAAAGATGCATGAACCATGTTTTAGCTTGTTATTTTAAGCAAAGTGAACTGAAGAATTGGGTCAAATGCCCCAACAGTTTATCTGAACTATGTTTTAAAAAATTCCTCCCTGACCTACTTGGTCAGTATGATAAATGGACACCAGGACACTCTTCCACCAGAGATGGTCTGGCTCTCATCCTGGAGAAAAGCCTAACTGAGATGTGATTCCATCCTTTTCAAACCATAGCCAATAAAAGCTTCACTTAACCAGATATTCAGTCAACCAGTATTTTCTTCTCAGGTTTGTGGAGAAGGCTTGGGGTAGAGGGAACACATCTAAAAAGTTAAAAGATACAAAAAGGGCTAATTTTTTCTTAATATTTTGATTGTTAAGGTTTTTATCTTGGAATATTTTAAATATATAAAAAAGAAGAAGAGTATAATAGTATACTATTAAATACTAGTAGGATAGTATAATATCATAGTCTAATAAACTTGTATAGTAGTGTAAATAATAACAGTAAAATAAATCCCCATATGTTCATCATCCAGCTTAAACAATTACTGACTCATAGCTAAGCTTGTTTCACTGGTACCTCACATACTTCCCATCTCCTTTATTATTTTGAAGTAAATTGCAAATATATTAATTCAACTGCAAAATTTCCATATGCATTACTAACACATAATCCTTCAATAAAAATCACCATAAAAGTTAACAATAATTTCTTAATATTATCAAGCATTCAATTAGTGTTCAAATTTCTAAACAAGAAGAAATTTTGTATGGAGGCAATTTCCATATCATGTCACGGCTCTTTCCCCTTCCTAGAGGAGCCTAAACAGAAATGTCCCTTAGAACCTATACACTTAAAATAATTAAAAATACGTTTTGTAAGATGAACGATATGCAATCCATTATAATACCATACCAGCACAAAAAAAGTACATTCATGTGTTTCAAAAAAAGGATATTAACCTATTTTAAAAGAATATCAATTGAAAACAAAAAGGGATTTTGTTGCTGTTGAACACGAGTAAAATATAACTAAAATACCTTATGCCTGGAATGTTGACTTATCAAGGTATATCCTTATTTACTATTTTTTTGCATCATGATTATGATCATTAGCAGAAACCCATAAACAGAAGGATGGATGACAGTTGAAAATTCAGAGGTCATGTGAGAATGAAGGAAGAGCTGAAACGATCTCAGGAGAAAAAACAAATGCAAGAAACCTAGTTCTTCTTGTTATCGGACGTGTATTTAGTACTGGACCTGTGTTCTAATATTATAATCAAACTGAATGAGAGTCTTTAGACCAGGGTTTCAGGGTTTCTCGGGTTTCTTTGTCCCTACTGGCATTTGGATCTGGATAATTATTCGACGTCGGGAGTTGTCCTCTGTGTTGTAAAACGTTTCCCTGAATCCCTGGTCTCTGTCTACCAGATGCCAGTAGCAAACCAATCACACTAGAAGCACCATTACTACTGGATTGACAGTAGTGCTGATGAGAACATAATTTTGGCCTCACATCTCCATAAACCCTGCTCTAAAAATCTAAGGTGGCAAAACACTGTTGCTTTGTGTCTCTGTACAACTTTTACATCATCTCTACAACAGAAACTTAAAATTATGTTTTAGATATCAAAGTATTCATAATTAAACTCTTTGGGACATTTGCTTTCATTATGCCGTCTTTTTTGTATAATTTTGGAACACTGTAAAGGGAATGCTAATCACTTTGTTAATGAGAGAAAGCCATTTAAACACATTAAAAATGCTTTTTTGAAAGCTCCATCGATTTTCCTTTCCCATTCAAGTCTCCAGTAACTCCAGTTGGTTTACTAGTTTAGTTAAACAGGATAAAAGAAATCTGCTAAAGAGTCCATGACATTTAGATACAGAAAAAAAAAAAAAAAATAAGAAAAAGGATAATAAAATTTATATTAGTGTCAATAAATAGTAACCAATGTGCAAACTGTGTATTGCAGATAAAGTTTGATTAAGTTGGGGCTTTCTGACAGTGTGTGGGGATACAAAAGCATTTTAAGGTATGCAAACAAAGAAGAGAGGGAAGCCCTATTATGTGGACACGGCTCACATATGAGGGTGTTTCTTTACTGTTGGGATGCCTGGTTAAATTTTATAGTGTTTTCTCTGATATAAAAGCAGAAAGTTTTTGTTTGGTAGGGAAAAATGAATGAAATATGTCCACTATGTATCATGTAGCACAATCATATACTACCACGAGCAAGAGCCCCAGCAAATTGCTTATTGTCATGGTGATGACTGATTCCATGGAGTAGATGGGTGGGTAATCTGTGTTAGCCCAGTTAAAAAAGGTGCAGTGTTGGTGCAATATCTGTCCATGGAAAGCCCTTACCCAGAAACTGGTTTTTTGTTGTTGTTGTTCTCAATGCATTTACAACTATCTGGAATTATCTTACTTACTATTTCCCATTTTTATTGTCTGCCTCCTTTGATGAGAATGTAAGCTGCAGGAAAGCAGGCTATTGTTTCTCTTCCTCACTACTGTATTGTCATTACCTACAATAGTAACTGACACTTTGCAGATGTTCAAAACATATTTGTTGGGGAAATAACCATTTCATGAATGAAGTGGTTATGATATATTTCGATATTATGGACCAGTAACATTAAGAATTGTTTAATTAGGATGAAGAAATTGTCAGTATATGTTTTTTTCTAGGTTTGGACACAGATTAAAAAACAAGAAAAATCAATACAATAATCATCCACCCAATCACCATCAGTGCATAAAAGAAAAAATATGTTAATAAAGAAATAGCGAGAGTAATTTCAAAATAAAAAAATAAGCACAGAATAAAGGACAGGACAGTTAAATAAACTCATCTTTAAAGGATAACTCACTCCATTGTTATTACATTACTTATTTCATCACAGACCAGTGATGTACGAGCTTGTCCACTGGGCTTTAGGGAAACAGCTACAAAAAGTGGCTTTCCATCAAGAAACATGGAGATGAAATGAAAAACTATTAAATGTTATTTTTATCACGAGCGCGTATGTTTCTTCTGAGCCCCAAACTACTAAGTTAGTTTAACCAAAAAATGTCAAAATATATATATGGTAAAGAGTGCTCGGTAACTGGTTTTAGGGTCAGAGGTTTGTCTTTATTCTTCTTGTTCTCATTGCCAAAGCCCCTTTTGCTGAATAACTTTCCCTAAGGTCTGGTACGTCGTCTCAGCTCCCTTCGTTCTCCTACATAAAGGTTTAATGATGGCCTGTATCTTCCCACAATAGGAATAAATTGTCCTTTCCTCTGCAGAGACAGAGGCATTCTATCAAAAGTGTTTTCATAGCCTAATTGACAATTAGCATATTAGAGCGCATAACTGGATAGGGACCTCTGTCCCCTCTCTCCTATTACCTAACTTCAGAATTTTATATGAGAATTCTGAATGTTGTAAAGTTCAGGTATAGATTTGGCCTTTTTGAGAACAGAAACTTCTAGTAATATATAGAACAGTTATAGAAAAAAAGACAGTGTCATAAACGTGGATCCAGAAACTCGCGAGAGGTGGATAAGGAAACTGAATTGTACCCCTAATGATAGGTACATCAAAAGCTTCTTCTGTTTTCCCTGTCAATAGCTCAGAGCACTTCCTATGGGAACTAGGTTGTTCTAATATTAGGGGGAGGAGGAGAGACTTTTTCAGCTAGGGCTTCTAATCTAAACCATACAACACAGAAAATCAGTTCAGTGACTATTTTATTAATTCTCACAAGGATGGTACATAAGTAGTACCATTCTAGATACATAAGTGCTAAGTTAATTCATTTCTTGTGATACACGATTTAAGACAATAGGGCTTGATTCTGTCTAGGCTCTGGTTCAGAAGGGCTGGAGAGTAGTAGACTAAATTGGGAGAGGAGTTAATAAGTTACAATAAGTTGGAATAGGAACAGAGATACACTTATAATTTTGTGAGAATTCCTCATGTTTATGAGGCTGGTGATCATCTTTTCTGCTCTCATGTTAGTGGCAGCTTTCAGAAGGGAAATTAATTTTCCTAATTTATTGTGAACCAGGTTCATTAATCTTTATTACGTGATTTCAGGCCCCTGGCACTGCAAACAGACTATTGATCCTCCTGGACATTTACAAGCTGCTTGTTCCACAGGCATTCATTCATCAACTCAACACACAGATATTGGGCAAACACTTGTATTAAACAGCTGCAAACACGGCAGATGTGGCTGATATACTATATGATGCATTCTTAGAATGTGTAGTCTACCAAGCCCAAAACGCAACTCATCTCTTGTTTCCTCTCACTGTAACCTTGCAAACCTGCTTTATCTATACTCACTGTCATGGCAAATGACATCACATCCACGCAGTCATCCAAACCAAAAATATGCTACCATTTGTGAATCCTCCCTTTCTCTTATTCTCCATAAAAAGCAGGGCTGCAAGTTCCCCTGATTCTTTTTCTTTAGTATCTTTCCTAATCCTCTGCTGAAGATTAATTTAAATCCTCATAACTTCTTGACTGGGTTATTTTAAGACGTTTCTAACTATCTATTTACTTGTGCAAGTGCCTTCCTCTATGAGGATACTTATTCCCAAACGCAAATTTGACCATTCCAGTCCTCGTTTTAAAGGGCTTCGATTCTTGTCCATTGCCTGTAGGATGAAATCCTAATTTCTTGCAAAGACGTAGATCCACAGTCGCTCATCTGCTGCAGCCTGGCTCCCACTCTACGTCCCAAACATTACGACTACTGTACGCGCATTTCCTCAAACCGCCGTGCTCTCGCTGTCCTCTGCTTTTACACTTGCTGCTCCTTCCCTTTGGAACGCTCACTCCACAAACATCCCCTCAATCTGCCACCTCCTATTCAGCCTTTGGAACTCACTTTAGGTGTCACCTCCTTCAGAGAGAAGTTTTTAAATTTTTTACAGATTCCTCCATCTTAAGTTGTCATTTTATCTTACGCTCTTAATGCACTGAATTGTGCTGATCTGCATATTGGTTTGACTTCTTACACGTTGACTTTCTTGAGGGCACACTGATTACAGGACACAGTGACTGGCACAAAGTAGAGTCTCCATAAAGCTTGTTGAACAAATGAATATTAGTTAAATCATAAACTGTTAATATTCTGTTGATTATATTATTCATAACATAATTGGTATTTAATTTTAATGATTATTAGTATGTAATAATAGGTGGAAAATAATTTTATGATGATAAATCGGTTAGGAAGAAATTGATATGGAATGGGGAAGCAAATGATGAATGAGAAACAAAATACATTTGTATATATGTATGTATGTATGTATGTATGTATATGTATGTATGTGTGTGTGTATGGTTATTCCAACACACATTATTGAAGACCTGCAAAAGCCAGGGCCAGGGAATAGAGTTACAAAGTTTAAGAGGATCTAGTCCAATAGTCAAGCACAGATAATTTAATTGTAATATCTTCAATAAAACGATAGAAATACGCTGAGAATACTATGGACCAGCCTAGAGGTTCACAGCAGGCTTGTTGGGAGACTGAATATTTTGAAGAATACATTCAAAGTAGACAAGTGAAAAAAGAGGAATGACAAGTTTGTGCCACATCTGAAATGTTACTAGCTATTACCTTTGACCATGAAATCTATCTAAAGAATTTCTCTGGAAAGTATTATTTTTTGGAGTTACCCAGACCTTGGGAGAATGAAAAGACATTGAAAGATAGGGTCAATCATAGCAAGCACACCACCCTATGGCAAATATTTATTTAATGAAATGGATATTCAGATACATGTGAATATGCTCATAGAGATATGGACCATTATAACAAACGAATGTTTGAAGTTTATGTCTGTATCCACTTGCATCCACTTTACCAAACCATATCTGGTATTTTACACACACACACATACACACACACAGGTATATACATACTTATTCCTTGCAACTGCCCTACAAAGTGAGTAGTATTATCCTGATTTTACAGACTACCGTGCTCAGCTAAAAGAACTGAATTAAGCTACTTCAAGGCCAAATAACTAGTTGGTAACAGGGTCAACATTTGATTCTCTGTCTGTGTGAGGTCATTCCTGTCCCATTATGCCACCTTGACAGATATTTTATTGGGCTGATTAAAATGGCACTAATAAAGAAAAGAATATTTTAATACATGGTCAGCTCTTTCTTTCCCTACAAACATTTTTGAAGTATCTTAGAGGAGGAAGACTGCATTCATATAAATTGCTGTAAAGATGAAAATTAAAAGGAACTGAAACAAAAATATATTTAGTTGATAGCTAAGTAGGAGCAAAGTGATCCAAAGCATAGCTCCAAAGAGACTTAGCATCTGTGCACTGAAACACTTGTTTTAACAAGTCCAACTGTGTTTCCTAACTATGCCAATCCTTTCCCTTGGCTAATGCAGAATCCAGTTTATAGAATATATCAAACTGCAGCCTGCTTGCTGAGAGGAGCTGAATGCTGCTTTAATTTCCCAGCCAGGAGCTGGTATTTCATCAAGAACCAGGCATATTAAATTGTTGTGTAAATGGAAAGACCACAATGTCGGCCATATGGCAGTTTCTCTTTGTAGAAAAGGAGAGACCTTCAAATCAAACTGTTAAGTCTAATGTCACAGTTATTAATTTGGAGATATGGACAAGAGATTTCTGTATCTCTTCTAAGTGTTCTTTCCTCCTTCCTATGCCCCCAAAGAGTGATGGGTCCATTTAAAGTTGAAAAAGCAGTGTAGGTCAACTTTAAATACGTTACATTATGAATAGGACTTTCGGAAGTTTCCATTCTATAACAGAGGGAAAAATGCTTCTTTAAAATCAATTTTCCCAGTCTATGTTTAGGGTGTACTTCCACTGGAATGAGCTGGATAGGTTTCAGACTATCAGAGGAGGGTTTCCTGAGGTGAAAGGGCAGAAGTCGGTCCATATCATTTCATAAAACAGGCCATCCTTTCTTTTAATTTTGCTCTCTCCATCCCAACTTTTCCTTGGCTCAGCACACTACTGTCCAGTTTTTACAACTCAGCTCAGAAATTACTTCATTTCTCCACCCAAGAAATTTATAGGACGGTCTACTGTGTGTCAGATTTCATTCCAGGTGCTGCAGGTGTAAGATAAATTCCTTATTCTCATGGAACTCACACTCTAGAGAAGGAGATGGAAAACCTTAAATAAGTAAGGTGACTTGAATAATGATGACTGCTGTAGAAAAGTGAAACAAGGTAATGTGATGGAGTGATAGTGCTTGTCTAAGAACATGATAATCACAGGATTGTGGGTGTTTTAGGACTTTTGATATCTATATTAATCATTTTTATTTGTTTTAATGATTAGATTTTTCTTCAAAGATTTTCTTCTCCTCAGTTCAAAACACGTAGAAGTTGCTGAAGCTTTGATCTAGATCGAAAGCTCCTCACTGACATGTTCACAACCTCCCCTTCTCTCCCCACTGCTGCCGTAGCAAATTCTAGTCCAAATCCCTGCAATGATGGCGATGCCATTACAGTTACTGATGGGGATCTTTTGAGAGAAGGCAAATCCACTCCTTCAGAGTCACTGCAGAGTCAAACCCCTGAGGGTCATCTCTTTCACAGAATAATCACTTCTCTCTCACGTGGGGCTCCACCTCTTCCCTCTCCTGGATCCTCTCAGGCCCTCAGGAATGTGGTTCAGGCACAAGTGAGCCAATGAAAACAGCAAATGCAAAGAACCGAGCATTAAATCCAAGATCTCTTTCTAAATTGTTATCCTCTGGGCTGGAAATGAAATTTCACATCCCCTGGTGCCATTTGTTTCTCTCATTTTCACTCTGCTTATACTATTATAGACTTCTCACTCAGAAGCTGATAGGAATTAGGTTTATTCTTAGGTATTCCTGAAGCCCTATAGACTTACACACTTTGAAAACACTAAATTTAATTAGGAAGGGTATTCCACTAAAATATTTTTACTGAATCTTTTCAGCTTTCAGTTATTAAAGGTGTCTATATTTTGACTTCTTACTTGTTGCTGTGGTCTCTGAGAAAAATCTCAAGACAACAACCTGAAAATGTAGCCAACAACAATTATCACCTGTTTCTCTTTTTTCACAGTTTTAGTGACAAAAGGTTTTGGCTCGAAGATGTTCAAATTAATGATGGCAGGGATGTTGATTTTTTTCCCCTAAAACAATACATACCTTCCAGCAAAACTGCAAGGTATAAGGCTATATCCACACAAAAACATGGTAATTATGACAAACGAGTGATTTAGAAGGGCTCCATAAACCGGAAATGACCTAGGATTTGTTCAGCTGGATTCTGTGATTCCCTTATACATGAGATATCAGACACCAACCATTCCCAATTTTCTCTGATAAACTCTCTTTATTGTTTTGGGGAGACCTACAAAAGGCAAATTTAAGTTTTTAAACAACTGCATAGTTTAGGAATTTATAACAACTAAGGTTTTGGACAACAGCAAACTTTTACTGGATAAAGTTCCTATTTAAGGGGGAGGAGTTATGATTCAATTTTTAAATTTTCTTTCTTGATCTCTCAATAATATATTCCTCAGTAGAAGCCCAAGATGCAAAATGATACTTTCAGAATGTATTTGCTCAAGTACAGTCATTTTCCCTAATTTACCTTGCCTGAAATTTTCCATGTAAGATCATCTGTCTGGAGCAGAAGCATTTTGAAATCCTGTAATATATATTATTCTTTACTGTAACACTCTCCTGTCCTTCCACAGCTGATCTTATTGCAGCTCAGAGAAGTCACGTCTAGTAAGAAAATAAACTTCCATCTATGGTTCCTTAAAAAACTAAAAATAGAACTACCATACACCCCAGCAATCCCACTACTGGGCATATACCCTGAGAAAACCATAATTCAAAAGGAGTCATGTACCACAGTGTTCACTGCAGCTCTATTTACAATAGCCAGGACATGGAAGCAACCTAAGTGCCCATCGACAGATGAATGGATAAAGAAGATGTGGCACATATATACAATGGAGTATTACTCAGCCATAAAAAGAAACAAAATTGAGTTGTTTGTGGTGAGGTGGATGGACCTAGAGACTGTCATACAGAGTGAAGTAAGTCAGAAAGAGAAAAACAAATACCATATGCTGACACATATGTATGGAATCTAAGGGGAAAAAAAATGGTTCTGAAGAACCTAGGGGCAGGACAGGAATAAAGACGCAGACGTAGAGAATTGACTTGAGGACACAGGGAGGGGGGAGGGTAAGCTGGGATGAAGTGAGAGAGTGGCATGGACATATATACACTACCAAATGTAAAATAGATAGCTAGTGGAAAGCAGCCACATAGCACAGGGAGATCAGCTCCGTGCTTTGTGACCACCTACAGGGGTGGGATAGGGAGGGTGGGAGGGAGACGCAAGAGGGAGGGGATATGGGGATATAGGTGTATGTATAGTTGATTCACTTTGTTATAAAGCAGAAACTAACACACCATTGTAAAGCAGTTATACTCCAATAAAGATGTTAAAAAAAAAAAAAGAAAATTAACCTCCATCTATAACACAATGTCTTGGTAAAGCTGTGTTCACACAATGCAAGGACGTGAGCAGGCACCTGTGTGTTTAATTGAACCCACGATAAAGTCAAATCAGATAATTCAGACTCTAGAATGGTCAAATGGCTTAGTTCAAGTCCTTTCTTTACTCTGAACTATGCAGTTATAACCAGAATGCCACGGTACTAAAGGCACTGAAGCCAAAAAATAAGCTAGACCAGGTCAAGATTCTCAGAAACTAGGAATCAACTTTTCTCTAGCTCACTTCCTTCCTAATTAGATAGGAAAAGGGGAAGATATATAGAACACAAGATATGGAAGTACTATTTTGGTTGCTTTCTCACTGGTAAATTTATAATGATAATAATAATGATACATTTATCCATTTATATTGTTTCTTTAAAAAGAACCTGTCAAAAATTATGAGTCCAAACACTGATATTGTAGCATCTCTCTCCTCCAACTTATAACAATACATGTACATACATGCATGTTACTCATATAAAAATGATTTCAGTACCAATATTTCCAGTTTCTTGTTGAGGCAGGAAGCATTGGTGATTGTTTTACAACTGCAAGCATCTCATAAACTCCAAGGAAACAAGAACTTTTAACGTGCTCATACTAAGTCCTTACAATAAGAGGATAAATAAATACGAACTGAATTAATAAGTGAACAATTGCATTGTGCAATAGATTCAGTTAAGATTTCAGATGTTCTTCCTTTAAGGAGTCTGATCTGTACTAGAATTTTTTTTTTTTAATTTTTATTTATTTTTGGCTGTGTTGGGTCTTCGTTTCTGTGCGAGGGCTTCCTCTAGTTGCAGCAAGCGGGGGCCACTCTTCATGGCGGTGCGCGGGCCTCTCACTATCGAGGCCTCTCTTGTTGCGGAGCACAGGCTCCAGACGCGCAGGCTCAGCAGTTGTGGCTCACGGGCCCAGTTGCTCCGCGGCATGTGGGATCTTCCCAGACCAGGGCTCGAACCCATTAGCACGCAGACTCTCAACCACTGCGCCGCCAGGGAAGCCCTGTACTAGAACTTAATTCATGTTCTCATTCAGTCCAGTGTGACTGTGTAAGTGTGAGTGGCTGTTAGTTGACTCGCTAACATCAAGAATATTTAGACACATCTTTGGAACCTTGATTCCTTTCTTTGGGGCACCCATACATATCCCAGCAAAGGGAACCACTCACTGCATGCCCCTGAAACATCAAGGGTTGTTAATGTGTTTACAGTATGAGGTACAAAGAAACTTTCTAAATACTTCTGGCATTTTTAATTTGCTAAGGATACTAAAACATTTCAATAAATTTACTATACCCTGCAAAATAGGTGATGAAAAGCAATTTAAAGTGACTAAACTTTTCCCACTTCCTTATCTTTCTGCTGAACTATTCTGACCGGTAATTTCACTCTTACCTTCTAAGTAAATTTGACCATGGAGTAGTATTTCCACGGATAACAGATAGGTCAAAACAATCACACTTAAGTGGAACATGCTTAGAATTAGTAAATGCAGATTATTTAGCAATAGGCTAGGAAGAAGGAATTGTAGGTGTGTGTGTATGTGTGCAATGTGTTTCACAATTCAATCTAACAGGAAAGAATTCTTGTTTTCTGAAATGCTATAAAGTAATAACATTGTAACAACTTGCGGAGAACGCACCTGTTACTGTGTGAAGAGCAGTGGCCTAAAGAGACAGTCCGTCCCTGTCACCACCGACCTCTGTGGCCCATGTACCTCTTAGGCTCCTCATTTGCACAAGGGAATGACATAATGCATCCCTCCTAATTCCAAATTTTACAAAAACGTGTCTGAATAATTTAGTTTTTGAAAAATATATGTCTGTTCTTCCATTTCCCTTCTAATGCATTTGGGAAATTCATATTGAAAATGATAAAGATTATATATTTTTATAGTTATGCTAATCTCATGTGGAGTTATATGATACATTTGAAATTGGTACAATGCCTGGCAAATTAAACTCCGGGTATTTGGAGAATTTGGATGTTATGAAATCCTAAGTATTATTTCTTGGGTGTGTGTGTGTGCAGATGCACACACACACACGTGTATATACAATGAGGGAATTAGGATTTTCCGAGTTGAGGTTACCTTTAATTTGAAAAGGCTTTCAAGGTTATTTATTTCATCCTCACATCCTCACCCTCCACCATACAGACAAATTGATTTCTCATGAATTTCATTGCTTTTGCATTAAGACTAACTAACAGTGACTCAGGAGAATATACATGTTGATTATTAGATTCCCTAGTGTTGATTAACTTGACATGAGCACCTATTCAAGAATGCCTCAGTAATGTCGTACACATGTGTCTGCTGCTCTATACGACACAAGCCCGGTGGCTTTTGTTGCTACCTAACATCATAGCACACATTATGTTCCAGGTGCCATTATAGGCCTTTTGTGTATGTTAAGTTACTTAGTCTTCTAAGCCAGCTAAATGAGGTAGAAATTATTATTATCCTGATGTTACCGATTTGGAAACAGGGACATGGGGAAGATTGGAGACTTTCTCAAAACCCAACAGCATCTCAAGACCCGACTCTAACACCCACACTCTTAAACAGTATCCTTCTGTCACACTTCAAAGAGCTTCACAACCAGCCACTGACACTTTCTATTTTTTCACTACTCATGAAAAAGAGTTGTAGTTAATTTTCATCCAGTAGAATATGAATCATCACAAATATCACCTGCCTCCATTTTTTTAATGCTGGGGTCTTGTCCTAAAAAATATCCTCAGTGACAGTACTTCAAAAATACTGTGGACTCTAGAATAAGCAAGAATATATTTTAGATACTCAGAAAGCTATTAAAACAAGCAAGCTGGCAAAAAAGGATATGCTTCCCAAAGTCGTCCCATTCCAACAGAATCATAGACCTGGAAGGCTGCAGATAGTGTCTATTTTAATAACCTCATTTTACTGATGTTGATCCCAAGCCCTAAAATGTTAAACAAGATGCCTGGGGACATGCAGCTGGGTTGGGTCTTATTGACAAACATCTGATTAGTACCTGGTTCTGTGGATGTTGAGTACTCTGCCACATCATGTTGCTTCCTAATCCTCTTATAGTTTTGTTCCTAAAGATAGAATTTGATCATTTGATTTTCAATATTATGAGAGGGGAGCAGTCAAGCAATGAAATATGCTTAAGCTACTCAGACGTAACCTTTTAAATTGCATATTGTGCACAGTTCAATAGGAGATGCCTAGTTATACAGTAGTTGTATAGTTTCAGCAATGTGGACCTTCAGACTTGAAGGGAGGGTCTAAATTTAAGAGTAAATAAAACCTGGGCACAGAATAAAAGGCCTCTGTTATCAGCCCAAGTGGATGGTCACATAGAAAAGGAGCAAGCTAGAGACAGGGTTGAAATGGGGACACAGTGAGAACCTATCCATCTGTCCATCCATCTGTCTGTGCATGAACTAACCACAGGACATCACTCCAAATGACCCTGTTCAAAGAATGGACTTTTTAAGATCATAATCACTATGTGTTGGGGGCATTTATCAAATAAGACCTCAACAATGTTTTACACTGAA
Organism: Eschrichtius robustus; assembly: GCF_028021215.1. Taxonomy (NCBI): domain Eukaryota; kingdom Metazoa; phylum Chordata; class Mammalia; order Artiodactyla; family Eschrichtiidae; genus Eschrichtius; species Eschrichtius robustus. The sequence continues at coordinate 37,463,012 of NC_090825.1, forward strand.
ATAATATATCATGATAAAGAGCCCGGCATGTTTCACATGCATACCTGTTAACTCTTTCATAGGATAAAAATATGACTTTGAGAACGTCATAAAATTTTTAATTGCTTCCAAATGTATACCTAATGCCTCAAAAGATAGCACTTATTATTCCCACAGAAAGATGGTCTTACTTCACCTCACCCCACTCTGGGCTGATAGTATAGAATAGAAAAGGTGAGAGGAAAACAAGATAATGTTAAAAATAAAAATTTGAACTCCAGCTCTTTCCATGCTGTTGCTGTACTTTTATACTTTATTGAATGTGCCTACTCAAAGATACGCTTCTCTCTCGTTTTCTCTCCTAGACTCCACAAATACAATGAAGTATGATAATGATCCTTAAAGAAAGTGTCACAACAGACTAATAGTTTGCACAACTTTAATCCAAAGAACTCAAAGTACTTTACTAACGTTAGTTCATTCATCACACCAGGTTGGGACAGGGGGTGAACAGATCTGCTGAAGTAGGGCAAGAAGATCTTAGCGATGTGTATTGAGTCTCTGAAAGCTAAATGTGAGGCTGGAGAGCAAAATAAAAGAACAAAACCAAGAGCCTTGAAAGAAGTAACCAAGAAGAAATCTTGCTACTCTATTCAGCACTAAGTAAAGTATTACCAAAATACGAAGTGTAATGACGTGGCTCACATTTATGACGTCTGTTACAAACTGATAGGAGAAACAAAGAAGAGCAGACACCGTAATTTTATGTTTGAAAAATTGAAAAGAAATATGAAGAGAGATCATTTATTAAAAGCTTGATCACCGACTTCGTGATATAGAATATTATTCAATTAAAGATGACTCCAAAATTAGACTCAATGCCACAAATATTTATTCAATAAAAAAGATATATCAGGGAATGTGCTAACGATGAAGATACAAATAAAAACATAAAATGATTAGTAAAATTAGAATCTTTAAGTCCTGTAGTTTCTGTGCATCTTTTATATAAACATTGTAAATAAATCACAGAGAAAAATTTGAGATGGACAGAAAATAAGGAAATGAGTATAAATAATATATGAAAGAAAAAAGGGTATTAAAAGTATAATATCCATGAATTCTAGCGGTTTTATCTTATTTGCTACTCTATGACAAATACTTAGAATTCTGTCTGGAATGTTGAAGATTTTCAAAATCTGTATGTGAAAGAAAAAAAGGAAGGAATGAAGGAAGGAAGAAAGAAAGAAGAGCAATATAATTTATTCCATTTATGGGATAAATTAGCCTTTAGGGATATTTGGGGATTAACATGAAATAAAGATTTTTTGGAAGACTGGAAAATTTCTAAGAAGATAATAATAGAGGAGCGATAACACCCCTATATATTGTACTATTCTAGATACAATTGCCTTGTAAAGCCCTTTCACCCCATCCAATATAGTGGGCACTAGCCACATACGGCTATTTATATTTAATTTAAATTCATTGCAAGAGGAAACATTAAATTCCTAAGTTGCACTAGCATCAAATGCTCAATAGCTACGTATGACTTGTGGCTACTTTTTGAACAGTATTAAGCAGAGAAGATTTCCATCACCACAGAAAGTTTCTACTGGATGGCATTACTCTAGATTCTATTGTTTTAAACTCTAGAACCATATTATCTGATCCCTGATATGGTGAGATTCATCTAAAATTAGACAGAAGGTAATTTAAAATATTAACACTGAATTTCTCAGAAATAGGTAATGCCTTGTGTTTCATTTAGTTTGGTTTATAATTTATCATTATTATTTGTATTGGTTTCCTATCTTGAGATAAAGGTAATGAGTTTTAGCACAGTATAATACCAAAGTGAATGGGATGTTTGACTGCTTTTCTTATTCGAGGGCTGGAGACACAGCAGAAGAGATAGAGATAAAGAGTAGGGACAAGGGAAAATACATTCATCCATCCGTCCATTCATCCATTGACTCATTGTACAAGTTCTCCTTGAGTTTGTGTGAGAGTCCAAGCACTGTTTTTTGGTGCTGTACATTTGAATTGGAAAAACTATAGTGTCAAAGCTCAGAAAATTCATAATCTAAAATGGAAGACTGACATAAAATTATAATAAAAACAGCTCAAGGTCAAAGTGCTATGAAAGCAGAAAGAACAAAACAGCTGCCTGGGAGAGACTAAAAAACTAACATTTGAGTGGTGTCTTAAAAAAATACGAGAAGCAAAGTGTCAGCCTGAAAAGTGGAGAGGGTTTTTTGTTTTATTTTGCTCTGTCTTGTTTTTTAAACCAAAGGGATCAATCTCTGCAAAGGCAACTTTTGTCCTTTGCCAATATAAGAACTAGTAGTCTTGGGGGGTTGGTTTAAGGGTATCTGGAGGGAAAGATATGCATTGAGATTAGGAAAATAAATCGGGCCAGATTGCATAGGGTTATGAAGATTTTGTTAAAGAATTCGTATATTATTCTTCTTCATATAAAGGGCAAGGGACACAATTCAGATGAACCTTCTTAAAAGAGGAATAGCTGCAAATGAATGAAAGCACAAAAAGCTTAGGGTTGGAGCCTCTTCTGGAATCCTGGGATACAGGCATGAATGGGAAATGTTGGGCTTCAAAATAAGAGGCCCATTGGTCACTCTCAAATCACTAATGCAGATTTACTTTAAGGAGAACCCTTAAAGAAAACATCAATCCAGGAGATAGCTTTTTCTTAGACTATCCTTATTGGTGATGTATATTCTGCTTTAAAAAGTTTTTCTTCCAGTTATGCTTGATAGAAAGCCCTGCTTCTTTCTACCCCCTGAGCTATGCATACAAAGTGAAAAAAAAGTCTTCCATCTGTTCTTTATTACCAGAAATTCCCTTAATAGCATTACAGAGTTCATTGTTACAGAAGTTAGCATTTGAATAATACAAGTAAAATGTGAATACCAGAGAGTATTGGTAATCAAAACTTCACAATTTTTGTTTTCAAAAGAAGGAGAAAGAATATTTTAAAATATTCAAAACAATTTTATATTCTAAAGTGAATCATAACCTGCTAGATTTGTTTTACCTTGCAACAGAACCCCATACTTTTCACTAAAATCATTTACCCCAGGTTTTGATAGATATTGAAATTTAGGAACTAGGCAGAGGCGCATTTTAGAAATGAAGTGCATGGATTAGAATGACACATTAGAAATTAGAATTAGAATGTACACTCGCCTTATAGAGTTTTCTTTTTTTTTGGACGCGGCTTGCTTGTGGGATCTTAGTTCCCTGACCAGGGATCAAACCCATGCCTCTTGCAGTGGAAGCATGGAGTCCTAACCACTGGACTGCCAGGGAATTCTCTGCCTTATAGAGTTTTTATTTTAGTAGGTTCAAGATATGGCCTGGCCTCTCTAATTATAAAAGCTCCAAAGGTGGTGCCTTGTGAAAAACCACAAGAATACAAGAGAACCCAGAATCATAATAAGGACTTTTTCGTTTTCCTTTTCTTTTACCTCTTCCTCCTTTTCTATTTTATTAAAGAGGGAGAGACTTTATGACTTCAAAGTAAAATGTCTTAATGCTCATCCTGATTTTCATAAGTGTCTCAGACATTTGGATTTAATCCTTTATTATGCATTGATGTATTTACACATGACTATAGAATCACAGCACAATAAGGCGAAGATATAGTTGGGGATTAACACCCCTCTCAACCCAATGATTTAGCAAACGTTCATCCTGTGGTTGTACATTATCTGGTATTTCTAGGTGGGAGAGGACCTGCAAAAAGATCCAACAGAGTTGTCTTATCAGTGTTGAATCAAATATTTCATTAGCCTGCCTAAGGAGAAAACAAATGGGGAAGCAAAAGAAAACAAACAAACAAAAATCTTTAAGAAGATTCATTGTTTTTCTCTGCTCCTGCCTCCTCTTCCTCATAAATATAATGCGAGAACTGAACTAATCAAGTTGTAACTTATTATCAACAGATTCCTCACATCTTCTAGAAAATCAGTAACAGCTTTTAGAAATGTACAATGGAGTAGATGTGGAGTCAACTATGGATTGGCAGATGTTTTAGTCCTCTTACAAATAATGAATAGTCACCAAGACAGGCATTGCCTGTGGTTTTCCAAACCTGCAGCTCTTCATTTAAAAATGCCAGGTGATTGTAATCTGGCCAAGTGCATTTGGGGCATAAACATCATAAATATGCATTCTAACTACATAAAGTAACTGGCAATCTCCTTAAGCTGGCAAAATGTTAGACGTGATTAAGCAGCATTTAATACCAAATGATTGAATGGCAAGCATCATGGGAAGTATTTTCTTTCTGGTGGCTTTATTGTACACTACTATACTGTAAGAAGAACTTATGGGACAAACATTTGGAAAGAAGCGAAGTCAAGAGATTGAATCAACTGGAACACTTTGGTGTGGAAAGACAACCGCTATGAGGTGAGTGGACAGAAATATTAACAATGAAACATTATATTAGAAAAACAAAAGCTTTTCTTTAAAATCATGAAATATTGAATACAAAGATACATTATTTGAAATTTTAATATGTATACTAATGGCATTTTATCTTAGTGGATAATATATTAATGATATGATTACTTTAATAGGAGGGTCAGGTGGAACATATGAATAGATTACAAACTGGCTTAACGAATGCATGTATAAAAGGGCCATGGATAGCTCTGAAGAGAAGATAAGGTGTACTCATGTTTAAAGGTTATATCCTAGGGGAGCATCATGCCCTCTCTTAGGAAGCAGTGAGGTACAGTGGAGAAAACACAGGCTTTGGGTTCAAGATTCATAGCTGAGTTTGGAACCTGGCTTTGTCCCTTTTCAGGTACATGGCCTTTGCCAGGTTAACTTCTCCGAGGCTCATTTCCCTCATACGTAAAAAGAGAATTATAAAAACTTTCCTCATAGGAGGAGACAAGAAGGAGACTAGAAACGCCTTTTCCTACAAGCAAGACCCTCACTTCTTAAGCACCCCAAACTCATCGTCCACCTGGCCTGAGCCATGAGGACCAATCTCATTAGGTTTTTTAATCCCCATTCTCCATCACTCTCAATAGGAAGTCTAGAACTCCTATGTAATCCCACATGCCTGAATGCTAATCCCCACCTGGCTGTATGGGCAAGGAGGACTTCCATATCCTTCTTCCTTGCTTTAATTTTCCAGGAAGCATTTATAACCATCTGGCAATGCGGTTTACTACTTCAGTAATTTCTAGGTTTCCTTATTACATTCTTGTTTCTAAAATACAAGTATCCAGTAAAATATAAGCTCCATGACTGTGGATAATTTGGCCTGTTTTGCTCAGTGCTGTATCCCTAGGACCCATAAACCTGCCTAATGCACAGCAGGCAATTATCCTATATTTATTTTCTTCAACTCTGTCTCCTAGAACATTACTTGGGACTCTCTGTTAGTGAGAACACTGAATACAATGATGCATGGGTTAATCTAACACATTCTATCTCCCACCTCCACAGAAAAAGGAAAAAAAAACCTTTCTGGGTGAATACATATGCATATATATGTGTATATATACATATACATAATATACTAGATATATATACATATATGGATATATACGTCTATCTAGAAACATAGTCTTATATTATTGTAGAAATAAATCAAGTCAGGAAGTTAGGTACAGAACACAAAACTCTGAATTTGATCTTTGAATGTCTCCTTATCTCAATATTTTGCTTGTCATTTAGCTGGGAGTGTATTATGTTTACTCAGTTCAGACACTTTAGAAGATTGGAAAGCATAACTCAGTTGATCCCAGGCTCTTCTGCTTAAAAGTACTGTGAACTTGCCATGCTCAGCTGACGCAAAAGTAAAATTAGTATACTACAAAAGTCTGCTCTATCAATTTCAAAATTTCATATTAGATACTTAAAGAGGTATAAGTTGTAAACCCTAACATGCTAAATAAATACAAGTTATTATCATTAGATTCTAACAGCCTTTCTTTATCTTCTTTGGTGTTTAAATTGAACAAATATCCACTGTATGTGTAAAAGAACTGAAAGTAATACAGACCTATTTTTTTTTTTCCATTAACTGTCCATCAAAGGACAGGTCCACTAATAGCCATTTCAGGTCACCATAGTAAAAATATGAATAACACTAAAAGCACTGAGCCCAAGCAGAGTATTATTTTACAGAATTTCTTACTGAAGTGAGTTGGGTTGAATAAGTAGATATTTGACTAATAGGAATAAACTATAGAGAAAATATTTGTTAAATGGTTAAAATAAGGGATAACTTCATCAGTAATTTTATAAAGCTAAATTTAGAACTGATCATTTATGTCTTAAAAATTTAGAAGGAGGATGGAGAAAAAATATATTTTATATAGAATTACATTTTGGTATTTATAATTACGTTTAGCAATTGAAGACAATCTCTTTCCTCTTTTAAAAGAAATCTCATTTAATCTCTTCTTTCTTACACATCATGTATTGTCAATACAATTTATCTAACATCTTTGATATTCTGTAATTTTCCTATTCAAACATATTATATGTGTTTCTTTTCTCTTCACCATTCCATCCCCAAATGTTTCCATTTAAAATTTTTAAAAAGAATTTAAATAAAAGATAACTCATGTACTATACAATGAATCCAGATGGAAAGTGTAATCTATTTTTAAAAAGCAATATTGAATCACTGTATTAAAAATGCAATGGAATTTAACCAAATCAGTATAGCCAGATTTATGTGTACTATAAATTGCAGTCATCAAACATGAAGAGTGGTTGAAAATAAATACACTAGTTTTTAAACTCAAGAAGCTAAAAGAAAAAAAGCAAAAACTAAAATGAAATGAAAGAATAGATTTAATACAGAAAAATATAGACATTTCTGAAATAAAAAACAAAAGTAAAAACTCTTTCTTTGAAAAAATAATAAACATTTAATACAAGTAATTCTGAAAAAAAATTTAAAAATAAAAAAGTACAATATTAGGAAGAGAAAAGGCATAGAGATCTAGAGGAGATTAAACAAATAAGAAGGGACTTCTGGTTTTCGTTTCGACATGATTGGAAGATATCACTCCCTTCTTTCTGACAAGAAAAAGCTGTACAAACCTAAAAGCAATGACATCCCGGACCCATCAGAGACTCAGGTTTCAGAGAAAATGACCAACCAAAAATCTGGAGAGACATGAATCTAGAGTGTCACAGCAGATCTGTTCACTGGAGCAGAAGCCAGTGGAGCCATAAAGTGGGGCAATTACAAAAGATGTGACACATGCATAATTTAAATTCTATAAGGAGAAAAGAGACCAAAGCAGAATAAAATTTTGAAGTAATAATGGTTGAGAATTTTAAAAATTAATGACAAACACCAAATGAAGATTCAGGAACCTCAGACCAAAAAAAAAAAAAAGTACACCTAGGCTATCATATTCAAACTGCAAAAAACCAAAGAGAAAGAGAAAATTCTGAAAGAAGCCAGAGGAGGGAAAACATCTTACCTATGGAGGAACAAGGATAAAAATTACAGTGAACTTCTTGCAGGAAACCATACAAACCAAAGGTAAACAGAACAAAATATTAAAATGTTGAACATAAAAACTCATCAATCTAGAACTCTATATTTAGCAAAATTATCCTTCAAAGTGAAGGAGAAAAAAATTTTCTCAGACAAATAAAAACTAAGCTAATTCACTGTTAGCAGACCTGCACTGTAAGAAATGTTAAGATTTTCTTGAAGTGGTTGGAGATAATATAGATCAGAAACTTGGACCTAGAGAAAGAAAGTAAGGTTGAAGAAGGAATAAATGAAGGAAAAATAAAATATATTATTGTTCTTTTCCTTAATTAATCTAAAATATAGTTGTTTGTTTAAAGTAATAATAGTAACAATAAATAAAATAAATTAAATGAAATTAATGAGAGCAATGCTCCAAGAGATAGGAGGGAAGAATTGCTAATACTTTAAGGTATCTGAATCACATGTGAAGTAGATAGATGGTTAAGATGGTGAATTTTATGCTTGAGTATTTTACCACACTCAAAAAAAAAATTTTTTTAAAAAGTAACTGTCTATAAAAAGATATATCATGCTAATATTAACCAAAAGAAAGCTGGGGTAGTTATATTAGTTTCAGACAAAGCAGATTTCAGGACAAGAAATATGATCAGGAATAAGGCAGGGTATTACATAATGAAAAAGGGTCAATTTTCCAAGAAGATATAACAATCCTAAACATGTACGCACCCAACAATAGAATGTCAAAATACCTGAGGAAAAAACTGATAGAGCTGCAAGAGAAATAGACAAATTCCTTACTATAATTGGAGACTTCAACACCCTTCTTTTACTAATTAGTAGATCAAGCTGCTGAAAATCAGCAAGGATGTAGTTGGCCTGAATGACACCATCAGTGAAACTGATCTAATTGACATTTATAGAATGCTCCATCCAGTAACAGCAGAATATATATTCTCCTTAAGTTCACATGGAATATTCATCAACATTCTGAGCTATAAAATTTATAATTTAGCAAATATAAAATAATGGGAATCATATAAAATAAATTCTCAGGTCACAGTAGAATTAAACTAGAAATTAACAACAGCAAAATAGCTGGAAGATTCCCAAATGTTTAGAACACTTTAATAGAATACAGGTTAGGGGAAAAGTCTCAATAGAAATTAAACAAATATTTTAAACTAAAGAAAATTAAAATATGACATTGAATTTGTAGGAGACAGGAAGAGCAATGCTTAAAGAAAATTTTATAGCATATAGCATTAAATATGTATATATTATGAAGAAAGATATTAAATCCATGATCTAAGCTTCCACCTTAGCAAAGTAGGGAAAGAAGAGCAATTTAAGCCTAAAGCAAAGAATAAGGAAATTAGAGCAGAAATCAATAAAACTGAAAACACAAAACAATTCAGAAAATCAATAAAAGCAAAATCTAGTTCTTTAAAAGGGTTTAAAATTTTTTCTAGGAAAGCTAGCTAAGAATAAAAGAGAACACACCAATTATCAACATAATAAATGAAAGAGTAATCATCACCACTGATCCTGGGAACATTAAAAAGGATAATTAAGGAATACTGCAAACAACTTTACTCCTAAAATTTGATAATTCAGATTAAATGGAGCAATTCCTGGAAAGTACAAACTAACAAAATTCACACAATGAGAAATAGATAACCTAAATAACCTTATATCTATTTTTAAAATTGAAAAAAATAATTAATAACCTTGCAGAAATTAAATCACCAGATGCAGATGTTTTCACCAGTACATTCTACCAAATATTTAAGGAAGCAATGATACCAATTCTCCATGACCTTTTCCAGAAAATAGAAGCAGAGGGAACACTTCCTATCCCATTCTCTTAGATGAGAATTATCCTAAAGCAAAAATCCATAAAAATACATTACAGGAAAGAAAAAGTACACAGCACTATCTCTCAGGAACACAGACATAAAAACTGTGATCAAAAATTTAGAAAATTTAATCCAATTATTTTTGCCTACTTTAATACATTTTTATACATTAAAATTATTTCAGGTGTGCAAGGCTAGTTCAATATTCAAAATCAAATTCAATCAATGTAACACACCACATCAATAGGCTAAAAAAGAGAAACCATATGATATCAGAAATGGCACAGAAAAAAATGATAAATATACAAAATCCATTCATGACTAAAAAAAAAAAAAAAGCTCTCAGAAAAGTAGTAATAGGGGAGAACTTCCTCAATTTGAAAAGGAATAGCTATAGAAAAAAAAAAACAACACTTTCAAATAGCATCATACCTAATAGTGAGAAAGTAGATGCTTTACTCCAAAATCAAGGGGAAAAAATTCTCTAGGAAGACTAAGGATCAGGGCAAAAATCTTCTCTATTTCCACTCCAGTATAATGTAGTACTGGAAGTCCTCTCCAGTAAAATAAGAAAATAAAATAAAAGGTATATAGATTGGAAATGAAGAAATAAAACTCTATTTGTAGATGACATGATTGTAAAAGAAAATTTCAAATAATTGACCAAAAAAACTCCTATAACTAAAAGCAAGTATAGGAAAGTCACTGCACAAAAAGTTAATACACAACTAAATTTCCTATATTACAGTGATTAACTATTGAAATAAAAAAATTTTCAAAACTAATACCATACTGTATGATTCTAATTATATGACATTTTGGACAAGAAAAAACTCTTGAGATAGTAAACAGATGAGTGGTTGCCATGAGTTTGGTAGTAGGGGAAGGTTGAATAGCTAATAAATAGGGGATTTTTTGAGGGTGACGAAACTATTCTGTATGATATTGTAATGGTGAATACAAGACAGTAAGCATTTTTCAAAACCTGTAAAACTTTACAACACGAAAAAGTAAATCTGATGGTATGGAAATTAAAAAAGAAATAATTTAGGTAGTCATGAGTTCTCAGGATGGAATGCAGAATGTAACAAAAGAATATAAATATATTACAAACGTATGAAACAACCTCAGTGAAGGAGGTGGGGGAATAAGATGCTGACCTAAGTATCTTTGCAAATGAATGAAGAGGCAAAAGGAAGTGTACATAAGACCTGTACTCTAGTTGATAAAGTCATTTCCTATGGATGTACTGGTTAAGAATTCTAAAACCACTATACATCTATACTAGAACTGAACAATTAAGTACATGGATGGTGGATTGTGGGAACCTGATTTCTTAATTCTGAGGGGTGTACTACAGATAAACAAGGAAAGGAGGCTAGAATAATCTATGTGGTAATGGATTGGAGTTGGAAATATCAGTATGAACTCATATTTAGCTTAATTTAGAATCAGATGGCTATATATATATATATATATACACGATAGATATATATATATATAGATATATATATACACGATAGATATATATATATGGTAGTATGTACATATGTATCACTTTGATTTGTCAGCTGACAGAACCTGGAAGTAATAATAACTCAGTAGTAATGAGTGCGCCTAGTGTCCAGATCATGGTTTCTAAAACCATTCTCCAATGAAAGGAACCAAGGACCCTTGGAAAAATGGCTGCTTCTAAGACTGAGTAAGGAAATATACAAGATGAGCCTGTAGCATCATCTAGTGCTAGAAACTAAGAAAAATCTCAAAACAAAACAAACAAAAAACCCAAATCCATAATCATGGGGGTATTTCAGAGGGACACAGGGGCCAATTGAAAGAGGTCCAAATGGCCAAAGCTGAAAAAATTTGAGCAAAACAATTAATGAAGTAGTACTGGATTATAACCCAAATTACAAAATAAATATCCTGCTGTTCATACTGATATAAAAAAGGGCTGAATAAATAAATAAATGCGAAAGAGTAAATAAATTGACTGTTTAGAAAAATTTCAAATAATTTATGCACACACTCTGCCCTTTTGCAGCATTACTCCTCAATTCTTAGTCATGAACTGTGCAGACTGGCTACTTTCCAAACAGCAGAGTATGGAATGGGAGGGAAAAAAAGAGTAACTTTACAGTGGAGAAGTCTGACAAACACCACCTCAATCTAGGTGATCAAGGTCAACATCAATAGTGGAAAGACATATTGATCGTATATACCACGGATATAATGTGAAGAGAAAGGCACTTTATGTCTAGGCTCTTGCTCATAGACAAGATCGAACTTACCCCAATCTAATCATGGGAAAATCACCTGGCCAATCCCAAATGAGGAACGTTCTATAAGATAACTTACCAGGGCTCCTCAAAACCGTCGTGTTCATCAAAACCAAATAAAATCTCAGTAACTTTAAAAACTGAGAGCAAACTAGAGGACATTACTGCCAAATGTAACGAGGTATTGTAGATGGGATACTGACAGAAAAAAAGACATTGAGTAAAAGCCAAGAAAATCTGAATAAGGTGTATGCTTTATTAAGTATTTATTAATAATACTGTAACAACATTGGTTCATTAATTGTGACAACTGTATTATAGTGATGGAAAATAATAATAGGGAAACTGGGTGTTGGATACATAGGAATTCTCTGTATAATCACTGCAATAATTTTGTAAATCTAAAATTATTCTAAAATTAAAAGTTAAGTCTATTGAAAATAAAAAATAAAAATTATATGTACAAACATATAATTTGAAAATTATTTGGAATCTTCTGGGGATTTTTGTGTTTTTACATGCTGATGTTTGGATCTCAACTTTACTTAATTTCATCAGAAACTCTAGGGTGCAATTTTGGCTCAGGCATCAGTTTTTTTTTAAAGCTTTTCAGTGTTATGAACAATGGATTTAGATGAACTGAACAATTACTCATAAAGAAGTAGAAAACCTGATAATTCTAATGCCTATAGACGACAGAATCAGACACAAGTGGTTTTACTTGTGAAACCTAATAAACCTTCACATAACAGGTAATGCCTAGATTATTTCAACTTCCTTAAAAAAGAGAATATATTTCCTCTAAGATCAGGAACAACACATTATTCAACATAGTTTTGGAAGTCTTAGCCACGGCAATCAGAGAAGAAAAAGAAATAAAAGGAATACAAATTGGAAAAGAAGTAAAACTGTCACTGTTTGCAGAAGACATGATACTATACACAGAGACTCCTAAAGATAACACCAGAAAACTACTAGAGCTAATCAGTGAATCTGGTAAAGTTGCAGGATACAAAATTAATGCACAGAAATTTCTTGCATTCCTATACACTAATGATGAAAAATCTGGAAGAGAAATTAAGGAAACACTCCCATTTACCATTGCAACAAAAAGAATAAAATACCTAGGAATAAACCTACCTGGGGAGACAAAAGACCTGTATGCAGAAAACTATGAGACACTGATGAAAGAAATTAGAGATGATACAAACAGATGGAGAGATATACCATGTTCTTGGTTTGGAAGAATCAATATTGTGAAAATGACTATACTACCCAAAGCAATCTACAGATTCAATGCAATCCCTATCAAATTACCAATGGCATTTTTTACGGAACTAGAACATTTTTTAAAAAGTTTTCTTGCTCTCTCTAAGAAGTGAGGAAAACCTTACATCCAAAGTCATCTAGCTAGGGGATCACAAAAATAACCACTATAACAACAAAATTACAGACCAATCTCACTTACAGATAGAGATGCTACAATGTGTTAAAGAAAGAATACATTATGACAAAGTAGTTTTTAATCTCCCAAACGATCTTATGGTTCAACACAAGGACATTCACTAATGAAACTGACTTTACTAATAGTTTAATCCATATAAATCCAGAGAAGCACACGTTCCAGTCTTTGTCATATTAGCAAATATAATTGTCTAGTAATTAAAGCTCCTCTGAATTCAAAAAAACACATGCCAAATGTAGAAATATATTCTTAATGCATAATAACAACTTTCAGAAATTCCTTTCTAAACTTTTTTGTATTTGTCACACCTCCATTAATTGCCTCAAAAACCTTTTCCCCAAAACTACCTTCCCACGAAGCTGGACTATACTTTTATTTCTTACTATCAGCTTTTATTTATTTCCATCAGCTTTCAATTTCTCTTTTTTTCTTCATTCAAACACTAATTCTCTGGGCTTTCTAAAGTAGACTTTTTAAAGTTCTTAGCTTTTCCTAATTTTCTCTGTTTTTTCTTAGCATAATCTGCACAAAAATGTAATAGGCTGATGAGGCAATGCAGAATCATGACAAGGAAGAAGAGGAAAGATGAAAACTTCAAAATTATCCTTAGCGAATGAGGAGAAAGTCAAAGAAGCTAATTATTTTGAGCTGATATGTTTACTCAGCTGCAATAGATTAATGGATAAGAACCTTATGGTCATTTTGATAAATTCCAAAAAAGCATTTGATAAAATTAAAACCTTTCCCAGTAAATTTTTTTCAGCTGTTACTGAAGAAATCTTCTTAAACTCAGTGTGTTATTGTTGTTGTTATTATTATTATTATTTTAAAATCAAAACGAATTTATTGCCTGGTTCTCAATTCTTATTAATTTGATTTGAATACTTTCTTTCTATCATTACCAATTTTTAGGGGATCAGATATACTGGTTGTTTATTCTCTAATGAACAAACAAATAAGATATTATCTCTAGTCTGGATTTATTGAATCAGAATCTCTGATGGGTGAAGCCTGAATTTAAACAGCTTCTCTGGTGATTCTGATGCACACATTGTTTGCCATCTAATATCAGAAGGAAGACAGGTAACTAACTACAGTGTTAATTTCAATATGAGATAGACCGAGACCAGGACCCTGGAAAGCTGTGAGAAGCAATGGAGACACAGGGCTGGGAGCCATTAATTCTGACTGAGAAGCCTTCTACAGGCATACTATAAAGTCTGTGAAGAATGAATACAAAGTAATAAGAACCATTTCTTCTCACTCACGAGAAGAAAAAGAGTTTCACTTGAATTCCTCTTGTAGGATAAACCTGCAAATATTTGAAGGCAGATTTCCTGCCTTTTTTCTAAAGAAAACATTTCAGTTTCTGGCTATTGAGTAATATTTAACTATTAAGCTTGCCAATGCCTGACACTGTGGTATTAATCACTGTCTTTCATGTTATAACAGAACTGGCACTAAGAAACATGAATAGTTGTTCCCCATCACTTCTTCTAACTTGTTCTAACAAGTTAAAATAGTAATAAAAATGTAGTGAAACTAAATAAAATATAGAAGAAATAGGGGAAACATTTTTACAGTTTTGCAGTGTACAAAACCCAGTTAAGAAACACAAACTCTCCAATGCCTTAACGCAAAGGAGAGAGATTCAGATGAAATCAGCAATAATGAAGAACAGAATGATGAAAGAAAAATTAGAAAGAAAGTTAAAAAAGTAGTAACAATTTTGGAGAAAACAGTTACAGCATATCAAAAATACATTAGGGATGTTCCTGTATAAATTGGTTTTAAAAAGACAAACGACACATTAGAAAAATATGCAAAAATAGAAACAGAAAAATAAAATACAAATGATCCATATCTACGAAGAAATGCCTCAACATCACCATTAATAGTGGAAGTGCAAACTAAATATTAAGGGGATGCCAATTTTACTTATTAAGAGGATAAAAGTAAAGATCAATGGGCAAAGCCATGTAGAAATGGGCAGTCTCATCAACGAAATAATTTGATGTTTATTTCAATTTGAACATATGCATAGTCTTTGACCCAGTAATTCAACTCATAGGCAAGTTTTGTACATTTGCACAAATATAAATATATATCTTATTAGAGTAAAAAGTTGGAAACAATTCAAATTGTCAGAATTTTTAGCAAGGCAAATTGCCACTTGTGATGGTTAATTTTATGTGTCAACTTGACTGGCCATGGGGTGCCCAGAAAAATATTATTTGGGGTTTGTCTGTGAGGGTATTCCTAGGTATTGGTATTTGAATCAGTGGACTCAGTAAAGTAGATTGGCCTTTCCCGGGTATGCAACCTCCAAATCCACTGGGGGTCTGAATAGAAAAAAAAGGAGAAAGGAGAAATATTTTTTTCCTGTCTCACTGCATGAGCTAACGTCTCATCTTATCTTCTGCCCTCAGATGGGATTTACACTGTTGGTTCTCAGGCTTTTGGAATCAGACTGAATTAAACGACCAGTTTTCCTGTTCTTCAGTTTCAGATGGCAGATCATAACATTTGTCAACCTCCATATTCACGAGTCAATTTCTCACAATAAATCTCCTTTTGTGTATATATATATCCTGTTGGTTTTGTTTCTCTAGAGAACACTAATACACCACTCAACTAGAAGCTACATTTCCCAGCCTTCCTTATACCTAGAGGTACTTTTGTAACTGAATTCTGGCCAATCAGATGTGAATAGCAGTGATGTTGGCCATTCTGGGCACACATCTAAAGAGAAACTGCTCACTCTTCACTTCCTCTGTCCCCTCCTCCCCATACTGTGGTCCATATTGTGGAGAGAAACCAATTCCTCTCGTATAAATGAGGAAAACACTCGAGAGGATGGCGGACCAGCAAAATAAATGAAATCTGGGTACCTAAAAACTGTCTTGGGGAGCGCCATCTAACCCTCCTGGGACTTTTGTGTGAGAGGAAAAATATACTTTTGATCTGTTTAAGCCACTGTTATTTGGTTCCAGTTTAAGAGGATGAAAGGATACTCTTAACTAATACAGTAGTAAATGCACATGCACTGAATGTGTGACACTGAAATGTGAACACATACCACTTATCAGTGAAAAACTGTTGCCTGCCATATCAGTAAACAAAGGATTTGCAGCCATCGAGCCATCACATTACAGCCGCTCACATTATGGTGAGCTCTGAGGGAACTCAGGATAGAAAACGGATGCCTGCCACCCAGCAGTCAACTGCTGCAGCCACCCCAGATGGTGCACCCTGAGGAGACTCAGGATGAGAAAGCACAGGATACTGGCTCCAGATAGCTGAGGTGCACATCAAAGGAATAATTTCAGTGAGCCCAGACTCTTGCATTTTCCCATACATAGAAAAGCACTAAATTCCTTAACTTGAGATATCTGGTTTTCTTTAGTTAACCGTAATCTTTCAATGTTCCTACTACCTGGTCTTTGTTACAAAAACTCCGATATGTACTGGCTACTCCCTTACCTCTTTGGAGCAGTCTCTCAGAGCGAACTGTGGTGCTGTGTCCTGGACTTAAGTCCTCAGTTTTGTCTGCCAAATCAAACATAATTCTCAGCTTTTAGGCTGTGCATTTCTTTCAGTTGACACACTATAGACGCTTTTATCAGAATTCAAATACAAGTCCACATTCAAACCCCAAAGATCAACATTCTGACGTCTCCAAAACTCTGATAAAGATAAATATTGTGAGCAAATTAGATTTCATCTCAGTTACTTTTTCTTTTTTACTAACCTCCGAAGTAAGAGCCGTCCGTCAGCTTCATTTCTTTACTGGATTTTGTGATGACACCAGCAACACCATGTTGAATGAAATACATTTTTTTACCCACAGCTCCTTCTCGTATGATATAATCTCCAGGTTGAAACACCTCAAATCTCAACTTGCTCAGCATGGCAGTCACAAAATTAGGATCCGCATTAGCAAAAAGAGGCATTGTAGCCACTAGTTTTCGGCAGTTGAAGTTGACTATCTCCTAAAGATGGCAAGGGGAAAAAAAAAAAAAAAAAAAAAGGCCATGAAGAACCTAGTGGCAAGACAGGAATAAAGACACAGACCTACTAGAGAATGGACTTGAGGATATGGGGAGGGGGTGGGGTGAGATGTGACAGGGTAAGAGAGTGTCATGGACATATATACACTACCAAATGTAAAATAGGTAACTAGTGGGAAGCAGCCGCATAGCACAGGGAGATCAGCTCGGTGCTTTGTGACCACCTAGAGGGGTGGGATGGGGAGGGTGGGAGGGAGGGAGGTGCAAGAGGGAAGAGAAATGGGAACATATTGTATATGTATAACTGATTCACTTTGTTATAAAGCAGAAGCTAACACACCATTGTAAGGCAATTATACTTCAATAAAGATGTTAAAAAAAAAAAAGAGTAAACAAATATTAAGAGAGAGATTAATCATATCAGGAAGAAAAACGTGTGCTGAAATTAAAATCTACACATAACGCTGCGATTTAAATTAAGAACCAACAATACATAAATTCTAATAATCTACGTTATCTCTTCAAAACCAGGGATCATGTTTTATTATTGTGTTGAAATGTTGTATTCCCAGCACATAGAGTAGTGTAGGCATATATTAGACATCAATAAATATGAATTAAATATATACAAGTTTACCTTTTATAACTTCCCATTCATTTATTATTCTTTATATAAAATTAGAACGAAAATGTGGAAGAGTTTTAGTCTCCCTTTTATCTGTTTTTATGAAGAAAAGAAGCCACATCACTTCCTATTAG
The DNA here is from genome assembly GCF_028021215.1 of Eschrichtius robustus. Lineage (NCBI taxonomy): Eukaryota > Metazoa > Chordata > Mammalia > Artiodactyla > Eschrichtiidae > Eschrichtius > Eschrichtius robustus. Next base: position 37,480,870 of record NC_090825.1, read on the forward strand.
CCACGATGTTACCACTTCTGTGGTCCATTGTGTTGAACAATCTAATTTGTACCTACTGACTAGAGTTCTGAAACCAGGGCCCAGCTGCCAACAAAATGCCAACAGTATTTTGATGTTTTTTCTTAATGTCATTCACATTAAAGCAGGGAGACTTGATGTTGTTCACATTACACAAAAGACACTCTAACTATAATCTCTAACTATAAATTCAATCTGTTTCTGGGTTAGATCAGAAAATTACTCTTTCCAAACCTCCTGGGTTTCCATTGGAAGTTTTGGACTGGACAGAGGTCATATTTTCCTTTTCCTAAACTGTTTGTTTGTTTTATTTCTGGGATCAGGCCAACTCTAAATTAGGAGATTTATATGTTTGATTTCATTCTGTGGATTCTAGTCCAGATTAGACACAGTGCTATCACTAGGAACCAAAACAGGGATATGGGACCAACCAATTTTAATCCTGAAAGTTAGATACAGAACAGAATAAACAATGGGAATCTAAATTTTACCACAATGCCATTTCTCAGAAATATCTTCTCCAATGAGCCCCCAAAAGAACAGGGATGGACCTGAATTTGTGAACTTGCTTAGGAGACACAGAAAATGAAGTCACCTCTGCTAAGAGATGGGAAAAGGGCAAAAAGATTCAGAGGTATTAAAAGAGTCTGAGATCTGAATTCCTGCTTTGGTAATACAAACTTCTAGATTCCAAGACTGGGAAAGAAGAGTTTCCTCAATCTTCTTCATAAAATAATCTGATATTATTCTAGGATAGTTAAAAAAATTCCAGCTGATGCAGAGGGCACAGAATTTTGGGTCCAACATGGAAAAGAAGGTGTTTCATCCTCAACAATATGTTGTGAGTACCGCAGAGCAGAGAAGTATCTCTAACAGTGGAGTTTCATGGAGACTGGTAAAATATTTAAATATCAGCAGCGATAACCAGCAAGTGAACATAACAACAAAAAGAAGAGAAGGATAAACATATGGTACTTCATGCAGCATCATCCAAGCCCTACAATGCACAGTTGACCTGATGGGTAGCTATATCTAGGGCAATTTGTGGTCAATTTTAACTGGTGCTGAAGAGCTGTGGTGGGAGTGGGGGACTACAGTAAGTGCTCAATAAATATGCATACATGTATGAGTAGACCGAAGGAAGGAGAAAAGAAGAAAAGAAGGAAGGAAGGGGGCAAAAAGGGAAAGAAGGAAGATGGAATTTTGGCATTGGAAAAAAAGTGTTCACAAAGCCTAGTTTATATTCCTGTTGGGAAGTGGCTATTTAAAACTCTTAGAATGCTCTCTCAAGCCAATAGGTTGAGAAACAAGTCTTACATGTAATATAAAAATGTGTTTTTTACTATTCAAAATACTTCCATATAAAAACCACATGAAGATAAAAGGTGAACCATTCAAGGCACCCAAGGTAAGCACATGAGTTAAAAGACAAAAATATGTCATTAAAATGATCCGAATTGTTGTTTCAAAGTTAATGATTTCATGTGTAAAATGACATAGAAGGATCCCGCGTAGGAAGTTGAAAATAAATCATGTTGCAGAGAAAATAAGAGTTTTCAAACAAAAATAATAATCTTTTCATCTATGTTCATTGATTTGAACTATACAAATTTTTCTCTTCATTGTTTTCTTCCCTTTTATTTTAGAAAATAATTTTACAAACAATTAAACTGTCTTTATTTATATGAACAATTCTTTTTCTATGATGCATCACATATCCAGGTGCACCTTGGAACTGCCTTGATTATATCACTGCGAAGATAATTTCGTATTATTGTTAACTTGAAGGAATCCATTCATTTTTTCTGTCTCTGTGGAACTTTTACCTCCACTTGAATACTTTCTGATTTAAACTGTAAATTCTAACAAATATTTGACAGAAAAAGATGTGATGGGACAGAAAGTTATTTGCATTTAAAGGCTCTCCCTCTTCCCATGAAGTCTGCTTGCTCTGAGGGTGTATAGTTTAATGGAAACAATCAAGTGAGCCTAGAAGTTAAGCAAAACTTTTAGAAGCTCTTCTCCATCAATCACATTTCCTTATAGCACATTTTCCTAGGGAGAACATATTTAGTTAAGTTATTAATATCTCTCTATTAGTAAAACAAGACTTTTAAAGCTCTTCCTCCATCAATCCCAGGTCCTATAGCACACTGACTTAAATAAAACACACAGTTAAGTTATTAATATCTCTACTCTCCATCCAGATTCTTTATGGCAGTTGTTATAATGAGCTTTTTTAGCGATATGTCTGGCCTGAGTTAGGAGTATCGTCTATATGAAATAAATTGAGGAATGTTCACTCCCTAAGGGAATCAGACACGTGACTCTGACCTTAATAATAAAGTACTCCCAATTACCAGGTTTACTTCATAACTTAAAAATAGACAGTTATTTCTCTCCTGAAGCATCTTATCATACCAGAAAGTATGGCAGTGTTAGAAAACAAATAAGCAAACAAGCAAAAACACCAACAAAAAACCCTCACAATGAAAAGGATATTTCAAAGAGGCCAACTGAAAGAGCTACCTGACTAATGCTGTAACAATTGGAGTAACAAAACAAGTAATGTAATATTGGCTTAACCCCAAAGCATAAGATAAATATGAGCCTATACTTATATAAATAAATGATTGAGTAAATTAAAAAGTAGGGGAGGGCTTCCCTGGTGGCGCAGTGGTTGAGAGTCTGCCTGCCAATGCAGGGGACACGGGTTCGAGCCCTGGCCTGGGAGGATCCCACATACCGCGGAGCAACTAGGCCCGTGAGCCACAACTACTGAGCCTGCGCGTCTGGAGCCTGTGCTCCGCAACAAGAGAGGCCGCGACAGTGAGAGGCCCGCGCACCACGATGAAGAGTGGCCCCCGCTCGCCGCAACTAGAGAAAGCCCTCGCACAGAAACGAAGACCCAACACAGCCATAAATAAAATAAATAAATAAATTTTAAAAATTTTTAAAAAATTTAAAAAAAGTAGGGGAAAACAGACAAATTTCCTATTCAAATTCCAAATAAATCAACTTTTACCTCCTAAAAACAGCATAATACAACAATAAAACAACAACAAAGAAGAACCCTGCGTTTGATCTTACTTTGACATAATGTCAGTTTATTTAAGATGTGAAATTCTTTTTCAGCAGTCCTTCCCATTATTTTGCTAAAGTACGACAGGATTATTCACATTCATTGTTCGGTCACAGTGCAGAGAGTAACTCTGTAAACTATAACATAGATATGGTAAAGTACACAAATCTTAAACATACACAGATCTTATGTGAATTTTTCAAATATGTGAACCTATATAACCTCCCGGATCCACATACAGAACAGATTTCAGAAGGCTTCCTTTTTTCCTTTCCAATCAAGCCCAGAGGTTCTAGCTCTTCTGACTTCTATCACTATAAGCAGTTTTACTTGTACTTGAAATTCCCATAAATGGCACCACACACTGCAGAGTCTTCTGAGTCTTGCTTCTTTTGCTCATCATTATGTCAGTATGATTCATCCATGTTGTTGTGTGGTGGCAGTTCTTTCTTTTTATATTTCAGGCTGTATTTCATTTTAGGACTATACCACAGTTTATTTCTCCATTCTACTCTTCTTGACATTTGGTTTGTTTCCAGTTTTAGGCTAATAAAATAAGCCTGTTATGAATATTCTTGAAGTGCCTTATGCACTGATTTCTCTTGCATATTTACCTTAGGTTGGAATTGCTGGGTAATAGGATAAGCATATATTTAACTTTGGGAGATACTGCCAAAACTTTTCTAAAATAATTGTATTATTTTTCTCATATACCAGCAGTATATAAAGTTCCAATTGTCCTACATCCTTGGAAAATTTTGATGCTATCACTCTTTTTTAGATTTTAGCCATTAGTAGATATGTAGAGATACCTTACTAAAAATTTTTTTCTCATTGTGGTTTTATTTTACATTCCCCCAATGATTAATGTTGTTATGCACATTTTCATAGGCTTATTGGTCAGATGAATATCCTGTTTGGTGAAGTGTCCAGTCAATAGTTTTCCCTGCTTTTTCTATTGAAGGAGTCCTTTTTATATTCTTGACATGAGCTCTTTGTTGGGATATGCATTGCAAATATATTCTCCTCATCTGTGGCTTGCCTTTTCACTCTCAATGGTATCTTTTATTGTTATTGTTTTGCTGGTAATTTGATTTCTAGTTTGTTTAACTTTATGACAATAAGAAAAAAATGGGATTTGATATATTTAAATTGCTTCAAGAAGGATTTGTTTTAACCATAAATCTGTGCTTTGGAATCATGCATATTCTGAAACCCTGGGAAATTTTAAGCAACATCTTCTTTGTTATTAAAAAGAATAGCAATATTTTAACGTTCCTTCTAGCACTACAATTCTTTATTGATAACTTAAGTATCATTGTGGAAAGTTCCACTTTGTGAAACATTTAGTTCTCTTCCGTTCTACATTATTTTATTCCACACAGTATAGTTCTAAAAAGTTTTAAGCGTGGTCGCTATAAATATAATTATCATCATTACAATAATGAATCATAATCTTAACAAAACAGAGCTGCTGTTACATTGCTAAATTCCTACACCCAACACACTCTGTGTATTTTTAGACTCTGCGGAGCACGCAAGCGCTTCCTTCTAAGAACTTAAATCAGACATTCAAATGGCATCCAATGTTCAGACTTCCATGTTAACTTCAGAAACAAGTAAACACATATAGTCAAATCTATATCAAATGACACTTTATGACCTAGAACATCTTATAAACGGTGCTGCTGATGTTGTCCTACTTTTTTTTCAGTTCTGTAGCCTGGGGTAGTTGGAATCAAAACAGAGTCACTGGATATGCTAGGGATTTCTTTAAGGCAGAAATAATTTTAAGAATGAACACAATAAAAATGAGGCAATATTTATTGAATTCTTGTTGGTTCCAGGTACTGCTTTAAATAAAGCTCTACAAATAACAAGATTTAGTGAGCAGCCATTTTAAGCAGGCACTTCACATATTATGTCTCACTTATTCCTGGAGGAGAACAACCAAAGAGTAAACTTGAATTTGGTTTTATTTCCCCACGTATACAAAAGAACGAAGATAGTGGAGCTTAGAGAGAGGAAATACATTGCCCAAGCCTCAGAGCTTGAATACATCTAGAGAAACTCATCATTCTATTTGACTTCCAAACCATTGCTCATTCAACCCTACCATGGGACCTCCCTATTACCTGGGTCAAAGTCACAAAAGCTTAGCACTAAAATTAACCTATGCCCTTATGTTTTGCAATTCCTTGTGCTTTGGAATGAAAATAAAGTCACTTTTAGTATTTCATAAATTTTTAAATCTAAAACTTTCCCCATTTCAGACAAATATCTATTTACCTTTTTGCTTCAATACATTTCTAAGAATATTTACATTTTTAACTAATATGAATGCCACATTTTATGCAGTGTACGTATTTTCAGGGCAGATTATTACATGGTAATATATTTACTGTTATGGAATTCTTCAAAAACACAAAATTCTAGTTAAAAAATATATAAAAAGGATCTTGTTTGTGCTTATTATATGTGACCCAATTGCTATGAAAATATATCTGCTTGAACAATAATTAGTCAAAAATTATTTTGAAAACTAAGATGAAAAGTTTTATTTTGAAAACTAAAAACGGATTAGTTTCAAAAAAACTAATTATTTTGAAAACTAAACTAAACTATGTATTAATTTAATTTTATCTTCAATTATCAGCATTCATTTATATGTCTGGTAAATAAGAAGCATTTCCTCTGTACCAGAAATTAGGTAAGACGTAACTATGGAAGAAAACAAGTGAGATCTTGAAGCATGACTAAATGATTTGGAGTGATATTGATAAATAAGCCTCCTAGTCAACATGAACTCAGTTCCTCAAACAACCCCATGACATAGTCACAAATGATGAAGGGAAGTAATGGGGTATTGGTAGCTGAATTTATACAACAGTTAATAAGAAAGTAAGTATTGTAAACCTAGGGCCTAAAGACACTTAACAAGGGTGTTAGGCTTCAGGTGGCTGTCCTGAACCTGTTGCAGTTTTGTGTGAACAGGTGTACACTGTGTTAGTGTCTTATGTGAGACAGATGGAGCTTTCACAGGATTTTCAAAGGAGCCATTATCAGCAAGAGGGTAAGTACCGCTGGTCTTAATGTAGTACAATGACTGTGATGATGCTGATAGCTAATATTTATTGAATGCTTTGTGGTTTTGCCTTTAATTATAACAACAACCCAATGAAATAGCTATATTATTAACCCAGCAGTATAGATGAGCCAAAGCAGTTTCAAAGAGGTTGTCATGTCACAAAAATCACAGAGCAGGTAGGAAGTGAGCCCAATACTTAAAAGTATATAGTCTGTTCCTAGAACGACATTGTTTAACATGGTAGCCATTAGCCACATGGAGTTATTGACCACTAGTAAACCTTTAATTGATTTAATTTTAACCATTTAGGTTTAAAGTTAAAAGCTGATAATTCAGTTATTAGAAAATGTTAAACCGTTTGGAAAAACTTGCATAGGTGAATGTACTTTTCAACTGTAAATTTTATGAAATCTATATACAGATCAAGCAGTTCTAAAAAAAAATAACATTCCAGTCTAAATGTTCTGTCAGAATAGCCTTTGTCAAAAAGTCTACAGATAATAAATAGTGCAGAGGGTGTGGAGAAAAAGGAACCCTCCTACACTGTTGGTGGGAATGTAAATTGGTACAGCCACTATGGAGAACAGTATGAAGGTTCCTTAAAAAACTAAAAATAGAACTACCATATGATCCAGCAATCCCACTCCTGGGCATATATCTGGAGAAAACTATAATTCGAAAAGATACATACATGCACCTCAGTGTTCATTGCAGCACTATTTTACAATAGCCAAGATATGGAAGCAACCTAGATGTCCATCGACAGATTTAACTGATAAAGAAGGTGCGGTGTATACACACACACACACACACACACACACACACACATATACATAATGAAATATACATATTTATATTTATAAATATGTATATATATTTATATACATAAATATAAATATGTATATTTATATTTATAAATATGTATATTTATATTTACATATTATATTTATATTTCATTATACATAATGAAATCTACATATACATATACACACACACATATATATACATAATGAAATGGGAAAGGAAGGGGAAGGGATAAATTAGGAGTTTGGGATTAACATAACACACTACTATATATAAAATAGATAATCAACAAGCTCCTACTGTATAGCACAGGGAACTATACTCAGTATTATGTAGTAATCTATAAGGGAAAAGAATCTGAAAAAGAATATATACATCTATATATTTATATATGTATAACTGAACAACTGTGCTGTACACCTGAAATGAACACAACATTGTAAAGTAACTATACTTCAATTAAAAAATACACCAGATGCTGAAGACTTAATATAAAAAATGAATGTAAACTATCTCATTAATGATGTTTTTATACTGATTACATGTTGAAATTATAATACGTTGAATATATTTAGTTAAAATTTATCATACTTAATTTCACATATTTTTTTATTTTTAAAATGTAACTACTAGAAAATTTTAAATTACACATGCAATATGATTCACATTGCATTTATACTGGACCTAGAGCACTACTGCAAAAGAAACATGATGTAATATGTGAGGGGATATGGAAAGTAGAATGCAGTTCTGGATTTTTAAAAAATCTTCATGTTAAGTATATTATTTATTGAAGAATCCAACAAAACAAACAAGGTATAATTTTTTGATATTTATTTATACTTTGAAGAGAGAGGTGAAACAGAATGTGAAACTTTCATAGAAGACTAAAATGAGGTTTAGTTTGACTCTTGGAAAGATTAGATTTAGATCCTAAGACTTCTAAGAAGAGTAGATCAATATCCGGAAATTGCAACCAGTTTTTTAAGTAACCTCACTGAAAAGCTCTAAGGAAGTCATCTGCAATCATTACCTTTAAGACCACTACGTGAAGTTTGTGAGGCAATAAATAAATAAAATAAAAAACATCCATATCGGCTTCTGAACAGTCCTTAGTGTCCTAGGAGAGGGCACGTCTGAAATGACTGCTGGAGTGTCCAACACAGAGGGGGCTGCATAGAAAATGCCCAGAGTGTGGTAAAGTTTGGCTCTGTGGGTATGATGTAGAACGATTCTTGGGAAATAACAGAATATACTTAGGATTAGACTGTGGGACCTCGCCCTTATCATGGCTCTCAGGATGACAGTGTCAATAAGGGGAAAAAAAATGGTTTTGATGACTTGCCAAAGATGGCATTCTCCTCCTTGGATGTATTCATGATATTTTTCTAAGATACAGTTTGCCAGGCTCCCATCCAGATTCAGAGAATCTGAATCTAAATCTTCAGGGGATATGAAAAAATCTCTGTTTTTAAAAACACATTTCAAGTCATAAGCAGTCAGATGTGGAAACCACGGTTCCTAAAATAAAGAAGTATCTGAAAGTTTACATCTAGTTGAGGAAGGAACATATATATGTATATATTCAGTATAAGATAATGGTAAAAAAATAAAATAAACATGGGTTAGACTCTCTCTCTCTCTCTCTCTCCAGTGTGCGAGTGTGTGTGTGTGTGTGTGTGTGTGTATGTATCTGGGCTCAGTCCCTGATACCAAAACTAATTGACTCAGGGCCTGTAGAAAGTGACTCATACTCTTCAAATCTTAATCTTTTTGCCTGTAAAATGGAGATAACACTAGCAACTCTATCATAGATAATTGTGATGATTAAATTAAATAACACAAGGAAAGCATTTAAGTTCACTAAATGTTATCTATTATTTACCATTATAACTACAGTTGTATTATAAACCAATATCTGTTAAAATCAAATGAATGGTAAAGACTATATATTCTACAAAATTTCAAAGAAACAAGACGTCAGGGTAATTTGGTAAGAAAATATTAGGTCAGATTTTTAAAAAAAGGCTGAGTGGGGAACTGGTTATTAAAGCCCAAAGTCAAGGTAGGTGCAGGGGTTCAGAAGGTAAAAATGACAAGACAGTGTTAGGGCACAGTCAGTGAAATTCCCTTTCGGCCAAACTCAAGGAATAAAATATAGGATTCTTATAATGAAACTGCCCTAATGATAAAATAAATTTGGAAGGTGAATTGTAAATTAAATACACATTCTATTTTTTTAAAGAAAGCACATGGGGGAAATTAAAAAAAAAATTCCCTCAGCATTTCCAACTGGCTTATATTGATCTGGTGGTTTGTCTTCTAACTTGCAAGATAGTTGCATGTATCAGTACATTAGCCCATACAAATCTTAACGCTTGAAAATGTTTTAAACATTTTTCCAAACATTGACTAACAACTTAGGTACCTGCTTCAATTTCTTAAACTCAAAGCATTTCCCTTGATTTCTGTGTCCCCATTAGGGAGAATTTATGTTGAGCTGTTTCTCTAGCTGGGATAACCTGTCCTATTTTTTTTTTTAAAGAAAACGTTTAGCTCTCTTTATAACTCCTAAGTAATTTGAATATAAAAAATTATGCAATAAAATTCAAAAGTAAGAAATACTTACTTTTAATATTTATTTTGGGGAAGTTAAAGGAGTTAGAGATAAGATAGTGAAGACTGATGAATTAATATAGTGTGCCTCAATTTTAGTTTATTGTAGTTTTCCATCTCATTAAAGAAGAAAGAGTAATCAATTTTGGTATGCACAAATTGTATTTTTAAAAATCTTTAGAAACAAAATGAATATACACACATCCCTCAAAATATGTAAAAGAAAAAAATCTCTACAGTTTCATCACCTTAATGAAAGTAATTTAATATATTTATGTATTCTTTTAATATAATCTCTTATTCACCTTAACATAGTTGTAATCATAATATACATTCAATATTTGTTTCTTTTCCCCCCACATTTATAACATAAAATATTTCCTATTTTGATATATGATCCTCATTGCCATTCTTTTTAATGGCCACACAATATTCCATCTTGTGTTAATCATAGTTATATTAAGAAAAATCCAATAGAGATAGAGAGAAAAATAGTCTGCAATGGCCTCAAATATTGGCAAGCTTTAATATTTTTCGCGATTTCTTATTTTGAAACTCAGCTATAGCATTAATTGCTAGATTCATAGTCTCTTCAAATTATGAGTTAAAAGGTAATTAGCCTAAAATCTCTGCATATACAAATGGCAAATTATCATTAAGTGGCTTAAGTGAAATCTGCCTGCTTGTAAAGGATAGACCAGAACAGGATGGATTTTGAGAGATACAGATTCAAAAATTTAAATGTTTTCTGTAGTTACAGCTATCACATCCATCTAATTTGGTTTTGAGATATTAAATCACATTTAAACTTTACAATATGAATGCAAATGAAGCTTGAAATTAATTTGGTCTTAGCATACTCCTACTGTTTTGCCTTCCTAGAATATAGGAACATGTTACTCTGTTAGGTATCATGCAGGATGTCAGCAGATGACATGAAATTCTCTTAGCATTCACTTAAATTTGATTGTACATGAAAGAAAAGACGTAGAAACAGACCAAAAAAGCCTAAATCAAAAAAGTGTATATTGACAATGACAGTGTTCATTGGTGACTTAGTATCTCTGCCCCACTTTGGAATCCCAGGTTTGAAGCTCACTTAGGATTTGTGTAAACACCAGCAGAGTGCAGCTCCAGTGGCCTGCAAACTGTAAACAAGGTGTAAGAGTGATTTGCAGAATAGGAATGAAGCCTACTTGACCGGGTAAAAACAGATTAATTTGGACTGTCAAATACAGCAAATATATCAAACAGCTAAACTAAAAAAATATTATTAAAACAGGACCAGCAGATAGTACAGTGAGTTAGAAGACAATTCTGAGAGGTGATTTGGAGAATTTGATAAAAACCTATATTTGAAATTTTATAATAGAATCCACATAAATTCCTTTCCATCATTAACTGGTCAGCAATAGAAATAACCCCTGCATAACAGTATGTGTACATGTGCAATGGACATGAGGAAATCAGGCCACACCCTAAAACCAGGTAGTCATTCTAAGATGCATTAAACATTCATTTATCTGTCACGTTAGTTAGATTTGTATGGAGCGCTGCATGTGTTGACAAGCATTATGGGCTGAATCGTGATGCCTCAAAATTCATATGCTGAAGCCTTAACTCCCAGTACCTCAGAATGTTCCTGAATTTGGAGATAGGACCTTTAAAGAGGGGATGAAGTTAAAATGAAGCTGTTAGGGTGGGCCCTAATCCAATCTGACTGCTATCCTTATAAAAAGAGGAAGTTGGGCACACAAAAAGAAAGGTGGCCGTCTGCAAGCCAAGGAAAGAGGCCTCAGAAGAATCCAAACCTGTCAACGTCTTGACCTTGGGCTTCCAGCCCCCAGAAGGGTGAGAAAATAAATTTCTGTAGTTTAAGCCACTGTGGTATTTTGTGATAACAGCCCTAGCAAATTAACATAGCAAGTTAGGCTGGACAAAGTGTGGCAGGAAAGATGAAGCTGCCCCCTCTATCTGTCAGGACATAGCAGCACCTCAGCTCTGAAAGTAAGGTGGTGGCAGGAGTAAGATACATGAGCCAGCTAGGCTCGCTCTGAGGCGGTGCGGAACACATGCACACACTGCAACAACTTCTGAGCTCTTCAGTCTGGGGTGAAATGAAACAAAATAAAAAACTTAGCTACATGAAAAAAGGATTTTGCTTTATTTTTGTATTGAGTGTGAAGTATCATGGGCATTTAGTTGACAAGAGCTACAGGCAGATGGAAATGGCTTTAGAGTCAGGACTGGAGTTATAAGACTGGGTGCTCTTCTACAAGATTTTTTTAGATTTTTATAAAATATGTACAGCAATATTTATAGTTTTAACCATTCCCACGTGTACAATTCACAATAATATTCACAATGTTGTATTACTATCACCACTATCTATCTCTACCTAGAACATTTTCATCGATCTCGACAAAAGTTCTGTAGCCTTTAAACTATAACTCCCCCCTTCTCCCTCCTCTCAAAACTTTGATAACTTCCATTCACTCTCTGTTGTTATGAATTTGCCTATTCCAGGGCCCTCGTAAGTACAACTATGCAATATTATCATAGGACTAATTTTTGAAGTCCTAGAAATAAACATTGCCTCCCAGAAAAATATTGGGTGAGGGGGGAAGTAGTGGAGCAATGTTAGGAAAAATCAAGGAAAAGGCCCAGTAATCTGGCTCTTGTTCAATGACACAGACTGTCTTCTCCCTGACCCTTCCGGTTTCTCTGATTCCCTATTCTCCACATTCTCCCCAGCACTTGTTATATCTTGTCCTTTGATAACAGGTGTGAGGTGCTATCTCATTGTGGTTTTGACTGGCATTTCTCTAATGATCAGTTAAATTGAGCACCTTTCCATATATCTGTTGGCCATTTGAATGTCTTTTTTGGAGAAAAAAGTCTATTCAGGTCCTTTGCTCTTTTATAATTGGACTATTTGTTTTCTTGCTATTGAGTTATGTTGAGTTGCTTATATATTTTGAATGTTAACCTCTTATCAGATGTGTGGATTGCAAATATTTTCTCCCATTCCACAGGTTGTCTTTTTATTGTGTTGATCATTTCTTTCATACTGCAGAAGCTTTTTAGTTTGACGTAGTCCCACTTATTTGTTTTTGATTTTATTGCTTGTGCTTTGGGTATCCTACCCAAAAAAATCATTGTCAAGACCCATGTTAAGAAGCATTTTCCCTATGCTTTCTTCTAGGAATTTTATGATTTCAGACTCATACATTTGTCTTTAATCCATTTTGAATTTTAGTGTGTAATCTCTGATTGTCTCTGGCAATTAATCATATGTGACTTCCTACATTTCTTGTATTTTTAGTAACGTATTTTAACTTTTTCTTCATAGTTCTTTTCACGTATTTCCATCTTGACTCTACAAGCACACAGTAAGCACTGTGAGACTGGAAACCACATTTTATAATTTACCTTCCCACACTTAAATCAATATCTTGCACACATTAAGAAATCAATAAATGTTTTTTGTCTGTTTGTTTTCTAGAAACAGGGGATGCAGGGGGAAAGCTCTAGACCAAAAGAGAGAAGAAGACCCAATTTCTTTGCTTGGTAATGGAACCAAGATCAGGCCACTTACATAAATTTTCTAGCCTTTGGTTACTGTGCCTCTTACATGTGTATATGATAATTTATAAGATCCTTGTAGAGCTTTGCAATACTATGATTCTAGCTTATTTTAATTACTCTGAACTAAAGACATTTTAAGGAGACATTTAAAAAACCAACAAGCATGTGCTTTAAAAAAATTATTCAGAATTGCACTAAATAAATATGCATGCAAATTATGATTTCTTCCCTAACAGTGTTTTCCACAAATTAAAGGTCAGAAGGACAGTATTATACTCTCAGCCCGATTCATGTTCTGTGAAAATGAAATATACTGACACCCTATATTCTACTGGGACACTGATCTGTACCTATTTTCAGTCCGCGGCCCTTCACACTCCATTGTTTAAAAATAGATCAGTTCTGAATTTTGGAGACAGACATAGAAGGGCATTAACCTCTTTCTTGATTGTTAAGTTTACTTTTTGCTGTAATCGAATCAGTATAAATCTGATCATGATAAAAATAGACCTTCTTACTTTGTACACATTCCAACAGGCTCTCATAAGCAGAGGGGTATGGCTCACTGAATTCTTCTAATTAGTTTTTAGTTTTAAATATACTCCTCCTTTTATTAAAGCGTCAGCTGTTTCTGATTCTAACATTTCAATGTCAAGTTTTGATGCTAAGACACTGTCTCCAGAAGGCTGGCTATTAAAACGGAGGAAGGGCTTATTAGCAGATTGTTTGAATAAATTCCCAAAGAAATGAGACATATGATAAGGCTAGACTCGGTGCCCCTCTGGTGTATGGCCTAACACCCTCTGAATGACCCACTCATAGCACTTACCCACAGTTATAATTGCTGATTAAATTTCTGTCTCTCACTAAGTTGTAAGAGCCATGAGGGCTGGGACTATCTTTGATTCTTCACTGAATCATAGTTATAACAAGAATCAAATTTTACTGTGTACTTACTATATGCCAGGCACTTTCAAACTTTTAACATTTTTTTCTCATTTAATTTTAAAACAACTCTGTGAGGTACTTACCATCATTCATATTTAAAGATGAGGAAAGTGAAATACGTACATGTTATGAAATAGCCCAAAGTTGTACAGATACTAAGTTGTGGAGCTGCATTTAAATGAGGTTGGTGGCACTATGGAGAACAGTGTAGAGGTTCCTTAAAAAACTAAAAATAGAACTACTGTATGATCCAGCAATCCCACTCCTGGGCATATACCCAGAGAAAACCATACTTCGAAAAGATAATGCACCCCAATGTTCATTGCAGCACTATTTACAATAGACAAGACATGGAAGCAACCTAAATGTCCTTTGACAAAGGAATGGATAAACAAGATGTGATACATATATACAATGGAATATTACTCAGCCATTAAAAAGAATGAAATAATGCCATTTGCAGCAACATGCATGGATACAGAGATTATTATACTAAATGAAGTAAGCCAGACAAAGACAACTATCATATGACATTGCTTAAATGTGGAGTCTAAAAAGAAGGATACAGATGAACTTATTTATAAAACAGAAACAGACCCACAGACATAGAAAATAAACTTACGGTTATGAAAGGGGAAAGGGGGGGAGGGATAAATTAGGAGTTTGGGGTTAACATATACACACTACTATATATAAAATAGATTACTAACAAGGACCTATTGTATAGTACAGGAAACTCTACTAAATACTCTAATAACCTATATGGGAAAAGAATCTGAAAAAGAATAGATACAGTATCTGTATATGTATATGTATATGTATAACTAAATCACTTTGCTATACACCTGCACCTGACACAACATTGTAAATCAACTATACTCCAATATAAAATAAAAATTGGAAAAAAAATGAGATTGGTGGAACTGGGGCCAAAGAAATGAGACATATGATAAGGCTAGACTTGGTGTGCCTCTGGTTTACCCATGAGGCTGCATAGTTCCTCCATAGTAGGTTTTCACTCATGATTTGAAAGTATACATATAAATATTCATGGCACTGAGAATATCATAAAGGCAATTTAAACTATTCAGAGCAATGAAACTGAAGGCTCCTGAGCAGCCAGGGGAAAACAGGAGCATATTTTAAGTGGATGGAAGGAGAAGAAAAGGAGGGAAAGCCAGGGCAGGTAACAACTGGGAGGGAGAGGAGGTCTCTAGAGATCACTAAAGTCCATCTTTGCAGACTCAGAATTTTAATTAGACACAGTCACAGAGCAACTAGAGAGTGAAGATTATAGATGATAGATAATGGATGCATCACATAATAGTGGCTCTAATTTAAAATGCCAAGTTTCTGAGTACCATCGTAAGTATTTTTCTCAGAAAACTGTAGTTGTTCCTTTACTTTCTGGTCCATGTATATTAGTTCACAGTGACACGAAGATAATTTTTTAAGATGACTTTACAATCACTTCTCAGAATGCTGATAATGCCAGTGGGGTCAGTGCTCGGGTCAGATGGTCTAGTCCGAGGATGAAGAACACAGAGATTTATCTGCCACTCTGAATATTCTACATCCTGAGGTGGCTCACTACTTAGGTTTGGACAGGGAATCCAGCAACTTTTGTTTTATGTGCCACTGACAATATGCTAGGCACAGCTGGCATAGCAATGTAAGAAAAATAGTATTTATTTTCTATCTATCCCATGGATATTATTATAGAGATTGGACAAAACATTTACATATTTCTTATAATGGTACTCTATTGGAATATTCCCCCACCCCCCAGGTTTACTCTGCAATAAATCACTAATGTGTATAAACCTTGAGAAAGTTAAAAAGAAAATAAAAACAACCACATGCAAAATAGGTCCTTCTGGCTTACAGTGTATACATCAAAACAAAATCACAGAGGAATCTAAAGATGCCAGCATCCTTTTGTTATACATTAGAAACCATATTCTCCATAGTATAATCTAAAGTGATACTAAGAAAGTTCTGTGCCCACAGTACTTCATAGTTCTGGGCATCACCTTTCTTATGCATGCCAGCATCTCTGTTGTGTCTACAAAATGCTCTCTCCAAGCTCTAATAATCAATGATTCTTTGAGATCCTTATTTAATTTGCCTTTGTTTATTTATCCAATAAGTAGTTATTAAATATGTACTATCTAGGGAGTAGAGCTATCATGGAAATCAAGAAAGATAAAGTCCTGGCTTTCTTGGATCCCGAGTTCCAAGAATGGAGAATTAACACATAAATAAAAAGGGACAACAAGGCAACAGAGTGATGTGTACACAACAACAAGGATGATGTGATGGAGAATGACTGCAAGGAAATTAATTTAGATGAACTTCTCACGGAAGGCCCCAGGTAACATTTGTATTGAGATTTGAACAATGAGTCAGGTATTTGTTGAAGGCTTTTCAGCAATTTGTCTCCAATTGATGAAAAAGATAAATCACCTAATTTCTGCACAGAAACGCTTTCAATAAAGTAGTGCTTTCAAAATATCTACTAGCTGAATTAATTTGCGTATGCATGGTATGAGTTTTTGGTAAGAGCTTTCAAAGGTCACACAAATGATATTCTTCCTGCCATTTTACATCTTAGAGATTCTTCATATTTAAAAATATTCAAACACATTGAAAAAAATGTCTGGGGAATAAACCGGATATAACATAATATAGATTTAATTGATTATGAGTAAGGAATAATTTTCATATTCATAAGCATTGCATTTTACTTTCTTTCTATATTTTAAAGCAATGGGTTTTTTGCATAATTTTTTTAGAATCTAAAGTTTGACCTGCCCTTCACTTTTGTACATTCCTGAGTACCCAGACTTGTGTTAGCAGAAATCACTGCTCTTAAGTATACATTAGCATCTCAAATTATGCAAAATACTTTCTTAAAAATGAGCCTTCTGGACAATGAAGTATTTTAAGTTAAAAGTCTTGTTAAAATGTAAGATGGTTGTTGGCTCTAACGTGAATATATGATTAACAATTATATGTGGTGTGTGTATGTGCACACAATGCAAGTCTTACATTTTTACCTTTTATTATAAAATACATATCAAATAATCTAGCTTTCCCTTTCTAAGTATCCTAGTTTCATTCATTTTATATTTATTGTAGCAATCATTCAGTGTCTTCTGTTGTGTGCCTTCAAAGTGCCAGGCACTTTGTGGATACTAGAGGCACAACTGGGACCAAAATACATCTTTGCACAGATTAATGCCTCATCTTCTAAATTGGAAGACAGCTTTTGAAAGGTGGAATGATGTATTTTACTACTTTTAAAATATTTCTGTATATGTATAACTGATTCACTTTGTTATAAAGCAGAAACTAACACACCATTGTAAAGCAATTATACTCCAATAAAGATGTTTAAAAATAAATAAATAAATAAATAATAAAATAAAATATTTCTTGTGATCTACCACTATGACCTGAATATAGCAGGTATATAAGACTACAATTTAATAGGGAGCAAGACATATTTCCCACTGTTCTTACTGAACTTTTCTGCATAAAACATGTCTGGCTTTTTTACATCTAGGTTTCATTTTGAATAATGGCTTCTGTTATCTCTCTGCCAATGTCTTTGCTAACTTTCCTATTCTACTCTTCCTGTTCCCCTAAGGTCTTAATTCACATTAAATTTAGGCTTTTGTGTGACTCTGATGCCAGAAGAGCAACAGCTGAAGAGCAGATGAACAAATGGAGAACGTGGTTTTCACCTTTTTAAGGTGTTAAGTGTTTGAGCATCTCATGCTTCTACTTCTAGGATCTCTAATGTTATTAAGTAGCCATGATTCTTACCCTGTTTTTCACTCATAATTCTGTTAAAGACCATTCACTCAATAAATATTTAATGAGCTCCCATCAAATACTAGTCATTAGAGATACAGAGATATTATGGCACGGTCTCTATCCTCAAGAAGCTCACAGTCTTGAAAGAGACAAACAGTAAACTGACAAATGAAAATACAGTGATAGACAGTGGTCAGGGAAAATGTATGAAGGTTCTGCCTGGTAAGACTGTTTGATGGAAAGCTGAAGGTAAGCTGGGTAGAAAGGACTGAAGATAGAGAGGGTAGCATGAAGAAAGGCAAAGAGGCAATCAGCAACATTTCTCCCCACCCCGCCAGGAAATTATCAACAATTTTCTGCTGATGAAGCATGAATGTAAAGAAATGAAGATGGAGGCAGACCAGGGGGCATCTCAGGTGCCATGTCAAGCAGCTTGAACTTTTTCTTGAAGGGGATAGGAGGTCATGGTTAGGCTCTGAGAAGAAAGTAATGTCAAACTAGTGTTGTATATCAATCAATATGGTAGCCCTGAGATGGGATGCATTTGTGCTAATTGACATCAAAGGCAGGAAGAAAAGTGGTGAGTGCACTTAAGAAGTTGAGGTAAAAGATGCTGAGACCCTGAACTATGGCATTTGCAAATATAAGGAAAACATTAGTCTAACTTAATGATAGAATAGTTGTAGGAATTGAGGAAATTGGAGGTATGTCTATTGATGGCTTTAAGGGGATAAAAATGAAAAGTGGAATTTTTTCCACTGAAGATCAGAGTAAATTAAAGTATGGCAAGATAAAGCAGTTAATAACATACACATGATTAAGAACATTTTCTTGTTATCCTGATTTTACATTACACTGAGCATTTTTAGCAGGGAGGAATGCTTCCCGTTTAAGCATGCAGCTTCTTAGGGTTCATTTTTATGTTCACTTTTTCTGTTGGCTTTCTGTATTCCCTCAATGACATTTTATGCTAGAATCCTTACTTTTCTGCTTCTTTGAAATAAATTTTTAGTTTTACTGTGTCCTCCTGCCTATTGATTCCATCTTAATCCCTGATACTGTCTCTTCAATTACCTTTGTCTCCATGCTATGGTCTGTCCTACCCTGCCTTTGAATCCCACCAGGACCTTTAGAACCCAGCTTGGTTCTAGTGTCCTGAACTTCTGCCTCTTAGTGAAAGGAATTTGGATTTAAAATAAATTCTGTCATCCTACAGAGAGATAAAGCAAAGCATATTGATAGATTTTTTTTAAAAATGATGCATTACTTTTTTTTTAACATCTTTATTGGAGTATAATTGTTTTACAATGGTGTGTTAGTTTCTGCTTTATAACAAAGTGAATCAGCTATACATATACATATATCCCCACATCTCCTCCCTCTTGCGTCTCCCTCCCACCCTCCCTATCCCAACCCTCTAGGTGGTCACAAAACACCAAGCTGATCTCCCTGTGTTATGCGGCTGCTTCCCACTAGCTATCTATTTTACATTTGGTAGTGTAAAAAATACAAAGTTTTGATTCTATTTCTCAAAGCAAAAATATTTGTACATTCTTATTTGATTGAGGACTCTAGAGAAAATAAGCTAATCAATAGCAGATATTTAGCTCCTTCTATTTCCAAAACTCTTAACTGATGTCTTAAGGCTTAAAAAAATACAAATAACTTTTAATGGATGCAGATACTTAGGGATGGTTATAAATGGTAAAGATGTTAGTTGAAATAGAAATATTTATTGACTCTTTAACATATGCTACATGTAGTAGGAATTTCAAGAAAAATTTAAAATATAGATTAAATGGTCTTTGCTCTTAAAGAACTTTCAAGACAAAAGTGGAGGAAACTAATGTGGAAAAATCGTGATAATAGACAAAATGGAAAGTAGCACACAAGCATTATGGAGTCAGTGCACTGGGGGTTAGGGAAAAGAGAGACCAGATCTAGTCTGGACAATCAAAGGAGGTATAAATAAAGAAATATTATTTATTACCTTTGCCAACAGATGAGAAATATCTGGAAAATGTATGATGCAAGTTGAGAAATTAGAATTGGTTTTTCAAAACAGTAAGTTGCACAATTTGGCTATAGGCCACTTTGGAACGTGTACGGCAACAGGGAAAAATAAAGCTGGAAATTCAGCAAGGATCAGAGCATAGAAGGGCTAGAATATGAGCCTAAGGAGGCTATAGTTGATTTAATTTGTAATGTAAAGACTGAACATTTCTGAGCAGAGACATGACTAGCTCTTACACGTAAAAGAAGATTAATCTGGCATCGCTGCTTTAAATGGTAGTTAGAGAAAACAGACCAAAGGTTGGAAGGTAAACTAAGGGGATATTGCAAATAGTCCATGTGAGAGGAATAAGGTTAGGGTAAGGGCCTTGGGAAGGGAGACAAGGGCATAGGTGTAAGATATATTGTCACAGTGAATTGACAGCATTTGGTAATTGACTGGATGTGCAGAGCAAAGAAAGATTTTTTAAAAAGACAAAAATTTTACATTCCAAATGACTCGAAAGAATAACTAAAACATTTACAGAGAGAGAGAGAGACTTCAAAGGATAAATGGTTTAGTGATGCAAGATAATGACTAACACATAGCTTACTATACATACATACGGCAAAGGGATATCATGTAGCTTTTAAGAAAACAGAGGTTATGGCAAGAACTTGGAGCTCAAATTTACAGAACCGCAGAGTGAGATGAAATAAATATGAGACTAAAACTCAGAAATTCAAAATGAAAAGCCAATGGCTCAGTAATGGCTTAGTGTTAAAGAAGCTCCCAAAAGAGGTTCAGGATATGTGTTTTATTGAGTTTAAAAGAACCACCAGTGGCTCAAAGACAAAGGATTTGATGCTTAAATGTTCACTTATAATTTTCAAGGAAACAATTTTGGTAAAGAAGTGGAGATTGAACCACAATGCAATAATTATAAAGCAATCTTTCGAGAAGGTTGGTAGTAAAAGAAAGGAGAAAGAGAAAGACAGTGTAAGAAACACAAACACTCAAGAGAATGTTCTTTTGATCTAGGGGTGACCTGTACATTCTAGTGGGCAGAGGGAAGGCTTCTAGGGAGGGATGGAAAGGAGATGCAAGGCCAAGAAGTGGTTATTGATGTTGCCAAGTGTTTTAATGAGGCAACAGGAAATGAATTACTCCCAACGGGTCAGGTCAGTCTGTGATCAGGGTGCAGGAGATGAGTAAGGAAAATGAAGATAGGAGGAAAGCAGAAATCAAAAGGAAGTTAACGAAACAGTTTGACGAGCATGAGATGAGAGAGTGGAAAACTGGGAAGATATGGGCAATGAGGACACAAGAAGGGACTTTGTAACTAGGGACACAGAAAATAAAATGATATCCTGAGAATCATAATTAGAACAGTTTCCAGTCTTTTTTCAACATAAGTGCCTGTAAATGGGAGAACCTAAGGGCAAATAAGGGGAAAAACCAAGATGTTTTAACACTACATTTTAATTTTTCTTTTAAGTAGTGTCAAAGCATGGAATGGAGGATTTCCCAGGAAAGGAGAAAGTAGACAATGATCTTGCACACGGAGACTGAGGACTGTGAATCTTACCTCTCTCAGAGGATCATTGAGTTCATTGAGAATATTTTCCTCATCAAAGATTTTGCCTTGGTATCTGTGTTCATAGTAATCATGTATCTTCTGACGCATATCAGCTGGTAACTTATGGAATGACATGTATTGTTCCACTTGCTTATACTGTAAGGAAAGGAAAAAAGGAAATTAGAAAACATTGTTAGGCTGTATGAGAAATCGTCGTGTTACTTTGTGGTGCTATATTCAATAATATTTGAGTAACAGTAACAAAAAGAAGAAATCCTTTAAGGGGAAGGAAATAATGTACTAGGTTGTAATGTACCTACTCTGTGTCACAGACTGTAGAAAGCATTTGTTTAGTTGAACATTTCCTGTAAAGACCTGAGATGTTATAGAGAGGAAGCATGGAAGGAGCTCAGAGGTAACTGGGTGCAGCCCCAGAAAAGCCAGTGATGAGGCAAGAAAACAAAATGTGATGCTATTTTTTTTTTTTTTTGATTTTTTTTGAGCTGAGTTCTAAAAGAAGTATGAAGTTGCTGTTTAACTCTTCATTTGGAGAAAGAATCTCATAACTTTGGATAGTACAAAAGGTCTTATCTTAGACCTTTATAGCAAAAGATCAGACCTAATTAACAACTGAATCTGGAGGCAGAAAGCTTGGCAGCTATTTGCAAGTCATAGATACTCAAGCAACACTCGTGCCCTGTAAATTAAGAGACTGTGTCAGGCTTCAATTTAGGACGTAGCAAAATATCAGAATGAGACTAGATCCACATAATTTTATAGCTGAAACTTAATTTAGACATTTAATTTCATTTAAACAAGTAGTACTTAAACTTGATTGTTTATAAAACTTGGGGTGAGGTCTTTTGGGAATGCAGATTTGCATTCTTAACTCCAGATATTGATTCCATTGAGGTACCTGCCTTTGTAAATTTATACACATACTCATATACATATACATATACATACGCACTTAAAAAAATCCCTGCAAATCAAACAGGAACATAGAAGCATGGAGATTACTTGGAAGCTTATTAGAAGAGAATTTCAGGCTTTACCTCAGAGCTGTGAAATCAGAATCTGCATCTTAAGAAAGATCCCCAGATGATTCATACACATTTAAGTTTGAGAAATATTCCCTCGATGTTTCAAATGCAGGTGGTCATAAGACTATACTTTGAAAAAATTAGTTAGACCCCCCCCAAATTAGTTTCATTGTATGTATGATAAAACTGAGTACAAATTAAAAGGTAGATAATAAAACTGGATGAAGATACTGGAATAAAAATCTTTCCTTAAACACAACACATTTGACATATTATCTATGAAAAATTTTTTTCAAATCTTTTCCTGATAACAGAGTTCAGACTAGAAGATCTAGGTGACTGGACTCCCTGCCCATAATTACCGTAATTATAATTGGTAATTGATAATACATATATCTAATGGGAAACAGCAACCCATTGTATTGTATTCCTTCAAATTTTTTTACATAATTTCCTTACACATAACATTCATATTTTTGGACATTCCCTTTTGGAGTTTAGTATTCTCAAAGGAAATACAACTTTGTCATGAGATTCCTTTATTTGGTCACCAGACTGTTCCCTGAAGTATTTAAAGCCTGCAGGCCTACATATATATATCTCTGAAGCAACTTGATTATGATTTAGGCATTCTGAATTTAGGCACCAATGCTGTCACTGTCATTGCGTGTAAGTGGCCTCTAGTATATACTTGAGAAGGACTGGGTTAATTTTTCCTGAAGAAGTCAGAATCTGTATGCTAACCTTGGTAGCCCACCCTTAGCTAGAGATCTCAGAGTCAGCCTGCTTTGACCCCTCATGCAGCTGGTCCAAAGGAAAGACGCTTCAGTGGCCCTTTCTACAAGATTGCTGTGTAGGATAAAGTTGATTTGCAGCTGGACTGGAAAAGCTCTAACTTTATTTTTAGAGACATCTTTGTATCTGATTTTTACTCTTAGCCAAGAAGAGGGCAGTGGGATATTTGAGGTACTGTTTAGGTTCTGAAACTCCACTGGAGACCCACAAGGCTAACTCCTGCACTAATGATTTGCAAATAGCCTGCTTGGTTTGACTAGTTTGGATGGACTATTTAAAGAGCTACTGAGAGCTTTGTTGGTGAGCTCTCCCCAAAGCAAGACTCCTTGCACAGATCTTGGTGGTTCAGGCCAGTGAGTCAGCATGTTCCAGGGTCCCAGAGATTGAGCCCACAGGGAGGGTGCTGGGGAAAGGCCCTCGGGCCTCTGATGCTTGTTGGCATTCTCTTTCTCTGTTGCACTGACCTTTGCCTTTAAACGAAAGCCTCATATGAGTATAATCTATGGAGTCTGGTGAGCTCTGTCAAATATCCGAACTTGGGAAAACAATAAAACAACTTCGGACAACAGGGCTGTCACTTACGGCATTGATGAAAGTCCTTTCAGATCTGGCCAAATAAAGGATTCAGTGTGTTCTTCAAAACCAGTAGGTATCAAGTAATCTCTGCTCACTTTTCTCAATAGAGTGCTTGCCCAAACACTGCTAGGGGTGGTGAGAACCTTTAACTTTAACTGGCATACTGAAGCTCTAGATTTCTCCCTTTTTTTGCATGTATCTCAGGGTTATGGGAGACAGCATTAAAACTTAGTAGCATTTTAATCATTTTGGGGAAATTTGTGCCTGTGTTTGAGGGAGAGTAGGGGAAAGAAAAGAAATTCAGTTTCTGACAAGTTAAGTTTAAATGCCCATGGCACATCCTAACGCTTATATGTAGGTCAGGCACTTAGAAGAGAAAATATACGCATAGTCAATGACTAAGGGATCACTAAGGATGTGTCAAGTGAGGACATAAAAAGACAAAAAGTGGAACTTATATTTTAAAAGCAGTTGAGTCATGGAGTTTGACAAGTTAAGGGAACTCACATTAGCCAGCACGATGTAAGAGCAGGACCAGAAAAGCTAGATGAGCAAAATCCAAAGAAGGATAAAGTTTCAAAGGGGAGGGGGCCACTCAAAAGCAAAGAAGCAAGTACAATTCTTTCCTGAATATATAAAATCAAAAATTCATTGTATCAGATTTAAAAGACTATAAAACAAGTACCATTTAAAATTCTAATGTACTATTATTTTTTAAATGTTCTCTGCAATCAAAATTTTATATATATCTATATCTATATATAATGTATGTACATGATATTGTAGGGGTTCAGAACAGGCTTCTTCAAGATGTGACACTTTGGCATGTGGGTTATTATGTGCTAAAGGCAGTGGAGACCCTACAGGCTCAAGAGAAACTACTGTCCCTCCCTTAACTATTTAGGATAATTTAAATTGGGGATTTTTCCCAGAAAAAGGGTTATTACCAGAGATAAATTTTATCTAAGTCGTCCCATCTGTATGGCAGGACAAACATCTAATTACCCAACAACTGCTCTTCTTTTTATCATCCTATGAATCGTCCTCCTGTTTTTGAGAGCTCCAGGTCCCTCTCCCATTCCTTAGCCCAGGATGGCATATATACCTTATTTTACCTCTTTGTCTCTGAATCTCTCCTGTATGTGGGGTCTCTGACCCTATCAAGTATGTGGGATTCATGTACATATGAGAAATGAAATTTGATTTTCACCTGTTAACTGGCTCATGTCAATTTAATTCTTAGACTGGACAGAAGAACCTAGAAGGACAGAGGAAAGTTTTCTTCCGCCTTGACAATATTAAAAATGTGCCCTAATAGAGTGTTTATAACAAATGGCAACATTCCATTGTCAAACCCACCAGTCTCACTTCTCCCGTGTCACCATTTTTAAAAAGGTGTTTAGTTGGTATCACCAAGCAATATGCTTCTGTCTCTATTTCTTATATGGATTAATAAT
Organism: Eschrichtius robustus; assembly: GCF_028021215.1. Taxonomy (NCBI): domain Eukaryota; kingdom Metazoa; phylum Chordata; class Mammalia; order Artiodactyla; family Eschrichtiidae; genus Eschrichtius; species Eschrichtius robustus. The sequence continues at coordinate 37,506,279 of NC_090825.1, forward strand.
AGGCATCATTTATTGACTCTCTGCCATAACAAAGTGATTTAACTATTTACAGCTCCCTGTATCTTCTCACCCCCTTTCTCATGCTATAACTGTGTCACTAGTGCTAATTGTTCCCTTGATCTCCTTTGTAACTTTACATAATCTATTTATACCTTTATTTCTTGTTCAGAGAACTCTAGACACATTTACCAGATGAAAGTAACAAACTCCCTCCTTCACTCTTACTTTCTAACTTCTGTCATCTCTACTTTTATGATGTAAAGGTGGATTATAATTTTGTACCCGTAATTAAACCTACCAAACCCATAAAGTGTTTACATTACTTTGACCATGTATCATGATGCCAAGTGGAACATTTGATGACATTTCCTTTTGTTTCATGGATTTTTAATGATTTTCATTTCTGGCATAATTAGCTCTTATTATTTTAGTTTCATTTATTTTTTCTAGCCTTCTTATCCTACCCAATATTTGTTGAGTTTTCTTTAGAGATTTTTCTGTACGACTTCTCTTTACAACACCCCTGGTTGGGTTCACTATTCTTAGACCCTATGTTTTTCCTTTGGTTTAGTTATTCATGTTGCTGGAACCAATCCCTAAGTAAACAACTACGAAATATTGAGTGGGATATAGTTTTTTGGAACCATTTCTTCTCTGAAAATGTCTCTGTTAAACTCAAAGTTGATTGATAACCTGACTGCATACAGAATTCTAGGTTGAAGTCTAGTTGGATGCTGAGCCTTTGGATAATTGATGCACTTTGCTGGATATGGTCCCTGTTTCTCATCACTTATTTCATATATTCTTTCCCTGCATTTCCCCCTACGTTTCCCTAGATTTCCCACATTTTCTCTACATTCCCCAATATTTCCTGAAATTCTTAGAACTCATTTTAATTCCAAATATCTTCTCAATTCTTTGAGCTTTTGTCGTCATAATTTTATTGCATTCAGTTTAGAAATATATTAATACATGAAGTTAAAAAATAATTTTAAGGCATCCTTTTATTCCTGAAAAATCTGGATGTCTCAATAGAGGGGAATTGAAAAGTATCCACTGGATTTAGGTTCAGTAAAATTTTTGGTGTCTTTGCACTCAGGGCTTTCATTGGAGTGTGTGTGTACATCAGGAGTGGGGGCAATTCAAAACAGTTTGCAAATGTTTAGAAGTAAGAAGTGAAAATGGAAATAGCAAATGTAACCATCTCTCTGACGCACTCTAGTTAAAAGCAGAGAGCTAAAATGATAGCATGGTAAATGTCAACAATTCCAAAAATCTAAAAAAAAAGTTTTAATCACATTTATATTGTTTTTATATTCATGAAGTGATACCCTTACCAGAAAACTGAATCACCCCTACTTTAATATCCCCTACTCCTTCATCCTAATCCTCAAGGTAATATCAAATCATGTAAATTCTACCTGCTAAAGGTTTCAATAATTTTCCTTTCCCCTGCATCACCATTGTTATCAATCTAGTCAAAGTAACTTTATTCATCCTCTAAACTAATTCCTAGCTTCCTAACTACATTCTCTGTATCAATTTGCACATGCCTTCTTACAATCCTAATTCATTTTCCATAATCCAGACAGACAAATCTCTTTTTTAACATCTTTATTGGAGTATAATTGCTTTACAATGGTGTGTTAGTTTCTGCTGTATAACAAAGTGGATCAACTATACATATACATACATCCCCATATCCCCTCTCTCTTGCGTCTCCCTCCCACCCTCCCTATCCCACCCCTCTAGATGGTCACAAAGCACCGAGCTGATCTCCCTGTGCTATGCGGCTGCTTCCCACTAGCTATCTATTTTACATTTGGTAGTGTGTATATGTCCATGCCACTCTCTCACTTGATGGACCTAGAGACTGTCATACAGAGTGAAGTAAGTCAGAAAGAGAAAAACAAATACCGTATGCTAACACATATATATGGAATCTAAGGAAAAAAAAAATGGTTCTGAGAAATCTTTTTAAAATGCTAAGCTTATTGTCATTCTTTTCCTTAAGGCCTTTTAATAGCTTCCCATTGCCTTCAGGATCAAGTCCAACTTCCTTGGCCTATGTGGGCCTCTCCGGCTCTATCACGTGCATTTCCCTTTTGTTTGCTATGCCCTGGTATATTAAATGTCTTTCATATTCTTAAACTTACCCTGGTAGCTGTATGCTCATGCTGTTTCCTCAGTCTGAGATGCTTTTGCACCACATAATTTCATGACTAATATCTATTCATCCTTTAACTCTCTCCTCAAATGTACTATGTCAAGGAAGTATTCCCTGACTCCCTAGGCCATGTAAAGTCGCTAGACATACACTTAGAGACAATGCTGAGTTTACCCCTTAGTTATGCTAAGGGCACCTGCAATTACTTGTTACATGTCTGTCCTTGCCTATCTTGCTCACACTGACTCTGCTAACATATTTGCACATAGTAAGTTCTCAAGTATTCACTGATTGAAAATCTGGTTTGTTACACACTTTCTGAAAATTCTTCTGATAAAGGAAACAAAAAATGTGATCTTTGCCTTCTTTCAGTAATAATAATGGTATCAAGTGGAAGAGGCCAGATAGGGAGGTTCTTCCACATGGATTGAAATTGTGGATTTGTATTTTATTATTATTGGTTTGTATTGTTTATGATTCAGAGAAAATTTATTAAATGTGAGATTCTTAACTCTAACTTATTGCAATTAAAGTGGATTAATCTGTTCTTTAAAGAATCCGTGGTTTCTGTCTGAATCTGTATCAGTCTTTATGTCAAACACAGCTATAAGGAGGAGGAAATTATTGACTGTGAAAGAGAAACTGCCTTCCCATAATTCCAAAATGCTTATAACAATTAGGAAATAGCAGAAGTTAATAAAAACATGTGCAAAGTATATGTATTTTGATATTAAGTGATGAAATACTTGGTTGACTGCCAGCACCTCTCATGTTTTTTTTTTTGAAATTTTCCTCTCTATCAGGATTTTGAAATTGTGACAGTTTCTTTAAGTTGGACATTATTCAATAAGCTATTTTTTTGGAGCTATGGAGAGTAACTAAGAAGTATAGGATAGAATCATTGTCTTAAGCTTAATGGCTAATTAATTGATTAGAACATAAGCAGTTATTTAGAAAAGGGAGTGATTTGTTAAGACACTCTCCCTATTAAATAAGTATTCTATTAAAAAATAAAAGGAGTTTTCTTCATCACCGAGACAGCCACGTGTACACCTAAAAGAATAGATAGTCTTCAGGTATCCGGGCATTGTTTTATGTACTGAATATTCCTGGGAGATAGGAATCAGAAGTTATACTTTTCATTTTAAGAACAAATTACATAAAAATGAAAATTAGCAAGTAATTCATAATTACTAATCAAATCAAGTGGACTTCTCAGTTTCTGATTCTAACTCTAGTCTTCAAATCTATAAAACACTGCCGATAAGTAGTTGACTTTTTACTGAAATCTCTCAGGAAACACTGAATTACTGTATAGTACTGTGTTTTATGATAGCTCAGGACATTGTTTAAAATGTAGCCCATGCCCACGGCAGACTCTTAACCTGTGGGTGTCTATGTGTAACTTAAGATTGTAATGATAACTGTCATTTCATCACTTTTTAAAGTTTTTACGTAGGGAGACTCCAAATGATTCCGGAAACAATTAACGGTAAGATTTTGCCACCAAAACTCAGCTTCCTTCCTGCAATGCAGCACAGCCTTTGGAGATTATAGTAAATGCTCCCAGGTAGCCTAAGACAGGAAATCTGAATTCCTACATTTCATTCTAAAGTCAGTTTATTTATGCATTAATATTTAAAAAATGATACAACCTAATAGCCTGTTTATCCAAAACTCTACCAATTTTATGACAGATGGCTAAGAATATACTTTTCTTAATTAATATTAGCATATACAAACACTACATTCCTCAAGACATTTATATGGAATCTCATTAGATAATAAATTTAGCTTTAGTTTAATAAAATGTTTGGAAATAGCAGTACTTCAAATAGTAAACTTATTATGGATAATTATCAGTAGATATTTGTGGATATATCTATATATCTATATATACACATATGTAATGAGTTTCAAAAACATATGACATCCAAAATAAGTTACTCTGTTCTTTTTAGAATATATTTGATCATAACTATTTTACCAATACGTTCAGAATATTCTACTTTACTCACATAATTTATAATGTTCATTTAATTGTTTTATAAATAGGCAAAAAAGAAAAGTATTACATAGATTATTATACCAAATATAGCCAAAATAAGAGATATTTAAAGTATTTACTTATCATTACGCATACTTTGTATTATGCATTTCCAGCATACATCAAAAAGAAATTTTTAATTGAAAAACAAACAAGAGAAAAACAAAGGTGTACTCACTAAACACCTTTTGTGTTGCTTCTAGAACTTGTTAAACCACAAGGGCTTTTTGCAGCCCTTATTTCCTGACCTTAGTACAGGTTTGCTACAAAGATAGATGTTATCATTATCATGAGACCCTTTTTAAAAACTATATACTTATTGTGATTTTCAAAATAATATGGCTGTAATTCTTATTTCTAAAAACGTTATTTTTCACTGTCTTATTTTTGTAATAGTTTTATTTTAAAAAATACAAGAATAAAACATCTTTGTACATGAAAATAGAGGGCAAGGAACAACAAAAAAATGAATTACATGTTTAGTATAAACCATTGCATGATTTAGTCATGCTATTAAAACATTGCTCTACTTATAGGCAATTATTGGGAAAATCATTAAATAGCAAATAGTTTAAAAATCCAGTTGAATTAAAATACATCTCATGCTCAATATAAATACAACTTATAAAAATGGTGCCTGGGGCTTCCCTGGTGGTGCAGTGGTTGAGAATCTGCCTGCTAACGCAGGGGACAGGGGTTCGAGCCCTGGTCTGGGAAGATCCCACATGCCTCAGAGCAGCTAGGCCCGTGAGCCACAATTACTGAGACTGTGCGTCTGGAGCCTGTGCTCCGCAACAAGAGAGGCCGCGATAGTGAGAGGCCCACGTACCACGATGAACAGTGGCCCCCACTTGCCACAAATAGCGAAAGCCCTCACACAGAAACGAAGATCAAACACAGCCATAAATAAATAAATAAATAAATAAATAAATAAATGGTGTCTGAAATGATGTTCTTCTTACAGAATAAAAAATTAATGTAAGTTTTATATTCAAATGATTATACGTTGTAGATTTTAACCATAATTACAAAATAATAATAAAAATAAAATATTTAAAATTTCCTTTCAAAGACCAATAATCAACCACTTTTTTCATTTTTAATGTTTAAACCAATCATCGTTGGATTTATGACTAAGCCATCTTAATTTTTACAAAGATATTTTTAATATTGCCATTTATTTACATGGTAACTGAAGCTATTTTGATCCTACATTTAAAAATAAATGAATCCCTTTTTATATATACATACATTAAAAAGCTAGGTTGTATGCAAGTGAGTTTACCAAGTACTATTTTTTTTTATTAATTTTTATTGGAGTATAGTTGCTTTACAATGTTGTGTTAGTTTCTGCTGTACAGCAAAGTGAATCAGCTAAATGAATACACATATCCCCTCTTTTTCGGATTTCCTTCCAATTTAGGTCACCACAGAGCACTGAGTAGGGTTCCCTGTGCTATACAGTACTATTTCTAAAATATTTACAGCAGATTGAATCATTTTCAAAAACAATGTTATAAACAGCAAAATGTTCAATTCATACTTACTGAGGAAAAATTTTCTTTTAGCAAAAATGGATTCCTAGTTATTTTGTGAAATTCTTTTAAGCAGCATAGTCATATCAGATTAAGTCATATAATAATAAAGGAATCCAAATATACCTAAATTTGACTTCCAACATATTAAATGGAAACAAAATTAAAAGCTAATTGTACATGAAGAAAATTCTATGGTCGCAAAGTTATTTTTTTCTGCAGAAGTTTGAGTGGGATAAGTCCGTTTTTATCTTCATTCTACTTTGTCTTTTTGGAAAGCTGGGTAATCAAATATGGGTTTCTTTGTAAGACAGTGAATTCTTCAGCTGTCAGGATACAGGGAAAGCTTTTTGTGATAGTGAATATGTATCTATTTGACCTGGAAAACTATCAAAATTACAACCTAACAGGTGATCTTAAAATCCTTACAGAAAATATTACCAGATAAAAATGGTTATTCTTCCATCCAGAATGATCTCTTCCATAATAAACAGACACTTGCTATCTTATTTATGGAATCTAGCACTCACTATCTATTTAGATATTTCACAAAATATATTTGAATATAAAAGCAAGATTTTTTAAAAGTTGGAAATTGTATATCACAGCTCTTCCTTCCTCCCTCCTTCCCTCCCTCCCTTCCTTCTCTCCTTCTCTCTCTCCCCCTCTTTCTTTCTTCCTCTCTTTCTTCTAATAGTTTGATTTAAAAATGGCCAGATTTCAAAAAGTTTTCCAAAAGTCAGAGTAACACTGTTTAAGACTTAACTAAGTAATTGAAAACCATAATAGTAATGAGAGTTCAATGTATTTAGCAATTAGAAGAAAATGCATAACTATAAAGTAAATTAATTGTTCATATAAAACATTTTTAGAAAGTTAATTTTAGCAATTATAGAATAAAGGTCAGGGGGATAGATGACTGCTGGAAATTGAAACAGTCATTATTATCATTATAATAGAGTTAAAATGTGTGCTTGGTTACTTTAGAAATCCTTTAGAGTGTCTTCCTGCTCTGAATGGCTTTGATCCCTATTATTGCAATTTTTCTTGGTGTGTGTGTGTGTGCACTCACACCTGTGTGTCTGTGTGTTTGCAAATAAGAAAGTGATTTTGATCCTTAATTCAATGAGTACAGATTGACATACCATGATCACCTAATCACTCTTTCATTTTTCAATAGGACTATTTAAAACATACTATGCTGTTTTATTTCCCTCCCCCAACAAATACTTTCATTCATAGATAATGACCTTACCTAAAATTTCAAAGAGGAATAGAAGACTTCACACAAGCACATCTATTAGCTCAAGGCCAGTGGCGTCAGATACAATAGGAAGATGAGTCAAGACACATGTGTTAACAGGCTTGCTATTGGCCAAGCAAAGTGAAGAAGTAGATCCAATAAATGGACCTATGGGTCATCAGATAACCATAGTCAAAGACAGGTGAGCAGAGCCAGCAAAGTGAAGCAGTTTCCAATCCAGTTCCACTCAATCATAAAGGGATCAGGGGTTTGCATTGTTCCTAATAATCAATAAGATTTTTTGGTAATTTATTCTGATAGAAGTAGATTCTGTTTCATTTGGTAAGTATTCCTGGCCTCAAACGGTAATTACTCAAAATCATCTGAAACTTCAAGATGATGATACTAGTTTGATCTTTTTCTTTTTTCTTTACTTCTCAGTGCTGAATGATCTTAAGGAGGTATATTCATTCAATCAGTAGTAATTGCTAATGAGTATCTTTTTAGCCAGGCATTTTCCTATAGTTTAGCTGGGCAGCTAGAGTGGGTTATAGACATTTTAAATAGAAATGACAGATGACAGAGGAATTTGGAAATTATTCTAGGGTCCCCCCCTTCTCGTTTGTGTCAACATTCATTGACAGAGAAATTGTCTTTTTTCTAGTTTCCTGGCTTTAAGTTATATATATAATTTATACAGAGTGAAGTCCTCAATGTATACCTGCAGACTAGATTTCTTTCAATCCAGATTTATATGTCCAATCGCCTAATTGTCATCTCTACTTGGATGTGTAATAAGGATCTCACATTTAACACATCCAAAGCTTAAAATCTCCCCCAAAATCTCATTTTACTATATATACACCTCGTCTCTGCCTGTTAAGATAATGATGACTTCCTACTGGTAGCTGGGACCAAAAACACTGCAGTTGGCTTTGCCATATTTTTTTCTCTAATACACCACTTCTGTAGGCAAATCTTATTTGATGCACAGTATTTTTCTTTACAGATTTACAGAAGTATAATTTACATGCAATAAAATTCACACTTTAAGTGTGCATTTCCATGAGCAATCACTGCCATATCCACATTTTAGAACACTTCCATCACTCCTAAAAGTTCCCTCATTCTCCCTTGTGGTTATCCTACACTCCCACCCCTGGTCCTAGAAAACTACTGATCTGTTCTCTGTCATTTATTTTGCTTTTTCTATAATTTTATACATAAATGGAATAATAACATGCAATCTTTTGCATCTGGCACTTTTTCACTTAGTAAGATGTTTCTGAAATACATTTCTGTTGTTGAAGATATCAATAAATATTTTTTAAATTGCTGAGTAATATTCCTGGATCTACTTTTTTAATATATTCACCTATTCATCCCTACTCCTACAAACTTAGTCCAAGTCATCATTATCTTATGTAGTTGACTTCAATAGTCTTCTAACTGGTCTCCGCTTTAACTTTTGACTATGATTTATTCTTAAGCCAGTAACTAGTACTGTCCTTCTAAAAGGTAAGTCTGACCATGCTTAAAACCTGGTTTGTTTTAAAACATTGAAACATATTTAAAGTCTGGTCTTTGTTTAAAACCCTCCAAGTACTCCAGTCTTAGAGTGAAAGCTGAAATCTTTCAGTGATCTACAGGTCCATATGTGACCTGGCCTCCTGCTGCTTCTCCTAGTACCATTTTCCTTACTCCCTGAACCAATCTGATGGTACCTTAAACCTGGAAATACAGGAGAGAGTACAAGAGTATCAGAGAAGATGTGGAATTATATATCATATATTCCTGAATCATTGGTCTTCTTTAGTGGTGAGAAATTTAAAGCCTTGTAATACTAAAATAAGATAAATTGTAGAATATACTGTAAAACCTGAATTTTTAAATAAATTTTCATATTGAGACAAGTGGCTTTAGTTTATACTCCAAACATTCTAGTGTATGTGTTTAAATTTCTCTGTACTTTAATTGTACTTGGTAAAGAAGTGTGAAAATCATTGACTTAATTGATCATTCTGGATCATGAGCATAACAAAATTTAATTATAGCTTAAGTTGAGCTACGGCTGATGTAGGAGAACCTCCAGGAGTGGATAATTTTAGCTCTGAATTTTGTTAAATCAAGTTTTCAAGTTAGTAACAACAACAGTGACAGCAACACAATATACTATGCTAGAGGATTCAATGTTTGACTAGAATTTTACTTTCATTGGGTGGAATTCAAACAGCATCAGCTAATTTTTACTTGAGAAAAATAAAAATGGTATGAGATTCATCTTTCCTTTAAAAATATAACACTGTATTCATGTGGGTCTATTTCACTGCTAATGGAGTATGTTAAAATACCACAATGTGAAAAACAGAACTATTCACACATTTATTTAATAACAAATATATTTTCCTAATATTACCAAATTAAAAAAAAAAACAGAATGGAATAAGACCCCTGAAAATGAAAATAAACTTGGAATCAGCAAACTACCATAAAATAAAGTGTTAACTATAACACATGACTCATTTGGACTCCCAATTTTCCCAATTTAAAAATAATTTTCCAAAAAATAAAAATAAAATAAAATAATATTCCAGCACTTTAATATTTTTCTATAGTAAAGCAGATATTTTTAGTGCTTCAGAAAACACTGAGCACATCTCCAATAGCATATTATAGTTCTGATTAGGAAAACTGTTGAAATATAAATTGTTTCACATCTTTTCTGCACTTTAGCATCAAGTCTTTGAAGAAGGAAGAGGAAACTGGAGGTTATAAATCAATGAGAATATAAATCGAATGCTTAAATATTAGAACCTCAGAGATTTTTCCTGGTATTTGAAGGTGTTAATGATTATAAATTGTTCTTTTCCTAAAGCAGACTAATATTTACTATTTATTAAATTTATACACCTCATTGTTCTTTTCCAAATACTTGCTCTACAACTCTGTCAGCCCACAGAATATTGTTAGTGACAGAGCAAAGACTCGAAAAATTTTCTCTTGACTGCGGAATGGTGCTCTTAGCTAAATACAAAACACATAAAGATGCAAAAGATAAATATTGTTTCATGTGTATATAGTACGAAAAAAATAAAAAGACAGTAGAATGATGACTAAGCCAAGTGGTCCATTTAATAACTTAGATTCTCCATTTTATTCTTTTTACTGACTTTCCACAAATGTGTATATCTGTTGAGTAGTTCTGTGGTTGCTTGATTTTTCCCTTAAGTAAATAATGAAGAGGGGAAGACTATCTCAAGGCTAGAAAAGAAAAGGCTACAGAAGTCAGAGAATCTACTGAGTCAGCAGACATGTGGACAATAAGATTTATTAGAAAGCAATCTACAGTTTTAAAATTTACTGGGTGATAATAACAGTGATAACATTTCTATGATGATTTACAGTTTACAAAGAACATTTGTTCTTCCCAGCTACCACATGAGGTAGGTGGGCAGACATGGTTATGTTTATATCTTCATGAAAATATTGAGACAGGAGGGAAAAAACATGCCTAAGGCCATACAATAATTTCATTGAAGAGCTGAAACTCTGAACCATGTCCTTCAGACACAGAACATGTGTCCATGTTTTCTGTAGATTATGTGTTCCATAATGTTAATGAAGCCAGTGAAGATATATTGCAGCTTCCTGACATCATTATTTCTAAAAGGAAGATGTGGCATGTATATAAAATGGAATATTACTCAGCCATAAAAAGAAATGAAATGGAGGTATTTGTAGTGAGGTGGATGGAGTTAGAGTCTGTCATACAGAGTGAAGTAAGTCAGAAAGAGAAAAACAAATACAGTATGCTAACACATATATATGGAATCTAAGGGAAAAAAAAAAAGGTCATGAAGAACCTAGTGGCAAGACGGGAATAAAGACACAGACCTACTAGAGAATGGACTTGAGAATATGGGGAGGGGGAGGGGTAAGATGTGACAGGGTGAGAGAGTGGCATGGACATATATACACTACCAAATGTAAAATAGCTAGCTAGTGGGAAGCAGCCGCATAGCACAGGGAGATCAGCTAGGTGCTTTGTGACCACCTAGAGGGGTGGGATAGGGAGGGTGGGAGGGAGGGAGACGCAAGAGGGAAGAGATATGGGAACATATGTATATGTATAACTGATTCACTTTGTTATAAAGCAGAAACTAACACACCATTGTAAAGCAATTATACTCCAATAAAGATGTTTTTAAAAAAATTATAAAAAAAAAAAAAAAAAAAGGCTTCAATTGATTCAAATGTTCAGCCCAGCTTGAGAGCTACTGGTCTAAAACAAGAAGAAAGCAATCAGGAATTTGTAATGTGAGAAAAAAATATGCATACTAGGACTTGTTGAGAAAAGCGGGCATGCTTTCCTGGAAAAGAAAATATTTGAAAGAAAGGGTTTGATTTAGTATTGTGCTCTGCTGTCCCTGGCAGAACTAGGGCCTGTGGCTAGAAGCTAGAGAGAAAGAGAGAGATGCCAAATTAATAGACGGCTTGATGTTCATAAAATTAAAATATTTCAAAATAAATGTGTGCCTTGTGAAGCTGTAACCTCCCTGTCGAGGAAAGTGCTCACGCAAAGATGAACAATTATAGATCAAGGAAAATGGCAGAAACCAGGAATGAATAAATTGAAACACATAAGAGATCACTCAAAAGACTCTTAAGATTTCGGGATACTTATCCACATTCTCATTTATCTTGAACCTAATTTCCATTCTTCAGTTCAGATTAGTTGTAACTTTGTGCATTGGTTAATTTGTTAAAAACAAATGTGTTCAATTTAAAAATGGCTTCTGAACTCGGTCTTGTAAAACTTAAGGAAAAAATGTGTTCCCATGGACTAAAGAGAATGCCTTATGTCCAACCTAATTAGTAACAATTTCCTGCACTGGCACAAACAAGGACACTATGAAATATGGCCAAAGAAGTTCAAATATAAAGGGGCACAAAATTAAGGTACTTATATAAACATATTAAAATTTTAACTAAAAAGGAACATGAAGATATTTCTCTATTGCCCCCCAAAATCTCAAATTTAAAGGTCTCTGCACAAACAACATTAGAATTCTGCAATTCTAAATCTTTCTCAAACCCTTTACTTCATGACCAGAGTAAATACAGCACACTGAACATAATTTAAATTGTTCTTGATGAATCTTGGTAATCATTATGAATAAATAACACTTCCTATACTATACATAGTACAGTAGTTACTGCCAGGATTTTTCCATATTTCTGGATTGCTTTTTCCCTGGGCTTCTGCTTCATTTCTCATTTCAGACGCTCATTATGTGGTACTGTTGGCTTTCCACTAAATTGTCCTTGCCTACTGCTGTTGGTGTTTTTCTAGGTCCTTTCTCTGTGATCTAATATATTTTAAATGATAACTTGCTAAATAGTTAGGGGTCTGTTCTGCACACGATCACCTGCAACCTGACCTTTAAGGCCTTACTTGTCAGACTGCCTGCTCAAACTAAACTAGAAACAAAGGCTTTTGGTAAAACCAGCTAAAAAGTTGTTAAGTATTTGAGAAGGCAAGAAATGCAAACACTTCTTTTTAAAAAAAAAACAACATTATTTCTTTATTTGAAGTATAGTTGATTTACAATATCATGTTAGTTTCAGGTGTACAGCACTGTGATTCAGTTATGCAAACACTTCTTATACCTATATGTTGACACCTATTTCCCTAAGACTCAGTAGTGTTTTAGCTTAATTATTTTTTGGCTTTGTGAATGACCTACTTAAGATAGTTGGAAGTCAGGTAGCTGTGTGATTGGGTGTTACTATAAATGTGTAATGCCATAACAAACTAGGTTGCAGCTACAAACTCAAAACTAGTGGAAGAAAACCTCCCAAGAGCACTATATAGAAATATAGTATTCAATATTAAAAATAATTGTTAGCATAAGCCCTGAAAGTCATTTACATAGAATAAATATGTCATATAATTTTAAGAAAGAGGATTTCCTTACCCTATATCCCCAACCAGTACAATACGTTAATGAATTATGTTTATAAGGGTGACCCAACAGGCAACTAAAGTGCCTTTTGGATCATCCAAGGGAAATTAACATATATTTAGTCCAAAGGGAGACACTCAGATCTCAGGGCACCACAGAGATAATAGTTTTCAACCCTCTCATTTCACAGATGAAGAAAAGAGGCCTATAATGGCAAATTCATTTATACAAGTTTCACAACTAGTCAGTAAATGTCAGGAATAAAACCAGGTTTCTGAATTCTTAATGTAGTGCCGTTTCGTTATCTCCATGGCCACCATATTATTCAGAATGTTTTATTATTCTTTAGTACTTTGAAAAAGATTAACTACTGGGTCAAATTTTTAAAGCTCGAGCTATGGTTTGAATATCTGTGTCCCCTTAGAATTCATGTTGAAACCTAACCCCCCAAGGTGATTAGGAGGTGGGGCCTTTGGGAGGATGGAGTCCTTATGAATGAATGGGATTAATGCCCTTGTATGGCCCAAGAAAGCTCCATTGCCCCTTTCACCATGTGAGATTACAGCTAAGAAGGCACCATCTATGAACCAGAAAGCAGACCACATAAAACATTAAATCTGCCTGTGCCTTGATCTTGAACTTCCCAACTTCGAGAGCAATGAGGAGTAAACTTCTGTTTCTTATAAGCCACCCCATTATGGTATTTTTTTAAATAACAGCCCAAACAGACTAAGATAACCCTGTTAACTACAATAATTAATAAACTAGAACACCAACTTCATTAACAACACCAGATAAAGAGACATTTAGAAAATGTTCCTTGAAGTAGAGAATTGTTCCCTCTTGGTGCAACAGCTTGTGTTTCCTCCTGAGCCTGAAGGTGAGGCTGGAGCCAGGTAACATCAGAACATGTTCTCCAGCCCTCACTGTGAGCGTAATTACTCTTCTCTCCATGTGGAGCTCTATAAGTAACTGGTGTCTGTCCATCCATCCACCCATCCATTCTTTGATTAATGTTACAATGTTGGATCACTAGCATTTTTTTTTTCTATTATGTACACTTTTCTATGATATGCTCCTCTTAATCTGCACATTACTTAGGAAAATATTTACTAACACAGTCTCTAAACTGTGTATCTGAGACATACACCTTTTTTCTGAAAGTAAAACATTATAATGATTTTATTTTTGTGTGTTTGAAGCCACATACAACATATTTTTATTTTATTATCTGAATATTCTCCAAATACAAGTTAATAATTTATTGAACCAATTTAGAACTGTTACTAGCTAATAGATTCTGGGTTAATACTTTAAAGTTATTTTTTAAGAATAAAATCTTTATTATACCAGCAAAATGTGTATCTCTTTCCTTCATATTTTTGTTGTTAAATTGTAAGTTAAAAATAATTCATCCCTATGAAATAAGAGGGAAAGATTTCAACAATAAGAATGATAATAGGCAATAACTGGTTTCAGTCTTTAAGCAAGTCTCATTTGAAAAGGAATAGATCAATCTTGACTAGAGTTAAGACAGAAAAGAGACTTTAAATTGATAATCTCAGTGGCCAAAGGCAAATTATGTAGATATCTGATTAATTTTTATTCATTTTATTTGAGAAATAGACTAAGCTGTAACTGTGCACCAATGCCATATTTATTTGGTGCTCCAGGAATTAAACAGAATTTAAAATCACTCTTTCTGGAACGTTCAATACAGTAAAAAAATACTGTGATGGCATAAATAGACTGAGAGGAAAGAAGCCCTAACTCTAGTTAAGTTTGAAACACTAATATTTTATGTATAATTTTGATTAATTATTTGAAATCAAGTTAAATTTAGAGATGTTTCTTAACTATGGCTTCTATATCTCAAGTGAACTCATTCTTTAACATAAGATGACAAATTGCCAACAAATAACAGTCCAAAATAGATAAAAATGAGATTTTGTTTCATACTTATAATTTCAAGCAACCTATGAGACAATAGTCAAAGATGGATTAATCAAAATAGCCTTACATTTTGGTTAGAAATGAAAGGGAATCTCCTGGATAAAGTCTAAAATTATATTATAACAAAAATATATAGACTTTTATCTTTATAATTAATCCAAAGTAACAAGGTATTTCTTGGTTGCCATGAATATCTTATAAAAAGTCCCTATATTTTTACTTGCCTTCTCAAGGAAATAAAATAAATAAAAAAATCATGATTACCATAAATCTATATAAGATCTATGAAGAAAGCTTAGACCAACAAATATTGCCCTGCAAAGCATAACAAGGATCTTGGGTAGCACCTTAAGGCACTATAAAACACAATCTTAGGTTCCATTTTTTTATTGACATATCTACTAATTTATTCAACTACTACTTGATAGTAAGCAGAAGTATAACTGTATCTAAAAGTTAATAGTAAAAACAAAAAGGAAGGATGGGCGTTATTGTTTAATGGGTATAGAGTTTCTGTTTGGGATGAGTAAAACGTCCTGGAAATGTATAGTGGTGATGGTTGCATACCACGATTAATAAAAAAAGGAGTGAGGTAGATTTACAAGGGACTCCTACAACCCAACAGTAAATAAAACAAAACACCCCCCCCCCACCACACACACACACACACACAAACCAAACAAAAAACCTACTAACTCACTTAAAAAATGGGCTAAGGGCTTGAATAGACAATTCTCCAAAGAAGAAATACAAATGGCCAAGAGGTATATGAGAAAATGTTTGAAGTCACTAATCACCAGGGAAATGCAAATCAAAATCTCAAGGAGATATCACCTCACACCTGTTAGGATGGCTATTATCAAAAACAAACAAACAAAACAAAACAAAAACCAAAAGAGTGGATAAATTAGAACTCTTGCATCCTGTTGGTGTTAATTCAAAATGGTGCAGCCCCTATGGAAAACAATATGGAAGTTCTTCAAAAATTTAAAAGTAAAACTACCATATGATCCAGCAATCCCACTTCTGGGTATTTATCTGAAAGGACTGAAATCAAGATTTGGAAGAGATATTAGCTCTTCTATATTATTGTATCGCTATTCACAATAGCCAAGAGATGGAAACAGCATGAATGTCCCTCAACAGATGGATGGATATAAAAATGTGGTATATACATACAATGGAATACTATTCAGCCTAAAAAAGAAGGAAATTCTGCAATATGCTAGAACATGGATGAATCTTTAAGACATAATGCTAAGTTAAACAAGCTAGTCACAGAAAGACAAAAACTCCATGATTCCAGTTTTATGAAGCATATAAAATAATCAAATTCACAGAATCAGAGAAAAGAAAGGTGGTTTCCAGGGGCTGAAGGGAGGAGGAAAAGGGAAGTTACTAATCAATAGGCATAAAGTTTCAGTTAAACTAGATGAATAAGCTCTAGACATCTGCTGTACAACATTGTATCTATAGTCAACAATATTTTGTATACTTAAACATTTGTGAAGAGGGTAGATCTCATGTTAAGTGTTATGACGATGGAATAAAAAATTTTAAGTCTGGCTTCTTTTACTCAGCATAATGTCTTTGAGATTCACACATGTCATTGCCTGAATCAATAGTCTATCTCTTTTTATTGCTGACTATTACTCTGTAAATTTAAAAAATCAAAAAGTAAAGTATTAAAAAAAGAAAAAAGAAAATAAAAAAATTTAAAAAGGACATATATGGAAATATATATAGATATATTATCAAGTGAAAAAGCAAGAACTCAAACAAGTTGAGGTGTATGAATTCATTATTTTCTGCATATATTATGGACATCTAGGGCATGCTAAGAAGACATTCTGGAGGAAATTAAGTTACATTGGGGGTGATGTTATGAAGACATTAATGTTCTAAATTGCTGAGTCCTGGATTATTAAATATGTTTATAACACGTGAATAGAAAAATATGGTTAAAATGGTCAACTTTATGTTATGTACATTTTACCACACACACAAAAGGAAAAACTAAAGAGTGTAATATTTCATGGCTCTAATACCTGGTAAGACACTTATGAGTTCCTTGTACATCGTGTGGCCTTGCAAGATCTGTACCTCCTTTTACATACTACAGATATGTTAACATTATATTTTGGAGTCAGATGATTGTAAGGAAATCTTTTTGTTATTTACAAAAAAGGAAAATCTCTGGGACTAAGAGATTAAGACATCCTGTTGCTTGTTCAAATTGAGGTTAATTTCCTTACTCTTTGTAAAACTAGAAATTATTAAATGTTATTTCTTTTCTAGAGAAAATGGCACAGTCAAGATAAGTGTGCTGTGAGCACAGTAATTATTAGCAGCTATCTTCAGCTACACTGAATCATACAGTGTTTCCTTTAGGAAAGAGTTGTTATGATGTTGCAAAACTCTTTTCAAGGGAACAAAGTTAGATTCCTTACACAATTTCTTAAAATTAGTTTATATAAGAATCTTAACAAGTGTAGGATTATCAGATGCAAAAAATAAGATAGCTTATTAATAAGGTACATTCCTCATAAAACTTGATACCTTTGAAGATAATTTAATATTTTTTTCTGAAAAATCTTAAGAGAAAATTTTAGAACTCACAGAAATCTAATCTATAATGTAAGAATTTCAGATAAATTTCTATAGAAACAATAGATCATAGGGTGACCTTTCTACCACTGTGGAAATGTCAGGGCCAACATTATCACTCAAAAATTCTAGTAATTTTTTACAGATTACTATGCCGTGATACCTTTTGTATGTCTAATGCCACTATGTCTTCTTTTGAATTATTGTAAAATTTTGGACTAATTTTCCTGGAAAGACAAACCATTATTATTTTAAAACATGAGTACATAATTTCAAAATCTACAACTAAGTTTCAAATTCCATGAGGAAATTTTTTAAAAAACTATTAATTTTCACTCATTTAAAATAATGGATTATTTCCAGCTAATGTCAAAATACTTAATATTTTAGCAACACTTTAATAGTAAAATATACAATAATAAAATACTAACTACAGTAATATTTCCATAGACTTAGCCAGAAAAAAAATCAGCGTATACAATATCTGAGAAACATGTACTAAGTTGCTAGCAAAACCCGTGGAATTGACTTAATTTATATTCTAAAACAGTGAAATGCTCTGTGTCCTAAGATAAGTTTTGTAATTCATTTCTACCACCGTTTCTCCAACCATTAAAAAAGAAAAGTAACTCCTCTACAGGTTTGTTGGGAGATTCTAATGATAAATGCTTAACAGCCACAGCATGCACTGTTTCCCTTTTTCATCTCTATATAGTATTTAGGGTTTTTGTAAAGCTGCTTGTAATGCCAAGTACGTCTTCTTTTAGATAAATGCAAGGTTTGTGTATAAATTTTGTTGACAAATGTAATAAGATATTAATAACCCTCATAGGTGTCTGAATGTGTATATTACATCAAATTTGGCCAAAGAAAAATTTTGGAACATACGAAATCTGTGGGATACTATTTTATCGTCAATAAAAACCACAAAATCGATTTTCTAAAGTGTAAATTCACTGTTTATAAAGCTGACTGCACTGGCAAAATAATTTTTTTAAGTGAAAAGTTATTTATATTTTGATACAATGCCCACTTACACTCTAGTTCACCAAACACAAGGGCTCAACCAAGGAAGAATGTAATTAATCTGCTTATCAAATGTTTGACCTAAGCATCTCTGCCTTTTTCAAAAAAATTGTTTATATAAATGCTACAATCTTAGAATAGTAATTTCAGCTCACAGTATGGTCGTCTTTGGATGTTATGGTCTGTTTTTGGAGGTTGAAAGAAAAGCCCAAAGGCTGTCCTGCAAAGTGCT
Source organism: Eschrichtius robustus (assembly GCF_028021215.1). Taxonomy (NCBI): domain Eukaryota; kingdom Metazoa; phylum Chordata; class Mammalia; order Artiodactyla; family Eschrichtiidae; genus Eschrichtius; species Eschrichtius robustus. The sequence goes on from NC_090825.1 coordinate 37,525,055, forward strand.
TCTGAAAATTTTATCCTCTTTAGTTACCTATGCACCCCTCCAAAGCACAGTGGATTGAAAAATAAGAATGATGTTTTGTCCATTTGCTACTCTGCTAGTTAGATGTGTGAATGTGAAATGTAATTTAACCTCTCTGGATCTCAATCTTATCTCTAAAATGTGAACTGATTGAGAGTAAAATCATAATAAAGATATCTAAATAGGAAAATCTTCCTTCTTTCCAGTTAAAACCAAAGAACTTTACTAAACAGCTTTTAAGCTAAGAAAATGTTTATGTTAATGTTGTCTAGATAGTATTAACGATCTGGATGATAATCTAGCGATTTAAAAATGCAGATATGTCCTGTTGATCAGAAATACTGCCAGGTATTTCTCCAGGAAAGATGGGTATATTCAGGATCAGCAGAGAATTGCAATTTGGTGTCTGCAACCAGGGCGAGCCACGTGCAAGTCCCTGCACAGCAAGGGGAGGAGAAGGCTTTTATAGAGGGGAAGAGGAAGTCCTGAGGGCTAAACAAAAAGTCCATGCTTTTCATGGCTGAGACCTTCGCAGGAAAGAAGAGTAGTCTTTCTTCTTCCTGTTGGACTCTGTTACTGCTGTGGCGTGTCAGAGATCCCACCTCTGGTCTCCCAACTCTACTTAATTATGGTTTTGATTTATTAATTTTGTAAAACTCCTTATAGATATGTTGTAATACTGATGAGCCCCATTGCACACTCATTCACAGAATACTATTTTTTTTGTTATGATTCTTTAGAATTGTGTAGATTCAGCTTCCAGTTATTAATATCTAAATCCGAGATGAAAAGGGCATGCTATTTTATAATATCTTTATAAAATATGGTGACATAGCATTCTTTATGCTAGATTTTTCATATTGCTAATAGAAGGGATTATCACTGTGACTGCATAAATACTAATGTTTTAAAGTTTGGAATCTAGTCATCTGACTCATTTCTATAAAGCAGAGAGAACTGATTTGTAAATTTAATTTCTTAAATTTTGTGATTTCTCCAACATACAACTTCCTGGAGCTTATATGACTAGAACGCTATAATATTATTGCCAAGAAGATGGGAAGAATGAGTCATTCAATCAGGGAACAATGTTCCAATAAAGAAAGCTTCCAGACAATTAAGGCTTTTACCCCTTCACCCTTTAAAAACATTTAAACATATTTCAGAATAATCATTCTTCATATCAATTGTAAATTTTCCTGACATTTCAAGTAATGTTTGCCGCCTTTAAAAAAGTGTCTTCAGGTGTTTTTCTGTTTGTTTGTTTGTAGAATTTCTGATTTTGGGTTTTTTTTAATGTATTTATTTTTGGCTGCATTGGGTCTTCATTGCTGTGCACGGGCTTTCTCTAGTTGCGTCGAGCAGGGGCTACTCTTCGTTGTGGTGCGCGGGCTTCTCATTGCGGTGGCTTCTCTTGTTGCGGAGCACGGGCTCTAGGCATGCAGGCTCAATAGTTGTGGCTCACGGGCTCTAGAGCACAGGCTCAGTAGCTGTGGCGCACGGGCTTAGTTGCTCTGCGGCATGTGGGATCTTCCTGGACCAGGGCTCGAACCCGTGACCCCTGCACTGGCAGGCAGATTCTTAACCACTGCACCGCCAGGGAAGTCCCTGGTTTGTTTTTAAGTACTAAACATTTTGGCTGAAAAATCTGGAGGAATTAAATGGCAAATGCAATTAAAAATAAAAAGTAAGGTTGGGCAAACTGGAAAACAAAATTCCACAATTACCTTCTTCTGCTTGTGCCCCATGTGGCTGTCTGAGAATGTTCACGGCTATTGGGAGCAGCATAAACTGCATTATTTTCTGGGCACTGCCATTGTGTGATTTGGAACTTCCTCACCTCTAACAGCACCCGTGACCCCAAATTCTCATGTCTGTAGGACCAGCTGAGCTTTACAATCTGTCTGCCAGATGCCAACCAACCAGAGGGAACTCTCTTTGTAATACACATTTTATAAATTGATCAAAATTTGGTGGAGCCCAGATGCAGGATGGGAGTCCTCCAGCCAGAGCCTGATCTAAACCAGTTGAAAGCTACCCTCACAGAGAGGCAAGGTGTGGTCTTCCACTGCATTGTGCCACAGGGCTGGCTTAGTTGCTGAACATGGTTTTTATCATTTTCCTGTTCCTGCTCGTGCTTATAGATTCTTTTCCCCATTCCTCTCTATGCACCTACCTTTAGCAGCTCTGCATCTACTGCTAAGGTGCTGCTTTTCCACTAAATTCAGGTGTGGAGCTTAATACAGGAAGTCATGATTACTAGCAATTTGAGCTCCAAGTAAGTGAGACATTTCTGTTAATAACTGAAAAATAATTTGGTGCTCTAATGGTCAGCCCACCACCAGGAAATAAAAGAAGAAATCATAACATTAAAATGAAACTCAGTATTTTATATACTCATTGGGGAAAAAGTTGAAATAATCTATTTTCATCATTTATTAGACATCTTGGATCCGCTCTAATTGTCACTTAATAAAACTACAATACTAAAGTTGAAGATCACTTTTCATTAAATACGCTAATGCTAGGTATTTCAATAGTGGCTTTTCCCCAACTGCTTAAATAACTTTCAAAATTTTAGTTCATTAATTTTAATAATAACTCGGTGAAAGTAGGAGGACAGCAAGAAATCTTTTAAAATGAATATACTATTCTAAGATAATTTCACTTGGCAAAGCTTAAGTAGCGAATGTGGAATATAATCATTTATCTTATACTATCATCTGAATTACAGTATGTCATATTATCACCTGATAATGGTCATTATCCTATCATTATACATTCAATTGATAAAATAAGGTACACTTTAAGTAAAATTCGTGTTACTGTATTTTGTTATTGTTAACAATAGGATAATAATAAACACAATAATCATATTGTATTTTGTTATTGTTAAATATCGCATTTAGGTAAAATATTGTTTAAGTAAAGTATTGCTGTAGTCCAAAAAAAGTTGAAAATATTTTGCATCAAAGAGGTTTATACTTGCTTCATTTGTATATCAAAGTTCTAAATTTGTATTTCAAGTTCAGACTATCAATATACTCAGTTCTAAATTCATGAGTTCTTATTTCATTTCATATAATCTTCAGAAAAAAAAAGTTCTAAATTCATGAGTTCTTATTTCATTTCATATAATCTTCAGAAAAAAAAAAATCCCACTTCAGAGAGTGAATAGTAAATGCTATTTTATGACACATCTGGTGTAATTCTGTTTTATATGAACTGTTTTTCATTGAAAATGACAGAAAAAAATCCACAGTGGTGATTCAGTATGATCAGATCACAATTGAAAAGCAAGGGAAGATAAAATTATTGGTACCTAAGTTTTTGATATAGTAGATTTTTTTAACAGTAATATCTTTTTAAATGAAGAATATACATCCCACTAATGTTTTATTTAAGGACACTTCATTACCCCTGGTAGATAAGACACAGTGCATTAGAAGCATTCTAGACAACCCATTTCAATTTTACTAACAGATGGCTTAATGGAAGACATAAGTTCTTTCTTCCATTTTATTCTGCTATCATCTCTTGTTCCATATATCTCCCCATTCTCCATCATCTTTCTTCTTACAGAGTCAGGATATATTCAAAATCTCAATGGCTCTCCATTACTTACCAAACCGGTACAAATGGCTTTAGGCCTTGTATCTACTGTTGTTTCTCAAGTATGCTATAACCCATCCAAAATGTATGCGTCCTAGAAAATCCCAAGCATTTTCCTGACCCCTCATTTTCACTCTAGTATCTGTGGCAGAGGCCACCAGTTTTACACCAAATCCATTCTCTGCCTCTTGTATATTGTATAGAGTTGCTAGTTGGTCACAAAGTTGCCCAGCTAGACTAAATTTCTCAGCCTCCTTGAGCATCAACAGGTATGAGTTCTCATCCACGGAATGTGAGTAGAAGTGATGTCTATCTCTCTCCTTCCTCTCGTCATGAGCTAGAAGGCAGCCATGTCCAAAGCGTAGCTTCAAACGTGCAGACGAGAACAATACCCTAGGGAAGTGGTTCTCGAAAGGTGGTCTCTGGACCAGTAGCAGCACCTGAGATATTGTTGGAAATAAAAATTCTCACGCCCTACCCTAGGCCTAATGAATCAGAAACTCTGCAAGTGGGGTCCACAAATCTGCTTCAACAGGCTCTCCAGGTAATGAAAATTCACATAACATGTTGGAAAATGCTGTTCCAGGTGACAGTAGAGGAACAACTTGGAAGAATCTGTTCTGAAAGTGACCACCTGGAGCAGTGTCATCCCGCTGACCTGGCCTCTCATCACACAGAGTTTATTAGCAAAATGATACAGTTCTTTAGGGCACCAACTTGTTGGATCTTCTTCTTATAGCAGCTCAGCGTTTGCCCTGGGTAGTATTTATTCAATGTGGAATGGCCTGCTTAATATTTCCACCCAATTTAATATTTCCACCAATCCTAGCACCGGCCCGTTTACTTAATGACAAAGAACCCTAGGCTATTTTTGCTATACTTTAATCTATTATGCACACTGTTGACTGAACACTCTTTTAAAAAATCTTATCTAATTGTACCGCTCTTCTGCTTCAAATTCTTACTAGACTCTCATAGCACTTAGGCTAAACTACAACATGGCTAAGTAGGCCTATGAGGTGCCATCCCCCCTGACCCATGTCAGGCTCTCCAGTCTCATCCAGAGCCATTTCACTTATCTCTGTGCTCTGGTCACACTTTCCCTCTGTCTGTTCCTGAATCACGGCAAGCTTTTTCACACTCAGTGCTTTGTCCCATGCTGTTTACTTCACTATCTTACCTCTATTCATTCTTCAGGTCTCTTCCTAAATATTAATTTTTCTTCTCTCCCACTCCCACCACATCCCATATGAATCAAGTCGAAGACTAAAAATCTCCTGGCAGACCTTTACATTTCCCTTCTCAGCACTTTAAAATTTTTATAATTTGTTGCTTTCTGTGAACCTTGTTACTGTGTCATGCCCCTCCCCCACCCCTACTGTACTACAAGAATCATCATGAGAGAAGGTACCATATCTGTTTGCTCACTTTGTATGCGTAGCACCCTGTACCAGGCCTGACACATAGTAAGCATTCAATAAATACGCATCAAATGGATAAAAAGTGGATTACTTGAGACTCAACTCACGTGACATCTTAACTCCGAAGACTATTCGGATCCTACTTCTTTATAAAAGACTGTTGTTTCCAGCAGTTTAATTGATCAGAGTGTCCCTATCTACTTAAAAGGCTGGCATTCTTGTTCTGTTAATATATTTGTGCTAATGATTCTATCGGTAAGCATTTACGAAGTGATCTATTTGCTTTTGGACCCTTACAATCTAGGTTAGGAGTGCCCCATATTTCATGCACTACTGTGATTTACTTTTTTAAAAGACAGTTTCAATGACTACCTCCCGTTGCTAAAATTTTGCAAGCGCTATCCTTTTCCCAACGCAGAGTCTCATCACTCCAGCGTTGAAAACTATTCTTACGTGGACCACAACCTAAACTAATTTCACACTTTGCCCAGCAAGGTAGTTTTCACTTCATTCAAACTAGACGATTCAATATTCCCCACACAGAGCCGCCTCTGGGCCTTTGCACATTTTGTTCCTGTCTGCCAGGAATCTTCTCACAATTAGGGCTCTTTTCTGGGACATTTCTCCAGTGGTGATCATCTCTGCCTGTTGATTTCCTCTACATTCTTCAAGGCCCATTTCCAATGGATCCCAGTGATCTAACTAAACAAATCCAAATACATGCAGTGATTCTTGCCCATTGTGGGTTCTTGCCAGATTAGTGGATCCCTGGTGACAAGCTTTTGCCCTGTAAAAGTGCTTAATAGTGTATTTATGTCTTATGACATATAAGGGACGCAAATATAATACAGCAGAACACTTGAAAAAGAACTTCAAGGAGGACACTCAAATGAAAATTCAAACATTTCTAAAAAATTATATCCATACATCAACCAATAAAAGAAAATAGTAGAAAATACAACTCTACTTTAGAGCCATTAGAAGCAGGTATCAGATGTGCTGTCGATGATAAATGTAAACTGCAAAGAACTAAAGAAGGATTGGTGAGGACAAATCTTTAGCAACTCGTACAGTCCTGAAACCATGAATACCCACAACAAAGAAGCAGGAAATTTCAGCATACACCACTGAGTTTTGGTACGGAAAGTATCACCGAGTGAAAGGGATACCACTGGGATATATTAAAATACAAAGATTGAAAATCATTAGTATAAGAGATTTACAATAGGCGAAATTCTGTTTTTCTCCTTGGTTAAATTAACAGCCTCAAGTTCCCTCCCTTTACTTGTACCTATCTCTATAACAGCACTTAGTTAATGTGATAATACTTTTCCCAGCTGATCACGTAAAGTATTATTCTGCCAGGAGCCCAATTTGTTAGCAGCTCAAGTGGCCACATGAAGCTAACCCAAGGGCTATGGCACTGCTATTTTTCTATGAGAAAATCTCGCAGATATTCCCAGTCTGAGGTTGCCCTGGCCTGAGAATGTTTGGCAGTACTACCACTTTAACATACCAGAGTATGTAAAATTCAGCTCCTGGGAAGCAAAAGTATATAGTATAGCCGAATTGGAAATCTTTCCAACTAATTAAGGAACCATGTGGGAGTTTTGCTCATGGCATTCTCATTTGTAAAGGAAGGAAGAAGGCATTTACTAATAACGAAGAAAACCCATGAAACATTTTGCTGAATGCACATTGATTTTAGAGCTACCTCTTCCCACTAAGAATGTGCTCAGTGAAAATGAGGACATCAGGTCAGTTTTCTTTTAAATACTGGGTTGATATGATTTTCCAAGTTCAAGATCATTATAACTTCAAAGCCCCTTTGTTTTCTGAAGACAAATATTATTATAGCCTACAAAACTATTAAACCAAATTAGAAGCTCAACTGACTAATTTCTTGATACAATGAAGATGGGTTGCAAAATAGGATGTAACATTTTTTTTTCTTTTTAACTGAATAATAGTATTATGTATAAACCATCATGGCCAATGAACCATTACTCCAAAAATTTCCCCTTTGATCTGCCATTAGGCTGGTCATAGAATGCTTTTTTTAACTTGAAGACTCAGAATTACATTGACAATCTCTCCCATCTCTCTTTTTGAAACAAAGGGTTCCATCATACCCTAAAGCAGAACACGTTCCTGATCAACCCAGCAACTAAGAAATGGCTTCAACCCTGATAAAAGACATTTTGATAATATATCTTTTACTTACAGGAAATCAATCTCAGAATTCCAGAAGGGAAAGCATACTGAAAATTTAGTTTCCAAAAAGTGATCACTGTTTGAGCTAAATGCATACATACATATATAAATCTGTACCTGCTATAACACCTGAGGCAATATGTTTACATACATGTAAATAAAAACAGGATAAACACTTTTAAAAAGATGCTCTCATGTATATTCAAGTGACAGAATTCAGAAAAGTTCAAAGGATGAACTCTTAATCCCATTTATGTGCTAGAAAAAAGGCTGGACACCTGTAAATATTCTTAATCCTCACTGTCCCCTCTGAGCATCGCAGCACTGAGGCTTCTACGTGTGTGGCTGAAATACACAATAACAAAGACACAGGTCTTCCCATCATGGTGTTATATTCCCTCTGAACAGATAGAATATACACAATAAACAGATTATTATAGCTTGGGATAATCAGGGAAGGTGTCACAGTCTTCCAAAGGGAAGGGCAGAACCTGTGTAAACAGTAAAAGGGGTTAAAGTATGTAAGGGGGGAGGATGAAAGGTGCTGGAGGCAGGTCAGAATCATTTGGTTTGTTGCGAGAACAATAATTATGTGGCTGGAAGAGAGGTTTGGCCGTGAGATCCATAAGAGTTTAAAAGTTGGTTGGGCATCATTCCTCCTCCAACCAAATTCTTTTTGAAGGGCATATTACCATGAAAGTATACACATTAGCCATAATCACTTTATTTTAAATGACCTGAAATTTGCTTTCTTGCAAATGGGATTTAAGTAGCTTGAAAATGAGAGCAGGTCTTAGTGTCCAGTCTTTTGTCACTGGTCATAACCTTGCCTTATACAAATTTGGAAGATTAGACTGATTAAAAATATTTCTGGGGAATAAGAAATTTATGTGACAGTCCTGACTATAGCCCTTCATTTACAAGGAAAGAATAAGTATCTATGGATTACGAATTAAAGCCAAGGAAATAATATCTGTCTGAACTGACCTGGTTTAGGATATAGTGTTTTTCATATGATTACATAAAATTGTATAACTCAATATGGTTTCATGCAGGATTACATATAACTCACCTGTATGGCTGAGAGACTACTTACATTAAACTGTACCTCCTTATTCCAAAGGGATTTTAGTGGACATCATATAAACACTTGCCAACATGAAAAAATTTTGTCCATTTGGATAAATTTAGAATTTCAATTTCTTATCATTATTAAATGAAGAATCAGTAGTTTTTACAATTTTAGGCAACATAATCAATATTTGAAGCCCAAGGCAGCACTGGCTCACCGCCTTGTGCCCTAGCATTAGAAAGCACAGTCTATTTAAACAAATCATTCCTGCACCTGCCTTAGATTTACATACACTCTGCTTCCTGGATTCAGAAGCTATTCAGTGTATAAAGTTACTTCAATTTGATCATTTCCTCATACAATTAAATATTTGTCATGTTCAAATTTCACACTAAAAATCATTCATTTACATCAGGTACACCAAGGTGAGTTGAAAACTTCTTACTCTAAATTCATAATGTGTTTTGTGTTAAAATTCTTGCTTATTACAGAAGGAAAATCGCACACCTAAAAGCTGCTATTACTATAATTATTTGACAGGAAAGAGAGTGACAAGTTTAGAAATAATAGTAGGCTTCCCAGGGGTGCCCAAGTGTAAGGACTAAGACACAACAGTAGAAAGACACAGTGATCTAAAGCAGTTTCATTTCAAGACTAGATGAACTGTGGATATATCTAGAGAAGGTAGTAACTACCCAAGGTCAGTTTAAAAAAAAGGAATGGTCACTGTGAGGAATATTTCTAGATAGGTATCTCCCAAAGTGTGCATTAATCACCTAAAATACATGGGGGTTTGGCATAGAGGGCAGAGACAAAATGTTCAATGTTCAGGGCACACACATTTATAGCAAAAAACCTTTTCAATTCATTGTTTCAATCAACATTTCCAAACTTATTTGACCAGGGAACAATTATATATGTAATTCAACAATAAACCATATATATACACGTGTAGTATATAGGTATACATATGTGTATGTTTATGATTTATTTCCATTATCTGTGGAAGAGGCTTTGAGAAGAGCTGAGATTTTAAAAAAAAGGCCTAAAAAGCTGCTAGACTAGGACTTACTCTTCCTTCCTCATGTTCACTGAACTGCTCATCTGAGATATCAGAATGGTGGTTATGCAAGAGACTCCTCTCTCCTACATGGGTTTACAATTGTAAACGATGATCCAGGGATCAAGACTTCTGGAGGTCTACAGAGGTCAGAGAGTAGAGTGAGAATTTTCCTGACAACGATAGGGAACCGATTTCTTTGAAGAGAATGATTGCTCTTCTCTGAGTCCCTTTCCCAGCCCGCTTTGGGATAGGGGAGGCTATCTTCTAACACTTGACCTGTCGGGGGAGCTTCAAGAAAATCACTTGGGGATTTTTGAAGTAAGTTCACATAGTTGAGAGACGTGAGTCTGGGGTCTGATTCACCTCCGAAAACATGTAAATAGCCTGTGGACACTGGGGCCTGACTCCTGCCAAGGAATTGAAGAAGGCTAGACACAGGCTCTTCATTGCTTTGGTGGAGGAGGCAGCAGCGCTGAGAGATGGGCTAAGAGAGGGATGCATGAGGGCTTCTCTGTGGACCAGACCTGAGTGATATAGGAGGGCCAGCATTACATCTTCGGTCCCGTCCAAGAGTGCCCACTGGCAGAGCAAGGAGCCCTCAGCAGAAAGAGGCTGCAGATGACTGGCAAATTCTCAGGGCCTCTTCTAGGGAAGTGCAGGAGAGGGACTCAATGGGGCTCACCTAAAATGCCCAAAGGATCTCTCAAAGAAAGTGCCAGTTTTAATTATCTGCCAGACCCAGCCAGGGACACTAGTTTAACAGCTCTAGCAGGTGCATTCAAACTGCCTCTTCCCTTCCCTTTCCTCCTCACTGCTATCTTCCACCTTGATGAGAAGACATAACAGCAGCTCCTAGTAGGCTTATAATAGAAGAGAGAAGTGAGCCTACAGAACAAGCCCAGCTTTCTCACTCCTGGCTCTTCCAGCCCCAGAAAGTCCTGGGAGGGGGATGCGGGAAGATTTAATTTGCCCAGGAAAGATGAACCTCACTAAATAAAAACAGTAACTGGAGATAAAAATAACGAAACAAAACAAAAGCACTGTGTTTGGATATTTCAAAGTTGAGCTTGTTCAGTAACCAGTAACAGAAACTATGCAGACTGCTGGTAAACCAGAGCAGAGCCTCAGGAGAGGCACATTTTAAATACTACCCATTTTACACCATAAAGTCTATACCTAAGAGAAGGGGGAAATATAGCTGTCTGAAATGTAAAAGAATACAAAATATGATAGCTCATGAAATGAACAGCATACAATGTGCTTCAAGTCCAAGTTTAACCTGCAATGTGACAATATAAAGATCATCACACATTTTTTTGGTCAAGAGAGAAAATAATAATAATAACAATGAGGATGATCGACGCTATAACCCTGTCAGATTATCAGCACTGGGATATTGAGTAGATTAGGATCTCATAATCAGAGGACCTTATTCTACTGCTCGGGATGATAGAACTACTTAAACTTGGGGGATCGAGATTGAAGAGATGTTCCCTGGGAAGGAAGAATTAAATGACTCTGAGATTCCAAACTAAAACAGTGGGCTAGGTGACTTGTAGCAGACTAGACTTAAAAATATGTTCACCTGAGACAAAGAGTATGGTAAGTGATGGAGAGGAATGAATTCTGGAGCCAGATTAGGTGGTTGAAGACCAACACATTCTGAAAGGCTACTATAATAGCTATTGGTTACAGCTCGCTTCTTTTGCATCAAAAATATGTTACTGGATACATGGCAGTGAAAGTAGTATCACTATTAATTTTGCAGACATCCATGGCAGATGGTTCCAATACCTAAAGACAAATACTAACTACAAAAATAATTAATCAGTTCCTCAAAAAGTTAAACCTAGAATTATTATATGACCCAGCAATTCCACTCCTAGGTATACACCTAAAGGAATGAAAATAGGTACTCAAATAAATACTTGTACACGAATGTTAACAGCAGCACTATTCACAGTAGCCCAAGGTAGAAACAACTCAAAATCCATCAACTTATAAATGGATAAACAAAACATTAATTAACTAATTAATGGAACATTAATCAGCCGTAAAAAGGAATGAAGCACTGATACATGATACAAACTGGATGAGCCTCAAAAATATTTTAAAAGGTCACATATTATATGATTGTATTTATATGAAATATACAGAATAGGGAAATCAATAGAAAGAAAGCAGACTAGCAGTTGCCTTGGGATGGGGGAGGGGAAAATGGGGAGTGACTGCTTAATGCTTAAAGGATAAAAGTGTCTTACAACTAGATAGTGGTGCTGGTTGCACAACATTATGAAAGGACTGAATGCCATTGAACTGTACACTTTAAAACAGTTACTTGTGAATTCTGTATTATGAGTACTTTACCTAAAAGAAAAACCCAAAGTGGCCGAATCACAAAGGAAGCTGCAAGCCAATCATACATTATGCAGAACAATTCTATAAGACTGAATTGAAAATAAGACATTTATTGTTCATAAAAATATAAATTTAAAAAAGTAACACAATGTCTTTAAGACCTAAATTATGCTGAGTAGAAAATGGGAACGGTATTCTAGAACCAAACTTCTTGACAGATCTTGGTTTGGAGACCAAAAACATATATTTCTTTAATCAGCTATTCCTGACTAAATTGCTTCAAATGTCAGAAAGTAACAAAAAGTTACCCCAGTATCCTCGTCCCCTATTAAGCACTTGTAAGATCAAGAATTTGATGACCTGAATTATGAAAAACATCATAATATATTTGCATATAAATGTTTATGACTACATAGTTGAATAAATTGGGTTGCCAAGTTAAACGTGGCTTATAGAGCAGGTCTAAAAACATAAACATGGTGAATTGACTTAATAGGCAATACAATGCTAATAAACGCAATCCTAGAAATTAAAGATTTGCTTATTTTTAAGAAAATATGTAGCAATGATGTAGGCAAAAAGGAAGTGGGAAAGAGCATTTTTATGAAAAGCAATACCCACTGAAAGGGAAAAAGAAATAGTGTAACAGAAACATATATGTAGTCTTATCTCAAATCCCCATAAATTTAGCCCAAATTCTATTGAGCATATAATTTTTACTCAAAATCACCATTTTATGGAGTTTCTTTCCCCTTAGTATGTGCTTTGTTCTTTGCAGTTTAATTGGAGGCTTTATTTTAAAATGAACCTTGAAGCTACTTTGGTGGTTCATCTTTTCATTACTTCAGTAATAAAACATCAGCTTGCTCACTGTAATAGCTGGTGGCAGTGTAATTAAATTCAAGGGAAATAAAGTATCTAGGTTCCCTTTTTTCCTATTGTGTGACTAAAGTGTTGAAAACTTCTGTAAATAAAGCCACAAATGAAAGATCTTTGGCTGTTTTGTGAGTAATTATGAGTCTAAGCTGTTATCACTCACCAGGAGACGTATTCTAGAACTATTTTAACCATTACTTTCAGATATGTTCTTTGGCAAGGTGCATATTATATATTCTGTCATGTTCAACAGAGCTCCCACATTAGAAAGTCTACCTTCAGTTATAAAACATTCTTGTCTGTCAGAAAGTTACTGTTTTTTGGTGAAGAATATAAGTACTGGCTGATTATCCAAGGTCTAGTCCCAACCAAAGTAATTCAGCATATTAAAAAAATCCGATGAATAAATCAGTGAACAAATTTACTTTTTGTCTCTCTTTTGAGAAAAGTTTAGGGCACCAATCATTTTAATTAACATATTGTGCGTGTCAATGTATGATAGCAGCTGTTATATGCATTTTAAAGAGGGTGTGTGGTGACTTATCTAGCTATAAGGGCAACATATGTTCAGCTATGCATATGGACTTAATATAAATTATGATTGTAACATGCAGAGAGGCACAGAGAGACGTGCAATGGCTGCCTGTCTGCATTTAATCAGCTAACAACATATTTTTCTAACTGTATAAGAGAAGTCTTTATATTATCTTAACTGTTGAAAAATTATAGAACATGAACCATGATAATACCTTAAATTAGCTTCATACATTTTGAAACAGGTAACTATTTTTTTCTGTGAATGAAAATTCAGAGTTTTTAAAAAAATATGTATTATTTAAGAGAGAAATTGGAAACAAAAGCTACGAGGACCACCTTGAAGAAACTTCAAAATATGGAAACAGATTGTGTTTTCCTCCTTTAAACATTTTATCTCATTGTAGTTTTGATAGAGGGCATAGTTTAGTTATCCGAACACAATGAAGTTTACAAACTAGCCGATTGAACGTATTAGAGATAAAACAAATTACCTTCTCTTGATACTGCCGCCTTGAAGAATCCAAAGACTGGATTAGAGCTGTGGCGTGGCCAACAAACATGGCGTAGCAGGTGGCCCCCACGATCATGCTCAGCATGGTGATCCAGAGGTCAGACATGCTCACTGGGGCCTGGGCTCCGTACCCGATGCACAGCATGTGACTCATCGCTTTGAAGAGTGCGTATGAATACTGCTTTCCCCAAGAGTCATTCTGCAACAGAAGAGAAAAGAGGAAGTAGACTGAACCATTAGGATAGCAGAAGAAAAACCATGAAACAGTATGACTCGGACACAGAAGCATTATAACATTCTTGTAATGGAGCATTTACACGGGTACTTCTCCCCAGTAGCTAATCAAATGACGATGTTTTTCAACGCTTGCCCAGCAAAATGAAATAGAAATAGTCTACTGTTATAATACACAATCCTAGTCAGTTGTTGATGTGCTGTTTTAAAAACTAAACATTCCTTTTGGGATAATGAATGAACGCTGATGAGCTCATTTGAAAGTTTCCAGGAAATCTGGTCATTCTCTAGCAATATATTTGCAAGCTGAGAAATGCTGCAGATAGATGTGAAGCATATAGGCCTAAGTATAGGAAATTTTATGAAAACTATGATGTTAGATTTTGAAAGTCCAAATGGTATACTTGTGTAGTCCCTAGTCCTATATGTCTTAAATGAAAAATAAACATTATTTGGAAATACAGATCTGATAAGTGAAAAGACTTCCTTGAAGCCTTCTCTGAGTAATGTGAGTAATGTTTATTGAAATTCAAATGTCAGGGTTGTTGATGGATGAATCTTGTTGGCTTTCTATAAAATAATAAAATAAAATAGAATAAAATAAGCAAAATAAAATCTTGGCAGACACTCTGAAAAAAAACCCTGACTTCAGAGATTAGTTATTAGATGCAATTTCTGATGTCATTTCAAAACTTTATGCTAAGCTCAATTCTACAAAAATAAGCTGTTCAATATGTCTTATATAGTGTCTAATAAAATTTAAAGGACTTTTTTGATCAATTTGTCTCAAACTCCCTAGTCCAGGATGTAAATAATTTATGAGACTCAGTGCAAAATAAAAATCTGAAGCCCTTTAGTGCAAAATGTAGAAAAAAAGGCTACTGTTAAAGATAATAATATATAAAGACTTTTCCTTAAAATATTTTATTACTTATAAAACTTAGGATAATAGTGCTAGTTGAGTAACAACACAAATTTGCACGTTTCAAAAAATGAAATTTTGCTGTCATAATTATATAAAATACAAGTAATACTACTATACTATTGTGATATCTTGATTGATCATACAATTTTTCTGGCTCAATTTTCTGACAAATTCATTCCTTAGGTCATCAAAACTTATACAATTAATGATTTCATCTTCAATGATAAAATTGAAAATGAGATGTTGCTTTTGGCTAATGCAAGATCACAAATAATTTCTGATACATTTTTAATTTTGAGGAAGATCTTTCTGTTGATGCAACTGTTACTGGAACTATTAAGCGTATTTTATAGCCTGGGACAACATTAGGATAAATTTTTGATGAATTATTTTAATATATAAATTTTAGTACATCTGGAGCTGATAATTCTCATGGAATAATTTTTAATAAGGATTGAACTCTTCATATAAATCACATTCATGAAACTGAATGTGATTTTTTAAATTACAATTTTTATTTTAAAATAACTATAGATTAACATGGAAATTGTAAGAAATAATAGAGAAATATCTCATGTACCCTTCATCAGTTTCCCTGAATGGTGACATCTTGCAAACAATAGTGCAATGTTACAACAGGAAATTGACATGGATACAATCCACTGATCTCATTCATATTTCACTAAATGTGTACTAATTTGTGTATTTAGTTTTATGCAATTTTATTACATGTGTAGCTTCCTGTATTCATCATCACCATCAAGATACAGAACAATTCCATCACAACAAAGAACCTTTACACTGCTTTTATACTGAATTTAATGTTAAATGTAAGTGTATGCAATGATATTTTAATATTTCCTCTGACATTTCCTATAACTTGCCCAGGTCATACAAGAAACCAAAAGTAGTTTCATGATTTTTATATAATCCATAATGCCTGTTTATGTATTCTATTCCTGTATTTTCAATTACAAGGAAAATTTAATTTAAAAATTGTCTTTCTTGTTAATAACTGGCTTATTTAAAATTTCATATGAAAATAGTGTTATTTTCTGTTATATGTGATGATCTGTAAATTTAATCCGTATTTCTAGGCTTGTGTACATCTGCTTTGCAATGTTGCAGGATTTTTCAGATCTGGAAATGTCAAACTCAAGAATTCTAATAACTCCCTGATAACCTTTATTTCAATGGCCATGTGAACTCCTTTATTTTGTAATAATTTATTGATAAAGTTTATTGCTTGAGCTCCTCAGGTTCTGTCTTGGAACTTAGGCAAGAGATTTAATATCTGTGTAGATTCTTTGGAGATGGGCTCCTGGGACTGATAGGCAGGTGGCTCTTACCATGGTCCTACCCTTGCTGGCATGGGAAGCCACTCCTATGTCACACCGCTGCTGCCTTTGCCACTGCTAACCTGAGCCCAGTTCCGGCTTGGCCACACTGGGGACATATAGCACCCGAGACTGCTGAGACCTTGCTGCCTGGTCCGTTGCTTGGCTTCTGTACTTCCTGCTGTGCCCTCAGGCCTGGACCTGTGTATGCACAGCTGCCACCTTGCAGCTCCAATGCTCATATTCATGCTTTGTTGTCCCAGTGGACTTCACATACAAAACATAAATTCAAATATCACATTATTGTGAATTTCAAGATGGCTGTAGCAGAGCCTTAATCCAAGCACAGGGTCCTTCCCGAAGGAGGTCCCTTTGCAACAGCCAGGTCATGCACCACACACCCATGAAGCCATCCCTGCCTCTGTCAAATTAACTCTTAAATTATCATAAATTTAAGAAATATATTGAATCTATATGGATATTTTTGTTCATTATTTTAATAGGGCTTCCTAAAATCAAATTTATAGATTAAAATAGAACATGATAAGGTTTTAAAACCCAACCTCATAAACTTTGGAACAGCATATGGCTGCTGACAAATGAAAACGAACTAGTCTCTTTTAGTTGAAAGAGTTAAGGTTCTTAAAGTGAAATTTATTTTATTTTTTTATATAACAAAGGCATGCTGCCACAGTAAACTATCCAGAGAGAGAGAACTATAAAATAAAATTTAATTTTAATGAAAGAAAATTATTTGTATATTATATTATACAATGCAAACTGTATAATGAACCCATGCACAGTTTTAATTTTGGGGAATGAACAGAGTTCATATGTGTGTGTGTGTATATATATATATATATATATATATATATATATATATAATTACTCTCAGGAATACACTTAAGGTTCCCCAAATTCTAGATGTTCCATGAACAAGAAGTGGAATACTTAATTAACAAGCAATGTGTTCTATAAAAATTTTGAATGTACATGTTATTTAAAATGATATTTAATTCTTGAAATCCAACTCAATAACATACTGTTAATACTAAAATTGGATTCATTACAAACCATACTATAAAATAAACAAAAAGTCTTTTATCCCTATGATCCATTCAAAGAATGGATAGAAAGAAAACAAGCTTGATTAATTTCTTTCTGGCTTTAAATCTCTTTGGGGCTCCTAGAGAACTCCAGGTATTCACAGGTCATGGTGACTTCTATCCCGTATATGATGATCTTCTCACGTGCCTGCATCTCCTCATAGATTAGGGCACAGCCATGACACATTGATCATGTTCTAGAGTCTAAACTGCATGATTCAGTGGAGACACTCGACACTTTTATTATTGTCAAAAGAAAGAGTGAATAAATAAATTTTGATTATGATGTTAAATCTAATGCAAGATTTCCTTCCTTTATACAGGGGTATAGAAAAAGCATGTTGTTCATGTTGATGAAATTAGATATAATGCAAATCATTCAAAAGTCCAATGGGATGTCCAGTGGAGATTGCACTTTAATTCTGTTCATATTGTTTAGTTTTGAGGGGAAGCAGCATGTGGAGCTGGAGTATTATTTCACAAAATAATGCAGTTAGAGAGTAGCCAAACTATTTTAAATGAGAATGTGTATTTATGTTCATTTTCATTTATCTCCTTAGGCACACACAGCAGGCATACTCTCTTAAATGAATTAAAATAAATTTATATCATACATGCTTCATGATTCTTTCAAATCATGGAAAACTTTTCTACTCTTGTTTTATCCATATTTCTCTCCCTTTCTCTCCACCTAAAAATCAGGTATAGATATCTCTGTACCTTTTCCCATGCTGATATAATTACATGCACACACACACACACACACACACACATTCTGAGATTCTGGGTTTTTTCCCTATAAAAATGGATTATATCATATATTTTTTTTTCTTCACATTGCTTTTATCACAAAAATATCCCTCCAAAGATCTAGTCTTCATATAACTTGTTGATGCCATAGTTAATTCATCCATTTGCCTATTGTTTTCTAGTTTTTTTCCACTACAAACTATTCTGTAGTAAACAACCTAATACATATAACCCTTACATCTATCAATCAGATTCCCAGGAAAATGTTTCTTGGGTCAGAAGGTAAAGTTTTCAATTTGATTTTAAAATATATTGCCAGACTTTTTCAAAAGACTGTAACTTTTCCAAAAACAAGAAAAAATATACTGCATCACTTTCTATAGTGAGAAATAGTTACCCATTGTTACTCTTATTTGCATTTCCCTGACTAGGGGATTTGAGAAGATGTTCATATACTTATTAACCAACTAAACCTCATTTCTGATGAAATTCTTATTTCTCCTTATTATTTTGTAATACTGTAATATTTTGAAGACTTGATATCAATTCTTTAACTATGTGAGTTAAATATTTATGCCTTATTTACTCTTTGCTATACAAACATGTCATTTTATGTAGAAAAATAAATTGTAATTCCTTTGACAGCTACTGGATTTCCTGTATTGTTTTAAAAAACTCCCTAAATCTGAGATTATTCATATGTCCTAAATGTTTTTCTTGAGATTGTTATTTTTATATTTACTTATAGTTACATCTTTTACTTAAGTGATTTCCATTGGTATATGGAATGAAGTTCATATTTTCTTTCATTCTAAAAGGATTCTCTCTTGAGACAGCACACTAATGAACAACCTGATCTCCACAGACAGAAAAATGTCTCCTTTGTTATACATTGTCTACGTATATCATCGGTATTTGTTTCTGAGCTCAATATTTTGCTCCATTGACCTGTTAGACTATTTCTATGCTGATACCATATGGTTTTAAATTACAGTGACTATATATATATATATATACAGTGACTATATATATATATATAGATATATATATATACACACACACACACACACGCACACACACACACACACACACACATATATATATATATCAAACGCCCCTCTCAATTCCAACAGGGGTTTAAACTAAGTTACTATGTGAAGAGATTTGAGCAAGACCATGTTTTAAGCAGGAAAAAATCTGGAAAGATGATGCTGGATGTGGGACAGGGTACTTGGGAGAAAACTCTGGTTGAGGACAGTCATCAAACCCAGAAAATTCATTATCTATCTATCTATCTATCTATCTATCTATCTATCTATCTATCATCTATCGGAAGAGTTTTTCATGGATCAGCCAGTCTAAATTATAGTGACGATATGTAAGACAATAAGGAATACACTAGGAAACACAGTGATGGCCAGATCTGAAGGGGTCAGAACATTTTTTCAGTATGACATGAGAAGCCTCTGAAGTTTTTCAACAGGGCATGATATGATTTGAACTATACTTTAGGGAGACTGATCAGGAAGCATTGATGCGCAGTGGTTCTCCACTGAGGATGATTTTGCTGCCCAGGGGACATGTGGCAACACAGAGAGACCTTTCTGGTTTTTACAACTGGGGGAGGAGCTATTAACATCTAGTGGGTAGACGCTAGTGAAGCTGCTAAATGTTCTACCATTCACAGCAAAGTTCTCCCACAGCAAAGAATTATCTGGCCCAAAATGCCAACAGTGGTGAGGTTGAGAAATCCTAGTGTGGACGGTAGACTTAACAATAGATACAGAAGTCAGTTTAAAAGCTGTTACAAGTTTAAGGGAGGTGAAATGAGAGCTAAAATACCATAAAAGTATAAAGTATAAAACAACAACAGGAGATAATCTTGAGGAGATAAGACCTATAGAACTTAGTATATCAGGTCTTTGTGAAATGGTAAAAGAAAGAGGATAGTAGAATACCTTAGGGGGTTATGAAAAAAATAGAAAGATTCATGCAATACAGGCTTTTCCTATGGGGGAGAGTGATTAGGTGGAGGGATCTTTTCTGTTATTTCATGAGACCAGTATCATTCTCTTCAGATGCTGAATTTCCTCTACATTGTGTGTACAAGAGCCAACCCAGCCCTCACAGTGGTATGTGAGTATTTAGGTGGCAACCATGATTATGAGGCTGTCATTGAAAGAATCCCAAGCGGAGGAACGGTATTTTATACCATTACCTTCATTGTCTTTTATCCCCTCCTACTCTCCCCACCATCCCCACCCACCATTACAGTCCTAGCAACAAAAGATGCAAGCAGGAAATTTAGATTGACTGTGATAAAAACACACATACAGCGTATTCCTGAAAAACAGTATGATAAAAACAACATGCATGGCTCTAAATTGTTCAAAGCACCAATTATTATATTAAGTCAGAATAGTCTTATCATCACACAATTCTTATCATCACTTGATAAATGTTGACACTGAGGCAGAGAACATAGTGACTTGCCAAGGTTACAAGTTTGTAAGTGGAATATTCAGTTTTTTTAACCCAGGCAGTTGGGCTCTAGAGACCATATTATTAACCACTGTATGATACTTATCTCAACTTTACAAACCTATTATATTTATAATTTCAGGCAAAATATTGAGGGTGAAAGACTAACTGACCAGCCCAAATTTCACATTTCAACCCTATTTAACATAGTAAATTAAAATAAGGCAAAGAGCAGACATAAAGAAAGGAAAGATAGACTCTTAGAGGGTTTTGTGAAAAATCCAGGAAGGTTTCTATTCCCCATATGTCCTATTTATTTTATTATGTAGCTGTTCTTTTTTCATCTTTTAAAAATGATCCTATCATATTTTAGTGTACATCAATAATACCATGAATAGGAGACTGTATACTAATAGTGCTTTACCATACAATCCAAATATTACCAACTTACATATAATTTGAATCCTATTGAAAGTAAACAAATAAATTACCTGTGAGCTCTGATTTAATTAAGGCTTATCTTGTTTTTATTTTAGGTAATGATTTATCAACAAATTGCTCCTTGTAGATTAATTTTTTATTATTCAGAATGTTCACTCATTTAAATTCATCATTTCTCTGAGGCATCATTGAAATTGATTATTTTTTTGAGGAAAATGTGCTGAGCCAAGTTAAATGAAAATATATATAAGATCACTTGATTATTCCATCAGGGAAATTTCATATAGAAAAATTATATTTTGAGCTTTCCCTAGGTTTACTTAAAATCCTTTCTAGGCATTTATTTTGACACCCTGGTTTGTACTGCTACTGAATTTGGGACAGGGTTAAGGGCTATGGCAAAAGAAACGAAAAGAAAAGTTTCTTCTAGAGTGTCCTAGATCTCCTGACATAGGACATTCAAATTCAAACTAAGCCACTTAGTAACCCACCATGGCAACAAAAGTTGTCCAGTTCATCATCTATCACATGAACTAAAATTCTGTTAAGTTAGGAGGCCAAAATATTCCATTGTTGAATACCTGAATTAACTCTTCATCTCTTGAAAGCAAATATGAATATGTTAAGTAGGTAAAATCTTAGCAAAATCTGACACATAGAATTTAGAGACTCAAAAATTCACACATCAATTGTTAAATTATTAAAAATCAGAGAGATAACAAAGTACTGAAACTAGAAATCCAGGTGGAGAATGAGCTTGGCTGTGCTAGGTTACCAAATTTCCATCAGTGTGTTCAATTTACTTCTTCAGTCACTGAATACACTTACTACTTATATCAACTATAGCAATGCCAATCAGATTGAAAGTTGCATTAAAGAGTCCTCAAGACAAGGAATATAGCACAACATAATCTGCCTGAAGTCATAAGAAGTGTCAGTAAAACAGGTCGCCAATTCCAAAGATACTGTGTTGACTTGAATATGCCATGATTTTACTTTATCTGTATATAAAAGAACAGAATCAGGGCAGTAAACAGTTGTTCCCCATCAATTTCACAGTGCTGAAGAATGATAACCATCAACAGACTTTGGGAGCAAACTTTATACTGATTAGTAATTGAAATAGAATTATCCCAGTTTTTTAAGTATTAATTTAAATTTTTTTGTTCCTTGAAATACATCCCCTAGAATTATTGGATTCATATATTTATTACAAACCGAAACATTTAAACAACATTCTTGAAGAGGTCCCTATCTTAGTTGAATGAAACATAGTGACTTTTTGTTACAGATCATATTAAGTGATAATGTCACTAGGAAGACAAGTAGAAATCAACTGAATGAGCGCATGCTAAATGAATTATTCAGTAGGCATATTGTGCATGCCATTTCTAAGGAGACGTGGTAAAGACTGCCAGCAATGTTGGGTGTAAGGTCAAAATGGAGATAGCCAAAAGAAATAATATTTCTTAAAAAAAAAAAAAAATATATATATATATATATATGATGCAGCATTTCCCCTATAGCATAGTGCTGTGCAAAGCGAATATTAACTCTAAAGTGCACAAGAAGGAAGAGACCCTACAAACACCACGCTTATATTGATTCCGTGACTTATCAACCTTGTTACGTAATATTAGCACTATATTTTTAAACGTATTAGGAAGTAGTGAGTTATTTCTCTTCCATTCACATGATAGAAGCTCTTGAATTCTTGGGATATATATTTGTATTCTTGATAGCAATATCTCCAAATAATTTAAAAGCCATGATTTTTGGCAATGACATGGTTACATGTATTTTTTCAGTGGGAGAAATTTATTTCTCTTATTTGTAGTGTTATGATCTGCTTACAAACATTTGCACCTCTGACATCAATGCTTTTGCATTATAGGAGGGTTTAACAGTTTTTAGCAATAAAATATAAAGCTACTGAATAATAAATTGCTGATACTGTAAAAAGAATGATGTCTGGTCATTTTAAGAGCTTGTTCTACACATGTTCCCTGGTCAATTAATCCTTTGAGTTGTAAGTGTACTCTCTCATGTTTCAATAATGGTGATAAAATACAAAATTTGCATTAAGTAGATTTATAAATTAAAATTTAATGATACTTGAGATCATGGATATTTTTCCTCACATTTCTTTTAATGTTGGTGCATTATTTTAAAATAAAAATTAAACAAATCAATAAATTATTTTTAAATTTGGAGTTTCTATTAACTCAAACTTTTGTGCTAAGAATTCCTTAATACTTATAGAAAGGTCCTAAATCAGACTTACTTTCAAGATTTTAAGTGTGATTTTTCAATTATAATTAGCATTTCAAGAAAAATATTTTCATGCGGTACCTCTTTGCTTGTTTGTACAAGTTAATATATGGAATTGTATTTTACATATTTTTCTATATATAAATATTAGTAAATATATTATATATATGCATAAATATAAGGGAACAATGGAAGATAGCATACGCTAAGCACTTAATTCCTTGCAAAGTACTATTACATCATCTCATTGCTCCTTACAACATTCTTGAAACCTGATGATGTTATTGCAGGTAGGGAATGCAAAGCTTGGAAAAATTAAGAAACTTGCTCAAAGTCACACACCTGTACGTGGCAAAGCTGGAATGCAATCACAGGTCTGTCTGAACCACAGTATAATCCTCTCTATTTCAAAGATCATAGCCATATATCTCATAACCATTTATATGAGTAACATTCATGATAATTATAATGCAGGATTTTCAAGCATTTTAAGAACATATCCATAGTACAGAAATTCTTTAAGTATGTACATATTTTCATTGCAACCAGTGAAAGGAAATCTCTACTACACTACGGGAATTTAGAGGAAAAATTATCTCAGGTTTTCATCAGAGAAGACCTCTGAGGGAAAATTCCCTGGCGTGCCTGAGGTCAATAAAGGTGGCTTGGTCATATGGTTGTATTTCACTTTTATGTTTTCCTATTGGCCAAGAACTCTCAAAGGGCTCTCCTCCTTTCCTCCTATCCCCACAGCCAGGGATGGAGCAAACTATCCTGGTATCTAATAGGAAGGAGTCTTCTGGAAGGAAATCCTTGTCTGAGACTTAATCCTCCAGAGAGCTGGAAGGTGCAGGTGACACCAGGAGGCAAGTTCAGTGTGAAGCACTAACTGATGCTATGAGCTGTCATTCAACACCTGGCTGAAGTTAAATATGCAATTGATGCATATGCATATTTTCTAAGTGCTATTGTTTAATATGCACTTTAAATTAGTTGTATGGGTTTTAGCAAAGCAGCTCTGCCCTGATTATCTTCAAATTAGTAGAACACCTCTTATGATGGCATTCTCAAGTTGTTTAACTCGCTAATTAGAGGTCTTAGCATCTCACTAGAGTAAAAACAACTAAAATTAAAGTGAAATTAAAATGCAACAAAAAACCATAATCTTTTTGCTAGGCTCAAACTTCTGCTCTTAATAAAGAAAGTAGCCACCTGAGACATAAAAGAAGCAGAGAGTTAAGAACACCTTTTCAGCCTGAGCATAACCCTTGGGTGTTTATTGTTAATTATTAGATCATAAAATTTATTAAATATGCAATTTTTTGTTCATGTAAATGTTTATGTTACCATATAAAAACAAGGAATCAGGTTTTCTTCCTAGATAATTTGCATATATGTCAATTTGTATGACAGATGGTGGAATGTAGAAAGAATTTGTACTTTTTATGCAGGTTAAATGAGAGGCTTTATACAAAAGGCTGACACAAAAAGTGGCTGCATATGAAAGGGTGGATACCTAATAAGATGTTTATGTGTTTTCCACATAACATAGTCCTATAAACGAGGATCTAAATTTATCAATAGCTTGTGTACGTGTGTGTGTTTTAATTTAACAAGCATGTTTATAGCACTTTCTACTGCTAGGCACAATTCTAACCTTTTTACACATATGTAAATCATGAAGAATTTTATTAAAATATAATGTTCAGAGACAAGCATAACTAAAATATTAAAAAAATTAGACCATAGAGAAGAGAAATGTGTAAGCTGACAAGAAGCTTACTTAGTAATTGGTTACTTATGTTGAGGTTAAAAAAGAGCTTTGCCATTATCCCAAAAGTCAGGCTCTCACTTATTACAGATTCTGAAATCCCATCTTAGTGATGGTTGAATTTGCTCTTAACATTTAACAAATCCACGTAATTTTGATGGTATGGTAAATAAACTTCTCTGCTTTTGCTTTTTATATCTGGATTTGCTACTGGGACAGGGAGTCCACTACCATTGGTAAGAAGGGACAATGAAATAAAACTAAAGCTTCGACACATTAAACGTATTTTTTTTATGGTAGACTGCCTTTATGAGATCTGGGCAAAAATTTAGTCTATCCCCTGTGAGCAAACTGAGTTTCAGAATCTCCATGATGATAAGATGAAAATGCAGAAACATATAAGTAAATAAACAGATAGTTACATATATGAAAATATTCAGACTACCCAACTTTATTTTAATCTAATATGCAAGGAACAATATATCTAAGGTCTCACCTGATTTGTCTAATAATTGAAAAACAAAAGGAAGCTCTCATGTCTCTACATGCTTGCAAATATCACTTCCACTGCAGTTGCATAATGATAATAATAACCATAACACCACCAGCAGCAACAAAAACAAAAACACTGGGTTCAGTTTATATAGATCTCTTATAATATGAATTTAATTTGTCTTGGTGATTATCACAGCAGCCTTATGGTAGCTAGAACAACCTTCATTGTCTTCCTTTTACTGAGGAGGATGAAATTCAGAGTTTCATTATCTTGCCCATGGTCTCATGGTAAGAAGCAGTACCTCTCCATTGGCTCATTGCAGATACACTGCATTTTAATCTATAGCTTAATAATTGCTGTCCTGTACTCTGCTCACATATGGGTATTTAAGGGGAAAATAAAATCAACCATGATCTGGTTAAACTATCTCCATGCTGAAAGTGATAGTTACAAGTCAAATTGTTATTACAGTATATCTGGGTAAAATGATGAGGCCATCCACTACAATCTGTATTGAGTTATCTACTTGATAACTTATAATTTATAACTTATCTTGCCCTTGCGTTATCTACTTCAGGGAAATATACTTTTATTAGATCACTGGCTAATTAAATTATATAGAAAACCATTCCCCTACGCTCAAGTTATTTCAATCACAAGTTTGAAAGATAAATGCCACCAGTTAAAATTATTGTGTTACTTCAGAAAAATACTTTTAAAATTCATCTTCTTATTTATAGCAAAGTAGTAACTACACAGATCAGCAACAGTTCATGTTATTTAATTCTAAAGGCATGACCTTAAATTGCAGACAAACAAATAAAGCCTTCAATTATAAGTAACGCTAGAACTTGGTGTATTGATTACTCAATCTAATAAAAAAAGCCCAGGAAATCCTGCACTGTGTAAGGCTATGCAAAAGGCAGAAAGTATTGGGCACTTAGAGTTATTTTTAGGGCCTAACCCACAACTTAAAGCTCTTATTCTATGACATGTATTCAGTGTTTTCTTAGCATGCAAGGCTTCTGTGTCAGAGCTACTGATCTGAGAGAATATTCTGCTTTGACTTCTAAATCCACATAAGCCTTATACAAATGTAAGTCTTATAATGTGTGGACTCCTTGATGTCACCTACAACTTAACATAAAATTCAAATTCAAATATTTTACTTAAGAAAGGCAAAACATATTTTTTGATCAATAGAATCAAACCAAAAACCTTTTTACTAGTACTACAAAGCTTAAATGCTAGAGTCTCAGTTGTCTGTGATAAATCAATTCTCCACTCACATCACATTTGAGTGTGAGTATGTGTGTGTGTGTGTCTACATATATTAGAAAGACAGAGGGAGGGAAGGAGAGAGAGAGAGAAGAATTTCTTCTTTTCAAGGCTCAGACTATCTTCTTTCAGCCATATCCCTGAATTCAGATACAGATTGACTTGGAAATCTGTAAGCAAAAAAACTATAAAACAGAAAGAAAAGAATTTGAAACGATGTTTTATTTTCCCCTTCTTTTTTTTCTTCCAGCTTTTGGTTCTATCAGCTTACAAGAAGACTAGGAAAATGGTGATTCAGACATAATTCCCATCTCTGATGAGCTCCTTTCAATTCTCTAAATCGGAACAAAAATACATGGACGATTGTCCCATATTCAACCATGGCATTACTATCCAAAGAAAATATTAATGTGAAGTAAGTTCCCACTGAACTTCAGTAAATTCCTTTGAAATTCTGCTAATGAGCACATTCTAGCTATTTTCTTACGGCATGGAGAAGAAAACTAAGGTTATCTTAGTTTTAGGAAAGAAGCAGGTTTTACTCTATTTCTGCATGATAAATAATATCACAATAAAAAGGCAAATGCTACCAGAAATGAAGTGTCCCTAAATCCTTGGTAGAATTCTTACTTGCTTTCAAGTCTACTATTACCTAATGCCAACACAGCCCACAATTCTAACCACTTCGGGTGTGGGGCATGACTTAGTGCAATTCCTGTAGAAGACTGATCTATAACGTCTTAATCAGGCAAAATGTCAAATTTGCTACAAACTGGCAGACTGACTTTAAGGTACACAGCCAGACAGGCCACATATATGCCTTCCTTAACCTCCTCTGATGAGGAAGGAAACAACGCCATGGTTTACTGGCAAAGCTAGAGAATGCCTTAACAGTTAACAGCATGCATTTCTCAGTCAACAGGGACTGTTCAGAAAAAAGAAGTAAACATTCAAAGCTTAATGATTTCTCTTGTGTATTGCTTCCATGACTCATGCCAAATTTTCCCAAGCTAGTTCTAAAATGATTAATCTGCTCCAATGAGTAAATAGTCTTTCACCCTCAATTTCTTTGGACACTAGTGACACAGGTTAACAAAATCATCTGTGTGTATTTCAGTGTGGGTATATGTGTATGTGTACCCAAGGCTTGCCTAGAAAATGTGTAGCATAGTGTACAACCTGTGTGCTGCCCCTGGTAGCACTGTGACACTAGATTTTCCAGACAGTGGAGACTGAAGCAGCAGTAAACCACAGTGGAGCCAACTTCTACCACATTGCAGATGAGGTTTGGAAGAAGAGTTCTTCTTCAATTCTCCAATCAGAGAAACAAGACAATGAATGATCTACTCAAAAATCTCTCCCATATCTTCTTCTAAGATGCTAGAAATTACCTTGAGTTTCTCTGTTTTAGGTAAGAAAGTAAAATCAGTGACATTGTCTGGAAGGTCATGATTTAAATGCCTGTACATTACCTAAAGTCAGTATATCCTTCTGCTGTGGCCTGCAGGTTCCTTGTCTGGCCCCAGTAGGGTTCAGGGTTGACACTCAAGACACTGGAACTGGATGTATATTGGATAGCACCAAGCAGAGAAGGCATGAGGAGCATCCCAAGATGAGTTCTTTAGGGAATGACGAGGCATGAATGCCATAAAATTGAAAGCAAATATCAGAAGTAGGACCTTTCAACTGAAAAGAGATAGGATTGGAGTCAATGTGTATCAGGTATACATGATGAGGTGCAGGCAGATTGCTGTTGCTTTGGAATGGTCCATGGCTTGCCTTTGGCTATCACTGGAAATATATTATGTGCTTAGAATGGAATGGTTCAAACTATTCTTTTTATCCTCTATTCTGTTAGAGTGAGGTGGCATGCTGGGTTAGTGGAGAGTCACCCTTGAAGGCTGGCAAAGGATAAAAGGTCAAATATATATGTCTCCATATAAGGAATAGAAAGGATTATAGAAACTTAGAGTAGAAAATGAATAACACCCAAAAGAGTAAATACCAGAGCATCGTTTACATTAAAAGTGAAATCTGAGCAATGGGGTAAGGTGAGTATCAATAGAAGTCAGAAAGAAAAAATTAAAATATTTTAATTTTAATTATTTTTATAAATTTACCTGACATTAACACTGTTGAGATATAGGGCAGCTTTATGAGAAGAGGTAAAATGTATTGACATTCTTTGTAAACCAATAGGTGCCATGAAAGTATAAATGATAGTATTACTGTTATTATTACTATTAGTCAGCACTACACACTGACAATGACATGGTTGCCTGAGGATCTCAATTGTACATGCCAATTTGAAGACATTCAGATTTGGTTCTAATTATGTATTTTTCTCCATATTTTGTTAGCTACATTATGCAGGAGTAAATTGCACAAGTACAATGGACGGATATTTCTACAAAGTTTAGATAGAGAACTTTCAGAGGTAGAAAAAAAGGTGAAGAATACTTAGTATTTAGAATGGTAATACAATCACAGGAATAAGAAGGGACAGGAAAATTGGGTTAAAGTAGTGATCTTGATAACATTATCAAAAAAATTTGTTTCAGAATTCACTAAAACATTTCTAAAGACAAATTCAATAGTGAACTAAGGCATTTTCAAAGGCAATGATCTACCCCTTAAATTAAATCTTCATAAAGTAGGTTCATGGTATATTATCTCTTGATCGAAAATATACCTATGACCACAGAACACAAGGGATTTAGGCTATACTAGAAACAGAATTCACATATCTAAGAGACCAACAAGTTGTCCCCAAAGTTTAAGAAAAACAACTGAGCCTTGTTGTGTATTCTGGATATTAACAAAGTGGACCATTTGAAAAAGAAAGAAGTTCCAGAAAACAAACCTTCATAAGCAATTGACCTTTGTTATCCTATCAACGTATAAATCTGAAAGCATCACAGGTGTTCTGATGCCATTTACTAGACTCAGAAGGAGTTGTTCTTTACATATTTTTATTCACTATTGAGTAAACTATGACAGGTTTCACTCCAATCAAGAACTTATTTATTTGTTAACCTATCTCCCTCTTCCATGCTGCCTCTTCCCATAAAACAAGCATCAAACCCCAAACATATTGATTCATCAAAATAAGACAGACCACTCTCCTGACCTGTAGCCCTAACTATTTATGTGGATGTCCTCTACTTGGCTTTAAACAGGTGTCCCAAACTCTGTGTTCAAAGAGAACTCATACAAACTGAGCCTACCTGCACTGAAACCCACTGTTCCTGAATCCCCCAGCTCAGTTTACTTCCCCTCTCTCCACTGGGTGGACCCAAAGCATTGGGCAGAAAAGCAGCTAAGCAGTACCTGCTTCCACTTTACTACCCAAATAGTTCTCAGGCTAGCAGGCTTGAAGGTACATATTTATCACAGAACAACCAACCAAACACCCATAAACAACAATTAAAAAGAATCACTCTTTGCCCCCTTTCTTTATTGCATCCAGGCTCCCATTCTCTGCCCAGTACTTCCCTCCAGGACATCTTATGATGTCATTTGGTTTTAGCCCATATTAAGCCCTGGATTTTGTTACTTCTATTATGAAGTATTTATAATACGGAAAATAACTTGGCCTCCTTAATAATCATGATTGTCTTCTGTGTACTTCTTCCAGGATTGTGACTCTGGCCAGTTGTTTCCCCTCCAAGTTTTTAAAAATCAAATTACACTTCTGTGATGAATGCTATGTCATAATTAGATTATATCATCTTGTAAGATACCAGATACTACCATCTTGTAAGTGGTGGTTGATATTAAACTGATTTATATGGTGTTGTCATTTAGCGTCCGATGATTCTTGTGCATATTAAAAACTAAACACAACCCCCCACACTATTTTTACTTTCCAAAACATAATTAATCAGATATGATTGTTCTCAATATGCTCTGATCTTCTCTTTAGGGTCGAGAATAAAATGGCAGAGGTTTCTCCATATAAGAATAAGCCATGCATCTTTGGTGAATAGAGGGCCACTGAATTTTATCCTTTCCCCTACTCATCCCCCTTACCCCCAACAAATTAAAAAAGGATAGAACAATGCAAACATTCTATATTGCCTAATCTTAGAATTTCCTGGGCTTGCCAGAATCATTCCCCATGTACGGACCAAATAACAGAGAACACACTTAAATACACTAAAGTTTGAAGGTGCTTTACCAATGTCCCTGAACTAGTTTGACATTGTATAGGACTCAAAACTCACATGCAGATTTCTCTTAGATCAGTGTCAGGCACATAGTGTGTAGCCATTAAATATTAGCGGACTGTTTTTGATGGATAGCCTGAGGTATTAAGTGGCTACTAATAATTTAGTATTAAGCAAATTACCACTAATGATTTACTTTTCTGCCTACTATGTTAATGTAATGTTTCTGTAACATATTGTTCTCTGGAAAAAATACAGCAATTATCAGGGAACCATTTTTTATCAGCTTTTCACACTGTTAGATCAAGCTCAGAGCTAGGGGCAGAATCTATAGTTTGAGTTTACTAGGTCCTGTAGTATTTGACCTTTAAACTGCTGTTTTGTTATGCCACAGCTATTGCAGAGAAAGCGGTTGTGTTATATCCAGTTTCATTGCTAAAATAAATACAAGGTCATTGCTTCCAGCAGGTGACTGGAAAGCATACAGTATAATCTTCTTGATTGTGACACTCAAAACAAAACTAAGAGTTTTTCTCGAGGCCTTTTGAACATACTGAGAAATATAAATAAATAAAACAATACATTACTCATAGTCAGCTATGATCAATTTAATTTGGCCAAGCATACAAAAGCAGCTTCCTTAAATAAGAGCTACCCAGGGTCTCATTAGTGCAGAGGAAAAAAAAAAAAAAATCAAGGTCATGCTAAAGGTGTATGACTTCATGGTGGAAAATTTCAATCCTCTAAACACCTCCTGGATAAGAAACCAAAAAGCAAGAGCACCAACAACCGTCAGGCAGATTTCAAAATCTCGTTCAGACCATTGGACAAACACTAAGTTGAAAAAAGTAGAAACTCTAAATATACTGTGGTATACATTTTTACGAAGTAAGGTTGACAAGGCTGGAGGTGGGCAGGGAACGTCTCTTATTAGAGTGGCGCAAAGCATTATCTCCACACAAGTGTGCATGGGGAAAAGTGGGCACCTCAAAGTTCCAAAGTGACCTTTTCATGTGAATTACATCTTAGGGGAAAAAAACAACAACAATAGTTTGTGAATTGATTTTTTTTTTTTAATTAATTAATTTATTTTTATTTTTGGCTGTGTTGGGTCCTCGTTTCTGTGTTAGGGCTTTCTCTAGTTGCGGTAAGCGGGGGCCACTCTTCATCGCGGTGCGCGGGCCTCTCGCTATCGCGGCCTCTCTCGTTGCAGAGCACAGGCTCCAGACGCGCAGGCTCAGTAGTTGTGGCTCACGGGCCCAGTTGCTCCGCGGCATGTGGGATCCTCCCAGACCAGGGCTCGAACCCGTGTCCCCTGCATTAGCAGGCAGATTCTCAACCACTGCGCCACCAGGGAAGCCCGTGAATTGATTTTATGAGTAGATAAAAACACATTTTTCTATTTATCTTTTAATCCTGTCCTGCCATATTTTGAATGACAGAAGAAAAAGTGATTACAATGCTGAAATGCAAGCAAAGGTGAGGAGACATATTCATTAAACTATATTTATTGAATAATATATGCAAACATAAACATTAAACATGTCTGCCCCATTATACATGCTTCTATTTACTTTAATATATGATTAACTATATATCATATATATTATACATGAATATATAAAGTAAGGATAATTACCTATCAGAGCTCATCTGAGCTAAAAAATAATGCTGAAAGCATTAATGGACTTGTAATCTATTTAATATTGTTTTACATGCAGCTTTTAAACCAAGCAATCTGATCTTTTTCAAATGACGTTACAGTAGGAAAAAGGTCATGGGTGTAGGTTGGCAAGCCCATGAGGAAAATAATAGTAAGTTTACACTTAGATTCTGATGCTGATAAATCAATATAACTGTCAACAGCTGGATCCTAAGATTAATGCAGATGTGGGAAGAGAAAGCAAATGCAGTCGTGGAAATGGAAGAAAATGCTATGCTTAGGGACATCAGCCATCTGTGAATTGCTTCTTTGAGCAGGAGGTGTAAATCAAGCCAGTTTGCCTTCTCTGTAAAAGTATTTTATTTTAATTTGGAGATTTATATCTAATTCTATAAGCCATTGGCATAACTGGCCAGAGTAATACCAGAGCATAAATTGCACATTTACACTGGAGTGCCTTATCTTCATAACAGAATACTAGGAGATAAACAGTGGTGTCCTTGGGCTCTTTTTGCATGTGTCCCTTTGTGCCAGGAAGCCCCAATGATGCAAAACTTATGTTTTTGCCAGGTATCTCCTTGGACACTTTAAGGAATTTAGGAGGCACATCATTTTGTGGCAGTCTGGGTTTGCTTAAAAGTATCAAATACCTTGTGCCTTGTTTAGGGGAGCTCAGAGTGTGGTTCACTATGACACTATACAAGCTTCCTTTGATAGACAAACTTAAAAGAACTATGAGTTATTTCTTTTTTTTTTTTTTTTCCAGTTCCAGAAAAGCTTTATTTGTGGACACTGAAATTTGAATTTCATGTAATTTGGATTTATAACAAAATATGTTTCTTCTTTTGATATTTTTTCAACCATTTAAAAATGTAGAAATCATCTCAACCTTGCGGGCTGTACAAAAACAGACAGTGGGCCAGATTTGGCCCACGAGCCATAGTTTGGCTTGTCAGCTCCTGGCCTAGGGCTCTGGCTATCAAATTCATGCTCTCTACAGCATCCTTCCAAATGTAGGAACTGAGATTATCCAATCAGAGTAAAAACTAGTGTTTTTACCAGTGTGAAGTAAAAGTTTGAAATAATCATTGTTTTTCAGAGGAAAAACATGAATCTCCGTTAGTTTCTATATAATTTTGCATCTTTTGATCCTGGACCAAAAAAGGAAAAAGCAGACTATAATGGGGATTATGTTGCCTATCATCTATTTGTCTTTCCAGATTCATTTTCCACACTGCTCTGGGACCGTATGAGCTATTATTTCATGTCCTGAAAGAGCTATGGCATAGTTACTAGGATGGGAGACTCTCGCGGAAACACTGGAACAGTTTGCCAAGTGGCTGTTTATCCAGGACTTGCAAGTAGCTATTGGGAGGTACCTCGAATGCAAGAAATCAGCACCCTATGGGAGAGGCTGATACCCTCATATCATAGGGAATGAGAGAGGAAGAAGCCAATAGTAGCATGTCAACCAGAAGCCCAAAGGAGTGCTGATAACCAGGATGCTAGAAAAACTAAGAGTCAGAAGTCCCCTAAGATATTTGAGTAAATAAGTGAGTGTTTCTATTGGAGATCTCAGAATTAACTGGAAATCTGCCTGCCCTTCCATGTCTGTCCTTCACCCCTCTCTACCCTATCCTTTGCCCAGAAAACTGACCCATTTGGATTACACAGTAACTTGCTCCCTTGCTTCTGACTTCCAGTTGGATTAAGTCAACAGGAAACCCTGCCAGATGATCAGAGGGAAGAAGGAGAATGTGGTCAGTATTTTGGGCTTCCGCTTTGAAGAAGGTGCACGGGCTATGTCTTCTGTTAAAGGTGACTACTCCTGTCAATGCAGCCCCATCTACAAGACTCCCTTTTCTGGGTTTTAGTGTTGGGAACAGTTCTGTGATTACCATCCTGGGCACTCTGCTATCTCTCATGGTCCCCAAATTCCACTCACAACTTGGTAAATAGTCCTCTTTTTAAAACTTCCTTCAGCTTTGCAACTTGCGAATGCCACGTGTTCTCTGTGGGGACCCTGCCGGTGTAGTGCTTCTGGTAGAAAGGGGAGAAATACATGGGGAAACAGAAATAAACTTGCCTGAGAGTCAAGAAATGTTGGCTTAAGAGATCAGTCACTAATGATTCTAGGAACTTAATAAAGTCATTTACCTTCTCTAAGCATTTTCCATTTATGAAAAGCAAATTTGAACTTCTGGAATGAAAGGTTTATTTTTGCCTCTAAAATTTTGTATTTCTATTATTCTAGACACAGAAACAACTTGTTTGATTATAAGACAACGGACGCCTATTTTACACTCTGTTTGCATCCTGTGGCACACCACTGATCACTTTATCAATATCCATCCCCTTTTTCCCTGCAGAACCCCATACAATTTGGGGTGACAATATGCCCAGCTTAATTGAAGACATTATTTATACTTCCTGAAAGAATGGAACAGCCAAGTGATTCACTACTTGCCAATGAGGTGAAAGTCCAAGTTACTGGGTGGAGTTTCTGGAAACCTAAGAGGCCATCTCAATTGGAGTTGCCCTTTACTGCCCTTTGCCCTTTCTCTTCTTCTTGCCTGAAATGTGAACTTGATGGCTGGGGTAGGGAAGTCTTCCCAAGAGTGACAGCAACAGTCTTACTCCGTGGCAGATGGAGGCCAGGATCTGATAACATCATGGAAGTGGCAACCCAGCCTTGATCACCTACCTTTCTACCTACCTGGTAGAGCTTACTTAATGCAATCTCTTATGTTTCTGTAACATAAAGTCTTCTGTGTTTCTCTAACTCATAACAGAACGTAATCAAGTTTCACACAAACCATATACTCTTTGATACATTCAGGTCAGAGTTCTACTCAGGTGCCCTAGTAAACCCTGCTTCCCCTTTCCTTACCTTGTATTCAACCTATTCCCTCAAAATTTACCAGGACTGTGCTAAAACCACACAGGGTTCTAATTTCTAAACCCAGAAGTGACAGCTAACTTGTTAATTCATGTGATTTACATATCTTACAATTTCTCAATTCCACTTACAGTTAGATACCCAAGAGGAATTCCTGCACAAATAAGTGTGTAAAGAAGAATGTTCACAGCAGCATGGCTTTCAATTGGAAAGAACTAGAACCAGTATATATGCATTGTGGAATATTATACTGCATTGAAAATAAGTGAATTACAGTAACATTGCAATGACAGGGATGAATATGTCAACAAAATAATGAGTGAAGGAAGCAGATCCAACAAGATGAATATAGAGCTTATTAAACCTTTCCATAAAGTGAAAAAAACCAAACAGTATGCTCTGAAAAATATACTGTTTAGATATGTATGTATGTTTTTACAACTCCTTCTTAAAGGCAAGGATCTGAAAAATATAGAGTTCAATGTTGAATATAAATTTTCTAATTTACAATTATTAAATAATTATAACCACAGGTATGTATGTGTAGACAGACAGTCTGCTTATCAGTTTGAGATACCTATGTATGCAGTATGACTTAAACAGGCTAAAAGTCTAATATCTATCTCATAAATATTTTTTAGGCTCACTTTTTAAACTAATCCAATGTCAGCAAATTGTCCTTTCACTTGCCATAATTTATCAACTCGAAAAAATATGTATCCATCAACTATCCCGTCCCTTTTACAACTCTGCCATTCACAAATTTCCTCAGTTACCTTGTGGCCACTTTTGCATTGCTGAGATGTTAATGGGAGAAACATTAGGCTCAAACAGGGGACTAGGCAGTGATTGCTGCAGGCAGTTTAAAAATAAGAATCTTTCAGTGACTCTCTCCTAAACTCAGCTTCCTTCAGCCCAGCACTCAAGGTCCCCCACAATCAGGCCTCAGTGTACTTTCCTATCTTGTCTAACTTTATCTCCATGCTTCTCCACAAATTCTCCATTGCAGCCAAGTTCCTCCTCACTCCCAAACAACCTGTAGACTTTCCTGAATCAGAATTCCTCCCAAGGGATATTTTTGTTCACTATATTCTGTGTGTCTGTGAAGCTCTCCTCCCCTCTTTCTACAGATTTAAAATCTATCCATTCTTCAAAATTCAGCTCAGTCTTTGCCTCTTCTGTGGCAATATTTCCTTGGAACCGCTATGACGATTTGCATTTGTAAAACATTCTCTTGCTAACATATCCATACAACTGCTGCTGCCGTCTCCCTTGTTCACCATCATGTGCCTGGACTTATTCCAGGTCTGGCACGTGACAGAGGTTGACTAAAGAGTTTCTGAATGTAAGAACTCCAAAATATCTTCAACTACTCTCTTGGGATATTCTTTAAATTATGTATTTTTATCTTTCTCTTTTCTTCCCAGCTAAACCTCTTGGAGAGTGAGAACTATGTCGATCACATACTTACTTTCCCTGATCTTGCCAAGTTCATTGTTTATAAAAAGTACTTCATAAAAATTCTGATTTACTTTATTTTGTTTTTACTTTTTACTTTACATTGGAGTATAGCCGATTAACAGTGTTTTGGTAGTTTCAGGTGCACAGCAAAGCGACTCAGCCATACATATACATGTATCCATTCTCCCCCAGACTCCCCTCCCATCCAGGCTGCCACATAACATTGAGCAGAGCTCCCTGTGCTGTACAGTAGGTCCTTGTTGGTCATCCATTTTAAATATAGCAGTGTGTACATGTTGATCCCAAACTCCCTAACTATCCCTTCCCCCCATCCTTCCCTCCTGGTAACCATAAGTTCATTAAAAGAATAAAAACATTAGAGTTGTGATTAAGAGTTAACTCTACATATTAATTGCTTCATTTTAAAAAATACACCAAGAAACCAAGTGCTAATGACTTCTATAGAAATTAGGAAATTAATATTTATTCTTATTACTTATTCTGAGTAAGGCCACCTAAGGTTCAGAATCAAAAGTTATAGGGACAAAAACCAACTTTAAATAAACAAATTTGCCAAAATGTTCCAAAGACTTTGGGGAAAACATTACATTCACTAGTAAGGTGGGATGGAATGCCACTATTAAATTACAAATATTATTGAATTATTTTCTAAACTGCATTTGGGGATTTGTTTTCTTTAATAAACCTTAACATATTCCCAGTATATATATTTTCACTTTGTTTATTGCTGACAATGTTGAAAAGTTATCTAAAATACAAAATGCAGTCTCAGTATTTTAGGTCTTCATTAATAAATACATTTATTGAAACGTATAAATAATAGAAGAACAGAATGATTTCTATTGCTACTGTTTATCATGGAAAACATGCTCATTTTTAAAACATGTGCATATTTTATATATTATATCTATAAGTTATATAATATATATACAGATTTATAAATATATTTGCATCATCCCTAATGATAAAAGATGTTTGTAATCAAGGAGTCATTTCTTATAATTCTCATGAATGGTCCTTAGTTTGGGTACTTAGTATGTAAACATAATGAAATCAGGGAAAATGGCATTGATATGTTACTACAATTACTAGCATATAGTTCCTCACACATAATGAGTAATTAACAATGGATGCATGGTGGTTTGATATTTTCTTGCCAAACCTTTAAACTTGCCCATTGTTGATAGGAATAGTATGAAATCATTATCATAAATTCAAATACAGTGATGCATGCTCTCAGTTAACAGCTTGTATCTTCTTACATTGTGCATCACACAATAAAGCACTTATAAAATTTATATTCACATAATAATGATTAACATCCTCTGTGTGGTATTTCATTTAATACTAAGAAATTCAATTATCCGATAATTTGATAAACTCAAAAATCCTGCATTAAGTACTTGGAGATAAATAACAAGAATGCATGAAATAACTATAGGTTAATTTCTGGAAACATATTAGTAATGATGTCAGGTAATACTTTTAAGCACTACAGAGTGATTTAATAATTTTAGCTGGGAAGATGGCAGAGGATATTTCATATGAAGATGGTAGTGAGAAAGGGAGAGCAAGGAGAAGGCAGATATACAGGACAGAATAATCTAATTCCATGTAAGTGAGAGCAAAGGATCAACTAAGCACGTAAGGGGCTAAGTAATGGACCAGTGAGAGATGACACGTTTGAGGCATTTGGGGAAGAGCTTTGAAGTAATTCCATGCTGTAGGATTAAGGTTAGGGTTAGGGTTAGAAATGAATTAGAGTCTGAAATGAATTAGAGTCACTGTGATCCTGAACTGAAAAACTGATTGATTTTTATTGATTGATTCATGAATTGATTAAGAGATGTGATATGGAATCATGCCAGGAGAGAAGGAGAGGCTGGCAAATTTAGTAAAAGATTTTACCTACAATTTAAATATGAAATAATGATGACTTGAAGCAGACCAACACTTGGGAATAGCAGAAGGAACACACAGAAAGCATATGACAAACTAAGATTTAGAACTTGATGACGTGGAAGCAAATGTGAGTGATGAACAGTGTTGCTGTAATTGTGTAAGAATGAGATAAAAGATAGTAGACATTTACTTTCCTGAGCCTGGACAAGCAAGTTTCCTCCATTCTTTCTCCTCATTTGAAGAATGGCTTCATCTCTGCCTGCAGTTAATTTTATTTAACTGTTTGGGAAGGGAAAACTTGTTTAGATAAAGTGTGATGGATCTAATAGGTATGACTCTTACACTGCAATATTTACATGTACTCTGAATGCCTTTTCTCTCCATCTCCTTTAAGGATCATTTCTTTGGAACAATACAAACAAATGGATTATGGAGCAAATGAGAATGATAATCAAATAAAGCTCCTCTTTCTTTTCATGGGAGCACGAATTTTAACAAGATCTGTTCCCTGAAGAGCGTACAGAAGCACTTATATCTGCTCACCATACGAACCCTAAAAGTTTCATGTGTTTTTGTATTTAACTACAGAGGAAAAAAAAACATTTCTTCTTCAATCACCTATTAACCGAAAGAAAAGGCAATTTTTTAACTACAGAGCATATAAAAGAAAAATATAATCTAACTTCACAAAACAACAAAAACTCAGCAGTGTATATGCCTATTTTATGAAAGGCATAGTTTAGTTGTCTTGCTGTGCTTCATATTACATGCCTATAATTCATTTATATGCCTATAATTTACAATATGAATTACACTATAATATGAAAGGCATATTCAAGTATTCTTGCTGTGCTCCAAATGAAATAAGGTTAAATTGCTTTGGCATAGCAGTATTTTCTATGAATTGACTCCTACACAGCTAGCTGACACTGGTCAGCTCTATATTTTTAAAAATGTTTACTTCCTAAGGTGTTTTTTACAGCTGCCCATTTTCAAAATACCAAGAGTTGAATACTGTACCTTGCAATTTCCTACCCTTAAATGTCAAATAACAACAAAAACAAAAACCCTAACGGCTGTCCCTTGAATGTAGTTCACTGGTTTATCTTCTTAAAAAAAATTTTTATGACCAATGGTCTAAAACCCAGCTTTTAGTTTATTGAAAACTCTAAAAAAAAAAAAACAACCCAAAACAAAAAACAAAAAAACCTCCACCCTCCACAATTTTCTGTTTAACATTTAAGCTTTATAATTGCTTTGCTGAGAGAAATCCTTTTGCCTCTTTCTAAAATATCTGAATACTTATGTATTCTCCAAAATCTATTCAGCCTTTTCTTTTAGATAGCCCTACTTTCTCCTGCAAATTAGCCTGCAAATATAGGGGTGTTTTATTAGGTTTGACCGAATTGTGGACTTTGATGGCATCATTTGTGAAGAAAATTTATTGTCTTAACATTGCATTGATTTAATTAGTAGTGGAAAAATATGATATTCCTAATATATGGATCGGTATATCAAATGCATAGTTCCACTAAATTACTTTTATTTTTACTTGTGCTTATTGGCTACAAGTTATTTTAAAAAATCTGTACAATTAAAACAAAGTGTAAAATGCTTATAAAGAATAAAGGTCACCTTGAACTTTGATATATAAACTAGAAAAGCACTTTCAATTTAAATATTAACCCATAAAAACTTTAATTATTTAGCATTGATGAAACTACCTGATTGGATTTATGGTACAATACATAATGACATTGTTTCTAAGTCATTTAAAGTACAGGGAGTATTTCATGTCCTTGCTCAACTAATCTTTGACTCTGGGAACAAATCCTACTTTACTAAGATTGTATGGAGGTAATTCTTGATTACTTCCCATTTTCAAAATTTCAGGGCATTTTCTGAGGAAGAACATTTTGTCTTTAGCCTGTAAAATCTGCAGTATGGTGGAAAGAGGGGGTATACTTTAAAGTGAGATGGTCCTTAAAATTTGTGTTTGGCTTCTCACTAGCTGTTTTACACTGGAGAGGCAGCTGAATCTCTCTGAGCCTCTGTTATCCTTTATAAAAATGCAGATAAAACTTACAGAATCACTACAAGGATTAAATGAGATAATGAATGCAAAGCCCCTGGCACATAGTAGAAACATAACTAGTAGATATTTTTTAAAAATTGCTCTACGTATTCTCACTATATGTAAATTAAGTAACACTGTACAATTTGATTTTAGACATGATTTTAGTCAGTTTCAAATTTTCTACTCTGAGTTCATTTCTGCTTTGAATTTTCTCCTATTTAAAATTTTGATTATCCATGTCAAGGTCATTTAGGTGTTTATTTTTCCTTCCTCTCTATTAGGATGTCTGCTTTTTGATCATTTTAATGCTAACTTGAAGCAATGCAGAAGCATTAACTTTTTAAAAAATATTCAAGTCACTCTACTTTAGCATGTACACTTTATGAATTTGTAAAAATGAATTATATCAGTAAACTTTGTATTTAAGTGGTTAGCAGCTAATTTGTACACACATTTAATTATTAATTTTGATTTGCTAGCAATAAAGGCAATTGCATATTTTCATATTAAACATTTTGTCTGATTTGTAATGATTTAACATATTTCATGTATTATTAAATTCATACATTATTACCACACTACAGCTTTTGAAAATCAAATTTGGCCTGGGGATGATACAGAAGAAAGATAGAAAGGCAGGAATGAGTAAAACAGTCCATTAAAATGAGAGAGAACAAGCTGAATTAGAAACAAAATGATAGGAAAGACCAAGAAAAGATTAAAAATATATTATTACAATATAGATATGCAATATATTTTATATATAATCTGAAGAGAGAAAGG
The DNA here is from genome assembly GCF_028021215.1 of Eschrichtius robustus. NCBI lineage: Eukaryota > Metazoa > Chordata > Mammalia > Artiodactyla > Eschrichtiidae > Eschrichtius > Eschrichtius robustus. The sequence goes on from NC_090825.1 coordinate 37,566,802, forward strand.
AATAGAAGATTGAGAGAAAAGATGGAAACAAGATTTTATACCCTGAAGAAAATACTTATTATACAAAGTAATAATCACCAAAAACTAATGAGAAATTATTATAAGCTAAGTGACTATTCTAAGAACTTTAAATGCATTATCTCATTTAGCTCTCAAATAACCTTAAGAGGTAGAGATTATAATTGTCTTTTTTGCCAGATGATGAAATTGATGCTTGAAGAGTTTAAATGGCACTCCAAGAATCACAGAGTTTCTGAGAAATGACAGCAATTAAATTATCAAGATTTTGTCCCTATAACCAAATATATATTATTACATAACAAGTCATTGTAAAACTTACTGGCTTAAAATACAACAGTCACTTACTTTGCTCAGGGATCTAAAATTTGGGCAGAGATCAGCAAGAATGGTTCATCCCTGATCTGTGAAGCTTTATATGGGGTCTTTCAACTGGGACTAGATAATTCACTTCTAGGATGTCACACACACAGCTGACAAGTTGGTGCTGGCTGTCTATTAAAACTTCATCTGGTGCTGATAGCTGGGGAGGGAGAGCTCTTACCTATTCTGGAGGGACAGTGAGGACATGAGTTGCATGAAAGATAAGGAAAAGAAAGTACAGTCAATTAATTGATTAAAGGTTCCAGTGGGCTGTAAAAAGTGTTGGAATTTTTGGAATTGAGGAAATGTAGTGGGCTGGCAAACTGTGACGTGGTGGTTTGAAAGCAGGATATTTGAAGTTGAGATTGTGAAGGAGACATAGATTGGTAATGAAAATGTTTGCCTAAAGACTAGCTGTGCAAGGGAATTCCCTGGTGGTCCAGTGGTTAGGGCTCCGAGCTTCCACTGCAGGGGGCACGGGTTCAATCCCTAGTCCGGGAACTGAGATCCCACATGCTGCATGATGAAGCCACAAAAAAAAAAAAAAAGACTACTTGTGCGTGAAGACTAGCTGCGGTAGAGTGGAGGATAAGTTCACTGGAGGAGATGAGTTTGAGGTGCTGGAAGAGTCATCTGTTTGGATATTGAAATCCACAAGAAAAAAAATCAGGAGTACTGGTGGACACAGTGATAGTGAGCATGAAGATGAATCCTTCAAAGAACATGGGAAATAATTTGCATGGGAAGGAGAGGCAGTGGGGTAGACTAGAATAAGGAGTGGTAGTCAACAACAGTGAGGACATCAAAGCTGGATATGTTAGGAAGAAGGGCAGGAGAATGAACTGTAAGCAGCAGTATAAATAAGAATGGAGCCAATTATAAGTCCAAAGTATTTTTTACCTCTAGGCATAAATAAGAACAAACACATAAAAAAATCCCCCAATTTTGTTTCTTGTAAATCTCTGGATAATTAAATGAGTATAGAAGAACAGAACATCCAATATCCATCAAATTCTGTTTTATAATTAGGGAAATTTTCATTACAAAAAGCGTAGGTAGCAATGACATCCCCAATGGCGTCAGCTATCCAAAACAATTTGCTGATTTGTGATGAGATCATACGTTAGTCAATGTTTTCTTTCCAGGTACTAAGGCATAGTTGCTTGTGTTTCTTTCTCTTCCTTTCTCCTCTTTTGTGGCTAGCCTGGTGAAATGTGCAAATATTATGTGCTTTTCTGAAGGTTAAAATGCTCAGGAAATACACCTTTTTCAGATTAGTTGGTTTCCTTTCTTGAAGTGAATCTAAAATGCAAAACATGTCTTTCCTTTCTTCATTGTTTGCAAGACTTAGCGAATGCCTGATTTATAGTAGGTGTTCAGTTAATCTTTGTTGAATGACTGAATTCAAACTGATAAAATATCACACATGGAAAAAATGCAAAAATGGTTGGTACACCCTCAGATCTAACCAATGTGATCTGAGGGGGAGGATTATACCTGCACGGTGCACTAGTCAATCAAATTGGAGTGGTGTCCCAGTGTTAGAGAAACATGAAGGTGAATGGTTCTCTCCCTATAAGGTGTATTCAGTAGAGGTGATTTAATAGCAGGTGTCAGGTTACAGCTCAGAGTGCTTTTCACGTCTCTGGAGAGAGTAAAAAGAAATGAATTTTAAGTTGGTTATGAGGATTTATAGACTTAATATTTGAATCTTGTGACACAAGGTAAGGATTTGTGAAGAAAGTGGTAAAATTTGCATTTTTATAAAGGTGTACAAGATGGTGGGTTCCTAAATATTGATAACATCCCCGGAGAGACACTTGGGGTCTTCCCCCTAAAACATTTTCCCCAGAATTATTTCAATCCAAAAGGCTTACACAGTACTGGAATGAATATCCCCAGGCATCCTTCTGAAATGAAACAAAGGCTATTATTCCTTGCACACTGGACAAAGCTTAGTCAGTAGGGATCCAGGAGGAAAATGGAACTGAAGAATTCCAAAAAACAGAAAACAGAAATTAAAGTAGATACAACCAGGAGGGATAGGGGTGACATTTTCCTGATAATAAATTAAATGAGAGTTAGAATTGTCAGTATCAAAAGGTCTAGGCTGAGAAGGTATTTGGCCAAAGACTGAACAATGATGAAGAATATGGATGAATTTGAAATAGACAGTTTTGTCAAATTTGGGGACTAAAGACTAAATAGCTAATGACTAAAATTTTTGAGTGCTGACTATATGCCGCATGTGCTAAGCATTCTATAGACAACGTTTATAAATTTTACAACAACTCAATGGAGAAAGGGCATCATTGGGTCTTTCGACTTTGAAAAGGAAAATAGAGAGTAATCAAAATAAAGTTTTATTTTCATAATATATCATAGTAATGTTCTAAAAGAATTACAGTCCTTATCATCAAAAGAGCCAACAGAGCATTAAAAAATATTGTAATCATAGATTATTGTTATTTCTCTTAAAAATGGGACTTGCCATATTATTTTTAGGTTAAGACTAATGCAAGAGGACCCAAAATCAAGGCTAATGAAAAATATCCAATATATTAGAGTAAGAATAACATTAAAAGGCTCAGGCAACTAGATTTTATTAATGACAAGGACTAAATTTTTTAAAAATCTAAAGGATCTGTTAGACATAAAAGAATAAACTAGCCATTCATAACACTTTTGGAGATGGGGTGTGGGTTTAAAAATCCATGAAGAGAATAAAAGGAATTACATGAGACTTTGATAATCTGAAATCTATTAATCAAAATTCTCAATGACATTTTCTTTTAACATTCTTTAAAGAAAAGTCAATTCACAACCCCTGCAAAAGATATTAAAGATAAACTCACCCAAACATGATAAAATTAATAATTATGAGAGCTATTGTTTTCTTCTATAGAACATTTAAGGAAAAACAAACTGCAGAAAATGAAATAGTCGCATGTTTTCAAGAGAGTGTGCATTTCAGATCTGCTTCACAGACCACCACCACCCCCGAAACCAAAATGGAACTCCTGCTCATTAGAAGATGTAATCATACCGAAGATCCCATCATTTGAGCATTTCATCTGGACTTCCTGAATTTTCCCATGCATGCTAACAAAAAAGACTAAGCTTCAATTTCCTCTGTATTTACAAATATTTAACATACATATATGTGTATATAAATACATGACTTGAAGGATACAGAGACAGTACTTGTGTGCAACATGCTGTGTGGCTTCTGTGAACGTCAGCGGATAAGCCTCCTTATGGCGCAGATCTGCTCATTCCCACAGTTTTTACTTTATGTTGGCAGTAGATTACTCAGAGTTTCAGGGTTTGTCCAATGGGCTTTAAGCCCAGCACACACAGCCAATAACGAATTTGTTACCTAAACCCAACAGACTATACGAGATGGTCCAGATGTTCGTCTTAGCTCAAACATCTGATGCTTAAGACAGAGGAGGTTCTGCATTTTATCACACCTGTGTTACTTGTTACATTTATTTATTTCACATGGCAGGTTGGTTGAATTTTGATATAGGCCTATATACAGAGGTCACTAACTATGATATAATGATAATGAAATGGTAATACTGATTCATAAGCTAGTAAAAAGAAGTGGTTATGAATTGACAAGAGCGCCAAAAGAAAAGCACTTTATTCAGATTTTATTTTCCACGGCAAATAACATAGTTGTTAACTGGTTTCTACTGAATAAAATTTTGTAATATTATAAATACGATAGTGCTAGAGAGCATCTAATCCATTAGGTTGTCACACCATGCTCCCACCAACATTGACAGGGCCTTTGAAGGACTTGGGGAGATGGAAGCCTAGACTCCAGGGCTCCAACCTTACTTCAGCCAGATCAGTTAGACTTTATTTTTTTAAAAAATTCATTTATTTGACATATTCGTCCTCAGTTTTTCACTGAATACTAAGAATCCTAAGGCTAACTAATAATAGTCCAACTTCCTCATTTTACAGATAAGTAAAGAGAGTTCACAGAAAATAAGTTCTATTTATAAGATTAAATAGTGCAGAAAGGGAAAACTTGGATTAAAGCTCAGTTCTTCTAATTCTCTATCTAGTACTCTGCTTGGCATGATGTTGCCTTCTCAATGTCAAAACAGCAAAAATCCCTACTCTTGACCCAGGTGAGTGTGTTCAGGAGTGTGGGATTAACAGATACACATTACTATACATAAAATAGATCAACAACAGGGACCTACTACATAACACAGGGACACAGGGAACTATATTCCATATCTTGTAATAACCTATAATAGAAAAGAATCTGAGAAAAATATATATATACATGCATACGTATAACTGAATCACTTTGCTTTACACCTGAAACTAACACATTGTAAATCAACTATACATTAATTTTAAAAAATTGGTGGCCAGTCAGAATCAGCGTATTTTAGAAAGAAATGCAGTTTTGATGCCAGTTTAAGTATCAATTGGGAATTACACTAGCAAAGATATGCTTAAGTATACACATTAGGTTAATAATGTAATGCATATGCAAATTTTAGATATAAATAAATGGGATATGCTCAAGCCACATAGGAGAATCAGTTCCATTGTGTTGTAATCATTGACATGAGTAAATGTAAACTTCCTATTACATGATTACAAAGTATAAATTATGAAATGTTTTTACTTAACATATTTTCATTCATTTTTACAAACAAATGCTTTTGATTTATTTATTTATTCATTTATTTATTTATTTTAACATCTTTATTGGAGTATAATTGCTTTACAAATGCTTTTTAATTTGCTTAGTAATAATTTCTTTGAAGGTAGTGAGAAGACAGATTTTATTCTGGTTCCAAATAACCACAAATTCTTAATTTATTTTATTCATTTTATTATTTTCAAGAATATTTCCTAATGACCTACATTCACATTCATTGTATGCACATGACAAATCTGTCACACTATGCATTAACCCAGGACACAACTTTAAAATCTGAGAGTATCAAAGTGAATACAAACTTCCATGAAGAATGTAAGATTTGAGGGATGCCCTCAATGGAGAAGACAAATGACTTGAAGGCTGCTTTGGCTAGGTTGACATAAAATAAAATAAAAAAATATAATGCCAAGTGCATCAGTTATCTATTGTTGTGCAGGAAAATGTCCTCAAATTTACCAGCTTAAAGCAACAAACATTTGTTTTCTCATACAGTCTCTGAGAGTCAGGAATCAGGGAGTAGCTTAGTTGGGTACCTCTGGCTCAGAATCTCCCATGAGAGGGTCAGTCCAAAAATAAGCCAGGCATGCATCGTTCAAAGGAGTGCTGGAGGACCCACTTTCAGCTACTGATGTCTGTTGGCAGGACACTTTAGTGCCTTTCCACAAGGCATCTCACACATGGCAGGTGGCTCCCCATGCGCACCCCCCTGCCCCCCACCCCTCAGCAAGGGATGAGAGAGACAGAGAATAGAAGATGCACTTCTACCTTTTTTTTTTTTTTTGCCTGGGTAGCACAGACCAACCCTGGTACAATATGCGAAGTGTGAGTATCAGGAGGCAGGATCATCAGCAACTGGCTGCCACGACAGGTGAAAAATTAACATACTGACACATCCAATTTTGATCACCTGAAAGATGTGCCTGGCTGGGGTTAAACTGGAAGGAAGGATTAAAACAACCTAGATGCTCTGTACTGAATTGTGTCTCTCCACGCCCTCCACACACACCTTGCCCAAATTCTTATGTTGAAGCCCTAACCCCCAATGTGATGGTATTTAGAGATGGAGCCTTTGGGAGGCAATTTGTTTAGATGGGGTCATAAGGGTGAGGTCTCCATGATGGCATTAGTCATGACACCTTATGATAAGAGAGCGGAGAGTTTGCTCTCTCCTCCACGTGAGGATACAGTGAGAAAATGGTCATCTGCAAGCCTGGGAGAGAGCTTTCACCAGGAACCAAAATGACACACACCTTGATCTTGGACTTCCTAGCCCCCAGAACAGTGAGAAATAAATACGTGTTGTTTAAGCCGCCCAGTCTGTGGTATTTTTTTCTTTTTACAATGGCAGCCCCAGCTAAGACACTAAATAATCAACAAAGTCCTGATGTTGAGACAGAATGGCTAAGCCATAAAAGAGCTTTTGAGGCATGGAATTAGACAAACCCGACTTAAATCTCAGCTCTACCATTTACAGTAGAGATATTAAGGACTCAGAGCTCAAGCTTCTTTATTATAAAATTGAGATTAGCAATGCACACTTTAGAGTTGGTGAAGATTAAATGAGAAGAGGTGCGCGTCAGGGTTCCTAACATATAGTGAGCACAAATATTAAGTAATATGCCACATAAGATGAAGAATACTCTAATTATTTTGGTCCCCAATAGTGCCAAATATGTTTCTTATAGCCGTAGCTACAGAGAGAATATGCATTTAAATTATGTCTCTCTTCCTAGCAACCTCTGTAAAAATAATCATGCACAGCTATCAGATGCTTAATATGACAGCAATTGCACTGAAAGAATTTTGCAATTTTCTGCATACTGCTTAAGCTCCATGAATTGCTTTCTTTTGTCAAAAGAAAATTTGTGACTCTTCTGCAGAACTGGAAGATATATTTCAGTGAATGCTCTGTGTGCATTCTCACTTCATGATTATATTTTTAATAGAGCCCTATCTCCATTTAATAAATTGATTATTTTATGTTTTCAACTACCAGTAGTCAATTAAAATTTCACTGGAAGATCCCTAAGAAATAGTTTCCTTATGAGTTGAATTGCAGCTTTCTCTCTTTCAGAAAAGTGTTAGGTGATGGAGAGAGGAGAGAAAGACAAATAGCAGCCTGAATGTAACTTTTTTTTCTTAAACTGAAGTATATGACTCAAAGAAAATCTCTCTCTCTCTGACATAATTCCATATATGTTTCAGCTTCAGAGTGGCTATCATGCAAATCTGATAAAAAACTATATCATTATCAGAGAAATGGCACAGGCCAAATGATATTTTAGCCTTCAAATTAAATACACAGAGTGATTTAATACTTTCTAGTAAGTTTTTTCTTCTAGGAAAAGAAAAAAATGAAGTATAACGATTAGCTAAAATGAGAAATACTGCAAATTAGTATGTTACTTTTTGTCTTTTTTAGAAGGAAATGAGTCAAATTCAAATTTCCCTTTTATTTAAACAGGGTTTCGTTTGACCTCCGTGAAGCTGTTACTCGGTACCACTACGTAAGAAGAGTGAAATAGAGCAAATGGCTCATAGAGACATGGAAGATGCTCTCCAGGGCTAAAAGAAGATGGCCAGTTAACCAACAGGATATTACTTTTACAATTGTAGCCTAATTTTTTTAAATGGATTCCTAATGACTTCATTCGATATAAATGGAAGTACACAGAGTACTTTAGCAGAGACTTCCTAGAAGTAGTGATATTAAAGGAGATTAAAGGGAGGTAGAAAGAAAAATCAAACATTAATGTTTGATGTCATTATACATATTGACAAAGCATCAGCTTCAATAGGCATACATGTTGAGAATCTTTCAAATAATGAAGACAGAAACAAATCAAAGAGCTCAAGCATCACTAAAGTTCCAAGACTGCCAGAAATCAAACATTTGTTTTGGTTTCTCTTCACTGAACATGATACTTGAGAAAATCAAGCTTACTCCCAATTATTCCTTGTATAGGAACAAGTTCAATTACAATGTAGAACTCCCAAGGCAGGATAATAGTACCTAGAATAGTGCCCGAAACAGAGCAGACAATTAATTAACATTCGTTGACTGACTGATATAACAAAAGAACAAGTCTACCCAAATTATTCCTCCTTAGAAAAACATGAGGTCGGCTTAGTATTTATATCTAAATTAAGTTCTTAGCTGCTCCCACCTTCATGACCAAAGAAACTCAGGCCCCCTCTTCCACCTGAAATGCTAAGGAATATGTCACATATGTTTCAGATCAGTCTGACCTACTTACGTAGGCCACTGTGCTTCCTTGCTCTCCCCAGGGGGAGGGCAGCAGCTGCCCCATGGCCGGACCTCACTAGTCAGGTCAAACTCCCTTGCTGCTGCAGGTTGCTCTGCCCTGCTGCCTGGAGCTTTCATTACACACAGCCGACCTCTGCACTGCTCTGGGCTCCACTGCTGTGGCCCAACCACTTGCTTGCTGTCACCTTACTTAGACATGTTCTCACACTCCTGCCCCTTAGTGCCTGGTGCTGTGACTTGTTCTGTGAAATAGGAAAATAGGACTCCCTTCTCTGCATTCTGCAGTGGGAGGGGTTTTCACAGCGTAGGCCATTCGGTCTCGTTCAGTTCTCCATTTTACAGAGAACGAAAGCCCAAATCTTCCAGCGGTTTACAAGACCCTTGGTGATTTGGCTGGTCCCTGGGTATCTTTCCAACATCATTTTTGTACTCCTCTCTCACGCCACTCCAGCCACACCAGTCAGCTGTCCCTTCATCCTGGACTACGTGCCTTTAAATAGCTCTCCTTGACCCAGGTCACTGTATTGTGCTCCCTTTTGAGGTTTCTTAATAGGATTTGTGCTGCCTGGGATTATCTTTTATAGCTCTTTATCTTGTTTATTTTCTACATTCCTGGGAAAAAATAGACAACAATTAGGGCAAGATTTTGTTTGATTATCAGTCTATTTTCCCACTTGATCAGTGGGTACAAGAATAGTCAGTCAATAAATAAATAAACAGGTAAGCAGGTAGATAAGTAGACAGGTAGATAGACAGACAGATAGATAGATGATAGATAAATGCTACTAATGCATCCTAATCTCATGCAAATAAGTGGATGCAAATTGATCCTGTGGTGTGGAGGGAGGAGGTCTTATACTTAATTACTGTACGATACTCTTCCAAATCTTATTCAGTACAGCCTGGACACTACAAACTTAAAACTGAAAAACACCTCTAGTGATAAATTTAAGATGCTGGATATGTTTTCGATTTTATCACTAACAGCAGGCTGAGTCACTAATGTGGACAAATTCCCATTCTCCTATGTTCCCCAGGTCCCTTTTACATTAATTGATTTTTTTTCCCTTTTGTAAATGGAGGAAAAAGGAGGAGTTCTGTTAGGGCCTGAGTCTGAAAGGACCAATGCATGCAGAGGCAAAGCGTGTAATCCTGGTCTCTACCATATGAACTAAATGATTAATTTCAGAAGTTGGAAACTGATGGCCTACTGGACCTAAATCAAGCTTGCTGGCATTTTTCATTTTGGCATACATTATTTTTAAAAAATAATAATGATGTAAAATGATACATAAGTATATATAATTAAATAATATAATATATATTTTGTATATATACTTGTGTATGTATATATATTTTTTGTGCTTATAGGCACACCTCAGAGATATTGCGGGTTTGGTTCCCAACCACTGAAATAAATCCAGTATCACAATAAAGTAAGTCACAGGGAGTTTTTTGTTTCCCAGTGCATATTAAAGTTATGTTTATACTACACTGTAGTCTATTAAGTATGTAGTAGCATTATGTCTAAAAAATGTACATACCTTAATTAAGAAATACTTTATTGCTAAAAAATGTTAACCGTCATCCAAGCCTTCAGTGAGTTGTAATCCTTTTGCGATAACAAAAATCACTGATCAAGATCACCATAACAAATACAATAATAATTTTTAAACATTTGAAATATTGCAAGAATTATCAAAATGTGACACAGGGACACAAAATGAACAAATGCTGTTGGAAAAATGGCACTGATAGACATGCTCAATGCAGGGGGTTGCCACAAACCTTCAATTTGTAAAAAACACAATAAATATCTGCAAAATTAAATAAATTGAAGCGAAATAAAACAAGGTATGCTGTGTGTGTATGTGTATCTGTGTACGTCTCTGTGTGTCCATGTGTGTATTAGTTGCTATATCTAAAAAATTATGGCATTTCCCATAAAAATCTGAATATCCAGCTTTCCTTGATAGTTCTGGGCAACACTGGGTATAAACTTCCATGTGATAATTATCAGATGAAACTGAGGAGCAGGTGTGTCCCTCAGACAGGATAAGCTTTGCCTAGCTCACCAGAGGCAAGACGTTGCTTTTGTTTTACACTGGCTCTAATTCATGCATCTATATTACAGTATTGGCTCACTAGGCATTTAAGTTTGTTATCCATTTTGAAGTCAATTTGGTTAGATCAGATAGTGTTTGGGTAAAACCTTTTGATTGAACTGACTGCATTTTCTTTTTTAGTTATTTTTATTTATTTTTCAAATGCTAGTTTAATTTGATAGCCTCAAGTTTTCATGTGATTATTAAAGAATTTTCTATGTGCAGTCAAATTTACATATTAAATTATATATTTAGAAAACAAAAATTTCTGGTTATTTTTGCTGACTTAGTTGACTCTTATAGTAACACGCAATTTTTGGTTTCAAAAGTTGGTGAAATATTTTTCATTCCTGTCATGTTAAATGTAATATTCTAAAATATATTACGTAACTATTTGATAAGCAAGATTTTTTTGTATTATGTTGTATATGCAACTGTAGTATGTCCCATGAAGTATAGCTTGGGACATTATGCTAGACTGGGCTGAACTTGCATTAATCCCATAGTCAAGAATTATTTTTTAGAATAAACTTCAGATACTTTCCCCATTTCTCCTGCCGCTGAACTCTCCTGCATCAAATTATTGGGAAATAAGTGAAAAAATGAGCCATATAAAGGCTGTGATTAGTTGTGTTCTATTAATACTGATGAAATTGGTTACAGGTGTTTGGTTGATTGCTTGTTTATTTCATGTCCCTTCTCCCAACTTTGCTCTGGATTCTCTAAAGAAATGTAATTTCACAAATGAAAGATTCATAGAGAGAGGATGAATTAACTTATGATCTAGTATCTCTTTTATCTCTAAATAAAGAGATAAGCATTTTAAGCCACTGTAAGTTCAACTTTCCATAACTTGGCTGCAATGAAAATAAACAAACAGATGCATCACAATTATATTAAGAATGGCATTATTTTTGGAGAAGTCAAATGTGAAATATGCAGCTTCTGACTTTCTTCCGGCAACCGAAACAATAAGTAATCTTTTGCTCTGATCACGCTCCAAATGGAAACTGGCAAATGACTAATTATTCTAGGAGAATATTTTTGTTATAATTTTAAAGATTTTTCTTATTACAAGTAATAAAGAAAAATAGAACAAATGAGACAATATGTTAACGGTTTGTGGAAGCAGGGCCACATTACTTCTAAGTTTCTCAATCAAGGAATTCATCAGAGTGATCTGTCAAAATGAGTGATATAAATTTATGAACTAAACTCAGCTACAGAGTAAGTGATGTACTACAAAGAAAGACACATTGCAAACAAGGAGGCTTTGTTTCCTGTTTACATAATTGAAAAGATTAAGTGTAAAAATAATGCAATCTCTTTTGTTCAATTTGGCATAATTCCATTCTCTCCGCTGCACTCTCCCTAGGTTTTTACAATATGTAAGTGCGCTTTAATGCTTTCTTAATGCCTATATACTCTGTTAAATAATAAAGTGAGCTATTTGAGAAAAATGGTTATTGAAAATCAAAGTTAATTATTAATGTGTCAAAATGTCCTTAATTTGTCTTACATACAAATGGATTAATTAATGGGTCAAAATTAGTTTTAAAAGCATAATTTCAGGAATAAAAGATAACCAGTGAGGATTTATATTTCACAGGAATAAAGACGAGGATGTAGAGAATGGACTTGAGGATACGGGGAGGGGAATGGGTAAGCTGGGATGAAGTGAGAGAGTGGCATGGACATATATACACTACCAAATGTAAAACAGATAGCTAGTGGGAAGCAGCCGCATAGCACAGGGAGATCAGCTCGGTGCTTTGTGACCACCTAGAGGGGTGGGATAGGGAGGGTGAGAGGGAGATGCAAGAGGGAGGAGATGTGGGGACATATGTATATGTATAGCTGATTCACTTTGTTATACAGCAGAAACTTACACACCATTCTAAAGCAACCATACTCCAATAAGGATATTAGGAAAAAAAGAAAGAGATAATTAATTGGGTATCTTCTGATCAGAAAGTAATTGCTGGGGCTTCTCTGGTGGCACAGTGGTTAAGAATCCACCTGCCAATGGAGGGGACACGGGTTCGAGCCCTGGTCTGGGAAGATCCCACATGCCGTGGAGCAACTAAGCCCGTGCTCCACAACTACTGAACCTGCGCTCCAGAGCCTGCGAGCCACAACTACTGAGCCCGTGTGCCACAACTACTGAAGCCCGCGGGCCTAGAGCCCGTGCTCCACAACAAGACAAGCCACCGCAATGAGAAGCCTGCGCACTGCAATGAAGAGTAGCCCCCGCTCGCGGCGACTAGAGAAAGCCCAAGTGCAGGAACAAAGACCCAATGCAGCCAAATAAATAAATAAATATTTCCTTTTTTTAAAGAAAATAATTTCCTGTAGAATTATCAGATCTTAGAATTTGATACCCAAAATTAATTCTTTTTCTTTTAAAAGTATTGACAGTTAGGATTTTTTAATTTATTTAACATGGACGGTATCTCAATTATTGACATATATTGAAATTATAGTCACCAAAATCCTATGTATTTTTCATATCCTTTACTGAGCCATGTCTGATTCCTGTACTCGTCTTTTTCCTTTTTTTTTTTTTTTTTTTATTCTTATTATAAGACCTTATGTTTGGCTGCATTAAAAAAAAAAATCCATTCTATTAGATTCAGTTCATTTTCCTATATAACAAGATCTTCTTAAATACGAATCTATAACATGGTATATTAGCCATCTCTTTTTTGTTCTGTGTTGGCTGCATCTTTGGTGGCTTCAACCAAATTATTGTTGATATGCTGAAAACACCTCAGATCACATTAATATGTTGAAAAGATGTCATATCTTGCAAGCATCCACTAAACATCTTCTATATTGACATCAGTCTATTAATCTGCATTTTAGTGTGTGAGAGCAGAAAACATGCACTCAGCCAGCTATTAACCCATCCAATTCTATTTTTCTTAGTCCAAATATTTCATAATAAGATGTCATGAAAAACCTTGCAGAAAGCCTTCTATAAACTGCATGTACCAGTCTAATGTTCATCTCAAAAAGGAAATAGTGGACTTGTATATGTCCTTAGCAAGGTTTTCAACAAGTCTTTTTTTTTCATATCTTATATATAAAAGAAGAAAAATGAGAAAAAGGCTGCTCTGTTATGACTTGCTTTCATTAAATAAACACAACCTTTTCTCAGTGCTCACAAACAATTTATTTTATAATTTAGTGCAGAGTCTTGTTTGGAATTAACATCAAACATATCAGACTGTAATTAGCAGCATCTTTCTTCATTCTCTTTTTGTCAATTCATGCATTATTTACATATACCATGGACAATCAGTGCTTTGCCCATTTTCATGGTTTATGAAAGAACCTATGCAATCAGTCCACCATTTCTTCTCCAAGATATCACCATTTTAAGGTGCAATTCACATGGGCCAGGTGTCCAGCCCATTTGGAGTACCAAAGTATTGACTTGGAGTTCAATTTCCCTAGAGTTTATTTCTGTCTACTCAGTTTAAAGTATTGATATTTCACTTCACAAAAGACATTATTAAACAAAATTGAAAGTATTCCACATTCTGTCATTTATTATCATTTATTATCATTCCATGAATCCCAAGTGAAGGGGGTATCCATTTCCTGGTCTTTGCTCCAACTTTTATTAATGTCATTAATGTTTCTCTCATTCTAAATGTTATTTACAGCTATCATTATGGGTTCAGACCATTTTCTCTAGTATTTCCGTAGGTGGTAGGAAAATAAAAGCAAGGGTTTACTTTCAGATTCTGTTCTTTTCTTTCTTTGTTTATGCCCAGGCTTATGCATTACAAACTTTTTCTTTCCATGCCATTTAATATTTCTAGGTATATGGCATATCTGCTTCTACTTCAAGCTCTCAAATCATTATTTTTTTTAATGGGAGGGTTATGCACAAATTTATAGACTAGAAAAATCAACTCTAGTTCACACACAACTACAACTATTAATAACTTATGTGTATTGAGCTGGGAAATGTAACAAGAACTGTTCTATATATTTGGCACATATAAGTTCCTTCATTTACTCCAAACTCTGTGAAGTAAATATAATCAACATCCTCACATTACAGATGAGAAAACCAAGGCATAAATAAGCTAAGTCTCTTATCCAAGGTCACACGCTGGTAAGTATGAGAGAACCAGTAGATGACTCTAACCAATCTATTTCCAGAGCTTGACCATGCTCAGCCAGTCTACAATAATACCATTTCTCATATTTAGCTCAAGATTATTTGCATGCTTCCTTTCTGATTCTTATCACTTATCACTAACCAACAAATTCTTCAATTTTGTTTGAAATAGACGCTCATCACTGCTGCTTGCTTTAGGAAATAATTTTGTCCACTAGGCAAGAATCTGTCAATATTCTGCTTTAAGGAGAGTAAGTGTGCAGTCTCCATCACCGATACCCATTCCCAGTGCTATGATGTGCCACAAACCCTCCCCCATTTAACTAGCTTAGAACCTTCTGTATGTCCTTTAAATAATACCTCTTTATTAATGTTTTCTCTATACCTCTTTATTTCAATCTTCTCTAACATACTAGATTTCCAGTAAATGGGCACGTACTTGACACATGGTCTGCTCCAATTAGGTCAAATTCTTACTAAAGAAACCCATATTTCAATCACGTATCTTAGCCCACTAAATTTGATGAGTTACCATAGAATTTGTGTCATTATGCCCTTATCTACACATTAGAATATTGGAAATCCAAGGCCATGTGTTTTACTTATGGCCATCCTTCAAGCTATTTCTTTTAGAAGGGTCTGGTAAGCTCTATATTAAGAAAGCAATGAAAAGGAAGGGAATTTCTATTTTACTGAATCATCTGGATGTATGATTTCTTCATTCAAAGTTTTCAACAATTCATGCATTAATAGAAAATAGGGGCGAGTGCAAGTAAGGAGACTCCTGTCCTAGATGTAGTTCTGTCACCAACTTTCTGTATGAACTTTGCCAGATCTTTTGAATGTCTCCTTTAGTCATAATATATTCATAACATTGGTTATTGTATGTAAAAGTATCTTTAAATGGTAAAGAAGCATTGTTAAGCTATGCCATTGTAATTAATCAGCTCTTCATTCATAACTGAATATAGACAATTTGCTGAGCGTGGTTGTGAATGAATGTCACAAAACCGATAGATGCATAAAGAATCAAATAATAATAATACCTGATTGCATATACTAATTTTTTTTTTTTGGCCATGCAGCACGTGGAATCTTAGTTACCCGACCAGGGATCAAACCCATGCCCCCTGCGGTGGAAGTGGGGAGTCCTAACAACCGGACCACCAGGGAATTCTCGCATATACTAAATATTAGATACCTGGTAGAAGTTATAACTCTGTACTGTAATAGGTTATTATAAAAAAAAGTTGGTAGAAATATACCCATGAACATATTGTTACTTACCAGATGAGAAATAAAAGATCTTAATGAGACTACAGCTCAGCAAAAGAAACCAGCTATCTTAAACAATAGCTGGTGATGATAAAGATATGTTTTCTTTCCTTTGGAAGAAACAGAGCTGGCTTCAAAGACATCTAGTGAAAATGGCCAATGACCTCAACGGTGGAAACAAAGCCTAAAGGAGAAAAGGCTATCTATCTTTATTGTATTAACTATTTGGTTCCTATCTTCTACTTCTGTCTTTTAGTTCTTATTCTTACGTAAAATAATGGGTTTATCTTCCCCTTTCTCTTTCAAATTTTGTGGTCATTTAATTCTTATAGAACACTAAATTTGTTCACACAATGCATTATGATACAAATTAAATGATAGGGAAATACATTAGGAAACATTAGAACATGTCCTTCTCATAAATTTTCAGATATAAATGGTGTCCAGACCTATCGTTTATAAGGTTTCCGTGTTTATATATTTCATTGTATAAAAATTAATACATGGAATCTTTTTCATCGTTTTCTAAAGAGCTATTTTTTAAAAAGTTCTGATCTTCTGGTAAAATAATAATGAAAACTTATAGACAAATTATAACATCAAGGAGTGAAATGGAAAGTTACCCGCAGGAGAACGACTTGTATAATTGTTATAGAATAATACAAACTTTAATTTGATTTACTGATTACATGCCTATGCCAAATTTCTGTTTTTTTTCTTCTTCCTTAAGAATTGATAACCTAGTTGAGAGCAGAATTACAAAAGTGCGAGACAGAATGTAATCATTTAATGGAGCATTAATGCTTTAGTTTTAGTTTGGGAGTAGTGGAGAGCTAGTAATGGGTACTGCCTGAAATGGTATTTTTCCCAATCATGTTATAATGTTATGTAACTAAATATTTTTTTAAAATGTGAATCAATAGCTGACCTTAGAACAAACCAATACATTTTTTAAAAAATCACCTAAAGGACGAAAACATAGTTTACTCCTAACTGAAATGGTCAAACTGAATAATGTCCTCATTTTAATATAATTGAAATTAAAGAATTTTTTTTTTTTTTTTTTAATACTGGAAGGCCTTTCCAAACGTGCAGGAATCATGATCTTAGATTACCACATTGACCACAAAGGCAAAGGCTAGCTCAAAATGCTCTGTGTATGTAAATCAATTGCTTTGGTGGATATTATAAATAGATATTACAATTAATATTTATTTCTATCATTAGAATACATTTAGAGAAAAATTTTGTTGGCTTTATGATATGCCCTGGAAGATGCTATTGGAGTATAGAGACTATATGGGGGTTCACTGCTATATATCTTTTTATAAAAATTACAAAGATGTGGTGGTGGTGAATTCTCAATTTTCCTATGTGATTTTTTCATCGCTATCAAGCTTATACAATTAGAATAAATGGCTACAGTCCACAGATGAATGTGCTCACAACTCTGGGCATGGAGTATGAGTCAGCAGGTTGTACAGCAGAATCAGGTGCTAATTAACTCTTGCTTAGGTAGAGCTATGTTTCTGAGGCACCTGGCTGGTAATACTAGAAGAGTATTTAAATGTTGGTCACACTGTACCCATCTCTATGTTCTCAAAGCATAAAGAAGACCAGCCAATGATTCTAGTACATATTCTTAATATCTTATTTGATAAATTGCCTATGCTCTTTGGCGTATTGTAAATATATATATAAAATAACTGAAATAAAATAAAGGTTCACAAGCCAAATTCAATTTTTCAGAGGGATTACTCATTTCCAGAATATATTGCATCTTTAAAAACAACAAACTACTTCTCAGAAATAATGGAGTATATAATGGGACTATGAAAATGTTTATGCTAAGATTCAGAAAATGTTCCCACTGTTGTTTTCTTATATCCCTCACTTATCACATGGCTTTCTTCATGTCATGTGATACCTAAGTAAATGAGAAACTCAGAATAAATGGGAAGTTAAAATTTCTTTTCTTTGCCAGATTCTTTCAGTTTTATGAAAGTAGTAAAACGAGAAACCTTAAAAACGAACATACACGTACAAAACGCAATGAGTTTTTCAAATATTTTCATATACATTCCGAGTTCTTCCACTGGTACAATCAACTTATAGTTGTTTTCTGTAAACATGAATTGACAATTTATAATGGATGAAGGTCTTTGGGGCGCATGAAGTAAAATGCTATGGTAGGTTCAGCATTAATTCAAGGGAAAAAGTTGATTTCATCATCAGTTCTCATACTGTCTGCTTCTGGCTTTATGTAAATCTAATAACAATTTTCTGGGTCAGACTATTCATTTGCAAAATGGGAATGAATGTGTTTTCCTTTTATTTATAATAGACGTGATAATGTGTTACATGTACCATTATATTACATCTGTGAAAGTCTCCACAATATTCATATATATTATATATATAATCTATATATATAATCTATATATGGAGATGGAGAACAAAGTCTAGTAAATTAATCTTCCTGGAGAAAATATTGAACTGTAAGATATTTTGTTTCTTTTCCAATTTTAGTAGGTGTCACTTGTTAGATAAAGTAATGCCATGAATGGAGCTTGGTCTAGCCATTGGTTGCTTAAAATTTAAAAGCTAGTCTATATAAGAAAACTAATTTTAGAACTTATGGATTGGTCTTGTTATCACTGAAGCATCTTAACTATAGTCACAGCTAATATATAATTTAAGTAATATCCTTTATCCTTCTCTATTACGGAACTATAATTCATGTTAGAGGTTTTCTGAAATGTACATTTCATTTGAAAACAAAATGTCAGATTATGAATTATTTCCATATGTTGATTCCCCTGAAAGAAGACATGTCTGACAAGGAAGAAGACACCATGTGAATTGTTTCACTTTTGTGAAGAGGTTGCGTTTCTATCTAATAGAGAAGAGTCACCAGGCTGGCTTTCCTAATAGGCAGAAACAGGACAGCAAAGGAGAATCACAGCACTCAGCAGTCTGCTGACCTACTTTGTTATTATAACTCATCGGAGCTATGAATGCACTTTTTTCCTCAGTAAAGCTACATAGTGACTTGTCAGCAAATTAATTACATTTTGCTAGGGCTTTAAAACATTCTGTTAAGGCAACACATTCTACTTAGAAAAAAAAAAAAACAGTAATATAATACTATAATTTGTAATGTTTAGAATTCAAATCTGAAATACATTGCTAGACCTCAAGAGAGGAGAAATATATTTTTAATTAAGAGATATCTAGTTTCATGTCTTTTAATTATATTATCTCACTTGTATTATTTCAATCAGTAATTATCTAATTAGTTTATGGGCTTTGTAAAACAAAAAGTGAATCTATTTTAATTTTGTCTTTATGCATTTGCTAGAATATCAATAGATAATAATATAGTCATCCTAAGTTTCAGTATTCTACTTGTATATGGGGACTTGCATATGAATAATATGTATTCCTTTTTTTTTTCTTCCAAATCATTCACTTAAAACCAATAAACAGCTCTTTTTACTCTAGCCCCCCAGCACACGTTTATTTTGACTATTACAGTTTTTGAGCTAAAAGTGACTGAAGAGTCTCAATCCCCACTCTTTGTCGAACGTTCCTGATCGAAAACCAGTTGCCAGTAATGGAAATACAAGTCTCTGTATTTTGTGTCTCCACACCCCTTAGTTTATACCCACTATAGTCTTTAATCTCAATCCACACAAGGCTATCACTAGCACACTGTCACGTGAGTTAAAAAAAAAAAAAAAAAAAAGCACTCTCTGGGTGGCTAAATTAGGGAGGGAAAAATTGGAAGAATGGCCACATTTTCAAGTGTACCTGTCTTGGCAAGCAGAAAGAGGGCAGTATTTCCTTAGCACTTGTCTCCTTGCTCTTTGGGCAGTGCATACATTACAGAGGCCACAATTCAAATTTATATTAATGACTTTTGTACATAATTTTCTGTGCATTTAGAGTACAAAATCGAATTATCTAATCTCTGTATAGTTTTCAGCACCTAGGAAGAAGTACTGTGAATGAAAGCTCGTTAGAATGTAAGCACTATGACGGCAGGGACTTTGTGTCATTCTCTACTGCTTGTTCAGCGTCTGCAACAATGCCTGGCACAAAGCAGGTACTCAATAAGATTGCTTAAATGAAAGAGTAAATAATATACCCTCATTTCATAGCTGAAGTACAGTAAAGTTAATCGATTTGCCTAAAATCACAGAGGTTGCAGTGGTAGATGCAATTCTGGAATGTGTCTCTATAAATTCAATTCTGCCAGTTTTTTTCCCTCTCTATTCTGCTGTCTAGGAGAGTCAGGATAAGCTACATTATGTTGTGGTTTACACATTAAAAGACATGCCTCTGGAGAGGAAAAAGATAACTGGAGGACTGCATAGCAGCTCTTCACTGCTTAGACTTACAAGTAAAACACGATACTGTCACTCAGAGCCCACTGACCGTCACTATCACAGGGCCCCATCCAACTGGAAGGGAGCTAGAAAATGTGCATAGTGTGTGGCCTCTTGGTTATTAGTAAGTGTCCCTGACACATTGTCTCAAATGAAAATAAAATTGCACAGTAATCTAGATTTTTCAACCAAATCTCTTATTTTCTCCACATAGATTTTATTAATTAGACTCTTCCAGACATTTTATGTCTTTTTTTTCCTCTGATAGTCTAAGTTAGTATTGTTCATACATCTTAACATTTTGCTGAAAAATATTGTTATTTATATAGAAATGAAAGGCACTAGAAGCTCATTGATTTGGATTTCATGAATTTTGAGTACGTTATATTGCCCACAAGTTGGTCAAGTGATTACATATCTTTGAAGAAATAATTTGATGTATAAATTATTATAACACAAATTATCCAAGGAACAACATTTGAAATGCATAATAGAATAACTCCTTTACACAAAATTTTCAAATGCTGCTGTTAATAATTACCCATTCTGTTATAAATAATTAATATTTATTTAGTAATATGTGCAAGATTGGTACAGGACATGTGGGGTACGCAGATACTTATAAGGCACATTGCTTGCCTTCTAGAATGGCATCTCTCAAGATGAAATAGTGCAGAGATTCCCTCAAATAACAAGAAAATAAAACATTATAAGGAATGATCTTTGAGTTGGCTTAAATCATTTTGAGGATGATATTAATCAAATAAACACAACTATAAAACTAGATATAAGTTTCTTATCCTTATAGTTCTTGTAAAGTTGAAAAAGACATAAATTTACAAACAAAATATTAACAAAAATAAATTAATAAACACATCTCAATTTAAGTTTATTGTGATGGATGATGTTTTGTTTTGTTTGCTGAAACCAAATAGTTGTATACAAGGTAAATATAGTGCTGATTATTATAGAACTCGTTTTTCTAGGGTATGTAGTTTAACACACAAATTATGTACTATGTAATGAATGACTTAGTTTTCAAACCTATTTCTCCATTTTGCCTATGGTGAAAAATTTGTACAACGTCTAATATCATGTCATTAAGCCTTCATTTGGTACAAATGGATCATGTATTTATTAAGCCTATATGCCAGAATTATTTTATATAGCACCTCATGGCACAATGCACTTCAACCACAAAGGTAAATCCAGATGCTGTATTTAGGTTGATACTAAATTCATAATATGCTTACATTGAAACATTTCGAACTATTGCCAACATGTATCCATATATTTACCAGATTGCTGGGAGAAACCCTGTAGACTCCCTGACAGTAAACCTGGAGATTTCAGTTAGAGAAGCATTGCTCTAGGAATGTATTATTTAGCTGCAAATCCTTCTTTATTCTGTAAAGTCATTCCCTAAATTATGTCAAGATTAATATGCAAGTTCAGATGCATTGTATTTTTTATTTTCTTAGTTAGATTCTCAAATGAGTATTTTATAATATTTTATAATTTAAACCAAAAACCCATTGCCTCTGATCCCTTTAATTATCAACTGTTACAATTTTAGTGTGTGTGATAGACCTAAAACATAGTCACAAAATATCATGGGAATGACAAGATTTTCAAAATTAATCTTATTAAACATTTATTATCTGGCAAATCCAAGATTTTCATTCAGACAGAAATCTATAATTCAAACATTTCTTGAATGAAACAAAAGCAAATATTACAAATGCAGAGCAAGATTAATTCCTATTCAGGTTGCATTTTCCAAGTCAGTATCTCTTACCTCATTGGTTCAAGTAGCCCACCATGGTTAGTGATTGACTTTTTTTATATTAATTTTTGTTGAAGTATAGCTGCTTTACAATGTTGTGTTAGCGTCTACTGCACAGCAAAATGAATCAGTCATATACAAATGGAGTGACTGACTTTTTAAAAAACAGCATTTAAGCAATTATTTTAGTGGAATTTATAAGGACTGGAAAGGAATTAGCTAAGAAGAATTGAACTTACTTCTATGGAATAAAATGCAGATTAGAAATAGTTAATATAACAATAAATATATTGAACAAATTACCAGTTAGTGATATAGTATAGTTATGGCAATGCCTCTGAATTTCTCATCATAGGGCATATATGGATAACTAGCTAGTAATGTATAAATATAGATAAGGATATAAATACAAATGTAAACATCATTAAGGAGGATTTAAATATATAGAGAGATAGGGTATAGATATATATGCAAATGTGTTTAAGAAAGATTTGAAATATATATATATATGAAAATAAGAATATAGATATAAATGCAAAAATGGTTAAGGAGGATTCAAAATAGTATTTAAAAATATAAATCATTTAAGAGCATGATATGGAAAAGAAGGAAGGCATAAGGAATTTGCTGCACACTCTACCTAATCATTATCTTAAATCATTTAGTACCAATGTCAAATGTTAAAGCACAATTGTCAAGCTCATACCCCAAAATGACTAGCATCAGTCATGTCCTGCATCCACCCTGATCTGGCTTCCCAATTTTGGCCTTCCCAATATGATTTTGTTTTTCTACATCTATGTCTCATATCAGTCTTGCCACTTTTTAGTGTCAGAGCTCAAATGCTGATTTTCAAGTGACTTTTTACTATAATTGGTGTGCTGTGACTACAAGTTTCTTTTTTTTGTAACTACTTTTTTAAACTGTTTTCTATAATCTGTGCAACATAAGGTATTCTAATGTACTTTAGGACAGAAATTATAGTCAGATAGATATGCATTCTAATCTTGATTCTACAGTCTACTACATGTGTGACACTGAACAATTAGTTTAACCTCTAAAAATCTCAGTTTTCTGAACTGCAAAATGGAGGAGAATAGTGCATACCTCATTTTTCTGCTGTGAGGACCAAATAAGATAGCCTTTCTCAAAGCACTGGGGTTTGTATACGGTAAGCATGATATGTAAATACAGAGTGCTTTTTTTCTTATATTGGATTTTCATTTCTCCTTTATAACCCTCTTTGTATGTAAATACACTTTTCTCTGTTTTGTTGTGCTGGATGGAAGTTTTTTGAGAACTCAATAACTTTAGGATAGAAAATAATATCTTCAAGGTCAAAAGATACTGTTGAGATTCTCTATTGATTAAAAATTGCCTTTTTTATGGTTATTCTCTCCTTCATATCACTAATATTCACAATATAGAAGAATTTCTGGTCCTTATAGTTGAATGTAAGACTTAACTCTTTCCTACGCTCCACGTTAGAGTTAGACGTGGAAATAATATTAAATAAATGTGAAAGAAAATAGGAGCCAATTTCCTAAGTAAAACTGCAGCCAAAAAGAAAAAAACCCAAGAAGCAAATTGCAAATTCAGGAAAGGTATTTTCAACATCAGAATATATCAAAGGTTTGACTATGTTAGATTAAAAACAAACACAGACACAACTGGGCACATACAGAGGCATTTAAAGAAAAACGAGCAAGACGTTAAAATTTTTCTTCATTAAATGTGTTTACCACTACACGTATTAACCAGTATATTTCCTAATATTATAATTATACAATTATATGCCATTTATGAATACCTAATAACAACTCCTTTACTCTTTCAATAATGACAATTGCTATTTTTTAAAGGATGCATAGGGAAAATGTTAAATAATAATTATTTGCAAACTTAAATATTAGTTGCTGCCAATGATGAATCATCTTTTGGCCGTGGTGTTAGTGTTTTTTATAACTATTGACTCAGTCAGCAGTGAGTTTATAAGACCCGTTGTTTTTTCCTCGTCCCCAAATATCTTGGTACTGTCTTTATGTTTGCTTCTTCAGTGATAAGAAAAGTGACAGATCTATAATCAATGAGACTACACAGATCTGGAAAGTGAGTTGATCAAAGTCCTTGGTTTGTGTTTTAGATACAGAAAGTTCCATATAGAACATTTCTCAAACTTTTGATGATAAGTGACTAGGTTACAACAAATTACTGTGTTTGGCACTGTTGTAGGCAGTGGAGATAAAGTATAGAACAAAATCCAGACAAATTCTTTGACTGAATGGCACTTATGATCCGGTGTGGGGAACACAGAAAAATATAAATAACAAATAAGTGTGTGTGTGTGCATGCCCATGTGCGTGTGTGTTGCTAAATTCTTTTAAGATAAAATATAAACCAATTGGGTAATATATTAGGGTGGTTAGGGAAGGCTTCTGTGAGGCAGTGACATTTAAGCAGATATGAATGAAATGAAGGAGAGATCCAGGTGAATACTGGGCCTCAAAGAAAGGAGTGAAAGGAATAAAGAATGGAGGAAAGAAAGGAGGGAAGGAGGAAGGAAGGGAGAAAAATACGTAGGCAAGAAGAGACAAAAGAGAGAAAAAAAGACATTCTTCTCAACATGTGCTATAAACCCCTCTTGCCTTCAAACACAAAGCCTGAGCTTCATTGGTTAGGAGACAAAAATGTATATTCTTAAGATGTCTATGTTATTTTTACAATAACAACCTATGAAATTAATAATAGAGCAGTCTGGAAAAGAAGAGGGTGTTCAATTTATGCCAAAGTTAAAATTCTGTGAAAGTCTCATAAAATTTACCACCTATAAAATGTGAAACATAAGAGAAGGCTATTCTGATGTGCAGTTAACTTAGATAATGTTTTATTAAATATAAGGTAATTAAAGTGTAATGCAAGAAGAAAATATGAGAACTTAAAGAGAGAAGAAATATCTGTGAATATATATATTAAAAATATTCACAATTGTTTCAATTCCTTTGTGAGTGTTGCACTACGTATATCAAAACGTATGCTCCTTAAAGCAATTATACTCTAATAAAGATGTTAAAAAAGAAAAAAGTTAAAAACAAAAAGTATGCTCTTAAAATTAAATGTGAATATAAGTACACCTAACTATGGAAATCAAATTTCTATTTCACAGACATTTTTATATTTACATGTCTTTCATGGTAAAGTTTAAAGGCTATCTTTCCCATGATGTTTTCACTAGAAGGAAGTACTATCTGAAATATCATTGCATGTCGTACGTATCTCATCTGCATTTACACTGATGCAACGTGTCTGCCTGTTTACAACGCCTAGAATTGCATGTCTTGAACACAGTAAATGCTAAAATCGTGTTGAAAGAAAGAAGTTATTCTGAGCAGCAGGCATTTTGAAAGGAATGTTGTCCAATACTATGACTCCATGTGTGTGTGTTTGTATGTGTACCTTTGAAATAAAACGTGTCTCAATATACACAGAGTGAGATATCTAAACATAGAGGCTGTAACATATACACCCCCCCCCCCCCCCCGGAACATTTCATGTAAATGAACTTTAGTTGTAGAAACAGAAACATCTGATTTTATATCCATAGAAGCAAAATTAAGTTTTCTTTCACCATTTATGGAGGCTAATTAGATCATTCTAACATAAATATTTAGAACTTTTTGGCAAAACGTAGAAAACACAGTGTAAAAGAACACGAATTACTTACAACCATCTCATTCAGAGACACCCAGCAATCTGGTGGGAAGTCCTGCAGCAGTGGTACCAAGAACTGAAGACAGCCATCCCAGTGGCACAGGAGTAGCATCATGCCGATGAGGTTAAAAATTCTCACCACGGCGCTGGCGAGATCATATGTCATGTGGAAAATCTGTTGACCAAAATATAAGATCAATTCTTACCATCAAAGTTTCGAAAGTCAAGAATACTACCAATGTCAGTAGACATTGCCATTATATAGTGCAAGTATCAATTTAATAAAAACACGGAGAGAACTTTTACACATAGGAACAGAGGTTGCATGTCTTTATCCTGACTTTGAGGTCTGGCACTCTATGAGTATTACCACCAACTGTGGGTTCTCCGTGAGGAGCAGAGGTGACATGACTACGTTAAATCGATGCGTCATGTTTTAAAGAACATTGGTTTTGCCAGTAGTTTTCACTTGCTGTCCTTCCAAGCATTTTAGCGAAGGTGCTTTCAAAGAAGTTAGCAAATTTGACAAATGATGGGCACACGCTTCTCTGCTTCTCATTCCTTGTTAATAGATTTGTTGAAGAATCAAAAAAATAACCCAGGGACTGAAAACCATTAGCACAAGTAGTTCAATTGCAAAACATAAAGGAAGATTGACAATTAACTGCAGTTAACTTTATAGCTGTATGAGTTAGAGCTACTTCTTTTATTGTGCAGATTGAACGTGAATAGTGGCTTTTGAGATAAAAGTTCTCTGAATGGTTAGAAAACAACCGTGCAGCACTTTTTAAAAATTAAAATTGTTATTTCCATTGTATTATCTGTATGTTACAGGTTTCCCTTTTCTGTGAAACTTTATTTGTATTTCCACAAAATCCGTTATGATAGGTTAGATTATTTCAGAAAGCACAAAAAATTATGACAAATGGACATTCTCCATCAGAATTTTACAAGTGGAATCTTACATACAGCTTTATATCTATAACTTCTCATTCAGAACTTGAATCCTTTCTTTAGTAGCTCATGTGTTGTATCACTCTTCCATTGCTAATACAGTTTCTGCTTATATTTCACCTAGTCTAGAATACCAAAACCCACTTGGGAGCTGATCTATAATTGTTAAAGGGTTACTGAGTTAATAAAATTAATAAATATGCATACATACACAAAGAAACGACACCTTGAGATACTTAGGATCACATTTGGTATAATTCACCAAAAGAATGGTCTATTTTTGAAGTAATGAGGACACCAGGTATTGAGAAATTAACTGAGAAACAGGAAAAAACCCACAAATTTAATACTTTGATTTACAAGCTATATCTTGGTAAGGAAACTTCTATAATTCTTAAGAAATGCGTACTGAAGTGTGTAGAGGTAACATGACAGCACAGCTGGGTTTTGCTTTTATAAAATCAGCAAATCTATCTTTAATTAAATGTTTTTCACTTTGATATATTTCTATCAGCCATTAATTCTTTCTTTAAACAATCTTCCTTTTTGACACAGTAATTAGAGTGAGCAAAAAAAAAAAAAAATCCTTCTTTGTGGGAATGTACACACTGTTCTGAATTTTTTTTAAAGTAAGATTGGGAGCCTGGATTTTAAAGTCAGCAGATCACGTATTTTGATATCAGACAGCTATATGAGTAGCAATTTATTTTAAAGCATTAAGAATTTTATTTCCTTTAAAATATTTTTATTTTATTTTATTTTTTGTGACTTTCTTGTTTTTTATTTTTTTTAATTTGTATTGGAGTATAGTTGATTTACAATGTTGTATTAAGTTTCAGGTTACAACAAAGTCAATCAGTTATACATATTTTTAAATTTGGTTTTGTATTTGGCAAACCCACAGAAAAGTCCTTTTGATGTTATTTCCTCTGATATTTCTTGGCCACTGAATTTGAAAATAAAATAGTACCAAAATTTTTATCAATAACTTTTCATTAAAAGTAACACAGTAAAATACAATAAAAAAGTTTTTTACTACTAAAGTAGGGAAAGAAAATCACCATGGATTTCATTTTTTGTTTAGTAATAGAATTCTATATTTATATCTAAGCATTTCCTGACAAAATGGACATATTGAACAGTATGTCTTTTGGGTAAGTGTTACATAGTTGAGAAATAGGGTAAAACTGCAGAACATAAACTTCTGGATCAAACAAGAAACTAATCTCCTTTCAACCTTATTATCTGAAATAAACAATATCTGAAACTGTCTGCCAATTATCTGTAAACTATAAACATATGGGCAGCAACCGGCATTCAACTATAAGAGTTTAGAATGAAGTTTGGGATCTTACAGAGAACTAGGGCCCATTCTCAGTACAGCTGACTTTTATGGATTTTCTACTTTCTTTACCAGGAGTTCGATTCTTTTTGTAAGATCTTAAGTGATTATTTACTGAAATAAGATAACATATTCTAACAGTTATTCACCAGTTCCTTTAATAAAACCCTGTTATTTCTAAATTGTTTTCCAGAGAAACAGAACCACTATTTTCATAAAGGAAGTTAATGGGGTTATAAGGCCTTTCATAATATATTAGAAACACATTTTTTTTGCTTTGCTTCCATGTGATTACTGAACTCCTATTGTACAGGATAATCCCTAGAATTAAGCCTAACCTCTACCCCATTTCTATTCCTAACTTCACAATGTTAGTATACTATACTCATGCTAGATTTATATACTAACTCTACTGTATAGTGCTCACATAATTAATTTCATAAACGGTCTCCCTTTTTTGGCCTTTAACATTATGTGTTCAAAAGTGATCTCACTTTCTGGAGCTATTCCAAAATCTAACATTGGAAGAGGCACAGCAAGTTGGCTATTTTGACACTGGTTAATATCAAAAGCTAATTACAAAGAGTCAAATCCATGTAGCTCCATACTGATTTATCTACCTGACAAAAGGACATCATAGTGTATATAGTATTACTTTTGATGCATACATAAATGTGTGTAGTTGCTTGGGCCCGATTTGATTGTCTGTTGAGCTCTTATAATTAATACACCCTGGAAGGCATAAGCTTCACATGTGACCAGTTGCTGAGATATTTATTTATTCATTCATTTATTTAATATTTATTATTTTTTAATTGAGATAACATTGGTTTGTCACATTATATAAGTTTCATGTTTACAACATTATATTTCTACTTCTGTATACACTACAGCATGCTTACCACCAAAAATTTGGTTTCCATCCATCACCATAAAGTCGATCCCCTTTAGCCATTTCGCCCACCCCCTGCTGTTTCCCCTCTGGTTACCACTACTCTGTTCTCTGTATCTAAGTGTTTGTTTTTGTTTGATTTGGTTTCTTCATTTATTTTGTTTCTTTTTTGTTTATTTATTTTTTTATATTCCACATAGGAGTAAAATCATATGGCATTAATCTTGCTTCATCTGACCTATTTCACTTAGCATAATATCTTCAAGGTCCATCCATGTTGTTGCAAATGGTAAGATCCCAACTTTTTTATAGCTGAGCAGTATTCCACTGTATTTGTATACCACATCTGTTTTATCCATTCATCCATGGATGGTCACTTAGGCTGTTTCCACGTCTTGGCTATTGTAAATAATACTGCTTGAATATAGGGGTGCATATATCTTTTCAATATTAGTGTTCTTGTATTCTTTGGATAAATACCCAGAAATGGGATAGCTGAATCATATGGTAGATTATTAATGGCCCTGGTAAAACCCTGCTTATGGAAGATTTGGAATGAGAAGACTACTTCCTTATGGAGCACATACATCTGCAGATAGTCACGCTAACCAAAAAAGGAAACATCTGGTCTACTTTAAGCAAAGCCATAACTTCTTACTGTCTAAGGGTAGCTTGTAAGATAAGTCTCAGCGCAACTTTACTCAACTTCCTGATCAAGTGGCCAACATCATTGATTAATTAATTAATATTTTCAGCTTTTTTCCATCTATGAGGTAGAAATCCTAAAGTGATAAATTCCTATCTAAATCTATTATCTTAGCACTCCTGCATGTAAACCTGACAACACAAAAACAGCACTGTAGATGACACTCAAATTGTTAAATGAACTGCAGTTGTAAATTGTTAAATCAATTGTAAATTGTAAATTGTTAAGTAAATTATTAAATGAATGAATGAGACTGTTGCAGGGGGTTAACAATAACAGCAAAAGTAACGTTTTATGATCTTAAGAGTGGAAAGTTTTCGCTTTTGTGTTTTAAACCAAGGAATTAAAAAAAGAAAAACAACTTCATTATTTTCTACCTTCCAAGTAATCTGAACTTGAAACCTGATTTGAGTGCTCAGAGTGTGGGTAACAGAAAGACAGACCATTCTGACCCACCAGCAATATGTTTTAAGTGGTACTTACAAGAGTCAACAGAAAAAAAATAATTAAAATAAGTTTGAAAGGTAGCGTTTTAATTTTATTTTCACCAAAACTAGACTACAAAATATGTCAGTGGAAGGCACTGTGCTTTACATTTGCCCAGCTCAGAACATTGTGTTTTTCATATGACTTCAAGGAGAGGAAAGAGCTGGTCACAGATACTCATTGAATTACTTTTATAATATTATAGTTCTAGAATGCTGCCCAGATGGAGTCTAATAACTCCAGATAGAATTGTTGGAAGAATTATCTGAGTAAGATAATTTGATTCCGAATCCCAAATCCTGCCCTAATATTTGCAGATTTGTTCACCATAAGTATAATTTTTTGTAATATTTTTCCCAGGAGCAATGTATAAACTATCCTGTTCTTAAAAGGTCGAATCCCTAACTGTGTTATATGGAGATATCCATAAATTAGCAGAGTGATTCCAAAATGCTTCCACACTCATTCTTGATAAGCTGGATTCAGGGGTCTCTCAATCTAATAACCCACCTATGAAATCGGTGAGACTTAACCAAGCCTTAACTATTTGGTTTACTATGTTTTACTTAACCAAAAAATGGTCAATTTAAGACTTTTCATGGAATATATTGATCCGTCCTTAGTCTTTGATTTCACAGATGGGAATCGTTTATAGGTTAGGCTGTTTCTATTATCTCGGTATTGATTGAAGGCTTCAAATATGCTTTCAGAATTCTTATCGATGTAACATTAAGAAAATCAAATGGGTCAGAAATGGCTCTCTTGACACAGAACATTCTTATTTTTAAGGTATTAAAAGAAGTTCAGGTTCTTTGGTTTATCTTTATGTACTTGTACCTGCATAACTTGATATATCTTTTAGATGGAGTATCTCTATGCCATGTTGACACAGAATACAAGAAAACAAACATTTAGCAACTCAGTCTGTTTCATAGCTAACACATATCCAGAATTCAATATGTAGTAGTCCTAATCAATAGTAAAATAAATATTTTAAGAGTCCTTTTGCACCTTCTGCAATTCTTACCTTGAAAACTATCCAGATTATCCTTCCATGCTTTAGGTAAAGTGTGGAAGGTTTCATCTGGTATATGAGAGAAGAGTATTCTTCACAGCGGTCTCTTTGAACACTGATAATGACTGCACTCATTGGACTAATTTTATCAGTCCCTACCCTGTCTAGGATCTCATTCAAATGGCCAGCCCATAACCTTCAGAAAAGTCAACCAACTGGGCATCTCATCTTTATCAGCCTGTGTCCATAGTCAAAATGCAGTTATCTACTTCTTAGCTTCCCCTACCTATTATCAGATCCTCTGGCTGTGGAGTGCTTCTTGGAGGGTTTCTCCTTTCCACTGTCACTTCAAAACTCCTCCTACATTGTTGATTAATTCTCTTGTACCCTCAGCCTCATCATAAAATTCTTCCTCTCCTTCTCTGCTTTTTCCTGAGACTTATGACTGCACCTTGTCCTCTCCCCAAAGACTCAGTTTCTCTGGTAACTTTCTCAAACGGAGTTGGCTCAATTCTTTTGTACTTCATAAGCCTTAGGTTTTGATGTCAATGCCCTCATTTTCTGAGGTCCCCTTTGCCACTTTCAGACAATAATTTGTCTAGCTGTAACAGGAAAATTCCTTCTCTTCAGTGTCTGTTCTATTTGGTTAGTCCACCCATAACTTTCTCTCACTCCTGGCATCTTACAACCTCTCAATCCCCACCCACCACACATCTCCATTTATTAAGGACTCTGTATTTTTCCACTGCCCTTTTCTGCAAAATGTCAACTTCTGAGTAATCAAAATGGCCACTTTCTATACCTGAGCGAATGAAAATTACTGGATAGGAAACCGTAGACTGTGTATACTCATTTTTTAAAAAAAAACAGTAACCTATTTGAAGTCCTCAGCTCTGGTCTATGCATTTCTCTATTCTTAGTACCTATGATTTTCCCTCTTACCATCTATCCAATATTTTTTCCTCTCTTCTCACGTCCCCAAAGACCATGACTCTCCTGCTGAGTTTCAGCTTAAATGTTACCTTTTCCAAAGGAAACACATTCTTATGTTTGAGTTCCTTCACCTGTGATCCCTCATGCTTTCCAGCAAACATATATCTGCAGCTTTTCTTACTGGCTTTTTCCTAGTATCAAAAGATGTGTCTTTTGATATTAATCTGATCTTCTTTTCTCCTCCAGGAACCTAAATAATTAGTTCAGAGCTCTTCAATCTGTGATGAAAACCAACTCTCTCCTTTGTCAGTTGTGGACACTTTTGTAAAGTACAGCAAAAATGAATTAATACAAAAATGAAAGTTTAAAAACCAAGACACACGTGATACGTAAGCCTTCTCAAATTACTATAATTACTAGATTACGTTTTCCTCAGAACTGTTAACTTCTTCTACACTAGTTTTACTCTGTATATTTAGAAACAATAAAATTTCTCACTTCCTCCAAAGTGTTTTAATTTGAAAAAGAATCTTCACTTCCTAGGTACTTTCCTAATTTTTTTTTCCTTTATATTCTTCTCAGTTTAGCTTCTCAAAAAAACTCTCCTCACTGGAACTTTGAGACAGAAAGAGAGCAGGCCTGCCCTAATGGGTAAAGTGGTTTTCTTTTCACAGTTAGATGTGCAAATTACCACCTGCTACAAAATCTGACTTCCTGAAGGACGCATGTGTCATAGCTGCCCCGTACTTCTTTCCTTCTCCCTCCTCCCCACATATTAGGGGAATGTAGAGATATTTAAGGCTGACTTCATTTCCTGAAACGTGGGAATGAAACTTTAAAAAAAAAGTGCATCTATTTGAGCATTCTTTTTGAAGTGGCACAGATATTACATCATCGGAACTATAGAGAAGGCTATGTTTTATCACATAACTCTGCAGTAAACTAAACAGTACTTATAAGGTCATAACAATCACATACTTACAGAAGTATAGTTATGGAATAGAATATACTAGTTATCAATCATGACTGTCAAAGATATATAGCTAACTATGCATGTGTTATTTTGATCATGCCCATATAGTTCTTTAACAAACATATATATATATATATACATACACATATATATATATATATATGTATATATATAATAGAAAAGAAATGAATTTTAACTATTTTAGTTGTAAAAAAATTGTCATGTTTCTTAACTATGATTTATCTTGACTATCACCTAGACTTTAGGAATTTGTTTCATTACTTTCATACTATAAAATATATCAGCCATTTCCAATCATACATATTTTTACATAGGATTTTAATTCCTTATACTAAACATTTAGAAAAGGTATCTCTTCATGCAAAAATTGCTCTTTGTTAGCCTTACTAGCCTGAGAAAAAGCAAAGATCACGAGTTATGAAGAAAACATAAGAAAAATGATAAAATAATATGGATTCTTTGAAGATTTTTGGTAGGAAACAATAGGAAACAGTTATAGTGGAAACTATAAAAGTACAAACCTTGAAAACTGGGAAGCACAATGTCTGGTGGTACAGAGTTTTGATCAGCAAATGTTTTTTCTCCCACAGAGGTTACTCATCTAACAGTGAATTTGCATAAATGGGTCAATGTTAATGAGTACCTAACTGAGATGAGCATTTCTACTAAGATCACTCATTTTCCTTGGAATTTCAAGTCAGCATCATCTGACGAATGGCAATAGGTCAGAAACAAAAAATGCTTATGATAGGTTACATTTTGTTAACTGAATATACCCAAATCGTCACATTTTTAAAACTCCTTAGGAAAAAGTAGTACATCTTTTTAACTTGTATGAGGACTGTGTAGTATAACAGAACATCTAATTATTGGACAGTGCCCTAGAAAAATGAAAAAGCAAGCATAAACCCCATGTGCTTAACTTACTTTAAGAAGTAGCTTACACATGGGGAAAATAAAATTACAAATGAATATTGAAAATGGTCCTATTAAGAAGAGAGTTGAATGGATTAGTACTATGGAAAAAAAAGAAATTAATTAAATTAAACAATTTAAGATCTTGTCTATTCCTCTATTACAAATTTCAAATGGCAGTAGATGTAGACAATATATACAAATTGTGCAACTACTAAAATATTTAAGTGAAGAAAATAAAAACAAACACATATTGTATGATGGATCTTTAAAACTTATTTTAATGATGGTTGTATGAAGGCTATCTGCTGCTTAACACACACTTAATTTCATTAAGTCAGCACTTACTTTCATGCAGTTAGCACTAAGATATCGATTTAATGAAATATGATTAATTTTCTTTTGAACTTTTTTTTGCAAATCTTGCCTGGAAAATTCAAATACAGTTATTTTTAATAAAAAAAATTAAATATTCTCTTTTTATTGTCTGGTACACAGGCATAATGATAATCAAGAAAACAATCGTTAAGTGGCTATGTAAGTGTGTGTATGTGTGCTTGTGTGTATGTGTAGAGAAAGAGGGTGAAAAATCAAACTAATTAGCAATATTCTATCAATTCTGCCTAGCTCTTGTGAATTAAATTCAAATGATATTTCTCTAACATTGTACTTTTTGAAGAGGATTGGGGAATATTTCATTTTAGAAATAACATAATGCTAATAATACTCCCATTTTTATCTTTACAGTTTCATGTCAATCTTTTGCTTGCTCTCTCTCTTTTGTATAACTGCTCTCTTAGCATATTTGTAATATGTTATATGCTCCAATAAGTACAAATTTAGTTAGCTCTGCATTTTGAGCTACAGATAGTAAAAGTATTCTAGTTTTTATTACTATGTAGTTCATTTCCTCAGTATACAAAATCAATCACATGAATTTATGCTTTTTGAATTTATGCTTTTTTGAAAAATACACCATACAAAGAAATAGAGAAATGTACCTAATGTTGTTAAGAACAGATATTTTATTTTGGAGACTTCAAGTCAGAAATTTGTATTTTAAAATTCATCTAAATAATGAACACTCTTAAAACAGAGAGACCACTTCAGTGTACAATCTCTGGTAACTGAACTATAAAAGCAAATAAAGTAGAGGATGTTTAAACTCATTTTATATATTCTGTAAATTGTTTTCCCATAGATAGTATCTTGTAGATATTACATAGTCAATAAACAACTGTTGAATTGCTTTGAAATTATCAAGTAAGAATATGACATATTTTTCCATTCTATTCATATATCTATCCAGAAAGAATTTTTGTACTAATCTTCAGTTAATCAAGTTCCATTAACTTGTCCACTAGTGGTCTCTTGATAATATATTTTTAAGTATACCCCCAAAATAATATTATATATTGTTATATCTTCCATTTTCTATACATTCTGTGAGAAAGAATCTACTTCAATATTTTTGGTCTCACATCGTGTGATTTGTTAAATTCACAAGTGATGATAAATGTTTGGCATCTCAACCAATTTATTTTGGCTGAAAATATTGAAAATTGCAGTGTTTGCAGTGTGGTAAAAATCTTTAAAATTTGTCATATACATTTGCATGGAACATTAAATTGCTTCACACCTAATATATAGTTTTCAAATCTTTGAGCAATTATTTTGTTAAGTACCAAAGTTAAGATGAAATCAAAAGACACTTACTAACCAAAAGTTTTGCCATGTAAGGACTTAAAAAACTTGTCTATTGGGGAAATGCATAATTTTAAACCATAAGACTGAAGTTCTGCATTAATCAATCAGTTTCTAAAAATTTGCCTTAGCTTTTCAACTAAAAGAAAGAAAATGGGGCAAGTGAACTCTGAAGTACATTCCACACATAAAATTCCATAATACCTTTACTTTAGAAATAAAAAGTACAAATTTTTAAAAAGTGAAACACACAAGGAAGCCAACATCTCGCACACACACCCACTCCCACACCCACACACACACGCCAAATGGAAGAGAAACCAGAGGTAAAACATTATTTTATATAAGTAATTTCCCTACGCCTTTGTTGATGAAACAAATAAATAAAAGTATAATAAAACTAATGGTAATATAAATGCATGGTAAAATAAAACGTGGTAGAGGCCATCATATTTAGATAAATTGCACAGTGTCTTTCTCAACATCCCCGGCCTCCATTCATCATGCATGAATGGTCATGTGCAACCAGCACATTCTACCATTTGCCATAAGTCAACAGGGGAAACAAGAGAAAGGGACGCTGACTTCTGAAAGAGACTGTTAAGATGAAAATGCTTCTTCATAATTTTTTAGCAGTGGCCATCAGAGTTACATCATGCACTGGCATGTCAGCTAGCTGCTCTGGCTAGATGAGCCAGTCAAACTTGAAATATTAATTTATTTGAGTGGATTTGTGTCAGTGATGCTCTGGAAGAGGAAGTGGTGCTGGTTCACTGTCTTGGCAAATGCCTTGGAAAGAAAGCACTACGTACATGATTTTGGGTATGAAGCCAGTAAAATAGAACTAAGAATCTTAGTGAATAAATCACCTTATGCCATTTGATGAAACCTAATAAGTGAGAAAGATATATTATTATTGCAACCTCCTAAAAAGAAACTAAAACTTTATTATTTTGGGGTTTTTCTGGCCACGCCATGAGGTTTGCAGGATCCTAGTTTCCCCACCAGGGATTGAACGTGGGCCCCCTGCAGTGGAAGCTCAGAGTCCTAACCACTGGACAACCAGAGAATTCCCAGAAACTAAAAGTTTAAAAATAAGCAAGAGTTGGAAAAGTTGCTAGCGACCCAAGAAACATTTGAGTGAGATTTGATCTATTGGAAAATGGCATGGTTTCAGATTCACTAGCTGGACACCTTCCAGAACTAAGCATGCATTATAGTGCTTCATCAATTCAGATAATAGTGCATCACGGTATTTGGCAGACCAACCAAAGTGCTGAAAATACTTAAGTATCAGAATTATTATAAGAAGTACATAAACTGTTATATGTGGAAGGACTCTTAAAAGGAGTAAGCCATTTTTGTATAAATTTGATTTTTCTTATCACCAAAACCCACCTATCAAATAATGGCTCTATGCAGAATACAATGTTAGGCTCAGGATTCTTCAGTGCTTATGGCATCACCTTCACCACACACTCACACACACAAACTCTTTTTTCTCCAGAGACCACCCACCTGTTTTAAGCAGGATTCATTTTTCTCTAGACCTGCTGCAGAACTCTCATAATTGTTGTTTCCTTTAACACATCTTGTAGTAGTCATACTTAGTCTCAGTTTATACCTTTATTTGGGGTGGGAATATGGTTAGGGCAGTAGGGACATGGGTGAGATCATCTTTCTCTTCTACTCCTTTAACAATAGCTTGTCTGGGTATAGAATTCTAGATTGAAAATCACTTCCTTCACTTTATTTGAAGACTTGACTCCCTTCCTCCCACTGTCTAGTGAAACTGTATTTTTCCCCAATTATGAGTTTAATTTCTTTAGTGAAAAGAAGAGGAATTTTACATGGGGATAAGTGAAAACTGCCCTAATTCTTTGTGTGTGTGTGTGTGTGTGTGTGTGTGTAGGGGGGTGAGAGATGGGTATGAGTAATGACTCACAGAGTTGTCATTTAACCTTAAATTAAGCACCCTTCCTGTGTTAGCCCTACTGCTCAATTACATTCTGCCTTATGCATTCTAACTCCAACTCCAAATGTCTCAGAGGTTTCACAGTACAGATTGGCTCTCACTTCCTCTGCAGACCCTTTTGTAGCATATTCCAGAATGTGATTTTCTCTCCTTGTGCCATCCCTTGTTCTGTTCCCTTTGGTTTTCAATCTTTTAAAAAATTTGAGGACTTTCTCTTCTAGATAAGAGTCTCCTGCTCTTGTTCCCTTCTGTTTTATACACACATTCCTTTTTTCACTTTGATTCTTTAATCGTGCTGGAGTCTTAAGAGGGACAGAAGGCCCACCTACGTGTCTTATCTATCTTCTGGAATCAGAAATCTTTATTTTATAATGTATCCTTTCTGTAAACCCCTAATATAAAAGGACTTACACAACTCAAATTCATAGTTACATATTCTTTCTGGACTGACTGATTTGTTCCAATGAGCTGTTCATCTATTCAAATGCCAATAGGTTGTTGATTACTTTATCTCTGTAGCATATTTTTCAGCCTCTAAGTTACCCACTCTCAATAATTCTTGTAAATAGTTTGTATTTCATGCACATATTTAAAAATATATTTAGAATCACTTTGTCAAGTCCCTCTCCCATTCACACAATTATGTTAGGCTTTGTTGTAATTGATTTAATTCATGTTTCTCATTGTTTTTTCAACATTAATTACGTCATATCTCCAATCTCCAGTCTCATCTTCTCTGAAAATATAGTCTACTTGGCATACAGAGCTACCATTTTATGACTCAAACTTCATCATGGAAGTTCGCTGCTTGAACTTTTGTTAGAAATCCAGAGAATCTTCATGATGTCCAAACTCCAAAGGCCCCTTGTGATCTGCCCTCTGTCTACCATTTCACTATCGCCTCTCACCCTTCCTCTGTAGGTATTCCATACTGCAGGCAGACCAAATTTGTCATAGTAGTACCCTTTACACAACATGATTGCATCCATTTACATAATATTCTCTCCTGGTATAATTTCTTTCCTTCTATCCCCTTTCTGACTGATGAGCTTATTCACACTTCAAAACTTGGCTCAAACATACCTTCCTCAGGAAAGACTTGTTTGACCTCTCCAGGGAAAGAATTAAGAGCTTCCTCCCATAGGGTCTAGTCTATAACTCTTAAAAGTGTTTGATACTTGACTATAATTATGTGTTTATATATTTGTGTCCTCACTGGATTGTGAGCCCCTAGAGGTCAAGGACTGCATTCACAAAGCAAATACTCAATGCATGTTTACAAAATAGAAGAAAGTGAACAAGGAGGAAAAAAGGAAGGAAGGAAGGAAGGAAGGAGGGGGTAGGGAGGGAGGGACGGAGGGAAGGAATTCCCAGTTTAGAAATAAGTGACACAGTTTACTAAATGGAAACTTTGGGATTATTATATATTTTTCCAAATTCTTTTTTTTTGTGGATAATAGAATGGAGATTTTGATTTGAAGAGAATTCTTATCATGTACCTGTAATGAAATAAATGTATACACAAATTTTGTTTGTAATTTTGGTACCTAGTAATTCCAGAGTATGTCATCCTTTGTCACATCTCAGTTACATGATCAATATCCGTATAGACACTGTCATCATTGTAGCTTGTCCTTATTCAAGGTTTTAATTAGCAAAATTAATTCTCTGATGACATCTTTCTATCTAGTTATTTTTCATTGTCTTACTCTCACTGAGCTTTTTTTTTCAATTGTCTGAGATGAGCAGTCTTTGAAAAGTTCTGTTTTCTTCCACTTTCTACTCTGCTCTTCATCATTTTTTCATTATGCAGTCTGACACAAAAATCCATTATTTCAACAAGTATCTTATCAAAATTGTCAATTCTCTTCTCCTCTGTTCTATTCTCATGGTAATATCCTGTTTTAAGATTAACTGACGGTCCACATGCTTACTCTTATATATGAGCTTCTATATACTGCTAGAGAGAACCCCACAACTGCACAGCTAGCTCACGGTTTTAAAATCAACTAGGTTTTCAGTGCTGTTTAATGAGATTGGCATGTCCCTAGACTGCACATATCTGATTCGCAAACTTTCCCAGGTCTCCCAAAGTCTACCACACCTTACCTGCTCACTTCATCACAAGAAAATATTTAACATCCAATTTTATTGAAAATATACTGTCATTTACAAACACATTTGCATCCTTTCTCCTTCTTGCTTTTACAGCATGACATGTCTCTTTTTTCTCTGTTTTTTTTTAATCTTACTATATGCTCAGTGACCTTGCTTTATTAATTATCCCTTCTCTTCCTTCTCAGACTCTTCTCTATATTTTTCCTCATCAGCATTTAAGCATGCTTAAATCTTTACTACATGTATTTAAAAAATTGTACAGTGTACCTATAGTCTACTCCATCCACTTTAATAACATCTACTTCTCAAATATACTAAAAATGTGTTAACACGTTCTTCACTTTTTCTCCTTATATTCAACTTTTAAACATTTTGGAACCTGGTGTCACCTATCTATCAACTGAAAACATTCATGGTAAAATTGGCATAGATCTCATGTTGCCATCCACTGAACAATTTCCAAATCTCATTTGCTTGACCTTCCTTCATATTCACCAAGTTATATCTACTCTTTCTTGACACTCTGTTTTCTCTGTTTCTGATAATTCAACGTTCCTCATTGCTCCTTGTTTACTCCCATTTCTCTGGTCAATTCTATTCAGTGTCCTTAAGCTACACATTCTCTGCTTTCTCTAGGAGTTGAAATTACTCAGTTTCCACTCTACACACTTTCCCTAAGGGATCCTTCCACGTCCATAACTTCAACTATTACTTAGAGTCAGGGGACTCCATTACCTTGACCTGTACTGAAGACAACCCTCTTAATTTTAAAACCCACAATCCAGTTACTCTGAAGATGTCCAAAATTGTATCTCCCACCTTCCACATCCCAGCTGAATTCTTTGCAGCGACTAATGCATATCAAGCCTCAAAGTAGCCTTTCATCAGTGTTATGCCGGACTTACTCTGTTCCCTCACCCTCCACATTCAATTAGTAACTACATTCTATAAATCTTCCTCTGTAGTTCTTAAATTTCAAAATCCTTAATTCAGACAATCTTCATCTTTCACATGGGTTATTTCAAAACTTCCTAAATTATTTGCGTCTCTCTAGATTTGCCTTCCTGTACCCTGCAACTAGAGTTTTCTTTCTAAAACACAAATATGATGACATCACTTTCCTGGTTAGAAATCTTTGACAATGCTCCAATTGCTCCTTTGACTTAAAGGCCAAAGTCCTAAGTGTAGCATATATGGCCCTTCATGATTCAGCCACTGCTTACTTCTCAAGCCGCCTATATCCCTTTCTCTTAGTCTCCACATCATTTACTTCTGGTCATCATATTTGAACACTTCTATGATTCTCTCTTGCCACTGTCTCCATAAACTTGATGGGGAGGATCATATCTTACTGTCTTAGTACCTCAAAGTCTTTGGTACACTGTTAATTATAATAAACATGTTGAATGACTGGAGAATGGATGAGTGATATTTACTACCTGTTAATATTAATTTAGTTTCAGGTCTATATAAAATAAATAGCACACAAAGATTGCAATACAGGTGTCACTCAAAAATAACTTACATCATTTTTAAAAATCTGAGTGATTTCAATCTGATATTTATTTTCCTATTAATTCCAGTAGAAACTAAGTGAAATATATGTTTTTCTGTTGTTGTTTGAGTATCAATAATGCAGTAGTGGCTTGCATAATGAGTGTGTAAAATAAACTAGTAATTAAATTTTGATTATACATAATAAGTGTATGAAAATAATTTAAATTACATTTATGGTCATTTTCATATGTTCTATAATCATAAAATTGTTATTAAACAGAAGAACTTGGTTTCTTTGGTTTGAATCCATGCTATGCTTGCAGAATTTTTAAAATATTGCAGGATTGGCAATATTCTTTTTATGATGGTGCAGACTGTTTTGAATTTTTGAGACTGTTTTGAATTAACCAAAAATATTGTTCTCCTCTGATATTGGATCCAACAACATAAATCCCACTGTGTTTTAAGGCATTCCAGAACCATTATGAATTTGAGCTAATGGGCTAACCCTGTAACAGACACCTAGGCTGAGCCAAAATTCACTCTAAAAAACTGCAGATTTGGATGTATTCCTATCGAATTGGCAAGAGTTAAACTCAGTAGAATTCAGTATTTCTGACAAGTTCTAAATGGAGGAGTCCAAAAGGTTATTATTATCTGGGCATTCAAACTCACAAATCACTGTCATGTTTTCTGCTAAAATCATCATTGATTCTGGACTCCACAGTATTTCATTCATTTGGTATATTTATGCAGTATAAGAGTTTATAGAAGAGAATATTTTTGTATTATGCTCAGTAGTTTATTTAGAAAGAAAAACATGCATTTTTATTTAAGACTAACAAGGGTGAAAAGTTTTAATATGTCTACCTCTATAGATATATTTCTGTAACCCCTTTTCCTAAAGCTCTTCAAAAAGAATCAGCATTTCCTAAAGGAAATGTTCTAATCTCATTCAATTACATGTAGATGTCCAGTTTTCCCAGCACCACTTACTGAAGAGATTGTCTTTTCTCCATTGTATATTCTTGCCTCCTTTGTTGTAGATTAATTGACCGTAAGTGCATGGATTTATTTCTGGGCTCTCTATTCTGTTCCATTCATCTAGGCATCTGTTTTCTGTGCCAGTACCATGCTGCTTTGATTCCTGTAGCTTTGTCTTAAGTCAGGGAGCATAACACCTCTAGCTTTGTTCTCTTTTCTCAAGATTGTTTTGGCAATTTGGGATAGCCAAAGAGAATAAATGCCTTGACCATCACAATTATAAAAATCAAGGACTAGTATTTCCACCACCTTAGATGATTTTCTCATTACCATGATGAATTTCTCTGACTCTGCAACTGGCTTTTACTTTCAAAATACTCTGAGAGGTGTGTCTGTGCATGTGTGTGTGTGTGTATATTTGTCTTACATTTGTAATACATCTATTTATCTTTGACACCCTGATCATCTTGAATAACAGAGACATTTGGGCGTTTATATTTATATTTTGTTTAAACCAGTTTAAATTAATCTAAAATCTGCTAACTAAATCTCTCACTGTGCCCTTACAATGATATGTGTATATCTTACCTAGTCAGGCAGTAAAGTATATAAGGGAAAAGCATATTAACACATTTTGGCTTTTGCACATTTTTTGAATTGAAACCTGGATTTATTCACTCTTTGAAGTATCAAAATTAAAATGCACAAACTCTAAAGACTGTCAAATTGTTCATCATAATTTATAAAAAATATTTTAAAAATATATTCATTGAAGTTAATAGAAAAATGCTTATCTTCTTGGCAATTAAAGTGGATGATGTATTTTCGACAGAAAATTCAGGTTCTACTTGTCACTATGAAAGATTAAAAAACAAATATGTTTTCCACTGTGACATAATTGTAATGATATTATTAAATATACACACCAGAATTTACTGCAAAGTATGATTCTGTTTAATTCTAAGTGCCATCAACATTCTTTTAGATAAAGATAAGGCAATTTTGCATTAAAAAATAATTCCTTGCTCTTTATTAATAGTTTTGTCTTAATTTATAGTTATTTAAATTTACTATATAAACTTGTCCTTAAATCTATCGTATCACCTTTACTAAAACTAGGATACAATGATAGAAATGGTTTGTGATGCATACCTTTTATTACATTTTGGAGATTATATATATAAATATATATAGACATATTTATACATATATAATATATAT
Source organism: Eschrichtius robustus (assembly GCF_028021215.1). Classification (NCBI taxonomy): domain Eukaryota; kingdom Metazoa; phylum Chordata; class Mammalia; order Artiodactyla; family Eschrichtiidae; genus Eschrichtius; species Eschrichtius robustus. The sequence goes on from NC_090825.1 coordinate 37,610,286, forward strand.
ATATTTCCCTAAAGACAGAGACAATAGCTATAAATTAGAATGTGCAGAAAACTTAATTGTATTTTTCAGCAAAACATTTTTTTCTTTATTTAACAGAAAAGAAATTTATACTTATATAAAAAATATAAGCTGGAAAAACAAAGTAGCTTTTTACTACACTTAATAACATAGAGTTTGAATCTTTCTAATAGACTTCTTTATTAATAATGAAAAGTGAAAAGGGTGCTAATCTGTAATATTCACAAACAGAAATGTAATTTTCAAATGACACATCTATGCATATAGAATGAGCTCAAAAATAAAAACAATAAATAGTGCTCACCATGAGTCATGTTTTCACCACCACTTATTTTTTTAAACTTCTTTAAAATATCTCATCATTTCATCATTTAAACAAAAAGCTTTAAAGTGGCCATGGTGGCCTGTGAATTTCTTGCCCTTTTTTTCATCTTCTCTACAACTTCGTCTAACTCCTTTACGAATTCGGTCTCAGCATAGCCTTTACTTCCTCTAGATAACCTTCCCTCTGTCCCTTGGGATTGTATTGGAAATCCTTCCTTTTGTGTTTCACAGCACCCTTATGCTTTATTTTAGCACTTATCATGATGAGACATAATTGACTTTGTTTGTCCTCTTCATAAGACAGTGTGTTCATGTACAAAAGGACTATGATTTGTTTTTCATTATATTTCTAGTACTTTATATGTATTTTTAGCTTTGCATACAGCTGGGTAAATATTTGTTGAATTGAAAATAATATGAATTTAAACAAATTTGCAAGATCAAGTATCTAGCTGATTTTACTCCATACTGTTTCCAGGATGCATTTATACCACCCTAAGACATACTCAAATGAGCCATTAGAAACACATCAGGACATGACATCCAACCTAATTTCTAAATCTTACCACCTAGAATAAACCCTCACTGTGTCAATGACAACACTTCGTATTATATCATCATCTCTCAAAACCAATTAAACCATTCTTTCCAGAAACAGAAAACCTCTGTTCTCTCACTTTATTGAGAGGTGGTAAGTAGACTATGCTATCACACCAATATTGCTCAAGGTTATGGGCACAGGCACATTGTTCATGGAGCGATTCTTGAGGAAAAACTTCTAATCATTCAGAATGGTGATCTAAAGTTAGTCTACAGAAGAAATATGACAAAAGCAAGTACCTAAAAATGTGCTTTGAGAAATAACAGGAAAAGCCAAGACTAATTCTTTCAAAGTCAAAAGCAGGTTTTGTACAAAAGAACAGTAGAAAGAAAAGCTCAAAGAGAAAAGATATACCCCTTAGTTTTGTTGGTGAGGAGGTCAATAAACTTGGTAAAAAGTATTTATGAAGCTAGCATAGGCAATAAACAAACAAACAAAAAAGGCAGAAGACAAATTATGAGAAAAGTAGCAATAATTTTTAGTCAAATATTTTTAAGTTAAAGGGTTAATATAATTCATGTGCAAAAATGTATTACAAAGATACAAGGAAAGTGCCAAGATTCAAACAGAAAATTATGTAAAGATTATAATTATGCAAAGATTTTTCCATGAAAGAAAAAATTTATCTGATAAAAAAAATACAAATAATGTTCAATCTCTGAATAATGAAAAATTATAAAATAATTTTGAAATGAGATGTCATGTCTCACCAATAATATAGGTTAGTTTGTAATATTTCTTTTCTAATGAAGACTTGGAAAAATGGATTCATTCACTACTGGTTGGAATATAAATTGGTATAACACTTAGGTAAAAAATTGACAACAATGCATCAATATTTCAAAATATTCCATATACTTTGAAATAATAACAACATGTAAGGGTCAACTGTGTGAAAATACTCAGGCCTGTGTTCAAATATTTATCTGTGGCTCTCAGGACACATCAGTGAACAAAACAGACAAAGATGTCCACTCTCATGAAGCTTACATTCTAATGGTGGAGAAGGGGGTACACAGATAACACAAATAAACAAAAAAAAATACTTAAATCATGTAGTATATTAGAAAAGAGATTATACGTTTTATGGCAAACAAAGTTGGAAAAGAAGAGCGATATCAGAGAGATCAGTAAATGCAAGTGGCTTGGCTAGAGTGGGGCAAAGGTTGAGCAACTGCAGTATAAATTGGGATCATCAGGGTAGGCAGGCCTCATGGAGAAAAGGCTTGAATGAAGTGGCAGAGTTAGTCAATTCTGGAAGAAGGAATCACAGTGAGAGAGCTCAGCCAATGCATGTAAAGGCCCTAATGTGGTTGCATATCTGGCACATTCAAAAATTGCTAGGCTACTAATGTGGCTATAACGGAGGGAGTAGAAGAGTTTTCCTCAAAAGTAAAGTCAAGGAAGTAATGACTGTGGAGTGTGTATGTGTGTTGATTTTGTGGAGGAGAACAAGAACCTGACTGATGTCAAAAAGTTAGCTAATCCTAATGGCGGTAGGAATGGACACTGAGGGAAAACTGAGGAAAAATGAGCTAAGCATAGAGATGAGCGGGTAAAGAGCCTGGAAGTGAGAGACCCTGGTATGCAAGAAACTTTTAAAGAAATTCAGTATAAAGCATCAAAATGCTGAGTAATGAAAAGGAGAGGAAATCGGGATGGAAAGGATGGGCTGTGATGAAAGATGATATTGAAAGTCAAATATGAATGGCTTTAGAAGCCTTATTTAGGAAAATAAGAACGTTATCCTATGAGTTTTGAAAAGGGGAATGAAATGACCAGATACCAATTTTTAAAAATATCACTCCAGTAACGACATTGGAGAATGATTTGTAAAGGAGAAAATAGAGCTAAAATGAAATCGACTTCAAACTGTCATTGGAATAACTCAAGTTTGAGATAATGTCGTCCAAATAGTGGCAGAGGGATTAAAAGCAATTTAAGAAGCAGAACTAACAGTTCTTGATGATGGATTGGATGAATGCAGACGACAGAGGAGAAAAGAGGGAGGCATTTAGGTGAGTGGAAGTATCTAACATCTAATATAGAAAATATAAAGCAGTTTTCAGAGGGAAAATAATAGAATTTCAGTTTTGTACATTCCGAGATTCAATTGCCCATAGCTTACCCCGCTGGAAATATCCAAGGCAGGTGAAAATGTGGATATGACATTCAGAAAACGGATTTGACAAGAGGTAAGAATTTGGAAGGCACTGGAGTTTCTGTGGTCAGGATCACTGGTAGCCTATAATTCATAATTTAAGGGGAAAAAACTCATCATTTTGGGACAGATGATTAGACAAAGTCACCCCTCCATGAGGTCTCAGCCTCACAGGCGTGAGATTTGGAAGCTGCAGACACCTTTGTGCAAAGAAAACAGCACCCCTCCTCTTTGGCTGAGGGAAACTGTAACAAGGCTCATGACTTTGGAAATGGAAGAGGCTGGATTTTACTACCATCACAAACACCCAACACCTACCATGTAATTTGTGGTACCCAGTGAATAATAAAAATACAAGGCCCCTTGGTCAAACATTTTTAAGAATTTCAAGATGGTGTCAACAGAGCATTAAGCCAAGCACAGGGCCCTTCAAAGCCTGGGCCACGTGGGACTGCACAAGACACACTCCATGAAGCTGGACTTCCAACCTCCCATCCACAAATAAAATTGTGAGAACTAATGAGATATCCACGAGGACAGAGTAGAATGAGAAAAGGTAACCTAAGACATATCCCTGTAGATTAACAACATACTGTAAAATGTAAGTGAATTTCTAGAAAAAAGGACTGGAAAACACAAAAAACGAGTATGATATCATGATTAGATTGATAGTAACACTTATTTTCTTTATAATATTTTTCTACATTTATAGAATATACAATGCTTTTAATGTCATATTTTATAATCAAAAAAATCAATAAAGTTTTAAAAAAATTTCTACCTCTTTCCTTTTAGGAAAAAGTTTAGAACTGAAGTAGCATCAATGCAATAGAGTGAATTTATAAACTAAAACTCTTGGTTTATCATATTGCTCAGGAAGCTGAAATGAGGCTAAGATTATCAAAATGAGAATCTAACAAAAGAGACATTTTTCCCCTCAGGTAATACAGCAGTACAGTTTTAGTTCTGTGGTCATTTAAATTATGAATCATTCTATACATTTAAAAAAAAATTACTCAAGGTAGGGTGAAATGTGACAAATTATCAAAGTAAGCTACCATAGCACAGCAACAATTATCTTTAGCCTGTGCATATCCTGCTTATAGAATAGAAAAAAATAAGACAACTTAACTCTGACCTTCCAGATAACGCTAGAATATTTTCTAAAATACAAAGTAGACAATTGGTACATTCATTGTGAATAAAACTTAAGGCATTCTAAAATCCCCTTTTTAAAAAGCAAAATGAATTAGCATGGAAAAACATCCATGTATTCTTTTTTCACCACCATTTTCCTATATTGGCTTGGTCACTATTCTCCCAACTTTTCATTTTCAGAGTTGGTTTCCTCAGGAGAGGATGTTGTCCTGACCATATGGAGGAACCCTCCAGTACAGACTTGTGCTAAATGAAATTGCCAAACACTCCCAGCTAGCAATAATGACACCCATTATGAAGGGGAAACAGTCCATCACCCATGAAAATATTTATCTTTAGAAGGTAAAGACAGAAGTTGATCTGAAAATCCAAAAAGCTCAATGTTTGATGGAGCTTATAGAAGTTTATTTTGTTAAATGTAAACCAAGTGTTTAGTCATAACAGGAGTTAGATTAATGGCTATGTTGGCAACTTTCTACTTGTGATATAGAAAGAGAGCAAAAAAGTGAGTCTACTATGAAAAAGCATGTTTTCCCCTGTGATATTATACTACACTCAGATTTTCCCTTATTGGTCCACTGAGATCCAGAATTCATGAATTTATTTGAATTATTTTGAATGTAGAGTTTTAGGGCATGGCCTAAGATGGTATATTTCAGAGTTAATGTAAACTTCACATTTTGTATAGATTTTTGGAGTCTGTAAAATCACGATTTGACTCATAACACTGCCACTTCCTGATGAGAGGTGGTAAGTTACTTAATCTCCCCAAACCTCAGTCTCTTGACCTGTAAAATGAGAACAAAATCCCCTACTTAATTAAATTACGGTGATTAATAAATGCAATAACACTTTAGCAGCAGTATGCATTCAATGAGTGGTAGTGATTTTTATTATTGACTATATTTTTTCATATGCTGAAAAGAATACTGGCAGACAGTATTTAACAGAAGTAAAATACTAGTGGCTTATTATTATTATTTATTCTACAATGATCTTGTTAGGCTAGTTTCTAGCAAAAATTAAATAATTCCATATTCATTTCATATTTCCCAGATACTCATTGTGATTTAATAAACCATTTTTGTCAAGGGCCTGTGTGTGTAGTATGCTGCAGTACCTAACTTTTGAAATCCATATTTAACTGCCTAAACATTTTACTTCTTTTCTCTGAACCATTACTAGTTAGCTCCAGTGCGTGTAGGTTTGTGTGTGTGTACACATACATATTTACATGTATATACATACATATGAAGTCTTGTACACTTTAACATTTTCTTAAACATGTTTTTATTTATTACATAAAAGCTTATAACTAATATTAAGTTTATAATTTTCACTATTATCAATAAATAAGTCATAAATATCTACTCTTAGGGATACAAGGGTAACAACTAAAAGATGTTTTACTTAGTTTTGTTTACTTAGAAATAATGAACTGTTCTAGGGGAAGGGGCTTCCTGCCCAAACTGGATGGGACATGCCCTGGGGAAGGAGCATGGAGGAGAGAGAGGGGATATTTCCAAAGTTAATTCCACAATAATTAAGATAGATTCATCTCTGGCAAAGGCAAAAAACGAACAACAACAACAAAAAAACTAAAATGTGGTTCCTATGTAAAACAGCTTAGATATGTTCAATTTTTACAAATCCAAGCAAAATTATAATAATAGTAAGAATAAGAGGAAGAGGGAGAAGAAGAGGAGGAGGAAGAAGGAGAAGAAAATGGGAGGATGAGGAACACCAGCAAGAGTAAAAACTGGAGGAGAAGACGACTCCCCAGATACAGTCAGATTGATCTACTTACACTGCCAATATATTGATATGAATGAGGAAAATTAAAGAAAATGAAATTCATTGTAGTGTCAATAAAAATTACATTATATTTCATAAAACATGAACATCCATCAAATCCTGGCACTGCTAGAACTTTCTCTAGCTTCTAAAATTTCTTAGTAGATTTGATATTAATCACTAAGTTTTCTACAATAACCAATCAGTTATGAAAATAGCTATTCCTGGGAAACTGGAGTTTTAAAGCTCTCACTCTACAGCATGTGGTGAAGAGAATGCTTTCCTATGGTATTCACTGTATCTGGAAGTGCTATAATTGTTAATAATACACTTAAATATTACATTTAGCGCTTAGGGTTAGGAGAAATAGTCTTCTGAGACTTATGATTTTAAAATGCAAAAAATTTGCACTCTTTACTGGCCATTTTAATTGACCATTTTATACCTCATACTATGTCAAGAGTCTTTAATAGCTAAAATAAATATGCAAAGTATATGGGTATGATGATCAAATTAGTAGTAAGAAGTTGTCAACTTCAGTTTCACTACAATAATTTAAAGGCTTCTTTCTCTGTTTCCCATAGAAATTGCTTATCTATTTTTGACTCTTCTAGCTCTTGGGACTCTGTTACATCCTGTCCGTACTTATTTTATAAAACCATCTTTCTTTTCATTTTGTAATCAATTTAAGGGCAAGATTTTCATCTCAATTGTCCTTTGATCCAGATTGCCTAGCACAGTGGATGAATGGCTGGTTTGTATACTGTAAGTACATCATATCCCAGGAGTGATTTTAACACGAATAACATTTTAACATTAGTAACTGATTTCAGTATGGTGATATAAACATGAATGGTTTAAAGATAATGACAAAAGGTAATAATTTCATAATTTTTTAGCTGTCATACTATTCACCCCCTTGATCCCCAATCTTAAGTCTTTGTTGAGACTATGCTCTCGACTTGGTCTCATTACAGCCTCCATTTAGTTCTCCACTGAGAAGATTTATGGATTCCTGTCCCTTTCCCTCACTCCTTGTCCCATTCCATGCTGCCTGACCCCTCGCCACCTTATTCATAACTCACACAGTCTTCACCTAATTATTTGTCAATAATAACTTTAATGCTCTGTGGTGACCTAGATGGGCGGGATTGGGGGTGGGGAGGGAGGAGGTCCAAGAGGGAGGGGATATATGTATGCATATAGCTGATTCACTTTGTTGTACAACAGAAACTAACACAACATTGTAAAGCAACTATACCCCAATAAAAAAAAAATCTTTAGGATATGCTATATATCAAAGTTCCTTGTTCAAACTATAAAATGCCTATTCCAATAGACATAAATACCAGTGATCTCACCCTGTGGAAAAGTTTGATAAAAATCTATTTCAATCTCCAAATCATTTCCTTCTCCTAATTCCCACTAACTAACTGTCGCTAGAATGATACTTCATTAATGGGTTGAATTTAAGTTAAACAAAAGATAAAATCCAACCAAATTCTCAGTTTGGCATGCATTTGGATGTGTGAAAAGCTTGTTCAACATAGAAAATGTTCCTGCCTTGTGGACTTACACAACTAAAGTGGCCCTTATATTTGTTGGAGGAAAGGTACTTTAAACCCGGCTTTTTAAAAGTGTGGTCAACAGACTGCTTACATTAGAATCATCAGAATCTCTATATATGGTATTTATTTATTTATATATTTACAACTGCTTTCATCCTAAAAAAATTTAAAGTGGATTACAATGCGAGGTAAGTTTAACAATGAACTAATTTAGGCAACTGGGGGGAATCAGAAGGGGAGGAAAAAATTTTTAAGTGATGAGTAACAGTACATAAAATATCATACTCCATGAGGGGAGTAGCTTTGCTAGAGGATGAATTACATATATGTCTACACATTTTAAATCACCATTCCTGAGAGCAAATGAAAAAAGAACAATATAAAATCATTCAAATAAATTTTAAAAGTTAGCTATGTAATGAATGGAGTTTTCACGGCTACATATGATTTGCTAATCTCATAACCTATCCCTTCTTCCAGTCTCCACTCATGATTTTTAAAATTAGAATTATCCAAATACCATTTATATTTAACTTATTTCTATGACACCTCTTTAGCCAGTATTGGATTGAAAATCATTTAGATCAGTGTGAATTTTGTTGTTGTTGTTCATTTTGTTTTTCTTTCAGTCGCCACTAAATTTTGGAATTGCACAAATAATACATGAACACATTCTCTTTATAAATGTTCAAACAATACAGAAATATGTAGAATAAAAAGCAAACGTTTTCTTCCTCCTTTATAGCTGTCTTACATTTTTAACTTGTCAGTTCACACACTCATACATTTTACCTCACTATATTCTGGAAAACAGTGACAGAATCAATGACACATTAAACTTGCTAAAACACATCTCTGGTCATCTGATCTCCCAGCTTCCATGATTCAGCATTTTCTTCTGGAGTAAGTAAATCGTCCTAGCCTATCAATTAAGGCACTCATGTCTCAACTCCTAAAATGCCAAAATAAACTCTTAGATGTCTCCTTGCTTAAGACTAATTGAGTTATTTGTATTCTCACAAAAATGCTTACACACCTTCCCACATATTTACACCTTCCCATAGTTTATACCTTTCCACGTGCAGTTCTTAGTAAAAATCCACATCACCAAACCTTACTTATTAAAAGCCTGCTCATTCTTCTAGGTCTAGCAACCTCATCCCTAAAGCCAACTACAATACAAAGATCATCGGTTGTTTCCCTCTTGAACCCCTGTACTTTTATTCTGTAGTCTTCATATGCTGACTTGTATTCCAATTTTTCAAATAAACATCTTATATATTTCTCTAAATTTTAATCACTTGGCATACATCTAGCTCTTAATACATATTTGTTAAATAATGCATTGCATAAAAAGAATAGAGTTTAACATCCACTGAAAACTCTGACAAGTTAAAGCATGCGAGAGACAGCTGGGAGAGACAGCATTTACATGCCAGCCTTCAGAGAGAGAGAAAATGGACACGTCAGAACTGGTGATTTGTTCTGGGACTGAAAGTCTCAAATGAGAAGAAGGAATGGAGATCATGCCTTAACTCTTAGACAATATCTGTAATGGACATAAAACTGTCTGGGAAGGTCAAGAATAAAAGTCCAAGGATGAAGTAGGGTAAGTTTTTAAACTTGAATGTGGTACTATACAATGTCATTAACAACGTGCTTCCTAACTCAATCTTGAGTGAACTTGCCCCTGATTTTTTTCCACAATCAGTGGACTGTACGAAATTTAGAAAGGAAGGTAATTAAGAGAGATCTTCAATATTAGGAACATTGGGTTCAATGCCACCTTTGGAAGTATCCTAATAAAATTACGAAGTTGGCATGGAGAGAGTTCTTGTAATATAACTAGAATTTTTTGAACACTGTCAGGTGGGTTTTGAGAATTATCCTTCTACATATTCAGAAAACTCCAATCTCCAATGTTATAATGTTTGAAGATAAGGCTTAGAGTTTAAATAATGTCCACAAATTTATGCAGTTTGTTAATGTCAGAGAAAAAAAGTTTAATAACCATACTACACTGCCTTACTAGGGTCTGAAAGCTCAGGTTAAAAAAAAAAAAAAAGACGAAGATGATAGAAATTATGTCAACAGAACAGCAAAGCACAACATGGTGTTGACCTATCCCATTAGGAGACTAAGAGAAGAACACTGCAGTTGATATAGTGGTAGAAGATAAATTAGCACCGATGGCTGCTGACATCTATCGCAACACCAACAAGGATATATATACATCATCACCTGTTCCTCCTGTCAGAAAAATGAAGGATTTAAGCCACTTGCATTTCAATGATTCTTCTAATAAAGTTTTAAAGCTAGATATTAATCTGGTTAGGTACATATAACTTATTTGCATTTTCTCATATTTCAATCAATCAGGTGGGAAGTAGGAAAGCACTGGATGTGGAATGATGAAACAAGGTAGGATCCAGCGTGACAGGGGTTAGTGAGAGGGTGATAGAGTTTGGAGAGGAAAGAGGATTGATTTCAGACATGACTGAAGATTGTGGTTGGGCTGGTGCCTGGAGGACTGATGGATGGAAGGAACGTGAACTCTGACGTAGCAGCTGAGGGTAAAAGGAAATAATCCGCGATGTTGAAGAAGGAACTGGAGTAAAGAGTGACATAAGACCTCTCTTGGGGAGGCGTGGTCATGACACACAGCCTTTCCTATCTTGCTTCCTGCCACACGCATCTATTCCATTTTCTTTTCACAGTCTCCTTCTTTTCCACTATGCCAATTAATCCGGAAGAGGACGCAATCTGGTTAAGGTAGGGAGAGGGGGATTATCAGATTTTTTTGTCCTCTCTCCTTTTCCCATAAAAGAATAAGCTTGGCAGAGTCAAAGGAATATGGCTTTGAAGATCATTCATTCATCCAGGTATGAATCTATCTTTTTCTGTTACTAACTGTAATTTTGAATATTTAGTTTACTCTCAGGGTCTCTGTTTCCTCATTTATAAAATGGAGATGATAAAATACCTATTTTGAAGGGTTGTAATTGAGGATTAATTGAAATCTTCAAAAAAAAAAAAAACAAACCAAACAAACACTGAAGATAAGCATTTGATAGGCACTCAGTAAATGACCTTGGTTAGGCTTGTTATTGTTTTCCTTTTCCCTTCAATTGGCCCATCTGCTCCCTTCTTGTTTTGCTAACATTCATCTGATAAATAACTCTGACACCACTAGTATCGAGGACCTGGCAAAGATGAATAAAAGAGGACAAAGGCTGAGTCTGAAGCATTTCAGAGATTTGCTGGTCTTCCGTGCGCTGCAATGTCTGGAATTAGAAGGTAAGCAGGTTCACAAACAGTGGCAGCACCAAATGTCAGGGAAAGGGGCTTCATACTCCCCAATCATAAACTGGGTCTGCCCTATTCTCTGATATAGACTAGAGGCATGTCTCAATTTTATGTAAAAGGCTTTGCCTCTGCAGCTGCCAACATTCTGTATGCCTCCCGCCTCCTTCCAAAGATTCCCACCCTTAATGTCCAATAGAAATTTTGGACCTACTACTGTTGAAAAAGTTCAAAAAGACTTTCTGCAGCAACACAGCTGGGGGCCATCAATAACTCTAAGATGGTTCAGGGACCTCCAAAGAGATTTCTGAGCCTCACCAGCCCTGTGGACGAGAATCTCTGGAAGCTGTGTTCTTATGCAAACTAAACTTTGACCATTATTGGTATACGTATGTTGTTCCTAAACTAAGGCACAGCATTATAGAAGCTCCTAGCTCTATCTATGTGCTGGAACATTTTTAGATACTTGATCTAGTTTAAACGTAAACAAATAAATCTATATACAGAATTGAAATGACTCACAGACACAGAAAACAAACTTATGGTTACCAAAGGGGGAAGGGACGGGGGGTGGGGGTGGGGGGAAAATTAGGAGCATGGGGTTAACAGATACAAACTACTATACATAAAACAGATAAGCAACAAGTATATACTGTATAGCACAGGGAACTATATTCAATATCTTGTAATAAACTATAATGGAAAAGAATCTGAAACTGTATATATATAACTGAATCACTTTGCCATATACCTGAAACTAACATAATATTATAAATCGATTATATTTCAATTAAAAGAAAAAGAAAGGGTATGGTAGAAATTCCTGATTGCCTATCCAAGAGCCCTTCACACTTTCTTCCTTAAAGTAACTTCATTTTGATAGTGTCAGAAAGGTTTCCAGTTATAAATTACATTTTTCAGGCTCCCTCATAGATAGAAATAGGCAATAAACTATAAACAGAAGTACTTCACTGGGGCTTCCAGGAGAGCTCTTTAAGGAGGGAAAGGAAGTGACTCAGAGGGGGCTCACCTCTTGACCTTCCCCTTCTTCCTTTTACAATGAGAATAAGAATGTGAGGGCTCCAGCAGTCTTATTGTGATTATAATGTAAACGGGATCATGGAAACAACAGGCTAAGTTGGTGGAATGGAGAGAAAGAACTGGCCTGGGTCCCTGAGGACCACAGAGCTGTCATGTAACCCCTGGACTCTAGTATTATTTTGGATCTCTGATAGTAACAGCTGAACCTGTTCCTAACTGATACAGAGCTTATACTTTTATTATGTTAGAACTTTTTAAAAAGAGATTAGTAAATGTTCGAAGTCAAGGTGAATGCCAGTGTTTGGTCCAGAAGCGAGTATCTGCGATGAGCTCCTGCTGGGTGTGTGGTAGCACTGCTGGCCCAGAAATCATTAGGGAGAGAATCTGCGCTGAAGGCCTGAACACCTGTGGTATATAGGGCACAGGTGGCAGTTTGGCAACTGTAAGCCTGGCCTTTAGAGTCATGGCCAAAAACTCAATTTGGATAAACTCATTACCCACACATTGCCCTAATTTCCTGATAGATTTCACTCCGATATGGTAGTTTTCTGTTAGTGTCCTTATGTTATCACTTATTATATTTGTTAATAGAAAAAACATTCTGGAAATATTGAGAAGCAATTGATTGGTTTGTACTTCAATACAGGCGCTAAAGGAAGTCGTTTACTTCAAATAATTGATGATTTTCTGCCATGTGAATATCTCCTACACACACTTTATTCCAGTTCTTTTTACTTAGGCAAATGACTGTCAATACTATTAAACCTTGAATGAAAACCGTATTCTTTTCCCCTCTTCCCCTCTTCCCCAGTTTTCTGATTTGTCTCCTCTTTCTTTTGGATGGAAGAAAATTTTTTTTAATAATTTGTTTACAATAAAAAATGTTGGGAGATTACTACAACAAAAATGATGAAAGTACAGACAACAATAACAAAGTGAAATTTTAGTCTTATTGCTTATTAAGCAATAAAACTGTTTTCATCTTGTTTGAATCATTCTATTTTATAAGTTCCCAACAACTTTTGCAGTAGGGAAATACTTATATTTTAACTAAGCCAGTCATTCAGTGGCGCCTTAAACTAAAGATTAATTTGTAATTTATTTTTTATAGAAGCTATTACCTCTTTTTCTTTGAAGAAGAGTCAAAAGGAAATTTATTCATATATTTAGAAAAAAATAAAATTCAGGGTTAGTAAAGAAGAAAATGGGCAAAAGATGATAGTGCTGTGGTTCAAAGCTTTACATATTAGGGAATATTCAAAAGGTCAAGATCAAGTATTTCTAAGTACTGAAGCTATCTTCTCCTGTGTGGTGCAGGGGTGAAGGGCATTAATAGAAATAGCATGGGGAGAGAGCATCAGTGGTGGTAACTCCATGTGTTCAGAAAAAGGTTTGGAAATTATTCTCCTTCATGGACTTTGTAATAGGAGGAACCATAGCTATTACATATTGATTAATTTTAAGTGCTTACGCATTTAACCCTCCAAAAAGTCTCAAGATTTGTATCATCCGATTATCTCCATTTCACAGCTAAGCAAACAACAGGTCATGGAAATTAGGTAACTCATCAAATTTTACCAAGCTAGAAGAAGTGGATCCATATTTCAAATCCATTCTCTCTATTGCCAAAACCTTGTTTTTTAACCAGCACCTCAGGGATAAAGAGCTATTTTTCTGCTAAGAATCATACGAAAGATAAATATTACATATGATGTTAAATAAAAGATATACCACTCAGGGATGTATCCAGTATTATACACCATCAATTATTGTTGCACTAGCTATATCTTTATCCTTTATGAAGGAATCATTCATTCTCTATCAATTACAACGCATATTTCAAGGTGAATTTTTAAGTCATTCAATAGAATTAACAACAAAACTATTAAACAACAAGATGAAGCACTAACAAATAAATGATGAAAAAATAATTATCTTCCTATGCTTACATAGCTTGGCCTGACTACAGGGAGTAAACTTGTCTCCCTGTACAAGAATAATTTCTCATCAAAATCTTTAATCTATAATTTAAGGGAAACATTTTAGGAATACTGTAAAGGAATATTATTATAAGAAATGACATATTATAGGAATATAGATACATATATAAAATTATATTTATACATATAAAATAAAAATCTTCATGAGTTTTTTAAATTGAGATAATTCATATGTATCTCCAAATATGTAGACAATAATAATAACCAATTTTAATCAGAAAAGCAGATGTTCACAATTATCCTAGTTGTCCAAAATTCAACCTCTATGGTCTACTTTTTTTTTTTTTTTTAACATTTTTCTTTTTTTTTTTTAATAACTTAAGATGATGACTAGCTATTTAATTTGAATTTGTTTATTTATTTATTTGTGGCTGTGTTGGGTCTTCGTTTCTGTGCGAGGGCTTTCTCTACTTGTGGCAAGCAGGGGCCACTCTTCATCACCGTGCGCGGGCCTCTAACTATCGCGGCCTCTCTTGTTGCGGAGCACAGGCTCCAGACGCGCAGGCTCAGTAATTGTGGCTCACGGGCCCAGTTGCTCCGCGGCATGTGGGATCTTCCCAGACCAGGGCTCGAACCCGTGTCCCCTGCATTGGCAGGCAGATTCTCAACCACTGCGCCACCAGGGAAGGGAAGCCCTATGGTCTACTTTTAATGAGCATCTCTTCTACATTTCCATTGGGGGCCCGGGGCGGGGGGGTGGGGGGGGGAGTACCTGTAATTCATCAGGTGTTTTGCATCCCCTCTAACAGTAACTGTTTCTTACTTTCTTAAACTGCTTAATTGTAACCAATATATTAAAACTTTGAACATTCCTCTACCTAAAGCCAAAAGAAGTTGAAATAGTAACATCACTACATTAACAATTTTAGGCCCTTATTAGCCACAGTGTATTTAACAATAATTTGGGATACTGAAAATATTTCTGATTAATACACTTAAACTGAAAATCTAGTACATGATATCAGTAGCTACTAAGAATGTGAAAATGGTAAGCATGTATCTTTTGCCATGCTCTGCACTTAGTGAGTTCATACAAGAAAAATAAAAGTTCTATCTGGTGACTCACACTGAGGATTTCTTAAAAATCTTTCTTGTTCAATATCAAATACATTTTTGAGAACAGCATTGTACTTTGAAAAGATCAGTAAAATGAGGGAAATTGTGCAGAATCAGCTCTATATATTCTTTTGGTTAGAGCAATGTATGGTGGCCCAATCACTATTTTTGATACATCTAGGCCATTTCAAAATTAAAAGGCATATTCTATCAGAACTTTGCCCTAATGTGAGCATCACAAACATGAAAATCTATTGTCATAAATGACTTTTTAAAGACATACGTGCATACACAAGGACTTTCTACTGATTTTTTTATTCCTCCTGAGAAAATAGGCAAAATAATGTGAGTTTTTTTTCCAATTTCCGACTTGAACATTTTTTAATATTTTCAAAATAACCCAAGAATATTATTGTTATGAAGCAGTGTGTTATATGTATCAAGATTTGAAGAAAAATGCAATGAAAACTTAGTGTGAAATTATTTCTTAGTGAAATTATTTCTTTCAGATGCGTATGTCCAGATAGATAAATAAAATAAAATTAATATATTCAGGCCAAGTTGTTAGAAAATGCAAGATTGACATGCGCACCACAGGGGTGAATTAATCTTGGAAGCCTGGATTAAAGTCGCAGCCAGATCCTATTGGCTGAGGGAGAGAGGAGGAAAGCAGGTTTTGAACTAGAAATACTAACTTAACTTTTGCTATTTTTAAAAGATACAACACAAATGATTTTCACACTCATGAGAAGCTGGACTACACTGTGAATATAGTAATCTTGACTGGGGAGTATGCAACATGTATTAAATAAGGACTGTCTAAATTTGGATGAATCATACAGGACTTACCAGCAACATCTGCCATTATTCCTTGTTCAAGTCTTGGCTCAAATCTGACATTTCACTGAGGACTTCCCTGATCATCTGATTTATTACTGCACACTGCCTTCTCCTAACACTTCCCAACACCCCTGCTCCCATTACTCTTGATCCTCTTACCCTGCTTTTACATTTTTTTTACATACAACTTTTTGAGTTCATAAAACTATATCATTTACTTTTTATTATGTTCAGTGCTATATTTCTCTTTGTTAAAATAGAAACTTCATAAGAAAAGGAACTTTTTTTCCATTTTTTCACTAATAGATCCCAAAAACTTAAACACTAAAAGACAGTTAATAGTAGCTCAATAAATATTTGTTAGAAGACTAATAATACTTTGCATTGAGGAACACTGGACAAAAATATTTACTTTTCCTATGTTACAGAAATTCATAACTATCAAAGAGCAGACTGTTGATATTCATTGTAATACAAAAATAATAGCACAAGTCAGTTGTACTTTCACTGAATTCAGAATACTATTGCCTTGAAAAATATATGGCATTTCCATATTATCATAAAATATACTAAAATGCCCTAGGGGGCTACCAGAGTTCATAAAAGCCAATCTTTGAAATCTGCTATAACAATATGTATACTGGGGAAAAAAAGGAGGCAAATCAGAAATTCCAAAGGTTGCAGTCCTATTGGGCTTGAAAAGGATGTATTAAGTCAGAGAATATAGGGGAAGGTACACAGAACCATGTAACTATATGATAAATAAGATCACAGCAACTGCTATTCCTCCATCCATTCCTATAATTAATGTTTAAGTATTTTTATTTAGTCTATGATTTGATTCCAGCTGTTGTGACCACATTTATGTCAGGAAATTAAGGAACCAGAAGCCTTCCAAGCTAATCTCAAAGGCAAAAAGGTTTGTGTTATGAGAGGTTCTAGCCCTAAAGCCTTGATTGTACAATTCACTGGGTAAAACAGTTACTGAACATCTACTGCAAAAAAAAATCAGACCACAGCTTTGTCCCCAAATAATTCATCATGTATTGGGAAAGGCTGGCATTACCTAATTCATTCTAACACAGGTAAGGCCTCAAGAAACTTCTGAATAGAGAATAGTTAATCTTGAGTTCAGAAAGACATTGTGCATGGGCATCACAGAATATATGGTATTTTGCTTGAGTTGCAGTTTGGAGTAGGATTTCTGAAGCAAAGAAAAGGAAGAAGTATAGCATAAAGTTGCTGAGATGTGAAGTTTCACTGTGTTTTGGGGGAGAAGTAATAGTTTTGTCTGATGGGAAGCCAGGGCATGCAAGAAAAAAACATAAGCATTATGGATGAAAAAAAAATGTTGACGTGAAGAGCCAGGAAATACACAGAATAGCATTTAGATTTTATTCTGGAAGCAATAGTGGGGAATCCCTAAAGGAATTTAACACGAAAATAAAATCATATTTGGAACAATTCCAGAAAAAAAGTGCTCTGATAATAAGCAGTTTGACAAGTACACAAGAACCACAGGACTACAGAGAATTGGTGATTCTTCAGAAATGCCATGTATCTCCCACACTCAAATCCACCCATAAAAATTGTAAGGCATTCTCTGTCCCCAAAATCAATGACTAAAGATATGGTCAAACTGGACCCTGGCTGCTTTTTAGCCAAGTCCACAGCCCTAAGGCAGCCAGCTTAAATTTCTCCAGTGAAGGGACTAAACTATTTAGCATGATGAGCCCATAATGAATCAACCTATGATGTGACAGGCATTGTCTACGTGATGAATCTACCAAGGTGTGTCCCTAGTCTCAAGAAGTTTCATCATCTAATGGGAGAGACAGCCAGTCAAGATACAGAGTAGTAGGCAGTATAATATAGTCTACTATAGTGGATGCTATGATAGAACATAAAAAACAACTAACCTAGTCTATCTGGGGCTTACGATTAGGGTTGCCAAGTTTAGCAAATACAAATACAGATCATCCAATTACATTTGAGTTTCAGGTGAACAATTAAACTCGAATAAACAATGAAATCATATTTTTACTATAAATATAATCTCAAGTATTCACATTTAACTGGGGATCCTATCTTGGCAATCCTACTGATAACACTTCTTAGAGAGAATGTTTCTAGGACAGTATCTTGAAGGATATGAACTAAACAGATAAAACATGGTACAGAGACAACTTGAAGTAGAGGGAGCAAAATGGCAACAAGGCAACATATGGCAGCATGAGAGAGAATTGCTCATTTGGAAAACTGCAAGGAAATCCAAACATGACTAGGTCACAGAATTCCAACAGGGCATGGCAAAGAGATAATTTACAAGGGTAGTCAGGAGTCTGATCGTGTTGGAATTGGCCTTGCTGATAGATTAACTATGAATTCATGCTTAACTGAATTGATTGGTCCCTCCGTGATGCCTGACAAATGTTATGTGTCATGGGTTCTTTACGTAATACATCTAAAAATACTATTACTTGTTTCTCAACAGTTATTTCAAACTTTTGCATGTTCTTCCAGCTTCCTTGTGCCCTCTTCCTTCTCAGCATTCTAACCAAAGGACTTTGCTTCTTTCTTCCCAGAAATAAGCTATGATGCTACAATTCCCAGTCTGCCGCTACCCATTATCCCTCCTCCCAATCTCACCTCCACAGCAGTGGCCACTGCTGTGGCTGACATAACCATCAGCAGCAGTATTGAATTGTTTTACCAACTTTTCTTACTATTCTTACACTTTCCTCAGTGGAAGAGGAATCTTTCTTTTTATCTAACATGTACCTTTGCTCTATAATTGATCCCGTCCTTTACTAATCACACTTGACCTTGCTCCACCAATCATCCTTTGCCTAACCTGTTATACAACTTCTCCTTCTCAAGTGGGTCTCTATTCTGCTTATGAACTTGCCCAAGGATCTTTCATCTTAAACAGAAAACCTTTCTTCCTATTGCCCACCTTACCCACCCATTGGCTTCCCTGCCTTTTGAATCTTTTCTGTAAAAGCCCATTCTCACTTGAACTCACTGAGATTGGGTTTCTGCCACCTCCTTTACACTGAACCATCTTACCGCAAAGCAAGGTAATAAGTAAATAAGACAGAATCCATATATGAAAATTAAAAATTAGCATGTACTGTCCCAGAACTATAAAATATTACACATATTTTGGAAATAACTTTTTTTATTTCCATAAAGGTATATGCAAGCTAATTCATATTTGGTAAGCCTTTGTCTTGCCAAACTTACCAAAAATCAGCCTGAAATTCATCCCTTAGGTTAGCAGATACAAACTATTATATACAGAATGGATAAACAACAAGGTCCTACTGTATAGCACAGGGAACTATATTGAATAACCTGTGATAAACCATAACGGAAAAGAATATAAAAACAGGGACTTCCCTGGTGGCACAGTGGTTAAGAATCTGCCTGCCAATTCAGGGGACATGGGTTAGAGCCCTGGTCCAGGAAGATCCCACATGCCGTGGAGCAACTAAGCCCGTGCTCCACAACTACTGAGCCTGCGCTCCAGAGCCCGCGAGCCACAACTACTGAGCCCGTGTGCCGCAACTACTGAAGCCCGCGCACCTAGAGCCTGTGCTACGCAACAAGGGAAGCCACTGCAATGAGAAGCCCGTGCGCCGCAACGAAAAGTAGCCCCCACTCGCTGCAACTAGAGAAAGCCCGCACGCAGCAACGAAGACCCAACGCAGCCAAAAATAAATAAATAAATAATTTATTAGGAAAGAATATAAAAAGAATGTATATATATATGTATAACTAAATCACTTTGCTGTACAGCAGAAATTAACACAACATTGTAGATCAACTATACTTCCATAAAATTTAAAAAAAATTGATCCCTTAATCTCTTACAAGGTTTGCACAAAATGTTATCCATGCTCTAAATAATACATAATACTTTGGGGAGCATATTCTAATTTTATGCAATCCTTTGAAACACTCAAAGAAACTGAATTTGGGATTTTTTCCAGGGGTCTTTAACCTCCCCTCCTTGTGCCCAGGTCTTCACACTGTCCAAACCTTTGCCACTTCCTCACAGCTTCTCCAGTCTCTCACTGAGTTCCTTGGTGAGTTGCTTAACCTCCCTGAACTTGTCTGACTTCCTGTATGCTCAAGCATTTGCTCATTTATTCTGCCAATATGAGACGTGCTATTCCACGCATTATCTTAAGTTGAATAACACAGTTATGACCCTCAAGGTCTCTCATTTTAGCTGGGAAAACCAAAGGGGGTATTGTGAGGAACAAATGAGAAAAATTTAATGTATGCAAATGCTTTATGGAATAAAATTGTATTTCTTACAGAAATGACACAGAGCTTCTATGAGAAGGTAAGGAAGCAGTGAAAGCTAGGCCCAAATTCATTATTTTTCGTGAATTCAAGATCTGACATAGGCTTATTAGATAATTAATGAGCACTACCTACATATAAATCTAATAGCTGGCCATGCTGACACTTAGGACGTTTTGTCACAACATGTAAATATATCAAAACAGGTATAACAGACCAAGAAAAGCATTTCAATTGATCTCACTTCTTCACCTGAGAATTCAGACAATCACTGAATTTCTGGGCACTGTGTATCATACTACACAAGCAACAGATTACTCTCAAACCTATCATTGCGTCATAATGAGTGTCAGACCAGCTGGTCTCTCACAAGTAGCCACCATGTATAGCATTTAACCCATATTTAACCACAAAGCATTTCTTAGAAGGGTCCCTTCAGCATAGGGTATAAGCACAGGGATAGGGAGCTATTTTTACCCTTCCAATTAAAAAGGATAATCATCTTCTTCAGTAGGTTTGACAAACAAGCTCAACCAAGATCCTTAGACTTCTTCAAATGAAAGAAGAATATGTATTTTTAAGTAAAACCCTCTTTATCTGAGCATGCCAGGGTCCTTTGCTAAACTTGTATGAGATTCTGGAGTGGCCAGCAATTGCTCTCTATTTTTAAAATAATAATATTACATTACATTTTAATATATTTATTTCTAGGTTATAAGTACTTTCCATAACCCTCTTATTTTGAATTTTATTCTCAGAACAACCCTTTGAGGAATGAGAAGGAACTAGATAGATCCCAAAAGTCAATGGATTGGCAAAGCTGGGACCTTCATTTGATTTAATATAATTTCTAACCCAGAATAATTTATAGAATGTCCCACATTTTACATTTGATATGTAAAATATAGAGAGAATATTTCTTTCTTACATGTCAGAACAAAATAATTGTGGACTACTTATAAAGATTTTTGTAAAAGATTTTGCTAGACTTTACAAATAAACTGAGGCTAAACATGGACTATTGAAACTTTATAGCTCAGTTGATTCTGTTTTTTGTTTAAGTATTAAATTTCACCTTTATAGTTAAATAAATCTACAGTGACAGACTGTTGATAGATGATAGATAGATAGATAGATAGATAGATAGATAGATAGATAGATAGGCAGATAGATGTAGATATAGGTTAATTTTAGTTACCGAGAAAAAAAGGAATAATGAGACGTCATGATCAC
Organism: Eschrichtius robustus; assembly: GCF_028021215.1. Classification (NCBI taxonomy): domain Eukaryota; kingdom Metazoa; phylum Chordata; class Mammalia; order Artiodactyla; family Eschrichtiidae; genus Eschrichtius; species Eschrichtius robustus. Next base: position 37,631,697 of record NC_090825.1, read on the forward strand.
CTGAAAACTTAAAAAAAATTTTTAAATGGTAGACTATCACAGTTGGTCTGGAATATTTTGCAATCTAACAAAAAATAAGTCTATTTTGTTTTTAACAATTATATTCTAATGTATCCACAGCCATGATTTTACCCCTATTCATGCTGTATTTTTATATATTCCTTTTATGTAAGTGAAAGTTTATGTAATAAACTATATATGCTTTCTGAAAATTTATAAAAATTTACAATTATAAGTTTCACTATTTTGTTTGCTTTTAGCATTTTCTCTTCACAACCTAATTTATTGATAATTTTTACTCAGATCTATGCACACAGAAATGCTAGCATATGTACAGATATACACATAAAAACACAAACACACACTGCATTGGTCATTTATAATTTTGAAACATTAAATATTTGGTAATTATATTATAATTTTGCAATACACAAATTATATGGATATTATAGTATTAATAAACATCTTCTCTTGAAATAATTTTATCCCTTTGGAAAAATTATACCATGAATGTTTATTCAGACAAAGATACAGATGACATTTTCATCTGGTGAAATTTCAAGAGTTTGGACAATTTCAAGGAATGCGAATTTTTTTATTTGAAAATTAACATGCTCTAATTTAGATAAGACACTCTAAGTCTAACCCTGGTCAGAGTACAAAGTTTAAGACAAGCAAAAGTTTATGCCATTTTCTGGTGGATTTTGACAGTGCAAAAATCAATGGTTCAGGTCAAAAATTATTGATTAATTCACTTAGAATAACATTTCAAGATTGTGAAAATCAAGTTGAAATTAAAGAAATGTGTTTATTACAGACAAAGTATTTATGAAGAATAGACACAAATAATTATCATAGTGCCTAATGTGTAATATATACTACGTAGATGTACAGGAAGGACTTTTGGATTAGGTGAATAAATATGAGGTATGGTAGAACTACCTAGTAAATTATCAACTTGTCATTTCACAATGTAGCTTCAATAACCTATAGCTCTCGTTTAAAATTGATTTGCATTTGTGCAATAATTTATCTGATCTTGGCATATAATTTAACCATTATTGGTCACCATGGTGATACAGGTTAAAAGGTATGCATAATCATAAGTACATCCTAAAATTAACAGCTTGGACATACTACCTCTAATTCAAACTATAGTAGATGTAAGTCACTTCACTTGAGAAAAAATAATATATGTTCTATGAGCTAACTCATGTTTTTGCTTAACAATTCTCAGTAAGGGGTGGCATAATTTCCTCCTCAATTTATTAAAATTCCCAATGGCACTTTTTCTAGAATTTAAGAAAATTCACATCATTAAATGTGCCACATCTCTTTTGATGATTTTTTTCTACTTCATCCTCTATCCTAATGCTTACTGAAAAATAAAATCAAATGCTACCAGAGAGAGTAAAATATCATGGATTGATGACCAGTAACATTATACAAAATTTGATATGCAAGCTCAAATTTGAATAGGCGGCAGTTCAAGATAATGCCTGCGGGCAGCAGAAGCAAAATGATGGTTGATTATGATCTTCCCAAGGGCAATATCTACTTTTAGAGAGAAAAATGCTAAATAATCCCGATTCTACCATGTTATACTTGTAACTAATTTTCTTTAGCAGTGTAAAGTCAGCCAAAGTCAACTAGCATTGGTCTTTGGGTGCATGTGTGTGTGTTGTGTGTGGATATGAAGTGTTGACAATTAATCACCCCCTCCACCCTCTTTTTCTGTCATAATTTCCTAAAATATGAATGTCTACTAGAGAATATTTTTAGAAATTGCTGCCCTCTCTTACTGGGTCCTTTACATGGAATGAACAGTGACTTGCCTTTTTGGTTATTAGATCACATTGCTGTATTGCGTAAATCTGAGATCTGGCCTCTTAACTCCTATAATTGTGAAAAAAAGATTACAATCTTCCAAGGAGTAGTTCTATTATTTTCTGATATTTTAAATGCTCCTATTTTCTTTCTGCACCCATTGCATTGTCCAGTATACACATTGGAATGTACACATCATCATTTGGAAATCACAAATGTAGAAATAAGAACTAATTCCTTGTCTAGACTTAAACTCATATAAACAAAAATTTTGAAGTCCGTGTTTATTCTACTCTTTCTCTCCCACTCCATACCTGAGGCATCTGAAGGCTCTAACTTTAAAATATACCAGAGCCCAGCCTCTTTCACCATCCTGGAACATACTGGTCTGACCATCCTCATCTCTCACCTGTATCACTAGAATAACCAAGGCATCTGTCCACATTTACACCATTATCAACATGGCAGCCAAATCACTAAAACCTAAGTCATATCACACCATTCTTCTGCTAAAACCTTCAAATGATTTCCCAACACAAGTTAGAAGCCAGTCTTTACAATGGTTTCCTAGGTACTAGAGCTACATTGTCCACATGCGGCTACTGAGCACTTGAAATGTGGCTAGTCAGCACTGAGATGTGCTGTAAATATGAAGTACACACTGAATTTCAAACACTTTGAAAGAAAAAAGAGTATAAAATATTCTGTTAATAAGTTTATATTGATTACAACTGAAAATAAGTTTACATATTTTGGGGAAAATAAAAATTAATTCTATCTGCTTATTTTTATCTTTTTATCTGGTTGCTAAAAATTAAAATTTACACATGTGGCTCACATTATTTTTCTCTTGGAAATCACTGTACTAGAGTGTCTGGTGCCAGTTACTTCTGTGACTTCGTCTCCTAATTCCCATCCCATCTCTGACTGAGCTATGGCCACTCAGGCTTCCTTGTTCTTCATTCAACACGCCTTAGGGACTCTATCAGTTCAAGAATAATATCAAATTTTCTGTGCCTTAAAGCTTATTGTGGGTCAATCAGCTAGCAAATTTCTATTAAGTGTCGACAATGTCAGACAGCCTTTTAGCCACTGGAATTTTTACAGTTAACATAATGGACAGATACTCTGCACCCAAGAAGCCTGCCTTCTATTTGGGATTTGTTACAGTGCTTGTAAAAATGCAAATTTAAACGATCTCCATGCATTCAACATAATGATTGGTTAAATATCTGAAACTCTGCAAAGTGAAGTCTAATCTATTGAAATAAAAATGTAGAGAATTTTGCTTCAGAAAATATCATTGCCACAGAAGTGAGGATAAACAATTCAGATAGACTCAACAAAAATCAATCTCTCTCTCTCTGTACATCTCTCTCTCAACTATACAAAATCATTACCCAGTTTTAATTTTCTCTGCAGCTCTTCTTTCCACCTTATACTTGAATATTGTTAATTTTTATATTCCATTTTCCCGCAACTGAATGTAGGGTCTATTCTAGTTTATCATGACATATGGTAAGCACATATGAACATATATCTTGAACATATTAATATATCATGAACACATTAATTAAATGTCAAATATTGATATATTGAAAACAGTTGTTACTCTAAGTTTTCTGAAATGAAATTAGTATCCTAATTGAAAGTGGTATTTGGCGTTTTAAAAGAGTAATTGAAAGCGGTATTTAGCCTTTTTGGAAGACTAAATGAATATTGTGATTTTTTAAAATTATTTTGATTATTTTTTTAGTTATTCTGAACTTTAAACCAAGTGGATTTAAAAGAAGTCCCTATCTGTTACAGAAAATATTTGATAATAAATTAATGAGAAAAATGATGTTTAAAGGACAGTCGAATGTTAATACATTATAATACATACATAAATCTTTTACATAATATACTCTTAAAAGCTTCTTTTAGATCAAATGTAATTATTATGTTAAATAATTATAATTAAACAACAAAGCTTATTATATAAAGGAATTCTTTTGGTGAAGCTTTATACAAGGCAAAACTTTTTTATTTTACATACTACACACTCGTTTAGTTTTTACTGATAATTAGTTTTTTACTGCATAGAACTATTAATAAAAACTATACTTTTATAATAGTATTTTTGACACTAAGATTGTCATTTACATATATCCTACTGATTGATTCTTTTATTCTAAATGGACAGCAAATTAAAAAAATAACTTTATTCAAAATAATCTCATTTTGGGAGCCAAATAATAAAATGGATAGAGGTGTATAATGAAAGTGAATACAAAGTTGAAAAAAAAATTAATTATTATTTCAATCCTTCATATCTTCTCAATAAAAATATTCTAAAAATAACATCAATAAAAATAATATCAAGAATGTCTTAGAGAACATATTTGAGGGAAGTGGACATATGAAAGGATACTTTTACTGCAGTTGATATAGGAAAAATGCTATTGTGTTAATTTTCTAATATGATATAGAGATTTTTTTTTCATAAATATTGAAGCATCTGGTGTCATCTAAAGGTTCCTGGATACCTTTGGAATTTATATTATTACAAAAGAATGTAACAATGTGCTTTATCTTTTCAGTAATTCAAATTTGTATGCTTAATCAAATACTTTGAACATCACTGCTGATTCTTATTCTAAAAGAAAAATAAGTATGCATTTATTTTCCTAAGAGTATTACTAATCAGCAAACAAAACTTGTACATATTGCTTTGGGATTTTTAATAATTATATGGGTGTCAAGTAATGAAATACCTAGGGATTAAATTGAAAGGTGGCAAATTGCAGGGACTCCTAGATCACTTTATCTTACACAAGGACACATAGTGTAGGACCACAGAATTGTATTTTTCACAGTTCATGAAGAAATATATGTATATTACCATTAAGACATCAATAGTAATAATTGCTTACAAATTTAAAGTATATTAGTCCCAAGCATATCTTTGTCTCTACGTTAATAGCATAGTTTCCATAAAACACATATTTCAAATGTCTTAAATTCCTGCTGATTACATAACATTATACTTTTATGACAAAATAGCTGATAGCACAAGATTTAAAAAGTGTACAATTCAAAAGTTTGTCTTTTCAAAGGTAACTCTAAAGTCACTTCCCAGGGGTAACCACTGTCAATAGTTTATGCTTCTAGAATTTTTTATGCAAATAATATACACATACATACAAACACATACGTACAAGCATACAGACCTTTTTTTAAATAAACATAAACAAGAATACTTACACATGCTTTAATTACCTTGTTTGTATTTGTGTCTTAAAAGGTTTTCTTTATTAACACATAGAAAATTTCCTCGGTAGAGTTTTAACATTTTCATAGTGTTTTATTATGAATGTCCTAACATTCATTTAACCAGTATTCTGTAGATGAATACATTTTTTAGTTTAAAAAAATGCAAGGTCTTAAAAAGCATTTTGAAAATATAAATGTAATAAAAGAAGAAATTAAAACATTGAACCACACACATATTTCCATCTTCAAAAATTTACTCACTGTTAACATTCTAATATATAACCTTACAATATTATTATAGTGTAAGGATAATTAGCATGAACTAAAGTTACTCATGGATTATTAAAATCAGTTCATTTTCGTTTACTTTGTTTTACCAAATAGTGCAGTCCTTGAGAGAAGATCATATCTTATTTATCATCTCTCCAGGGTTTAGGACAGGAGGAATGCTCAAAAAATAAATTTGAAATAGCTTTTATTTTAAATAGCTAAGTGCTAGTTTAATGCTAGGTTCCCATTATGTTTGTTTTCCTAAGAAGATATTAAAATATTTAAAAACTCTTCTGAAATTCAAAATTTCACTTTTTTAGTATAGAGTTACCTTATGCCTCCATTACCTAGACTGTGATTATACGCTCCTTTAAATCATTCCCTAATTTCATTTCTGTTGGAATTGTCCCCACAAACAGATTGTAAATCTTAGGATAGAAACAATGTTTTATTAGGCTCCTGTTTTTTCCCCATATTATTTGACACACTGGTGAACATGTAGTTAGCTTAGACCTATTAGAAGTTTAAAACTACAATATATATTTGTATTATATTAAAGATAATGTCAATCTCAGGACTACTGTACACAGTCACAGCATTTAAGAGTCATAGTCTCTTTAAGAGTCAGAAGTATATGGCCTCACAAATTAAAATCCAAATGTATGGAAAAGATTTTACTACAGCTACACTTTTATTCAGTATTTATATCCCTAAGAAAGACAAAGTTAAGACGTCTGGAAAATAGATGGACTGAGGTTAATGTTGGTCTAAAGCTGATGTATAAACTAAGATAACCTAAGAAGGGGGGAAAAAAGGTAAAGGGTATGAACAGGCAAAATACCAAAGAACAAATCAGAATGGCCAATAAATATATGAAGTGAGGTTCAGCAGTAATCAAGGAATGCATCCACCACTGTTTAATGTTTAAGACAATCTGGGGTCAAATAATTTTGATTCTACTCCTTACTAGCTATGTACAAATTATTTAATATTTGTTCCTTCATTTTCCCACTTGTGAACTCAATAATTATAGTATCTACGTAATAAAATTGCTATAGAAATTAAATAAGATTAACCAACAAAATATCTAAAATAAGGCCTTAATACATTGGGTTGGCCAAAAAGGTCGTTTGGGTTTTTCCCTCTTACAAAAAACCTGAATGAACTTTTTGGCCAACCCAGTAGTAATCACCCAGCAAATGTCAGCCAATAATAACGATAAATCAGTCTATACACATGAAATTAACAATAATAATAATAATGAACATTTAATAAATAAAAACTAAACAGAGAATGTTGGGTCATGAGGGATTTTTATGTCCTGCATGTGAGAAAAATTTGGAAATATTAAAGTAGAAATTGTCAAAACGTGTATTAGCATTTATATGGCAGCACTGTTTATATCTATAAAAAATTGGAAACAATGCAAATGTTGGCATATACACATGGTAGAATATATCGCAATAGTCAAAATAAAAAGCATGTAAGTTAACAGAAACAATCAAGCATTTAGCTCTTCTTTCCTACATGAAACTTATTGTAGGTTAACAAAATATTTGATAAAATGTTAGGTATTCAGCAAACTAATGAAGGAGTACTTGAATTAGAATATCACTGTTTTGAAACCTTTATTGAAATAATGGAGATTTAGGCAATGGCTGCTAACTTCACAAGGAGAGAGACATGATGTTCCTTTTGAAGTAAGTACACACCACCACCTGTGATTTAGTCTCACCAAAAAAAAAAAATCAAACCTGAATCTCGCTACCAATTTAAAGGAAATAAAGAGAAAAGAAGAACATTTTGAAATTAGCAAACTCCAGACCTTGGAAAACTCTAAAGGCCAATGAGTAGGTTTCTCCCACAAACAAACAGCAAGGGAAAGCGAGAAACAGAGAGAGACAAAGACAGAGATTGATTTTAGATCTAATTCATATTAAAAGATATTTAAGGGGACTTCCCTGGTGGCGCAGTGGTTGGGAATCCGCCTTCCAATGCAGGGGACGCGGGTTCGTGCCCCGGTCCGGGAAGATCCCACATGCCGCGGAGCGACTAGGCCCGTGAGCCACAACTACTGAGCCTGCGCGTCTGGAGCCTGTGCTCCGCAACAAGAGAGGCCACGACAGTGAGAGGCCCGCGCACCGCGATGAAGAGTGGCCCCCGCTCTTGGCAACTGGAGAAAGCCCTTGCACGGAGGCGAAGACCCAACACAGCCAAAAATAAATAAATTAATAAATTAATAAATTAAAAAAAAAAAAAGATATTTAGGAGACATCTTTGGATTCTGATTAGAAAAAAGCTTTATATGGAAAAAAAAAGGACAATGTGGAAAATTTGAGCAGTAAATATTTAATGAAAATAAATTTATTTTTTTTAAAGCATGATGATATTTTATATTTTTTAAAATCCTAATTTGTAACAGTTATATGTTTATAAATGAATGGAATTATATCTGGGATTTTCTTTATAATCATGGAGAGGGAAGTTTGCCTATAGATGAAGCAAGACTATCCAAGTCTTGAAAATTTTTGGAACTGGGAGATGGTAAATGAAAGTTAATTATACCATTCTATTTTTGAACATGTTTAAAATTTCTATAATAAATTTTTTTTCAAAGTGGATGCATATGTATTTAGTAAAAAATATTAAAACAGCAACTAGAAAAGTACACACGTGGAAAGTTACATTATTCTCTGTACTTTCCACATTAAAATGTGTATTAATATATATTAAATATATGTATTATTTTATATGTATAAGGAAATACATAATAATATTTTACCACTTTCAAATGCTGATTTGATTATTCATCAATACAATATGACTATAATTGAACACATATTAGAAACAAGGAATGTTGGGTAATGGAGCTTGCCTCAACACATCAACATCCTGAACTAAGAAGTGTTATTATGTCTTAGCAAGTTCAAGTAACCTAAATAACACAAAGTGCAATCTTGCTTGTCCTCATTTTGTTGAAGTAACAAGAACAGTATAATTATGTGCACCAGAATAAAATAAAATTGGCATTTCTCCATCCTTTTAGATAAGAAATGCAATTTTTTAGTTTTGCAGATAATGCAATTCACACACAAAAAATAAAGTTTACTTACAGGTTACACTTATTTACCTACTAAAATATAGCTGACTTAGACAGTAAGATTGCCATTTTCCATGTGAAGATTGAAATAATTTTTTGGAAAAAAAAAATATTTTATTGTTCTCAAGACAACTTACACATTTTACTTCTAGGAATCAATCTATAAACAACTACATTTTCATGTTTGTCAAATAAATCAAAGTTGCCGGTTACCAACTGACTGACACCAGCCTGTGGGAAACAAAATACACCTCAAATTTGATCTTCAATTTAAAAAGTCTTGAAAAAAATAATAAAGTAGTATGGAAATATTAAATAATAATTGAAAATATTACGTGTTTGTATCTGTTTTTGATATTTTTCTCATTTTAATAAAATAAAAAGAACAAATTCAAGCAACACAAATATAAATTGCATTTTATTAGTAAAAAATTATAGCTCAGGGCTTCCCTGGTGGCGCAGTGGTTGAGAATCTGCCTGCCAATGCGGGGGACACGGGTTCGAGCCCTGGTCTGGGAAGATCCCACGTGCCGCGGAGCAACTAGGCCCGTGAGCCACAACTACTGAGCCTGCGCTCCGCAACAAGAGAGGCCGCGATAGTGACAGGCCAGGGCACCGCGATGAAGAGTGGCCCCCGCTTGCCACAACTAGAGAAAGCCCTCACAGAAACGAAGACCCAACACAGCCATAAATAAATAAATAAATAAATAAAAATTTTTTTAAAAAGTTACTTAAAAAAAAAAATTATAGCTCAAATATATCTTTCTAAAAATGTTTTATTTTTATTTTATTTTTCATCTTTATTCATGAGTAGGAAAGGCTTTAAAACCTCTCCCTTAGAACAAACTGTTTGCTTAAAAGTACAGTTCTCTATAGAGATCTGGTTTTTATTATTAAACCAATTGTTACTCTTCTTTTCCATTCATTTAATATTAATCTTGATTATTATATCAGAAAGCTCATTATAGAAAATCATTATTAACTCTAAAGAAACATCTATAAAAATATTTGTAACAGAATATGTTACATATTTAGCAGCTATAAAACTGCAAACTAATGGTGATATTGCCTAATAAAAAGAAATAGTCCCACTGTCACTATCAGTAATAAAGAGATATATCATTAGTAAGAATTCAGGAGATCATTAGTCATGAGGCTAAGGAGGTAAGATAAAAAACTAATATGTAGAGGAAATGTTTCATAGCAAGGCAATTAGAATAGAAGTTATATCATGAAGTTTGGGATTTTTTAATAGAGCATAGACATTAGCATGTTTTACATCAATAAAAAAAAAAAACTAAACAGGAAATCTAGATTTCACATTAATGTGGACCACACTAAAGTGAACAATTGCTCAGCTTATGTGATGTTCCATGGTTTCTGCCCTTTCCCTTCCTTTCCCATATTTCCTGTCTATTGGAGAGGAACACAGCCAAGTTCAATTCACCATTGCTATACACAGCTTCCCTGCCATGCTGCCACTGGCACCTACTCCCTCCATCTGGCCTTAGTCTAAGCAGGGTTTCTTCTACAACTATTGCCACTCTGTTGCCATAGCAGCAGCTAAGAGGGCTTTGACAGTATGGGAAAAGAAGGAAAGCATACTTCATTCCATGCTCCTTGGTGAGGTTTTGAAATGGTTCCAAGGACCTACTGAAAATGTGACAGAAAAAACAGCTTTACAAAAGATATCCATGAGAGAGAAACACCTTTTCCAAAGGGCATTAAACGTGTACTAGTGAGAAACATTATAACCCTGCAAACTGAGAGTTAAGGAACACCCTCCCATGGTCAGAAGGAGACCCATGGACTATATGATGAAGGGGTGAAAGTGATGAAGGAGGATTTTTAGGCCTTTATTCATGGAAGGGTAGAAAGATAAGCTACAAGCAGAAGTGTTAGATCAATGTTTGGGAATTCCTTTTTAACGAAAAATCATGCACTGACTTTTCAAACTGCTACATCAAAATTTGAATAAATATAAGGTAAGCGCTTTCCAGCTACTATATTATAATTCCATGTTAAAAATCATAATTACCAATATTTAATTCCTGATTTTAAAGGAAAAATAGTATACCTTCAGTTTCCAGAAAATTATATTTTATCAGAATTTCACCAAAAACTTATTTTAATTTTATAGATTCTAAGGGTAATTAAAGGTATATACAAACATTGTGTGCAGAAAGGTAACATGTCATAAGCCAAGCATTGAAAACTAAAAGGACAATAGATATTGATGAATTCTAATCTTAGCTTCAAAAAAGCCTACTGTGAAAGCTTTTGACAAGTAGGAATATTACTAACACTTAAGTTCCTGTGATGATTACTGAGTTGGAAGTATGTCTTGAAAGGTCATCTTGTCTTTCTCCTCCCTCCAAGTAAGACTGCAGAAAAATCCCAGACAAAGGCCTCTCTGTCCTACTTTTGAAAGCCACAGGGAGTCAGATTACACCACCTGTTTTACAACCCAAGTTATTCTCCATGTTCACAATTTTCACATTTTGGTAATTTAAATAACAGAAGGTAGATGGCCAACTGCTCCTTAATTAATCAACATTACTTCTGTTTCTATAATCAAACCTGTGAATTGTCTTTTCTGGGAAGAATTAGGAAAAGAGAAAGATAAGGAGCATGTTGGACTAAGAATCATAGGACTGAAAAGCTCCAATCCACAGGGCAGCCTCAATGAAAAGACTGACATTTTCAAGCATTCTCATTAAAGGTCAGACTTTCCTATATAGGATATCTGTGATTTAATATTAGCCAACAGTGTAACTTTACTAATAAAAGAAAGGATGGTTTTACTGACGATGGGTAAATTTGAGACATTCAGAGAATATGAGTGGGCTGTATTGCAGTAACAGTTTGAGAAACTAACAGATAAAACCACAAAGCCCATTCATAAGGCAAAGGTATTTGCTTCCAGATTTAAGCCTTTCAAAAGTCAAAGTCAAAATTGCTATGGCTGGGGCTTCCCTGGTGGCGCAGTGGTTGAGAATCTGCCTGCCAATGCAGGGGACACGGGTTCGAGCCCTGGTCTGGGAAGATCCCACATGCCGCAGAGCAACTAGGCCCGTGAGCCACAACTACTGAGCCTGCGCGTCTGGAGCCTGTACTCTGCAATAAGAGAGGCCGCGATAGTAAGAGGCCCGCACATCGCGATGAAGAGTGGCCCCCGCTTGCCGCAACTAGAGAAAGCCCTCGCACAGAAACGAAGACCCAACACAGCCAAAAATAAATTAAAAAAAAAAAAATTGCTATGGCTGGTGAACAAATAGTTTATAGCATCATCTCATTTGCTATAATTTTATCTGAGTGTTCAGCCTGCTTTTTAAAAATGCCACTATTCCACTTTGTCAAACCTGCAAATATTTACTAAACGTCCATCCTGCCCAAGGCACCTGGATAAAAAAGTAATTTTCCTTACTTTCAAGGTTAAAACATTATCAACATACAACAAGCTTCTTTGAGTCCTACAAATTACTATCAATGCTAGTATTAAACATGTTCTCAACACTGTGTCATTTTCTGCTAAATTGATCTTTTACATTTCTAACTATGAGGGCACCGCCACTCAAACAAGAACAGTGAGATTACCACACAATAAATGTAATATCCCAGAAGTGAAAGTAACCCAAGAGATTTGAATTGGTTGTTCAGGGGAATGAAACACATTTAGGCTATTTGGGTTACATAATGCTGCATGATAGAGTACATCACATGGATATTAAACTTACAAATTCAAGTATAAATGCTCACAGGCTGAGGAAGACAGACAGATAAAGAATGAAGAAAGGAAGAAAGGATGGAAGGTAGGGAGGGAGGGAGTGAGGGAGGAAGAAGGAAGAGAGGGAAGAAGGAAAGAAGGAATGGGGAAGGAGGAAGGGGGAGGTGGAAGGAGAGCAGGGAAATTGGGAAGAAAGGAAGAAATAGAAAGCAGCAGCAACCATTGGAACAGTCCAGAAGATTCCACTCATTGCCACACTCCAGGCCTGTGTGCTGCAGTGTGAGCATGAACTACACTCACAAAGGTCCAGGATCCTTCCTCTCAGTTTATATGTGCCTCTCACCGTAGGAGCACCTCAGTGGGTCAAGTGTGGTTCCAGTGTTTAAACATAGGACTTCTTCATCTAGTATGGCCCCCAAATCCAAGCCAATTATTTCAACTTGTGTTCAACTAAAATAGAGTGTTATATTGCAATTTGCATGAGAAAACCGACTGTGTTAAAGCTATTGACAGATATTATCTATGACCCTGTTTTGAGGGATTTTCAAGTTTGTTTATTTTTTCAGTATAATGAGATATAAAATGGAATCTAAAAAAGATGTTCCTTGCAACGTATCCTGTTGTGGACAGTAACTGATCTTCAGACTTCACCATGCCCTGGTTCAAATGCCCTCCAAGCCATACAGGAAAGCTATATTTTGATTCTAGAATCATCACGCAAACTTCTGACCATTCATCGAGATTTCCTGCAACCTAGATAAGAGAAAGGGAGTTCCCTGGATAGCACAGTAAATACTAATATTACCTTCTTTCAAATGGAATGTCATTCATTGTAAATTAATAAAGTTGAATTATACCAGCATCTTGCATCTGCCAGAATTTTGGTAGATGACAATAATGCTTGAATGAAAATACACAACCAGTTTTCAGGAGCTTGTGGTCCACTAGATAAATGATCCAAGAGTTTAGATGAAGGAGTGACTAAGACTACCTGGAGAAGTCAGGGAAGGTTTCCCTGAAGAGGATGCTTCTGTCGAGTCTTAACAATTAGGAGATTTCCACGCAATCTCACAAAATGAAGGGCATCTCAAGTAGAAGCTTGTATACAAACAGGACATAAGAACTGAATTGTGTGTTCAGGAAACTTCCTATCATATGACTATAATAGGGCAGGGACTCTAATTTCTTCTTCGCCCCTACTACAAAGCCTGGTTCACAGGAGGTGTTTAATAAATCTTTATTTAATTAGACATAAGTGGCTGGAACACGTAATCATCTGAAGTGGGAAGCTGTTGGGCAACTGATTAAGATGTATTCAAGATTCATATCATAAAAAATCTGATATACCAAATATAATTAGGATTAGGTTGGAGCGTGAGTGACAGGAAACCCCAAATAACAAGGGATTAAAAGGGAAATTTTTATGTGTCTCACTTTTTAAGTGCTGGCATCCCACGCCTTGTATGAAGACTACATGAAGAACAGGGCTCTGTTCCTTCTGTCATGTCATCATGCTTAACATGGCTGCTCTTTCTTCCACCATCATATCCACATTCTAGGCACAAAAATGAAAGGGCAGAAGAAGGGTATGCCTCCTCCACTTAAGGACGAGAAGGATACTTAAAGATACCAGGTTCATCAATAACTGTCACATGGCTACACCTAACTGCAAGGGGCTTAGAAATGTAAGATTTATTTTTGATGTCCAGATCCAGTTAATACTTAGGGGTTCTATTAAAGAGAACAAAAGAGGAAATAAATACTAGCAGACAATTAACAATCTCTGCCACCCATTTAATGGCGTTTGGATTTTATCATATGAAAAACATATTTTAAGCAGTTACTTAGATTGGTGAAAATTTCTGAAATATGCAGAAGTTAATAACACCCCAGTAGCAATGAGTACACCCAGTGCCTAGATGTTGGTTTCTTATGCCATTTTTCATGAGCTCCCAATGACAAAAATTGGAACAATTTAAGCAACAAAATAAATAGCGTAGCATTGGACTATAATCCAATGTATAAAATAAATATCCATGAGTCTTTACAAATATAAATGAATAATTTAATCAATAAACAAATGCCAGAGAAGAGAAAAATATCCTTTGCAGAAGAATTTCAATTAATTTATGTGGATATACTCCCCTAAAGAAAATAGAGCATAATTTCCCACCCCTTAAGTGTAGGCTGCACAGACTGACTTCCTTTCAAAGAGGACACTGTAGTAAGGAGAAAAAAAGAAACTTTATAGTGGAGAAACCTGAAAAACACCATCTCAGCCAGGTGATCAAAGTTAACACCATCAGGTATAAGTCATATTCAGGGCATGTACCTTTGATATAAATGTACCATCAGAGAACAGTATCTTACCTCTGTGGTCTTCTTCCCCCAAACTCATAACTCTTACTTATCATGAGAAAAATATCAGACAAACCCTAATTGAAAGACATTTTATATAACATTGTCCTTAAAACTGTCAAAACTGTCATTAAAAACGAGGAAAGTCTAAGAGAATGTCACAGTCCAGAGAAGTCTAAGGAGACATGAGGACTTAATATAATGTGTATTTTGCATGGAATCTTGGAACAGAAAAATTTTTTTAAAACTAAGCAAATCTGAATAAAAGTATGGACTTCAGTCAATAATAAAAATGTATCAGTATTGGTTCATTGGTTTGACAAATGTATCATACAACGTAAGATGTTAATTAATAAAGAGACTGGGTGTGGGATATATGGAAACTCTCTTATCTTTGCACATTTTTTGTAAATATAATACTATTCTAAAACTAAGTTTATTTTTAAAGTTTTGAGGCTGAGTTTAATAAGTTATGCAAAAAGAAGCCAAATTTAATTCATGGCCTGAAAAGTTAAGGATAAGATCTTCATCTTCACACTGGGTATTCACATCTGGTAAGTGTACAAGCAACTAGCTGGTTTTCTCTTCACTCTATTTTACACTCTATTTATGTAATTTGTATTACATGTTCTACTGGTCAAAGTCATTTTTTTTTACAAAATGCTACTTGCTCAGAACACCTCAGTGTCTTCTGAAGACTCAATGACCACGTCTTCTAGAATATGATATGGATATGGATATGGATATGATATGGATTTAATGTGATCCAAAGCTCTAGAAAACTGTTGAACAGCACTTGTGTCAGATGTAACCCATCTTTTTTGTCTTTTCCCAGTTTATGGTTCAAGATCTAATTTCAGGCCAAAATATTAGAAAGCTAGCTCCATATGGCTAGTTTCCAGACCCAACTTGGTATTAACATGCTAGTATAATACAATGAGATAATTTTATTGATATTTATGTAGTCAATAATTTAGGTAAAATGTAGAGTTATACAATCTAATTTTCTCTGTAAGACTCAACAATTTTTAAAAAGCTATGCCCCAGGCATGTTTTTATATTTTTATTGAATTGCCTCTCTTAAAAAATATTACTATAGAGGACAAATGTTCTAGCACTGAATTCCACAGTAGCCACTATCACATTCATAAAAAGGATTCAATAAAACTCTAAATCTTACAAAGGAATTCAGAAGACTTAAGATGAATTAGAAAAAGATACTAAAAAAACTATAAATTGTACCAAGTTGCAGTAAAGCAAGCTTGATTTGCCAAAATATAGACCACAAGTATACCTGATTGATATAGAAGGTGAATGTGAGGTTTTAGATAGAGAGAAGCAATATTTAATAGAATAAAAACATTTTTATTTATCAATACTTATTTACTATGTTCCAACTCAGGCCACACACTGACTTAAAAGATGAATACAGTACTGCCCCATCGTTCAAAAAAATGTACTCTTCTGGTGAAATATAAAGATGCCAACATAACATTACAGTATAATATATACATTATATACACACATTATAATAAATGTAATGTGAATGACATTTGAGAAATGTCCACAGAGCATTAAGAAAACATATGGCAGAGTGACAGTATTCAAAAGAGATACTTTAGATTTGGGCATCACCAGTGAAACGAGAACACATCAAGAAATGACTGGAGATTAAATTTTGAGAAGGAGTAAAGAATGAAATACATCACTTACTTCTGCTTTAGAAAAGGGTACTAAGTATGATAAAGCAAGAACAAAATTATAATGTAAGTAATTCAGTAGAAGCTTGGAATTTAGGTTCATGGGAGGGTACATCAGATTTTTAAAAGGAAGGAAGGAGTGGAGTGGAAGGGTGAGAAAGAAATATATAAAAACTACATTTCCTACATGATTAAATTGCAGAATCAAAATAATCCCTACCTGCATTAAAGATACTTCTTTCAAATATATAAAACCATTCAGGTTAGAATAAGCAGTTATGTAGATTCACTATCTATAGACCTCCATATAATTAGGACAACATTAAGGTAAATAAGTAAATATTAAAAACTTGCAAGTTTATCCATAATATAAATATTTTTAAGGGAACACAGATTCTTTGGGTCTAAAGGGATACCAAGAGACAAGAAGAAAACATCCAGCATATTGATCAACTTCCTTGTTTTCTTTGGTAATAAATTTTCACCTGCTAATTGTTCCCAGAAAAGGACAAGTGAGGAGTTTTATTTCACAGAATGGTCAACAGTAGGGCTATCATAAGCCAAAGAGACAAGATATTAAAACACTGAATGAAATTTCTCAAAATTTATTCTCCTCACCTCTAAATTAAAAAAAAAACAAACCATAACTACCCATATATCTATATATCCTGTGACTTCTACTTAAAAATCTTACGCTATTATTCAACGTCGTTAGAAATCAGTATGCTAAGTTTTAAAATTCTACCTCAAATACTATGTCCTGTCTTTTCTTCTTTTTCCTTACTATCTTCTATCATCCCTCATTTGAAAACAGCCTCCTAACCTTCTCTTCACTTCCAGTATTTCTGCTTCAATCCAACACTCTTATAGTAGCCAGAATGATCTCACTAAAACACTAACTTGATCATGTAATTCAAAACCTTTAAGGACTACGCTTCAAAGAATAATTAAGTCTGAATTTCTTGCTGAGTTCAAGACCTGATATAAGGCGGTCTGAATTTTTTTTCAAGGATATTTCCCCTTCAATATTTAATCATCAGTTATCAGGACACTACCATTCCCCCAATTATTTCCTTCTTCTTAATCTGACCAGTTGAAATGACCTTGTCTCATCTCACCCTAGTTGCTGAATTTCTTCCCATCTTGCAACATCCAACTAGGAGGAACATTTTCAATAAAATCTTGAATTGAATACACATTTGGTGAACGTTTACAGAATTGATTTGAAACCTATTCCCTCTATTCATGTAAGAAACTCCTGGCAAAAAATTCAGCCTCTACTTGAATATTTCAAAAATAATTCATTGTGGGGGATTTCCCTGACAGTCCAGTGGTTAAGACTTTGCCTTCCAATGCGGGGGGTGCAGGTTCGATCCCTGGTCAGGGAGCTAGGATCCCACATGCCTCGTGGCCAGGGAACCAAAACATAAAACAGAAGCAATATTGTAACAGATTCAATAAAGACTTTTAAAATGGTCCACATAAAAAAAAAAAATCTTAAAAAAATAATAATTCATTGCTTCATGAGGCAATTCATTGTTAAAGATTTTTCTTTACCTTTTATTGAATTGGAATTTGTCTTCTTGAAACTTCCATCCAGTTATCCTGAAAATTTTGCTTAAATTGGAGTGTTTTTAAATGTTCTTCATATTAAGTTTCATTGGTAATAAAATTCCTTATTTATTTTGTTTATCCGATGATAGTTTAGAGATAAGAACTATTCATAAATGTATGCCCACAAAACCTTATTATGGTATATAGACCATATGTGCACAGTTTTCATTTTAACATATGGAGGGCAGAGGGAAAATCATAGTTGATGTCAAAACATATGACAACTGCTGTTAACATTCTGTGAAGTCCGTCATCCAGGGTTTTTTTCTTATAGAGAACCTAGTTAGTTGCCCAAAGCCATTCTGATTATCAGTAATGGGGGCTACTTAGTTGCATGGTGTCAGACTAAGGAACTTCAAGAACTTAGCATATTTGCCCAAAGCCATCGGTAGAGTCATCGTTGAAACTACTGTAGGCAGTCAATGTATCCATTCAACAAAGACATACTGAGTATCTGTTGATGTCTTACAGAAATGTTAACAAAATCATGTAGCAATAAGTACCATTCAAGAAAAATGTATCAAAGCTTCTTCTCTATACAAATCACTTTCTTGATTAAAATGATATCACTTGTCTTCATGGTTGTTATCACATACCAGGAAAGCCAAGTATATGCTATTTTAACAGCTAGGATTGTCTAATGTACAAATAGATATAGTATTCATTCAATGATACCGTCGTGAGTAAGGCCACAGTTCTACTAAAGTCCCACGTGTAGTGGATATAGAGAAAGAGTTCACTGGTCCAGCCAGATACTACATACTCAATCCATGACCACTTTGTAAATATATACACTTTGAAATGTAACTTTAAAAAAGTAATGTCAAAATGTACTCCCCATGATAAAACAAAATATGAATCCATCAAAATACTTCATTAAATTTACTACCAGACATTGGTCTTTCTTTCTTTTAAGAAAAACACAGAACATTATCTATAAAGACAGAAAGTGTCTCTCCAAGATATAAAAATGCAAGTCACCTTTTATTCATGACTCTAAGTAAGTTGAGAAACTCCAAGCAGCTATTTTCTTAATATCTCAGCTCTACTTATTTGACATTAGTATCCATCAAATATAACTCATCCAATGAGATTGTTTACTTTCATTACACAAACACATAGATCATTCCCATGTTTGCCCTTTAGTAAGGTGTCTCTTCTTTGGAGTTGATATATCTAAATCTCACCCATTCTTTTAGGCACAGTTCACCTATTTTCTCCTTAATCCAGCCTTTCCTAGTCATTTCAGCATTGAGCAATTTTTCTCTCTTTAAAGTATGAGAATACTTGTAGTTGGAAAAAACATTTGGCATTTCATTAAATACAGTATACCATCCATACCCCAGAAGAATGGTTCATGGAAAGTAACACACATATTGTTAAATTTATTTTTTAAAAAGGAATAAAAACTGAGAAGTGATATTACTTTGTTTTGTTTCTTTCTTTTCTAGTCGTTTGAGTGTTTCTTGAGATGGAAAGATAAGATGGCCAGAATTCATAAGTAAAACCTCCTCCAAATGGAGTAAGTCAAGTCTGAATTTGGCGAGTTTATGGTAATAGAGAATTTTTTGTAACTGTATTTTCTGGTTTTATAAACTGCTCTAAACTTTGTCAATTTCAGGATGATTTGCAAATAGGTCCATGGAATACATCATCATAGAGTAATTTGATTAATAAGCTCAAGCTAATAATGGCTCTGGGGAATGCTTATAGTCTTGAGAATTACTGAAGACACCCCCCCCCCACCGTGATTTTTTTCATCTTATCACATTAAGATTAAATCTTATTGGAGTCAAAGTCTTTTATGCATTTAAAATTAAACTATTCTCCACATCATGTCCCATATTACAGATTCATTAACTTATTAGTTATCTCATACAAGATGTAAGCAAATTTCTTCTTGTAAAGTTTGTCAGGATAACGCTGGAGAGTAGAAGTACATAGGCTTTAGACATAGCTCTTGCATTTTTAATTTATTCTAAAGAGAACCTTAGGGCCTTGTGGAAACCTATGTCAGGAAAAAAAAAAGGTAAGACCTCTTGGAGTTTCTATTAACATATTCTGAGGCCTTTAATTTCATAAACAAGAATAAGCCATGGGCATAAGTTGTAGGACCTCAATATAGACTCCTGGTTATTGATGGTTAATAACCTGTATCAAGAATCAACCACGATAGTCAGAATTAGCAGGAATAGACTCTAAATAAATATAATTTCTATTGGGACAAAATGAGGATACATTCTGATTGCCCCTTTCTTTTACTTTTTTTATTTTTTTTTATTTTTGGCTGCGTTGGGTCTTCGTTGCTGCACGCGGGCTTTCTCTAGTTGTGGCGAGCAGGGGCTACTCTTCCTTGCAGTGCGCGGGCTTCTCATTGCAGTGGCTTCTCTTGTTGCAGAGCACGGGCTTTAGGCGCGCAGGCTTCAGTAGTTGTGGCTCGCGGGCTCTAGAGCACAGGCTCAGTAGTTGTGGCGCACGGGCTTAATTGCTCCGCGGCATGTGGGATCTTCCCGGACCAGGGCTCGAACCCATGTCCCCTGCATTGGCAGGTGGATTCTTAACCACTGCGTCACCAGGGAAGCCCCCCTTTCTTTTTAATTCTATATCGATTAGTCGACAATATTTTTGGATAAGTTAGTTGCATGCATCTCTTCTGATCTCCACCGTCCCTCCCACACACAAACATACATAAATGCATATTCACATATATCTGTATTGTGGAAAACAAAGACATACTTTTCCTACACATAGATTATAGCCTCAAAAGTTATTTGATCTTCTATGGCAGAGACTGTATTCCCAATTGGCCCCTTCTTTAAAAACGGAACAATGATTTTTGTTGGGGTCAGCACATTGCCCAGTTAAAAAGCTATGTTTCACTCTAATTCTAATAAATAGAAGTGTCTATGCAATGTAAGTCAAAGTATTAGCACTGAGGTTCCCAGGGAACTGACTCAAGCAGTCTGCATCCTATTACCACTGGCTCTTTAGTTTTCCTTCTTTTTGAAAGAAAAAAAAGGGGAGGGTGGAGCACAGTGGTTTGAGTTTCGAACATCTTGTAAGCACGAGGACAAGATCCACACCTGGAGGTGGCTGCTCAGAAAGCTGGAAAGAGATTAGTGCATTTCTAATGAAATTGTGTTGTTACCATGCCAGCTATTTACTGCCTATCTTTGGACTCGTCTCAGTGTAGAAAACAAAAAACAAAACCAATCTTTAACCTACTGTAATCTGGAGTTTTTGCTATATGTAGTCTAATGCAAGCCCTACTGCTACACCCTCCTAAGTATTGCCAGAAATGAAAACTTCAGATAAACTCATCTTAAATCCAACTAGTTAGTTTTGTTTGATGACACTCAGCCTTTAATTGGCTCATAGCTAAAAGGCTCATACCATAAATTAATTTATTCAGTTGCCACAAGTAACAAAGAGACAAGTTTATCTTAGAGGATTTACCAGGAGAGTGCATCTCTTTAAATTAGAGACTTTCTGGGCACTTTATTAACATTTTCTTTGGATAACTAGTACATTTGGTAAAATCTCTTTAATTTTTTTCAGGCTAAAATTATGGAGAACACAATCTATGATGTTGAAGATTTGCCACCTTAATCATTTATTTCTCACTGCATTAAAGCAGACCCAAAGTTGTTATGGACAAAATCTCAATTTTGTTTATAGACATTCCATTGATCCACATCTACAGAGCAGCTGAAGAGCCTTCTCTTCAAGCTCACATACATGTCAACCTCCTCACATTGTTCAAGAAGTCAGCCCCTGGGTGCAGGCATGCTGGTGTGACAAGTCAATCACAAACTGGCACAATTACACAAAAAGGTTTCTGGTGCCACAGAGATGACCAGGGGTCTGAGCAAGATAAAGACTTGGAGAAGGTCATATTGAAAGTAGAGATAACCTAAGATATGTACAGCTTGCGGAGAAGGCAAAGAAAGTAAGTGCTGTGGCACTGGTGGTGTGAAAGAAGATACAGGAAGGAACAATTCCGTGGGCATTTCCTTCAGGAGATGAAGACAGAATGGCATGTGAGGACAGATTAGGAAAGAGGGAAAATTCAACCTGAGGGTCATTATTCACCAAGAAGCAACAAAAAAGTCATATGGTGAAGTACTTGGAGCCAGGAAGTTTTTGAAAAAGAGGAAGAGGAAGGGAATCTTGGCATATGAGAAGCAAAAAGTACACTGAAGACAAAGGTGAACTTTTTATAAGCTCCCAGAAACATCTGAGTTTCCTAAACTAAGAAAAATTAAGAAAATGCCTTCATACAAGATGGTGAGTGGCCTAAATGTAGACACAAGTACTGATGTTTAAAAAAATAATATAAATATAATTTTCACAGAGAGTACTAAGACCATCCTGGTGGTTGAATAGTAGAATAAGAAGAAAGCCATCACGATCAAAGTATGCCACCTTATATCATAGCCATGTTAATTACAGGCAGTATAACCAATTTTATTACAAGAAATTTAATGCTTCCACATGGAGAAACAAGAGTCAAAGCCTGGCACCTGATTCTGAATGACATTGAAAAGTCAGAATCTGATTTTTCTCCTCCTAACTCATCAAGATAATAAGACCACTGACCACTGGCACTATGAGAAGTTCAAGCTGCCCAGCTGAGATTGAGAGAAACTGTTGGGTCCTGAAAAAAACTTTTGATTTCTTTTTCTTTGACAAGTATAGGGTATACTATAAATAAAGTGCACATGCGCACACACACGTTCTTCACTAGAGGCCTGCTAATTTGTAAGTCGACTCGACTTACGTGTAGAATAAGATTAGTACATGAAAGGTCATAAGTAGAACTATCATGAGCCATGATAGTTCTGCTTTTTATGTGCTGAGATTTGTAGGCATTGGATTTGTAATCTTCTGAAAGAAAGTAATGTGTAGTTTTCTCATTAAGGACAAGCAGTGAGCATTATGTGAACTTCCCCCTGATATGTTTCCCCCCTCAGGACAGCAAAAAGAAATATGTGTGGAGTGTGAGCTTTCATTATATAGACTTTTAAAAATTATTTATTCGATAATATGTTTCATCTCAAATAACTGATACAGGGCTCAAAATCCCAGTAATCATTGAAACCTGTTTTAGGAAGGACAAAAGGGAAAATTGTATTTTCTGGCTTTACAAACTTGCTTGTATTCATTCATTTTAATTTGTATTTCTATTTTTTATCACTTTTATCTCTTATTTTGTTTGTTAAGCACAAAATAAACCTAAGCAGGTGATTAAAAATATTTATAAGCAGTTTCTACCTCATAGCCTGGCTTTCTGTAAAAACATGTGTTCATCTATAACAGTTAACAAATGGTTATCTGCATTCTTAGTACTTTAAGACCTGAATTCATTGCTACAAAGTACTTATAGAAATAATAATGTGAAAAATAATATTTATGTATAATATTTATGATATGGATATCATTGGCATGAATCATAATGTTATCAAAATTATAGGCAGTTCATATATTCTAGGTCTTCTGAATGTATACTTAGACTAATCCACTCTGGCAGGGCACGGATCAATCCTGCTTTGCTTAGCCCGCTTTACTGGAATCATCTTTACTGAGCATTATTTGGGTATTATACCATTGGTCACAAGAGAGTATGGTGCAAAAATATCCTTATGAAACTGACTTTTCAATTATCTGTAGGAGCATATTGAAGCCATTGTTCACTACATGACATGCTCACCTGTTCCTGAAGATTCACTGGTTGCATCTAGTCTCAGTATTTGGAATATGTGAGCACTGCCTAAGTAATTAGTTTGTATTTGAGTTATGGACACCGTGATTCATGTAACTGACCTTCTTTTGCCTCCATGTTGTCTATTAGAAAACACAGAACCATATGTGTTATCTACCTCATGCAAGTACATAACATATTATGACCTTTCATGTACTAGTCGTATTCTACATTCACATTTCTTTCTCTAACCTTATTATCCTTTAGTTTTAATTTCTTTACCTATTAATTTTTAATATTATATGATGCTTATTTTTGCTAGGTATCTGAAGTCTCTTTTTTGTGGACAAGACAGGATATGCAAACATTTCAAAAATAAATATTCATCTATGCATCCATTCAATAAGTATATTTTGGGGACTTATATTATGCCAGAACCTGCATAAGGTGTTGGCTTTAAAACGGAGGATAAATAGCTTCAAGGAACTTCTCTTTTAGATAGAAACATTTACTCAAGCAAATCATTATAATACAATGTGATAAGTGCTATCATATGTACCACGGACAGTAGATGTATAAAGTAAAGGGTAATCAATTCTCTTTAGGAAGAGAGGTACTGTACCAGTCAAGATCCTGCCATGAAAAAGATGTCACACCCAAAGCAGATGTTCTCATAAGAGTTTAATAAAAGGGTTACTTTAAGGGGTGTGGAAAAACACTTTGGTGCACAGAGACGACGCCTGGGCCTGGGCCTTGCAGTAGAAAGGAGCCCTTTGAACACCTGGACCTGAAGGGGCAAGGAGGGAGGGCGGCTTCAGGAATCCAGAGGGGATAATTGTGTGGAGAAGGCACCACAGAGGAGAGGGTAGCCAACCCAAGGGTCTTTGTCCAGAGGGAGCCTGGAGAACAAATGCCCTGACCTGGCTTGCCTCACCCTCTCCTCCCATCTTCTGGTGCCTCCCACTGGCTGACT
Source organism: Eschrichtius robustus (assembly GCF_028021215.1). Taxonomy (NCBI): domain Eukaryota; kingdom Metazoa; phylum Chordata; class Mammalia; order Artiodactyla; family Eschrichtiidae; genus Eschrichtius; species Eschrichtius robustus. The sequence continues at coordinate 37,656,222 of NC_090825.1, forward strand.
TAACAGGAAGTCAGAGGGCAGTGTATCAGTTTCCAAGGACTGTGGTAACAAAGTGCCACAAACTGGTGGCTTAGAACAATGGTAATGTATTGTCTCCTAGTTCTAGAAGCCACAACTCTGAAATCAAGGTGTCCTCAGGGCTGGTTCCCTCTGAAGACTGTGATGGAGGATCTGCTCCAGGCTTCTCTCCTTGGCTCTATCAGCCCCAGCATTCTTTCTGTTCCTTCCCACCATCTTACCTGTGTGCAAGTCTGTCTCTGTGTCCAAACTATCCCTTTTTGTAAGGATATTAGTCATTGGATTAGGGCTAACCCTCATTGTAACTTGACTACCTATGTAATCACCCGATTTCTAAACAAGGTCACATTCTGAGGTACTGGGGCTTAGGACTTCAACATATTTTGAGAGAGACACAATTTAATCCTCAACAGCAAGAAATCCCATTGAAGTGGTTTAGATATTAAATGATTTTTATAATTTTACTTCTTGTCAGTAAAGATACAACTCAGCAGTTTTCAATAATCTGGAATCAACTATATTATTAAAGAAGGAAACTATTACCTTTGGCAGAATAGTATTACAAAGTATTAGGGACTTTTTAAATATAACTGAAAACTCAGATGACTTTAAGAACATTCTAGAGTCTAACTGTTCATGGATGAGATTGATTTAACTCAGCTTAAATTATTCTTAAATTTTAAAAGTTTATAAACTAAATGACTTTGAAATTTCATTCAATCCTAATAGTCATACAGCTAAAAACCTTGATCTTATTCCATTAGTTTAAAATATAGAAATTTACTTTCTTAACAGTCTAATTTGATTCCCCTAAATTATTACAAATGTCATCTATCCAGAAATAGTTTTGCCTTTATTATCTTCAGCTCCATTTTAGGCCACATATTTAACCTCGCTTTATAAATAATTAAATATCTGTGACAATTTTAACAGGTTATAGAAATTATCTTTCAAATCTTTGGGCAAAATCCACACTGTCTTAAAAATTAATGTTAGATTTACTCATTTGAATTAAATCATGCATTGATTTTCAAACCTGTGCACAATGAACCATAGTGTGGCCCTTGGCAGCATCTCAAAGTATAAGTATTAATCAGTACTATTCTCCTACCACCATGATTTAGAAGGAAATGTAACTTGAAGGGATAAGTAATTTTGCTTACATTGCCAGCAATTTCACCCAGAAGATTCTTTGATTTAGGAGAAATCCTTAAAATGTGAGTCTCTTTTTATTAGCAAACTGAAAAGAAAATTTTAAAGTACAAACACTTATTATCCTAACCTTGATTAAAGTTCCCTTTTTCCTAACTTAAAAAGAAAACATATAAAGTGTAACAGTTTTTCATAGTCAATTAAACTTGTAAAAGAAAACTGTTCTTGTCTACAATGAATATAGAAAATATGGGTGACACTTTGTTTTGCTTTCAAGTTAGAAAGAGTTGAACATCTGCCTCAAGTAACTGTAACAATGATGAAGAAGATAAAGAAGAAAGTATTATTTCACAAAGTAAATAAAGTCCTGTACAAACTCAACTGCTTCTTTAAATCCTATTTTGAAATGGCCAAAATAAATATTAACCAACAAATTAAAAGTAAATTAAATATGTTTAAAAAAATCATTATTAAGTCCTCCAAACAAAGTTCAAATGCTCATGAGCAGTGTGAAAATAAGAGACGGTAACTGATTTTCTCAAAGCCACAGAACGAGTCACCAGCACAAGCTAGGGTTTAAAGTCCACTGCTGCTCTGCTCTGCCCACAGGTGCTATTCATAGTATTTAGCCTTGGTCTTCTTGTTGGCTAACTTTCAGTGAGTCAAGGAATTTATTATAAAATATCAGATTCTAATTTCCACTTTGGCCAGCCATTTCTTCCACTGTTGGGGTCACTTGAGACCCTCCTTCACATTTGTCCCAACCCCAATTCTTGATTAGTGCTTATCTAAAATGGGAGGATAAAGGAGCTTTGGCTAAATTCTCAAGGATGTAGCAGTATAATGGCCATTCTTTACTTGACACTGACCATAAGTCCCAGTTTCTGCAACTGGCCTTCAGCCTCCATACATGACGTCAAACTTTTCATCCTAAATAATCTGTCTGTTGCCTTCTAGGTCCTTGACTCCACCTTTCTCTTGCCTGTTCCAATCCCACCATTCCTGCTGTGTAAAGGCTAGACTCCTATTCCTTTATCCAGGCCTGGTGGCTCTGGCTTTGCCAACCAGCTCTTCTGTAGGTAACCATTTGTTCTGATCCCTTGGTCTCAGAAAAATTCTCTCTCCTAGTGATATCCTTCTTTAGGTTTTTCCCATTGCTCCTATCTTTTAGATATCATGATTCATTTAATGGACTAAATTTCTTCCTTCCTGGGGCCCAGAGCTGGGGATTTTGTGCCAACATCTCCTTGCTTGCCATTCTATACCAGCTTTACTTCCCAGTTCCTTATCTTCTTACTGTGGGCCTTGGTTTAGTTTCTAGCCTCTTCCAAGCCAAGCTGTCATGCTCAGTCACATAGGTTTTCAGTATATAATCCTGTTTAACCCTGCTGCCCTCCAGAAGTACCCTCAGTGCTGTTTCCTCCAAATTGCAGAAAACAGAAGGAAAACTAAGTAAAATGACTAAGGCCCAACCTGGGTTTCAGCTCTCTATCAGAAAGTTTTCTACCCCTGCCCACACACAAACACACACACACACACACACTGACATTCACATCCTTTCACACATAGACTGAGACAAACACTATTCCTTTGGGACCAGAAACTTCCTTTACATTTTCATTATCTCTTTTCTTATTTATCTCTAAGAACACAATGTGAGAAGACTGCGGGTAGATGCTGGGTCATGTTAGTTTTTATATTTCCATTACATGGCACATACTATACATTTAATAAATACTTAGTAGTGTAAATTGTTGAAAATGACATGGCCCATAATGGTGGAGATGGGGTATAAACCAAACTACATCTGATTCAAAGTCAGGGCTGACTATGTTTTTAACCCATGGATACTCCATAGTCCTAGAAAAAGAATAAATTTTAAATTAAAAATAAAATCAATAAGTTAGCTTTAGTTTCATTATTTCTTTACTAATATGTAGGTGGATTTTCTGGTGTTTTAACCTTGTAAATAAATTAAGGCTAAGCAAAGAAAATATTCACCTGTATGCCAGTTTGTTCTCGAACATAGTAAACAGAGCGATTAACTACCTATGCAATTTGATATGATATATTCTCAAAGAATGTTTTTCCTTCAAATAACTGACTACCTTCCTTAAGTCCCACCGTTATTGATTTGTACTAATTTAAGTCCCACCATTATTGATTTGTACTTATAAATTAAAGTTCTCTGTTCTGTGAGTCATATACAATATTCTTGTGAACAATATTACTAATAGCTTATATTTCATATGTACAGCATTAGAGTTATAGCAAGTAGTTTAGACCAGCACTGACTTTTAGCCTATATACACCAGTACTGTAGATCAGTTGGCTTTCATTACTGGGTTTAACTGACTGATATTAATACCCCTCTTCTAATATAGAATTTTTCTTTTTGATTTTTGGTTGTTTGAACAAGTTTAAAAGGAGGAAAAATCAGGCATCATTATATAATTTTATCAATGTGGGATCCAGACCTCAGGGAGGTTAAGTAACGTTCCAACACCTCATGCTGCTTAATAAATGTTAAAAGTAAGCAAAAGTCTCCAGAAAGAGGAAATGGAAAGACACCAAAGAAAACATTGTCTCTTTTCAAATTTTGCCTTAGGGAAAAATCTATGAACTATGACAAGATAAGTCTCCCAAAACATCTTTGTGATTTTGACTCTCAATGATAAGAAAACTGTAGACCACGTCATTAAAATTGAAAGCATAGGTTCTGAAAGCAAATTTAATTGGCATGGTAATTAAAGATCACAGACATGATTATGAAAGTAAAGCCAAGTAAAATTTAGTGAAGTTGCCACTAGCTTTACGGAATCTAAAAGTTTAAATGAGGGAAGAAATATCCTACTCTTAAATGAATTCAAGCACAAAAAGACTGACATATACTTTTAAGCTTTAAAATAAAAATAGATCATCTGTAGGTCATCTATTCTCTCTTCATTAGTGCTTAATGTTCCTTAAAGTTTTTCTTAATGCTTCTTAAAGTTCCTAAGATCTTTTTTCACTCAGCATAAAGGAAAAAAGAAGATCATCATGATGCATTAATATTATTATTTTTTCCTCTAGTTTGATGAATTCAAGAATCCCTCTCCTAAACATTTCCTTCTTTTACTAGACACTAACTCTAAAGAAAGCAGAATGCACTTTCTCTCATTCTACTAAAACACATAAACATTGTATTTTACTTTACTCTTTCAATATGTATGAGCTGATTAGTCACTAATTAGGTAGATAATGAATAATGAGAGCAACCAAGAGCTTAGATAAAGCCAATTTTCATGATTTCATTAGACAATTGAGAGGTGGAGGCAAGTATAAGGGTCTCTGTGGAGGTTTATTCTAATAGTGAGTCTGTCTTATGTATCTTATTTGAGACACAGCCTCCTATTCACCTAAAATGTGTCAAAGTAATATAGGAAATACTGTGTAGCTTGAGGGGATGGAGCAAGTAATTAATGGTGACGGTGGGAAATCAAGTCATTTCGATTGGATCCAAATGGTGTCTTGGGCAGAACACCAAATTGAAATAGGCAAAATCAAAAGTACTCACTTGAATTTAAAAACAGCTGAAGATAAACATTTTCTCATAAAACAACTCTTAAGAAAATCTAGTATTCTCCACAGTTGCCAAATCACGTTTTATGTTTTATTATGAAGATTTGGTTTGCAATTTTACAGCTTTATTAATTGCAACTAAAGTAATTATAAACATTTCCATATTTAAAATTGAGTTAACCTTTAGTATTTTCTACAAATTTGCCAAATCTTCCCAAATCAAGGTGAAAAATTACAGATGTAACTATTTCATAGTATTGTGTAGATACTCTAGATTCTTTTAAAAAAAAATTGTAGATTGCAGTAAGGCAAATTTCTGGAATTCTTTTCTCTTTGCATACTTACCCTCCTACACTGTTGGTGGGAATGTAAATTGGTGCAGCCACTAGGAGAACAGTATAAAAGTTTCTTAAAAAACTAAAAATAGAGTTATCATATGATCCAGCAATCCCACACCTGGGCATATATCTGGAGAAAATTCTAATTCAAAAAGATATGTGCACCCTAATCACAGCAGCACTATTTACAATAGCCAAGGCATGGATGCAACCTAAATGCCCATTGATAGAGGAATGGATAAAGAAGATGTGGTATACACACACACACACACACACACACTGGATAACTGCTCAGCCATAAAAAAGAATGAAATAACACCATTTGCAGCAACATGGATGGGCCTGGAGATTATCATATTAAGTGAAGTCAGATGGAGAAAGACAAATATCATATGACAACACTTATATGTGGAGTCTGAAAAAAATGATACAAATGAACTTATTTACAAAACAGAAATAGACTCACAGACATACAAAACAAACTTGTTACCAAAGGAGATGGGAGGGGAGACAAATTAGGAGTTTGGGATTAACATATACACAGAACCATACATAAAATAGATAAACAACAAGGACCTACTGTAGAGCACAGGGAACTATATTTGATATCTTGTAATAATTTATAACGGAAAGGAAACTGAAAAAGAATGTGTGTGTGCGTAAATGAATCACTTTGCTTTACACCTGAAACTAACACAACACTATAAATTAATTATACTTCAGCTATTAAAATTTGATACTATAAAGTAAAGCCACTAAAGTATAACCTAGGAATAATTTACATTCAACTGTTTTAAAAAAAACTAGAGAGAAATTACATTTATAAATCATGACTTTAGGTATTAATTCCATCTACCACCTATTCTGGGAATGAGAGAAAATCTACCCTTGAATTAAAACAAAGAAACAGAGTGTTATATGTTTTATTTTTATCACAACATATGGTACTAAGGCACTTCTCAACTGAGTATTAAGAGATTATCCTACAGTATTTGTTGTCCTTCAGCCAAGGTGGTCAGAATTTCTCTGTGTTCATTTGGACCAGTGTACAGTATTCTGAGCTGAGTTTTTTTATAGACAAGATATTTTTATTATGCACTATTTAATTTATTTAGACAGTGCTTAACCTGCACTTTTCCTTGCAAATGGAGCTTTGTAAAGAAAAATTTATGTAATTCCCTGAGATATAACACATTCTGAAGCACAGGTTCTCTTTTTTTCTTAAAAACTGGTCTTCTTCAAAGTGGCTGTGAGACAAAGCAGCCTGGCATGAACTGGCTCTTGAGACGTCACTGACAGAGACAAATGAGTCTTAATGAGTTTAGGGGAAGTTTGACAGCTAAGATTTTGAGCTTTAAAAGGAGCTACTGCACTGAGGACACAATTCTAAATTGTGTCAGGTTCAGAATAAGCTTTGGAAAATCAGTGCTATTGGTGTAAGGGGTGCATTTTTTTACATAAAGTCTTTTTCTTTTCAGTAAACATTGTACATTTGCTAATGAGAACTGATTAGAAAAATAAAAATCCTTGCTTGTTCACAGCAACTCAAAAATACAAGCAATAAACAAACAAACACATAAACAAAAGCAAAATCATCTCACTAAAATCTAGGATGCCAAGTCAGTTCCTTCCTACCTCCCCCAAATTTAGGCTTATTCCAGGGAACTGCCTTATTAAAATGTCATTTCAAGTTTCTCTGAGTGATCTGATAAAGTCCTTTCTTTGCAAGGATTCTGGAGAGACAGGGTCATGTACTGATTTGCCTTTTTAAGGTGGGTGGTAACCGGCTGATTCATAACCTCACTAATGTATTCCAATATTGAAAGGAATAGGGAGTATTTTCATTATACCAAAACTTCACATGTACCCTCTGATATGGTCACAGACAACCATATAGGAGTGTGGTAAGAGTTAGAGAGAGGTTCCCCCTCTGGGCCGATAAATGTAGGAGAAAAGAAAAAAAAAAAAAAAAAAAGCCTTCCCTTTGGGCAGCTTGCCAAGTGAATAAAACTTGGGGAACAGAGCCTGAGTTAGAATTCAGCCCTTACTCACCACTCCGGGAAGGGCCTTTGTGTGCTGTGCAAACTACATGATTCCTCAGAAGATAGAGTGCTGACAACAGACTTATTAGTGGAATGTGGCAGGGCACAGTTCTGTTGGCTTGAAACCATCTGCTAAGTGCCCAGTGGAGGGGAGAAGGGAGAAGAAGGAATGGCAAAATGCTGGCATCCTTTTAAGATGCACTAGCTAGAAGTGTGAAATTTTTAAGATAATTTAGTTCTACTGAGCACAGATTTCTGCTCTCAGTCACCTATGGATAATTATCCAATGTCCACAGCATATGTTCTGAGATGCTTGTTTAAATACGGAAAGTAATAAATTAATGACTGTGGATGGGAATTGGTGTGCCTTCCAGGGGTTTGCTTCTGCATGAAATTTTAGGGCAATCCTGAGATGCTCCAGAAAGGGAGAAAGACATTAACTTACACAGTATGTAAGAAACTGATAAGAGTTTATGAAGGAAGATGGGTGGAGATGTGGGTCTAGCTTAACATAGCCTGTAGGGAAATTCTAAGCAAGAAAAAAAAAAGTAAGAATCAGGCTCAACATGCATCAACTGGTTCAGCAAAATTAGTTGGGAGGAATGATTTTGGAAATAAAAGAACTAACCTTATGCTTTGAATTCATTTACTAAATAGCCCATTTTAATGGTTAGAAACACATGGTCTCTTTTCAGAGCAGAGAGAAGTAAAGGTATCAGTCTAAATTAAACATCTCTTCCAAAGTATAAAATTCAAAATGTGAAAAACCATTTTAAGCATAAATACATATTTTAACATACACATACATAAATTATATGCTTGACTTGAAAGCTATTGAAGACCTAGCAATACTATCTTTTCAAAATAAAATATTGTTCTGCTCGGTGCTACAATTTACCTGCTGTGAAACTAAACCATGTACGACAAAACGGAAAATAAAAGCATTATGTCCTCCTTAGTGTAAAAAAATCATACAACATTGTGAGTAAAGAAAATGATCTTTACGTAAAACAGAAAGATGAATGACATTTAGGCTCTCCTACATTAAAATACAAAACAGCAGACTATCTTATAGCACAAACATAAGAAACCTGTTTGGCCCTCATCAATACAATGGATGCAAATATCTTAGTGTATTCCTTAATGATATCCTCCCAGATGAGAAAGATAATAGAGAAGCAAAACTCATCATTCAAAAATGTTACATATAATTCAATAAATCTCATTGTTTTACATTAAATAAATTTTAAAGTTAAAGCATTTTTCTTCATTGTCTTTTCAGTGTTAAAGCTGAAAACATACAGTCTGCAATATGAATGTATACGCATATATATTGATTGCATACATTATATACATCTATTATTTTTAAACATTTCTGGTAGTCTTATTCCTTCTTGTAGATCTTGATTTCCATCTGGTGCCATTTCCCTTCAGATTTAAGAACTTCCTTTTCAATATCTTATAGTATAGATCTCTTAATGATGAAATCTCTCAGTTCTTGTCTATCAAAAATTGTTTATTCATATTCATTTCTGAAGGAGAGCATGTCTGTATACGGAATTCTGATTGCCAGTTATTTTTGTTTTTTTAGTTATTTACCATATTCCCTATGTAATCAAAAATTTTTCCCTTTAATTTTAGACTTCAGCAGTTTGACTATGATGTGCCTAAGATGTGGTTTTCTTTCTTTGTATTTATCATTCTTGGTGTTCAAGGAACTTCTTGGATCTGTAAATTGATGTCTTTTGGGAAGTTTTTAACCATTACTTCGTCAAATTTTTTCTGCCATAATTCTTGTCTCATTTTATTCTGGAATTCCAATTATATTATCTTAGACCATGTGAATTGTCTGTAAGGCTCTGTCAGTTTTTCTTCAATCACTTTTTACCTTGTCAATACCATAAAACCTTAACTGATAGTCAGACCAACAGTACTGACAGGCTGCAGGAGTTTGAATCACCAAAGAAGGATTACTTCATGTTCATTAAATATCACTGCATTTATGGAAACTTGAAGTCGAATATAAGAGGTGTGTGTGTGTAAGAGAGAGAGAAAGAGAAAAGAAAGAGAAAGAGAGAGGAAAAAAAAACTACGAAGAAAAGCAAGATCATAAACAACACCTAATTTAAGATAAAGACTACCTCCAAAAAAATGGGGAAGCAGGTAATACAATTGCAGAGGGTCTTCAAAGGCAATGACATGGTTCTATTTCTTAAGCTTATGTGGACCCCTAGATATTTATCATTATTCTTTAAAGAGCACACACGGTACAATGTGAACTTTTTGCACACTACATTATAATAAATTAAATAACACATTGAAAATGGAATTTCAAAGAGGTTTAAAATGAAGATTTCCTAGTGAAGAGGCAGATAAGTCAGAGAAAAACATTCTTTTCCTGAGTATTACTGTTTCATTATCCTGGACATAAATATGCAGAAGTATGAGAAATTGTCATCAAAGTTTTATTGTTTAATACACAATTTTCCTTACTTTAGCAAGAACATACATAGTCTTAATTGGTAAAAAAAAATAGTGTGTTTGATTACAGAATACAGCTTCATTTTTTCCTCCCTAACCATTCACATGGGGACTAGAACTTCGGTTTTTTGGGTTTTTTTTTCCTTCATAACTATTCACATGAAGATTAAATCTACACAAAGGCAATGTTAAAATAACCAGTTACCGTACAATAAAATATAACCAATTTTGTTCTACAGTATTCATAATGCCCTGAACTCATTTTGCTAAATAACTTTCCCATAAGTTGATTAATGCTTTTTCTTTGTATTTTAGACTAGGGTAGATATATCCTATCATATCCTGATATCTGACTGTTGTGTGTTGGAATTTTTTTTTTTCTAGTGCATGTCTTTTCTTCTTACAATATCTGTTGACATAGTTTTAGTGCTTTTTTAGCCAAGGGAAAAAGAAGTTAAAAAAAAAAGTTATCAGTTCTTTGGGTACAGTGCTGTGCTTTCTCTCTGAGGTGTTATTCTGATGACTACTATAGTGGTGACAGAGAGTAGAAGAGCAGCTAAGTGTCCTCTAATAAACTTAGCTAAGAACTATGACAAGCAATAGGCCGGGGAAAGTCACTGGAGAGGTCTGTGTTTCCTGCGTATTTTTCAGTGACAGGATTTCTGCTGTTTTTGTTAGGTTTGTGTTCCAACAGAGCTTGGCTGAAATCAGATCTTGATCAAGTTGGGAAAAGCTATTACACTGAGATATTGAACAGCATCACTTAAAAGAAAATGTTCTGGCCATTTAGAGTACAGTGTATGTTCAGGCAATTGGAGATTTGTTCCATACAGAAGAGAACTGGGCTGTGTTTTTAGAACATATTTGATTGAATATGAATATGTACAATAGAAAAATACAAATGTTCTAATCCTTATGTCTTTGCATTATAATTAGTATTTTTTACCTCAACCTGTGTCAAAGTAAAATAACTCCAGTCAAACTGTTTTTGTGGTACAAATTAAATTAACTTGATTCTAAAGTACCATGAAGTTTTTAACAAAATCCAAATATGGTTACATTTTGAATAAAAGATAGTCCCAAAGGTTGCTAACTGACGTCTTTCTTTCCCTCTCGGGAGAGTAATATCACTCTTCTAATTTTAGATTCTTCTTATTCCCATAAGGAAGAACATTTTGAGTTTAGATGCATATTCAGAATGATTGCTGCTAGCATTGAATTTGGTAAATTAATAAGGAACCGTTTCATAATCAAAATGACAATCAAAACTGATGTATCCGAAAGCCAAAAGTGTACTTTTTACAGTGACTCTATTAAAAGGGAGGTATTTTTTAAAAAATAAACTCAGAAGAAAACATTGGGAAAAATCCTATGGAAATGTGTTACCTTTCTTACCTAACTCATGATAAACTAATCACTTGCTTTAGAAATCATTTCAACTGTTACTATCATTTTACTTATATATCTCTCTTATCACTTAAAATTTCTACACTTTATTCCAATTCTCTTACAATTTTTTATCTCCTTATTGGGATATACATCCTTGAAAACACAATCTCGTAGCTTGTATTCAATAACCATTTTTTCAATTATTCGATGAAGGAATGAATGAGTGAACAAACGAATGAATGAATATTGCTATTTTGCGCACTTCCAAACCAGCTCTAAATAACTCCAACTGCATTGACAGAATACACCGTACCCATTGACTAACTACATGAAAGGAGTGAAGAAATTGAGGCAGATTCCAAAGCTTCCTGAATGAGCAAGTGAGGAAACAGGAGCTGCTAGAACAGTAAAAGTAGAAAAATGGACAATTTGGGATCTTGAATTTCTGGACTTCTACTACGTTGAGTATGAGTTAGCTATGGATATTAAGGGAACAATATAAGCTATTGAACAGAAAAAACATACTAGCAAGAGTATACATTCATTAAAGCAGCTTTGTGAGATCAGATAAGCAGTTACCCTACTCAGTCAGACTGAAAATTCATGTAGAACCTACTGCCTACTGAGTTTTCTTAATATGGCTTCGTATTCATATATATGAATATATCCATATTGCTTATCTATATTTTAACATTTTGAGTGTGTTTTGAACCCAAGTATGGAACATACATCAATGTTTATTAAAATCTATCTGATTTGAGTTGATGGATCATTCTTGGTTGCTGCAGTGTTTCAGGTCCTGATTCTTGTGTCAAGCCATTTTTTAATATGTCAAGAATCTGTTTCATCTACAAATTTGGTAAATAAACATTCGATGTCTTCATCAAAGAAATATATAAAATGTTGTGATAGATAGGAGAGATAAAAGAGTCTCTCCAGAAATTGTCTTTGACGCAGACATAGAGAATTGACTTGAGGACATGGGGAGGGGGAAGGGTAAGCTGGGACGAAGTGAGAGAGTGGCATGGACTTATATATACTACCAAATGTAAAATAGATAGCTAGTGGGAAGCAGCCGCATAGCATATGGCGATCAGCTCGGTGCTTAGTGATCACCTAGAGGGGTGGGATAGGGAGGGTAGGAGGGAGACACAAGAGGGAGGAGATATGGGGATATATGTATATGTAGAGGTGATCCACTTTGTTATAAAGCAGAAACTAACACACCATTGTAAAGCAATTATACTCCAATAAAGATGTTAAAAAAAATTGTCTTTTAATAATTTTTTTTAAAAAAGAAATTGTCTTTCAAGTTGATATTAATCCTTTTAATCAGGAACTTTGTTGTTATGCCAATCTAATATTTTATCAATCATCTACCCATATCTCACTATCTTGTCAAAAGAAGTCCCGTAAAATAGACTCAGACTTAGAAAACAAACTTATGGTTACCAAAGGGGAAAGGTGGGGGGGGGAGGAATAAATTAGGAGTTTGGGATTAACATATACACACTACTATATATAAAATTGATAACTAACAAGAACCTACTGTATAGCACAGGGAACTCTACTCAGTACTCTTTAATGACCTATATGGGAAAAGAATCTGAAAAAGAATAGATATATGTATATGTATAACTGAATCACTTTGCTGTACACCTGAAACTAACACAACATTGTAAATCAACTATACTCCAATATAAAATAAAATTTTTTTAAAAGAAGCTCTGTAAAATGCCTATTCCAGACATAATGGATTTTCTGTATTTTTGCTTGACCAGAATAGAAATTTTGTAAAAGAAAAAATAGGGTTATTTAAATACAACATATTCACATAGTACAGTATCATAAGCATCTACTATCATCTCTTTTTTGAGCATTCAAAAATCATATATTTAATAAACGGTTTTAGAATGGCCTATAGTCTATCATCAGTCCATTGACACATATTTCTTATCTTCCCAAGAACTTTATAAACTTAAAAAAGCCATGTATTCTGGATTATTTTGATTTTTTCACTGAGACTACTAAATAACAATGCCTTGCATATAGTAAAAATTTAAATAATACACTTTATATAAATAAATTTCATAAGCCTAGATTTAACAAAAGAAATAAGTTATGATCATCATCCTTCATTAAAATATGGGAGTTACTAGTCTGTGTGAATAAATAACACTTTGATTTAGTTTTTAAAAAACAGGTAGAGGCTTCCCTGGTGGCACACTGGTTAAGAATCTGCCTGCCAATGCACGGCACACGGGTTCAAGCCCTGGTCTGGAAAGATCCCACATGCCGCGGAGCAACTAAGCCCGTGAGCCACAACTACTGAGCCTGCGCGTCTGGAACCTGTGCTCCGCAACAAGAGAGGCCGCGATAGTGAGAGGCCCGCGCACTGCGATGAAGAGTGGCCCCCACTTGCAGCACCTAGAGAAAGCCCTCGCACAGAAACGAAGACCCAACACAGCCAAAAATAAATAAATAAATTTATTAAAAAAAAAAAACAGGTAAATATTGCATTAGATGAGCTTTTCATTTTAATGGACAACTGCTAAAGCTTCCATTGCTAAAACATGTATATTTGTTCATTCCATAAGGAATTCCAAATGTACATTTAAACATTACATTAAACTTGAAAAAATGTGACCATCATCTTCAAAAAATATATTTAATGCATTTTGAATTCACAAACTTCCCATCTGCACGTGCTTAGAAGAGCAGTATAAAACTCATTTGTGGACTGAAGTTTCCTTCAATGTAGTTTCTAGGAAGCCATTCATAAAATCACAGCTGCAGCTAATTTTCATTTCTATGGATTTTGCATTTGTTAGAAAAAGAGAAAAGGAATCATACTATTTTTGAAAGCCATACACAGAAATCTAAATTACATCATTTTAAGCATACAGATCTTAATAATTCACAAAATGGCAACTCATTATCCTTATTCTTAGGCAAAACTCTGATACATACTAGCATTCTATAATAGCCATTATATCTCTCTTCTTCACTGACCTAAATTTGGGAAAGTCACTTTGTATTCTGTGATATGCATATCTGACTGTCAGAATTTTCTGCCCAATTGCCTGGCTGGGTATTGCAATACAGAACTGGCCAGTAAACAATAATGCACAACTAATCCATAACCAAATGGTAAAAAATATATCATGCTCTTATCTATTACACACCTAATTTCATATCAAACACACAACAAAATGATACCACAGATTTTAGTAAAATCTGATAACACGTTTTTTTGTTTGTTCTGTGAAAGAATATGGATATAAGTTCAAGTCTAGATAAAAATGAATAATATACCAAGATACTAATAGAACTCTCAGATGTCACAATGGAAACGATACCTTTGAACAATCATGAGGAATTAGAAAGTGGTAGAAAGTTGGAGATGGGTAACAGTTATCTCTATTTTCATAAAGAAGGCAAACCACTGCCCACAAAAAGAATTGTTGATTCAGATTATAGTCAACATCATGATACGAAATGTCATTGCTAAAGGACATTCATATTCACATTGTATTCTTCTTAGCAGTGATACTTATTTCTGGCAATTATCTTTCGCTTTTCGGCCTGTACAACTTAGTAACTGGAGGATGACTCTGAGTAACTCCATCAAGAATTTATAATAATACGCTTTCATTAAAAAACAGAAAGGTGATTGAAAAAAAGGAATATATACTAGTAAAAAATAATTTGTAGATTAGTGGAGAAAATTTTTTAACAAATGACTATTTCTCAATTATGTATAAGGTACAAAAACTGGCCATTTTTGAAAAGTAATTTTATCATATGTAAGTACCAAAAGGGCAACAGATTAAGAAGCATAAGGGTATTAGTATTATATTAGAATATGTCCAAATTCCAAAATAAATTTAAAATATATACACAGTGATCACTGACTTGCTCTTTGACACTTCTGCTCAAATTTTAATTACACCTCAAGATCATCTTACATTCTTCAAGAGAAATCCATGAACAAGATAGTGGTTAACAGAGGCAGATTCATCCTGAAATTCTGCATCTGCACTTCAGCTAAGGGAAAGGTTGTTCTATAAATAACATCTTTAGTGAAATCTATCACATTTCTCTGAAGAACTGCAAAGTCTTCATTATATCTGACTTCTCCATTAATTTCCACAAGAGTACTTTAATGTTTGAGCAGTACTCCCCATCTCTCAAACTGTGAATTCATAATGCTGTTGTTGTTGACACAATTTACCTTAAAAAAAAAAAAAGCAGCAATGAACTAAAAAAAAAAAATACAATAGTCAACAAATTACCGTAGCATTTTATTTCAGCTGGAAGTTGAAGTTTTCCTATGCAATGTCGTTACATCTTGAAACCTTGCAACCAAGAAAACTACAATGTCCATAATATTATTTTATATTACTTAAGTATTTCTACCCATAAGTATAGTCAAGTAAGAGCCTTGAAATATGACCCTTGAATAAACAGAGCAGATTTCTATGACAAAGATATCATTGCATTTATTTTGTATTGGAAATGTCATGTCCAAAACTGTTTTTATTTATCAGGTCTTTGCTTTAAAGGAGGAATTGAAAGTAAGAGCTTACAAAGACACTGAGAAGGATTTGAAAAGTCTAGACACGTGCTATGTTTTCCTCATGCACTCATTTATCTGACAGAAGTAAAATCTCAGGAAGGTCATGATGACTACTGACAAAGCTTCTTTGACCAAACTTTAGTGGAGCATCTCTAAACTCTTTTCTCAAGTAGGTCCTGACTTTTGGACTTCTGTGTTCATTTTTTCATTGTCCAGTTTTAGCAAAAATCCTACTAAATCAATTTAGCCAGAATCCCACATCCTCGATATATGATCACTTTTGGAATCTGATCAAAGCCCTCATCTTCCACCACCTCCCAGGTGATGTCTGATTACTTTGGCCTGTCTTCAGCAAGAACCCTGTTAGGCTTATTTGGCCAGAATCCCCTCTTAGCCCTGATGTTTCCCTTTAGTACTTTTTTTTTTTTTTTTTAATTTTTAAATGGGCAAGATATTTTATTTATTTTTTTGAATTTTATTTTATTTATTTTTTATATAACAGGTTCTTATTAGTTATCTATTTTATACATATTAGTGTATATATGTCAATCCCAATCTCCCAATTTTTTATCCACTGACCCCCAACCTAACTTTGGCTGTATATCCCCATATATCCTTGTTGTATTAGGAACTGAGCTTCATCTCTCTTCCCTACTGCAAAATCTCATTTCAATAGTTCTTATACCTATGGTGATCATCCTCCTGAATAAAGTCAGCCTTAATTCTTTAACAAGAGTCATGAATAATTTTTTCTTTAATACTAATTGCAAAGCTTTATAGGTCTACCTTCAGAATTAGTACCTATGAACAGATGTTAAAGAGAGGTGATTTGGGTTCAATACAAGGATAAATGCATTCTGCATGACATACTGTATATGAAAAATGGAAAGCACTGCAAATGCAGATCCTCTTCATAGCAGACGGAGGCACACATAATGGGATATGATCTTAAAAGAAGATCACATAAGATAAGAATGATAAAGTTAATCACAAAGATATACCTGGAAGTATGCTGCAACTACCCTATCTTTAAGAATGGCAAGTAAAATATTCTGTCACTCCTATGAGTCCACTGCATTTGACACCTCTGCTTTTTCCCATCTACCTCAAATTCTTTCTGGACCCCAACATCCATGTTAGTTACAGGATCCCTGGCCTGGCCTCAGCCCTTGCCCTAGACCCCTGGCCTACCCCTGATTTCAACTTTTCCTACTCCATCTGACTCATAGCTCATAGCAACTGTGCCCAGCAGAGTCCAGATATGGCAAAAAGAAGTTTGAAACTTTGAAGGACTAAACAAGAAGCTGTTGTTTACTATCATTAACAAAAAGGCCCATTGAAATATGGAATAGGCACCCTCATGAAAGTGTGACTCCCAGGCAGTGAGTGTATAAAATTAGAGGTCAGAGATGTTGTAAAGGAGGTTTTCGGGTTAGGAGGAAGGTTGCGCTGGAAGACTCCTAGGTTCCCTTTCAATTTTAATGTTCTATTTTTCATGAATTTTATAAAATTTAATATATAAAGTTCTTATTAATCAAATGTAATACTCTCTTGCTCACAGTCTTTGAACTTAATGAAATTCAGGCTTAATCGAGAGGAAGGCTCTCAGCCCAGGGTTATCAAATTGCTTCTTTCCTACAGATCTTAAAACCAGGTTAACACAATAAACAAAAGCTATTTAGCTGGACACACTATAGTCTAATCCACCCTGTGGGGATTCAGAACGATCCTTAAGGTAACCAGCATGAAACCAAACAGAACAGCAATATTGGGCAAGGAGCTAATAAACTGCTCTGACTAATCAATGTGCATTTTGCTAAGGCCAATTTGATCTTAAAGATCCTCTGGTCTGACAAAATGTTTAACTTTTCTTAATAATATGTACATGAACATCTCATTCCTTTCTCTGCGTCTAATGGAGGCTCAGAGATGGGGATAGAGCTCAGGCATGAATAAGAGATTTCTTTACGGTTTTATAGCTGTTTTGATGAGCCTCCTTCAAAATGTCCCTACGGCAAAACACCCACATTAAAACACTCTGATTTGGAATAAACATGTTCACAATTACTATCCTTTAAAATCTTGCAAAATGTTCACCTATGTCACTTAAATTCTGGAATTCTCATTTTTTCTTAAAGAGACAATAGAAAATTTCAGAAACATTTTTATAACCATGTAACTAATATTTACCTATTTGACTCAGACTTTTGAATTCTTCTTCTTCGCTTGCATATAGCAGTTCAATATTATAAGTAGTATTGTATATCTTTAATTACTAATAAATAGACTGACTGCAATAAAAATCCAAAAAGTCAACCTCCTCCCATCCCTGTCAGTTCCATCTCCTCTGGCACTGGTCTATCACTCCTCTTCCCATAGACTTAGCACAATCTCCAATATCATTGAAAGTTTAGAGCCTTGTTCGTTTTAACCACCGTAAAGCTAGAAATAACAAATCTCCCTAATACCTCCCAATGTTGAATTCCAGGATTTGGGGGTTTTTGTTCTTAATTTGCTTTTTTCCTTCTCATTCTGTTTTCTTCAATGCAATGCACAGTGATCTAGAAACCCCAAATTCTCCAAAGTCCTCATGGAACCACTTGAATTTTTCAATAGGAAAGAATTGCAGCTTTTAAATCTTTTACTGTCAGCTAACTGTTTTTTTAGTGCTGCTGACTTTCCCTACTTGTCCTACATTATAGAAGTTCCAGTCTATCGCATACTTCTTCCAAATTGCTTGAAATGCCTTATCATTGCTACTGAGTCAGAAATATAGGAGTTTCTATGCATTATTATTATTTATTATTATGCTAAGTCCTTAGTAATAAACTGAAATTTTATGTCTATGATTTCATGTATATTTACATAATATTCATAATATTGGAAGTAAGTGATGACACAAAGAAAACTTCTACTTTAATATCATTTATAAAAATCACTGCATGGATGAAATATTATTGGGTAAAATAAATAACACTGGTTATAATATTTAATTAAGTATGGTACCTGAGCTTATCAGAATTGACTTTCTGCAGTATTGTATAATCATTAAGAGCACAGACTCGGGCTTCCCTGGTGGCGCAGTGGTTGACAGTCTGCCTGCCAGTGCAGGGGACACGGGTTCGAGCCCTGGTCTGGGAAGATCCCACATGCCGCGGAGCAACTGGGCCCGTGAGCCACAACTACTGAGCCTGCGTGTCTGGGGCCTGTGCTCTGCAACAAGAGAGGCCATGATAGTGAGAGGCCCGCGCACCGCGATGAAGAGGGGCCCCCGCTCGCCACAACTAGAGAAAGCCCTCGCACAGAAACGAAGACCCAATACAGCCAAAAATAAATAAATAAAATAAAGTGTATAATTAAAAAAAAAAAAAAAGCACAGACTCTAGAGACAGACTGCCGAGGACTCAAATACCACCCAGCTCCTTCAATTACTAACCACGTGACCTTAAACAAGTCACTTAACCTTCTTGCGCCCTGGGTTCTGCCTCAGTATAATTGGGATACCAATTATGCCTATTTTACATGGTTGTTAAGAGATTAGGTGAGTTGATATATGTTATGGGCTGAATCGTGTATCTCAAAATTCATACATTGAAATCCTAATCCCCAGTAACTCAGAATGTAACTACATTTGGAGCTAAGATCTTTAAAGAGGTAATTAAGTTAAAATGAGGTTATTAGAATGGGCCCTAATCTACACGCCAAGGAGAGTCTCAGGACTGAGAAGAAACCAACCCTAGTCTTCAGAACTGTGAGAAAATTAATTTCTGTTCTTTAAGTCATCCAGTTTGTGGTATTTGTTACAGCAGCCCTAGCAACCTGATAAAACATACTTAAGTACTTGGTAACTGCTACATAACTGCATGCTTTTATTCCAGAATTTATGTTTGCACGTGTTCACTGCTTAATATCCACTTAGTGCATGGTCTCAACCAAAACTACCACAAACATACAAATGTGTTCATAGTGCTTCTTGTACTCAAATTTAGGAAAGGGGGCATCTGGAAAATTTTAACTTTGAAAAGACTATTTGTTCATGGCACACACCTTACTGCTATAGGATATTTCGAACATTGGCTCTGAATTTGGAACTAGGCTCAGAGCACAATCACTACAGACCCTTTCAAAGTACCCTTGGCACTCTAGTCAGTCTAAACCTATTGAGAGTCTGACACAATCAAGAAAAATAAGTGGGCTCTCTTTCCAGTGGCTTCCATTTCTTTCTAAGAAAGGCAGTTGAGTGATCTACCTTTAAATAAAACAAAACCAAATAATCTTTATTCTAGCCTTTCTGCCTGGAGAAATCAAGCAGGATACAATGCCATCATGATAGCAATGATAATCTTTTCCTGATACTTGTATGAAAACCTTTTTTTAAATGTCTACCAGGAGACCATTCCCAAACTATGTTATGTTTCAGTGATTGCTAAAATGAAAGATAAAGTAATAAATTTAACGTGTGTGAAAGATCAAAAGTGATATACCCTTGTAGGTAAAAGGCATTCTCTTTCAGAATGCACTTGTCCTCCAAATGCTCTACTATAAGATAGAAAAATCACTGTTAGGACTGTTTATTCTGTTTGAAGGATGGGGCTAAATTATTTCAACAAAAATTTGTTTAGTTTATAATCACAATAATCATGTCAAAAGAAACATTGTCATATTAAATTTTATTGGGTAATTTACTAAGACATGAATGCCTGTAATTTCTAAATGGTCATATTTAATAACTAACCATTATGTAGGTAATTGCAAATATGCATTTACAAGTAGGGAAACCATTAAATCTTGTTTCCAAAGTAAGACAACTTTGAAAAATGAAAGTGAGCCCTAAAAATAATGAAAATTATCTATTTTTGAAATATTTATATACTGATAATAAATTGGTTTTATTATATGGATGGAACTAAAAATAGTCCTACCAAATTATTTTTGAAATAAAATTATTTCTAACAAATAAAAATAATGCATGTACATTAATGAAGAAAATTAAAGTGTCTAACATTTAAAAACTAAGTAGAATAATAATTTTTGGTACATACTCTAATCTCTGTATCTGAGTCTAATATATATCTAAGTATTGATCTGAAGACGGTTTTGTAATACAGTCATATTGTTTTTTATGTTTCCTTCAATGGTTCATTTTATGAAAAATTGCTTGTACTTTTTATTAACTTTTTTCAATAGACTACAAGTTTTTTAATTGAGAAAAAAATCTCTTTCCATTTGCTAAGACATCTGCTAAGCTCATATCAAATCCTGATAATTTTAGGATATTCTGAGTTTTTCATATCAAAAATGTATAACTCTTTCAGCCCGAATATTTTTGCAAGTCCTATCTCTCTGCCTCTACTCAGAGTGCCTTTCTTCAACAAATATTTTGAAAAGAGAAAACATGTCAAATCAGTTGTATGTTAATGATCCTTTTGAGTGTTTCACCAAATTTATATTTTGTAAAATTTCAAACCTTCCCACTTTTATTACACTCTGGTATAAAAAAAAAAAAAACAAATTTTAAGTAAACATAGAAACTCCATCCAAAATTATTCACACAATGCAAGATATTCCAAAGCTTTTCAGCTATCTCCATTTAATTTGTTCAGTTATCCTTGATTTTATAGGAAATCTTAAGGTGTTCCTCTTTACAAGCTTTATTTTTAATAATTTCTATTAACTGAAAGTTTCCAAATGAGATTTTTGGCATATCATTTGTCAAAAAATTTGATTAAATTTCCAACTGATTTTAAACAAAATGCAAATAAAATTTAGAAGACTTACATTAGCAAAACATTCAATACCATTATGACACTTAGGTTGATTTCTAAAGTCATTCTTCAAAGGTTAACATATTTGATAAATCAGACTCGAGTGGCAAATAAAAAGAGAATATGTGTATTACCAAGATGAAATATATACTTTTATAATTAATACTGGATTCTTCACTATGGTATAATAAAGAGTTTGACTGGCCTTTGTCCCAGGATCCTGGGAACTCAAGTAATAGGAGTGCCTGTGTTATTTATGAGCACCTTGCATCACACCTGAGTTTATACTAAGGCTATTACTCAGGCTGGGAACTGGTCATCAGAAAGATCAACCAGGTGATTAGAGGGATGGGGCTTTAAGCCAGTCTGACTTCCAGGGAGGGGAAGGGGGTTGGAAATTAAGTTCAATCACGTAGGCAATGATTCAATGTTTCAGTCCTTCATGTCTACCTAATGGAACTTCAGCAAAAATTTTAGACACCAAAACTTCCTGGTTGGTGAACACATCTATGTACCTGGAGGGTGTTGCTTCCTGATTCCTTGGGGAGGAACAGGAAGACTCTGTGTTTGAGACTCTCCCAGACCTTCTCCTATGTGTTTCTTCATTTAGCTGGTCCTGATTTGTATCCTTTAAAATAGAACTGTAATAAGTACAGTGTTTTCATGAGTTCTATGAGTCATTCTAGAGAATTATCAAATCTGGCGGGGGGAGGGGGGGCGGTCATGGAAACCCCCAGACTTGTGGCCAGGTAGTCAGAAGTACTGGTGGATTAAGGGCTCCCAAATTTGTGGCTGGCATGTGAAGTGACAGCAGTCTTGCTGGGTTTCATGTTCTTAAACCTATGAAGTCTGACGCTAACTCCGGTGATGAGCATCACAATTGCATCAGAGTGCACGCAATCACACACATTTTGCGGTTTTCTTTTCCTATTATTATCTCTGTATGTATACATGTCATAGAGTGTATTTCCAAGCTGCTTTCTCTGAATATCCATCAGCAGAATGATATCAGAGAAAAGGCCCTCGGAAAGTCTGTTGACTTGAAATTTAGGCGAATTTTACACACACACACACACACACACACACATCACAATAAGAAGCTATGAATGAATATTTGAGTAAAAAATAACCACAAAGGTAATTGCTTTGAGATGAAACCTGTGATTTGGAATATTAAGAAAGTGAGAATTGCCAAAATGAAAGTAACAGAAAAACCAAAAGGAGAAGTATCACATTTCCTTCCTACAGATTACCTCAGAATAAAAATAAGCTTAATAAATGACAAATACTCTTGTGTAGATCACACTTCATATAATTTTAATGATTTCCTAACACCAGTGGTGACATATTGTTTTCTGGATGGGCAAATAATAAAAGGCAACACCAATTTGATTAAACAAAATAAATAAGGTATGTGATGAATCGTGTAGAACTAGAACTTGAAGAGAGGAAGAGTATACTGCATTATAGCATAATATTGCATAGAAGAATACAGTACTGTAACAGTTTAGCTCAGGGAAAAATTCATATGAATAAAATTAAGTATTTTGATGGCTTTTCCTTAAACTCCCTTAATCAACCTAGGGTAAATGATTTAATCTTTAACATACCTAGATTTATTTTTATTTTTATACAATGAATTTATGTAGTAAATTTAAGTTATGTAGTGAAATCCCTATATTACTATACTTCTCAATTGAACATATGCTGAAAGTAATATAAGATTTACAAACATAAGAATTCCTACATTTTTAGGAGCCAGATTTAAGAATTCTTAAATCAGGAAATTAAGAGAATATAAATTATTCCTGCAAAAATTACAATAACATTTCACATTAATTCATAAAAAAATTTTGAAAATGTTATAATTACGCTTTTTAGGAAATTTATGATAACTATTTATGAACACTCATCATATGCCAGACACTTTTTATAAGGTTTCTTATAAACATTATCTAAAATCCTACCAATAATCCTGCAAGGTAGGCCTTTTGATCTCTATTTTACACATGAATAGCTGAATCTCAGAAAAGGGAGCGGCATACCAAAGAATATATGGCTCTGAAGTAGCAGAAAGGGAGATTTTAACCCTGGTCCCTCTGCCTTCAAAGCCTAAGCCCTTTAAGTTAATTATACAGGTATTTTTTCCTATTTCCTATGAGTTTTGTTCCAATTTCTCTCTAGGTTAGTTTAATTTTTACTTGGTATTAGGTGTTCTTCCATCTCTGCCCGTGTGTTAGAGCATCTTTTTTAGTTGTGAACGTACAAACACATAAGGCCCCTGGGCAAAAGTATTGGTCTCACCACTGACCATCTGTATCCTCAGACTCACTCATATATATAGTAAAATTCTAATCTGACAAAAGATAATTTGTTAACTAATCAAAACTTAAACACTCAGTTAATTTAACTTCATTCTGCTCCACAATGACATTTTAAATGATTAATCCCCTTCTGGTACCTCACAAATGCATCTCCCACTCAGTATAAGTACTCTGAACAAGGAAATTAAGAGCGGATGCACCCACAGGAAACTCTTACCTCCAACTCCAAATGCCTATTCTACCAAAAATGTCATGTCCACATTAAAAAAAAAAAAAAGTCAATATGTTTTCTTGGCTGCTTTAATGGTAGACTCTTAAAATAGCAATTAATTATGTTCTGACTATACAGTCCTTTAAGCAAGTCTCATGTTATAAGAGCAAATATTCCAAGCATTATTTTCCTAAAATAAGCTTTCCATAATTATCCGTAGTAAGGAACATGAGATGATAAAAAGGAATCATCTCAGATAAACAAGGGACAGGTGGCAGCTTGCATTACATCTGGTATTAATCTGTATCAGAGGGAAAGGGAAGAAAAGACAGCAGAAGAAAAACATAAAGAGACGTGTAAGGCACAATGGAGCTACACATTTGTACTTGTTAAAAGCTTCCTTTCTTTCTCTGCCCTGTAAACTAAAAATACCCTATAAAATAGCCCAGAGTAATTATCTTGTCAGAAGAATCTTGTAAGTATTATAGTCAAATTAAATTGAACTGAAATTTATCATGGGAAGAAGATACCAGAAAAACAATGAAAATGTAAATTAAAATTGAGCTGTCAGATTTAAGGGTCAATCCAATGGAACTGACAATAAATTCATGAGTTATGATACACAGGGTGGGTATTTTCTCCTTCGATCCCTCGAATCCTCTGCTACATTCCTTAATGTTCTATCCAGGTGATAGTATCAAATTCATTATAGATTTTTTTATCTGCAGAAACAAATGGGAACAATGAATGCAGGAAGTGTGATCATTAAGCTGACATCTTTTCCGGCACATATTCATTCTGTACCCTTGGGTGGCCTCACAAAACTAACTGACATAAGACAAATGATTTTCTCCTTCGAATATATTTGTGTGTATGATGCTTGTTCTACCATCACTAAACAATGTTGTAATGCAGAAGACAGTTTCTTTGAGGAGTAATATCTTGCATGCATAGGAATCAACTTATTGTAAGATTGTTAAAGTGTTATAAAAATAATAAGTAAGCATTCTATTTGATAAGATCAGTCAGTTTAAAGACTGCCTTAATTGAACCTGATTTAAAACCTTGAGAGAAAATTACTGTGAAGAATATTCTCATTCCGGCAACAAAATAAAACTGAATTGCATTCTTGGCATAAATTGATACGGTGTTGGAATGAGTTGCAGAGAAGCAGCAGAACCTGAATGCTGCTATTTCATTGTGGATCTATTAAACTGAAAAGCTCTCACAACAGGTCAATGTTATTCTCTCTCCAACAGAAGCCAGTGTTGATCCTATCATCTTAACAATGGAATTACTAATTTTTTCTGCATCTCTCCCAATCTGAGATTCTATTAACACCAAGCAGTATAATACCACCTTAATCCTGCACGTGTATGACGCTCCTTTTTTGACCTCTATAATTAGTCATCCCTTTTTCAAGAATGAAATAGGCCTAATAACTTAATTTGGGGAAGGTAATTATCTTAAATAATAACACTCTCTTGCCATTATTCTCCCACATTTATAAAGTCTACAAGTTAATATTCAAACGCTTACTTTTCATTACTCAACAATTTTCTGCTACTAGGTACTTTAATATTTCAGTGTAGAGAGAAGTTTTCTACTTAAATTATACAAGGAAGTCACAGTTATATTTCCATTTATCTTAAATTACAATATTAAATTTTTCATCAAGTGTTTTTAAATAGCCTTGTCTCAAAGGACAACTACAGATTTATAAATCAAAATCCAGAATAAAAAAGGGTATACTGACACAATTCAAATCAGTAATCACAAGGTGGAAACTGATAATAATTTTTCCCAAAGAAAAAGAAAAGAATAAAAAAAGAAGAGTACTGAGGCAGACTAAAATAAAAGATTCTCTTGATGACAGGCACCATGCCTAAGTGGAATTTTCCCATCATAACGGCTTTCTGTAAGATTAGGCCTCCCGTACTCTGGGGTGGGTTTCTCCCTATGAGGGAAAATGCCTGAGCAAGAACTCTCAGGTAGTTTCCTGTGCAACTAATACTAGCTTTACAAAAGCAGAAAGCCTTTGAATAAGGACACATCAATGTTGGGGTAAGCCATACACACCAATAGTAAAACTGTCTATCTGTCCCCCTCATTGTTATTTTCTCTCTGATGCAGGTCGAGAATAACAAAGAACTCAGGCCCACCCTCAAGAGGAATTGAGTTGCTGCAGATTTGTCCCCTTGTAGCTCATGAAATGTTTCAAGATTTAATATTATTGTCCCTAATTCATAAGGAAATGTCACTTAATTGCTTTTAAAATTATGCATAGCATACAAAAGAATTAAGACAATCAAGATGAGATAATTGCATTAAAATGGAATTGAAACATACTGATCAGCACTGTCTGCCTTACAAAAATTTCTTCCTCTTTTTTGGTCTTCCTCTCTTAGTACCTCCCTTCCTTCTTCAAAAATTATTCCATACCTACTATGTGCCAGAAACCGTTCTTGGCTCTGAGAATGCAAAGTCAAACAAAGACTGCTCCTTTTTCATATAAAGGAGAGGAGAAGCTTGGTAATAGAACAAAGTCTTGCAGGGTGAAAGTGCTGTGATGAATACCCACAGGAGGGAAGGAGCTGAGGGAGTAGAGAGCAGGGTAGCTCTGAGCTGTCCTCAGAACTAAGCATTGGCACGTAGAACTAAATCTTAAGGATTAACAGAGGTTATCTAGACATGGAGGGCGAGGGAGAAGACAGCATTTACTTTAGGCAAAAAAAAAAAAAAGTGCAAAAAGCATGATGGCACAGAAGAACACAGCTTCTCAAAATGACTGAATTGGAAAATGTGCTCTATGGAAAATACCCACTGAAAAAGAGTCCTCATCTAGCACAGCACCTGTCAACCCACTGAGGGTAAAATTGAGTTCTAACTCTGAACCCCACTGAAAACAGCCATTTTTACTGTCCTTGACATGTTTTTAAAATGAAACTGGATTCTGGATTCAGCCTTCTTGGCATGATTCTTAAAAGTCTATTCCATTTTCTTGCATTCAATATGACTACGTATTTATACCTATACCATCTCTATTCTTACTTTCATATATAACCAAAAAATGATTATGGTACTTAAATGTTCACTGAAAGACTTGCCCAAAATTATATTGTCAGTAACGACTTAAAACCAGTATTATCCTAATACATGATCGGTCTTTCTTTCCACTACACTCATGTGTAGCCAGTTTTTTTGCTTTTGTTTTTGTATTTGCTAGCTCTACAATTTTATCATTGTCATTTGTAACTGTACATTGAAAAAATCATTTTTAGAAGCTTTTCCCCTTCTTAAACTACTTTTGTATCAGATTTTTTTTAAAAATTACATTTTGAACAAAGTCTTTTTAAAAATATTTGATCTTTGGTTAGCTCTTTACCTTAATAAACAGGATTGTATCATGAACACAATCCAGTCATCCCTGTATGATTTAGGAAAGGAACAAGGCTTTGGGTTAACTTCCTGATAGCATTCATTTTTTTTTTTAATTATTAAGAGCAAAAGTTGGAAAAAACATAGTAAGTTGAACCAAAATAGTACTGGTCACAGAACAACCCCTCCATACCTCAGTTTCTTCATCACTTAATAGGCATACTAAAAGTGCCCAATGCACAGTTATTGTGAGAATTAAATTATTTAATATGTGTAGTTCAGAAGATTTTTTAGAAGTGCACAGAGTAAGCATGTATTAAATGTTAGTAATTTTATTATTATTATTAATTTTTAAAACAAATCATATTAAGGACTCTACCATCCACTAAACTGGTAAGCAAAACAAAACAGAAAAAAAAATTTTAATGTATGCTTTAAAATCTTAGAAGAGTTGGGACAACCAAAGAATTTTTACTCAAAACATTCTTTTTAAAAAAGTAGCTTTATTTTTAAATTATGTAATTCTGAAGATTTGGCCATGTGGAAAGATAAATTTATGTTTTAGAAATGCATTTTGGAAATTCAGAAATGTTGGTAAGACTGTTAATGTACAGCTCAAAGTCTGTTTGACATGTGAAACCTCAAGACTTACATGAGTTCACACTTTAAAACCTCAGTGTATAACTTTTCACCACGTTTAGCCTTATATTTAATTTATTTCTTTGATTAAACCTCATATTTTTGTCCTGGTTGTTAATATTTTACAACAAAAATAAAAACTACTCATTATAAAGTTCTTCAGTAATATATGATTTATCTAATTTTCAGTCTTTTGCCTGTTCTCATAAAATTCAAATATTCAGTTTTTAAGTGGATACAACATTATATCTGTCTTACTATTGTCAATGGAAGCTTAAGATTAGCAAGTACAATTTTAATTAATCTATATTTTTTTCAAGGTGGTTATGTGGGCCTTTTATTGTTAAAATTTGCTTTGGGGCCAAAAATAAGGCATATCTTCTTATGCTAGTATATTCTAATGACATACAGAGGATGACTGATTTATATAACTTGATGGTAAAATCAAAATTTTAACTACCAAATCTTCCAGACAGATTTGACTAGTAGCAACCCATTGACTGAAGTAAGGAATTTGCAGGTGCTTGCCAAATGAATTATCTAAAGTTGTGCTATAAAGTGTTAGTGTGAATTAAAATTCTATCACTATTTTTAATTATCAAAATTATATTTTATTTTTAATTATGTAAGCGTAACGATCTTTTATCCATATTTAATTCAATCTGATATTCTTTCTTTCCCTCCCTTCCCTCCTACCCTCTCCCTTTCTCTATTCCCCCACCACCAGGCAATTTTTATTGCATCTTTAAAAGCTGCTTTAAATTCTTCTGTTGTCTCTGTTTGTGTTTCTTTCATTTTACATTTTCCTAGATTCCATGTCATCTAGAGCATGGAATCCACTGACACATTCATTTTTCATCTTATCCCCTCCATGGTTATCAGGACAGCTAATGTATTATTAAAAGACTTTCAGCAATAGTCTTTTCAGCAGCATACTAGCTCTCCAGTTGGGAGAGAAACTTTAGTGAAGCAATAATTAAAATAGAGATAAGGCATTCTACTGTTGCTCTCATGGTTTACATAGAAGATACGGAAATCAGCAGACCAAATATCTTCTACACCCGATGTCTAAAGCATTACTTAGATCATACAACTAACTTTTATGCCTACATCCTTTCCACCCTAAATTGTAAACCAGATAGTTGAATTGGCCTAGCTATAAGCAAAATAAAACAGAACAAAACCCAAAATACCTGACATTATTATTGCTTTAATTTTTAAAAGAGTAAAACATTCAGAAATCCAAAGACAAATTGGAGACTAATTCTTTGAGGGTTTTATTATCTTTATCCTAAAGTTATTTAATGTTTCTAGCACAAATGTACAAAGAAATTTAATGTGTAAAAAACCACTGAGTATATTTCAAAGTCTTGTGTGATAATTTGTCCTTGTGGCAAGTATCCTCTTTCTTCTGTCATGCTCACATTTTATACTCCTGGAATTAGCATTGATGAGGATATTGGGCAACCTTGCTCAATTGATAATCTAAATATTTGCTCTGTTTGTATTGTTGAATAAAACAGTGCAGAGGGCTATTTGTGTATTTCACCTTTCAATTTGGTCCATATCGGCACTGATTTAAATAAGTAGTCCTGAGTTCTAGTGCCTCTTGCTTCCTATAGCAGGCACAACTGGTTGTCCAATTACGGCCAATTCCTCAGTCTTTCCTAAGGGCATGGAGAAGCTGACTCCATTGGTGTGTCCACAGGTCCTCATGAATTCATATGAATCCAGAGTAGTGAACAAACCTGGTACCCATTCCCCTGTCAGTGACTGGTGTAAAATCGAGCATGTGGGGGAGCTTTCATGTATGTTTCTTGAAAATATCTCCAGACTCTGTAAAGAGAACCAGAGAAGCTATTTTTCTCTTTCTTCTGGACATTATATTACCTGGAATTTCTGCACCATTTTGTGTCCCAAGGCAAGCTGGACTGAAGACCAAAGCAGACACATTAAGGATGGTGGGGCTGAAAGATGACATAAAAGAACTTGGATGTGTGATGAGGATTTTGAGTCACTGAATTAATCAATTCCATTCCTGCCCTATCTCAGGATATCTACTATGAACTATAACAAATATCTTAATTTTAAAGTCAGTAAGAGTTATGGCCATTTGCATTTTATTTACTAATGTATTTGAAAGCATGCAAATGCCTTTCTCACTAGGCACTGTGGCATTTGATCCAATTAAAGCAGAGAAGCCTGTTTAAGCCGTGACATATTTTCCACTCTCCCCTCCATTCTCTTGTAGAGATGATATCCATTGTTATCTTTCACTCAGATATTCCTCACTGTAGAAACTTTTTTGACAACTAATTAATATTAGAGGATAAGTAATAAATACACACCCTTCAAGAGACACTTCCTTTCTCACAGGGGACTTTAAATCAGACCTTAACCAATTGAACATCTAATTGAAGAATTACAGGAATTGTGAAAGACTTGGAAGGACTTCTCTTTGTCCTTTAATATTATCCCAATGGTATCTACATATTTAGTCTATTCCTTGGCCTTAAAACTTCATTCTGTCAAGAGTCCGCAAAATACTGTAAAGAGAATGAACTTAGACATCTTGCAGTCTACTCAGGGCTAATATACTAAGGATCCATTCATTTGGAAAATATCTGCAAATATTTCTCCCAAAAAAGCATGGCTTTGTCGTTTTCTTATGGGTGGACGTACAACAGTTGCATTTCAGCCTATGTATAGCCAAGCTTTGTTTAATTGGAGAAACGTTTATTCACTTTTAATGGTGAAATTATCACATATAAAAGACTGTTGATAAAGAATTTCAAGGACTAATAATTGACTCAGGACTTATTGATTCATTCAACAAAATCATGAGCACCTGTTATGTGCCTGGCACAAATTTGGCTGCTGGGGATACAGCATTGAACTCAAGTCATTGCCTTCATGGATGGACTATATAGGGATGTGAGTGGGAGGAAGAGATAAAATAAGTGCAATATATAATGTCAAATAGTGATTAGTGATACAGAGAAAAAAATGCAGAAAAGTAGAATAGGGAGTGTGGAGATAAGGAAAAGGGCTGCTTTATTTTTTTTTTTTAACAAAAAGAAGGTCAAGAAAGGCCTTCTTGAAAAATGACATTTGGGTAAACACCTGCATTAGCAATTGCTGTGGCATGTTGTGGAAAATATTTTTGGTACACAGGTATTCATGCTTGATAGTTTGATGACAGGAGCTTGTTAGCTTTAAGAAATTGCCATGTGCATAATAGTGTCTATGCATATAAAGTCTCTATTCAAATTTCCCAATAGAACTTCAGCTTCAAAATATTTAGAATTTAAGTCATCTTCTCCCAAATCTATTTCTCCTTTCTCTCCTCTTACAACTTAGTATCGTACACAACCACCTATGCATTTCAGTTAAAAAAATCAGGGCATCATTAAGAAAGCCTTCTTCTAACTCATCTCCCAGGCCTACAAAAGTGTTATCTCATCAGGGAAGATGCATTTTCTACTGTCAAAATCCCATTGCTAATATTATCTGTGAACTTCCTTTATCTTTTTGTTACTTTAAAATTTGCTCATTGTGTCACAGAACTAAAACCAGTAACAGAAGAAAAAAATGGTTTTGTGGGGCTTCCCTGGTGGCGCAGTGGTTGAGAGTCCACCTGCCAGTTCAGGGGACACGGGTTCGAGCCCTAGTCTGGTAGGATCCCACATGCCGAAGAGCAGCTGGGCCCGTGAGCCACAATTACTGAGCCTGCGTGTCTGGAGCCTGTGCTCCGCAACGAGAGAGGCCGCGATAGTAGGAGGCCCGCGCACCGCGATGAAGAGTGGCCCCCGCTTGCCACAACTGGAGAAAGCCCTCGCACAGAAACCAAGACCCAACACAGCCATAAATAAATTAATTAATTTTAAAAAAAAAATGGTTTTGTGTGCTACTAACAGGAATAGCGCCTTCCAGAAATAGACTCGCAGAATGCTCCCCAAGTGCCATTCCATTCACTATAGTCTCTTTCAGAAAAAAACTATGTGGATTGAAAAATGTTAAGATGATTGATTCAAGATATCTATTACTTCTGATTGCTAACATTTAGCCTTGGGAAATTACATTCTGAGTCATGTTTTAAGAACTAATAGGTGAAGTTTCTGGAAAAAAAATGTATTTATATTGTAAGAAATGTTTTCAGGATTTGTGTTTTAAAAAACCATTAAATGAGGTTTCTGAACAACAAAAAAAGTATGTATTTATAAGAAATATTGTAAGATCTTGTCCTATAATATTAAAATTTGTAAGTATCACTTAAATTTAAGATAAGTAGATGCTCAGTAGCACATGGTCAATGGAACAGCTTACAATTGATCATTAAATGTAACATTCCATTTGAAAATGCCATTAAATAATAAAAATTAATTTTTGCTATTTATGATGCCATGAGGATACATAGCTATTACAGCTGAAAAATATTTACATAAATTCTTCCAAACTCCCCAATTAGTCCATCTTCCAGACTCTTGAATCATCCTGAACCTAATCCTTTACCTCTCCCATCCCCAAGGAAATATGCTAAGGTATTTTTTTCTTGTATTTAAACTTAAAGTAGTCTTAATGTTATGTCATGTTTTTACATGTCTTTGTACCAAATTAATGACTAACATCAATATTCTCTCCCTGAATCTACACCTTTATTTTGGCTCGGTTGGAGTATCACGAAACTATTTACTGGCCCGTACTCTCACTTCAAAGACACTTAATTGACAAATATTATTAACTTGCTAGTACAATTAGAGTGTTGTGGAAGATAAATAAAATGAGTAAAATTACTCTTCCTTTCAATGTTGTTACAATATAATATATGAAAAAAACATACAGAGAAATTATAGCAACATGAATGGCATATGCAAGAATTCCTAGAGGTCAGAGGAAGATGAAATTCTTCTGGCTGGGATCATCCAGAAAGCTTAACAGAGGTGGTAACATCTATGCTGGGCCTTGGTGGTTAGATAAAACTTTAAAATGTCAAGATGGGGAGTTAGCTGTGCCGTGTCATATTGTATTTGGTTAAATGTACATAAAACTAATTTCACAAATTATCATGTATTCAATTTGCAAAACATCTTATAATTTTAAATATATTCACATAAGGATGTTGAAAGTATTAAATTATAGGCCAAGCATATATATTTTATAACGATTACTTATATAAAAAATAATGCTCAGTTTTACAAAAGATTCTGCCTCCAGTCCTTAAGTAGCAAATCTTCATATGGATAAAACAAATCATTTAAAATATAATTAACATAACTTTCTAGTTATATTAAAATTTATATTGACAACTAATATGTAAATTATAAAATGAGCTTGGAAGGACTCTTCTCTCACAAGTGTGGTAAGGAAAGATTACTTGTTTTCATTGCTATTACTTTTCCCTGTTTGTCCTTTTGGATGACCCACCATTGGGTCCTGAGAAACCAAATGGGATGAACAGGCTCTAATGGAAGCCCAAATTAGTACAGCAGAAGGCCTCTCCTACAGGGCTCACAGGAGTACATCAGGGATGTCAACACCAGGCTCTGAGCGCCTTCCAGGCAGTGATTAGGTGGTCTCTTCTTGGCAGTGAATATAAATTGACTTTAGATTCAGGCTTGACAGTAAAATATCTGAAGCCTTTTGACCTCACACACAGCACATATTGTTCCTTCCTTGTTGCCATAGAGAGGAAAAAATGGAAAATGCACCTAGTCAACCCCACTCCAGTGTGTTCACAGCTTTATTCCAGTGTTTCTAGGAAGCATTAGATAAGAGTGGGAGGTGGTGAGGCAAAAGTCCTACAGTGTCACACTGTCTCTGTAGTGCCACACTGTCTCTCAGCCAATTTTGGAGACTGCATGACTCCTGAATCATACTAGCTCATCAGTACTGAGCATTTGTTTTTCTAAACAGGCAGTGTTCTAAGTGCTTTACATGTACTAACTCACTTAAATTCTCCCTGAACTCTACAAGGTAGATACTATTAATAACCCCATTTTACAGGTGAGAATATGGAGGCACAGAGAAACTAACTTGGCCAATGCTGCACAGCTAAAACAACAGGGTTGAGATTCAAACGTGCCAGTTTTGCTCTAGAAAAAAGAGTAAAGTAGATATTCTTGTTATTCTGAGATGGAAGGAAAGATACACAA
The DNA here is from genome assembly GCF_028021215.1 of Eschrichtius robustus. Classification (NCBI taxonomy): domain Eukaryota; kingdom Metazoa; phylum Chordata; class Mammalia; order Artiodactyla; family Eschrichtiidae; genus Eschrichtius; species Eschrichtius robustus. Next base: position 37,690,251 of record NC_090825.1, read on the forward strand.
AACAAAAATAATACAGTAAATTAAAAGTGACATCTGAGTTACATGCCCACTATACTCTGTTGCCCTTCAGGACTTATCAGTATATGCAACTAATTTTTTGCAGATGTTATTTCATGACTTCAAACTTCCCGAATTAGCCTATCATATCTAAAAGGATGTTTTTAAACCAAATTTTATTATTTGTCTATTACATATAAATATATGTTTATAAAAGCTAGTCTAGTAATTCAATACACACAAAACTATTAAATAAATAGAGGAGAAATAAGACATGAAGTTACTAATTTTAAAGCTTGAAGTTATCCTAAAAAATCAGTCCAATCCTCAAAGTCGACAAATGCAAAACAGAAATGCCACGTTACTGATAGTCAAATAAACTCCTCATAGCTGATTTGGGTCAGTCTTTTTTCCTCTATACCAAGCTGTGGGGTATAAAGTCATATTTTTCCTACAGTCATCATCAAGTTCTAGGTTGTAAACTACCTCATAAGTTGGGCCCACTAACACCAACTCAGACAATCTCCCATGTCCTGTCTCAAGGCACACACAGAGAGTGAGCCCCTTCCCTTCCTCCCTTTGATCATGTTTCTGTCTCCTACAAATGCCTGCCTGGGTCCCTCAAAAATCCTGCAACAAAATTAACAAAGAGTGAAATCATCAAGGGGAGAATTTAGCTGTAGATGGTACTCAATTAAAACAAAAAGAGCACATACACAAAAAAGGAGGAAGTTAAATAAGTGCTGATTTACAGTTGAGTTTTTAATTGTTCACATTACAAGTCAAGGCTTAGATACTAGATACAGAAAGAAACACAAAATATTTTTATATTTTGGAGGGATGAAAGGTATACCACATCAAACTGAATGATAAATTCAAAGAAATCTTTGAGTTGCATATGTACAGATAAAAGAGGAGGGGAAAAAATATGACGGTCTTTGTTTTTTGTTTTTGTTTTTACAACAGTGCAGCCATGGGGTAGAATAAGTGAGAGAACTTCTCATTGTGGTAAAGGATTAATTTATATGACATAATGTACCTCTATAGGTTGACAGTTTGCCTTTTGCACTGATAAATCGTAAATATGCTAGCAGTCAGAAGAGTAGATAGCCTTTATGACCACGTTCCTCTGGAATATTACTTGATAGGTGTAGACTAAGGTGTCCTATTTAAAGCCAGGATCCTGCTGACAGCTTTAAAGATTCAATCCATACAACAATGTGAAAGTTGTGAAAGGCTGAATAATGGCCCTGCAAAGATTTCCATGTCTAAATCCCTGGACCTGTGAATATATTCAGTTACGTACATAAAGGAGAATTAAGGTTGTACGTGAATTATGGTTGTTAATCTATGGACCTTAAAATAGGGAGATTATCCTGGACTATCCAGATGGGCCCAATGCAATCACGAGGGTCCTTAAAAGTAGAAGAGGGAGGAAGAAGAGGAGAGTCAGAGAAAGAGATGTGACTAAGGAGTCAGGTCAGAGTGATTCGAATTGAGAAGGATGCAACACTCCACTGCTGGCTTTCGAGACACCAGGCAGCCACAAGCCAAGGAACACAGCAGCCTTTAGAAACCAGAAAAGGCAAATAAATAGATTCCCCCCTGGAGTCTCCAGTAAGAAACACAGCCTGTCAACACCTTGATATTGGCTCAGTGAGACCACGTCAGACTTCGGATCTATAGAACTGTAATATCTGTTGTTCCTGTGAGCCACTAAATTTGTGGTAATCTGTCATAGCAGCAAAATAAAACTAATACACAGGCCTAGCACTGTCACCAGAAAATAAATCAAAAAACATTTTTGAACTCCTAAGCTTATATGGTTTTGCTGTTTGTAACAGAATATCTTCGGAAAGCTTTTGGAATATTTTACGTTTTAAAGATAAATTCCAGAATCAAAAAAAAAAAAAAAATAGACATTTCAATTCCACTGGCCATCAATAGCCAAGGCTAGCTATAGTCTTCCCATCATATCTTCAAAATGGCACAGCTCAGTGACTTTCAAATCTATAAAATCAATGCCTCTATTTGTAAGAAATATTAGCACCATTTTTATTAATTAAAATCGAAAGAAATAGAATGTATAATCTATCTAGACAGATACATTTTAAAATATATAAGCCTCTATAGGTAATACATAGGATACATAACAAGAAAATAAGAATAATGAAATAAGGGGCATTTATGTGCAGGCAAGGCTATACTAGTAGACAGGATGGAGTAGTTATGTGTTTGCCCCTCAGGTGGAATCACCAAGAATGCAACTGCAGACTGCATGAGTCAGATTTGTTGCACTCGCCGCTCAAATACTGAGTGGAGTGATTTTGTGTGATATTGAACGATACATGTTTAAGTTCCAAACCAAATGCTATATAATCATTTCTTGATTTGCACAGCAATTCCTTTACTGAAAAAATGCAGTGTATGTTAACTCCAGGAAAATTTTTAGTTGTGTAGCATTTGCGGGATGGCTAGAAACTCAGCCCTATCCTTTAGATACCACTACCCCTCCCCCACTCCATTAGTCCTTCAGACAATAAGAAAAGGCCCAGGATTCCCTCTCCAAGCCTTTTATCTTTTGACTACTTCCTATTTCTCCTTCAAGTCAGGGGTCACTCCCTCCAGGAAGAATTCACTGGCTGCCTGGGAGGCGAGGTTAAGCCATTTATACCTCTCTGTATCCCCAAATCTGTGTTTTCTCTATTACTGCTAATAGTAACAAATAAGAAAACGGTATAAACAATGGGTAACATTACCCTGAATGTTTATCATTTGCTGGGCTTTCTGAATTTTCCCATGAATTATCTCATGGATCTCACTTTGATAAAAATACTTTGGTTATAACAATGAGATATGATAATAGCTTGAAGGACAGCTTGTGTGCAGGGAGAAGGGACTGTTGATTTTGTTTCGTTTGCTTTGTTTAAGGTAGAAGAAAATCAAGTTTGTGTGGAGGTAAAGGTAGCGGCAGTTCAGAGGGAGAGTTTTTATGAAGCAGAAAGCAGAGTAAGGTCTTAGAAAAGATGAAAGAGAACACATAGGAAGGCTCATCTTAGAAAGACTCCTCTCCCTCTGGTGAGCGCACTAGCAGTGGGAGGTGTAAGAATCAGCTTCAGAAGCTGTTTTGAGCATAAAGAACGGCTGGAGTGGAGTATGTGTGATTGACAGAGAGAGGGCAATGGGATTAAGGAAATGATGAGACTATAATTCAAAGATCACTTGCGGGGTCTGGAGTAGTAAGGGAGAAACAAGTATGTTATAGCAGGTATAAAACTGGCTGGATAAAGAGGATTCCAAGTTTGAGGTCTTGAATAGAGAAAAGATTAAGTTTAATGAAAATAAGTGTGGTAGGAGACATTGGTAGTGATTAGTGCAGCTGTAGTGTTTGGGGTGATAAAATGGCCATGAGTGTGGAGAACTGTCATGGTGTTGAGGTCATTGTCATGAAAGAAGTACAGACCCTGGGACATCTGCATACTGGTTGGTTGTGGACCAAATGATAACCAATGGTCCCCAAAAGGATGAGGATGTGAAAGGATTTCAATCTAAAATGGAACTGGAGGGTATGAAATGGAGAATCTCATGCATGTGCCTTCAGAAGAACAAAACTTAAGAACTGAGAGGTTGATTACTCATAAATTCCTGATTTACAGAAGAGGGAGATTTATCTCCTGACCAATGAACATCTGCCAAGGATCTCTACCCATCCTCAAGCCAATGAACTTACTGCTTGGACTCTGGCTGGACTTCCCCATCATTGCACTCCTTACCCATAAATACAGCCTGCCCCAAACCCTCAACAGACTCACTTGTAGCTTGTACAGCATTCATTTCCTGATTGCAATTACAGAAAAAACTCAATTCCTGCTAATGTGAGCTTGCCTCAGTTTACCTGTTATCTAGGTTAATAAGGAGGAAGTGGTAGAACATGAGGTTATAAGCTCCAAAACAGTGAGGTTCTGTCTATCCTATATGTGCTTTCTAGAGCATTTGTTACCTCCATGTAAATGGGAAGGTGTATTTCTTACGACCAGTAGTAATATTTCAACAGATTCTGGCTATTTAATAATTCTTATTTAATCAATGGTTGCAAGTAACGACAGTTAATTAGAAGAAAAAAATCACTTAATAGTTAAGCTCCTTTAAGTAATCAACTGACATTGAGACAAGTAGTCTAAGCAGGGCAGCCCCATGACCTAAAAATGTGCAGGCTCATGGGTACACTGGCCACACCTTTGACACACTGCAGCATCTTTATCCTTGACTCTGGATGCTGTGTAGTCCACTCAGAAAGTAATATCAATCATCAGAGAGAAAACACCAGTTGGATGGGTGTGGTATTTATTTTACTTATAGATATGTTTTCTCCTTCAATTTTCTTATTTAAGTGAAGAAAACTTCTTATACTTATGCACCTCTTCAGGCTATAAAATTCCTGTAGTTCCAGGTAGATTGTGACTAATAGAATTGTTTGTATTGATATTTAATTTCTAATCTTTTTTCACATTATTTTGTTTAAAAGTTTGCCCCATGAAATTTCTCTTCATATTAAGTAAAATAGTACATTGTGAATGGGGACCCAAATACTTTTAAATATTTAAAATCTTAAAGTGTTTAAGATTTATAAAGAAAATAAAAGGAGAATGAAGGAATTCTTAAGTGGAAATGTAAATAATTGAAGACATTTCACAAATGAGACTGATCATGGAACATCAATGGGAGTTATCATTTGACTTTGAATATTAGCATAATCTTTCATTTTTCATAGGAGCCAAAAATATCTTATGGAAAAAAATAAATAATAGCTGCTGATTTTCAATTATCCATGTAATCTTCTTTTCACACATTTCAATGGCTTTAATACATTTTATTTTATTATATCATATTTTCTAGATCAAAATGTTTGGTTTTGCATAGGAACTTTTCTTTTCCTGGAATGGATTTTTTTCCTTGGATTGTTTTGTTGCTGTTAATTTCCTTCTACTTCACTCAGTACATATAAATGCGTTTAAAGAAATGTAGTTAAATCGTTTTAGTAAAACTATACAAATTCAGGCAATCATTATTTTAATGCTTTAGAGGAATCTGTATTTGCATGTCATAGAATGTCATAGAATAAAACATTACAAACCATCCTATGTAGTGTCCAGTTCAATGTAAGGGCAAGAGAAAGACTACTGAAGATTTAGAAACAAGGAGAAGTTGTTTTCTTGCTTCCCTAGATACCTTCACTAAGGCATTGTCAGAAAATTCAGGCTACTTCTTTTAAAAAAAAATCATCAATCAAACTCTTTCCATTTTGGAAATTTTAAGAAAATGTGCCTTAAAATACTCTAATGCTTTTATTTTTAAATATTGTTTAATAAAATCACATTGTTTAATTTTCAGAAAAGAAAACTAATTTTGAAATAACAGATTTTTCCCTCAAATCCTTTGGTTCACCAAACAAATGTTTTTCATTTATTCTATACATACCTTTTCTTACTTTCAGAATAATGACTTTATTAGTCTTTACACACACACACAGACACACACACACACAAACACTAGTAGAGAAAGCCAGATTGACAAAGACATAGACACACACACACACACATATCTACGACACATGGAACACAGCATGCTGCGTTCATGTTAGCAAACCACATGTTCAGTTTTCTCATGGCAACCTTACTTATCCCTGACTGTGAGCCATATTTAGCAAGATAGTAAAGCTGGTAAATCTCTATAACACCTGGGCAGAGCTCCAATGGGAATACCCACATGTTTAACAGACAGGCGAGAAACCTCATTTAACTTTGCTACTGCCAACACAAAGATGCAGAGGGGCAAAACAAATGTGTTCTGGGCTTTCCAAAAGGCTACAAGAAGATATTGATGTTTGTTATTATTATTCCCCAATTCTCCCTAAATTTAGAGTATCTTTGTTTCACCCTGAGCCTGAGCCAGACACTTTGGAGGTATATTAACACTTGCAGAGTTCTCAGGGAACTCTGAGTATTCAGTGTCAATTCACTAAATAGCTTCATTTAGTGAAAGGAAAGCGCTGTCATGCCTCTCTCCCCAAGCGCCCTCAGAGTCCCAAGATTCAGAGGAAAAAGGTGTTCCCTCTGTTGTTGGATAATGATGCATCTTCTTTGCTTTCAAGTGGCCAATACTGCATCAGGATATCATGATTTAATGATTCTGTTATTTTAAATTCAGATAAATTGCTGCCTCTGGCATCCTCTCTTTGAAATGAAAGAAAAGGCATCAGTTTTATTGAACCAGTCACAGATACCAGCCCACTAAGGTATTCCTGACTTGTCTACTGAACATGAGGAGCCCTGGAAACTAGTTGTAGCTCAATATGTGGACAGTTGCCTAATTTTCCTGAGTCGTAGTTTTATCAGCTGAAAAGCAGAATCATTTTAGATGAATGATTGCCAAGGCAAATTCTGGCTGTAGCATTACCTGACTTTTAGGCAATGAAACTCCATCATTAGCAATGCTACAAAGGAGTCTGAGAGAGAGAGAGAGAGAGAGAGGGAGGGAGGGAGGGAGGGAGGGTGGAAGAAAGGAAGGGAGAAAGGAAGGGAGAAAGGAAGAGAGAGAAAGGGAGAGAGGAAGGGAGGGAGGGAGACAGAAAGAGAGAGGGAAAGGAAAGGAAAGGAGAAAGGAAGAAAAGAAAGATGGGAAGGAAGGTAGATATAGACGCATGTTCCACACATAGATTCTCTATTTCTCTAAACTACAACTCTATCCAATACAACATCCAGCTCTTTACTACAACTGGATATTAGAGATGTCTCCTTACACTAACCACATTCATCATCTCTCTCACCCCCAAATAACCTTCCCCCACCCCTCCTCCCCAGGCCACCTTCTCTCATTTGAATAATGAAGAAAGGACAGAAGTTACATCAGTGTGGGTGTAGAGAATGGAATTAGAAACTGGGAGGAAAGCTACCTGGAAATAGTGGCCTGTAGAATCCCTAAATTAAAACATCTGAGAGTAATCTGGAATTGGAGCTCAGGGAAGAACTGGAGGTGAAATATATATGTGGGAGTCGTTATCATGGGAAGTTATGTATTGTGGAATGAGTTTACCCTGGGAGAGAAATGCAAATAATCAAACAGGTATAAGGGGAAAAAAAGGAGGAATTTTTTTTTAAAACAGAGTCCAAAAGGCACTGAAATGCAGATAAATCCAAACTTATAAAAGTTAAAAGCCAGAAGCCTTCTAACATCCTAACTGCCAGGACCAGTCATGCACAAAGAGAAATTCAACCCTCAGGACTACATTATCAAACCTGATTAGTTCACTCAGATTCTGATCGAGTTGGGGGCTCTAAGGATAATCAAAGTGATATATAAGTTAAGAAAGAGATGCTTAAACACCCTGTGGAGCTTTAATTTTTTCATATAATTTTGTTAAATCAAATATGTTTATCTCTTGATTATTCCACATTTAAATTTCAACAAATCATTGTATAACTCTCAAGATATGTTTAAATACAACTTAGTGAAATGAGCACAGACTTTGAAATCCTTTAGTCCAGTATCTTACTCTGGTTCTACCACGAGGTAAGATAGATGATTTTACAGTTTTTATTTGACTCTGTATGAAACAATTAAACAATAAACAAACAACCAAAAGGCATTCTGTGTCACAGTGTCTTGTGGATAATTACGGCATTTGCCTCATTGAGGTTACTGAGAATTAAATAAGTGCACGAAGAGAGACTTGCCCATAGTAAGTGATCAAAATTCTTAGCTATTCTAAGTTGCCATATCATAGGAACTATACACAGTGGCAATGCCTTACACAAAGGCTGCAGTCTATAAATAATTCATTCAATCTGACTACCCATTCAAGAGAAATTCAGCTGACCAAATAGGAGTATCAAGGCACAAACAGTTTATGTACACAATCATGCATGGATCCGCAGTACACGTGGAGACAGACATGAGACACCTAAGTGGCAAAAGCATAACTCCAGCTGCTGCTTTTTCAGAACAGGGCATTAGAACATGGACCAGCTGGGTGAAGCTGTGTTTTCTCCCTGTCAAATGGCCATGTAGTGACAGTTTTTAAACAAGGACCCCTAGGTGGGGTTGAAGTTGCCCATGAGTCATAAAATTACGTGCACAGTTCTATGTTCTGCTATGCCCATTTTTTTTTCATGGAAGAGAGTCCATAATTTGCACTAGAATTACATACTGAAGGGAAAGTTGCTGACTGGGTAAACTAAATGAGACTAGCTCTGGAACTTTTGCATCATCCCAAATACAGTTAGAAAAATATCTAAAGTAAGACAAGAAAGAGCTAGAAAATGAAAAGGTGTTTAAAATTTCCTTCAAAGCAAATAGTACTTTTATCTAGTTGGCTGTTAATTATTTGTTTGTTTTCTTAAAAGAGAAAGTTACTTCTTAGGGGGTTCAGATAAAAACTGCTGAGGTTCCACTAAAAAAAAAAAAGACAATCCCTTTATGTTTGGGGTTTAAAACAGTTTGAAGTTCCTCTGGTATCTGATGGTTCTTAGAAAAATCATAGAAAGTTGCTTTTTATCACTGTTGGGAAAAAAGTTTTGTAATGTTTTAGATTCTGGTGATGGTTGCCATGGTGTTAACCGGATATGCTACTGGGTAAGTAGTCCCTGTGGGCAGGTTGCACAGTATTACTTTCTATTTTTTTAACCTTTTTATTTTCTGTGCTATTTCACTGAAACAAACGTGAGGCTGAATTCACTGCAGAACTTAACATGTTACTTTTTCTCTCTCATAAAGGACACACAGAGACAATAAGCTTATTAGAAATGATAATTAGATCATTACTATTTGTCCAGGCCTGCTCACAACTCAGCACCTACTGGCTTCAGGACAATAAAGACAAGAAACATCAAGCTAGCAAGGGTAGTTACCATAATTTGTTTAGATATGTGGCCATGTCATTTTATAAGAAGGACAGATTAAGTCTCTTGATTTGCTGTATAAAAATAGTAACAGTTATAAGCACAATATCCCATTGTGCACTATTCCTCTCTCCCTTTCTCTCTCTTCCTCCACCGCTGCGTGCGTGTGTGTGTGTGTGTGTGTGTGTGTGTGTATTTCTCTCTCTCAATAATGTCAACAGAACAGCCATAAGAAACAGGTGAGTTCTGAGCAAAAATTTTTGATTAATTGAACCAGAAATATCTGTCCTACTTTCTCCTCTCTCTTTTCCCAAAAATCTCATATACCCTAGATCAAAATATGTTAAATTGCATTCTTCAAATCATGGTATGTTTCAAGCATTTAATAACTAAGGTAGAATCACTGGAATTCTCATTTATGATGAAATGTTTTAGTAGCTATAAGAAACTCAGAGCCTTTGAAAATGTTCTTTTTCATGTAAAATTATGCTAAAAAATGATAACACCTGTTAGCAGATCCCACCAGAAATCTACAAGCCAACTCACATGGAAGGAGAGGTCTTAACAGCATCTCACTTGGAAGCTATCAGACTGGAAACAGTTGGAGGAGACAGAATGCACTTTGTTGGCAGCTCCTGACCTGGGAACCAGAAAATTCATAGGGATATTGAACAGACCTCCTGCTGCCAAGAGGTTTGCAATCCATTTAAAGAAAAAGGCACACATCACCCAAGATGAATGCCAAGTGAGTGTTCCAGACAGTAGGTATCACTTAGGACTCCAGAAAAGAGAGCTCTGTGGGTTAGAGAAGTTAGGAAACACTTCACACACAAAAAAATGGTATTTAAACATACTTTAAATAGCCCAAATTTTTGTCTGTGAAAAAAGAACACAGGAAAGCAAGATGGGAAGAATCTAAAAAGTGAAGCTGAAGTACTTCACTTCTCTCCTATTGTTAAGTAAATAAGACTGAAATAATAATGGGTATGGGAGATGGGTACAGGGTTGTCAAAAGAGAGCTGTTTTTTTTTCCTGTTTATGCTTTTAAAATCTCTGGCCACCTATCAGAAAGAGCTAAAAATGAATAACACTTCTGGAAATTAGAGAGTACGGAAGGATTCACACAGATTAGCCCATCTTGGGTGATGGGTGAGCATACCTGGCCTCTGTCACATATCTCTATGGCATTCGACTTATTGAGTAGATTTTTCTTCTATGGTGCAGAACAAAAGATTCTAATGAAATTTTTTGCTCCACTATGGGTATGTAATTACAGCAGCCTTTACCAATACGGAGTAACTTCTAGAACCTCAGGTGAAGGAACGCAATCCCAAATAGGCAACCGGCCCATCTGAGAGCTCTGGATATGCAGCCAGTAAGACAGGTTTTAGTGTGGATTCTGCCACTGCCCTTCCGGGCCCATGTTTCTCACTTGTAAAATCAACAGCTAAAATCAACTTCCTTCTAACCCTAATCCCTTTCTAATGTTACAATTCCAGGAAACCAGATTATCGTTTCTGTTACAAATATGTATAAATTAAAAATAAATCAGATCTGAGTTAGAGCCTAAAATATGTTCCTATGAGTAATGCAGATGATCTTTTGCACATGGATTTCATGGTATCTATTTTGGCAGCTCAGCATCCTTTAAAAAATGGTTGTAGAGTTCCGGTTATTTGATTAGTTATAATATCTAGGGATTCTAACTACTGCCTAATATTTTTGTTTAAAATGGAAAACAAAACATTTACATACATGTTCTGATAATGCATCTATATTTTCCAAATAGAAAGCGAGAAAGAATGGGATGTGTGCCATTATGGGCTGAGTTCTGTCCTCCCCAAACTCATATGTTGAAGTCCTAAACCGCAGTGTCTCAGAATGTTATTGGATTTGGAGATACGGCCTTCTAAAAGATTAAATTAAGTTAAAATTAGGCCACAGGGTGGGCTCTAATCCAATATGACTTGTGTCCTTCTATAAGAAGAGGAAATTTGGACACACAGCGACATCAGGGAAGCACATGCACAGAGGAAAGAACATGTGAGGAAATAGCAACACGGTGGCCATCTACAAGCCAAGGAGAAAAGCCTCAGAAGACACCAAACCAGCTGATACCTTGACCTTGGACTTCTAGACTCCAGAACCATGAAAAAATAAAGTTCTGTTGTTTAAGGCTCCAAATCCACAGTATTTTTGTACGGCAGCCCAAGTGAACTAATACATTTGTCTTCCTCACTTTCCATTTACCAAAATAGTTAAAAAACTTGCCTGCTTCTTATTGAATACTTTTGTGATTGCTGACTGGGAAAGCAGTGCCAGAGTTTCTCTTTAGCTCTCCTGTGATTAAGACAGAACATGTATTTATAACTTTGCAACCCTCTCTTCCAGATTCAGGTGTCTGGGAAGCACTCTGAGTGTTCATTAAGTTACTGGCAAATACACATGCACACAGCTTTGGCACAGGGGCACAAAAAGCTTGGGTTTTCTGTGATCAGATTTCATTTCTATTCTTATAAACAATCACTGAAAGTAGATGTGTGTTTAAGCTCTTTTTTTTCTATTGTTTAGAGGCAATCTGTGCCCACATAATATCAACACAAACATCTATCCAACTCAATGGGGGAAACAGTCAAAGTGGTTATACAGAAAATTGTGGAATTTAAAAAATCTGTTTGGATGGATCTTGACTAATTACTTTCCAAAGGTCACTATGAGTGTTGCAGTGTTCCTACCTCTCATCCTTTTAGAAGTTTAGGAAGACAGGGACACATAACCAATAATATCATAGATGATAAATCTATATTGTCACAGTATCTGATGTACTCTCAATCCATTTCCTTTTCTAGTGTTGCCAAAGATAAATTTCCCAACCAATTCTCTCTCGGTTTTCAGATATCTTTTCAAGCATATGGATCATAGATTTATACGGATCATAGATATTCTAATGGCTAGAATAATTGCCAATTTGTTTCCAGCACTTTCTGAATAAAACATGTAAGAAAATCATAAAATGTTATGCTATGATAAATATGAACAGGACAATTTGGCCTGGAAAGGCATTTAAAACATGATGCAATCTAGCTTCTTACAGATGAATATTGGATGAAAGTAGGTGACAACACATCTCCCAGGTAGTTTTTTTAATGTAATAATTATTTTATGCTCTCTGTATAGAATGTTTAAAATGGATTCTAAATATAGCATCAAATCATTGGATTCATTATGAGAGAAAAACAGTTAGATGGCTTTCTGTATGCAACTTACAGCTGAAAGCCTTGTCCACAAAATCTCTACTACCAGAGAAACCACTAAAGTGGTAATCAATTGTGGAGGACCGTGCCCAAAGGAATAGCAGAAAACAAAATGAAACCTAGCCAGTTACTGAAACACTGCCAATATGGATTTTAAAATATGACTAGTCGTATGACAAACTTTTCATATTTGTTATTGCTTGAAGCTACAAAGCTAAGCCTATTTAAAGAAAAGAAATGGTTTCTGGTTTTCCTTTTGATCACTGCAATAAAATGTTGTGTTTGCTATTGAACAGTTTTTTCTTCAGTTTTCCAAAATCACTTCTGGACTGTTGCTACACATTTAAAGAAGTGGATCATTAAGATTGCTATTCTGATAATGTAAAAATAAAACTTTTAATGTCATCATTTCTGGACAATTCCAGATAAAAGTTTTTGGAGAAAGCATAGCCATAGTGACCAATTTCATCTCTCTCTCTCTCTCTCTCTCTCACTGCCAATAAGATAGAGTCTGACTTAGTCTGGGGAGAGCAATGAATGCAGTAAAACTTTAGGATCCAATCTATACGCAGTTTAAAAAAATAATTGATGACAAAAATCTTATATAATTAATTTTTCTTAAAGGGGAAAGGCTGTCTTTTAGTACAGCTGGGATTTTTCTGCATGTAAACTTTTAAGTTTCAGTATTATAATGGTGTTTCTTTGATTTTGGTTGTTTTTGTGCTAATACGTTTTATCAATAGTATATACTCAACTGTCAATTGCAATATGATGAAGAAACCCAATTTTGTGCCCCCATCCCAGACACCTTCCTCCCTTTCTTTCCTTCCTTCCTTCCTCTTCATAACAGCAGAATGAGAAAGATACTACTCTTGCTCCCATTTCATAGATGCCATTAACCAGAGGAGATAAGCAAGTTGCCCATGCCTGAGGTGGTACAGCCAGCTAGTGGCAGAGCCAAGGTTCCAACACACAGAGTCTAGTTGGCAAATTACACATTCTTAACCACTGTGCTACTAATGTCATTATTCAACTTTCAAGTTAGGAACATTAGAAAAAGTCTGTGCTTTTGACACACTAAAGAGGTCCTATCAATAAATAGTGGCATTGTAAGTAATTAGGGAGCCAGTCACATAGGTGACAAAATATCTGTTAACTACTGTTCTGCAGTCTACTGATAAATAACCCTTCAAAATGTATTAATAACAAAGGGACAGAAATTACATGTCATATGTTCACAGAAGCTAAATATATCAAAGTTTTAAAAAAGAATACACTTGAGTTAATGAATGCTTTAACATTTAGAAATGGCAAGTAAATGTAAGTGGACAGTCTTCTCAGATAAGACATTTACAGAATAATTATAAAAGCAATAACAACAAAACCAAAGACACAACTTCAAAATATCAATGATTTTCATACCTAATTCATAAATACGGGCAAAGAGGGATATAGCTTTATAATCAGCAAATTACCCAAAGTCTGCATCTAAACAGTAATTTACTAATTATAAGTTACAAACAACACTACTGTGTGGTTGGGTTGGGCAGAGAAATACAGGGAGTTAGCCAAGTTCTAGCAAATATACAAAGCTTGAGTTTGCCTTACTATATTTTCTGATGTATTTTCTGCTATATTTTCACAGAAATAAAAAGTGAAAATGAACATTGCAAATTTTTACATTTAAGACTTATCAGGAGCTATTGAAAATGAAAAGAGCATACTATCTTACTGTGTAAGCATATAATCTAAATAAAATAGGCAGTAAAAGCAAGGCAAATATTTGCCTATTTGTTGGCATATATTTGAGACAGGTGTTTGAGATGTGTCGATGGTTGAAATTAAATGGGTACCTCTATTTATTTGTGACTATAACCAAACATTTAATGATTTTAATATCTCATTTTAATGGTGTCTCTACAAAATTAAAAACACTTATGGCTTTAACTCAGTAACTCTTTCTCTAGAAGTTATTCTACAAAAACAATTGTAGAACTGATCAATGATCTGTGTGTGAGAATGCTGTCTGTAGCATTGTTTCTAATAGAATGAAATGGAATCAATCCAAATGCCCATTAGTTTAGGAATAACTATATTGTATTGAAAGCGAATAAAATTCTGTGCCATTATTTTAAATATTATGGTACCTGAAGGACTAATATGAAAAGATATACATAATAGATTTTTAATTGAATAAAACTAGTTTCTGGGGCTTCCCTGGTGGCGCAGTGGTTGAGAGTCTGCCTGCCAATGCAGGGGAAACGGGTTCGAGCCCTGGTCTGGGAAGATCCCACATGCCGCGGAGCAACAAAGCCCGTGAGCCACAACTACTGAGCCTGCGCGTCTGGAGCCTGTGCTCCGCAACAAGAGAGGCCGCGATAGTGAGAGGCCCGCGCACCGCCATGAAGACTGGCCCCCACTCGCCGCAACTACAGAAAGCCCGCGCACAGAAACGAAGACCCAAAGCAGCCAAAAATAAACAAACAAATAAATAGATAAATAAATAAAGTGGACAATAAGGTTGTTTAAAAAAAAAAAACAAACTATAAGAGTGGCCCCCGCACCACGATGAAGAGTGGCCCCCGCTTGCCGCAACTAGAGAAGGCCCTCGCACGAAACGAAGACCCAACACAGCTAAAAATAAATAAATAAATAAATAAATAAATAAATAAATAAATAAATAGAGTAGCTAAAAAAAAAAAAAAACTAGTTTCTGAATAATGTGGGCACCATGGTGAAATTTTTTTAAATTTACAGATTTTATAAAGTCTTTATATATTGTAAATGACTGCATAAACAAAGAATCTGGGGTTGTATACATTAATTAACAGTTGTTATCTGGTGAATGAGAATGATGGGATAAAGGAAGACTGATTTTTCACTTTTTGGCATATTTATGATTTATGTTTAGAGTTTTTTTTAAGAAAATAGGATGGTTGCATTACTCTTGTAATATTTAAAAAGTGAGTAAAATTTAAGGAACAAAATTAAACTCATCTGTGAAGATTACAGGATAAGTTTTTTAAAAGATTTTTAAAAAGAGAGAAATCAATACATTTAAGGAAATAGCATTCCTGTGTTCACATTTCTAACTTGTGTGTGAACAGTGAAAATTATAAGAAGTAAAATCAAAATTTACAGATAAGAATGTCCTATAATTTTTTTAATATAAAACTTTTGCCTCAAACTTTGTCTCCTATTCTTTCCGAGGCAAGGTTGGAAATGCTAAGTCAGCCAATTCTTCCAGTTACGGTCCCGCAGTCAAATACGCCATGACTCTTCCACAGTTTAAGCATCCATTGCCAGAAAAATTGTCTCACTTTTTAGAAATGTTGCTGCATTTAAAATTGATTTACAAAAGTCAATTGCATTTCTACATACTAGTAATATTAAGAAATAAAAGTTTAAAAGAAGGTACTATTTAAAATAAAAACTAAAATATTAAATGTTTAGAGATATAGCTAATTAAATACGTACAAGCCTGTATTTAGGGATTTATCTAACAAAATATGTGCAGACCTAAATTAATAGAAAACATACCATGTTCATGGCTAAAAATATTTAATATTGTAAGGAAATCAATTTTCTCCCAATATACTTATAGATTCATTACGATTGTAATCAACATCCCAAGAAGGATGTGTGTGTGTATGGGGTGTGTGTGTGTGTATGTAAATTTATGATAAGCTGCTTTCTTAAACGGCAAAAAACTTCCAAAAGAGTGAAATCAAGTGGGAAATCTTGCCCTACCAGCTTTAAATACTTAACCTAAGGCTACAGTAATTAAGGTACTTTCGGGGGCTTCCCGGGCTTCCCTGGTGGCGCAGTGGTTGAGAGTCTGCCTGCCAGTGCAGGGAACACGTGTTCGAGCCCTGGTCTGGGAGGATCCCACATGCCATGGAGCAACTAGGCCCGTGAGCCACAGCTACTGAGCCTGCGCATCTGGAGCCTGTGCTGCGCAACAAGAGAGGCCGCGACAGTGAGAGGCCCGCGCACCGCGATGAAGAGTGGCCCCCGCTCGCCGCAATTAGAGAAAGCCCTCGCACAGAAACGAAGACCCAACACAGCCAAAAATAAATAAATTAATTAATTAAAAAAAAAAAACAACCTCATAGAACTGTACGCCAAAAAAAGTCCATTAAAAAAAAAAAAAAGATACTTTGGTATTAGCAAACTTATAGACAGGTCAATGGAAGAAAAGATAAAACCATAAAACTGACCTATGTATTTAACATATGTTTATACAGTTTATGAAAATCAATTTCAGATGGAAAAATGATATAACCCATTATGAAATATATATTTTAAATTGGAAAATGATAGAACAAAACTTTCTGAGAGACAGTGGAAAAGATGCATGCAAAAAAGCAAAGACTCATAATGGAAAATATTAACAAATTGATCCCTATTAAAATTAAAAATGTCTATACATCAAAAGACAAAATTAAAAGGGTACAAAGAAAAAAATACAAAGGTAATCTACAAACTGGGTAAAGACATTTGCAAAATGTATAATTATGTCATAAGTAACTCCAATGAAACAGTAAGTAAAGATGGAAAAAAAAATTTAAGGCAAAAGACATTCAAGAAACTTGAATGACTCACAACTTGAAAACATGTTTAACCTTTTTAGTAATGAGGGAAATGCAAATTTCAACTAAAAACTTGACAGATAAGACAATGTGTTTGAAATGATACAAAAAAGACAGTAACTCTCTCATCTGCTGGTGGGAGAACAATATATCATTCTCTTTGGAAAACAATTTGGAATAATTTTGTAAAGCTGGAACTGCCCATATCCTGTAACTGGCAATTCCTCTTAGGTATACTCCATAGAGACAATCTTGAAAATGTACACAAAAAGACATGTAAACAATGTTTGCAAAAACAGAACAACAAAACTTGGAGTAAACCAAATGTCCATCAACAGTAGAATTAGAGCTCTGTCATAAGGGAACCAAATGACTACTCTCCAATAATTGCATTTTCCCCTTTGATTTGTTGCATTGTGGTGAATACTGATGCTCAGAATACCTTAGGTGAGGTAGCTGTTTCACAATGGTAGGATAAGGTGAAGAGCTTATTCAAGTCAATGGGCATACCTTAATACTGTCTTTTTGTTTCTACAGTAATTTTGTCCATTAAGCCTTAAAAAGAGCTATTGCCATTACAATATTATTTCTATCTAGGCTGGTGAGAATGAATTTGGTAAACTATGATGGAGTCCCCATCTGTGCCACACCATATACTAGCTGAAGGGCATGCACAGGTGAATAATGGAGTCCTTGAGCTCCAAGATCCTTTAGTCTAGTGATAGGGACAAACTTGTAAACAAAATTTAAGTACACTGTCATAGTATTATACTTTGGAAAAGGAGCAGAGAGGAAGAGCCAAGTAACTCCACATGAGAGGGAGAGTGAAATGCCACGGCTCCTTTGAGAAATTGAGAGTAACTGTGTGAAGCTCGAATAAAAAGACTTTGGCATGAGGTGGTAGCAAAAGTTGCTTCCAGGGTAAACTGAGGTCAGATCAAGAAGGGTCTTGTATGTGATGCTAATAGGTCAGAATTTCAACCTGCAGAAGACGGGAAGTCATGAATGGAGTTAAGTAAGGAAATGAAAGGATAAGACATGTGTTTTAGAAAGATTTGAGGGTGGTATAGAGGATATATTAAAAGGAGACGAGACTCTCAGATAGAAATGTCCTCTCCAATGCTTAGTCTCTCTTTAGCTTGAACTCTTTTTCTTATGGGTTTTATATTCTGGCATCAAATAGCCCTAAGAATGTAAGAAATACAGAACAAGGGACATTGAAGTAATGATCTCCCTATGAAATTATCTGTGAAAATATAAAATCATGAATTGGCATAACAACATAATTGTGAATGCAGAAAGAATGGACTAAATAGCTTAAAAATAAAACGTGGTGTTGAAATATATGTTGGTCATTTATTCTGAAATGAAGACTGACAGTCCATTTTAATTTTACCCAACTCTATTTCAAGCAGATACACTGATACACACACACATATATATGTATTGACTAATATATGTTCTAACTCCACACTTCTGATGATAAAACATTTTTAAGACTTTTATGTTATTAAATTTAATGATATACTTTTCATTAAGATATTAACTTGTACTTTTGTATACCATAATTAGTTTAACAACTTAATGGAGAATGAATAGAATACTAGATGAATAGAGAACTTGAAATAGTCTTTAAATTGCATGCCTATTTTGTTTTGTAATAATTAAATTACTTCTGCACAGATAAAAGGTATGTCCATAAAACAATTACTATAAAATTAAGAATAATTGGAATATTCTTTAAGACTATTTTTTTTTAGAACAACCTAAAAGAGAAGTATTTCTGTTAACAAAAAACTGGCTTCATTTTAGATTTGTTTAATGATAATAAAATATAACTTGTAAAAGATGATCAAAAAATACAATGAGCATTTTGAGCTATGTTATCTTAGTTTTGTCACTAAAATTTAAGTCCTACCCATTAAATTCCCAATAACAAATTTCAATTAGTTTCATTCTTTTCAAACTTACTTATTGTTAAAAATGAGAGCCATAAATAATCTTAGAATTTATATATTGTATTATTTCAGTATCATGCCATACAGCTGATATTAAAATGATTCTTCCTTTTAACAATTCAGTTAACTATTTGGTAGACTAGGGAGACAGTCTTTGTCAAAACTTTGCTATTTTAGCATAAAACATCCAATAACTTGGATAGTCAGGTTTAAGCAGACTAATGATTATGAAAAAGTCACTATCTATGGAAGAAAGCTCTGAACACAGAGCAGAGGTTTTCAACCTTTAAGGGAAGTTAGACCTCTTTATGAAGCTGGCAACAATTATGGACCTGAAGTACTTCCTATAAATATTTATGTTGCCCATACACATAAATGTTTGCAAATAGATTTTGCAGAGTTATACTTGAAGCCTATTCTCAGATTAAAAACCTTTGACACGTGAGTAACAAACTCTATCACACTCATAATTGCAGTAACTAATCTGATAATTAAATATCACTATCCTATTTCTGATGTCTTATTTTTCTCAGTCTCCTCCTTCTTATCTAAATAACGTTTTTATTTTCAAGTAGTAGATCAAGTCCTAGCTCCTCCAGGAAATCATCTTTGATGGTCAGTGATTTCCAGTCTTTAATAGCAACTGTTATCTGTACCAGTAATATACCTTTTAGCCTATAAAAGATATTATTCTAAGTTTTGAACTCAGTGGGCTATAAGCCTCTTGAAGGCGGGCTGTGTGTACTATAACAATTTCCAATTCCAGTGCACAACTTAAAGGACAGTACAGTCATAATTGGAGTTAACACATATTTATTAAAATTTAAATCATTTTATTCTTATTTCTATAAATAACTACATTTTTATATAATCCCAACACTATGATGTAATCCAAATAAATATTTGTTTCCAGAGACCTAAATGTGTATAATTTGCACTCTGTTGATTTGTTATTTTGTGAGTTCTTATACTCCTTTTGGTTTGTGTGTATTTACTCAATCTTCCAACTACGCTGATGAAGCCTGAAGGCAAAGCGTGCATGTTTCAAACCCAGTGGGCACCAGTTAATGTCACTGACAAATATAATAGCCATTTCTTTTGATTATATTACCTTTGCCCTATTCTGTTTTCAAAAGGCTAAATGAAAATGACCTTGGAAGACAGAGGGGTACTTAGCTTTATGCACTGGGTATGTTCCAGAAAAACAAAGAGAAATAAAATGTTGAGAGATGCATATTTTTATTTTAGGCTATTTTCAATTGGCCACTATCCCTAATGATTATTTTCAAGTAGTTAATTATTTAGAAAGACAAATAGTGTTCAGTAGAAGAATCCACTATCGGATGTAATTTAAATTTACTTTCTAATTCCTCAGTGAAATTAAAAAAAAAAAAAACAACAAAAAAAACAACTTCTGCTATATCAATGGTCACCAGCAAATTAGTATGTTTTGCACTCTGGTAGAAATTTTCTCAAGTATGATCCAGGGTATTGTAGATAATTACAGTTTTATGGGCTCACCAAATTCAAGGGTAGGAAAAAATGATTACCGTGAGAAACGAAGTTTCAGTAATGCATTTTTTAAATTTAGCTTTTGGACTCAGGTTTATTCTTGTCAAGTACAGCAGCCAGGGGAAAACATACTAATGGCACCCCAGATCCTGTTTTTTCCCTATAGCTAAGACGGTTAGTAGCAATGGGATACTGCTGTTCACTGATAATCAGGAATCTTCTATTAACCCAAACTGCCATTTTTCAAACGTCCCTCCCTCAATGTCTTACCTTGAAGATCAAAAAAAGAACCAAAAAAACTCTATATTTTCATTTCCACCCTATGAGGCATTTCCCTCATTTATTCATGTTATATATAACTGTCTATTCATCCATCTATCTCTTAGTTTTCTAGGAAAATAGAAATCTATTATTTTAATAAAATCAGTGATAAACATTCCTGAAAAAAATAGGGATATATTTGTAACACACATGTCTTAAAACAAACTAGGGTTCTCATGTATTTTTTTTATGCTGGGGGTATGCCATGATGTTCAGCCACAAGAGCTGCCAAGGGGATAAAGAAGAGAAAGGGGAAACTTGAACTACATCACTTCTGGTTGACAATGGTCAGAGGTTTGAGGTTACCTAAAGGTTTCTTGCGGTGGGTAAGACTTTCAAATCTAATCTCTCAATTATTTAGGGACCGACTATCCAACTGATTGGATAATCGGTCCCTAACTAAGTCTCCCCTTTCTCTTCTGATTTTTCTGCTTTGGCTATTTTCCTCTTAGTACTAAATGAACTAGACAAAAACAGACAAGAAACCAAAACCAAAGCAGTAAAATTTGGTACATATAATCAGTATTGTGCAAGAATTTCAGTTGTGCCCATATGTTTTTGAACTTTCAATTTTTTGTGTTATATCATTTACATTTTACACATTCCAAATGATCTCACCCCACCCCCAACAATTATCGTCACACAGAATATGCAAAATTTCACTAATATCAGGGTGTTTACATTGCCTGTTTCAGTCCTTTTGTTTATAATAATTTACATAGAAAATATTCATGATCATTTCTGGAAGCGGTAGCTATCAATGCCATTCTAACATATAATCAATGTTATCTTTAAAAATGTAAGTTAACCCTTTATATGCAAATGAATCTTTAAGCTAGAATGAATTACAACACATGGGATTTGTGTGCTAAAAGCAGATTAGTACAGCCACTGCGGGAAAACAGTATGGAGGTTCCTCAAAAAAATTAAAACTAGAACTGCCATATGATCCAGCAATTCTACTTCTGAGTATGTATCCAAAGGAAACAAAATCACTACACTGAAGAGATATCTGCACCCCCATGTTCACTGCAGCATTATTTACAATAGCCAAGACATGGAACAACCTAAATATGTGTGCACACGCGTGCACACATGTGTGTTAGTGTGTGTATACTATTCAGCCATTAAAAAAGAAGGAAATTCTGCCATGTGTGACAAAATGGATGGATTTTGAGAGGATTATGCTAAGTGAAATAAGTCAGACATAGAAAGACAAATACTATATGATCTCGTATATGTGGAATTTAAAAAAATGAAAAGAGATCAGATCAGTGGTTACCCGTGTCAGGGGGACAGGGGATGTGGGGCAAGGGAACCGAATGAAGGTGGTCAAAAGGTACAGATTTGCAGTTATAAGATAAGTAAGTCCTGGGGATGTAACGTACAAGACGATGACTTTAGCTAACACTGCAGCATGGTGTATCAGAAAGTTGCTAAGGGAGTAATCCCTAATGATTCTTCAGAGGCTCTTCAACTCACCAATTCCTACAGTATTAGTAATGTGTCTCAATTTTCAAAACTAACTTTTAAAAAGCTTAAACTTAACCTAAGAGATTTTAAATGAAAATAAACTAGAATGAACAAACATGAGAAATGTTCCTCTTTGAATTAGGGATCTAGCACCTTGAGTTTTCCAAAAAAGCACACCTCCCCAATGTGTTCACGATGATGTGGTGTAAAAGATCCACATTTAATGTACTTAAAACTACTTTAACTCAGATAACATCACTCCAGAAAGTACACTACCAAAATGCTGAGAAAAGCTGAAAATGGTTTTAGTTTACTCAATATAACATGCTAGAAGAAAGTTTGCATGAGAAAACACTGAAGAGGTAATTTTTTAATCCAGATTTTACAATCTCACCACAAGGGAAAGAATTGGGGGGATTAACTGTATAAGGAGATGAATGTTAACTAGATTTATTGTGGCAATCATTTCACAGTATGTGTATGTCAAGTCATTATGCGGTATAACAAACTTATACAGAGCTGTATGTCAATTACATCTCGATAAACAAGGGAAATAAAAGAAATAAACAGGATGAGATCATGTTTTTTTAAACGTAGGGAAATACAAACCTTTGTGTATAGCATATGTAACTACGATTAACATTTGAGTTTTATAATTTTCATTTGTTGAAAGTTGCTTTATTACTGATTCAATTTCATTTCTGGTAATTCGTCTGTTCATATTTTCTATTTCTTTCTGGTTCAGTCTTCAGTGACTATACATATCTAGGAATTCATCAATTTCTTCTACATCGTCCATTTTATTGGTGTATGATTGTTCATAGCGATCTCTTATGATGCTCTGTATTTCTGAGGTGTGGGTTGTAACTTTTGTCTTTTAACCTTCCTACTAGCTTTTTACTTGGTTGATTTACTACCATTACTGGTATATTTGCCTTTACCAATGAGACATTTTCTATCTAATTTTTGTATTTCTAGCTGTGGCCTTTTCTTCTCTGCTTAGAGAAATCCCTTTAACATCTTGTAAAACTAGTTCGGTGATGCTGAATTCTCAGCTTTTGCTTGTCTGTGCATTTTTCAAAGAATTTTCATATATATTATGTCACCTTGTTCTTCATTAAAATGTTATGATGATAATGGGTAAGGGTACTGTGGTGATTTTAAATAACTTCTATCACTTTACGTGGCCAGGAATTATGAGAGTCAGACCTCACACCCAGGTCTTCCCATCTTCTCAAATAATATATCTACAGATGTATAATAGTAGCTTGACACATGGACTTCCTGTGCTCAGGCTAATGTATATAGAATTTTGTAAATATACGTTTCTTAAATACCCTTAAAAATATATATTCATTATTTTCTGTGGTATTTTCATATTTGTCACATGCATTTTAAATTAAGTGAAATTTTGCTGACTGTTGTTGGAACTTAATTACCAAGTATAACAATATTTCCATGAGAAATGTGTAGATGAGCTTAGTAGCCAATTCAAATTTGGAAACTCATCCATTGGCTATTTTAGTTGAAAACTGCACATTCACTGGTGGAGAGTAGGATATGTTTCAAAACCACAGAGCGTTTCGAAAAAACACTAAAAACTAAAAACTTAAGTCAACTTTGTTAATTTGGTAATAATTTCCCAGAGCTGATTTCCCTATATCTCAATTCATAGGTTTCTGAGCTAAAAGCCACTACTTCTTATAATCACATTTTTGCTGCCTTCAACCTAAGAGACAGTACAAATAGCAATGAGTAGATAAGTATCTGTGCACTTAAAAAGAGAAGCATACTTACATTAATTGTGAAACACAAACCCTTGCAATTTAAGCACTCTTATAGTCTCCTTGATAAATCTAAGTGTCTTAATATGGTAAATTGTGATCTTCTGGGGGAAAAAAAAGTGAAGTGGCCTCAGAGAAGTGGAATTTAAACATTTTTAATGTGAATGGTCATATGACCTCCTCTGGCTGCTTGGTATCTGCTTCCAAATATAAACCAAAGCCAGAAACAATACTGGGATATGTTTCATGCCTTAACTAAAGGATAGCTTTTTGCAAACATACTGCAACTTCATAGACACGTTAATGTTGGTACAGAATGCAGCATTTAATGGCAAGACTCCAGAACAGAGTCTAATGAAAGCATTCTTAGATCATTTTAGCCTTTGTCACAATTCTTAGCCAAAGCCCCTTGGTATAACTTATATACTTAAGGAATAAAACTATATTAATATTTGTCTAAGGATGATATAATTTAAAAAGTAAATCTATTTCTCAAAACTCTCAGCTCATTTTAAAGCCAAATATAAGCGGCTGGGGGTCATCTACTATGTTCTTATTATCTGTGTCCTGTTTCTCTTCTGATCACATGAACGACAGGATGAATACGATGCAATGATCTCATTCCTCTCCTCATTTAATTCTGATTATAAATGATTCTCCTATGGTGATGACTTGTAAAATGGGTTGAAATACAATAGTTATTTTATTTAAAACACTGAAATTATTTTTCCAAAATGATTTCGGAAAACAAACTATAATAAAAATTTTTAAAGACATTTTTAAAGTACTATTCCAAATAATTTTACATATTTATGAAGTGTACAAATGATAGTGACTAAAAGACGTATTTGATATGTAATGATAATTTTTTTAAAGACAGCACTTCTATCCAAAGATGTATATAGCTAAGTACTGGAAGTCTGATACTTCATGTATATATATTACAACTAACAAAAAAAGTAAGCTGTGGAAATAACTCTTCTCAGATAAATCCTCACAAAGCAATGCCCAGAGCTATGGTGTACAACATATGATATAATACAATGGAACACTCTTTTCTGTAAAATTATGCTTATTTGTGTATAGAAACTTTTAGTATATTCTATATAATGGAAAACCAGGAAAACATGTCAGACAACCCATAACCAGTAACCAGAGTTAGAGAGCAGTTCATGTTATTCAAATTGTTGAGGCTATGCCCAAGTGAGTAAAAAAATTAAACCAAGAGTAATAATAATAAATGCTAATATCATTTATTGACTTAGCTCCTATGCACTGTCTATACTTAGTTTACCTCATTTATTCCTCACATTAATCTTATAAGCAAATTTTTGTTATTTTCATTTTACAGACGAAACTCTCTCCTATGTTTAAAGAAAATTTTCAAAGTGATATGTTCAGTAATGTTGGAACTATGCCAGAAAATTCAAGTTTTTCACATGAATAAACCCATGATCTTTACATTACACTAAAAATCCAGGAAAAGAAAATAAATAAGTTAGTGAAAAGATCTTTGGTTCCCTCAGTAAATTAAAAAGAAACATGGTTGATAGAAATATATCATCTAGCTCCATTTTTCCTTCAGCTTTTAACCAAAATAAAGTACCTATATTACCACGAGTGCACAACCACACTTCCAATACACAGTGAAAATCCTAGAAGTGTCACTGACTTTAATCAGTCACCAAATACTACTATGTCCCACATCTAATCAGCAATCATTCTAATATTGAAGATGCCTGAGGCAAAGACACCACTGTGGAAATTGGTAACATTTGTAATGACAAAATTTTCAATGGGAGCCAAATGTGAGAGCAGTGATGAGGGAAATATCAATACTTGTCAAGACCTAAACAAAATTTTGAAAAACAGAAAAATGTATATTCACACTTAGTAAGGGATGCCATATAAGTTAAGAGAACATAAACTACGAAGTCAGATCAGACTTGATCTTTGATTGCTTGCACATATTTTACAGAAATGTGTGACCTCAGACAAGTTAAATAACCACTGTTCGCCTCTGCATTAGTTAGGGTGATAGTAGCAGTTGTAACCACTAAATTGAAAATCTCGGGTTTTTAACAAAATAGAAGTCCATCATGCTCATTGAAAGTCGAAAGGATGTTCCTCATTAAACAAGTGTCTCTGCTCCAGGTAGAAATTCCAGGACTCAGACTCCTTCCATTGTGTGGTTTCACTATCTGCCACAAGCAGTGACCATGGCTCAAGCCAGAAAAAGGAAAGGAGAATGGAAGAGAGATGGTGGGAAGGTTTTCTGGTCCAGGCATAAAAATGAAGTGCATTATATTCACTCACATTCCACTGGTGAGAACTCAGCCCTGACACTTCGTTTCCCCCCTCTAGGTAGAAGGGATAATACAGTATTGTGAGCCCTAGAAGAAGCTCTAACAAACTCTGCCACCGCCTTAATTTCCTCATTTGTAAAACTTGGAAGAAAACCTATTTTGTGGTGTTTTGTGAAGGTTAATTGAGAAAATGCACGTTAACAAATTTAGAAGCATTTTAAATATTCACTAAGGAATAAACAGCGTTGGTTTTTATACTAGTTCTCATCCATACCATCTTAGCAGGAAACATGATGAATTTCTAGGAATAGAAATTGAATTCAAAAAAGGACATTCTAAGAAGACTATAATTGTTCTCCCTCCACACCAGCCTGCTCCAGAGTCTACTCATCCATTCACTACAAAAGATATTACAGACCTACCATCCACCAGGAACTGTGCTCATCATTAGTGATACAACAAAGGGAAGGTCTGGTGCATTCCTCAGGTGCTCACACTACTAGAGAAGGTAGAAACAGATGGGAAATTATGAAACAGTAATTAAAGAAAAGTGAAAAAGAAAAAGCAGGTAAGGCACTTAGCAGATATCTTGGCATGTTTTTAACAAACAATAATAACAATAGTGACAAAAATGCAGGTAGCAGTGATTGCACTGAAAATCCACTAAACCAACCTAAGAGATGAAGTCAGAGAAGGAATTCTAGAAGAGTGTGTGTGTGTGTGTGTGTGTGTGTGTGAGTTTGTGTGTGTGTTGTCATGAGGGGTAGGAAGAGACAGGGAGGCATTCTTGCTAAGAGTATGCAACAGGCAAAAGCACAAAGCCACTAAGAAACAGAAGCCAATACCCAAACTGCAAGCATTCAGTGACTGTGGGAACACTGAGGTTTAGAACACTTTGTATAATATTTTAAGGAGATGGACTTATTTAAGTAAATAAATCTCATCTGAGACTCATTTGTGAGAATTTAAGCAGAGAAAGTGTAACATGATAAGATTTTTGCTGGAGCCTTGAGAAGAATGAATTTGGGGAAAAAAAGGCTATATAAACAAGACCAGTTAGGGAACAGGTGCAATTCACCTAGTGAAAGACAGTGAATTTGTGAGCTAGAACAAGATTAGGAGAGGGGAGAGGGAGGGAGAAAAAGGGAAGGAAAGGAAATTGATTATATTGAAAGAGAAAGTAAGATCAGCAGGACTTAGTCATTGCTTAATTGGGTGAGCTGATAGAGTCTAACTTAAATGACTGTCATTAAGATATATAAAAAGGGGAAGGATCAGTTTATAAGGTGTGTGAAGAATGCACCTTTCATCATACTAAATTTGAGGTACCATGTAGATTTTCAGGTAAGAACATTCAACAGGGAGTTGGACACAATTCTGAAACTCAGAAAAGTGATTTAGGGTGCAATTTGGGGAGTCATTATTTTGAAATCTTACTCTTGCTGATATTTGCTTTAAAAATAATTTTTAAATTATTTTAACATTTAATTACTAGAAAAAGTGGTAGAAGAAGTGGAGAATCTATAATCAATCATATTAAAGTCTTCAAGTGGCAAAAGTAATGAGAAGTGACAGAAACCAAGCATCCCAAGAAGTGTTTGCATATGTAAATGCTAATCTAGATTAAAACTGCTTCCATTGTCTGTCTGCTAAGAGGGCCTAGAAGCAGTGACACCTTGGTAGCAATGAGCACACCTGAGGCTCAGATCTTAATTTCTAAATACCATTCCAATAAGAAGAGCTAGGGTTCCCTGGAGAAACTGCAGATTCAAAAGCTAGAGAAAGGAAAATACAAGATGAATCTGGAACATCATGTAATGTCAGAAAGTAATGTTGGGAAAAACAGGTTAGGGACATCACAAAAGGACACAGGAGCCAACCTAAAAGAGCTGACTACAGCTGCAACAATCTGAGCAACAAAATAAATAACAATAGTATTGGACTAAAACCCAAAGAATGAAATATATACTCATGAGTCCATACTGATGTAAACAAATGATTAATAAGTAGAGAAGAAGGGGCAAATTTTCCTTACAGAAGAATTTCAAATAATAAATGTAGAAGAAAGCGCATTAGAATACCAGAGTAACATCTGCTGCAACCAAGCTCCACTGAAGGTTGGTAAAATGAGTGAACCAAACGCTAAAGGTAAACAGGATAGTCACATAGCCTAAAGCCATCTCCTCTTGAATACTATTAATTATCATGGCGATTTTAACTCATTTCCACAGATTCTTTGATATCTCTCCCTCCAGGTGGCAAAGATAAATTTCTTTCCCCTTGAGTATGGCCTGTACTTACTGACTCACTTCTAATGAACAGAATATGGAAAGGTAAAATAGTAGCTTTACAGTGGAGAAACCTGGCAAACACCACCTAAATCAGGTGATCAAGGTCAGCACCACCAGTGATAGGTCATGGTGATGTCATATACCCCAATAAGATGTAAAGAATAGAACACTTCAGTAATATTATTTCTTTAAAAAAAAAAAAAGCCATAATTCAAGTCTAATCATGAGACAACTTCAGAAAAAATTTTCTACAAAATAGCTACCAGTACTCTTCAAAGTATCAAGGTCATGAAAAGCAAGAAAAGATTGAAGAACATTATATTTCTCTAAGGAGACATGATGACTAAACGGGATGTACTATCCCAGAATCTTAGAATATGAAAAGGGCATGAGTGGAAAAACTGGTGCAATCAAGATAAAGTCTGTAGTTTAGTTAATAGTGTCGTAAGTGTACAATGCACCAAAACTAACTTCTCATTTTTAATAAATGTACCATATTTGTGTAAAATTTTAACATTAGGAGAATCTGGGTGAAAAGTATATAGGAATTCTACCCACTATCTTTACAATTTTTCTGTAAATCTAAAATTATTTCAAAAGAAAAGTTAAAGATATACGTCACTGGTATCAGAAGACAAATATGGAGAGGATTAAGGGACTAAATTACGCAAGGAAATCAAACAAAACATACCTGCATGATTGTTATGCCAAGGCCAGTTCTCTACTACATAAATCACAGTTTTGCAGTTGAAAGAGGGTTAGGGTCAGAAACACAAACACACGCAATAAATGACCTAGATGACAAAGCAAATTTCAGCAAATTTCCAGAAGCTCAAACCTCCTGTGTGAGCACAGTAAGAGAAAACCATTAATTTCATTCAGACATTCCCCCCATAGTGCTGCTTCCTCGCAGGTATCCTTGTAGTTTCTCTATCTGGCACACCTACACCACCTCATGTAATGAAGCAAATGAAGGTAGTGTAATGACCCACTTATTCATTCATTCCACCTAGTATTTATTGAGCTTCTATTATGTGCCAAGCACTATTCTGAGAGACTGAAACACATTGATGTTATTTAAAGTTAAACTAGATAATCAATCCCTGATTATTCAAATGAGAAAACTGAGGTCTTAGAGTTTAAATGATCTAACCAAGGTCACACAGTCAGTTAAAAACAGAAGTAGACTAGAAATGTCTCTTCAGCAATTTTCTTCTTAACCTAAACAATGATTCTGGGTGGAGGAGAGACACTGGGAGAGGTACAAAAAAAGTCTGTTTCCTTTGTGACTGGAAAAAAATTCTCCAAACATTAAGGGTGATTTGAGCTTATGATAATGGTTTATTCAAAGAGCTCTAGCTTCTAGCAACCTTTATTCCAGGAACTGGAAACTCACACCGTTTAATCTTCAGAAAACCCTTGTTAGATAAATCTCGTAATTGTTCTACTCTTTTTTTTCTTTCCCCAGAAGTGGAAAGTCAGGCTTCCAAAGGTTAAGTGCTTTTCTGAGCTCATTTAATGAGATAGAGACAAAGCTGAAAATAGAAGGCCCTGATTCCTCAAGTTTGCCTTATTTCACCTCGTTATCTCACTGAATTAAATTCTGTTTTTCTGTAGTAGTACTTTTACTATCAGAGTCAGGTGTTCTGAATCACTGTAACACATAGAAAATGGAGACCCCCCCCAACATAGCATTAATATAATATGAAGCTCACAACATGTATATCATCAAACGCTTTTCCTTTAAAAAACATTTTTACTGATTTCCTCTCAGGTTTCTTAGTTTCTCTGAAACTGAGTTTCCTCACCCTTGAGAGGCATAAATAATATCTACCTTTGTAGTTATTGTATTTCTTTTTGACTATACAACTCTTTTTTTTTAACATCTTTATTGGAGTATAATTGCTTTAAAACAGTGTGTTAGTTTCTACTTTATAACAAAGTGAATCAGCTATACATATACATATATCGCCATAACCCCTCCCTCTTGCGCCTCCCTCCCACCCTCCCTAGCCCACCCCTCTAGGTGGTCACAAAGCACCGAGCTGATCTCCCTGTGCTATGTGGCTGCTTCCCACTAGCTATCTATTTTACATTTGGTAGTGTATATATGTCCATGCCACTCTCTCACTTCATCCCAGCTTACCCTTCCCCCTCCCTGTGTCCTCAAGTCCATTCTCCAGGTCTGCATCTTTATTCCCGTGCTGCCCCTAGGTTCTTCATAATCTTTTTTTTTTTTTTTTAGATTCCATATATATGTGTTAGCATACTGTATTTGTTTTTCCTTCTGACTTACTTCACTCTGTATGACAGATTCTAGGTCCATCCACCTGACTACAAATAACTCAATTTCGTTTCCTTTTATGGCTGAGTAATATTCCATTGTATGTATGTACCACATCTTCTTTACCCATTCATCTGTCAATGGACACTTAGGTTGCTTCCATGTCCTGGCTACTGTAAATAGTGCTGCAATGAACACTGTGGTACATGACTTTTTGAATTATGGTTTTCTCAGGGTATATGCCCAGTAGTGGGATTGCTGGGTCGTATGGTAGTTCTATTTGTAGTTTTTTAAGGAACCTCCATGCTGCTCTCCATAGTGGCTATATTAATTTACATTCCCACCAACAGTGCAAGAGGGTTCCCTTTTCTCCACACCCTCTCCAGAATTTATTGTTTGTAGATTTTTTAATGATGGCCATTCTGACCGGTGTGAGGTGATACCTCACTGTAGTTTTGATTTGCATTTTTCTAATGATTAGTGATGTTGAGCATTCTTTCATGTGTTTGTTGGCAATCTGTATATCTTCTTTGGAGAAATGTCTATTTAGGTCTTCTGCTCATATTTGGATTGGGTTGTTTTTTTGATATTGAGCTGCATGAGCTGCTTGTAAATTTTGGAGATTAATCCTTTGTCAGTTGCTTCATTTGCAAATATTTTCTCCCATTCTAAGAGTTGTCTTTTGGTCTTGTTTATGTTTCTTTGGCTGTGCAAAAGTTTTAAGTGTCGTTAGGTCCCATTTCTTTATTTTTGTTTTTATTTCCATTTCTCTAGGAGGTGGGCCAAAAAGGATCTTGCTGTGATTTATGCCATAGAGTGTTCTGCCTATGTTTTGCTCTAAGAGTTTTATAGTGTCTGGCCTTATATTTAGGTCTTTAATTCATTTTGAGTTTATTTTTGTGTATGGTGTTAGGGAGTGTTCTAACTTCATTCTTTTACATGTAGCTGTCCAGTTTTCCCAGAACCACATATTGAGGAGGCTGTCTTTTCTCCATTGTATATTCTTGCCTCCTTTATTAAAAATAAGGTGACCATATGTGGGTGGGTTTATCTCTGGGCTTTCTATCCTGTTCCATTGATCTATATTTCTGTTTTTGTGCCAGTACCATACTGTCTTGATTACTGTAGATTTGTAGTATAATCTGAAGTCCAGGAGTCTGATTCCTCCAGCTCCGTTTTTCTTTCTCAAGATTGCTTTGTCTATTTGGGGTCTTTTGTGTTTCCATACATATTGTGAAATTCTTTGTTCCAGTTCTGTAAAAAATGCCATTGGTAGTTTGTTAGGGATTGCATTGAATCTGTAGATTGCTTTGGGTAGTATGGTCATTTTCACAATGTTGATTCTTCCAATCCAAGAACATGGTATATCTCTCCATCTGTTGGTATCATCTTTAATTTCTTTCATCAGTGTCTTATAGTTTTCTACATACAGGTCTTTTGTCTCCCTAGGTAGGTTTATTCCTAGGTATTTCATTCTTTTTGTTGCAATGGTAAATGGGAGTGTTTCCTTAATTTCTCTTTCAGATTTTTCATTAGTGTATAGGAATGCAAGAGATTTCTGTCATTAATTTTGTATCCTGCTACTTTACCAAATTCGTTGATTTGCTCCAGTAGTTTTCTGGTAGAGTCTTTAGAATTCTCTATGTATAGTATCATGTCATCTGCAAATATATGACAAACCCACAGCCAACATCGTTCTCAATGGTGAAGAACTGAAACCATTTCCACTAATATCAGCAAGAAGGTTGCCCACACTCACCACTATTATTTAACATAATTTTGGAAGTTTTAGCCACAGCAATCAGAGAAGAAAAAGAAATAAAAGGAATCCAAATCAGAAAAGAAGAAGTAAAGTTGTCACTGTCTGTGGATGATATACAACTCTTTTATTGAAAGCACTTAATAGATACACTGTTGAGAAAGGCTGAATCAAGAAATTTCTGAATTATCGTACAATACCATGATTCTATAGTGATATCCAGGCCATTGTTCTAATCCTTTAGGGACCACATTCACATCTCGATATCAGACTTTAAGTCTACTGTCTCAGAAATTTGTCCAGGGAGTAAGAGATGCAGGTAAATGGGCTTACAAATTTTTAGTAATGTAGACTTGAATCCTAAAATATGTCCAAAGAGACACATAAAGACTTATACTGTTACTGACATTATTACCATTTATGGATAAAATACAATTTTTCTGACCATAGGAATGAAAAATTTTAGACTTTACATTAATATTTTGCTCTGACTTTACTGAAGTTGTTGAAATAAAAGTAAATTGTTTGGCAAATTTATGGTTACCAGGGGTAAGGGGGGGAGGGATAAATTGGGAGATTGGGATTGACATATATACACTACTATATATAAACTAGATAAGTAATAAGGACCTACTGTATAGCACAGGGAACTCTACTCAATACTCTATAATGGCCTATATGGGAAAAGAATCTAAAAAAGAGTGGAGATATATATATATGTATAACTGATTGGATTGTTTGATATAATGTATGTGAAGTGCTAGCACAATATCTATACATGCTAAATTAAGTTTTCCCTCTATTTCCCCATCAATTTTAGCCCCACAAATCAAATTTAGAATGTAAGATAATTGAGCAAGAGTTACTTGTGTAGCTACAATATGAATACAGTAAAGGGAAAATAAAATATCTGATAAATGAAGTTTTCTGGAAACATTTTGAATATCACATAAGTATAGATGCTGAACTGCCATAAAAATAACGTATCAAACAATCTGAATCTTTGATTTGATCTACATGAGTCAAAATGTATTATCTGGGACAATATAAGTGGAATTTTGTGAACAGTTTAACCTAATTTAAGTATTTAAACATTAATATTTGAATAAACTGAGCAGAAAAAAATATGTTTCATTTACCATTTAGTGTAATTTCATTTACCATTTACCATTTAGGGCCAATTGTAGACCAATAGAGTATATTAAAATAAATTATTTCCTTGTGTTCAAGTACGTGGAACAAAGTATTTTAGAAACATTGCATATGTGTTAACTTCATATTTTTCTTAACATTCATCCAAAGACTTCCATATGGTAGGACTTATAAACCTTTTTCTCGAGTAGGTTAATCATTCTCCTTTCAACATTTAAACAATGAATTTACTTGGAAATCTTGTTTCATAAATAATAAAGAGGAAATTAAATGATTTCTCATTAATTCCAAATGTGATTTCTCAGTTTAGTTGTATTTTTACTTCAAACCACATTGCCTTTGGGAAAAAAACACGTGACTCAATTTTGAATTAATCTAAAATTTCTGAGAAGAACTAATTAAGTAACAAAAATCATGTAAAAGGAATTTTTAAAAAAATATTTATCAGTGAGAGCAATGGGTAGCTTGTGATAGGATAGTTCAAAATCTATTGGTCACCATGATGAAAGGTAAAAGATGCTAATCATCTTCTATAACTTCAGAATTCACCATTAAACTCTAGCTATGTCCAAATTTAGGCACTCATATTTTCCTAATTTTAAAAAGTGCACCTGGAGCAGAATTTTTTCTCCCAAAGGACAGAGCCAGCTGGAGAGACAATTAAGCCTGATTGGATGACTCAGCAATAAAAATAGGAAACTAGCTGGATGAGAAAAGAGGAGCTACAAAGAACTAGATTGTCAGGAGAGGGCTCTTTGGAGAGGTTGAACTTTTCAACTAATGGCAAACTCATTCCTGAAATTGAAAGAAGAGGCAAAGAAATGTTTTATTCATAGTTAAATTGTGTATAGGGCTATATAGTTCTCAATGTCTATTATGCTTTAATAAGTAGTTAACATAACAATAATAATACCAAATTGGGAGTCTAGCATTATCAAAGGTCACCCAAGCCTTTCTACAGTCAGGTGACAGCACTGTGCTCCTTCCTGCCCCTTCCAGGAACAAGTGTCTGGTCTTTTTGCCAGGAAAACAATCCCCTCCTCTTCCTCTTGCTAACTCCTCCTCATCACTCAAAAGTCCATTAGTTTCCTGATTATACCTACCCAGGGAAGAGTTGCTTTATCCTTCAGATTGGGCCGTCCTCTTCTCATAAATTTATCACTTTTTAGATGCTGCCTTCTTCAGGGTACACAGTCCAAGAATGTATGTGTTTAACGTCAATACTTTTAACATTTATCTCCTTTCCTACTGTTAAGATCCATCAGAGGAGATCTTGTATCTGCTTCCTTGACCACAGCATACCCTGAGTAGGTGCTCAGTGAATATTCACTGCTGAGTGAATGAATCCTGAATGGAAAATAATGAGGCAGAGATGCAGCCCTGCCTGCCAACTGATTAGTTCCATTATTTCGGACAAGTTCACTTTGCCTCTTTACGTCTTAGTTTCCTCTAAGATTACGTCCATCTCTAAACTTCTAAGCTTTAATAAATAGGTTATATAATATCCTTTTCTTGACTTAAACATGAAATTTTCAAGAAACTTTTCTTAACTACTATAATATTATTATCCTGTATTCATTTTCTTCCCATCCTCTTATTATTTCACTGGAACTTAGTAAAGGTAGTTTTTCTCTGTAGGTAGGAGAAACATCTCCTAGTAATTAAAGTGAAGAATCCATTCTCTCTAATTCAGAAGAGTAATGAGATAATTTAAACATTCATTCAACAAATAATGAATATAAATCTACTAAATCCTAAAAATTGTTCTAGGTGAAGAGGACAAAATAATAAGTAAAACAAAGTCTTGTTTCTCCTACAGCTTTCATTCTAGGGGGGATGTGGTAAATAAATATATAATATATGAAGCTGTGATAAGTGCTATGAAGAAAAAATAAACCCAAGCAGGATGGATAAAGAACAGAGGAGAAGAGTGATGCTTTATATACAGTAGTCAGGGAAGAGCTCACTCATAACTTGACCTTCTATCCATAACATGAGTAGGGACCTGAAAGAAATGAAAGATGAGAGTCTTATCCGGTGAAAGAGCATTCCAGATAGAGGAAAGAGCTGGTCCAAAAGACATGAAAGGCATTCTTGGCAAAGTTCTAGATATAGCAGGGAGACAGTATGGCTAGAAGGAAGTAAAAAGGGACTGTGCAATAAAAGATGAGATCAGAGGGGTAGTCAAGGAGTCAGATATGTAGGAGGACCTTATGGGCCTCTTCATGGGATTGAAAACCATTGTATGGTTTGGAGCCATGAAGTGACATGATTTGCCTTAGGTTTTCAAAGGAATGCTTGGACAGGTATATGAAAAATTAGCCCAAAGGGTACAAGGGTAGAAGTTAAGAAACCATTTAGGAGGTGTTACAATAACCCAGGTGGCAGACGATGATGGCTTGAAACAGAAGGGTAAAGGTGGAAATGGTTCAGAAATGGTCAAACTCCAGATCTATTTTGTAATAGAGTCAATGGATTGGATATGGAGATGTTGGGAAGAGAAGTCAAATGAGCAGCTAGCTAGAGGGAGGGGAATGGGCTATAACTGACTAGGATAAACACACCTCTCTCACTTGCAGGGCCCACGGATGAGCAGAGGAAAACAGTCACCACTTGCACGGTCTACAGGGGAAATAGTGTCCTCAAGTGAGAACTAGGTTTCAGTTTGAGCAAAAAAAAAAAAAAAAAGTGCATGGAATATTTAGAGGAGAACTAAAGGTCAGACGGATTTTGTTGCTAAGACCTCTAGATCCACAGGACCCAGTGAACAGTGTGGGGGATGGAGTTGGAGAGGAGAGGGTCATGAGAGGAAGTCAGGGTAGTGGATGTATGGAACCTCATGGGATGGGGAAATGTGGTAATCTGAGGCTTCTTGCATTTACAGAGGCAAACTGGGATGCAAGACATACCGGCATTAGTCTGGATGATGTTTCAGGAAACCTGTGGTGATGAGGCTATGAGTCAGTCCTGGAGGAAGGAGGCTTCTTCCTGCCAGGAAGCTCTGATGCTCTGAGATGACGAGGAAGTACATGCTCTGTCTTCTCTGCCCTCAGGTTCCTGGCCAAAATATTATCCTTGGCTTTTCTCATGGGAATGCTTGATCTAATAGCATGTAGCTATCTGAGGTACTGGGTTATATGTTAGCACTAGATAAGTATTGAGCTGCATGTGCAGTTAGTAAGGGTTTACCTTTTCTTATAGAAAGTGCAAAGACAAGGTAGGCCACCCCAGTTCCCCCAGGCTGGCTTACTGCCCATATTTCCCAACACCGCACACCACTACCCTCTTCAAACTTACTGCCTGCACATACTATAGGGCAGTACATATTTAATTTGTGGTGCATCTGTTCTTGATCAGATATGAAATGGGAAAAATATACATGGCTCTAATTAAAAACTTTAAAACGCTTTCAGCTAGGAAGGAAAAACAGAAGCCAAAACTACAGATTTTCAGAAGCCTAGAAGGGTATGCAAAAACATATATCAATAATATATTTATAAAATATATCAATACAATGCAAAAAAAATTAAGATGCAGGATTGTATTGAGCTAAGTCTCGACCTCAGGGTACTTTGTGAAATGTATTACTTAATTACAAAGACCAGAACAGGATAATTAAATACTTCAATGCATTATTAAGCCACTCTTTTGATTCATTAGTATTAGAATCTCTCTGGTTTTATTTACACAGAAGGCATATTTACAGCAAAAAGAAGAAAATTTGGAATGATACAGACAAAAGTTTTATGTTAATGATTCATAAAATTCCTTCTTTGTGGCAGGCACTGTGTTCAGGCTCTGTCCTGGGCTCTTTACAGACACACTAGATTCAATATTTACAACCCTCTCATGAGTTATCTATTATTCCTGCTATATAGATTGGGACATGGAGACTTAGCAAGGTTACAGAGCTCATAAGAAGCAGAAACAAAATTTCAACACAGTCGTGTACCTCAACTACACCACATTGCTGTCACTTACCAAGTTTATGATAATGAGGAAAGACTATTTGTGTCAAATGCAAATAAACATCTAATAATGCTTCTTTGTTGAAAATAATTACATAACTATCTAGACCATCAGTTCTGAATATTGATGTGGAAATCACTGCGGTACCACAGTCAGCAGTGACTGCTCTCAGGAAACATCCTTCAACAATCACTACTGTGTTCACTGTGTGCCAGGTACTACTGAAGCACTGGGAATTCAACACTAACAGAGAAAACTGAAGTTTATGCTCTCAGCCAACTAACATCCTAGTGGAGACACACGGAGCAACAAATCAGGAAACACATAAACAAAACCATTCTAAGTGCCAAGAAGCAAAGACCCACATAATGTGAAGGTGAATATAGAGGAATAACAACTTGAGCTAAACGTGTCCACGAAATATGGCTCTGAAAAGATAACATTTGAGCTAAGTTTGGGGAGGCAGAGAATACAACCAATGCAAAAATTCCTAATGAAGGATCCAGCTTCAAGAAGAAGTCTAATGAAGCCAGTGAATGTTCTGCAAAGGAGAGAGTGATATAAGCTGATTTTGGAGAGATAGGCAGGGGTCAGATCATGTAAGCTCTTGGTGGTCATGGTAAGGCATATTCAGACTTTAAGTCATTGGAAGGCTTTAATCAGAGGACTTAGAGGAGTTACAAGATGCAATTTGGAAAAGAAAGCTAATACAACCTCACAGAAAAGACATTACTATGTAAATTATATATAAATATATGCTTATATATATGCCATATGCCATGTATATATATGTTATGTGCATATATATGACAAACAGGGTCTATCCACTTGCCTACACTTCTACTTCAAATAGATTTCTCAAAGTCAAATGCTTAAGAACTGATGCTGAATAAGATGACTGTGCCTTCAGGCAGGATGGAATACAATTCTGTAATTCTAGTAATTCTGATTTCATCTTGTTCTTCCTCTCTAGATGACAGGTTTCTTTCTGGTAACTGACATTGAAATGCAGAACCTGCAAAATCAGCCATTTATCAGTCCAAGTCACTGGAAGCCTTCATATCTGAATAGCAGGAATGTCATCTCTTACTAAGTTACACGTGTCATTTCTTTCCCAGAATAATTGGGATATGATTGCATATGATCAGTTTGCATCATGTGAAAAGGATGCGTAAAGTTCTCTCTCATCCTCTTGATGATTCACTTTAACTGAGCCATCACTACAAAGGCTCCTCTGTGGACCAGGGGCAGCCATGGTGATTATTTTCACTGACCTGGGGAAGCAAGAGTTTTTTGTCAACTGTTCATCGTGGCCTTTTACATTTCTAGCGTAACAAGAACACAAGAATTCCCCCAACTAAATACATTTTGAATACAGACATAAAGAACAGTAGTTTGAAGAATCTCCAAAATATTTGCTTTCACAAATCACGGCAGGGTGCATCTGATGAGTTGGGAGGAGAAGTATGAGAATCAGAGTTCCAGGCCTGAAAAACCTATTCAAGATCACCCAATTCAACCTCTTCTTTACAGAGGTGAAGTAACCAAGACCAAACGAAGGACGTTAAGAATATGTTCCAGTCTAAGGATAGTCTCACTAATTTGATCATAAAAACGACTAAAGGTTAAAGAAACTAGAGGCATTAAAAGGATATTTATTGGACAAACATAATCATGATGGAACCAGTTACTGAAATACGTTTTTTCAATGTTTCAAGGTTATATAATGCTTATAATATTACTTATATTACCCGATTATTTTTATTTTTATTATGCTATAAAACTATATTATATCAGAGAAAGCATTTTATATGTCATAATACATGTACAAAATTGAGAGATTACAAATGGAGCATCCGATGCATGCTGATATATTTGGAGGAAGCAGATTGTGAAAGACTGTAGTCTGCAGCTTCCTTTGAAATGCATCAAAGAAAAAAAATTGGTATGTGAACTGAAGAATAGATATGTGGTACAGAAAATGTACTAAGATGTTAATTAAAGAATCTAGGTAGTGAATACATGTAAGTATTCACTGGGAAATTCTTCCAAAATTTGTACATTTGAAAATTCTCATAATACTCTGTTGGGAAAAGTTCAATGCCTAAAAAGATCTGCTATTCTAGAAGAAAGTAACCAAGCCAATTGTTAATGGATAAATCCACTGTAACTGCAGGGATAAAGCCTCATATTTTTTAATTCTTCAGAGGGGTTCATCATTTGTTTTTCTACAAAGGGGCACAAAATGTGTATGTATATTTCCACCTAGATCCATAAAAACATATTCTTGATTGTAACTCCTTTTGTTTACTATATAAATGTAAAATATGCTCACTATCCTCACTGAATACATTTTATTCTAAAGTATTGTTGTATTGGCAGATCCATTTAACTGAGATTAGACCCACTTCCCCTGAGTATCAGGAGAACAAGGTTGAGAATTGGTTAGAACCATGTCTGTTTTGAAAATGGTTATTGGTCGCAGAAATAAAAACACAGTAAAAAAATTTGTTTTAAAAGTATCAGTTAAAAAGGAATGAAAAAAAAAATTTAGCCAGGACTGTCACACTACTTCAACATTAGCTCCCTCTAAAAGTGCTAAGTGAGAGGTAAATAAAATGCAGTTATTCTATCATAATAAAATTATTTGATATTTGAATTATTAAGAGAAGCCCTAGGCTACTTCAATGTTTTATATTCTTGGGAGAAATAGTTTTGACTTTTCATGTGCCTTTTCCAGAGTGTCCAAAATGACAAATTGAACCCAGGTGTTACTTTGTATTGTAGCCAATAATTGTTTTTTGAATCCTTTGTCCACAAAAGGGGCATACCTTACGTCTGGCATATAAATTGCCCACATTGAGCGAACTAACTGGGAGAAGCTGACCCAAAGCACTGGGTATCCCAGTTGTAGAAGCCAGGACCTAACAAACTACAGTTGTTAATTTAAGCCTAATCATGGCTAGTTAAGCATGATATTAAGCATGCAAGGTCAATTCAATGGCCTTTACTTTTTCCATAACAAAGCTTTCTATGATGCATGCCTTTATTCTGTCTGTCTGAACCTTCTATATAGACATAACTACATAAAGAAAATTATGCCATATATCACAATTTTGTTGCATCCATAACATAAAATTAGTTATGTTATTATACCATATAAACTGCAAAAACTACGATGACCTTATTGTTTCAAATTATATCATACCCATCTCTGAAATCAAAAACCTCTCTGTGAAATAGGATATTTAAAATTTTGAAACAAGGCATATCATCCTGCTTCTGACCATAATGGAATAACAGGGAGCAGGTTTCCCTTCGTGCTTTAACCAACTGGAAAACCTGACAAACTGTGGGAAACAATGGTTTTCAGATATTGGATCACAGGCAATGCAGAAGAATAATTCCTGGAAGAAGGGAAGCAAATAAGGTGATCCCTAACCCTGCACCAGCTCCTTGCCTAGAGTGAGTTTCCAGGGGACAGTGCAGAGAAAAGAAACCCAAATAGAGCTTAGTGGTCTTGCAGAGTTGAGAGACAAAGTGTAGAGATAGGAAGGCCATGGTGGCTGAACTTGTGAGTCAAAATACCAGAGCTGAGGGAGCTGCACAGAGCGAGAGCACCAAGATCAGCAGAGGGATCCCTGCAATGAGTCTGTGAGCACAGCACATGCATGTGAAGTCACTACGAAGGCCAAGGAAAGAATTATCAAAAAAGGGTAGATGAAACAGAAAATACATGAAGAAATAATGGCCAGCACATATTTGAATTTTCTTTACAAAGAAAATTTATTATACTGGAAATCTTGAGAACTCTTGAAATGCAAGCATTAAACAACCAGATCTTAAGTGTGGCTCATAATATATCTATTTTCCTTAGAATATATTACTTTTGTTTGGACTTCATTTTTAAAATAATTCAGACTTGAAAAGTACTTAAAAATCAAATATAATTATTAGACCCTGTAGATATTACCACTAAATATTACCATATCTTTAATAATTTTTGAATTCTATTCTTGTTCCAATTTATTGAGACTTGCTTTATGGCCCAGAATAGGTCTCTCTTAGTGAATATATATTTGATTGGGCAAAGGTCTAAAATTTAAGCATTGTAAT
Source organism: Eschrichtius robustus (assembly GCF_028021215.1). Taxonomy (NCBI): domain Eukaryota; kingdom Metazoa; phylum Chordata; class Mammalia; order Artiodactyla; family Eschrichtiidae; genus Eschrichtius; species Eschrichtius robustus. The sequence continues at coordinate 37,731,916 of NC_090825.1, forward strand.
TCTTTTTAGCATGGATAAGAGACTGAATTATGCAAATATTCATCCATATTTAATAAATGACTAAACTCACACTAAATCTGATGTTTTAAAGCTTGGAAATCGGTACTTCCATTAATAGAGTGATTTAAATTCCTGTTAAGGTTGAGTTCACTTACAAAACTAAGTAAAATAAGGGTTGCTTTATAATTGATATACCCAAGAGGCATCTCTGAGGGAGTCACCCAGGGTAAGTATCAGTTCCCTTTGATGCCTAAAGAAATGTCCATCAGTTTCCTAAGCACTTTGTGAGTTTAGGAAGAATGTCATGAGGTAGTACTACCTATTGGCACCCCAATACCTCATCTCTTGTCTAAATTACAGCACATGCCACTGATTGGAGACCGTACCTCAAATCTTATCTGTCTCATTTCCAGACCATTTGTATGCTGTTTTTGGTCGTGTTTACACCTAACACAGGACAGCAGAGAAGGAGCAAGACCTATTTGTTAAAATTTTGGATCATGTAGTAGTAGACTGTAAGCTACTATTTAAGAGTAAAAACTATTTTTTGTGTACTGTTATAATCTATATGCATAGCATATAATTTGAGTCCATGATATTTTTATTCAATAAAACAAAAAAGGAGGGCTTCCCTGGTGGCGCAGTGGTTGAGAATCTGCCTGCCAATGCAGGGGACACGGGTTCGAGCCCTGGTCTGGGAGGATCCCACATGCCGCGGAGCAACTAGGCCCGTGAGCCACAACTACTGAGCCTGCGCGTCTGGAGCCTGTGCTCCGCAACAAGAGAGGCCGCGATAGTGAGAGGCCCGCGCACCGCGATGAAGAGTGGCCCCCGCTCGCCGGAACTGGAGAAAGCCCTCGCACAGAAACGAAGACCCAACACACCCAAAAAATAAATTAATTAATTAATTTAAAAAAAAAAAGGATTAATAATTTAATAAATAACTGATATACTCACTATATTATAGAAAAATACATGTTTTCTCCATCATGACATCATTCACTAGCTAGAAGGCTGTTTATCTAAGACCAGAAATATTCATGACAGAAAAACAATGGGATGATCAAGCAGACCCCTGATTTTATTTTGAATAGACCCAAGTTTATATGCAAGCTAGCCACAGGCCAACTTAGTGATCCATTCCAGACACACCCTGTCTCCATCTCTCAGCTATTCCAACTCCTGAAGTAATGCTATCAAGCAGAGAGCTCCAGCTCTGTGCCTCCCAGGTACACGGTGGGATTGCTCTTCTTGACTTCTTGTGGCTAGGTGAGGTCATGTGACAAATCTGGGCCAAAGAATTATAGAAAGTAATATATATCACTTTGAGTCAGATCATTTAATTGCCCACCAAGACCGTACAAGAAGCTACTAAGATATCTTGGGCCAAGTGATAACACTCTCAAACACTAAGAAACAAAAAGAAAATTTTGTCTTCATGAAGCCATTAATAACTCACAGACCACACACTGGGGAATATTGAATAAGATTTCTAAAAACTTAGAGCATGAGGGAAACACTTCTAAGGAAACCCTCTCCCAAATTTGATGACATCTTGATTTTGTTTTGCAGCCACAAGTTTGTAATGACAACACACTTACATGACTGAACTGTGAGAAAATTATTTTGATTTATTTTCTTTGGAAAAAACATTGAGCTATTTTCCTTTAAGAAAATTTTAGTAGCATAATTTGGGAGAAAATGTTTATAGAATAATTGTGAAATTTTATCACATTTAAATTGTATTTTTAACCTGAAGCATTTCCTTTCCACATCAAATAAAATAACTGAGTGAAAAAAATTATCATCTGAAGATCTGTATCAGGTGAAAAGGAAAACAATCTGATAAGTTTGGTCTTGCAAATTGAGTAAGTTATTTTGCCAAATTGGAAGTGTTCTATTTTGAATTAGTCATCTCTTTAATTGCTTTTATTTTTTTCATACGAGTATTTATTTTTTCTCTGTTTTGGAAGGCAGAAATAAAATGATATAGCAATTAATGAATAGATAAAATAAATGGTTCTCCAACCAAGGGGTGGATCACACTGGTTTTTTCACCCCCAATACTCCATCCCTCAGATGAAGAAATAATGGGACATATAGTACCTTAAGTCCTGAAATAGGATGTATTGGCCTTATGTGAAGGCTCCACAGTGTCTGTGTCTCTCCTGACTCAAGAATTATATTTCTTTTTTCCCAGCTGTAATAAAATGACTAATAAATATTTTCCTTACACTCTTTGTTAGCAAATCTTCTAATGGGAAATGTGACAGAAGAGGACAGGGAAAAATTTCCGCTTCCGTAAAGTAAAGATGATAAAAGAAACTCATAGTATTGACAGGACCTTTCTTTCTCAGGAGGCAGGGAAAGGAGTTGATTTCCTGAGGGCTACAAATAGAGCTAGGGACATCTGACCTCTCAGTTCTTCAAAGAACAGGTATCTAACCCAAGATTCTGGGTAATTTCACTGCCTGCTGCATCTCTCAACAACAAGAGTAACAACAACAACAATAAAAACAATATTAATAAACAGTTGTTCTTGAGAATAGTTTTGGGTGGAAAGAATTCATTCCCTTTGCAGGTGGAATCTATCAACACACAGATTCATGAGGGAAAGAAAGCCACAGCAGTACCTGCACCAGTCACCCATGTTACAAGTGACTCAACGCCTGAAGAAGCTGGGAGGCCACAAAGCGGACAAAAATATACGTATGTGCGAAAGTGGAGAAAACTCAAGCATTTTGAATGGAGCTGCTGTTTCCATAACTACAGAATAACTGATTTGCTCTTGGGCACCCAGGTCCCTGAATGCATTTCAGCCTCTTGATATCTGATAGGGATTGTTCATTTAGTAATTGTGAAGACACATTTTCTGGTTAGGAGTCTTGCGCAAAAGCATCCGTACTACAGAAAAGAGGACAAGAGAGTGAGCAAGCGAGAAACTATGTTCCTTTTTGTTAAATTCTCTCACTAATTACAGGGTTTATAATACTATGTATGAAGTTTAAATATAATGTCCTTTCTGCTTCCTACAAAATGTTCTACATTTAGAAATCTTTCATAAATTTGTATGATTTTAATGAAATGAAAATGTTTCATAGTCCAGTAATGGGGACTCATTTTGCAGTCTCAACACAGTATTAATATTACTTTAAATAAAATTGTTTCTACTGTTTGTAAAACTCAACAAATTTTACGTTTTAGTGAAGCATGGTATTTTGCAGCTCATTCTATTTCAACTAATTAATCAAAGGAGATTAAATATCTGACCCAGACACCACCACTCCCCACTCCTGCTCCTTTAGCAGACTTAGTGAATTGATTGCGGAGGCCTTTCTGCCTTAGCTGAGATACAGTCTTATAATCATTCTCAAAATCTTCCATTCAAAAATTTCTAATAGATATCTGTCATGATTGTTGATTTCCTTTTCTAATTCCTCCACTAGATTACAAAATCCCTTTTAGCAGTAGTCTTGATTATTCATCTTTGTATCCCTATATGTAGTACAGTGCTCAGCAAATTAATTGCTCAGCAATTACTATATATTAAATACTATATCTGATAATAATATAAAGATATGAAGTTCACAAATGAGGAATCAGGAAAGTAATTACCTAGTCTCTTATTTTTCGTTAGAATGGTTAGTATGTGATTATACATACAATGTTTAATTGGATGTACAGAATCATACATTTAAGGAATGTGCTACTAAACAGAATTCTTTCAAAAACAGTAGCATTTTTCTAGGACACGTGCTAACTAGAAATTTTTTCATCTGTAACCAGAGAGTCAGCTTCTAATTTGAAGACACGGGAGATTTTTGGAACATCTGAAATAACAATTCAACTAAATGGAAAAGGGGATGGATGATTCAGCTGGTAAAATTCCCAGAAATAACAGTTAGAAACATTAAAACATTTGTCTTTGACATTAGGCAAATACTGGTAATACGGCAACAGGGAAAGACTTCAGCAAAACTGTGAATTTTTTTTTTTTATCACTTGCTGGTGTCTTTCTGTCTCCTCTGCAGCCCAACTGAACTTCTCAAATGTGGTAGACCCCCTCTCTCACACACATGCACCTCTCACTCAAGTTGTGAAACCCATATTCATATACCTATATTTTTTTGTGTAAGAATTACTCTCAACTACTTGCAAATTACTCTCACTACCTGCCAACAAATTGCCCACTAAAATGTTACCTGGTAATGGCTTAAACTATATTTGAAGTTCTATAAGAACTTTTGTTTCTTGAAGAAACAGAAATGAATCATTCCCCAATGGTGAAATTTTAGTCATTAATGTCACAAGTCTCAAGATATGTCTGAAAACAGAAAACTAGTCACTTAGAACTTCTAGAGTCCACTACTCATAACTTGGCTTTGTGTGTGTCAGGGTAGTAAATACGTATACAACTTTTTGAATCCATTCATGTTCTAATCTTTTTCTAAAATGATTAATATATGTGCGCCTAAGATATCATAAATCTATCAATAACTCTTTCCTAACAAATTTTATTAGCATTTTTTACTAATTATTGTCATTACAAAATTATTCTGCTTCTACAACAACCATATGCCAGGGGGGAAAGGGGAGGTAAACCTACGCCAGGTTAAGGACTATCTAAGTTTGCATTTCTCTGAATTTCAGATTGAATAAAAATGGAGAAGCATTTTAAATTGTACAGTTTTTTTTTTGGTATTTTTTTTGGCTGCGTTGGGTCTTCATTGCTGTGCGCAGGCTTCCTCTAGTTGCAGCGAGTGGGGGCTACTCTTTGTTGCGGTGCGCGGGCTTCTCATTGCGGTGGCTTCTCTTGTTGCAGAGCACGGGCTTCTAGGTGCACAGGCTTCAGTAGTTGCAGCATGAAGGCCCTAGAGTACGTGGGCTTCAGTAGTTGCAGCATGCTCAGTAGTTGTGGTGCTCAGGCTCTAGAGTGCAGGCTCAGTAGTTGCGGCGCATGGGCTTAGCTGCTCTGTGGTATGTGGGATCTTCCCGGACCAGGTATCGAACCTGTGTCCCCTGCATTGGCAGGAGGATTCTTAACCTCTGCACCACCAGGAAGTCCAACTGTACAGTATTATTAACACCTGTGAATTTGAATGCTTGTGATTCAATGTCAGTCAGTTGGAAGAAGTTGTTCTGAATGTTTATCCTTCTCCTCAGTATCACAGAGATTATTATTTTCACACAATGGAGAACTGCTTCCCATACTAAAACAGTGTAGCCTCCACAAAATTAGTTGATTCCCCAAACATTTCTGTTAGATACTATTAGGGAGTTACAGCTCTTGGATTCTACACACTATCACAATCCGAATTCTACCTTTACACTCTGGTATGATGCCAAATATTGAAGAGGATAGGAATTTCATTTTTTTCAGGGATTCTGTGAAAAAGATAGTAAAATAATTTGACTGGCTAATTATATCTCACATCACTATGCTCTTTAGACTTTCAATTTAAAGTTTACAAAGCACTTTCATGTGAATTTTCTTTTTTATTATTAAAACAACCATATGAGCCAAGTAGAAGCTATCATCCACATTTTTTAGATGAGAGAAAAGTATCTAGAAATGACTTGTGCAAGGTACTCCTGACTTTCATTTCAATTCAGCTGAATTTCCTTTATTTCATATGTTCACCCAGCTCATATCTCCACATCAGTAACAGTGAAAAAAGCAGCACATTGAAATAATCAGCATATTATTGCAAATATTCCCAGTGATGACCAACCTTAATGGAAAACCATTTTGATTCCACCACTCCTGACAAATAAGATTATCTCAAAATAGCTACTATTCTCTTCCTTCACAACTGCTTTAAATGATATGAAACTGTGGGACCAGTTTCCAGAATCCTTGCTCAATGTCTACTTTCACTTTAAGACGTAATAAGAAAAAGATTTTGCCTCTCTTTTTTAAAAAATGGCCTAAATGGTAGATGTAACTCAAAATAGCCACCAGAATTATATAACCAACCAAATGTATTTCCCTTTCACACTAAAACACGACTTCTCTAATACAAAATCTAAAGTGTATACATCAGCAAGACAGAAAGAGAAGTCAAAGTAGGTCTCTCTCATCCATTACTCAGTGCAATTCAAGGGTTCTAATTTTATTTATTCTTGAGCTTTCATAATACAGTTAATAATGTCTTATAAAACTGACTTTCTGTGACAAATTCTCATGTATTTCAATGACTGTGCTTTGCTCAGTGAAATTTGAATTAACTACTACTTTTGACATAATGCAAGCAAAATTTTGTTTTCCAAAATATTTCAAATTAATAAAAACACTTTTGACATTGTATCTGACTAAAGTGAAAGACTGACTTGTTAGAAACTGACAATAAAAAAGCACATATTTTCCCTCTGTGATTAGATATTCAACATTTCCTTCAGAGATGAGTTAAATTTCACCCCATTGTTTGTAACAACAAAATATTCTTGGGTGCCACTGTATCATTTTCCAATTTAAGTCATGTCTCTTCACACCTCCTTTTTGTAGACAGGTGCATCACAGTATGTATACAAGACTAAAAACAGTGACCTTTTCAGTTGAGATAATTATCCAGATAATTAAAGTAACACGGTATAAAGTGTTTTTATGAAACACTCCGGCAGTTGAACTAGAATTCAGGTTTAAAACAGAATCACATCACAAATTTTGGGTCCAGTACTCAGGAACCAATGGCATTCCCAGTTTGCACTCTAATAGCACACAGATGAGTCTAAAATAGCAGCACACATAATACATGTTATGTCTGCATGCACAATGAAATGAAAAACTGATACATTTCTCTAGAAATTCTGGAGAAATGAAAGGCTGAATGCACTTTGTCCTAAATTAGCCTGACTCATTTACTGCTTCAAATCTTTACTTGGTATATTTTGGACAGAAATAATGCATAATAGTATTTACAATGCTTCTAATATTTAGAAAGGCAGTAAGCACACTAAAGGGCCAAGAGTTGAACTGTCTGTTGAGATTTTACATATTTTAAACTAGTGGAGACTTTTATGATAACAATAATGCACATTTCTATAAACGTTATAGTTTCTAAGTATGTTCAACAATTACATCTCATTTGATCCTCAAAGCCATTCTATGAGATTGGGCAGAAAATCACTATCATCCCCATCTATAAATGATGAGCTAGATTGAATTCATCCATGATTTCTCAGTTCTCTTAGAATATTTCCCTGGCTTACCCACTTGGAAGGATATATACTTTCAAGCTTGGTTTTCAAAGTGGCCACATTTATTAGGATGCCTTATTTAGAGCCTCTCCTCTACCCTCTACCACACTCTCATAGTACATTTCTCTCTTTTGTTTTTTTCTATACTATAAATGCTTCTAATATTGGATTTAAGACACTCTACTGTTTTTCTTACATGTTTGATTGTTTACATATCTGCTGAATTGAAATTCCCTTGAGGGCATAATTTAACTCATTTAGCAAGTATTCTTGTGCCCCATTATTTTCCAGACACTACGCTAGCAGCTGAAGATACAGGAAATCTATGGTTTCTGCCCTTCTGGAGCTTAATATGTAGTTGGGAAGGCAGAGTTTAAGAAAATTACAAAAGTGATGAATGTTACAAAGCAAAAGCATGTGAGGCTATTTCAGCATACTACAGTTGGAACTAACATTACCTGAAAGATTCGTTAATTCCACCCCAGGGTATCTTAAGTTAAAGTCAAAGTCATAGCAACAAAATGTGATGGATGAATTGGGGTTGGCCAAAGGAACAGAGTTCTAGGAAAAGTGAACAACACTTGTAAAGGCCTTAAATCAGTATATGTGACAAACATAAAGAGGTTCAGACTAGTTAAAAATTAATGAGCAAGGGACTTCCCTGGTGGCGTGATGGTTAAGAATCCTCCTGCCAATGCAGGGGATGCGGGTTCGATCCCTGCTCCAGGAAGGTCCCACATGCCGAGAAGCAACTAAGCCCGTGTGCCACAACTACTGAGCCTGCACTCTAGAGCCCGTGAGCCGCAACTACTGAGCCTCCATACCACAACTATTGAAGCCCGTGCGCCTAGAGCCCGTGCTCTGCAACAAGAGAAGCCACCGCAATGAGAAGCCCGCGCACCACAACGAGTAGTAGCCCCTGCTCACCACAACTAGAGAAAGCCCGCGTGCAGCAACAAAGACCCAACGCAGCCAAAAATAAATAAATTTATTAAAATAATAATAATAATACTAATAATAATGAGCAAGCAGTTTTCCAGGCTGACATGGGAAAAGAATCAGATTTCAAAGGACCTTGAATTTTGGAATTTGTCCTTATGATACTGAAACACCATAGAAATATTTTCAGCAGGTAAATGATATGGTAATATTTGCTCTTCAAAAATGTCACTTTTGAGGCCCTAGGAAGATAAGCAAGGGAGAATTTTTAAACCTAGTAATGACTCTACTATAAAAATGCAAATGAGAAATGACTGATGTTGGCTTGAACTAGGATGGTGATAGAGAGGACTGAGTGAAGGAATATTAGAATTCAAACCACATTCCAAGAAGTAGAACCAGTAGAACTTGGTTACTGTTAGCTATGGAGAATGAAAGCAGAGAAGTCAAGGATACCTCTTAGATTTCTGAATTGAGCAACAGGAAACAAGAGAGAAGGAGAAGACTTGAAGGGGAAATGAACATACTGAGTTTGAGGAACTCACAAGATATCTTTATAGAGATGTCATGTAGATTTTGAGGCATAAGGGTACATAGTTTGGAAATTTGGGATTTGAGTCTAGTTACCAACATATAGCCAAGGAGGCATATAAACACATGCAAAACAGGAACATAGATTGGGCAATGATGGGGCATTAAGAAATTCTAATGTTTTAATATTAAAATAGAGTCCTGGACATTTCAAATTTGAGCTTATATTTTAGCGTTAAACTGACATCTCCATGTCAAAAGCATCAGGATTATATAGATCTGCTGCAAGGCACTAACCAAAAAGCATTCATAAAATTATATATCTTACCCCTAACACACACGCACACACACATACACCCACACATACTTTGTCAATCTTTTTTTAATTGTCTTGACTTAATAATACTGCCTATCCAAATAGAACTCATTACACCGTACATTAGAACTTCAGGGTGTCTGTTAAAATACCATCTTAAAAAAACACACAGTATAATATTGAAAACAATTCTCTTGGAATAAAAATGATTTTTTAGAGAATGAACTTAACAAACTCTTTCTTTAACCTGAGGAGAAAGTATAGATAAAGAGAAATAATCTTTACATATATGAATATTCATTGTCATCTATTTTATCTAGACATAGATAGCCAAGCAATTAGGTGATTCTAAGAGAGTATAAATGAATAGTTTCAAAGAAGACAGTTTTGGTATTTCAGAATATAGAACTCTGAAGTAATACAACCAATAGAGGACACCTAGTGGTCTTTAGCAGAATCGATATTTGCCTGAAAAAAATATTGCGCAACTCACACACACATAATAATGTTTTTGTTAGTCAATGTACTAATCTGAGAAAGATGACATCGTGCATACTCATATGTATAAATATTATAGGCATACATCAACTTGAATACTTCAAATAATTTCCATATATCTAATTTCCTTTGAACTTCACAACTGTTCTATTAAGGTTGTAGGCATAAAAAAGTCACTTTAAGCGTTTTTCCCTAGATTAAATAGAAAATAAAAGGCACAATTTGAATAAACATCCGTAAGTGCTAATTTCTAGCACAGGATCCATTTTACACTATCACATTTCTGGTGGTGTGAAATACAAAACTCAAATATAATTGTATCAATAATATAATATAATTATATTAACACATTGTTAATATATTATTCTATTAATGATTATTAATTATATCAAATATAATTAATATTTAAATTTTATAACATTACAAAAAATACTTCATATAAGGCCTTATCATATTTTATTATTTGATACAAATATTTCAATGGCAAGAATACTTGGCAAAGATAAACCTCCCTTTAGATATCTAAAAAGTATCCTGCCTGACGCTAGCTATATATCAAAAATGCAAATGTGTGATGAATCTCTCTCTTAACTGATATTTTTAGTTCCATCCTCAGTTGTCTCCAATCCTGTTGACTCTGCAGTATTCTAAAATGCAGATCCCTCAGCTAATATGCCTCAGTGACACCTTACTGAGTGAGCCCATCATTAGCACAACTTCTTGTCATACCTCCAAACTCACTGCCTTTGCAACCTAGGTTCTAGAGATGCAGAACTGTGCTAGGCTGCTTATGCTTCATGTCTTACTGACTGTACTCCTCTACCCCCTTTTATTCACCTTAGTAAATAAAATAAAATTCACCTCCAGCTTCAAAACTCAGTTCGAGTATCTCTGAGGCTTTCTTCTCCTGCAAAAAAAGCTGTGTTGTTCACTCCCTCTTTTATGCCATCACTTACCGCACCATCTGTGATTATTTGTTCACATGTCTGTTTTTCCTGCAAAGCTGAGATATGCTTTGTATTCTCATGTTTAGCATCTGCATATAGGAGTTATTCAGTAAATGCTTGGGAGTGAAGAATGAATATACCTTTGTAATTATTTAATGGATTTAGAACATGGAGCATTGCCATGTAGTAAGCAGATAGGTATACTCAGATAGCCTATTGTGTTTAGAACTCTATACTAGTGTACAGGGAGATTCAAGGGCAAAAAGGTGACCTTGACTCTTCCCTACAGACATTTATGCCCAGGAAAAGAAAAGGAAATGCATATATAAGTAAGTATTCACAACCCAGCTATGGGCACGAACAAATGCACGCAGAGACAGTAGAATTGTTCAAAGTAAAATATTGACCATTATAACGCAGTCCATCAATGCAGAATATTTTCTGGAGATGAGTTTGAGCATAAATTTTAAATGAATAATAGAAAAAGAAAGGCTTTCCAAATCTGAGGTGTGGCACATGCAAAATTACCAGAAGCAGAAAAAAAAAATCATTCTCTGCCAGAAGCATTATAAAACTAAAAAACAAACAGAAAATAGCTGTTGGGCGCAAATATGAAGTGACAATGGTGAGACAGGGGAATGGTTTGCTGGAGAGCCTTGAAGGCACTGCAAAGAAACACAGATTTGATGTGATAGGCAATAGGGAACCTCCCTAAGTTCTAGCAGAGGGCAGGTTTAGGAAAACACTGGTGTTTGCTTATGGCAAGTCTTAGAATTCTATGTGTTTTCTACAAAATGGAAGTAGTTATAATATGAATTGCAATTTATAGCAAGAGTTAGTTTCTAATCTAAACCAATTAGAATGCTAAAATTAACCAAAGACAGAAACTGCAGTCTGTATTAGCTCCCTGTAGAATAATTTCCTTATTAATGTTCTGTTGTTAAACATAATTTGTACATAAATCTGCCTCTAAGCCAACATAAAAATCTAATACTGATTGCTAGAAGGGCATTGCAATGTTCCAGACACATTATGCATCTGAAATTGCTATAGACATATTTGAAGATCAGAACCACAGCCCTCTTCCTTGCCTCAAAATAAGCAAGTTATTTGTGATAGGTCTAAAATCTATACAAGGAAAGTTGAGGGGATAGCAAATGAAGAATGAAAAATAAAATATTATAGGTATGTATTCCAAAGCCATAGTTATTATAGGAGCTTCATGTGTTTGCCATCCATTTTTAATATTGCCCATGAAGAATTTCCACTTTCTGTGACATTGAAGCCTACAAATCGATAACCATTACAGAGTAATATAGCAGCTATAGCATTCAAGGTTCCTGGAACTCTTCACCTTTAAATAATCTCCTATTTACTAAGCTCTTCATCTATGCTTTATCTCTTCAGTGGCTGGTGATTGTCAAAAATTGTAAATAATATTCCATTTAATTTCTGAGGATTTCCTCACCATATGTCTCTTTTAGGAGGATCACAGAGAACGGGTTCCCTGTGATAGGTTACAAAAGAGCACTCTGGCCCAGGTCACTGACTTCACTTGAAATACAACAATAACAACAACGTTGAATTAAGGGAATGATTTTTTTTAAGCCAAAATACAAGAGTGGGAGAGATTCACCTCTGTTTTTGGGCGATTACAGGAAAAGGAATTTTTTGACCTGATTTATCTAAACAATTGCCCCAGATTTTCACCTCACCTGGCCATACATGTAAAGTTTCAGTACAGTGTCAGAGAGCTCTAATTTTGCATCCTAAAGCCATTGATCTTATCATTGCCTCATGAAAACAACTTTCCCCCTGACTTCTTAACACCATGTGTTTCATAAATCAGTTGGCCAAATCAGTTCTTTCCTTCTATATTAGCCACTATATTCAACTTTAGCAAGGATAGTAACATAAGGGCTAAATTTTAAAGTTTCTGTATTTCATTCACAATATTTCTCTAATTTATCTGGCTTTGGCACTTCCTGTTGTTTATCAGTTGAACTAATTCAGATAGGAAAAAAAAAATGTCTCATTGAAGATGGAAGCAGTTTCCTATAGAAGGCAGCCACTTTCCTTGGGAATGATTCATTTAAAACAGTGGCAGCTCCCAGACTTCACACATTACTTCCCCAAATTTGCTGAATTTAACATTAGCCAGCTTGGTACTAAAACACTCAGAACTCAAAGACATGTGGGTGAACCCACATCTTCCTCTGTACTCTTATTCCAAATGCGCATAGAGCAACCTGATTATTTGTTGTGTTTCTACTTGTAAACACATCCTGGTGGCATTTATAAAACTCAGGTAGAGCTTTACCAATTTGGAACCATTCAAGTTTCTTTGTGACTTTGGTTTCAATCACGCAGGTGATGAAATAATGAATCCATATTAAATTTTGGGTTAATTACTACTGTATTTTTTCTCTGCTTAGCAGTGTTACTAACAGACATTAAATATCCATGATATATGTGATATTATATGGGGATATCATATAATCAAGAAAACATTCTTCATGAAGTGAGCTTATGATTCATTTATTATCAAGGTCATTTATTTATAAGAAAGATCTTGCCAAGTCACAACTCTAGCGTGAATGGGTTTGGTTACCAAATGTCTGTAAGTGCATATTAAATTGCATTTTACAGGAATGATGGCAGTGAGCTGATGCTCCTGAATTATATCCTGGCATCTTTGAAACACCATCAAGTTACACAGACCTAGGTGTCTGTGACCGCTGCCAGAAACTAGAGGACAACAGTATTAAAAAGTGTGCTCTTCTATGACTGAATAGCCTGCCATCTTATCTGGTAGAATGCCATCTGTTCATCCTTCTGCCATTCTCTAGGGTAACTGGGTTCAAACTACAAGACACTGAAAATAGTTGCATTGCCCACTGTATTTTTATTTGACTGAGTATTTATGTCAGTGACTTTTCTTCTCACAGGCTACTCATTACAATATTTTCTGTGACCATGCTTTAAGAGGCAAATATTCAGATTTTATGTTGCTTGGACCACAAAGTTTAGTTAAGAAAAGTTTCCTACAATTTTTGATTATATATATAAAATGGTGCAATATTAAGGTATTTCTCATTAAAAGAATATATATGTTACGGTGAGAAACTATATGGTTATGTGGTTAAGAGCTTTGCCAAGGTCAGGTCAGGTTGTCAAGGTCAGGTTGCCAAGGTCAGAATCCCAGCTCCACCTATTACTAACCCTGTGAATCTGGGCAAGTTACCAGAGTTATTAGGAAGATTCAATGAACTAATCCATGTAAAGAATCAAACATATTACTTGAGATATAATAAGCCATCAATAAATATTAGCTATTTTTATCAATAATCACCTTGTTTTGATATTAACATTAGCATAATAATGTTTGAAAACCAAACATTTTTTACATGTTAGATGGAATGTGCTATATAGAGACACATTATAAGATGAATCCAATTTCTCACATGTGCTTCATCTGATTTTAAATATAATCTGTATCCATATTTTAAGAATGATTCATTTTTATGTCTTTTTAGCAGTGTCTTATGCAGTGTCTTATTATTGTATGTCATTTCCTGAAATCCTAGGAACCAAAATGTCATCAACAAGCACACACAAAACATTGTTACAGTCTCACAGAAAGCAGAGCTAATGTTCACCGAAGTTCTATTTTATGACTTGTTTAAACCTAAATTCCAAAATATAATTCATCCTAAAAAGCATTTCTGTACCTAGTAAAGTGGCGATTAATTCCTAGCCAATGTTTTTTTCTTTAGTGCAGGTTTAGGCACTCTGGAGGCCTCTTTGACCCTCATTTTTATGCAGCCAATAAAGTTCAAGTTATAATTAATTTTCTTAAGATACATTTAGAAGGAAAAGAAAATCAAAAAGTTAATATGCAGACTCTGAAATCAGGGACATAACCTCCTTTGCTTGGTGATGGTACATTTAACTCAGATCTTTGGAAACTCCAGTTGGCTGAGCCCTTTCAGGTCCCACCAATTGCCTAAGAAAAACAGATGCCCTATTCAGCAAAATATTGGCCAGATTCACTGTATTTATTCACTGTAGTATTTGTGTTTTCTACGTAATAATTTCCCTCCGGGGTATGCTGTTTTTCAGTATTATGAAATGAACGAGTAGAGAGAACCTATAATAAATAATTATAGGCAAAGAATAACATTGAGCAAAATTATTATACTAAAATCAGTCTTTACACCTACAACTTGGAAATACTAAAAAAAAATCTGTATTCTTCAAACACAAATTCTCTGAAATTTCAATATTAGAGGAAACATATTCCACATTATTTCACAGAGCTAATGATACAAACTAGGTTAGCAATCAGACCCTACAGCTTTGTCAAAGATGGTACTTGATGTGTTAGATAAAACAAACTAATATTAGATATTAAATAAAAACAATCTTCCATGGTGGAAGAGGGGCAGCACTGGTTAAGATAAAAATTTGTTGATTAAAGTAGATTTGCTTTAAAAAAAGACTAGTATGGAATCTAAAAGAAAAAAAAAAATGGTTCTGACGAACCTAGGAGCAGGACAGGAATAAAGACGCAGACGTAGAGAATGGACTTGAGGACACGGGGAGGGGGAAGGGTAAGCTGGGACGAAGTGAGAGAGTGGCATGGACATATATACACTACTAAATGTAAAATAGATAGCTAGTGGGAAGCAGTCACATAGCACAGGGAGATCAGCTCTGTGCTTTGTGACCACCTAGAGGGGTGGGATAGCGAGGGTGGGAGGGAGACGCAAGAGGGAGGAGATATGGGGATATATGTATACGTATAGCTGATTCACTTTGTTATAAAGCAGAAACTAACACACCATTGTAAAGCAATTATACTCCAATAAAGACGTTAAAAAAAAAAAAGACTGAATTGGCATAAGACAATTGTTTTACAATCACTAATTTTTTCACTTCACTCAAATCCAGTATTCGACCATATCTTTTGAGGATACAAATATACCACTTACATACCAAAAAAAAAAAAATGAAATTTTTCTTTTTGAATTTCATAAAACTCATTATACATAGCACAGTTGTTCATTTTGGAACAGTTATAGTTTAAAATCGCATGATACAGTAGCTTTAAAAATGTAAAAGATATGTCTTACCTCTTCCCACTGATGTATGTATCTAATTAACCTTGAAAGTCGTAATAAACGCAAGAGACTGAGAATTTTTGTAAACCTCACAATGCGAAGTGCCCTGGCTGTCTTGTAAACTTCTGAATCCATTCCTTTTTCTACAATGAGAAAGATATAATCCACTGGGATTGATGAGATGAAGTCAACCACAAACCAGCTTTTTAAATAATTCATCTTGATCACTTTAGGGTCCAGGATGATTTCAGAACTATCTTCATTGACAGTCCCAGTCCTGAAATTCATGATCAAGTCCAAAAGGAAAACTGTATCTGAAGCCACATTGAAAATAATCCATGGTGTTGTTGTCTGTTCTGTAAAGAATGTGATTCCAACTGGTATGATGACCAGATTTCCAACCATCATTATAAGCATTATTAAATCCCAATAAAACCTACAATAAATAAAAAAAATCAGATTTTAAGATGTAGACAATGACCAGCCTGTTCTCCCTGCCCCCCACCACCATAAAAATTATTACTGACTTATGGTTAAATAAATGAGTAGAAGAACAAAATGTCAGTTTGGTAAATTAGATAGCTCCTTCAGTGGCCATAAAGTTAAATCTAAGTAAAATTAATATATTCCTAAAGCAAGGCATTGTGATTACAGAATTCTAAAAATTACTTTCTATAAAATGTTATAGAAATAAATTCATGAACACCCATACCCCCATTTATCTGATAAAGAAGCAAAAATAAACTCCCCTATAGTTAACATACAATATGGATGAAAACAAGGGAGAAGATCCAGAAGATCTATCTTTAAAAAAGCTACCTTTGAGAAGACACTTTGGAGGTGTTTTGAAGTACTTTATATGTAAAATTACCAATCATAGATTAGAATAAACAGTAATAAATAGGGCACATGAAAAATATTGGTACTGCAGATTTATCTCTAGAACTACAGATTAGGTCAACCATACATTGTAGAACCGCCATAGCTTCACAGCACTCCAAATATTTATGCTTTATTCTTCTTAATTTGAAATGAGAAAACTAATTTTGTTCTGAGGCTGAAAATACTTGAACTGACTCTAGGTTTGAAACTAGAATCTAGCTAAAATTTTTGTCACTGCTTCATTGAACAACTACTTTAAATATATTGCCACTATTTTTCCAAACAATACTTTCCTTAAAAATTCTGATTTAATTTTCAACATAGCTATGATTACTAACTACCTTTTGAAACACTCTTATCCCACCTTATATTAAAATTAGGAAATTTATTCCAGGTTAATATAGCATTAATATATAGTTAATATTTATTAATATAGAATAAATTCATCAGGGATTATTGTATTATTCTCATTTGGTTTCGTTCAAAGTCTATTGACACTGTAGTTAGACTAGGTAATAGACTATACTTGTTACAGTATATACTTATAAAAATAAAGAAACAAATCAACTAATACAACTCTATAGTCATAAAATAGTCTCTGGAAACATGAGCTACTTCATTCTAGTCGAAGGTGTACTCTCTTAGCAGTTGTGTTACAAAAATGGTATAAACTTTCATGACATTTCTGTTAACCAAGATATTATTTTACATTAATTCTCCTACTTAGACTATTTGGGCTACATTTTGGTAAGGTATATATTTGCATGAACCTTTCAAAGTTATTATCATTCCTAATTATGGGTGACTCCTGGGTTAAAAGTAGTAGTACAAGAAAGAACTATAACAGTCCCACTCTGCCCTTTTTTCTACCCCCCACCCCAGGATTATATAAAAGATAAATGTTTGTCATTTTGAAGATTTCACCAGTCTTTCTGTCAAAACTTACCTATAGAGTTACGGACAAGTATACAAATACCCATGTCAATCATACATCATGCCCTGGCAATTTCAATGAAATTTTTTCTCTTTTTTTTCTCCTCTCCTAATGGAAATGCAAAATGTGCCATTTAATACACTAAGGACAGAGGAGAGATGTAGGGCAGATGCAATATTGTAATAGCTGTTTCACAAAAAAGTGACATCACTGAACTCTAAAATGAAATTGTGTGTGCCCTGAGGATTTTCACTTTACTGGATACTCTTATCAGTCTCTTCTCTGCTCTCCTCTTTGCTTTCCCCTGAAAGGCTGCTGTTCCCTTGGGTGTTACACATAGCCCTTTTATCTTCTATTCTACACATGCTCTTTGGGCAATATTATACACTCATCCATGTCTTTAATGATTAATTCATAACAGATGACTACAAAAGCATTATCTCCAGTCCATTCCTATATTCTAAGCCTCCTAATCCTTATAATCAGCAGTCTATTAAATCTGTCCCCTTGCATATCTCACACTCATGTCAAACAGCATGCCCAAACTCAATCTCATCACCTTCCCTCCCACAGACATCCCCCAGATATTCCCTGTGTCAGGGAATGGAACAAAGCTCTACCTGATTTGCAAGCCAGAAACCTTGGAACCATCCTAGATAACCCCTGGCCTGAAATCTACTTAATCTCAGTATTCAATCAATTACCGAGGCTTTTTGGTTCTAACATGTAGATGTAAGTTGTAGTCATCCATTTGTCCTTTATCATTCCCATTGCAGCTGTCTTCAACCAGAAATTCTCAACAGTTGCTTAATTTAGAGACAAGTTACTTAAATTCTCTAATCCTAAATTTTTTCATTTGTAAAATAAAGATTATTATAGAACCAAATGTGTAGGGTTTTACAGATTTAAAAAAAAAAAAAACCACTATATGCAAATCACAGCTCCTAGCATAGCACAAGCTGTGGCACATGATGCTGGTAGCATACTTAGTATTCATCTACCTTTCCTTGTTTACCAAAAGAAATCCAATTTGGGGAAAGCAGTCAGCAGCCCTTTGAAAAATACTCACTTTTACATACATGCTTGTATTTCTGTTACTAAGATAGAAGCTATTTTTAAGGAAAACTCATACTCTATCCTTCTCAGTCAACAGAAATGAAAAGGATAAGGTGCCATCCACTCTTTATTTTAGCAATAATGTTTGCCACACCATAGCTTTTTATGTGGTGCTTACTATGGATTGAAGCCATTAGATATCTAAGTATCAATATGAAGCTCAATTAAACCTTATAATTTCCTTTAAAGTATCATTGACCGTATTTTGCAGTCATAAACACAATTCTATAGACTTTGCATAATATAACACTTTCTTTGGTTAACATGGATTCATTCCTCAGCTAGCCAAGGAAAATACAGTTATCACCCACTCTAGAAGTTGCTTTAAAAAACAGCAATGAATATGTTCCTGAAAACTGACTTCATGAGACTCTCATGCCTCCCTGCCCACGAGTTTCTCTTAGCTTTTTGCTCTGAAAATTTCTCTTGGATACTCAGGCCCTCCCTTTTCCTTAACGCTCAATTTCTATGTCTTGTACATTTTATTACAGAATCGTCTTTCCTACCCACTCCCTCTTTGCATTCCCATTGTTACCTCTTTAGTTTGGGCAGAGCTAGCTCTTCCTTGGAATATCTCAAAGAGTCTCCTGCCTATGGAATCTGATCAATTCTACCCGCCAGTCCCAGAGCGACCATTTAACATGTAACTTACCAGGTCAAAACCATCATGGACCCTCTCAATTAAGTAAAAACATCAAGGCATTCCCTGATATAGCCTCCTCCTCCCTTCCCCATCTCTTCTTTAACCCTTTATGGCTAGTACCTCATAGCTCAAGCAAGAGAGTACTTGCTCTTACCTTGCCATCATGCACACCTAGGTACACATACAGGAGATATGGTTACTTCCATTCTACCTGTTCCTTTTCGTATCAGCATTCTACTTATCCTTCAAGTCCCATTCTGGCAATGAATTTCTTAGGTTTTTTTTTTTTTTACAACCTCCAGAGCAACATTTATTTTCAGTATGCTTCTTATTTCACTTTTGCTTTTGTTACTATTTGCCTTTGTTTCCTCCTTGGATTTAAGTTCTTTGAAGTTCAAAACTATATTGTCTTCTGTTTAACTTCTGTGTAATGTAGACAGTATCCAGGACAGCAAGTGCAAAGAAGATATATTAATTAAATTTTAAGTGGAAACATACACTTCATGAGGATATTTAAAGAAATCCTTTTTTAATAAGTCAAAGGCCATTAATGCAGTAAATACTTTCCTAATGTATCTTTTATATAACTCTAGATTTTTACTCATTGAGGGCTTTTATAATATAGAATACATTAAAATAAATAGGAAACAAAGAGATTAAAAATATGTTCTGAGGTCAGACTGCCTGCAAACTAAACAATTTTGGATTTACACCTGGTTTTGAATGTTACAAAAACCCCCTCTTATTCATCTTGCTCTAGAGAGACCGTATTTGTCAAAGATCTTGATTGCACTTTGAGGGCAGCCTAGGGTTCAAATCCTAGTTCCACTAGCTGTATGGTTTGGAGCAGGGTATTTAACTGCTGTGAATTTCAATTTTCTCCTACTACTCTCAGAGTTTCTCTTCCGGGAGGACTGCATACAATGATGTGTGCAAAGCATATAG
Organism: Eschrichtius robustus; assembly: GCF_028021215.1. Lineage (NCBI taxonomy): Eukaryota > Metazoa > Chordata > Mammalia > Artiodactyla > Eschrichtiidae > Eschrichtius > Eschrichtius robustus. Next base: position 37,751,987 of record NC_090825.1, read on the forward strand.
AACCTGTGATATAGAAACTCAACATTGCCTGTAAAACCAACACTCACTGCAAAACCAAGTCTTGACAATTACAGTAGAATAATAGCCTAGGTAATCACTTTTACTTTATACTAAAAGTAGATAGAATATACAAAATACAATGGTATTTCAGTCATAATTAATAGATCACTAAAACTATGGTCACTTTAATTACTAATAAATAATTTTCACAGACAAATTATTCTTATGTTAAGAATTCATTTCTCCCATAAGTTTTTAGAAGAGAAAAAGTGGCATTGCAAAGATTAGTCCATGATCTTAACTGTGAAGAATTCAGAATTCAGTCATGCTCCTTTCTTTTTACCCACTTGGATCTCTCTCAGTCTTGTGGTGAATAAAGACCACACTCCTGTCCTAACAAGAATTTCCCACTCTTTCAGGTTCCCCTGCCCCCTTATGACATCTGCTCTAGTTGAAATAATCTGATGTCAGACATTTCTACCACAAAGCCTTAAAGAGATTTGAACAATTCCCATATTTCACTACTGAAGATACTTATCTTTAAATTTTTATCTCTAAATATTGAGTAAAAGGTTCTCTTCTCCCTTCTCTCTGATGAAATAAATATTTGTCATTAAGTGGAATGGAGGAAGGGACTTCTGGTTAAACCCTGAAATGGTACCAGATTTATACATGGCTATTCTTTTACCTGTTGTTGAAATCAACTGATGCGACAAACCTGTCCCACTATTCACACTGAAGAGTCACTCTTAACAATTATGTCGGGCTTCCCTGGTGACACAGTGGTTAAGAATCGGCTTGCCAATGCAGGGGACACGGGTTCGAGCCCTGGTCTGGGAAGATCCCACATGCCGCGGAGCAACTAAGCCCGTGAGCCACGATCACTGAAGCCCGTCCACCCTGGAGCCCGTGGTCCGCAACAAGAGAAGCCACCACAATGAGAAGCCTGCGCACCACAATGAAGAGTAGCCCCCGCTCACTGCAACTAGAGAAAGCCCACATGCAGCAACAAAGACCCAATGCAGCCAAACATAAACAAAATAAAATAAATAAATTAATTAATAAATTAAAAAAAAAAAACAATTATGTCTTTAGATGTCAAACATAAATTGGGCATACACTTGTAAACCAACTTATTTACCAATCTAAACAAATAAATAAACAAATGTCCAGCTGGATTTACTTTTTATAAAACACATAGTCCTTGCAATTATATTTTAAATTTTATTTAAAACGGATTCAATTTTCAAAAGTCCAATTAACAGCCTGATTATTAGGCACATATCTCTTGAATAATAACAAGAAGTGTCTTCTCTTAAATGCTATGTCCTCTTCCTAGTACTATCAGTGGTAATTCACCCCACCAAGTCTCAGCAGCCAACACCTGAGTTTTGATCTAATGGGTTCTCAGACATCCTTTGTCACCTTGCAAACATCATTATTTAGAATATTCACACTGGGGTTGACGTTCTGTAGGACATATGCCTATCCTAAACCTTGCAAAGAAGTTTTCTAGGTCAGGTCTATTATTCAGTCTAATGCCTTGCTATCTCGCAAGGACAAATTCATTGTCTATGGGGGGTGGGGAGTGAAGAGATCAGAAAACACAGACAACTTAAATATGGGTATTTTGAAGTGAATATACACTAGCTTTCTTAATAAAGATTCCAGTTGTAGGAAAGTTTAGCGTAACTTATGGATAAAACTAACTTAACCCATATTTGAAGACAAATGATTTCTGGTAAATAGCAATTTACCCAATAAGAACTTGAGATGGGTGGGAGGTACATTAGGTTTTAGCTAATCTTATTTATTAAAATGAGCTAATGGGACAGAAATTTAATCCCTACGAAGGTATTAAGATCTGCACCAGTCCAGGAAAAAGTAAACATGTTTTTTCTACTTCCCCCTTCTTCTGAAACTGAACTCTTTTCTTCGTGTGTTAATCTTCTAACTGCCAATATTAACAGCCTCATATTGGTCCATGAACTCTTGTTTGTGGCACTTTACAACTTTGTTCACTCCTCCTACTTGAAACTCTCCCAAATCTTCAGTTTCTATGATTCTGCATTTTCATAGTTTCTCACTCATATTTTTATATTAGCAGAAATTAATTTTCCTCAAGCTTTACCTGACTTCTCTTCTTCCACCATTCAAGTTGGCATTCTACATTACTATCTCATCCCACTTTTCATCCCTCTATTCACTCGCTCATTGGTCTCATCAGTCGCCACAGGCTAAACTGATATGGTAATGTAAATTGTTCTCAAATCTATCACTGGCCTTAACCTCTGAGATGGAGTCATGCATTTCTAACTACATCCTGCATAGTTAGTGGCCTCTAAGTGTTCCAGTGGAATAGCCATCTAAACAGGCTGAAATCCAAACCAATGAACCTTACGGCCCCAAAATAATTCTCCTGATATTTGTATGTCTGTTTATTGTAGCATAGCTTCTTCCTTTTTTTTTTTCGTTAGCCAGCCACTAGGCATAAAATTTAAAAATTACCCCTGATTCCTCTGTTGGCCCAGCTCTGACCTTTGATCCTTTGCCCAGCCTTACATTCCTTCTAATACAATAGAAGCTTTTCATTTTGCTCCATTGCCATCATCTTCTATGAAGTTTTTATTACATCATTATTCTGCTTACTAATTTTCCTGTTTCTACCTGCCCCAGGAAATTACTTCCTATTTATATCCAACAGACTTTTCCTATTGCTTGCAAAATGAAATGTAATCATTCAAAATCCTCTAGAGTATGTCCCAATTCTATATCTTGAAGCTTAACTTTTTGTACATGCATGATCCTCAGCTAAATTAAAAAAGACCCTGTTTTTCAGACCTTTCATCTCTGTCATTGCCCAACAAATGTCTGGGATTTCCTTTCCTAAAACCCAAACTCACCCTCTACACTTCCTAACATTATTTCAATGGTCAACTTAAATGCCAGTTTCTCCACAGGACCCTCTTTTATCCCATCCCCCGATCAGTTGGAGTTTATCTCCTCCTTGCCCCAACTCCTATTTCAATCTCTCTCTGCGATTTCCAGCATTTGAGGGCACCAACTAGTGAACACTGAATACCTCACCATAATGAAGTGTCGGTAATAATTTGATAAAGACCATTTAATAAACGTTGTCTGAAAACACTGCTTTTGTGCTCATTCCAAGTCAAACTCTATGCCAATTTTCTTTACATTTAAATTGCCTAGCAAATAGTATACATGTGTCTGATTTCCCAATGATCAAATTCCAAATTAATCACATTTATGTTAATGAGGTTTTATTACAATATTATAAGATTTTAATTAAAACACATATGATCATTTGTTTTTTTGGATGGTTTGGAAATTAAATAGGTACAAGCCTTTTTTTTACTTCTTCTTGAGTAGTATGGCATATCTTTAAACTATGCTAAATTTCTTGCTTTAGACAACAGGAAGAAAGATGTCGCTCAAGGGTATTTTCATTATGTCATTCAAATTTACTTCAAATGAAGCCCACAACTTTCATTCCTTTGAACCAAAACATCAACTTATCCATAAATGTCCCACACGAAATACATTTCTATAAGTCTATAGCTTTTTAAAAAAATAAATTTATTTTATTTTATTTATTTTTGGCCGCGTTGGGTCTTCGTTGCTGCGCACGGGCTTTCTCTAGTTGCGGAGAGCAGGCGCTACTCTTCGTTGTGGTTCGCGGGCTTCTCATTGCGGTTGCTTCTCTTGTTACGGAGCACGGCTCTAGAACGCAGGCTCAGTAGTTGTGCTGCATGGGCTTAGTTGCTCTTCGGCATGTAGGATCTTCCCAGACCAGGGATCGAACCCCTGTCCCCTGCATTGGCAGGCGGATTCTTAACCACGGCGCCACCAGGAAAGTCCCAGTCTGTAGTTTTAATCAGAAGTTACAGAATGAAGCAGAACTCCCTGAGAATTAAGCAGGTCTATGCTGCGGTACTCTCCTTATGATGACATATAGATTTTCCATAAAAATAAAAGTCCTAAATGTATAAAAGGTGAGTAGAAAATGTGTAAAATAGCTCCTAGTGTTTAAATTTAGAGTTCTTAAAAAAGTCCAACGTAAATCTACTCCTTAGCTTCTTAGTATTTTTTTTAATTTATCACTGAGTGATTTTTAAAAATTTTATTCTCTCCTTTGACCGTCAGCACTTTAATCCTTTAAGGAAAGCAGAAATATTGTCAGAGGTCATGTCAACCAAAATGTGTCCTAGTACCATTCACTCCAGTATAAAATTCAGTTAAGTTGAGTCTATTTTTTAACTGTTTCCAGGGGCAGACTAAAGGACATTAGGTGATCACACTGATGGACAGTCCCATGACATAGACAATGAACACACCTTTATTTTGAAGCTCAGTTAAATGACTATCAGTTGATAAGGGCTTTATATTTGTTGATATACTTTCATCCAACCACTCTGAAATTTTGAAAAGGAAGGTGACTGATTCTTCCCTGTCTAAATACATAGCTAACTTACGGTGTATTCAGGTTTGGAAGTTTCCATTTCAGAATAATTCTTCTCTCATAAGCTTCCCACCACATTGCTTATTTTCAAATCATCCATTTTCTCTTCCTTGTGGCTGATAATACATGTCACTTCCCTTGTGTTTCTTGTTACTCTACAGATCTCAATAAATCCTTATCCTCTTTGTTCTTTCTAAGCTGCCGATGCCATGTAGATCTTTTGCATTATTGCTCCAGTTTGAGGATGTGACGGAAGGTTCAGAATCAATGTCCAAACACATTATTGTGTCTGGAAGTCTACAAAATGTTTACATTTTAAGGAAGTTTTGGAATGTGCCCATGATCCTCATTTTTATATATAATAATACCTCATTGAATTTTGAAAAGGAAAGCAGCATCAAGGCAATGAAGTGTAAGTAATATTTATTAGATAATAGGCATTTTGTAAACACTGTTTCATTTGATATTCAAAACAACCAAAGAGGTAGGCAGCATAACCTAAATTTAACAAGAGGAAACTGAATCTCATCCAGCAAAAGACTTTTCTTAAATTCTTGTAGACAAGAAATGAGAAAAATTGCTTTGAACCCACGACCAATTCCCATGCTTACACTCCTTCTACACTAGTCAATGCCTGAATAAATGATTCAAGGATTTTAAGAGTAGCATTAAAAAAAAAAAAAAAAAAAACTTTCCCACAATATAGCCACATGTTCACCTGTCCTTATCAGTCACCCACCTGAAATGAGAACAAAATTGTTTCACAAGGAAAAGTCTAAGCCCTGAAGGGAAGTAGACAGTGGTGCTGCAGATATGGCTCCATGGCTGGGCTTTGGTTTCTGTGCCTTTCCATGCAGAAACCATTGAGAGTTTACCTACATCCCCAGAGAATCAACATGATAGTTCATCTGTCCCTACACCCATATAGGAGCACACATCTTCAAAGAAAGGAACTATGGGATTACCTGCTTCAAACTCTTTCTGCCTTGACCTACAAAGATATCTCACTACTGTATAAACCGAAGTTAGTTCAGATGCTCTATAGTTAAAAAGCGCTTGGAAAGCAAGAGTCAAATTTAGTACCAACCAAATATTTTCTCCAAATAGTTACATTATAATAATTCCAACAAATATGTATTGGCTATCTTCCACATAGTACACATTGTTCTAAACATTCTGAGAAATGCAAACATAAATTATAAACAAATTCTGCAATCAAGAACTTCCAACTTAATAGGAAAACAAAGACTTGTACTTATTAAATAAGACTGGAAGAGAATTTAAGACATGTTCATAAACAGTACACTACAGGTACTCTGGGTTTCCAAAAGAGAGAAACAATTGGTCATCTGTTTAAAGAAACTACTATTATTAAAGAAACTCAAAGACAGCATTTGCTGAGGAGTTCCTAGGTTGCATTTTACTCACGGCACAAACATTAATTTATGAACATGTATGTGCAGCTTCCTGGGCTTGTCATTATATATACAAAGAGAATTAGACACGGACCCAGTCCTCAAGAAAATAAGGACTAGGGAAAACAAACAATCAATAATGTCTTCTAAAACAGGCTTATAAAAGAGCAATCCTGAGGCACACAAAGGAGAGAGTGATCAAGTCTTACTCCGGGGAAGGATAGGAGAAGTGGGCAGGATTTCACAGAGTCAGAGAGTTGATACTTTCCCTACACAACTGTAAAAACTTGTTTTGGTGTATACACTACACCACAAACATTTATTGAGCACCAAAACTGTGCTAGTTTCTAGGTTGCCACTAGGCACCCACTAGAGTTGCCACCAGGAATACCAAGAGAAATAGACACAAAATAGGGAGGTAAAGGGAATAAATGCCATGAAAAGTTAAAAGGTCTGGTGATGTATTTACTTTTTAGTTAATGCTTTAGTTCCAAGGGTATATCAAGTGCTTTCTCTTCATAAATTTTAAAATTTTGTTTTCCCAGTTAAAATGAAGGACCATGATCAAGAACAGCCAAGAATGTGATCAAATAAAAGCTCAATTAAAAAATGTTAAGTTCTGTTTATAGTTATAAACTTCACAGTACTATATTTTTTCTTCAAAATACTTTTTTAAAATAATCAATATCTACTTATCTATTTTAACAGTAGACTTCTGAAGTTAAAGATTAATTTCCACAGGTTTTAGGTTCTATATGCATAAATAGGAATATCACTTCCATTTAGTTGATGTTTTTTCCCTAAAACAACAATACCTAAAGATGGTATTTCACACTTGAATTGCATGGAGGTTTTCACCCACTTCCAGCTGCATATTATCTGAGGAGCAGAAGGGGTGATGTGTCAAGGAAGAAAATGCTTCTACCAGGAGCATATGCTCCCAAGTCTGTAACAAGTATCAGGGGTGTGTGGGCAGAGTAGCATTTGCTGTGGAATACTTCAGAATTGAGGACCAAAGTTCCTTAATTGTCTGGGCAACTCACACAAACATTAGGGCATATATTAAGCAGAACTGCCAGTATAATGAGAAATTTTCAGTCACCTACAAAGGAGTCAAATAAACACACTCCAATCCACTTCAGTCCCCACCAACAACTCATATATGTTTGTTTCTGCATAGCTGTAACTAGAAATGTTTGGCCTCTCTTCATTCATCCCTTCCTTCTTCATTCAGTGGCACTTATTAAACCTTTTTTTTTTTTGCTTCAAAAAGGAAATATATTCACAATAGGAGGTTTCCCAGCAGATAACTGAACCCCATTAATAGGCTGAAGTTACATGTGCTTTTTTATGTAGCCCAGTGACTTGAAGGAAAATGTTACACTTATAAATTTACTAAATTCTGCAAGAGGTTTTTGTGATTTGTACATTTCAGTTCACTTTAAAAGATATGGCTTCTACCTTCAGGTAAGTGACAGGTTGGGTGTTTAGTTTCTTCAACAGCTAAACAAGCAAATAACAAAAACAGGAAACTTGTGAAGAAATATAATCTAAGACTTCTCTTTGTACCAGAGAGATAATTGAAAAAAAAAAAAAAAAGTAAAGACTCAAGAACTTATATATGTGTCAAAGATAGCAATTCTTGAAACAATTATTTTGTTGTTTTGTGATGACTAATTCAAAAGTCACGACTTCAAAACCCATATGGTGCTATATAACAACATAAAACATTAAAAGGAAATATCAACCTATAGAATACTCTTATGAGAATTAAATCATGCCAAAACTGTTGGCAATTTAAAATTGGTATAAATGTCTTAATTTACATTTCTACCTATCTCTGACCTTTTCTTTCACTAATCCTTAACCTGATCCCAGAGCTTTAAACAGGCTAATTTAATTATTTATCCTTCATGCCTCCTTTTCTTAATTTCTTCTGCACAATTGCTCCCTGCAAGAGCTTGGAATACACTTCACACCTTTCTTCTCTTCTTAACCTTCTCCATCCTCAAGTGTACCAGCAACTCCTCTAGTCCAATCCTGAATTCTCTAAGCCACAGGCTCTCCTCTTTTTCCTCCACCTGTGTGGCACATGAACCTTAGAATGTATTAAGCCTAATCTAAGAGCAAGCAAGCACATCTCCAAAATATCTTTTTGGATGGGACTGAGGGGGTGGCAAGCTTTCAGTATGGGAAAGAGATTTAAGAGGATATGAAGTAAAACTATTTCCTTAGCCAGCACATTGTTTTTGCTGAATTAGTTTAATTATGGGTCGATAAAAAATAACAATATATCCTAAAGAGACTTACACTTCACACAAGACTGCAAAAATCATTTGGGTAGGCATAAGCTCTCACAAGCCATCCCTTGATATTTTTATGGAGAGTAATGATCATTCTATTGCATTTGAAGAAAACCTGCAACAGTGCAGTGCACATAGTAAGCCCTAGAGAAGCATTCAGGGACTGAATGAAGAAATCACCTCCAGGCTTGGCCAGGTGCCCCAGGCATACACAGTCCCTAAGTACCTTGGCTTTTCCTTCACACACAGAAAAATGCTTTGTATTTTTATATGCATGTGGACAATTTTTCTAAGGTCTGTTTCTCCAACTACAGTGGATGTACCATGGTCAGGAACCTCAACTATTTCTCCTTCCCACTATGTCTCCATTGTCTAACACAATGCCTGCAATTAGAGTGAATTCTCTAAACATCTACTGAATAAATAAATACATGAATATTCAGGGCCTTAAGAAACAAAGGCACTGTTGTGGAATTTCAGTCTACAAGTATCGGTCCCTTGAATATTTTATTCTGTTTTGGACACATTAATATCATAAAAATATGGACAAGCTAGAAAACGTCCAAAAAAGAATAAGGAGAGGGCTTCCCTTGTGGCGCAGTGGTTGAGAATCTGCCTGCCAATGCAGGGGACACGGGTTCGAGCCCTGGTCTGGGAAGATCCCACATGCCGCGGAGCAACTAGGCCCGTGAGCCACAATTTACTGAGCCTGCGCGTCTGGAGCCTGTGCTCCGCAACAAGAGAGGCCACGACAGTGAGAGGCCCGTGCACCACAATGAAGAGTGGCCCCCGCTCGCCGCAACTAGAGAAAGCCCTCGCACAGAAACGAAGACCCAGCACAGCCAAAAATAAATAAATAAATAAATAAACAAACCCAAAAATTAAAAAAAAAAAACTGCACAGCACATATTTCTTTAAAAAAAAAAAAAGAATAAGGAGGAAAAGATAATTAAAGAAATGGGAAGCCTTACTTGTGAGGAAAGACTCAAAAAGCTGAATACGTAAAACTTGGCTGATTAAAACTCCGAAGCAATGTGAACAGATTCCACACATTGTTGAAAGTAAACAAGGACTTAGTTTAACCAGTACAGTAAGAGGGTAGAGGAGGAGCCATGGAACTCATACTGGCTGGTCTTACAAACCCCAGCAGCTTCCAAGAAATGAGCCACAGAAGGGCACAGTAACGAAAGCTTAGAGGAATATTTTTCAAACGTCAGGGGCCACTGATGCTAGTGGTTTGTCTTGAGATCAGAACCCAAGGATTGTTTGGTCTGCAACCTGTCAGGAGACCTATGCTGGTATTGGTGAGAGGAAACTGTCATTCTCACATTGCTTGCTGAAAAACAAACATCCAACGGAAAACTACTATATTTGTTTCACACCCATTTGTCTTATACTGCTCCTCCTTTAAGTAGAAACTGTATGTCAGATTTTAAAAGAATTAGAGCTATTATTTTAGAATATCAAACCCCTTCACACTGAAAACTCTTACGTTTTCCAAAAAAATTCCAAAATAAATAACCATGTGTTGAGGCATTTTAAGTACTAGTACAGAGTCAAGTGTGCTGGAAAAATATTAGAGACTGATGCCCTTAACAAATTTACATCACATTAAATTGTAAAACATGTATTGAAAGAACATCGTGTCCAGTATCAACATGAAATGTTTTGCAAGTTATCAACCTGAACATTCTAGAATTCTCTGAATTATAACTTGATGAAATTCTAGGAACTAATACTAGTAAGGTGAATCAACTTTACAGCACTATTTTGTTACCTTTCCAATTGGTTGTCAAAATACTATGACATTGTAGGAGTTTGTCAGACAATAGCTATTTCCCAATTGCCATAAAACAACTTAGTAGTCACAAAGTATGTTCACGATAATCATTTTCATTTTATTTACTCAACAGTTCTGTGAGACATACATGTTTTATTACCTCTATGTTTACAGATGAGAAATCTGAAACAAAATGGTATGTGACTTAGCCAAGATCACTTGGCTAGTTAGTAGCTTCTGAAGCTTGAAGCCAGGTTTTCTGGTAACTAACCCAGGATTCTTTCCAGTCTAACATCATGCGTCATATTTATTTTAATTTGTATTTATTTGTACTTTTACATAAAAAGCAATATCCCTTATGCCATAGCCAAAGCACAATTTTCCTTATATGCTCAGGAATGACTTAATGGAAAATAATTAGTATTAATTATCAAAATAGATAGCCACAAATGCAAAATTATGTATTTCTCTCTGGCTCCACTCCAAATATGTTCTACTGAAAATGCACGCTACATAGCAGATCCATAATTTGGACTTAGATGATATCCATTTATTAAATTCCAACCTTTATGGATATTAGCAGACAAGCAAGCATTCTACTGAGAGACAGGAGTCTTATTTAATAAGCATAATGTTGGCTTTTTGCTTTAATATTTTCCAACTTAACTGCTCTTTTTTTTAGGATAAATTTATAGGAAAATAGTAGTTATGCCTTTAAGCCAAAAATAGTGGTCTGTTATTATCTTGTTGTCAGTTGTATTTTTGTTTATTATTGACCAAACAAATTTACTGGTGCTAGGGGAAAAAAACCTACCTAAGAATAAGCAGAATAATATAGCAGAAAGAAGACTAGAGTGGATGCAGAAATGCTGAAATTCTGATATTTAATACTATCTAGACCTTATAATCTTGAGAAAAATCCCCTCACTATGGGTCTCTGTCTTCCCCCCTGTAGAAAGTGAACCTAGATGGGCCCCAACAATCTTCTCAAATCTAAGAGTTTTATTTTGTAGGAGTTATCTGTGTATCAGAGCAAGAAACTGAGAGAACTGAAGCAATTTTTAAGAAATTTAATTATGAAAACTAACTTGGGGAAGGCAGAGAAGAAGAGACAGAATAGTGGGGTGATTGGGCAGGGATAGACTGGGAGTTTGGGATTAGTAGATGCAAACTATTACATACAGAATGAATAAATCATCAACAAGGACCTACTGTATAGCACAGGGAACTATAGTCAATATCCTGGGATAAACCATAATGAAAAAGAATATAAAAAAAGAATATATATATATATATATATGTATAACTGAGTCACTTTGCTGTACAGCAGAAATTAACACAACATTGTAACTCAACTGTACTTCAATAAAAAATAAATTAAGAAAAAAGAGAGTAAAGAATCCTTGTGAGGGAAAAATAAGATATAGGACTGTCTGGATTTGGGGAGAAAGAAGTTAAAGGAGTCAAATACGCTCCTGTGTCTCACGCCAGAGAAACTAGAAAATGACAACATGAAAGTCTGGAGAGTAGATGTGGGAAAGATTACAAGTTCAGTTTTGGAGATAATGAGTTGAATATGGTTCATATTCATATGACAGAAGACAGTTGGAACTGTAATATTCTAGAACTCAGAAGGGATGTCAGGGCTGGGGAAACAATTTTAAGAGTCTTTGTGTAGATTTGAAAACTGAAACTACAGGAGAACATGAGTCCTTTAAGGGGGACATTATAGACAGGAAGGAGGAAAGAGCCAAAGTGATGGTCATGAGCCAAGTCCATTCTCGGGCAATGAGAATATGAACCAGGAAATGAGGTTGAGATGGAACTTCTGAGAGAAGGAGGCAGTGGCTTGGCATGGAGAGTACAAAGAGACATCTTTCTAAGAACGATGGAGTGACTAATCCAGGAGAGTTATATAAATTTAGTTCTTATATCTCTTTACAAGTCTTAACAATTAATATATTTCTCTGTCACTTACTTGCACCATTGTGACAGTAAAGTTTTTTCTAAAATGAAAGTTGAATATGTTATATGATTCAGTTTTAGGAATAAACACATATTTGTACAAGTCTGTCAGTAGGCTAGATTTCAATAACCTATGCCAAAGAAGGACAAGTCATTATGTAATAATACTGATCAGTGTGAAATGCTATGTTTGAATAATTCACCTAAATTTAGTATTAGTAGTGGCATATTTTGACTTCAATCCAACAAAATTTTATTTCAGTTCAGTAAAACTTTTGATCTTTTATACTTTGCAAGACATCATAAGAAGTGTAAGTCAGATGTATGAAAATGACTAGAATACAAGGTACAACATGATCAATTTGTATGACAATTAATAGAACATAAACAAAGCACTTTGGAAATTCAGGAGAAAGAGAAAGTACTTTAGTTAGTTCAGGGGACCGGAAGAAGCTGCAGAGAAGTGACATTTAGCTGGTCCAGGGATTCTGACAGGTGAAGATGATGTCGGGGCTAAAGGAAGCATTTCAGATGGAAAAAAAATGAATTAGGAAAGGCCCAGAGGGAGTAAATACAGAGGCTGCAGCTTCAGCATTTGACTTATTCCTGGCAGACAGTAAGTGCTCCAAACACATTTGTTGTATTGATGAACGAATAAATTAATGAATTAGCAGACAAGCCTTGGAAAGCCAGGATTCAATCAGGATGTAGATTGCATCAAGGTGAATGGAGGCAGTTTTGGTTATTGATGATACTGTTGTTCTCTGTCCACACAGAAGAGTTAAGAAGAATCACTGTCTTCACTGAAAAACTTGAGCTTGTCAAACTGCAGAAGCCTGACTTTAAAAATTAAGTGAATTATTAAAAATTGTGATGAGAATATTTGCCCTGAAAATATAATAATTCCTCACATGTGATACTACAGACACTTCAATAGCTACTGTATCAGCCAAATCTTGAAAATGTGCATATTGATCATCTAAATTTTTTCAAAGCTTTAATGTTGTTTTCACATTAAGTGTGTATAAAGACTGTATTCATCTTTATGTGCACAGATTAGTTCTTCACCCAACAAGGGGGTCATGAGCAGTGATGCAAGTTGAAGAATCACAAACGTGAAGTAAAATGAGTGACGAAATGAGTGTGAATAACTGTATTATTGATCTTAACAGCTGACTGATTTTCCTAGACTCAGCCAATAATTACTACCAAGCTTTGTGATGAATTCCTAAAAATTCAGTTGAAGACAAAAAATGGAACACACCTGCCTGGAAGGGAGAGAGAAGGGGTTGATGAAGCTAGATCTGACAGGTGGGATACGGACAGGCAAAATGAAAGGGGCAGGGGGAATAAAACATGCCACTATGTAAAGAAGTGTGGAAGTATTTGAAAGGCCGGGCAGAAATCAACCCTTGCAAAGCAGAAGAGTAAATTCTGGAAAGAAGTTGGAAATAGAGAGGATTACGTACAATGGAGTTCCATTAGAAAGGAATCTAAAAGTAGCTAAAACAATTTGGAGTCAATATGGAATACAATAGGACAGTTTGAAAATTCTTGAGTGAGTGGCAAAATGAAATATGATTTTTTATTTTGGAAAATTTCTGTGAAAGCAATGTAAATGATAAATTGGAATGGAAAGCGAGTTCCGTTAGAAGGAGGTTATGGTAGCACGAGGTGATGAGGATGATGAGAGTTTGACTTGGTTGGAGACAGTGGGAATAAAGCAGAAAGGGAAAATGTTCTGCTTTGTGACGATACGTAGTGCAAAAGTGGAAGGAAGGATGGAAAGGGAAGCTGATTCTAAGATTTCCAACGGGAGAACATGGAATAAAGGTGTTAAAGGTGATGCCAGGTACAGAAATGAGTAATTAGGAAGATCTATTTTATGGTAAGATTTCATTCACATGTGGACACGTTCATTTTGAGGAGGCTGGAAGAACACTCTGGTAAAAATGTTCTGTTTCAGTTGAAAAAAAAAATTTGTCTAAAGAGTAAGAAGACTGGGGGTCAGGAGGGGAAGTGCTGGTTTAGGAATCATGTGAGTAGGGATGATGAGTAGTGACTGTAGGGACAATAAAGGAATAGAGTTTAAGGATAGAGAGCAGAAAGTTCAAGGTTGGAGAAGCACAGGTAAAACTAGGAAAAAGCCACAAGGAATGATGCTCAAGATTTGAGAAACATAAAGATGGAGAATAAATTTTTGGATTAATCATGCAAAGATAGGATACCATTATAAAAGCAATGGTAGGGCTTCCCTGGTGGCGCAGTGGTTGAGACTCTGCCTGCCAATGCAGGGGACACGGGTTCGAGCCCTGGTCTGGGAAGATCCCACATGCCGCGGAGCAGCTGGGCCCGTGAGCCACAATTACTGAGCCTGCGCGTCTGGAGCCTGTGCTCCGCAACAAGAGAGGCTGCGATAGTGAGAGGTCCGCACACCGCGATGAAGAGTGGCCCCCGCTTGCCACAACTAGAGAAAGCCCTCGCACAGAAACAAAGACCCAACACAGCCACAAATAAATAAAGTAATTAATTAATTAATTAAAAAAACAAAAAAAGCAATGGTAGTTAAGCTATTATGAAGAACAAATTACAAATTGTTTATTCTTTTTATTATCTAGATAAATCTCCCTCTGTGATTGGAGTGAACAGAGGTGTGTATATTTGTTTACTGTTTTTCAAAACTGGGAGAAATCTGATCATACTTGAAAGTTGATTGTATAGAAGCTACTAATAAAAAAATTACTATGAAGAGTAAATACACAAGAAATGAGGTTGTAGATGAGGGATGAAAATGGAATACAGACCAAAGGGGAAGAAATTTGCTTTGAGTCATGGATGTGATATATTCAGTCGACACAGATTGAAGGAGAAGGTGGAAAGGCAAATTTAGGAACACAGAGCAAAAAAAAAAAAAAAAAAATCTCTGAATCTTCAAATTATGCTTTATCAAAATTTGTTTTTTTCCCGAAAATAAAAAAGTTAATTGAAACATTCTAAATCTAACACAGTCTATATATTTTTGAGTTAAACTACAGAAATGAGGAGAGAATTTTAATTCTTAATGCAGACCCTGGGCTTCTTTGGCTTCCTTAATATTTTAAGGAACATAGCAGTGCATTTTCCTTAAGTGATGTAGATGGAGGCTGCTAACAGGGAATCATATTCCGATAGAATATGATATAATTCCAGACCATGCATTTGAATAGGAATACTTTGTTAAACTGTCAGGTTCCTACACTACTGAAATCCAAGGAAGCTTCCATTTTTACTATGGTATAACCTGCAAATTTCTCCTATGTTTGATCTACGTCCAACATAAGCTCTATTACTTCAGGATTTATCTACTGGGAAAAAAAATCTCTTTTTTAGAAAATGATAAAATCCTTTTAATGCATGTTTTTCAAAGGGTATGAGCAACATATATAATCACAAAATTCTACAAGGTAATTAATTACAATGCATTTATCAATAAGGAGATCTCCTCCAAAAAAAAAAAGTTTTTATTGGAAAAATGCCAAGTAAACAGCACATGACAAAACAGATTCAAACAAATATTCCTAAATCTCACTTTACAAGAGTAACCAATACACATGGATGAGACAAGAAATTTAATTACCCTAAATTACATTTGAAGTCATAAAATCAAATTATTTTTAATATAATACCAAGTGCTTCAATTCCTTGGAAAGTGGCAATACACGTACTTAAAACATTAATTAAATGCATTCTCAATCAGAAAACCCAAACACATTCCTCAGTCATTGTTGAGAAAAATTAATTTTCCATATACCTTCCGTGGAATCTCCCACTACTCTTTCCTACTATTCTGTTGTTATCACTCATGTTCTACCATGTGCCTTAAATTCCTGTTCTCTACTCTCTTATCTCCACCACCCAAATCCCACCTCTCACCAAGGTCTAGTTTAAATGCCACCTCCGTTAATTCTTTGGAAACGCCCAGTTTGAAGTAATTATTCTGTTCTATTAACCCTAATGTTTATTACCAGAAAACTATTCTCAATACGCATTAGATTATCAGACCACATGTATGATGATATATTATTAAATTACCTTATATAAATGCTACATCCCCCAATCCTATCTCTATTAGACTATAAGGTTTTTGAGAGCAAGATTCATGCCTAACTCTTCTTTGAATCTATTTCAGTACCTAGTACACGGTTATATATAATTACAGCTGCATACTTGTATGTTGAGTAAATTTTGATTATTCTTTGATAACTACCACATAGAAAAAATATGAAGCTGGAATCAATTCCAGTTGTCAAATAATTATTCAGTTCAATATAGTCACCGTCAACAGAAAAACTTTGAATGAACGTTCCACTATACACATTAGTTAAATATTAAAACTGTGTCTTTATGAGACTGGTATGGTTTCGGTTCTAAGTTACCACTAATATAAAGGAGTCAGAGGTAGCAGAGAACCTGCTATTGCTACATTCAAGGATCTGCTTTTTGCAAAGTCATTAAATCTGACTTAAGAGATAATACATTTTTTCTTAGCTGGTTTAAAGTTTATAATACATATAAGAAAGATGTTTATGCCAAGAGTCAAAATACTTTAGTTAAAGCTTACATTTTAAAATGGCTTTTCTCCTGAATTTCAAAAATGTCATGGGGAAATGCGAGGAGGGGAGAGAAAGAGAGAGAGAAAGATTGCTGTGGGGTATATGTCATTCAATACTGCATCTATCTGTATAAATTGCTTTGCCTATTGGAAAACACCAAAGAACTGTGGATCACTAGGCTTGTGCCCCAAGCCTCAAACTATCTGAGAGCGTCCTATCAAGCCACATTATCTACTGTGCACAGACAAAGGCTACCTTAATTATTAGAGTATTTGTACAGAAAATGCTGGATGTTATTGTACACACATCTACAGAATTTTGGTTTTTTAAAATGCTATTATTAACATCATGATAATGAACTTCAAAAGCTGGGAATGATAGTAAAATCTTCCTTCGGCTTCAGTAAGCTTGTCTGGTCACCGTGTGTTTCTAGAGGACCCCTCTCTAAACTAAGTGTATGGCTAGTATTCACAGGTGTATCACTAGCATTCATTTGCAGACCCAGCTTGGAACAAAAGAAGTGAATTTCATGAAGTAATTAAAAATTGTTTAGGGACATCAGTCAAAATATCTGACTAGAATAAAGAGATTTATTTTGCCTGAAAGTACCTGCTTTTGGTGTAAGTATCTGGAACAGAAGGTTGCCATAGTAAACAATTCAGAAATACAGCATCATGAAAAAAATGAAGAAAAATGTTACGCAAAAGAGCATTGTTTTTTTTAATTAGAGAGGCCTGTAGCTCTTCTTATGTTCTCCGAGTGTCTGGTTGTTAAAAGGTTGTTCTGATTGTCTTTTTAAAAAATAAACGTTTGTTTTAGAATAATCTTAAATTTAAAAATAATTGCAAAGATAGTACAGAGTTCTTTTACCACACACCCAATTTCCCCTATTTTTACATCTTGTATTAGTCATAAGGAATGAACCAATATTGATATATTACAATTATCCAAAGTCCCTAATGTATTCAGAGGTCCCTATTTTTTACCTAATGTCCTTTTTCAGTTCCAGGATCCTATCCAGGATCCCACATTACAGCTTAGTTGTCAAGTCTCAGCTCCTCTTGGTTGTGACAGTTTCTCAGACTATTCTTGATTTTGATGACCTTGATATTTGAAGAGAGTACAGGTCAGATATTTTATAAAATATCCCTCAAAATTAGATTTGTCTGATGTTTTTCTGATGATTAGACTGTGTATGTAACTAGCAACATAACTTACCTCTGTTAATCTTGATCGCCTAGCTAGTCGTGTTGGTCAGGTTTCTCAACTGTAAAGTTACTCCTGTTTTCACTCTCATTTTGAAAGAAGTCACTATTAACAGCCCACAATTAAGGAATGGGGAGTTACAGTGCGCTACCTTAAGGGATGAGTAGCTACATAAATTATCTGGAACTCTTTGACAGGGGAGATGTGTCTCTTCTAGATTTATTTATTGATTCAGTTATTTATTTATATCAGTATGGACTCATGAATAGTTATTTTACACTTTGGGTTATAATTCAATACTATTTTATTTATTTAGTTGCTCAGTTTGTTCCATCTTTGGCCACTGGGACCTCTTTAGGTTATCTTTTTAAATTCCACCAAGCATCCCTAGTCATTAGGGACTTTTTCAAGTAGCACGATTCTTTGCTTATATCAGCGTCACAAGTGGGGGGTTAGAGGTGATAGAGAAATGTGTTTGTCTTCAAATAAAGTTTTCTATAGCTACAATCAACTGATAAGACATTCTAAAATAGACTCCTAAGCAACCATCACAAACTTGACCTTATGCTCTCTACCACAAGAAAGGCACAGCAGAATCATTCTAGTACTAGCTTTTATTTCATTACTCACAATTTCAAGATGAAAAAATATATTCCCCCAAGTTATTTCCCATTATTTATTTCATTTTTAAGTGATTTTTCTTTTAATGAATAGAGTACAATACTGTTTTTCTCTTTGATGAAACAACGAACTAGGATATTTAAATAATAAATGAAAACCTTTTAAGTATTATATTAAGCTTTCCATGAGATAGTTATGCTTTACATTTTAATATTACAATGTTAATTTTCACTGACTTTTAGTCTATACACATTCACAAATTTGCCTTAAATTAAGCTGCTCGTTATGAATTATGTAAATTAGCTCTTTGGGATACATACTCAAAAAACTGTTTAATATCTGCAGCTAGAATCTAATTATTTAAAACTATTTTATGAGGAGAACTTAGAGACTTATATTTTTTAAGTGCCACAGAACTCTCTGAGGAGGCAATTATTAAAACTGCTCAATAAAAGAATAATGAACAAAAAG
This sequence comes from Eschrichtius robustus, assembly GCF_028021215.1. Taxonomy (NCBI): domain Eukaryota; kingdom Metazoa; phylum Chordata; class Mammalia; order Artiodactyla; family Eschrichtiidae; genus Eschrichtius; species Eschrichtius robustus. Next base: position 37,770,820 of record NC_090825.1, read on the forward strand.
AGGAAAACATACATTCTACAAAGAATATATTTCTTCACTGAATATTTTCTGTCTACATAATTTACCATATTTGTTCATAATTTTATGTTAAGCTTACATTATGAACTCTAGCAAAATTTTATAAGGATGAAATAGAGAATATTTATTTTGTGACTTATACCAGGACTAATAGTAATGCATTTTTATTAGATATAAGTTAACTTTTGTGTCCACTTCCAACTTTTAGAATTAATCTAATATTATCATAGGTGTATTTTTAGACGTTGCATGTAAATCAGGAAATGATGTTAAAACTGACAAGATTCTTCAATATCATGAAAATTGAATGCTTTATTAACATATTTTAGAGTACAAGTATTTATGGGATTTAAAACAAGAAAGTACAGAATGAATATAATGCATTTTCAGTAAGAGATGTGTGGACATAAAAGCACATATTCTATGTTGTATGTAGGTAGCACATAACCTCAGAATTCCCAAACAACGATAATTATTTGGAAGAAACAAATAAGTGGCAATATAATTTCTGGGAAAATATGATTCGCTAACCTTTCTGGAATCAGTACTCTCACTACCACTCTGAATTTTATAAGATACATCTTGGGAGATACATACAGCCACATACTTCCAGATAATTTGCAGCACCCCTCTAATATAGAGTCTGATACTAGCTTTGCTCCTAATTTAGGTATGGTATAAAATCAACATTTGTCCCTTAAGATATCTTAGGCCAGCCAAGTCCTCTCTTTCTATTAGATAGTCACATTACATCTTTCACCTATTCATTCAAACTTTTTTCTCCCAAACACACTAGACCTCATCGTGGATCACCTTGAGCACTCATTCTCTAGCCCACTGAGTCACTAGCGATCTTTCATTCAAACACATCCACCAGCCAAACCTAAATGTGGATCTAGGCTACAATCTGAATTCTCTCTGTATACACAGAAACGCCAAACTGTTAGAGAAAAACCACACAACCATGCCAGGGATGGCACTACAAATTTATGTTCTTCAACCTCAGCCCCATTTGTTATACTCGACTGTACTTTCTGACCTTTCCTTGGATCATCCCAAAGCATTAAATCAGCTTTACCTTCAGGAAGAGCCAAGTAAGCCTCATATGATTTAAGGGTCTTCTCTGTACAGCTCCCATCACCCACCCGTATCCAAGTATAATTTGCTCACTTCTTTCCACTGTGAAAAATTTCTTGTCTACCATTAGATATAAAAATGTAAGTAGAAAAATAGCATAAAGTTACTTCAGTGTGCATACACTTATGTCTAAATATCATTAATAATGGTTAATGTCAGATACTTTTCTGTTTTAATGGGAAAGAGGCTCAAGAATGAAAAGGGAAAATGCTGTTGGAAAAGACACATTATTCATACTTCACAACTTTGCCCAGACTCTGCCCTGTTGGTCATGAAATAGATCAAGACAAATAGGGAGCTCTCCACTGCAGTTGTGTGTGTGCTTCCCTGTTTCATACATTTTATAAAGTATGTAGGTGCATGTATGTGAATGTGTGAGTATATTAACATGGCTGGACTTTATACACACAAGCTCTGTTCCCAGAAGATTTGTTTCTTGAGGTATCACTTTATTTCAAATCTTCATATACATTTAGCACTCAGCTTTTCCAGTATAATATGCTTTGTCATCAGGAATACTAGCCAGACTGTCTATGAAATCTTCAGAAAAACTACCACATATTTTTTGCAGTTCCTCTCTGTTTCTTTTTTTTTATTATTAGTTATCTATTTTATACATATTAGTGCATACATGTCAATCCCAATCTCCCAATTCATCCCACCCATCCCACCCCCCACTTTCTCCCCTTGGTGTCCCTACATTCGTTCTCTACATCTGAAACCACCACATTTTTAATATGTATCTTATCATTACGTAAAGAGTAATACAGGTATAACTTGCTCTAGAAAAACACACATACAAGCAATTCTATATAAACCTATATAGTTTTATTTATCAATCAGATAGATTAGAAGTCATATTAAACAAAATAAAATAAAACCATAATTGTACTATTCAAATATTTTTGATATCTATTTCTCTATAAGAAAGTCAGAAGAAGAATTTTACCATATTTGGAGTAAGATATGCTTGAAGCATGTCTTAGAACAAGACATTCAAGTTATTCAGATAAATGGTACGGGAGGGAACAAAACTGAAATGAGGTTGAAGACATAAATGCTCTGAGAGGAATTTGAAAAAAACAGAGGAAAGAATGGAATGGCTAAAATAACCAGAAAGTGTACGCAGTCTCAAGATAATGGAATATGAATTATAAATAAATTCCAAGAGAATGCAGAGTAAAGGGATGGTCATTTATGTGTTGAAAGATTTGTGGGAAATCTGAGCCTTGAATGGGAGTATATTCAAATACAATCATGCCAGAGGAAAAATAGACAAAGGCTGTAATAACACATTATAAAAGAAATAAACATGCGGTGTGATCCTTAAGAGGTACTTAAATATTACCTGTCAATCTATCTATCTACCTATCTATCTATTTATCTATCATGAGCCTATCTTATCTGTCCAACTAATACTGGTGGAAAATATCTCAAAATATTGTCAGCAGTTGCTTCCTTACAAGTGCCATTTATCAGATTTTTTAGTTCTATCCTCAACCATCCCTGAAACTACTGGTTTACCTCACTAATTCCTATTTGTCTTTGAATTCTAAGCTCAATTGTCACATTTTCATGGACACTTTTCCTAACCCTCTGGATGAGACTAAACCTCTAGCTCTATTCCTTCATATATTACCCTGTAGTTTATTACAGTGATCATCTCTCATTACTCACTTAATGCATGTCTTTCACATGAGATTGAAAGCTCAGAAAAAGCAGGAGTGATGTCTGCCTTCTTCAGTGCTTTATCCTGGGTCTAGCTTAGTGGCTGGCACATACTAGGTGACACATACTAGGTGATTAGTAAGTCAGTATTAAATTGAATCACATGGCTGTGGAGTTTCAGAGAATTTTTCCAGAGCCCTGCCTCTTGAATTTCATTGCAAATTGTCTGGCTCTGGTTTATTATCTCTAGTTTAATTTTGTAACCCAGCATTGTTTCTCTGCCTAACTCCAAAGAATAACTAGGTAAAGTTGTCTACTTAGGTTGTAATTTTGATTTTGTCCTTAGACTCATATTAAATAGTCAGGAAAATGTGAAAAAATATAGACACATGAAAGACCATTGTATGTATGTTGACAAAGAAGCAAAATGTAGTAGGTACAATGTGGTGTTGGTTTGGAAGACAGAAGTGGAGCCACACTAGAAGCCAATGGATAAGTCATAACAGAAAAATAAGAGAGGAAGAGGACATGATCCATGGTAGTGGTAGGATTATTCAGGAGATATTTAGGAGGTAGAAGAAGTAAGGCATGGTAAGTCGTGTGTGTGTGTGTGTGTGTGTACATGCCCATGTGCACACCTGTGCAGTATAGGCTGAGTGCCAGGGAAAAACAAGTAGGAGCCTAGGATAATAATGAGATTTAGGGTTAGGTACCATTGTTAATCACTCCATTCTTAAGGAAACATAAGTTGAAGAGCAGTTTTAGCCATCAGGTCAAAGGTAACATCCTAAATCAAAGAGGCAGTTGGATACATGGTCTGATGCTAAGGCATATACCCTGGGCTGGACTAGATCAGAGAATCACTAGCATATAGGCAATAGTAGTTCAAGACATGGCAATGGATGACATCTCCCAAGGAGAATACGTACAGAGAGGAGAGAAGGGGCCTTGAAGCTGGATCTTGAGACTCAACAACATTTAAGCTAAGGGTGAAAGAGCTAGAGCCTGACAGGGACCTGCAGAAGCAGTGGGCAGAGATGTAGGAAGATAATCAGAGAAGAGAAGGGTCAGAAAAGTCAAGAAGGAGTGTCAAGTGCCAATAAGGGTTCAAGTTAAATAAGGTCTGGAAAGTGTTTACTAGATTTAGAAACAAGGAGGTTAAATGACATTTACAAGATTGTTGTTTGGTTGGTTGGTCGGTTGGCTGGTTTTTTCAGCATACTGCTCAAATGGAAAGCCAGGTAATGCAGTGTTTAGGAGTAATGATAAGCAAGGGAGAAAGAGTGAAAATAAATTCATCTTTACAAAAGTCTCTAAAGGTAAAAGGTAATCTATGGAAGTAGCAAAAATAACCAAGAGCCAAGGGTTTGTTTTGTTTGGTGTTGTTTAAATTAAAATGCTTTGAGCATGTTCTTTTTTTTTTTTTTTAACATCTTTATTGGCGTATAATTGCTTTACATTGTTGTGTTAGTTTCTGCTGTATAACAAAGTGAGTCAGCTATACATATACATATATCCCCATATCTTCTCCCTCTTGCATCTCCCTCCCACCCTCCCTATCCCACCCCTCTAGGTGGTCACAAAGCATGGAGCTGATCTCCCTGTGCTATGCGGCTGCTTCCCACTAGCTATCTATTTTACATTTGGTAGTGTATATATGTCCATGCCACTCTCTCACTTCATCTCAGCTTACCCTTCCCCCTCCCCGTGAGCATGTTTCTTATAGACAAAGAATTTAAATTTACTTAGTTAGGGAGAATCAATGATGAAATACATTTTTAATTATTCATCATTATCCAGGAAATTCTGATCTTGATGATTGGTGATAATATCACCTATCTCATTTTTCCAAAAATTTAAAATTAATTCTATTTTTAAACAGATAAGCTTCAGAAGGATTTTTCCTAATTCTCCAGTATCTCTGTTTTTGGTGCTCCTAATTCTGTTTGGGATTTAGTTTCTCAGGTTATTTCTAGCTCCACAGTCCCAATAAGTAGTGGTGTTATGAAATAATTGTTTTTGGAAACAGTGATTCCATTAGGTAGACCATCCTGTTATCAGACTTCAGGAAACCTGAGGAAATGGTCTCAGAGGTACAGCAGGACTATAGTTTGGGGGGAATTTCTTGGGCATCTGCCACATAAAACCGTACACTGTTACCTTACATTGTTCCTTGCCTTTCTTAGTTGTCTTCTTTCAGCAGACTCAAAGTCTAATAAAAACCCTTCTAAATTTTCCCAAGCAATTGTAATCCATTATTATTCTAATAAACTCCAATTTATAAGCTGTCTAACATTTATATGGTGGTAGATTGCAATCTAATGGCAAACCTTGACCTTTTTGTGCAACAACTATGTCTCTCTTCAACATTACCTAAAACTAAAGTTTATAGCGTCTTTCTATTTCCAAATACCTTCCAATGCCTTCCTCATTAGTACAGCTCTTCACTGCTATTTTCAGTTGAATAGTCTGCTCATTTTGGTATATAAGCACTATCATTGAAAAGAATGCAGAAAAACAAAATGAAAGGAAATTACAAGTATTTTTAGGAAATAGAATTGTTTTCACTGGTTCTTGTATTTTCTGGAGTATTACACTTGAGTAGAGTCAAAAGAAGTCATTATAGTTTTATTTCCATTTTATTTGCCTGCCTGGATAAGAACATTTCAGTTTTTAGGATTTACCTTGAACTCTTTACTGTCAAACATTTAGCTTTTTAGAAAAACAAATGAGCATCTGAAATAATTAGGTGTTGACACATAGGATCCAATCCAACATGATGAACTAGAAATGAAGGTCTCAGAAAACTGCAGCCAATATTTGGCTAATGGGGCACCATTTCCCACTCAAGACTATTAGCTGAATAACTAAGATTCTTATGGCCAGAAAAAGAATATATGTTCTAACAGTACATTTTTGTAAAGTCAGAGAAAAAGACTGAGTCACTGGATCAGGACATGACTGAATTCCTCTGGGACAAAAGATAGTGGTTAATATCCTGAGTTCTCACACAGATCCCTGGGTTCAAATCCCAGCTTCTGCACTAGAAGCTGTGTGACCGCTTAACCTCTCCATAATTTGGTTTTCTAAGCTGTAGTATGACACAAATAGTATCTGTTGCAGGGCTGCTCTAAGGACTCAGTGAGATAATATAAAGACACTTAGAACAGTGTCTGGCACACAGTTTGAACATAGCAGGTAAGACTGCATTCTGACCATCTTTTGTAGAATAAAACACTGACTGTTGCTTTTCCCATGTGTGACCAGTTGAAACATTTCAACAGTAATCTTTCCCCCACTAAGTTAATATAAAATTAACAGTGACAGATAATGCTTAATTTCTTGATTTACTGTGGACATTTAAGTCAACATAACAGCATGCTTTTCAAAGAAAACAATGGACAGTATTTCTAGGCACACAGAGTGCATATTTTTTTAACTTTATTCTAACTCAAATAAAGAAGAACCACCTCAGGTATAGTTATTGATGATGAAAAGAATTTGAGATTGTGTGGGTATTCAGCTTCTTTAAACACTTGATAAGAGAAATAAAATGTATAAAACTACAAAATTATATATGTAAAACATCACAGTTAGTGAAGTTATGTTTCTAGGAAGGAATCCTATTTTCAAACATCACTAGCTTCTAAGTATTACCTTATATAGTGGTATTTCCTAGTCACTAAATGTTTATAGCATTGTGCTTGTGGTATCCTGGCACTGATTTAAGAAGACATTTTGGTCATTACTATCTCTTGCTGTTTGCCTATAGTGAGCTCTCACATAATTAGGGCTGAATACACAACACTTTTAAAATTAAACCAAGCCTCTGGGAAAGAATCATGGAAATAGACGGTTAAAGGACACCCAGACAATTAGCAAGCATGATAAAGTTAAAAACTGCAGATAGGAAAGTAGGTTAAGAGCTTTTCTCTCTCTTTCCAACATGATTTGTTAATACCGAAGGATAGCCATTAGCTTTATTTTACAAAGGAAAGAGATATAGAGGCACTCCACTTTTCAGTCAATAAATAAATCCCTTTGCTATTTTCCAATGGATTTTTCTCTCTTTTAAGCACACAATTCTGAAATAATTCTCCATTTGATTGATTTTTAAAACAAGCCTGAAAATACTTTATGCTTTCTGGAATCACAACAGTGTAACAGTGGACTAATAAAGATTTAAGTGTTAAAAATTTGAGAGAATTTTACCCCAGCAGGGTAATTGCTTTTTTAGAAAAAAAAAAAAAAGCAAAAGTACTGATTATTTGTAATCATTTACCAAAAAGAAATCTGAGAAATAAATAGTGAAAAATACTAAAATTTAGCTGATGATTAAATATTATGGAATTAATGCATCATGATTTTCTCCAGTGGTATATTATTTTATACAGTTTTCCTACTGGCATTCTTTCCTTCCATTAAAATTATATCCTTATGTTCCTGTCTTCTTTACTAGACAAAAAGCCTCTGAAAGCTTGTGACTTGGCTTCATTCTCTTTCGTATCTAAAACACCTAACCGTCCCTGAAAACGTACTCAGCACTCAATAAATATTTACTGAATGAGTGAGTTCATGTGTGTAATCGCATGTCTTTTAGAAAAACCACTATGATTTATTTATTTGTACTTATATAACATTAACAGGATAACAAAAGAAAGTGAAAAGGGAATTTAATATTTATCACATATTGGCTATGTGTCAGGCACTTTTCATATATTATCTTATTATCATAACATTCTTAAGGGGACAGATATTACTTTCTCAAATTTTACAGATTAGCTTCAAAGAGGCTGAATATCTCCTCAAATCAAGTTAAAAGACTTAAGGTTCTGACTTTTCTGAGATTATGTCTGAGTCGTTTTTCCCACCATAAAGTTGCATCCCATTGCTTTGCCTTAGCATTGTTACGGTTTTGTTGTAAATACAAATCAGATCTGTGAGTAAAACAGAGAGATAAACAGTAATATTGTACTTCTTTTCATTATATATTGATCTTTCTTTTTGAAAATTAAGACCTCTTCCCTTTTTTTCCTTTACTTTTTATCATAAAATAAAACAAATGCAGAAAACTAGAGAAAACAGTGATTTATCATGAACCAAACAACCTTGAAATCACCACCCAGGACAAGAAATAGAACTTGGCCACCCACCCAAGAAGCCCATCCACGTGTATAGTCCCAATCACAGCCCCCTCCAACCCTCCAAAATAACAGCTCTGCTGCCTTTCATAGTAGTTGCTTCCCTAAATTTTTCTATAGTTTCATCACAATTGTGCATCCCTAGATTGTATAGTTTGCTCTGTCCAAACCTCCATTTTCAGAACGTCTCTTCATTTACAAATTCTCCTTCATCCCATTCTTTTCCTTACTATTTATCTGTTAAAGAGCCTGGGTGGCAGGCCTGACAGTTCTCCAACACTGGATTTTGCTGATTACACGCTCCAGGTGCAAGTTCATCGTATTCCTCCACCCTCTGTATTTGAATACCTATGGATGCCAACATCTAGATGCAGTCATTGAATGGGGGTGGTAGAATCGCGATTTTCTAATTGTATCATTATCTTTTCATGTATTAGCTTTAGTAATTTTATAAGGACACTCTTTTCCTCCTCTACTATTTGGTTATACATTGGTTCAGATAATATAGGAAAAGCAGGGTAAATGTTTGATTATTTCCTTTTACTCACCCAGGTTTCAAGGTAATGAATTGGGTCTCTATGAGCTTCAGTGGGTAATGATTTCTTATATTATTATGAACTTAAATTTAAACTTTTAATAAGTTTGAACTCACTGAAATTCTTATGCTTTCTGAAGCCCGTCTTGGCTTTCTCAAGTTGATTCATATTTTTTAATATTACCCTGGTTCTCTTTGACAGCTTCCCTACTATCTGGTATGTTAAATTGTTCCAGGCCCTTAACATGTATTTCCTGCCACAAACCTGGGAACAGCACTTTTCCTCTTCAAATGACTGTAGAACTCCCACTACTGGATTGTGCAAATCCCATCTCAGTTTCACCTGCTCTTCCAGCAAATACCTGTTGGTTATGCGAGAGGTCTACCTGTCCTCAGGTCTATCAGATGACCTTGCTTCCCATTACTTCCTTCCTTTGACATACATGGAGGTTCACAAAACACAGGTCTTGCAGTTGTCACAGGTTGGTCCCAACTACTTATCTTTTAGGTTCAGGGGATAATTTTGCTGTAAATGTTGTCCAATGTGTTTTTCATTTTGCTCTCTGTTTGTTGTTTTTTATGTGCAAAAACCAAACTATCAGTGTCTTCTCAGATTCAAGTTCCCTTTCCTTTTGAAAATTATGTCAACTTCAATTTTCTTGTATCAAATCTATGATATCCTTTCCATTAACTACACAGGACCAATTTAATAGTGCTTACTCGGAAAATTTTTGGTTGGAATTTTTGTTCTTTGGTGAACACAGTAAAAGAACCTACTTACCACAGAGCTAAAATTCAAAATTAATACTCTTTCAAAACATTGACTCAATCTTTTCTTAATTATACCTATAGAGACAGTGCTAATTTTCCATCTCTATACAATAGGGCTTGAAATGAAATGTGCACTGCTGTTATACCAAGCAGTGCGATTTGGCAAAAGCAAAAAAAAAAAAAAAAAAAAAAATGATACATACAAGAAAGTAAATGTGTCATTCTTTCTTAATGTCATTACCCAGAGAGATATATTTCAACTATTTTGATGAAGGCAGCATTGATTACAAAGGCAATGACATTTAAATAGTTTTTATAGGGCTGTGAAACAAGAGCCATCCCAAAAGATCCACAATATATATTCCCCCCAAATTTTTTAAACTACATAAAAACAAGCATTATAGTAAATAGAATTAATACAAGTATGTATAGATGTTATTTTAAATGGCATAAAATCTTATTTCTAAATACATGTCTCTGTATGTCAGATTAAGCTATCCACACTAAATTAATATAGTTTCGTTGTAGGAAATATAGGGGAAAAGACCGTCTGGTTGTTGGAAATTGTGTATAAAAATCAAGATTAAGCATAATGTTCCTAAAATTTCTTCATTCATTCATATTTATGAAATGCCTACTTTGTGCCATGCATGCATCTAGCCCTGGGAATAAAATGGTTAAAACAATTAAAAAACCCTCCTCCTAAATTAGGCTTAAATTATAGATGAGGGTAGATAATCAAATGAGATAAACAAAACATTTAGTATAATAAACTGTGAGAAGTTCTATGAAGAAAAGGCAGGGCAGAGATATGGAGAATAACTGATAACCAGAGGTTTAGGATAGGGTTGAAATTTTACTCAGGTTATATTTGTTTATAATTTTCTATTATTATGAGAAGTATTTATAGGAATCATCCTTGTATCCATGTATTTACATGTGTCATATTTTTTTCTGGAAAATTAGGTAGTGGCCTATACATTTTCAAGGACTTTTTCTATAGGGTCAAACTGACATTTAGAAAAATTGCAACAATTTACACAGTCTTTGGAGTCGTGTGTTGGAAAGCTTTCCCCCATAGCAATATTATTAAATAATTCACTAATATTTTCCTAGGAACTCTGATTTAAGTTATTTTTACCTTTTATAAATTTAAACCTATTTGGATTTAATTTTGTTGTAAACTGATAACAATGGATTTTACTCAATTATTTTAGTTGGTTAATATTATCTATTGTATAACTCATCTTTTTATATATAGTTTATATTTTTGGTTTTTGCAGTCAGTGGTATTTTTTTCTATTAAATATCCTCAATCACAGTAGTTAACATATAGGAAAGTTACTGATATATTTTAATATATTTATCTTATAATAAACTCTCTTAATGAACTTTGCAGGTAATGCTATCATTTATCAGTTAGTTCAATTAGCTCTTTAAGGCAGATAAATATCTTCTTCAAAAAAATAATTTAGCCTCTTCTCATCCCAAATATATTTCTAGCTATAATTCTGTGCTTGATTATACTGACTGACCCAACAACAGAATGATCGTCTCTATTCAATCCCTGTGGATGAGGTATCCAGCCTCAAAAGTGAACTAACTTGGCTGATGGAACTCTCTCCCTCTCAAGGCAAATCTTTCTAACTACAGCTTTAATTCTTAAATGTCCAAGCAAAACTCTGTCTTCCTGTGTCTTCCATGCATTATTTTTAGTATCATATTTCTGTGTAAAAATATTAGACAGTTCAAGAAGTCTTAACTTGGGGTCCGAAAATACATGTGCTTGAAGGGAACCACAAACCTCTTAAAATCACAAACAAAAATTTTGTGAATACATGTACTTTTCCAGGCTGAGAATCCACAGATTTCATCTGATTCTTAAAGTATTCTCTGAGCCTGGAAGCCTAAGTGTCACTAACATAAATGGATAGCCAATGAATGATTAGTATAATCAATAATTAAGTTAATAGGATTCTGGGGTTATTTATATTATTCAATACATGTACAACCATAACTAGGTAATTTTAGCACATATTTCTGCTATTTTATATATTTAAAAAAATACATCTGAATCCTGGACAATATATCTGTTTCTAATCTTCATCCTAATTCACTTACATGATTTTCTAAGACAAATACCAAATTTATTGCTCAGAACAAAGATTATTTTTAAAAATAATTATTTAAACAATGAATGACCCTTCTACAAAAAAAATAAGGAATACTCGTTCTCCCTATAAATATTACTCATATAACCTTCAATATTCATTTTCTCAGCCTCTGTTCATGTCTCTCAAACAACCAAGATTGTATAATTTTTAATAAAGTATACTCTCTTTAAAAAATAACAATGCTAACATATTCTGCAAGGGCAATAAGTGACATCTGCTCTAAAATGATGTAAAAAAGAATTTTTTCTTAAATTATATTTCTAAATAACCATTTTTCATAGACTATTAAATTTGACAATAAATAATAAAGAGGTGATGGGGATTAAGAGGTACAAACTTCCAGTTACAAAATAAATAAGTCATGGGAATGTAATATACAGCATGGGGAATATACCCAATAATACTGTAATAACTGATGGTAACTAGACTCATCATGGTGATCATTTCATAATGTATAAAAATATTGGCCTACTTCGTGGTACCCCTGAAACTAATATAATATTATAAGTCAATTACACTCCAATGGAAAAAAAATTGACCATAAAAAGGAAAATGAAAGAAATTAGCAAGTTATGAATCATCTTATTTGACTCATATATAACATTTAACTGATTTGAAATAAGATCCCAAATGGCTTATGCCATTTTCTGATGAAAATAAAGAGTAATGGGAAGGATTAATGACAACTCAGTGTCATTAGAATTTTCCCTAAAAGCTATTTCTAAATGTTCAACACTGTAGCATTCTATACCAACTTAGAAGATAATACTGTTATATCTTGAAAATTTTGCATATAGAAGATGTATTAGATGTTTTCCAATGCTAAGTCCCTCATGAGTGAACTTATTTCACAGAGCACACACAAACACGGCCCCTACACATCAGGGCTCCTGCTGCCCAGACTCCCCTGAAGAGAAAAAGAAAACAGAACAGCATATCATTTACATGGCCCTGCCTTCACTGACACATTTGCTAAAGGAATTCTGAAGACTGTCAAGCGTCTACTTAGTATTCTCCTTTCTTAAATAGTTCACACTCCTTAATTCTGCTCCAATTTTACTTTCATAATTATAGCTAACACTTACATAGCATTAAGAAGCAAAGTGTACTATTTCTAAGCACTACATATCTAGACACTATATATTCATAATACAAATATAAAATATGTATCTTCCCAACAACCCAATAAGATATATATATATTCTTTTCCTAGTTTTATAATTAAGGAAACTGAGGCCCAGATACTAAGGTGGTAGACTGGGATTCTGACCCAAACAGGCTGGCTCCAGAATCTGTGTTCTTAACAAAACTATATGTCACCTCAAAACATACCCATAATCTTTTTTTAACAAGTAAAATAGCATTAAAGGATTATAAGATTATAAGCTCCCTTCCTTTCACTCTACATGCCCGCTTCTTAATTTAAACACCCTAATTTTTTCTTTTGACATTAAATTCATATTTCAAAAAGAAACTGATACATCAACTTTAAACCCTGCTAATTTCCAGTTATGGCAGATGAGGATTTAGCTTTCTTAGGACACCCAACCCTCATCTACCTTTCTCTTTCCTCCCAGAATAACTGGACCGTAATCTTGGTTTAAATTTGTCAACCTTGCTTACTTTAAAATGGTCAGGTAAGTGTTATTCACTGATGATCCAAGCATTGTAATTTTTTTTTTCCTTTTTTATACACCTTCAAATCATCCTGGAGTTGATAAAGATCTTTTGTTTATTTGTTTCTATTTAATGTACCCAATAGGTATTCATATGAAAGTCATAGATATCTTGTTCCAAAGGATCTGTGGACCACCTATTAGCACTACTGTTCAACTGCTGATTATCCATTTTCTCTCCCCTGAAGGCCTTTCTATAGAGGCCTCTGCTTTCTGGTCCCTGTCTAGACTGGTTTCCTTCAAGACCAGCTAGCTACTCAGGAGTACTCCTGGGACTTTCTTTCAAGGTTCTTCTTTGTTAGATCCCATATCCCGTCTTCCGTTTTTACACCATTTGGTGTGATTCCTTGTTTTGATGAAGCACATCATCCAATAACTTTGTAAGAAAGGATACATGGGTGGTTAATATTAGAGTTCTTGAATTCTAATTGGCTTTATTTAATCTTCATATTATGGCAGGGCATACAATTCTTTTAGATGTCACTTTCTCTTAGAATTTTGTAAACTTTGTCACACTATCATTTAGCTTACAGTATTTTCTCACCTCTTGAGAAATACTGTAAGCTTATAACTTTCTCTTAGGAAAGTTTTAGGGTTTTGTTTTGTTTTGTTTTTTTCTGATTCAGAGGTGTTCTGAGGTGTGTGATGCTCCTTGATGGGGTCTTTTCCTTTCATGGTGCTGAGTGCTCTATGACTTTCTCAGAAAAGATGTTTCACTCCCTGCTATCTGGAAAATTTTGTTTAAAATGCTTCTGTTAATTCCATATGTCAATTTTCACACTATGTTCTCATCTTGAAACTCCTTTTATGGAGTTTGACCTTATAAATTATCCTTTATTTTGCTTATATTTTCTGTTTTCTCTTTTTCTTTTTGCCCTAATTCTGAGAGGTTTCCTAGACTTTATGTGCCAACTTATTACATCCTGGGTATTCTTTTCATAGCATATTGTTCTTCCTGTGCAGATAAAATATCTTTCTGAAGATATAATTTTTAGACTATTTTTAAATAATGTTGAGTTTCCCCTTATCCCAAATGCTTCTTTGTTCTCGGCCCTTTCTTTTGCTGTTTGACTTAGTTTTTCTCTTCTATGATGAAGACTTTTCTCAAAAGTCTCGTAACCTTTTGCTTTTAGATCGATCATGTCAGATGATGTAATACCAAAATATACATACAGTCTCTGTGTACAAATGTGAGCATTTTTGCAAGGTCATTAAGTAATAAATAAGAATTTTTATTGGAAGACATTGAACTGTCTCATCTCCCATTGGATGCATTTTTTCCCCAGTGTCCTGCCTGGGGAGAATTGACCAGGCTCCAAGCATTCTGATGTCAGGATTAAGAGTTCTAATGATGAAAAATCTGAAAGAGAAATTAAGGAAACACTCCCATTTAACATTGCAACAAAAAGAATAAAATACCTAGGAATAAACCTACCTATGGAGACAAAAGACCTGTATGCAGAAAACTATAAGACACTGATGAAAGAAATTAAAGATGATACAAACAGATGGAGAGATATACCACGTTCTTGGATTGGAAGAATCAATATTGTGAAAATGACTATACTATCCAAAGCAATCTACAGATTCAATGCAATCCCTATCAAACTACCAATGGCATTTTTCACAGAACTAGAACAAAAAATCTCACAATTTGTATGGAAACACAAAAGAGCCCAAACAGACAAAGCAATCTTGGGAAAGAAAAACGGAGCTAGAGGAATCAGACTTCTGGACTTCAGAGTATACTACAAATCTACAGTAATCAAGACAGTATGGTACTGGCACAAAAACAGAAATACAGATCAATGGAACAGGATAGAAAGCCCAGAGATGAACCCATGCACATATGGTCACCTTATTTTGATAAAGGAGGCAAGAATATATAATGGAGAAAAGACAGCCTCTTCAATAAGTGGTGCTGTGAAAACTGGACAGCTACATGTAAAAGAATGAAATTAGAACACTCCCTAACACCATACACAAAAATAAACTCAAAACAGATTAAAGATCTAAATGTAAGGCCAGACACTATCAAACTCTTAAAGGAAAACATAGGCAGAACACTCTATGACATAAATCACAGCAAGATCCTTTTTGACCCACCTCCTAGAGAAATGGAAATAAAAACAAAAATAAACAAATGGGACCTAATGAAACTTCAAAGCTTTTGCACAGCAAAGGAAGCCATAAACAAAACAAAAAGACAACCCTCAGAATGGGAGAAAATATTTGCAAATGAAGCAACTGACAAAGGATTAATCTCCAAAATATACAAGCAGCTCATGCAGCTCAGTATCAAAAAAACAAACAACCCAATCCAAAAATGGGCAGAAGACCTAAACAGACATTTCTCCAAAGAAGGTATACAGATTGCCAACAAACACATGAAAGAATGCTCAACATCACTAATCATTAGAGAAATGCAAATCAAAACTACAATGAGGTATCATCTCACACCAGTCAGAATGGCCATCATCAAAAAATCTACAAACAATAAATTCTGGAGAGGATGTGGAGAAAAGGGAACCCTCTTGCACTGTTGGTGGGAATGTAAATTGATACAGTCGCTATGGAGAACAGTATGGAGGTTCCTTAAAAAACTAAAAGTAGAACTACCATATGACCCAGCAATCCCACTACTGGGCATATACCCTGAGAAAACCATAATTCAAAAAGAGTCATGTACCACAATGTTCACTGCAGCTCTATTTACAATAGCCAGGACATGGAAGCAACATAAGTGTCCATCGACAGATGAATGGATAAAGAAGATGTGGCACATATATACAATGGAATATTACTCAGCCATAAAAAGAAATGAAATTGAGTTATTTGTAGTGAGGTGGATGGACCTAGAGTCTGTCATACAGAGTGAAGTAAGTCAGAAAGAGAAAAACAAATACCATATGATAACACATGTATATGGAATCTAAAAAAAAAAAGATTATGAAGAACCTAGGGGAAGGACAGGAATAAAGATGCAGACATAGAGAATGGACTTGAGGACACGGGGAGGGGGAAGGGGAAGCTGGGACGAAGTGAGAGAGTGGCATGGACATATATACACTACCAAATGTAAAATAGATAGCTAGTGGGAAGCAGCCGCATAGCACAGGGAGATCAGCTCGGTGCTTTGTGACCACGTAGAGGGGTGGGATAGGTAAGGTGGGAGGGAGACGCAAGAGGGAGGAGATATGAGGATATATGTATATGTATAGCTGATTCACTTTGTTATAAAGCAGAAACTAACACACCATTGTAAAGCTATTATACTCCAATAAAGATGTTTAAAAAAAAAGAGTTCTGTACTCACTAAGGAGACCCTTACTTAATCCTCCTGGTTTCAGCCTGGCTTTCCTGGAAACTATCTGTTAACTGCTCCCTTCATTTCCTGAACACTTCTGCAGTTCAACGGTGAAGGATTGTATAAGTAGAATAATTTCTCCATTAGCTTTCTATTTTCCAAAATGTTTTTGAGATCCCTTGTTCTCTGCTTTCTCCTCTTTCTTCTAGTTGTCTATGTATTTTTGTGTTTTTTTCACATTATTCTGGGATGGTTTCGGGAGGAAGAATAAATGATCAGGTCTAACATACTGTTTTCCCACAGGTGTGGAGAATTATTTATATCGGCAGCCTCGTTTCTTTTTAGGTAAAAGAGTTGGAGTGACAGAATCAAGATTCCGAAGAGCTGAACTCCTGGCCCAGTTCTTACTATCTATCTATGTCACCAGGTTTATGCTGCTTAACCTCCCTGCAGTTTCATTTAGTCCTCTGTACATTGGGCAGGGAAATGTAATAGTTGGGACATGTACTTGCAGGTGGCAACAGGAGGGGATGCCAAGGATTGCTGTAAGGGAAGAAAGAGCTTTCTTTATCCGGATTTATTAATGTAAAGAATAAATGTGGCACACTCTGGTTGGAGACTAATTCTTTGCCCATTCATTCAGTAATATTTTTTAAAAGTCTGTTATGTCGACCCAGAAATTTCACTTCTAAGATAAATGAAAATATACCTCTGCACAAAAAATATATAAGAGTGTTCATACCAGCAGTATTCATAAAGCCAAAAGCTAAAAATAATCCAGATATCCATCAACTGATGAATGGATAAAATTTGGTATATCCATATCAAAACAAAGTACTGAAACATGCTGCAACACGGACGAAACTTGAAAACATTATGCTAAGGGAAAGAAGCCAATAACAAAAGGTTACATATTGTATGATTCCACTGATACGAAATTTCCAGAATAAAAAAACAATTCTATAGAGGCGGAAAGTAGATTAGTGGTTGGACAGAGCTGTGAGGGGAGAAAGGGAAGGAGAAAGACAAAAGTGAGTGCTAATTGGTATGGAGTTCCTTCTTAGAGTGATAACATTTTCTAAAATGGATTGTGGTAATGGTTGCACAACTCTGTGAACATACTAGAAAGCAATCATTCCCTTTAAATGAGTGAACCGTAACGGTAGGTAAATAATATCTCAAAACAACTGTAAAAAAATAAAGCATCTGAGAAAGCTTAACAGGAAAAAACAAAAAAGTCTATTATGTGCATTTTTATGCCATTAGGAAAATAAAATTGAATAATACTGATGAGGTTGTGGAGCTTGAATTCTAGTGGAGGGACATACATAAAATATAAATTCTGATGAAACAAGAGGCCCAGAGAGAAAATAAAATAGGGGGTGGTGGTGGTGAAGGTGATCACAATGATTAAACTGAAATCCAGATGACAAGGAGAAACTAGCTATGATGCAGAATGACAAAAACTGAAAGGAGAATTTCAGGCAGTGGGGTTAAATGTCACATCAAAATCTCTGTGGCAGGAGAGAACTTCAGCTGGTTCTAGGAGCTGAAAATTTACCCTGGTGGTTGACGACAGGGAGGAAGCGAGTGGTGTGTGACGAGGTTGCCCAGATAGGTTGAAATTATGCAAGGTCCTGTAGCTCATGGAAGGTTTATCAAATGTAGTCAAGAGGGCTTCCCTGGTGGCGCAGTGGTTGAGACTCTGCCTGCCAATGCAGGGGACACGGGTTCGAGCCCTGGTCTGGGAAGATCCCACATGTCGCGGAGCAACTGGGCCCGTGAGCCCCAGCTACTGAACCTGCGCATCTGGAGCCTGTGCTCCGCAACAAGAGAGGCCACGACAGTGAGAGGCCCGCGCACCGCGATGAAGAGGGGCCCCCGCTCGCCGCAACTACAGAAAGCCCTCGCACAGAAACGAAGACCCAACACAGCCAAAAATAAATAAATTAATTAATTAATTTAAAAAAAAAAGAATTGTATAATCTTTAAAAAAAAAATGTATTCAAGAGTAATGGGAAGGCCTCAAGGGACTAAACAGCACGATAACATCATTGGACACTGGATAACAGGACATGACATAAGATCACTCTTACCACTCTACGTACTCTATGATGAATAGAATGGGGGACAATTTTGACTTTCCGTCCTAAAACTGCCTGTGAATATCTAAACAGGAACATCAACACTGGTGAACCCACGTCACTTATAATTTTAAGAAGTGTCTCAATTGATAGCAGTATTAATTAACAGGTACAGAATATAATGAAGAAAAGTCATGCGCAAAGATGTTTGCTGCAGCACTGTTAACAATACTGAAATACTGGAAACAAACTTGAACATATAAAATTTGTAAACAGTTGCTAACTCTATGTGTATGTAATTAGCCTTACTTCTTTAGAGTTATAAATAACATCTTGAAGATAAAAACAGGTCTATGTAAATAAGACTGTTAAATTGTAAATCTGAGGCATGCATAATTTTGCTACCTTGCTTTAACTGAGTGGTCAGTTATTAGGTGAAACGGTTGAAGAATATTATGAGGAAATAAATGAATAAACTTGAAAAGAGTCACAAAATCAATTTTTATTACTCAAACTTGGGTGAAGTGTGTCAGATAAATGAGCATTTATCAGATGTCCCTTGTATACAGACGTCCCTTGAAGAGTTTCTCCCTCTCTCTCTCTCTCACGCGTGCGTGCACACACACACACACACACACACACAGAATTAATAGAGCCATGAGGTTTATTTTGCAAAAACAGAAAATTCCAGGATGAACCAGGAAGCACCGCCATTTTCCCCTGATTTTTTTTGGGGGGGGGGGGTGGGAAACAATGCTAAGTTGTACATCAAGATGCCTTCACACACACACACAAAAATTATTTTTAGAAGAAAATGTAAGTGAAAATAGTTTTTTACCCTAGTGTATGCAGACTTTTTCTTCATTACCACTACCTCTCGTCCTAAAATATATGGTGTCAGCCTAATTCACAGTTTGCTACTTCTTTGCCCAAAATGATAAAATGGAAATTTGTCACAGACCCTGAACATGTTCAGTACTCTTCCTGCAGTGCTGATGGTCTGCCATAATTTGTATGATACCTACAAGAAACTCTATTGGAAAGTCTTCATCCTAAACCCAATTTTTGTCTCCAAGTAAGGGAGTGAATTATCTGCTAAACATAAGAATTACACTCAGGATAGCAAAATGCTCACATCAGGATCACAGATATATTTTGCTTGCCTCATACTCACTCGGGGACACAGGTTCATTGAGTGGAATAATGCAGAATTACAAATACTATTTAAATTGTTTTCTGGTGTTGGTGTTATTTTGATTTCTGGTTTTCGATCAAGAAGATATAGTTTAACTAGATTCTGTTAAATGACCCTATGATAACAATGGTAACTAATATATGGTTCCAATGCATTTGAAACTCTTTCATTATTATTCACCATGCAAGTTCATAAATACAAGCCCACATAATTAAATATGAATTGGTAAAAGTGCTTCTGCCCAATGACTCAATTTACACCATGTCCCCAAAAGTAGGTTTAAAAGCAAAGTTGCTCAGAAAACAATGGAAAATACCTCGTAATATTTTAATAGTGTGATCACTATATCTATTAACTGCAATTAACTAATGAAATATTTAATAAAATTTAAAGTTTTATAGCTTACATGTATACTAAGAAAAAGTAACTGAATAAATTCATACCTCCGAATCTTTCAAATAGTTTCACTTTAATTGGGCCTAACAGTTGCTAGAGCCACTGAGAAGAACTTAATTGAATTTATAAGATATAAAAAGGTTCACCTAACAGGAAAAAAAGTAAATTCTTATGGTCAATTTTGGCTGTGTTGATATGGAAAGCAAATAAAATGAGCATTGCTGGGAGAATACAGTGTATTCAGCATAAAGATAACATAGCAGTAGGCAAATTAGTCCTTAAACCCCAGAAGGCTGAACTGTTTTCTCAGGAGAAGCTCCTAGAAACAAGCGTTCTCTCTCTGACCAACTATTATATGGAGGAAGCTTCCCTTCACTAATGAACACATCAGTGATCTCTGACATCAGCACAGTTGTGGATGCAACATGAGGCAGAGACGGAAGCCCAGATATGGCAGAATCTTCAGGAAGTGACTCCCATCTCTAAAGTCTTTGTGTACTTACGACACAATAAGCTTTTCACAGTTATTCACACTAATTGATGAAAAGCAGTGGAAGAAATAATGAGTCAAGATATAAAATCTCCTCCCTTACCAGAGGCAAGAGGTTTGCTGGCAATATATATGGAATGGGAGCGTTATTTTCAAAAAAAGTACTTATGTAAGCATGATCCAACAAAATAATGTCAGAATCTCTGAAATGACAAATAATCTGTTGATAAATTCTTCTAAGGTAAATTTCTCACATAATAACAAACATCCACAAAAGTCCTCTAGCTATTCTTTCAATGCACTTGAATGATTATATCATAACCATGGATTGGCTACGAAAGCACAATGCTTGACCAGTGTCACTTTTTTATTTAATGAATGAAAATAAAGTTTTAGCTAATAAATGTAAAATCACTATTAGTAGTCTCAAAATCATATTTATTCTTCAAATTAAATATTTGTGTGTGTGTGTGTGTTGTTCACATGAAACTCAGTAAGACTGAGACCATGTCCTCACCACACAAAAATCAGTGTAATCTTATTTCTTAAGTAACTATATTTTCCCTAGTTTGGGTGATTATACACCATGGTATAAACAAAAACATACAATTTTTTTTTACTAAATTCTCTAGCTCCCCCCCAGCTATATCCAACAGTATTGATGGTATTTGACGCCTCTTTAGTCCCTGAAGGTTTCTAACATCATCCTCCCCTGAGAAGGAAGGGAAATACAGGGCCTCTGCTCTACTTACACGGGAGATAGGAGAAAACTACCCTCCAGACACAGCAATAGCACTCTTGGGCCCAGGCGGGTGAGAGCAGCACCGAGCTAGCTCTCTGGGAGTCTCAGTGGCAGCACAGCCCTGCTGCCTGAGGGAAGGAGAAAGGAGCCTGACTTAGAAATCAATCATCCTGAGAAGGGCCTAGACCGCTAGCCACAGCGTTAAACTCCTGACATGCCCTGGAGTGGCGGGCTCATGCTACACTCAGCAGTGTGGGGCTGACCAAAGAGCTGCCTGCAAAACTTCCCTGGCCCTGCAAAGGCTTAGGATAGTGAAGGAAAAAGCCTTGGGTATCTTTAATTTCTGGTATCTCCCCCGTTCTCCACGGAAATCTATTCTTAAGTGTCACTTTCTCAGCCACTAAATGATGACTGAGCTTAAGTTTGGCATTTGTATGAAACATAGCAAAGCACTTCCCTTAAAGTGTCTTCATCAGGGAAGGGTCTGAGGTGAGGAGATCATGACTATAACATTTCTGTTGTGTGGGTGATTACTCCCATATGGCTTTTCCTTTAGGAAAAAAAAAAATACTGCCAGAATTGTCTTTCTTATTTTTGCTTTTTTCATTACGTTATCCTGACATGTTATAGATTCTGAGAAATCTTATATTGGTATTGAGATCATGTAAAGACATCAATGAAATAATAATAAGACTTAAACATATGCAAGCAAGTATTTATATTTCTTCCTTAGTTTGTCGTTTTAGAAAACCGGTGTATATGGTACTTGTGAGTTTTTAAATCTATTTCTTTCAGATTCCTTCCAGTTAAAAACCTAAATCATAGTAGCTGTTTAATTTATGTCTATCATTTTCTTTTTCCAATTATGCAAGGGAATCAAATATTCCAAACTGTTCCACAGCAGAGTTTGTTTAGGGTATTAGTGCACTCTTTAATCATCTCTCATTTCTTTAAAATGTATGATAAAATTGAACCATCAACTGATTTCAATTTCTTCCTCTGTTTAGTAACAATTTTTTTGTTTTAAAGAGATATTTTGTCTCACATGATTCATTTGGGAAAATGTGGAGAATCTTTAATTTCATTAATTTCATTCATTCAAAAGATTTTGGCACAGTATGCCGATTCCTGAAAGGTGGCCCCATGGTTTTTATGTAGTAACTGATAAAAGTTTAATTATTTGATATAGTCTACCATTTTGAAAAAGTGTAGTCTCTTTTCACACTGTTCAAGAAATAAAAGTATCATAAGTAACCATTTAGTTGAGTGTGAAATTAAATAAACAAAGTTTAGCATTTTATTTGCATGTAAATATTGAACTACATATATTTCTGGAAAGCTATGCTTACTTTTCTTATTAAGACTGAAGGCTGTTTCCATGTAAAGTTTTTTCATGAAAAAATTATAATATGGGTTGCAATATATTTCCATTGAAGACTGAGGTACAGATAGTATTCTACATTTTATTTCAACCTTTAAAATTCTAAAGAACATGAAAATCTTATACACCTTAGAACAGGGTGATTCATAAGTTTGCTTCTGTAAGTATCTCCCTAATGGAGGAAATATGTTTGATTACTTAGTAGATCCTTTTCATATGAACATTTTTTCTGTCAAACTCTTAATTTTCCATAGACTATAAATGTTGTTAGGTTTTATAAGTCCTCCTTTGGACTTTGCTATGTGGTTTTGCAAGTAAGAACCTTACACATTCCACACTTCCTAAAATCCATTCACCCTATCCATAAATAATAGTGGCTACTTATTTCTGAGAATGTATGTTGTGTATATATATCTCAGATAAGTTGAAGACAGTTAGTTGCTCCAAGGCTTTGTGTGGCAGGAGTATGGGTTTTCCATAGCTAATGTCATTCAGAACTGTGGACAGCTCCCATTAAGGCGTGGAGTTGAAGGCAATGTCCCTTAGCTTCTAAACATAACTCAAAGTAATGCCGCTTTTTATTGCTACATTTGTTTGCTGTTTAACAGCCGCCTATTAAAACTTCTTAGTTTGTGCACACACTCTTTTTCTTCTTTTTCTTTTCCGAACGATTTCAGCAATAAATGGATAGATAGATGTCACCCAGAGTTTTAATTTTGGGGTTTTTTGTGTGTTTTTTTTTTTAATTAAAATCCCAGCCTTCTTCCGGCGCTAAGATAACGTGACAGCAGGGTGTTCGCGCACTAATAAGAGGATCTACTTCACGACCTTCATTTGATAATCTCTAAACATGCTTATAACCGAATGAATACTTGGGGGGCAAATAAGATCAGGAAATGTCTTAATTTTAATTCGCCGAAGCAGAGTTTCCTTGACAGCTGACAGCTCTCCTGCCCTTGTTCCCGAGTTGGGAAACGGGAAAGAAATTTCTGAAACAGACTAGTAGCCAAGGTCAAGAAAGGGTGTCCCTCTGTTTCAGGAAGGGGGCTCTGGAAACGCCCCCTGTGTCCGTTTCAAGAACTCGAGGCTTCCTGTCACGCTCCTGCCCCACCTGGCAGCGCCAGCTCCACTGAAATCTCAAGTCAGGGACTCTCCAAGCGCAAATTACCCTTCCTCAGCCTGCCAGCCACTCTCCTGAAGCAAGGCACTGAGGATACCCAGCGACTACAAGCGGATGAGAAACAGACTAGTAACACTCCCCACAGGCGAGAGAGGCTGGACCGGCTGGGACCTGTGAGTCACTGTCTCCGGCCGCCCCATCCTCTCCTCAAACCCAGGGGCGCCTGCTTCCCCTCTGGGAGGGACCCACTTCTTGGGGGAGTAGCGCGAGGAAGGGTGGCACCCCCAAGACGACTTTCTGGCCACTTTCTTACACTCTCATCTCCGAAGGGAAAGTTTCCCTGCACAACTTAGCAACCTCCCATCCGGGGGTCACCGTGGCCTTCTTCCCGACCTGGCCCCAAAGTTCCCGAGGCAAAGCAGGAGAACCTCCCCGGCGTGCCCGGGCAACAGGAACACATCAGACAACCTCCTCCTGGGTGGAAACTAGTTGTGGAAGAGTCGAGCCCGTCGCCCGAGTGCCAGCCTCCGGCGGCGCCGCCCGCCGCCCGCCCGGAGCCCCCTCCCAAGAGCGGGGAAGCGCGTTAGAGGGCGCGCCCGGAAGGGAGGGTGGGGCGGCGACAGGGAGCCCTCACCTGAAATCGCTGTAAGGGTGGATAATCCAGAAGCCTGCAGTTTTAACCCTTTCCTGCTCCTTCTCCACCGCCTTCTGGCTCCCAAACATGCGGAGGGAGAATTTGTTGACCCCAGGCTGCAGCATGGAGGTGAACTGCCGCTGCATGAAGCCGTACTGCCGCCGGGGCCCCTCGGCGTCCTCGAAGCCCCCGGCCGGCTCCTCGCCGCCGCCGCCGCCGCCGCCGCCGCCGTCCACCTTGAAGCACACGGAATTGCCCTGCTCCTTCCCGCCGGCCCCGCTGCCCCCCGGCGGGGTGCCCAGGCGCTTCTCGGCCGCGGCAGGCCCCGAGCCCGTCGCGGGCGCCTTGGTGGGAAAGACGTTGTTGCCATCGTCCCGGCTGTTGGACGACGAGTTGGGCTTGCCGCCTCCTTCCATGCCCGGGGGACGCGGCCGGCGACGGCGCGGGCTCCAGACTCGCCGGCCGCCCGGCGCCGGGGACACGAAGCGGAGGGGGCAGGGGCCCAATCCGGCGGCCGCCGAGCCCGGCTGCCCGTCGCGGCGGCGGCGGCGGCGGCGGCGGCTTCTGCTTCCCGCCCGCGCCGCTGCTCGCTGCGCGCCTGGCTCCCGCCGCCGCCGCTGCCCTCAGTGGCTGCGCTCCCCGCTCCGGCGCGCCTGGTGCTGAGGCTGAGGCTGCCCGAGCGAGGCGAGGTTTCGCTCAGCCCTCGCGCGCCAGCGCCTCCCGGCGGCTGCCCTCTGCTGGCCGGAAAGGGACTCTCCCCGCCCGCACGCCGCACGCTCTCGCTCCACTCTTGCTCCACTTCTGCCCAGCGTGACATTGAACTCAGGAGCCCTCGAGACATTTATTCGCACGTGTTGTGAGAGACTCGGTGTATGTTTGCATGAAAAAGGAGAAAGAGTCAGAAAGACAGAGGGAGAAAGACTGAGCCAGCGGATGTATATTTATCCAAAAGAAACAAACATCCTTGAACTCATTGAGACCTTGTCACACTGAATGCCTGTTTGAATGATGTTACAGATCGGGAAAGGCAGAGAGGCTGGCTCTGCGTGCAGAAAATTCAGCGTACAGTTAGGTGTACATAAGAAAGTAAGATTTGACAATGGATGATAAATTTAATGAGTAGAAGTGAACTTTGTGTGTGTGTGTGTGTGAATGTGTGCACTTGAAGGAGAGAGGCAGACAGAGAAAAGAGACTAGATTCTGTGTAACCCAGGGTAATCAGCTGCTTGGGGCTTTTCAGATGAAGCTCTGCACCTAGGGACCGACAGCTGACCTCCTTACACTTATCCTTGTTTATTCTCTCCGAGCTTGTTACGCAGAAGATGGGATTTCTTTCTTCCCAAGGCCACTCACATCACTACGCAGGTCTTCCAGCGGCCAATACTGAAAGAAAAGTGTGTTAGGGAAACCTCACCAGAGCTGACCTAACTTTTCATGTTATGTAATCAATAAAACACACTGAGAGGCATGTATGTTGGGCAGTGGTCACCTATGCCTCACCAGGAAGCCAAGATGTCTTAGAATCTAGGCAGAATGTCATCACAATTTCAGACGGGGGAAAGTATTCTCAAGTGAAACTTACAGCATGCTGCTGATGCTGAAGAAAGCCTTCTGAGATTCCTCTTATTCCCTCGGTGTCTCCCAAACCCAGTGGATCAGCTAAAGGAAGCAGGATGTGCTGCCAAACTCACCGGTCCCTCAGCAGGGCAGCCCCAAGTCTGAAGAGCTTCAGGACTCCCAGATGTCCCAAAACACCTGTTCCAGACACAAGCATCGCCTTCCTGCCAGCAGACTCTTTAAAGGAATTCCTGCCCTGCCAAGAGTCCCTGATCTCATGGGTCCTGTTGACTACAGCCACATTTTAGGGGGAAAGGAGTGGGCACTTTGGGGAGGGAATCTGTGACAAGCTGGCGACCAATGGCCTAGCACGAAAAAATGAGTGGGGTCAATCAAAGTGCTTTCCTGAAAAACTGAATGGGGATGAAGCCAACTGAGAATAGGAGAGGCAGGGATAAAGACAGAGGAAGACAACTAGAGGCCCCCATGAGGGGTTAACAGGGGCTGAGAATGGAAGCAGAGAACAGAGAAAAAAGAAGAGAGAAGCAGAAACTAGAAGCCTTTAGGCCTAGCTGTGCTCTAATTCTGTAAGATTCCCCTTTCCACTCTACTTACCATAGTCTATGCTAAATCCCTTTGTTCAGTGAGCTCCACCCTGACTCAGACACCATATGTTTTCAGCTAATCAAAAACCCGAACCTTAAGAAATAAGCCTAGGTGGCCAAATTTCAATGGTAAGAAATAAGGAAAATAGGAACAATATAGTGCTGCGATCTATATCAAAGTAGGGGCTTTGGAAATCCAAGAGGTCAGGTGAGGATACCAGGTGCTGAGGGAAGAAGGAAGCCAAGGGGATGGATAAAAACCAACACTGCCTAAAGCACAGTTCTTCCTAAGAAAGGCTGGATTACTCAGGAAGCTTCTCTTTATTAGACTAAAGATGTTCCCTACTTTCCTCCCATTCTGCAGGCTTCTCCAATCCCTCTATTTTCAGTCATGAGTGTGACAATGTATATTTTAGCATAAATTTTAAATTTTATAATAATTTAAAAATATACCATCAAAAATGTTATGTTAACTGAGTTTAAGTCACTTTCTGTTTTCTTCAAGCCAATCCTTCTATTTGTTCTTTTTCAACTTAATCTTAATCATGATCAGGCAGTTATTTTTGTCAGAATTTTTCTCAGTTTCAACGTCTGTACTAAATATGACAGAATTACTGAAAAACAGGTTTTTAAAATAGAACAAAGAAATGTTTAAACAGGGTCACAAACCATTCATTGGCTGTTCCAGGTATAGCTTTTAGGCCATTTTTCATTCATTTAAATTCTCAAAACAATATATTGTTTTTTAAAATTTGGAGAATATGTATATTATACCCATTTATTAACTTAAAGTTGCCAGCAATAGAAAAAGTCAAGTTTCTTCACTTTCCTTTCAGACTGTTGATTTAAAGTCATTTAGAACGTGGACTTACATTAAAAGCTTCCTTATAAAAAGAGAGAAGTTACAGGAAGATTAGAACAGAGTGAAAGCTATAAAAGAATGAAAGCAATGAGTGACAGACAGATAGACAGAATTAGCAAATGTGTTTTAGAATGTGACCCAATAGTGAAACAACTTCTGTGGCTAGCACAAATTTCTTTCATTGTTTAGTTGTTCTATTTCTGAATTCACTGAATGAATTAGAGAAGTTTTTGACCAAGGAAGAAATTAGGGACTGATTATTTGCCTCTCAGAGTGAAATTGAGGAGATAAGGGCAAGTTAGGGTTTGCTCCTGTTTATCTTCCTACTCTCCAGCCCCAGACCTAAATTTTACTTTCCTATTTTCACTTCCTCCTCCCATCATCCTATCCCTCCTCTAACTGCTCCAGACACATACGTATCATATCCAGAATAGGCCTGAATTTTGAGGATAACCTCTCCTCAGCATGTTTCCATGTCTGTTCATTGATAAACTGTCTCAGGCTGAAATCCATAGAGCTAAATTAGAGTGTTTTTTTTTTTTTTCAGTCATCTTAGAAGTAGGATTACCATCATGTTTCATTCTACGTCATTAGATGTCAAAGTGACTTGTATTTCAAAGGAATTTGATTTCTGAGGTCTCATCAGAGAATATCAATTATGAATTCATTTCATGAGAATGTCCCATTAGTAGTTAAATGAGTGTTGTGCAGTACATACAAGGATCATGCATCTTTTTAAATGTTCCCTGTTTCCTTTAATACTCTGCTTAAAATCAAATTGCAGGCAGCAGCAGAAGATTAATATGAAACTAAAATAAAATCTCCATGCAGCAGACGCAAGCACATGTGAAATGAGACCAAAAAAAGATAGATGGGCAATTTGAAGTTTGACAGCTTATTGGAAAATTCTTAGGGAAATTTAAAGGTTTAAGGGATAAAACATTTCAGTCCCTGTACTAGGACAGAGAAATACGTTAAATACACATTTCACATGTAAGGAAATAAAGTCAGATCTGTCTCTGTTGAAGAAGGCAATGGCTTACCATTGCAGTGAAAAGAACATCTGACGAAAGGCAACCTCACAGCCTCTCTGTCTCATGCACAGGCAAACTTGAGTGTCTATTTGGAAAGCAACCGCCAATATCATGCTTAATGTGAAACACTGGTGCTATTAAAGTCAGAACAAGACACTCAAACTCAGCATGTCTGCAATATGTAGTATTTTCAGTTGATAATATTGCCTCCCTGGAAAACCAGAAGAATCAGCTGCATTACCATCACAATTAATAATAGGATTTAGAATAATAGAAATTAGAAAGTTCATACAAAGTAAACATGGAAAATTCATTGAAGGTGAAAGGATGGAAAAATATAGTCCATGCAATAGTAACCAAAGGAGAGAAGAGCTGGCTATATTAATATCAGACAAGATAGATTTTAAATCAAAAGTTATAAGAGACAAAGAAGGACATTATATATTAAGGTACAATACAGCACAAAGACATAACAATTATAAACGTTTACACACCTAATGACAGACCATCAAAATATATGAAGCAAAAACTGACAATGGGAGAAGTGGACAGTTCTACAATAATAGTTGGGGACTTCCAAACTCTACTCTCAACAATGGACAGAACAACTAGAAGATAAGTAAGGAAACAGAGGACTTAACAAAATAAACCAACTAGATCTAATAGACACATACAGAACATTCCCTACAGCAATGGCACACACATTCTTCTCAAGTGCACAGGGGACATTTTCCAGGATAAACCATATGTTAGCCCACAAATTAAGCCTCAATAGATTTTAAAAGATAGACATCATACATAGTATCTTCTCTGACCACAACGGGAAGAAGTTAAAAATCAATAACAGAAATAAAACTGGAAAATTCACAGATTTGTGGGAATTAAACAGCACACTCTTAAACAACCAGTGGATCAAAGAAGAAATCACAAAAGAAGTTAGAAAATAGTTAAGATGAATGGAAACAAAAATACAACATACCAAAACATACGGGACACGATGAAATCAGTGCAAAGGGGGAAATTTATAGCCATAAATGCTTACATTAAAAAACAAGAGATATCTCAAATCAACAACCTAACTTTACAAAGTAAGGAACTAGAAAAAGGAGAACAAACTAAACTCAAGTTATCAGAAGGAAGGAAATAATAAAGATTAGAGCAGAGATGAATGAAATAGAGAATAGAAAATAATAGAGAATACTAATGAAATTAAAAGTTAGTTCTTTGAAAAGATGAACAAAACTGACTAACCTTTAACTAGATGGACTATAAAAAAAAAGAGAGAAGATTTAAATTACTAAAATAAATTGAAATGGGGACATCACTACTGATTCTACAGACATAAAGAGGATTATAAGAGAGTACTAAGAGTAATCGTACGCTAACAAATTGGATAACCTAAATGAAATGGACAAACTCTTAGAAACCCAAAACCTACCAGGACAAAATCATGAAGAAATAGGAAATCTGAATAGACCTATAACTAGTAAGAAAATTGAATCAGTAATAAAAAAAAAAAAAATCTCCTCCCCCAAAAAGAAAAGCCCTGGACCTGATGGCTTCACTTTGGTGAATTCTACCAAACATTTAAAGAACAACAAATGCCAGTACTTAAACTTTTCAAAAAAGTTGAAGATTACAGAACACTTTTTAACTCATTCCATGAGACTAGCCCAACCCTGATACCCAAACCAGACAAATAAACTACAAGTAAAGAAAACTATATACCAATATCCCTATGAACATTGATACAAAAGTCCTCAACAAAATAATAGCAAACCAAATTCAGCAGCATTTTAAAAGAATTGTACACTGATCAAGGGGGATTTATTCCTGAATGAATATCTCAACATAAGAAAATCATTCAATGTAATACACCACAGTAACAGAATAAAGGAAAAAAACTCACATGGTGATTTCAATTGATGAAGAGGCATTTGACAAATTCCAATGCTCTTTCATGATTGAAAACCTCGAACAGGGCTTCCCTGGTGGCGCAGTGGTTGAGAATCTGCCTGCCAATGCAGGGGACACGGGTTCGAGCCCTGGTCTGGGAAGATCCCACATGCCGCGGAGCAGCTGGGCCCGTGAGCCACAGTTACTGAGCCTGCACGTCTGGAGCCTGTGCTCCGCAACAAGAGAGGCCGCGATAGTGAGAGGTCCGCACACCGCGATGAAGAGTGGCCCCCGCTTGCCACAACTAGAGAAAGCCCTCGCACAGAAACGAAGACCCAACACAGCCATAAATAAATAAATAAATAAATAAATAAATAAATAAATAAATAAATAAATATTAAAAAACAAAAAAAACAAACCTTGAACAAACTAGGATGGAAGGAAACCACCTCAACATAATAAAAACCATATATGAAAAACCCATAGCAAACATTGTATCAATGGGGAAAGATGGAAAGTTTTTCCTCCAAGATCAAGAACAAGATAAGGATTTTTGCTTTCACCACTTTTACTTAACATAGTACTTGAGGTTTGTTTTGTTTGTTTGGATAAAGTTTTGGCTATTAATTCACTTTATATATCATTAAGCATTTCATTGCTATAGGGATGACCACAGTGCATTATAATTACTGATTTGTATCTTTTATCCTAGAGTGTGAGCAATATTAGTTCCATAGCTTCTAATGATAATACCAGCTTACTCAGTGCTGGGCCCTGTGCAATGTGCTTTACAGATATCTATCTTACTTTAAGTTACTACGGCAAAGATTGTCTCTATTTTACATGGTAGGATGGAGGGCTAACTGACATAAAAATTTGACACAGCTTTTATGTGACGGAGCTACCGCTTGACCATGGTCCATCTAACTCCAACACTGCCTATGTCACTAACTGAAATGATGCGCCTCTTATTTTAATAATAGCTGGATAGATAGATAGATAGATAGATAGACAGATAGATAGATATTTTTTCAAGCTCACATGTTTCTTGGCATTAAAAATCATTAAATATCTTGTCACCAGATGAATGAATGAATGAATAAGCAAATAAATGAACAAGACAAAATGGGGTTAATAATTTGCCAATGCTGAATTGATGGATTTTACTTTCCTTCTTAAAGTTGTATTTTCCTTTAACCTTTCATTTCCAAGGCCAAACCTCATGACTCATGGTCTGAAAGAGAGGAGGTGGTACTGTCACCAACAAAGAGGCCATTGATCACCTTTGAGTCTCAGAGCTGACTTTCTCCACCTCCTTAGCAAGAAATTTCAGAGAAAGTCTGGAAATGTAGTTGCATACTATTATAAATGAGACCATTATTGTTCTGAATCAATTAGAATGCATGAGTTGGGTTAAAGAAGGTTAATTTTTGTGATTCTTGTTGTCTCTAGCAATTGACAGACCCTACTTTTTGAGATTCTGTTTACCTGTTTTGTCGCCTGCCCCTCACACCCCAACAGTGGCAATTATTACTAAACTAACCCATTCACATATCCTCTTCTTAAGAATTTTATAAACAAAAGCTTTTATTCTAAAATAAATGACCTTGAATTAGGGATAAAATTTTAGCTGGAAAAAAAGAGGGTAAAGAATCCCACAGAAGGGCAAATTTTTGACCTTATTGGAATTGAGAAATGAATTAAACAACATCACTGTATTCTGAAACATTGGTGTCCATTTTTGAGAAATTTACTTTTTTGTTAAAAAAATATTGGATATAAATATTCTAATATTGCAGGAGACAGCCTTCTGCTGATTTTCTTGGTGTATAATCCCTTTCTTTTGAGATGGAGCCCTTTTCAAATTCCACACAGGCAGGATTGGGCTCTAATCCCTGGACCCTGCTACCCTCTCCTCCCATCACAAGTGTGGGTGCTTGACTCAGAGCCAGGTCATGGAAGTTATTCTCCCACAATCTGAGCTCTTCAACACAGACTAAGTGAAATTGGCAGTTGGGGCTGAGTTTTCCACAATAACAATGTAGAGATGCACTCCACTGATTCTCCTACAGGAATTCCATAGGGCTGCCCTCACTTGTGTCTCACTGTTCAGATCTTCCTTAAATTATGTGAATCTCTGGGCTGTATATTCTTTATTTCTCCCTCCAGATTTAATCTCTGTCCCCTTCTCATCTCCCTGTGCCCCAGAGGCTCAGAGCCATGGCCTGCCCATCACCAGGACTCCATATACTCTGACCTCTCAAGGCCAGTAGGAGGGACCAAGAGAAAACAGAAGGGCAAGAGGAGAAAAAGAAGCAGGTTTTTATTCCCCTTATGCCACTTTACTCCCTTCCTTTCCATGATTCTGTCCTAGGCTGATTTACTCTGTGGCCACAGCACCTACAGCCTTCTCAAGGGCTATAGCTTTGTGCCCGGTGTGGTAATAACTGCCACTTTAGGAACAGTAATGCCTCCCAACTGTGACTAGTTCCCATGTGGCTGCTTTACCATCTTTGTGGGTCTCCTTAACTCTGCCCATATCTCTGCAGGCCACATCTCCTCTCATTAAAATATCTTCAATGAAATCTGCTGAGTGTGCCACCTTTTTCTTGTCAGGATCTTGACTGGTAAAGCTTCCTAATACATGTCTAGCAAATTCCTAATACATGTCTAATAAATTTCTAATAAATTCCTTTGTCAGCGATGGCATCTTTTTTGTTTTTTTGTTTTTGTTTTTGGCTGCGCCACGCGGCTTGTGTGATCTTTGTTCCCTGACCAGGGATCGAAACTAGGCCTCCTGCAGTGGAAGCATGGAGTCCTAACCACTGGACCACCAGGGAAGTCCCAAAGTTGGCATCTGTTTCCCACACCAGAGAACCCACAGATCCATCAGCCGTTTTGTCTCTCTATATTCATCAAAATTGTTTAGTTTTCATTATATGTATATGTGAAATTATTAACTAACTATATATAATTCAATACACATTCTCTAAGAATATTATTCAGCAACACTTGTTTTTAGAGAAGTTTCTTAACCCATATCTGCTTTGGTTAACAATCTTTGTGAAACATCAACTATAACTCTAATATACATTTCCACCTGTTCAGATTAAAAAATGGTTTTATCGTTGATCTCTCTGCTTCACTTCCACCTTTTATCCAATCTGTCAACAATTCCTATTTTCTCTACATTCTAAATCTGACCTCTTCTCAATCCTTTGCCTCTTTATAATTTAAATTCAAACTCTCCAGCCAGAATGAGTCATTTACAGAAGCCAGGCCAGGTCATTTCTCTAGTCCCAATCCTCTCAGGGGATGACTCTCCCAGTAAAAGCCACAATCTTGACAGTGCCCTCCTAAGCCCTGTTACCTCTCTGACCCCATTGCCTACCACCCCACTCCCTCAAACTCTGCTCCAGCCACACAGACCTCCTTGCTCTTCTTCAAACCTCCAGGCATCCTTCTACCTGCAATGTTTTTCTCACACCTCAAACAGGTGTTTGCTTGAGGTGATCTTCTCAGTAAACCTTCCCTGATCATTTTACGTAAAAGGCAACCCTTCTTATTTCTTCCAGTCTCTTCCTTGCGTTATTTTTCTCCTCTGCTCTTGACCCCAAGTGACGTGCTCAATATTTTACTTCTTTATTTATTGATCGCTTGTCTCTCCCACTAGAATGTGAGTCCATAGGCTTTATTCACTGCTGTGTTCCCAGGATTTAGAACAGTGACTGGCACCTATTCTTATTCAATAAATTGGTTTTGAAAAAATGAAATAATAGGCTTATTTTCTCCCTTTGAGGTAAGACACTTATAACAAAATATAATTAATTATATATTAGTAATTACATAATTATTGCAATCTTATTTTTAATACAACTGACTAAAGGCTTAAGAAGATCCTCTTACCAGGTAAGAAAATTCACAGACTACTGTTCTTCTGTCTTCATCTATATTTTTTGCTGAAATATCACCTTATAGAACCAGGATCATTTCATGACAAATCATATAATAGCAATAAAATTACTGAGTCAATATTATAATTGAAAATGATTCAGGTGACTTAATGCAAAGGAGAACGGACTCTAAATTTTAGATTTAACAATATTTTTAATAGAAAAAAGGAGAAGAGATATTAGTATATTATTACATAGACACTACATAGAATTTGGGTAAAGAAAGTGCTATTTATAAACAATATCTTGAAAAAGTAAATTTTCTGTAGAAATAGAAGTTGGCAGCTTATTACAGCATATGTTAGAAGTTGAAGGAATTAACAGTAAGTTATACTGGGGTCTTTAAGTGTGTAATAAATGAACGAAAGATCCTTATTCATCAGCAGCCTTGGAGATAGTTAAATGGTACAAATCAAGTCACTTATCCAGGACCAATGATTGACCAGGCTTCTCAGGAATAGCAAGGCTTGAAAATAAGGCAAAGTAATCATCCCAAGGGCGGTCAAAGAGTCAGAAACTCACAGATTCACAGAGTACCAGAGCCTGAAGTAGCTTTAGGCAACCTGAGTACCGGCCCTAGAGTTCAGTTGAAATAATTGGTACTACGGGTTATGAATTAATGAAAAACACTTTTTATTTTTGTGGGTTGACTTTGGATGGAAATTGGCAGCGTTAGTAAGCAGTGCATGGAAAGTCGGTCAATGAGCCATCAAAAGCCTGCTTGTGCGAAGACTGAGAAGCTTCTTAGGGAAACTCATACTAAGGAAAGAAGCAGGTGTCATAAACCTGAAGCTCTAAAACAACCACAAGACGAAGGAGGTAGTGATTCTGAGACCGTGTTAGTGCCTGTTGCTCAGCTGTACCCCTACCCACCCTCATGGATGGCTGAACATCCTGGAGAGAGGAAATGAATGGACTGTTCACTAACAAACGTAAAACATACGGGAAATGGATTATTGGGGTGCTTATATCACAGTGTAATGGGGAGAGGATGGTCCTCTCTACTCTATACTGACTCACACATACTCATATATACCCTTGTCACACGCAGAGCACCAGCAGCTTTGACAACACAGTGGCCCCCAGCATTAGAGGTGTGTCCTCTGGGAGGAAGCAGAGACCATGGCGTCCACTCAGAGATGCCCTGTCTGCCACACACAGGCAGCTCACGGCAAGGTCTTCCGTGCTCGTGCCCCCTGGAACAGCAGCACTACTGAGCGTGAACTTATTCTTGAGCATAAAGGCAACACCCTTGGGGACCCCCAGAAACATGCAGTCTGGAGGAAGGTGGTTAAGAACAAAGAACGTTTGACTTGCTTCTGAAGATAACCTCAGCTTTACTTACCAGCTGCTAAATAAGTGAATAAATAAGTATGGGTTACATAAGGAGTGATTTTTCCTCCTCTCAAAATCAGGCCTTTCAAGAAGATGATTCTCTACGTGAAGATCTGCAAAGATTTATTATTATTATAGTTAACATCATTGAACATATGTATCTTCAATCAAATGTGTATAAGTATAGGTGTATAAGAAAAATCTGGGACAACAGACTAGCATAGTAATTCTGCCCTTTAATTATTGTGCTTAATTAAGAAGATAGCAACAACTCTCCTTCGAATGCACGTGAATGAATTTTAAACCCAGTGAGTAATATCAAGTCAGCTCTAGTTTATTTGGACTAATTGGAGACAGCAGCTAAACAGTGAAACTGACTTCAGTGATTTTTTACTTCTTGGCATCCAATTCTCATATCTAACAGCCTTCCAATTTCATTTTGAGAAATGACCTCCCTGATTATGAGCTATCTTGGTGGCACGTTGCATTAAGTTTCTCTGTCCTCCCCTGTGAAATGTGAAATAATACAGAGGCTTTTAAGAGACAAATCTCTTTTCTCACCATTCCAAGACAGCCAAGGGAAGAACACATGATCTGAGCTTTTTCTCTCCAGCGATTTTGAATCCTAAGTAGCGTGCAGTAAGGACAGAAAAAAAAAAACAAAAAAAATATGATTTTGCCTATATATTCCAGCAATGGCACATGAATGAAACTTTTAAGCTCTTCCTGCCTCAACATACCCTGGATATACTCGGTTCTGTACTCTTTAAGCTGATTTCTTCAGCTTTCTCTTCCATCTTATGGATTT
This sequence comes from Eschrichtius robustus, assembly GCF_028021215.1. Classification (NCBI taxonomy): domain Eukaryota; kingdom Metazoa; phylum Chordata; class Mammalia; order Artiodactyla; family Eschrichtiidae; genus Eschrichtius; species Eschrichtius robustus. The sequence goes on from NC_090825.1 coordinate 37,807,339, forward strand.
TCTTTTTGCTAAAGTTAATTTCTGTGGCTTACAACCAATTATCTTGACATGGACATCAGGTAGCGCCAGAAGTGTGTGGTGCCAGAGTGGGGTACAAATATAGACTACTACGGTTTGAATGTTTGTGTCCCCCAAAATTCATATGTTGAACTCCTAATCCCAAGGTAATGGAATTAGGAAGTGGCCTTTGGAAGGTGACTAGTTCATGAGGGTGAGGCCTCATAAATGGGATTTGTGCCTTTTAAAAGAGGGCAGAGGACACTCCCTAGTCTATACTGACTCACAGAGCTCCCTAGACCTTCTACCATGAGAGGTCACAGCCAAGAAGTCAGCAGTATGCAACCTGGAAGAGGGCTTTCCCCAGAACCCCACTGCGCTCGCATCCTGATCTTGGACTCCCAGTGATCTTTCTTCAACAGTGAGAAAGAAATATCTGTAGTTTATAAACCACCAAGTCTGTGGTACAGTCATCTCTTGGGATCTGTGGGGGATTGGTTCCAGGACACCTCTCCCCCTTCCCACATGTATACCAAAATCTGCAGATGCCTTACGTAAAATGTCCCTTATATAAAATGTCCCTCCCCATGCAGAGCTCCACATCCTCTGATTCAACAACCTGCAGACTCAAATCATGTGCGGTTGGTTGAATCCACAAATGGAGAACCTGAGGATCCAGAGGGTTGGTTGTCTTTTATTATAGCGGCCTGAACAGACTAAGACACAGACAACCAGAGAGATATGAGGTATTTGAAATTGATTAAATTGCCGAGACAGAACTAAAAGCAACAAAACTCCATTCATATCCTTGTAATGGAATCAAGAAACTCACAGTACCAGGGGAAGTGGCCAAACAGCTAATTAAGTGCTCACCTGTGGCCACTTAGAACCAGTTGCCCATTGAGAGCAAACCAATGGATTACCAGATAACTAGGTTGCTATGAAACAATATAAATAGCATAAGGGGTTTCTATTTTCTTGTTTTTACAGCACTTATTTGAAATGTTATTTTTATTTGTTAAAGTTGCTATTTTTGGCCTTTCTCCACTAGAACATAAACTCCATGAAGACACTTAGTCCATTTTGTTCACCATTCTAATCTCTAGAGTTCCTGGTATATGGTAGGTATTAAAGAATATATACAGAGGAATAAATTAATTCTAGAACAATGAGATATATCTGCTTCTGACGGTGTGCTCATTATTAAGCCATTGTCTCTCACATATGAACTGGTCCTTCTCTGCTTATATCTGGGACTCCACAAACCACATTTCTTTTTTGCCAGCTGAATCACCGTTAGGCTCTCCCAAAAGGGAGTCCTAGAGGGGACTGGAAATCTGGAAGGGGGAAAAGTAACACACTTCTCCTATGTCTCCTATTCCTGTCACCATCACATAGCAATGGTTCTTCACCATGACACTGACAGTGTTTCTGGTAGCAGCAGGGTGTGCTACTTGGCAGATTTTCTACACCCCAGGACCTCCCCAGCCTGCTCTCTAGGAGATACCAGCAGCAGCTGAGCGCCCACCCTTCCTCAGAGGTCAATGTCTCAGCATCACAGGGCGGTGAGTGAGAAGAGGGGAAACTTCAGTCCTTGCTTTACACAGTTCCAGTGTGTACGAATCCTGGTTCCAATAGCAAAACTATAGGTCTGATGAGCAGAGAACTGATTTAAGCCAGTACAATAAAGTCTAGGCCTCACGTGCAATTCCCACACGAGCCAATTCACAGACCCTGAGCTCCTTAAATGGAGGCGAGAAAGCATCCATTTAGGAAGGACTAAATTATGGAGCTAATTAGGTAGTTTGCGGTCTGATCTCCTGGGTTTTTCAGCTAGCTTGCTTTCCCCCTCACTCACAAAATGGTCCTCCTATTATTTCTCTGCTTTGTCCTTCACTGACCCCTTTTCTTCTCTTGTGCACACCACTTCCTAACAAACCCAGTTCCTGGGGATTCAGACACCCCCCAGTGTCAGCTGGTCAGCCTGGGGCTGAAGGTAGTAAGAGGATCACAGGTAGATTTACCATGATCTTGACAAGCTTCAGGGCCCTTACCTTGCCCAGCCTTAGGAGGACCCTAGCAGTGTGTCACTATTTTCTTTTAAATTTTGTAAACATAAGGTCTTTTTATCTTCTTTTTCTTAAAGAAGGCACTTCATAGTGTATAAGCTTCAGGCCCCACCAAACATGGATCTTCCCCTGAAAAGGTGATGAGTGGAGATTTAAAGTAAGTCCATACAACCGCAGGCCCAGTGGAAACACTGAACATGATAATTGCCCAGTTCCTAACTGTTGCCAGAAGTCTCTGTTGGCCCATGACAGTGGTTCACACTTATTGCCCCACTGTGCTCTTAGACTCTGAATTTGTCCTGAATTTTTCATTTTTTTAATACAGTATGGGGTATATTATTAATATTTGCAGCAGAATAAATCAGGAAGTATGTGGTATATCTGTCTCATCTAGTACGTGAAACATGTGCAGTGAGTTAAGTTCTTACTGTAGTGCATGGTTGACTCTGCCAGGTGACCAGGAACGATGTACATCTTTTCCCCCAGCACGTTTCAGAGATGATGCGTCCAACACCTCCCTTTCAAGGACAGCAGGAAGGCATTCACTGATATAATAAGTTTACTTGGACATGAGAGGCTAGGAACATCAAACACCTTCAAACCTCCAGTGAGAGTAGAAGAAACAGGCAATGATGTTGCTACTACCAGTCACCTGGTGTACTGGACAGTGTACCACAGACCATGCTGGAAACTGCAAGACACACGAAACCACCAAGCTGCACTTGGTGAAGTCAGAGTAATTACATGTGACATTTTCTGTTATGAACGTGATGTTGGATACAAATGAGATTAAATTTGAGAGGTTCTATGATGTTGTAGCATCTAAAATTTGACAAAATAGAATCTCAAAATCATAAAAATCATTAAGCATTAGTCAGTCATAAGTAGCGACAATATTGATGAGTCTTAGCTTGTGCAATATTAGCTTAAAATGCTATCCTGGAATGGTTAAAAATATAATACCTTCAAAAATATTTGAACAGAAATATTTACATATCAAATTGATAAAATCCTCCAAAAATAATTACTGTTCTACTTAATTTATTTTTAAAATTCATACAATTGATAGAAGTATTTTATACTATATACAGATATGCTGTTTTAAAATATTACAAATAACTATTTTTGAAAGGTGCCTAAAAAGAACTATAAGTTCAGCAATATAATAAATGTGTCAGTTAATAAGTAAATACTCAGAAAATTAAGTACTTTTAATTTTTAATTTCTTGGTGCCCCTTTCCTCTGTTAAAAGTGTTCAGTCTGGTTTTGATAATATGGTTGGCTAGAACAAGACCTCCTGAGCAAGAGGCAGGAGCACCTTAGTAGATTCCTGACCTATAAAATAAGCTATTCTGGTAGGAAGGGCCAAGGCTAGGCCCTAGAAGTCTTTCTCCCAATCAAAATTTTAAATCAAAAAGTTTCATATTCTTTGATGGGTACTAGGGAAAGCTGTGCCACTATTAATACTTGAAAGATGCAGAGCTGTTGATTCATAGAATATGCCAATTTCCCTCTCTAGTTTGTCCAGTGCATAAAATGAATGGGTCTCAGAGAACAGGAGGTGGTCATCGTAAGCTTAACCAAGTGTGGTGATGCCAGTCCCAGCTGCTATTCCAGTTGTGGTTTCCCTGCTGGAGTGAATCACTATAGTCCCTGGCACATTGTACCCAACTTTTAGCCTAGTGAATATTTTCTTTCCTCGGTCCAATTTAAAGAAGTTGTCATACCTCCAGAGCAATTTGTTGCACTTTGGGACCACATATGTCCCTGTGTTCTGACAGAATCTTCATTATACAGAAACATTTTCAACACTTCCTTGTATCATGAACTAAGAAAAACACTAATCAGAGAGATATTATCTTAGCATACCTGTAACATTAGATGCATCTCTGATTTATTTGACAACCATCCATCCTAACATCTTTTCATAGTACTACTTTGAATCCTTTATCATTGAACATGTCTAGCATATTTCATCTGCTTTTAGCTAAATTGATTTCCTGGATGTTAGATAGCTGACTGAGACCCCTCTGGATAAAATTACCTACTGTCATTCCAGTTGCTGTATCTTCAAAGTCTTTGTCTCGGTATTTATTTATTTTTCAATGAGACAGAATGTGTGACAAGCAATTGTTTAGTGCTTCTAATTAGATTCAATACAGAGTAGGAACAGCTGACTCAGAGATTTATCTTGTGGGCTTGATTTATGCTTTCATGAAATCATAGTGCGCTAGATGAAGGCTGGTCTCCCAGCTCAACAGGAATTATAGTGGTATTTGTCTTTTCAAGTGGCATCATTTAACCAAAGAAAAAGGAAGGCAGCCTTCCAAAGCCTATTGGCTGCCAGTAACCCGAAGTGCACTTCTGAGGGGTAGCTTCCTGTTGAGTATTTGCTGGTAAACTTGGAACTGATATACTGCATACATAAATTCAAATTTAGCTGCTTCAAAGAACATTTTTACAGTAATACCATTCAGAAAGGAAGAGAGACTAAAGAAGATGTGGAAGGTGGGGGACATGAGAGAGTAAAAGGAGAGAAATCCCCCCCAGAGGACGAGTAGTATAGATTTTTTTTTCCTCTGTCAAGACACTCTGGTTTGTTCATTTCCTCATTCTACTGCCTCATCAAAATCATAGTCTTTAGACAACACGAGAACTAGTAGTTAGTGATATAACAAGAGACTCTAAAAATTGAATTTTCCAGTCTCTCATACAGAGCGAAGTAAGTCAGAAAGAGAAAAACAAATACCATATGCTAACACATATATATGGAATCTAAAAAAGTGGCACTGATGAACCTAGTAGCAGAGCAGGAATAAAGACGCAGAAGTAGAGAATGGACTTGAGGACACGGGGAGGGGGAAGGGGAAGCTGGGACGAAGTGAGAGAGTGGCATGGACATATATACACTACCAAATGTAAAATAGATAGCTAGTGGGAAGCAGCCACATAGCACAGGGAGATCAGCTTGGTGCTTTGTGACCACCTAGAGGAGTGGGATAGGGAGGGTGGGAGGGAGGCTCAAGAGGGAGGGGATATGGGGGTATATGTATACATATAGTTGATTCACATTGTTGTACAGCAGAGACTAACACAACACTGTAAAGCAATTATACTCCAATAAATATGTGAAAAAAATTGAATTTTCCAAACTCTCTGTTTGGACGAGTAGAAAGTTATTAATAACAAATACTGATTGTCCCATGAAATTTTCAAGTCATTAAATACTAGCAATGTGCTAGGTCAGAAGTGGCAAATACTTAGCAAAAAACCAGTCATTCCTTTCACCCATGTCTTTGGCTGTTACTAATGGATCATGGCATTATGCTTCACTAAACACAGATGAGTCCTCGAATACTTTTTTTTAATACCACACTGGGAAGACTACCACCTGGTTATAGATATCAGACAGTATAACGTTTACTTGCTCTTTCTTTTCTAAATGAAATATTGAATGCAGCATAAAAGTGTCTCCTTTTACCTACACTCTTGTCCTCCCATCATCTCCATAAGTTTGTCATAATTCATAGGAGGAATGAGAAGGTACATATGAAGAGGAAAGAGGATTTTTTTTACAAAGCTCACTTGAACATTCTTATATTATTAATTTCTGTTCTTTAGAAATCAAGCTACTTTATGGTAAATACTCCCACTTTTACCACAGTATACCACTCCTACATTACAGGAAACTAACCATTTTCATTTCTCACCTCCCATTCATTAAAAAAATAATAATAATGCTTTAGATGCTTTGAGTGTCTCATAACAATCACAAAGGAACCAGGTCGTTTCAAATCATAATTCTAGATTTATTCATGAAACTTTCTCCACAGCGTCCTTCCACTGCAGAAGTCTGCCTTTGCCATGGTATCTCTTGTTTCTGGCATTTATTCAACGATTGATATCTCTAAATTGTTAATTATTCTATTCATTCTCTTTGTATTTAATAAATTTCAGATTTGGGATAACTAGAGGTTCCAGAGAATGAAAATGCTGTGGGGAGATGAGAAATAACAACACTTGAGTTTTCTCCTTCCAGGCAAATACATTCCAGTAAGTGGAAATCCTGTGCAAAATGTAAAAAATAATTTTGCAACATATAATGCACATTATACACACAAACCTGCCTGACTTATTAAAGGAAGCTAACGCTTCTAATTTTGTGTTGACTGGTTAACATGTTTAATAAATTATAGACCATCGGAAGATACTATGATTGAATCCACTAGAAGACTTAAAGCCACTTCCCAAAGGAACATAATTCAGAAATACTAAATTATTTCTTACCTTTCCAATATTTCTACTGTAGGATATTCTGTGCCAAATTGGTGTTCTGTGGGAAATTTTTCTCATATACCCAGAAGGCCTTACAGTAGATATATAATAATGTCTGGATTTTTTTTTTTTTGACTAATAGAAAAATCTGTAATTTAAAAAATGTTTTATGTTTTTATTATATCAAAAAGAAACTTGACATCACTTTACCAAACCTGGTAAGGTTTTACTTATTTGAAAGCGAGGCGCTTAATGTATATTTTACTTCTCTTAATAAATGATCAGTACAAAGGAAAATGAACTTTATTTGTACATTTTTGGGAATATTTGATTCGTAAGTCATGGCACATATTTTTTGTTACATATAGATTTTCAAATATTTGGAATTTTGCAGATATAAGCCTCCTGAAGAACATAAGATGGTATTGATATAAATTCTGACAGCAAAATATAGTTAAAAACAAAAGCTTATCCTGTTTCTTACTTTTAAGAGTCTTTTTATTTAAGTATCAGCAGTGTTTATTGATTCATTTATAGTAACACACTAATTATAAAGTATTTTCTTTTTCCCCCAAAATAATAAAAATACAGGATTATTTCCACCTGTGGAGCTTGATCAACACTGAAATGTAAACGTAGTCATCTCGGAAAGATAATGGCACTTAATTGATACATTTCTTCTGGTACCTTTTTTTTTTTGTTAATCCCATGACTTGTTAGAGCACTCAAAGATTTGAATTCTACCGTTGTTTTTGTTGAAATCTAATGATTTCTTTACATAAAATAGTACAATAATGCTACAATGTGGTTTTTTTCTTTCATTCTTCTACTTTTCCTTTCTCTTCCTATTCTCCTTTCCTCCACACTCATCCCTTGCCTCCCAATAAATAGGTAAAAGGCAAAAACAAAAGCTATCATTATGGAATGCCTACTACAGCTCAACCACTGAGATTTTATGTTATCTCTTTTAATCTTCTCAATCATCCTATGATAGAAACAAAGTTCAGAGTCTATTTAATTATCCCAAATCCCACAAAGTAGCAGACACAGAATTAAAACCCTTTCCACCCCTCCAAGAAAGATGTTGGTTTGGAATATAGGTGTTTACTGACTTCAACACACATTCCTAATGTAGTTAAGTTTATAATTAGAAATGCTTATGTTCCAAAAGTTTGTTCGTCTAGCCATTAGTTTAGAACTTAGAAAATAAAATAAGGTTTTGCATGCCATGCTAAAAATAAATAGCAAGTAGGTCGATCTTTTAAATTTATAATGTAATAGAAGAATGGGATTAGCGATATCTTTCCTGCACGTCTCAAAGGCATCGTTCCAGTCTCCAAAATGGTATATCTATGTGATTTATCCACTATTTTTCTTCAGTGGAAAAGTGCTTTTTGCATTAAAAAATTTTTTTCCTTGTTTAATTTTAGGCTGTGGATAAATATGTTGATGTCACTGAATAAGAAGTATAAACACTAACATGAAATAATTTTTTTAGAATATTTGTGCATGGTAAATGGAGTGGAAATGCCTAGTCTTTACATTTTACTATAATTGAGGTTAGTCCTGTGTATTGCTTTGTTTCTCCCACTCTTTTTCTGAAGGTTGAAGTCTTTCTTAGTGAACGCTCCACACTAAGAACGCTGCTCTTTGTCTGCACTCCCACAATGCATTCTTGCTTTCTCTCCTTCCCCCAAAACACTCACAAAACAACTGCTCCTTTGTAGCATGTGTGTTGCTTCTGAGCCAAATTTATATTTTATAAAGGCCCACAAAGCATGGGTGGGCTGGCAATCTAAACGCGATGGCCATGTTCTTCATTTTGTACAAGACTTCCAGAACCTCATACACAGAAATCATTCCTTTCTTTTGAGATATTGTATGAAATATATGCAAAGAAAAGTCCATTTGAAGTCACACAACATGGATTAGATTTCCATTCCCTCAGCTTACAGTTGAGTGACTTTATTCTTTATCCTCATTTGTAAAATTGGGAAAATATTAAATATTTTCCAGGATGGTGGTAATGATCGAATGAGTACATGTCTAAGGTATGTAAACATTGTGTGTGACAATAAGTGAGAGCTCCGTTTTTACTTTCCCATTTAGCTTCCTTTCCTAATTGGATATATATTTTTAAAATCTTTCTATCCTCCTAGCCATTCATATATAATTATATGTAATGATTCTGCAGCGACTAAAATAAGTCAGGAGTCAAACTGTAAAATATTCCATAGAAATTTTGTATTTGTATGTTTGGATCATTTGTATAATGGCAAATTCAGTGTGTAAACAAAGGTGAAGGGAGTTAGAGGGATTTTTTAAAAATTCAGGTATGAAGTAATTTCTTATGGAATAATAAAATAATAGCTTGAAACATGCCTCAGAATATGGATGTTTTATCCCTGGCTGAGGCAGAGCTTGATGCCACTTGTTAATTTTCTTGCACTTCTCTATCTGTCTACTGTCCTCTGTTGAGGTTGTCTTTCCTTAGAAATGTCAAAAAAGAAAATCTCTTCACTTTTCTTTTCCCAACCCCAAAGCTCTTTTCATCCTCCTTCATTTTATTCTTGTTTCCTGATGCCAGTGTTCCAGGCAGTATTTGGATAAATTAATCTTCATAGCTTTGCCCTGATAACATAACATACAAATAATGATTTTTCACATTCTCGGAAGATAGGATTAGAAAATTGCTTCTATAGACTATTGTACTGAAAATAGTCATGGTTAAATCTCTGTGACCTTTTCCAAAAAAAAAATAAATTTCACTGGTTGCAACAAATAAAACACACAGTGTTTACAAAGTGCCATGTGAATACTCTTCAACCAAAATTAAAGAAGCCAAAATTAATACAGTAGATAGAAGATAACTACCTCTGACTTTAGCCAATATTTAAAATTATACTATAGGTCGTCTAAGTCAAAAACCTGAAATCAGTCCCAACTGGTCTCTCTCCCCTACCCTGGAAGTACAGTTGATAGACAAGCCCTGTTATGTTTTTACTTTTAAATTTGCTCATTCAACAAATTTTTATTGTGCCTGATACTATGGGGAAATAAACATGAATAAATAGACAAAAATTGATGTCATCGTAGAGTTTACATGCTGGTGTATGCATCGGTGGAGGGTTAGAGGGGGGTGAGGAAGTGGGACAATCAAATAAGTAAAATATACAATATGTCAGAAATGCTTGGAGAAACAAATTAATCTTGGGGAAAGAGCACAGGGAGTGCCAGAAGGAAGATGAGTGGCTCATTGTTCAAAGAGCCAGATGGGGTTGGAATCTAGGGATGAAGAATGACCTGGGAGCCCCTGGGCTTCTTGTGATGACTGATGTAAATGGGGATAAAGGGCATAATGAGATTTTTACTGATGTTGTCAACAGAGATAATGGTGGTACCAGGAGGGAGAAAGCAGGGGGAGAGTTTCCTGCCAGGAGAAAAGCTAAGACCTCTTATTCATTCTTGCCAGCAGTGATGAGGGGGCCAGGGAAAGGCATTTCTGAGAGCCTGCGGAATTCCTAGACCCTCTCTGGACTCCTGCCAGTGAAGTGTGTTCCTCAAGTATCTCCCCTCCTTTCCATCTCTCCTTAGCCCTCTTCCAGTTCAGGCCCGTAACAGCCTTTCCAGGGCTTTATTAGTCTTGCTTCCAGGAGTCCGTTTTTCACACAATGAGAGAAAACTACCTGAAAAACAAATCCGGCCATGATACTCTCACTCCAAACCTTTCTTGGTCAAAAATCGTGAGCACATAACCTATCCCCTTGTTCCTGGCTCATACTTTCTGTTCAAATAATACAAAGCTGCTCTTAGTTACTGGCCTAGAGCATCCTTTCATCCTAAATATTTTTTTCTTGCCACTCCTTTGATATGAAATGCCCTTTCTCCTTTCTTAACCTGACAAAATCTTGCTCAGCTTTCAAGACACAGCTTCAGTGTTCTTACCTCCAACATGCTTTTCACGAAGCCCAGTAAAAGTGCTGTGTCTCAGAACCACCATTCTACCCCAGCACACCTTTTGTGTGGTTCCTAAAGTATCCTAGACTGCTAGATCCACAAGGGCAAGAATCATGCATTATTCATCTGACACTCTTAGAGGACAGCAAGGTGTCTGTTTGTTAAACAAATAAAAATCAACAGGCTACACTGAAACCCTGTTTGCTAATCCTGTTTTCTGACCTGGAATGCAGTCTCTTCAGGTTGCCATTGATATGGTGAGAAATTAGTTTGAAATATACATTCTTATTATTTTCTTTTCTCCAAGTCTTCAGTTCATCAGTACCATCTACACTACTTCAAAGAGAAGTAGGATTGTTACAAAGGAATGACAAAAGAAAAATAAAAAAGGCAAGGAAGGATTCATGTTGAGTTTTTTAACTTCCAAACCAGGCTTTGAAGAATCAAACAAAATAACCAAGAAAATTGGGCACAGAGTTGGGGTCACACTGATAGAATATAAAAGGGAATTGCAGAAAAATATCCCCCCTTTACCTGTCTTTGAAAGGAGTGTCAACCTAGGTTATGGGCAGACTTGCAATGAGGTTTATCTTAGGGAAGAAGAAGAGTTGGAGAAGAGGATTCTGACATATGGTGATTCAGTACAGAGAATCAGGGCCAGCCTCTGGGAGTGCCAAGCATTTTAAGGGGACAGCACAAAAAAGGAAAAAAGTCAGCGCTGCAGACTATCCTTAGCATACGAGAGAAAGCCAGAGCACATCCATGCTGAGGGGCCATGTTAACCCTTCACTGTGAGGGTCATGGACAACTTCATGTACAGCAGCCTTTGTCCGGAAACAGGGTGACTTCCTGCTCTAGAAGGAATTATGTGACTGAATTGGCATGTCGCTCCTCCTAAAGAGATACAGTGCTAAGCTCTGGGCAACTCTTTAATAAAATTTTATTTACTTCTTGATTAAAATCACGCTGAATCCAAGATTTATGTATGTTTTTAAAATAAAAGCTTATAGTAAGAGAAAGCAGCCTCTTGTGTGGGGCGTTAGTGTACACTTGAACTTTGACTAAAAATGAAAATTCGATCAAGCCATATACACTATCTGGCCCTAATTCTGCTCATTGTTAAAATGAACCACTATCTCTTTCCTATTACTTAAAAAACAAAATTAAAAAAAAACAACAACTTAGTTTTACAATTCTAAATATTCAATTAAAAAAATCTAGACTCTTTGTTCTGATATAAGGATTTTATTTTTTGACCTACCAGTATCTCCCTCTGAAATCTTCGGCAAATCAGATAACCACAGAGCAGGGAGGAACCAGAGAGAATCTTGTACAGGGATTTATAACTTTGGTTTTTAAAGTAGAACCTATTTTTTAGATTAAATTTTATAGAGAATTTTGATTTATAGCCAGACAGAATTAAGGCTGCTTTGGTTAAAGAAAGAAGCCCAAAGCCCCAGTGTCCTGAGGCAGCCCTAACCCGCCTCTGTGAAATTTAGGTCTCCAGAGGCCATGACTTGAACACCACTGATCTAGGGCAACTTTTGTATTTTGTGGATGAGGAGATTGGGTTATGATCAATTTAAATGATTTGTCCTAGAGTAAAGGAAATCTGGATTAAGGATATCTAGGGCTACATCCTAGACTTTTTTTATTGATAGCCCAGTTACTGGGTCACATTTACCTATGTATCTCAAAGGCATCCTCTCTAATTTAGAAGTAAATATGCATACACTCCTTCACTTGAGGGATTTTTGAGAGGCTCCAATCAGTAAGTGTGAGAAACATTGAAAACATAAACATTATACAACATATCGATATCCGTTTTGCAGCTTCTCTACCAGTTATAAAAAATCAAATTGCCCTATTCTTAATGAGCTAAGGCAGTACACTACAACACTATTAAAAAATCGTTTATCAACCAGATGATAGCACAATCAATACAATTAAATTTATGATATTTAATAGGGATGTATGCCATATGTTATCTACAAAAACAGCTTACACTTGACTTTTTAAATGTAAACTAGAACACCCTCAGTCTCTTGTAAGAACTCAGTGTAACACATGGGACATTACATCATAAAAATGTAACACACATTAATAGATTTTGGTTAAGGAGCCTACTTGGTTCAAAATCTGATCCTCTTCATTTTCCATTGTGTTATACGTTTATCCCTCATAGATCACAAATCAACAAAAGAAGCTTTTAAACAAAGAACTTAAATTTTTTATTGAAGGCTGAATCTCACAATATCACTTTTTGAACATAATTAGGAAGTAATTCTCTGATAATTTTTTACTGTTCTCTCTCTTTCCTTTAAGTGTTACCAGAAATTATAAATACTTATTAAGCAATTTTATGGAAATCAAAACAATTTATGAGGCAGCTTACTTATTTACTTAGAATGACAAATATAAGGGCAGAATTCATTTTAAAACGACATTATAGAAGTTTCCAAATATTATATCCACATATATAGTATTACTAAAGTTTTTCCTGGTAATGTTCATCTTAACTAAGTGAAGAGTGAAATGTCAAAATTCCCTTCCAGTCATTCTGAGAGTTTAAAATAAATCTTAATGTGACCTAGGCACCAAATGCTTGTCCCACATAAAATTACAGGAACAAATTTTTACTGGACACCTTGGTAAAGCTCTTTCTTTTCCCTAAATAGCTTTTCTGAGGATAGAATACAGTTACCTTAATAAGAACTGTCACTTAATAAATTTTCCTCGGGGCACGGGGAAGAATTCTGTGGTTTGGCAGAAGGTACGGATTCAGTAGTGGAAAAACCTAATATTTATAAACTTAAAAATCATGATAACTACTATTTTAAAACACTGATATAAAGGGCACCTCAGAGTATAATCTGCTGTATAGTTAACTCTACAATATCATGGCTGTGACTATTTTTGCTTTAAGCCCATGATTTACCAAACTATATCCCAATGCATTTATCTCAGAGCTACATACTAAATGATAGTTTACTCTATTTCTAATTTGTTTTATGTATTTGTTTCAACTTACCAATAAATAAATTAGCAGTTATTGAATTCTTCATATACACTTAAAATTGTGTGTGATACAAAATATTTAACAACAATAGACAAAAAAATCTCTTCTGACTTCTGATCCCAGGAAGACAGAGTAAACATATTTTTCCTATTCTTTCCTAAGTATTACTAAAAAACCTTTAATATTATTCATAAAACAAACATAAATAGACTCTGAAAGATAGATGAAGGCAGACTGGCTAGAAACTTTGGAACCCAAAGAAGAGATTATGGTACTTCCCTAGGTTGTCTTTTTACCTCATATATCTCAGACTGAGAGTTTCAGAGACTGGCAATCCAAAGACACAAACAGGTACAAACAAACAAAGAAGCCCTAACAAAAGTATGCTCTCTCCATAGCCAAAGAACATCCAGGAAAACAGAAACCTTTTTGACAATAACCACTCTATTTCAGGAAAACACCACAGAAAAAATACCCCATGTACAACAACAAAGGCCAAATTAGACATCAAAACAAACAAAAAATTATCAGAGACAAAGAAAGATTTTATATGATGATAAAAGGGTAGTTCCACAAAAAAGACATAGCAATCCTAAATATATATGCACCAAGCAAAATATACAAAGCAACAATTAATAGAACTGTGGTATAGACAAATCCACAATTATATATGGTGATTTCAACTCCCCTCTCAAAAGTTGAAAGAATAACTAAAGAGAAAATCATCAAAGATATAGAAGAACTAAACAGACGATCAAATAACAGGATATAATTGACATTTATAGAACAGTTGACCAAACAATAGAATTCACATTTTTTTTCCAGTGCCTACAGAACAAATACCAAGTTAGATCATATCTATAGACATAAGATAAACATCAATAACCTTCAAGTATTAAAATCACACAATATTTTTAATAACCACAATGGAATCAAATTAGAAACCAGTAACAGAAAGATAACAGAATCTGCAAACACCTGGAAACTAAACAACATATCTTTAAAAAAAACATGGTTTAAAGAGAAAGACTCAAAAAAAAAAAAAATACACTGAATTAAGTGAAAATTAAAATACAGCACATAAAAATTTGCAAGACAAAGCTAAAGCATCTTGAGAGGGAAATTTATAGTACTAATTACATACATTAGAAAAGATTTTAAAAAGTCTTAATTATCTATGCTACCACTTCAAGAACCTAAAAAAATAAATGCAAACTAAACCCTAAGCAAGAAAAAAGAAGGAAATAATAAAGACATAAGCAGAAATCAATGAAATTGAAAACATAAAAACAAAAGAAAAAATTCAGTGAGACAAAAAGTTGGTTCTTTGAGAAAATAATAAAATTGACACATCTCCAGTAACACTGCCAAAATAAAAGAGAGAAGACATAAACTGCAGATACTGAGAATGAAGCAGGCAATATCACTACAGACCCTGCAGACATCAAAAGAATAATCATAGGATTCTAGGAATAACTCTACACACATTAAGTTTGACAACACAGATGAAATGGACCATTTCCTCAAAAAAACAAACTACCACAAATCATCAAATATGAAATTCATCATTTCAGTAGCTCCATAACTATTAAAGAAATTAAATTCATAATTATATATACTCCCAAAATAGAAATCTCCAGAGCCAGATGGTTACACTGGAGAAGTCTACAGAATAGTCAAAGAATTAACACCAATTCTGTACAATTTCTTCCAGAGTGTAGAAGAGAAAGGAACACTTTCCAATTCAGTCATAAAGATATTACCCTGACACCAAAATCAGACAAAGATGGTACAAAAAGGAAAACTACAACTCAATAACCCTCATGAATATGGCAACAAGAATTCTTAGCAAATTCAACTATTCAATATATAAAAATAATTATACAGCATGACCAGGTGCGATTTATTTCATGAATGACAGTTGATTATTTGAAAATCTATCAATGCAATTCCTCACACTAACAGGATAAAAAGAAAGATCACATGATCATATCAATTCAAAATAAGCATTTGACAAAATTCAGTACCCATTCATAATAAAATCTCTCAGAAAAATAGAAATAGAGAACTTCCTCAACTGATAAAAAGGAAATACTAAAAAAATAGAGCTAACATTGTACTTGATGAAAGACTGAATATTTCCTTTCTCAGATTAGGAAAAGTCAAGCATGTTTGCCCTTTTCTCTCTTATTCAACAGACTGCTGGAAGTTCTAGCCAGTGCAAAGCACAAAATAAAAAAAAAGAAAGACAAAAGGAATACCAATCAAACAGGAAGAAATAAAACTGATGCATCGCTAAAGAACTATGCTGAGTGAAAAAAGGTAAGTCCAAAAGATGTATAGTGTGTGGTTCCATTTATGTATCATTCCTGAAATGGTAAAATTACAGAAATGGAGAATAGATTACTGATTGCCAGTGGTTAAGAAGGAAGTGGGGGTGGAAGGGAAGTGGGGATGATTATGAAAGGGCAACACGAGAGATCTTTGTGGTAATGGAAATGTTCTATTGTCAGTCTTATCAATGCCAATATCCAGATTGTGATATTGAACTACAGTTTTGCAAGAGGTTACCACCAGGGGAAATGGTAAAGGAGATATGAGATCTCTGTATTATTTCATACATGTGAATCTACAATTATCTCATAATAAAGAGTTAAATTTTATAAAATGGAAACAAAAAAGTCTCTTCTCACATGGAGCGTTCATCTAGTTAGAACATAGGAGAGAAACAAAACTTAAAAAAGTAAAAGAGAAAGAAAAAGTGAGAGATATGCTAAGTTGTATTACACAGAATATTAGTACAGAAAAAACTAGAGAAAGGAAAAAAAAAGTCAGGTGTATTTATCTTAGTTTTTATAGAGGAGGGAATGGCCTGGAGCTTGAGGGCTGAGTGGGCTGTGCACAGGTGAAGATGGCCATCTTGGGAAGGTGAAGAAGAGCAAGACTAAGAAATTAAGTAATCAACTGAGGATTAGAGGACTGCCTCTTAAAATTACACTGGCACATGCAAACAAACAGAACAAGCAAACAATCACATAATACAAACCTGTCTGCCTCAATCTTATCGAAAGAATGGAGAATGAGGAAACATTGTTCCAGCTTTGAAAATTCAAGGCCTCTTACTGGATGTGATACTCTTTTCTTATATAAAATTGTTGAGAATCTAAATTACTTAATGCTTTAGGGCTGAGAAAGTTTTCTTCAGATTAAAAGCAACCATGAAGTAACCCCTGGGCTCTAATTATCAATGATTCCTCCAGACATTTATTCTTAGAAAATTCTTAGATCTGTTCCCCAAAAGCAGCCCTGAGATCAAGATCTGTGTGTGAGTCATTTATTGAGGAAGCACTTTGAGGAAAACCATAAGGAAGTGGTGGAAGCAAGATAGGGAAGGGAAAGAAACCAGGGACATTTGCAAATTCAGGCAAGATCCCATAAAGGGAAGCTTCGGCCTGATTCTGGAGGGGATCTCAGTTTATCCTAACCAGAGGCAAGGAAACTGAACTTTTATATCCCACACCAGTCAGTCAACATCTAAGGACCTTGAGGTGATGGTGGGTGGAAGTGAACTCCTAGGTACTTTTGTCTCTCTAACTCCAGAGACACAGCAGCTTTAGTAGCCCAAGGGAAGTCTGCGAAGAGAAAGTAAATGTTGGCCAGAAACAGAAGCACTGAGAAACCTGGGAAGGCATGCACAGAAATGGTAGAAGACATCTAAGGGAATCAGAGTGGATCTTTGCCAAAAGCTGCAATAGACAATTTATATGCTTAATATCATTTAATATTTATAGCAATTACATGGATAAAGTTATCATTGCCATCTTGCGGAAGACAGAACAAAGTCTTAGAAAGATGAGTAACTTGTCCAATGTCATACCACCAGGAAGTCACGCACAAGTCTTCCTGATTCTAAACTCCAGGTTCTTTCTATCACCCCACTATCAGCCACCCAGGAGAGGAGTAAGAAAGTGGAAAAGGGACTGAAGGAGAGCAAAAATGAACAAGCTTCCTTTCTGATTCTGCCTATGTCCAGCTTTTCCTGTTCTAATACAAATCATTTCTTCAGTCTAACTATTCATTAATTTATTCAGTGAATAATTACCAAGCACTCGCTATATGCTATCTGTGTCTTGAATCCAACCACTTCTAGGTCCTGGGAATCGAGGAATAAAACTGGCAAAGTTCTGCTTTCATGATGTTCATATTTTTCTAGTGGAGGAAGGCAGATAATGAACAAGTAAATAAATAAAATACATGTTAGATGTTGATGAACAGACAATCGGGTGAGACTTCACTGATATAAAGTTAATTTTGCAAAATTGAGGATGATTTTGAGAGAGAGAGCATAGGCCATATTATGTGCAAAGTTTCTGAAGCAAGAACATATTTGGTATCATGGAGGAATTGCTATACAGAGTGAACAAGAGGAAAGGGCAGAATGGTAGCAGTTCAGTTCAGAAAGATAATTCTGATATGGTCGCGGGCGGTGGAGGTACAGAAATTGAATAGATAGCACCTCATAAGCCATACAAAAGTCTTTGATTTTCATTTCAAGATGGGAAACCATTTGATTTTTTTTAAGCAAAAGAGTGGCATGATGTTTTTAAAAGAATGTCTCCCGCTGCTTCATTGAGATTTTGACTGACGGTTGGCAGGGATGGAAACATGAAACCAGTTAGGCAACTAAAGCAAAAATCCAGGCATAAAATGATATTACTTTTTACCAACGTGATATTGATAGAGGTAAAGAGAAATCACACGATTCTAGATATTTGTTTTGAGTGTAGAGTCAACAGAATTTGCAGATGTTGTATGTAAGAGAAAGAGAGGAGGCCAGGGTGATCCCGAGGTCTCCCAACTGTGCAGTTGGAGGAATGAGGTTGTTAATTGCTGACATAAGAAATTGCAAGAACAGGAGTTATGGGGAAGGGGGAGTATAAGAGGGCAGAGGACAGGTAATTTTGTTGCTAATTATTCGTGACATGGCTTTACATCTCTTTAGAAAAAATTCTTGATGAGCACAAAACAAACGAAACTACTTCATTGTACTCTTTCCCTATTCCATTTTTATGCCTTTATTCTGTCCTTTTCATCTTCTTGTCTTTCTTTCTCTCTGTCTCCCTTTTTCTCTCTCTCTCTCTTTCTCTCTCTCTCCCCCCCTCCCTTTTTTTCCCTTTCTTCCTTCCCTCTCTTCCTCCCTCTTTCTTCTCTCCCTCCATACAACTTTTCTATGTGTTTAAAAGACACCACTGTGGTCATGATTGTGGAGGATAGAGGGTCATGATAGCATTCAGATAGAATGTCACTATTGGGAAAATATTCTGGGAGGTTCCCCTCAATATGAAAAACATGAATAGAGGCATTGTTGGGAAGCTTTCATTTATCATTTGATTTTTCTAACTCAGTCAATTTTCTTGCTTTTGTTAAATGGAAAGACTTTCAAAGACAATGATCTTTACACACCTGTTTTTATATACCAGCTGATTTGTTTAGAATACCAAGTTGTCCAAATTATAAAGCCAATTAGGGGGGAGCTATTTCCAGAAAGAAACAAAAAGGTTGCAAATTTAGTTCTTCTGAATTTTTTTCACTTGTCTTACCCATAATTATTAACAATGAACATTAATGTATTCTATTAGTATGGAAATGATAACTAAAGAGCATTTTTCCAGTATACATTTTCATATTTTTGACTTTTTAAATCTTTTTTGGAAACTGTTAATTTGCTAGGCTATATTCTTACACTTATACTTCTCCCTAAAGTTAAAAATGTAAAAAAAAAAAGCAAGCATAGCTAAAAATAATGGGTCTCATGGAAACACATAAAAGTGGAGTCTTTTAAAACCTTTTTTTTTTTAAAGTGAGATGCAGAATATAAGTCTTGTTTGGTCTGATTTGACTACCCAAGGTCAGAAGCAATGTTGGCTTCCTTCCAAGCTGTCCACCCCTAGCCTTTGAGCCCGTTGGGTATCCAGTAGGTCAGGACTTATGACTCCTAATGAGTAATGCAGTGGTACTCAAGCTGTTGCAGATGGGATGGGAATAGCAAAAAAGCACGCCTCTCTAATTACATGTGTTAGCCCTCTTGCGTTGGGATGCCTTCTAACATTTTAGGATGGGGGGAGCCAGATGAATAATCACCTGGAAAATACAAATCTGTAGGAGCTGCCAAAGTTGCCCCAGATTCTAGCTGCCGGAAGGTCTTTGCACTATTCTGATGTCAGTACTGACAGCCTGCCTACCTCCTGTGGATGTCAAAGCCAAGGTCAAGGCCAAGGGAAGTGAACAAGCTGTCAACCTAGCATAAGCAAACAGGTAAGCACATCCTGAGGAGGATAGGGAAGTCTCCATAACTGGCAGAAAAGTTGGGTGGAAGCTATAGGTCATGACATTAGTGGAAATCTATGCGATCACTCCCTCCTTAATGTTCCCACAGGAAAGCAAAACAATCAGTACTTGATGAAAGGTCAGCATTTTATGGACTGACTTCCTCTCACTTATACCTTTCAAAAGCCTTTCTTTTTTTAGACTTTACAACCTTTTAATTTTTAAGATCAGCTCTTTATTGGAATGTACTTGAAGAACAATGAGTCTATGTGCTTGTTAAGAGTTAGGTAATCTTAAGGTTTTGGGCAATTGCAAATGATGGAGTTATTTTATAATAAACTAATGGAAGAAAGAAATTAAAAACTGGCCCTATCACATCTCCTTACGAAAGGCTGTGTTAATGAAAAACATAGCAATCAATATACTAAGTGAATTTCCACTCTGAAATATAGTTAAAATGGGAAACTATAGCATCACAACTTATAGTAAGGTACCAAGATTCTAAGCGGGTTAAACTGTGTATGCAGGTATTACATACTTTACATAACAATAATACTGATGATCATTAAATTCTTCTATTCTGCCAGACCCTAGGCTAAGCCCTGTTACATAAATTATTCATTTAATTCACAAAACAAGTCTTTCAACTAGGTTTGTATGAATGGTTGCTTAGAGAAGACATTCATCTAGTAAGTGGTGAGTTAAGGCCTCAAAACTAGACTTGTCTGACTGGAAAGTCTTTACTCTTAACACTGCAGTTTTCTCTGTTTCTTCACAGATGACTCTGAAAAGATAGTGCAAGTGTAGAAGGAACATTCAGTGAAGTAGTGGTTTGAGAATATGGCAATAAACTGAGGAAGGCTAATTGGGTAAGTACTGCTTTGGTCTCTAATTCGTATTATAATTTAATCTTCCTAAGGCTCCTTCCCATAAATTCCTCAGAGTTACTTAAGAAATGCTTGATACAAATTCAGATACTTGGGAGAGAAGATATTTTCCCGTCAATACAAAAATAAATATAAAACCAAAATAACAAGTGGGTGCTAGCATATATCTTCTTCACAAGATGAAAAAGCAGGCTCATTTTCAAATAAAAATAATAAAGCATACTTCTGCTGGATCAGAACTGGAAAATATGCTAGTAAGGTCAGAGTTACCTAATTAATAATTATGAAGCAATTCTAAAACTATTTTAAATATGTTATAGGATGAGCAAATGTGTTAACGTGGTTGGGAGCCCCATCACACATGAAACGGAGAAAGACAAAGAAAAAAAATACTCTGGGAATAGATTGGAATTGTATATTCCTGTGCAAACTCCTGATTTCTAAAATATGTATGTTTGCCTTGATATGGATGCATGTCAGTATATGTATATATGAGTATGTATATGTGTATGTGTGTGTGTGTGTGTGTGTGTGTGTGTGTGTCTGTATTTTTTCCTAGGTCTGGCTGCTGAAAGGGCCAAGAAATAAAGATACCACAATAAAAATAACCATACAGTGACCAGAGATTGTATCTTTATTATTATTCTCCACTTAAAATAATCCTGGGTTCCTTGTAAAAATGACTGCAGGGCTGGAGCAATTGAGGTGGAAGATGAGCCTGGAACATCTTGTTATACCAGACAGTAAGGAAGTGATCAAAAAAAAATTATGTAGGCTTGTCACAAGGATATGGGAGCCAGCTTGAATAGGCTCTCACTGGCAAAATCTGGGTCACTTTGAGCCTCAAAATAATTACAAACAAGAATAAATTATAAATTTTAAAAAGATAAACAGATAAATAAGTGGCAGGGAGGAGGACGACCTTTTGCTTACAGTAAAATACCAAAACAATTGCTTACTAGTATGGCCTAGTATGTACCACCCTTCAGAGTACTTATTAGTTGTAAAGAAAGTGTAGTAACAATAGGGTGCAGAAATTAGACAACTCCTTGACCCACTGATCAAAACTGTCATCATTAATGAGGATTGGATACACATCATGTGCCTACAGATGTGATTCCCTGAACAACATAACAATATCACTTTGGTATCTTTCCAGTCAAGAATGCATAATCTGACTCTAGTTATGAGAAGATATATCAAACAAATCCCCAAATGAGGAGCAGTGCTAGAAAAAAGAGACAGAAGGAGAGAGTTCTTCAAAAATGCTTACATAAAAAGGAAAGAGTGTGAAAATGTTTCAGATTAAGAAGACTAACTCATCAAAACTAAATGCAAAAGCTTATTCTAGACTGCATTTTATACAGGAGGAAAAACAATTCTATCATGAACATTTTGTGCCAATTAACAAAATTGTAATATTTAGGGTAGATTAGATAAAAGTATTCTATTGATATTAAATTTACTGGAATTGATAACTGTGAGAGAATATCCATATTTTTTCCCACATCTCTGGATACTGTCAGCATCGTGCTTAGAGAGATAGGATGTTTTGTTATTTGAGGATAAATAATACCAGAAAATGGCCATTTAAATTGGGTACTCAATTTTTTTAAATGGTTTGATTTGGATTTTCTATTTTGAAATTTTCAAACTATTTTGTATTTAACACAATGAGTAATTACCAGTGAGCTTAATATTTGAATGATGAATGAATCAAATATTTATTTGTCTTCATTTATTGAAGAATCATTTATCTGACAAAGTTTTATGGTATCACAAATTTACAGTCTTTACATCTCATTTAACTTTCATGGCTAAATTACCTCTCAAAAATCATATTTTTGTGCACAAAAAGATTCATCAGCATTTTGTCAAATATTTTAATTCCTTGATGGTCAAAATGTTCTCTTTTGTGACACCTACTGTTCTCTCATACAACTTAGTCCAAAAATTTACCTGATTCAAAAACACACACTCTTCATTCATTTTGTTTATTCTTAGAATTAGTGGGCTTTTTCCTTGTGTGTCTGTTCGAACTCCATTGTACCTTTACTGGGTAATCGTTTGGCATCGAGTTTCAGCAGTTGTCCAGCATCATATTATTGGTTTCATAAAATCTTGACATTGCCAATTTTACTTTGTCATCAATTTGCTCTGTACTGCATTGTACTGTTGTAAGCATCCAACATTTCACAAAACAGTGACCATATGAACACTAGGGGGAAGGGAAATTTGAATTCAGACTGATTTTATAAGTGCTCAGTTCACTAATGAATTATGTTGTCTTGTGCTTATTTTGCTTCACCATTTACCTTGTAACCATGGAAACATGGAAAATGAATACTGGAAAATTAGAACCACTTGTATATGTTTCCTGGCATACACTGCTACTCCTAGCTATTCTCTGAAAGATTTTGATCCCGTCCAGAATGCCTTGCTCCAACAATCAGATCATAGCTCATATAAGACTTTATTGCACTGGATCGGAACCTGGATATAGACCAGTATCTTACCTAATTTGCATATGGACTTTCAGCTAAAATGGCTGCAGTAGCCTAGGGAAACCCTGGTGTGGTTCTAGTCTCATGCAAGAGGACAGAATAAAATGCCCTTGAAAATAAAGGACAGAGTGACAGAAAATTACCAACTTAAATATGATTACATTTCATCTTCAAAAGAAAAACCTATGGGCAAGTTGTTGTTCTCTGTTAGGATCCATTTATTGATTAATTCAGTCAATGAATATTTAGTAAATATCTTCCATGTACCAAACACTGTTGTGTTCTACAAGTCAAAGGTGGTAAAGAGGGACTGCATAAAATGAAAAAAGAGTGGAGAAGAAATATTGTTTACCTGATGTTCTACCTTTACAATGCTCTAAGGAATTCTAATACTACTGAACAGTGATTTAGAGTGAAAAAAAAATTATTCTGAAAATAAGGTTGAAATAAATGCTTTCTAATGTAAAAACAAGTTGAATTGTTCTAACATGCCTCAAATAAGTCATGTGTTTAACTGAAATCAGTTTTTATTTAACACCGATTAGCAGTTAAGAAGATATAGCTGACTGGTTAACATGCAACAGACTAAATTGTTCTCTGGGAGAGGAAAACACTGACCTGACACACCAGTGTGAACTGAGGATAAACATTTAAATTACACAGACCCAGGATGAGCTGAAGATACACGTGATTATGAAATCATACTTCCATTTGCAGGCTTCTGTCCTACAAATGTGACATAAGTAACCATTTATACAAAACTTCACGGGCAGTTTAATGTAATGTATTATATTCTTTTAGCAGCTAGAATATAATGGTCCAAAAATCAACTACCACATGTCACATGAAGAATTTAGTGGTTTCAAAATAAGCAAAACTACATTCTACAGAGAGTACCACAGCCACTAGAAAATGTTTGATTCTAAGTTTTGAGGCCTATTTATCACAACAAAAACTTGTTTTATCTGTTCTTATAAACTTCAGATCTTTGTAGAATCTACAAATTGAAAACTATGCTTATACTGCCAAGGTTTCTTTTCAATTTTCAATGGATTGTTTCTCAGTGTTTGTTATGATATTTATAGTTGGATTATGTAACAGAATCACGCTCACTCACTTTCTTTAAAAAGTATCTAAATAATTTCATGAGATTATCAGTTGGACGCCTCGTGTATGTACTTAATATTATTATAATCATTCATTTGCTAACTGTATGTGCATGGCATTATTATAGGATTAGAGGATTACTGAAATGAAAATAATACATTGGTCTCTGCATTGGAAGGTCATAGTCTAGGGTGGAGACTAAGTCAAATATGAGGAAGTTTATTGATTGTGAGCAAAGCAGAGTGTTTCTTGTAGAAATCAATAGAAAAAAGGGAAAAATAACACAATTACACCCACAAAAATTTTTTTTTTGTAAAATAACCATACTGAGATTCCCTGAGCTTGATTTGTCCCTTTATTGGATAAAGGTCCAGGTGCATATTGTGTGACCTTAGTGCCCGCTTGCAAACTTCCCTCATGTAAGAAGTGGAGGGCAATGCCACATAGAATCAGGCAGTTATCAGCACAGTATGTCAAGTGTTCCTCCTCTTCCTGCTTTTGTCTTTCTCCCTTTTGACAGTCAAGAACTTATGATGAATTAGAACCTCTGAAGGCAGCTAGCGCAGTGAGTCTCCCGCCAACAAGCTCGCTGGCAAATGTCCCTGGCTCTGGGCGAGGGGCACTTTGTGAGAGATCTGTCCCTGTTTCCTGCTGGGCAGGGAGCTTGGTGTCTGCAGTCTGGAATTTCTGTTTGAGCCGAAGCCTTACTTGCCTCTCTACTGAACTCAAAAAGAGCTGAAAAATAATAATAGCTAATATATATTGAGCACTTACGAAGTGCAGACCTTCTATTAATTGTTCCAAAAACATAGCCCTACAGAACAAATGAGTCCCACCCACCCTCAACTCATGCCTGAGAAATACCCGAAGACTAGTCAACTCCCATTTAGAAAGCAACTCAGATAATCTAATATCTATCTCATTTATGGGATTCATAATTGATTGATGACAATGTTATCTAATAATACATTGCTTAGACTTTAATAAATCTGATTTCTCTAACATCCACTGTCATCAGCTGATGACAGATCTAGTCAGAACCAAAATATTTTGCCCTGTAAGACTCACTATGTCTCATCTGAAAGAGAAAGCATCCTATGATCAAAAAACACTCAGTTTGGAATTCAAAGACTTATGGTTCCAATGCCTGCCCCCTCTTTTACTAACTGGCGATAGCAGTCAAGTCATAACCTTATTTGTAAAATGATTAATAATATGGCATGGTTATCTATTTTTCAGGATGACAGTACATATAAAAAAGCTTTTTGAGATTTTATATACATGTTAATTGGATTTTGGGTTATGCTATACTAACTTACATATTTGTCTTAGTATATTTTTCTTAGGATCAAAAACTGTCTTCCTCATCTTTGTATCTTCCTGTAGCACTCAGTACTATGCCTTATCCTACATAGGAACTCAGTAAAATGTTGACATTTTTATTGTTCAGATTCAACATTTCAATAAAGCTAAAGTTAGCATATGTGTTAATATGCCAACTTTACATGAAAATTTAATATATCTAACACTGGAACTTATAAGAAATGTGTTTAGAGCTTTTGAAATATTGTTATCATTATTACAACTATTATGATTTTTCAAGGTGGTTGTCTTATCTAGCTCCGCCCACATTCTCTCAACTGTGGCACATAGAATGGTCCAGTCTGTGCTCTTAAAGTCTAATTATCCTAAATGAGAATTCAATTAATAATAACTATTCTATGGTTGAATAATATATCTTACCAACTAAGCAACTATTTATATCAATTTACGATTAAACTTAGATTTGCTTAAGAAAAAATTTTTTAGATATATAGTAGAATGCAAATTACACATTATTTAATAAAAACTTCTAGACACAAATTGTTAGCATTTTCTGTAAAAAAACCTTGGGGGCAGATTATTTATGATATCAATGTTTCTGAATTATGCTGGGTTTCCTATGAAGTGATTTGTAAGTGTGAAAACATATATATATATGTCATCATAATAGTTGTAGAGGTTGTTTTTACTGTTAAAAATTATCGGGAAAGAAATAACATTATTGAGATGTTAAGTGTTATATCCACAGGCTGGAATGAGTTAGTGAACCCCTGAGAACTGAGTGATTCTCCAAATCATCGGCATGACATAGTTTACCGGTCTTGCCCTCAGACCTGGGTAACAGGGACCTTTGCTCTGGATGCCAGTCCTGAGAGGATCCCACATATTACAAATATTGACACACAAAGACACCTAAGAAAAGTTTTAGAAAGTTTGGTAACAATTTGGACCAGGATGAAAATCGTTAAGAGATGAACATTCAAGCAAACTGAGCCACTAGGGCCAGAGGGGTGTGTGTGTGTCTGTGTGTGTGTGTGTGTTGGAGGGTGGTGAAATGAGAAAATCATAGCTCTTGTCTGGAGAAAACCAAAAAAGTGACTGTTTTTGTTCAAGTTTCACTGTCTCAAATCTTTGAAGATGGGTGGCATAGCTCTTAGAACTGCCCAGAAATTCTGAGTCAGAAAAGTGATGCAGCTACTCTTTCTGGCTCTCTGGGGACTCTGGCTTGGTCAGTCTCCGTCACATTTCAGGCAGGTCCTGTCACCACCAAGGCCCTGCCTCCACCCTGCCTTGTCACATCAGGTCCTTCCTACCACTTAGGCTTCTAGACAGCAGAGCTGGCTGGGGAAAATCGCTGCCCCATCAGGCTCCAGATCCCAAGTAACAGTTTTGGATGAGTGTGGAGGAACTGGGGGAAACTAGTCCAGGCCATGAGAATAGTTTGATTTATAACTTGTATATATTTAGAAATATGTCTGTGGGCTTTTTACCCTGGGCTCTGCAACCATTGGGAGAGGGCCTATGGCTTTCCACATCGTCTCATTTACTCTCCTCCTCTCAATCGGAAAAGAAACATGTTTCAAAAGTCTTATTCATCTCAAAGAGACATTAGTTGGGGGAAAAGTACAAATCTACCCAAAAGCTTCCCAAATTGCGATCGTTGAATAAGCTAACAATAATGCCACTAAATCAAACTAAATCTGATAAATGCACATTCATTACAAACTTATGTGGATATCTGAAGGTTCCTAGAAATTGATTTGTTTAACTCTTTTGTGTTTTTAGATAAGAAATTTGAAGTCAAAGGACTGAGTGAATTTCCTCTGTTCATTTTTTTTATCTAATACCTGTATAGTGTGCCAAGTAGTAAGTGAAAAATAAGAGGATACAAAGTGACTTGGGGATCTTAGTTCAGTTACAGTGGTCATTTGAAAAGGTGAGGCCATTTGAAGGGACATATGGATAAAGGAAAGAAGGGAGGCATGTGAATATACAGGAGAAGAATACTGAACACAGAGAGAATAGGAAATGCAAATCCCTGAGGTACAAGGCAATGCGTTTGTTGGTTTGAGAAAGGGAGCAAAGCGATAAGAAACGGGATCAGAGAGGTAACCAGGGCCAGCTCATGTAGGGCTCTGTGCACATGGTAAGGGTGTTAGTTTTTGTACTGAGTGAGAGGGGCGGAAAGGGAAGGCTGAGACCAGGAGAAGGACATGCTCTGATTTATGAGGATGAAGGATCCTGGTGGCTGATGTATGACAGAGACTGGAGGAGGCTAGAGGGAAGCAGGGAGACCAATTAGAACCCAGCATATTAAGGGCAGTTTGGTCACCCAATGTTCTTTTTGCACACTCCACTACCTTCTGCGAGAGCAGCCGTTCTTGGAAAGTCACAACCCTTTGCTATTTTTGGATTTGTTTTATCTCTCTAATATTTCCCTTCTAGGGCAGGATGAGATATTATTTCTTTTGCCCCTTCTTTCCTTTCCTTTTTTCCTAGTTGGAAAAGCAAATTTGTTAAGGTGGTATAAAAATACAGTGTTTTTCTGATGCTATTGTTGTTATTATTCTATAAAATGCAGCAAAATTAACATATTAAGTTGAAAAATATCAGTGATAGTTTTTTTATTCTCCGGAGTAGCCTTTGATAGTACACTTCTCTCAGTCAAACAAACTGAGCCTGCAATGTATGTATATCTATGCTACATTTATGCATCTATACTTAATCATATTTTATGTACCACTATATTCATGTATATATTGTTACAATATAGAGCATTATAAAGATATATGTTACAAAGCATTTATAAAAACTGAATATAAATAGAATTGCTAAAATTATATTCCTGAACTCTGAAAGATCATGCTGTGCAGCCCTGTAGGGTATGCACTCCACTTTGGACACTAACCAAAGTTGTAGCGGCTTAATTCTAAATTACATGAAAATCACCGCTAATGAAACTGTAAGGACCTACTGCAACTCTTCCTGGGAGCACAAACTCTGTGCACAATTTTTGAGATTTTGAGGCCATCTCTAGGACAGAGATGAATAGGACAGGGGTATGGAAAAGACTGAGCAGGTGAGATTGGTTGAAAAGAGGGATGCAGACAGAAGAGAAAGGATGTAGAGGCTCATTCAAGGGAGCTCTGTGTGAACTGAAAAGTGACTTGAAAGAGAAAAGTACAAAAATATTCTGCTCTACCATCCATGTTCTATGTTTCTGACTAGCTAATCATGACATTGCTTTCTTTCTGTATTATAATTATATACCTTTCTAGATACTGAGGCATTAATCAAATGTTTTTTCCCTAGCTAACTCTGTCTCCATACATCTTTATATATTCATGCCTCCCTCTATCCCTCTATACCCATCTCCATATCACTATATGTAGATATATATGAACGTCTGTCTGTCTATCTATCTGTCTATCTATCTATCATCTAGCCATCTGTCTATATTTGTGAAATCCTTAGTGGAGTACTTCTCTTAGTATATAGATGCGTCAAGATTTATGTAACAGGCTCTACATATGGCTTCCTGAGAATGGGGAGGAAACATATTTAACTATCTCTTCTGCCTTCATTTTCCACTACTGACTTGAAAATGAATAGGGACATGTAACGGATGTGTAATTTGAAAAGTGTCCCAAATGTACAAGAAAAAAAAATAGTAGAGCATTTCACAATGACTTCAATAGGCAAAATGATTGAAATTTCCCATTATTACAGGCACAAACTAAATGCAATTCTGAATACCCTTAAGATTCTCGGTGGATCAGGCAGATACTACACAATTCTTTAGAGCAAATCGTTATAGTCTCTTTATTCCCAATTCATTAAAGAGTTTACCCTTGAGACAATAAGCTTCATCAACAAACAGACAGATTGACTTTACCCTCAAAAGGTTTCCCCCTCTAAGGAAGTAGGTAAAATCCCATATGAACCTAGTATATTTACTGGGCTTCTCTGATGGCTGTTTAGTGTTTGCTACTTCTCATAAATGTGACTGCAGCTACCTCCTCAATTCCACTCTGTTTTCAATTTTTTCCCCCAATATAATCTCTCTAGGTTCAATTTTATAAGTAGCAATAGACAAGGAGGAAGAAACATTACTTATAAACCTGCTTTTGAAAGGCATTTTCTCAGGAAGTTCACAGTAATAGCTGCATAGTTAGAATTTTACTTTATTTTAAAAATTAGAATTCTATCAAATTTCATTAAAACATATAAAAAATATAACAAATATCCTTGAATCTACCACTCAGCTTTATCAATCATAAAATGATGGCATATTTGCTTATCCTTTGTTTACAGAGTTAATTTATGCTTATCATTCCCTTGCAAGTCTTTACGATTTTGCTCAATCTCAGTACATCTCATAAAGAATATATACTATGGTTTTAAGTGTGTAACATCATATGTTATAACACTGCAATATAGTAATATTGCATAATGAAGAATTTTCAATAATGGCAGCAAATTTATCAGTATCATTCTGCAACTTGCTTTTTTCTTTTTTTGTTTGTTCTGGAAAAGAAAATATGCTGATAAAATATTCTTACAGCCCACATCTTTCTCTCTTTTATTTCACTAAAATGTTTTTGTTCCTGTTTTTCTCCTCACCATTTATTTGCTCTCTCTTGCCTTTAAATCTATTGTTAGAGAAATACTGGGCTTCCTGGCTTGATTGTCTACATTTCTTACATTTTCCCCTGTTTTCTATCTCTGTGTTGTTTTGCTCTGCATTTTAAATTTCCTCCTCTATGTCTTTTAGTACTGCTATTAATTTTTGGGTGGAAATTACTGGTTTTTTGAAACATCTTTTTCTTGTGCTCTCATAATTCTGTTTTAAAGCAGTCCATCCTTGTTTAATAGATGCACTGTTTATTCAAACCAAAGTGAGTACGGAAATTACAGTTTTATTATTTACTTAGATTCTCAAAGTGATTTGAGAATTAGCTGTTCTGTTTGTTCATCTAGGCATTTCTCTCTTATGCTGTTGATTTTCTCCAAGTGTCTTGTGATTCTTGGTTGTCAGTTCATATTTGTGAACAAAGGACTTGGTCAACTAATATGGGTATCTGGTGTGGGAATCTTCCACCACTGAGTATGTTTTTTTTCCCTAACAAGATCTGTCTTCGAATGGTAGTACTAAGTGTTGTTCTGTAAATATGGGTAGACTGTTTCAATGGCCAACTTCATCTTAGGTCACAGGATACAGACCAACCCTTCCCCTAATCTCTAGTACCACAACAAGCCCACCTTTATTCTACTGTGTCACAATTGGGACCTCCCAAGTATATTATTAAATTTCCTAAGCATATTACTAGATTTTTTAAGAAACAGCTCTCTCTTTTTAAACTGGGGGCAAATAAACTCCATATCATGACATCCATTTGCTTCGTAATCATAAGGATAGATTTGTAGAAGTTCATGGAGCTGACTTGCTGTTCCCACAGATTATCCTAAATTAAATACCATGAATTCTTCCCGATAGGCCTGCTGTCAAGACAAGATGGCAGAGTGCTCTGATTTATGAATAGAACGCTTCTACTCTCAAATTCAGTCTTTTGGTACACACAGCTTTATGGTCTGCCAGATTCTTTTGCTGGTAGGTGTTCCCTTATTTTAAATAGTTTTATTTCGATGAAATGAAAAGAAAAGCAAAATAAAATAAAATAAAATAAGCAAACAAAATCAGATTGTTTGTGGAGCTTTTAACTGCTTGAAAAATAGTATCAACTGCTTCAAAAATCCTGAGTAATAAATTTTATGCCCATAAGGAGGTTTTACTATCCAAGCTGCTTAGAATCATGCTCCTTCAATCAGCCCCACATCCAATAGCCACCTGGGCTTCCTAGGAGCTAACTTCCATGCTGACTGACTGCATCCCAATATCCCAGGGTTGGAGATTCTGCCAAATTATCTCGGGCAAAGAATGTTTTGTCAGTGACACTGACAAACTGGACGTTAGACAACTGGAGAAGCCAGCTGTGATGTGAGTGGAAAATCCATGCTTCACTATCATGGGGAAGGTTGGACTTTGTCGGCTCTCAGCTGCCCTTAAATTTGGCATGGAGCTCGATGGCACTGTTCCCTCTTTGCCAGTTCTCAGAAGGCATGAGGGCCTACTTATTTTTGAGCAGTTCTCACACATCCTGCTGCCAGGAAACAGAATAAATCAGATCCTAGGCCCTGAAAACATGATTATACAGGCAGTCTTTGGCCTATGAAAACATTATTTGTTCCCCAATTTTATGAAGCTTAGATGCCATAGACGCAGATGTTATCTTTCTAGACCAGTCCAAGTTAAATCATAATCTAGATGTATTGGACGTAACAAGAGCCATAGTTCCAAGCTTAAGTGATGAGTTTAGTGATTTTTTTTGTACATCAAATCCCTCTGAGCCCCAAACGTAGGAGGACTGCACCAGTAGAGTGATGGGGAGGGAGACCAGTGATCTAATCCTTAGTCACATAGTGACTATGTCCTCTGAACTGTATCACTACTGTCTCCTATTTACCCTTAATTTTTTGTTAAATTAATGAATCTAAAAGTTAAATTTGATTTGTATCTTCCTTGCTTAAAAATTTCAGGGATTTATAGTTTCTGTTTCTTCTGACTGCAATGCTCTTCCCGTTTCAAACTAATTTTTTCCCCAAATCTTACATTCACTTCCTCTGTGAATATGAATGCCATAATTGCTTGGCAAAGTCAATCAGGCCCTCCTCTTTACTATGCTTTGGAGACATATGAACTTTATTACTACTGAATGTATATTTATACTTGTTAAGGTTCATTTTGATGGATTTGCCTGTCCCCTTCTCAAAGGTAGGCACTATGACTTATTTATCTTTACATTCCCAGACCCCAGGGATACAAAATTTATGATACAAATTCATGATAACTCTACCGTGTTTTGGTATTTCTCCATAAGTGTGCTTTATGGAAAAAACAATTAGAAAATCTTGTGCTCTTCTTTTCTATAGAATTTTCGGTACCATTTATAAGGTGCTGTGAACAGAAGTTTCTCAATTGAGATGTAAATTCACTTCACAAATCACAACTTTTTGTACACCTATTTACATACCCTGAAATAGTGCTCTGTAAAATATGTCTAGAAACTATTAATCTACAGTATAATTCTAGCTAGAAAAGAGCATAGGTATTTTATATGTTGTTATATATGATTTTTAAAAACAAATAAAATTTTAAAACATCATCTCTTCATTGATTTTATACAATAGAAATGCTAGATTCTGTCAGAAAGTCTCTTTATTTATTTATTTATTTTTCAGCTGAAATCAGTCTTGGATCTGTTTCCACACTATTCAGCTTGCCAGGAATTTGCTACACAATTCAATTGTAAAAAGGCTTGTTTTGACAAATTAATTAAAGGATTAATTACGGACACCCATTCTATAACTTCTGAGTGCCAAAACAACGAGAAAAAGATTGGCTTATATTCAGTTCAAAGTATACTCATTGTTAGGGGATATGTTTAGTACAATAATGATGTCTGATTTGCTCACACACTCAGGAAATAGCTTTAAAAATTATTTATAGAGACCTTCAAGATGGCGGAGGAGTAAGACATGGAGATCACCTTCCTCCCCACAGATAAATCAAAAATACATCTACATGTGGAACAACTCCACAGAACACCTACTGAACACTGGCAGGAGGCCTCAGGCTTCCCAAAAGGTAAAAAAATCCTCACATACTTAGGTAGGGCAAAAGAAAAAAGAAAAAACAGAGACAAAAGAATAGGGATGGGACCTGCACCTCTGGGAGGGAGCTGTAAAGGAGGAAAAGTTTCCACACACTAGGAAGCCCCTTCACTGGCAGGGCTGGGGGGCTGGGCGGAGGGGAAGCTTTGGAGCCATGGAGGAGAGCACAGCAACAGGGGTGCAGAGGGCAAAGTGGAGAGATTCCTGCACAGAGAGTTGGTGCCAACCAGCACTCACCAACCTGAGATGCTTGTCTGCTCACCCGTCAGGGCGGGTGGGACTGGGAGCTGAGGCTCAGGCTTTAGAGATCAGACCCCAGGGAGAGGACTGGGATTGGCTGCGTGAAGACAGCCTGAAGGGGGCTAGTGTGCTACAGCTAGCCGGGAGGGAGTCCGGGGAAAAGTCTGGACCTGCCAGAGAGGCAAGAGACCATTGTTTGGGGCGCGTGAGGAGAGGGGATTCCTGCTCCATGGGCCCACAGAAGGCAGAGCACCACCTAAGCGAGCTCCAGAGATGGGCACAAGCCACGGCTATCAGCTTGGATCCCAGAGATGGGTATGAACTGCTAACGCTGCCACCGCTGTCACCAAGAATCCTGTGTACAAACGCAGGTCACTACTCACACCCCCCGGGAGCCTGTGCAGCACACCACTGCCAGGATCCCATGATCCAGGGACAACTTCCCCAGGAGAATACACCGCACACCTCAGGCTGTTGCAATGTCATGCTGGCCTCTGCCACCCCAGGCTTGCCCCACATTCCAATTGTGACTACCATAGAGCAAGAGAGCCCTGATAAGCTGCTGCTTTAAGCCCCTCCTGTCTCTGCAGGGAACAGATGCCTGAGGGCAGCCTACATGCAGAGGCAGGGCCAAAACCAAGCTGAACCACAGGAGCTGTGCAAAAAAAGAAGAGAAAGGGAAATTTCTCTGTGCAACCTCAGGAGCAACAGATTAAATCCCCACAATCAACTTGATGGACCCTGAATCTGTGGACTACCTCAACAGACAATGAATCATCCCAAAACTGAGGCTGTGGACTTCGGGAGCAACTGTAGACTTGGGGTTTGTTGCCTGAAACTGATTTGTTTCTGATTTTTATGTTTATCTTTGTATAGTTTTTAACGCTAGTTATCATTGTTGGATTTGTTTATTGGTTTCATTGCTCTCTTCTTTTATTTTTTATTATTTTATTTATTTTAATAAATTTTTAAAAATACATTATTATTTTTTCTTTCTTTTCTTCTCCCTTTTCTTCTGAGCCATGTAGCTGACAGGGTCCTGGTGTTCCGGCCTGGTGTCAGGCCTCAGCCTCTGAGGTGGAAGAGCCAAGTTCAGGACACCAGACCACCAGAGACCTCCTGGCCCCACATGATATCAATCAGTGATAGCTCTCCCAGATATCTCCGTCTCAACACTAATACCAAACTCCACCCCACGGCCAGCAGGCTTCAGTGCTGAACGTCCCATGCCAGCCAACTAGAAAGACAGGAACACACCTCACCCATTAGCAGAGAGGCTGCCTAAAGTCATACTAAGTTCACAGACACCTCAAAACACACCACCTGATGTGGCCCTGCCCACCAACAGGACAAGGTTCAGCCCCACCCACCAAAAAACAGGCACCAGTCCCTTCCTCCAGGAAGCCTACACAAGCCACTGAACCAACCTCACCCACTAGGGGCAGACACCAAAAATAATGGGAACTATGAACCTGCAGCCTGTGAAAAGGAGACCCCAAACACATTAAGTTAAACAAAATGAGAAGACAGAGAAATATGCAGCACATGAAGGAGGAAGGTAAAAACCCACCAGAGCAAACAAATGAAGAGGAAATAGACAGTCTACCTGAAAAAGAATTCAGAGAAATGATGATCCAAAATCTCGGAAATAGAATGGAGAAAATACAAGAAATGTTTCACAAGGACCTGGAAGAACTAAAGAGCAAACAAACAATGATGAACAACACAATAAATGAAATTAAAAATTCTCTAGAAGGAAGCAATAGCAGAATAACTGAGGCAGAAGGACAGATAAGTGACCAGGAAGATATAATAGTGGAAATAACTGCCACAGAACACAATACAGAAAAAAGAATAAAAAGAATTGAGGAGAGTCTCAGAGACCTCTGGGACAATATTAATTACACCAACATTCGAATTATAGGGGTCCCTGAAGAAGAAGAGAAAAAGAAACGGTCTGAAAAAATATTTGAAGAGATTATACTTGAAAACTAACATGGGAAAGTAAATAGTCAGTCAAGTCCAGGAAGTGCAGAGAGTCCCATACAGGATAAATCCAAGGAGAAACACACCAAGACACATATTAATCAAACAATCAAAAATTAAATACAAAGAAAAAATATTAAAAGCAGCAAGGGAACAGCAACAAATAACATACAAGGGAATCCCCATAAGGTTAACAGCTGATCTTTCAGCAGAAACTCTGCAAGCCAGAAGGGAGTGGCAGGACATATTTAAACTGAGGAAAGGGAAAAACCTACAACCAAGATTACTCTACCCAGCAAGGATCTCATTCAGATTCAGTGGAGAAATCAAAAGCTTTACAGACAGGCAAAAGCTAAGAGAATTCAGCACCACCAAAGCACCTTTACACAAAACACTAAAGGAACTTCTCTAGGTAGGAAACACAAGAGAAGGAAAAGACCTACAAAGACAAACCCAGAACAATTAAGAAAATGAGAATAGGAACATACATACTGATAATCACCTTAAATATAAATGGATTAAATGCTCCGACCAAAAGACACAGACTGGCTGAATGGATACAAATACAAGACCCATATATACTCTGTCTGCAAGAGACCCACTTCAGACCTAGTGACACATACAGACTGAAAGTGAGGAGATGGAAAAAAGATATTCCATGAAAATGGAAATCAAAAGAAAGATGTAGCAGCAATACTCATATCAGATAAAATAGACTTCAAAATAAAGAATGTTACAAGAGACAAGGAAGGACACTACATAATGATCAAGGGATCAATCCAAGAAGAAGATACAACAATTATAAATATATATGCACACAACATAGGAGCACCACAATACATAAGGCAAATGCTAACAGCTATAAAAGAGGAAATCAACAGTAACACAATAATAGTGGGGGACTTTAACACCTCACTTACACCAATGGGCAGATTATACAGAAAGAAAATTAATAAGGAAACACAAGTTTTAAATAACACATTATACCAGATGGATTTAACTGATATTTATAGGACATTCCATCCAAAAACAACAGAATACACTTTCTTCTCAAATGCTCATGGAACATTCTCCAAGATAGATCATATCTTGGGTGACAAATCAAGCCCTGGTAAACTTAAGAAAATTGAAATTGTATCAAATATCTTTTCTGACCACAATGCTATGAGACTAGATATCAATTACAGGAAAAAAACTGTAAAAAATACAAACACATGGAGGCTAAACAATGCACTACTAAATAACCAAGAGATCACTGCAGAAATCAAAGTGGAAATCAAAAAATACCTAGAAACAAATGACAATGAAAACACAATGACCCAAAACCTATGGGACGCAGCAAAAGCAGTTCTAAGAGGGAAGTTTATAGCAATACAATCCTACCTCAAGAAATAAGAAAAATCTCAGATAAACAGCCTAAGCTTACACCTAAAGCAGTTAGAGAAAGACTAACAAAAACAACAAAAAACCCCCCAAAGTTAGCAGAAGGAAAGAAATCATAAAGATCAGATGAGAAATAAATGAAAAAGAAATGAAGGAAACAATAGCAAAGATCAATAAAACTAAAAGCTGGTTATTTGAGAAGATAAACAAAATTGATAAACCATTAGCCAGACTCATCAAGAAAAACAGAGAGAAGATGCAAATCAACAGAATTAGAAATGAAAAAGGAGAAGTAATAACTGACACTACAGAAATACAAAGGATCATGAGAGACTACTACAAGAAAGTATACGGCACTAGAATGGACAACCTGGAAGAACTGGACAAATTCTTAGAAAAGTACAACCTTCCAAGACTGAACCAGGAAGAAATAGAAAATATAAACAGAACAATCACAAGTACTGAAATTGAAACTGTGATTAAAATTCTTCCAACAAACAAAAGCCCAAGACCAGATGGCTTCACAGGCGAATTCTATCAAACATTTAGAGAGGAGATAACACCTATCCTTCTCAAACTAATCCAAAATATAGCAGAGGGAGGAACACTCCCAAACTCATTCTACAAGGCAACCATCACTCTCATAACAAAACCAGACAAAGATGTCACAAAAAAAGAAAACTACAGGCCAATATCACTGATGAACATAGCTGCAAAAATCCTCAACAAAATACAAGCAAACAGAATCCAACAGCACATTAAAGGGATCATACACCATGATCAAGTGCGGTTTTTATCAAGGAATGCAAGGATTCTTCAATATACGCAAATCAATCAATGTGATACACCATATTAACAAACTGAAGGATAAAAACCATAATCTCAATACATGAAGAAAAAGTTTTTTACAAAATTCAACACCCATTTATGATAAAAACCTTCCAGAAAGTGGGCATAGAGGGAACCCACCTCAACATGATAAAGGCCATATATGACAAACTCACAGCCAACATCGTTCTCAATGGTGAAAAACTGAAAGCATTTCCTCTAAGATCAGGAACAAGACAAGGTTGCCCACTGTAACCACGATTATTCAACATAGTTTTGGAAGTTTTAGCCATAGCAATCAGAGAAGAAAAAGAAATAAAAGGAATACAAATTGGAAAAGAAGAAGTAAAACTGTCCCTGTTTGCAGATGACGTGATACTATACATAGAGAATCCTAAAGATGCTACCAGAAAACTACTAGAGCTAATCAATGAATTTGGTAAAGTAGCAGGATATAAAATTAATGCACAGAAATCTCTTGCATTCCTATACACTAATAAGGAAAAATCTGAAAGAGAAATTAAGGAAACATTCCCATTTACCATTGCAACAAAAAGAATAAAATACCTAGGAATAAACCTACCTAAGGAGACAAAAACCTGTATGCAGAAAACTATAAGACACTGATGAAAGAAATTAAAGACGATACAAACAGATGGAGAGATATACCATGTTCTTGCATTGGAAGAATCAACATTGTGAGAATGACTATACTACCCAAAGCAATCTACAGATTTAATGCAATCCCTGTCAAACTGCCAATGGTATTTTTCACAGAACTAGAACAAAAAATTTTTCATGTATGGGAAGACAAAAGACCCCGAACAGCTAAAGCAATCTTGAGAAAGAAAAACGGACCTGGAGGAATCAGGCTCCCTGACTTTAGACTATACTACAAAGCTACAGTAATCAAGACAATACGGTACTGGCACAAAAACAGAAATATAGATCAATGGAACAGGATAGAAAGCCCAGAGATAAACCAACGCACATACGGTCAGCTTATCTTTGATAAAGGAGGCAAGAAAATACAATGCAGAAAAGATAGCCTCTTCAATAAGTGGTGCTGGGAAAACTAGACACCTACAGGTAAAAGAATAAAACTAGAACACTTCCTAACACCACACACAAAAATAAACTCAAAATGGATTAAAGACCTAAATTTAAGCCCAGATACTGTAAAACTCTTAAAGGAAAACTTAGGCAGAACTCTCTATGACATAAATAACAGTAAGATCCTTTTTGACCCACCTTCTAGAGAAATGGAAATAAAAACAAAAATAAACAAATGGGACCTAATGAAACTTCAAAGCTTTTGCATAGCAAAGGAAACCATAAACAAGATGAAAAGACAACCCTCAGAATGGGAGAAAATATTTGCAAACGAAGCAACTGACAAAGGATTAATCTCCAAAACTTACAAGCAGCTCATGCAGCTCAATATCAAAAAAACAGCCAACCCAATCCAAAACTGGGCAGAAGACCTAAATAGACATTTCTCCAAAGAAGATACATGATTGCCAACAGACACATGAATGGATGCTCAACATCACTAATCATTAGAGAAATGCAAATCAAAACCACAATGTGGTATCACCTCACACCAGTCAGAATGGCCAGTATCAAAAAATCTACAAATAATAAATGCTGGAGAGGATGTGGAGAAAAGGGAACCCTCTTGCACTGTTGGTGGGAATGTAAATTGATACAGCCACTATGGAGAACAGTATGGAGGTTCCTTAAAAAACCAAAAATAGAACTACCATATGACTCAGCAATCCCACTACTGGGCATATACCCTGAGAAAACTATAATTGAAAAAGAGTCATGTACCACAATGTTCATTGCAGCTCTATTTACAATAGCCAGGACATGGAAGCAACCTAAGTGTCCATCGACAGATGAATGGATAAAGAAGATGTGGCACATATATACAATGGAATATTACTCAGCCATAAAAAGAAACGAAATTGAGTTATTTGTAGTGAGGTGGATGGACCTAGAGTCTGTCATACAGAGTGAAGTAAGTCAGAAAGAGAAATACCGTATGCGAGCTCATATATATGGAATCTAAAAAAAAAAATGGTTCTGATGAACCTAGGGGCAGGACAGGAATTAAGACACAGATGTAGAGAATGGACTTGAGGACAGAGGGAGGGGGAAGGGTAAGGTGGGACGAAGTGAGAGAGTAGCATGACATATATACACTGCCAAATGTAAAATAGATAGCTAGTGGGAAGCAGCCACACAGCACAGGGAGATCAGCTCGGTGCTTTGTGACCACCTAGAGGGGTAGGATATGGAGGGTGGGAGGGAGTCGCAAGGAGGGCATATGGGGATATATGTATACATATAGCTGATTCACTTTGTTATACAGCAGAAACTAATACAACATTATAAAGCAATTATACTCCAATAAAGTTTTTAAAAAAAACACACACAAACATTTTTTTTATATAAAGGAGAGTAAACAACCACCATGACTTGCTTACCATTATAAACGGTTCCTTCATGTCACTATGAAGTCCAAATACTAGGTCTTACTACTGGTTTGACCCATTTTATATGTGCAAATATAAGCACATGAATATATATTTTTAATAAGAATCACCTTATACAGCATTCTAAAATATTTTATGTAGACTTTAAATAGGCAGCAAAAGTAAATCTCTTATTTACCCTTGATAGTCTATGAAAATAAACTTAAGGAAACTGACTCACCTTTCTTTCAGTTAAGAAATAACACCTATCTACAATCAAGGCTCTAAGCAAGCTTCACGTTTTTCAGCTGAAAAGATCTGACAATTAGTAAACACCAAAATTATCAACCACCCACAGGCAAAATTGACCCAATAATTCTGTCCTTTGATGTTAACTCATTAACATCATTTTCAGGAGAGCTTTCATATAAGTTATCCAAAATATGCAGTATGACAAGCAATGGAATACCACAGAATTCTCTGGTAACAGTATAATCACATTAACACTATAATCATGTATTTTTCTTTTTATACTAAATGTTCAATTAATCATGTTTACAGGAAGGTGTTTTCTGGTTAAGTGATTTTCTGGATTACTAAGAGTTAAAAAAGAAGTTCTTGTGTATCAATTCCCCTTAGCCAGAAATGGTGAACAAATTAATCTTTCAGGATAGAGATGATTGCAATGCCTCTACCTCAATCAGGGATCAATAGTCTACAGAAAACAAGGTTAAAGGGTTTAGGTAACCTGTGTCCTGACAACCTAGAGGAGGTTTTGTTTTCCATATTTTGCCAACATATGCTCATTGAATCATGTTTTTCCTTATTAATAAAAAGTAAGTTAAGAAAAAAACAATAAAAAATAAATAAAAAA
This sequence comes from Eschrichtius robustus, assembly GCF_028021215.1. Lineage (NCBI taxonomy): Eukaryota > Metazoa > Chordata > Mammalia > Artiodactyla > Eschrichtiidae > Eschrichtius > Eschrichtius robustus. The sequence continues at coordinate 37,848,326 of NC_090825.1, forward strand.
CTATCTATGATACTTACATATGTAAAGATATGATACCTAGGTATATATAATAAATATATTTTTTTCTTCTCCTCCTCCTCCGTCTTTTTCTTTTGTTTTGAGAATTGACTTCCTCAGAGTATTTTTTTTCCTAAGGTGTTATTCACTTTTTTAAAGTCACACTTGCCTCTAGTGACAGAATGTCTGCCTGTGTTAATCCACAGTGCACCAGAAAGAACTTGGAGATTATCTTCCCCAGCATACAGGTGCTCTCCAGAGAAATGCAAATTTTCCCAGAGCTGATGTGTTCTTGAGTCCCTCAGTGTCTGAGCAGCCTGGGCTATGCAGAGCACCAAGGGAACCATGGCTTATAACCTCACATAGACACTTTCCTAAATGATGACTCCCATATCTCACGGAAGGATGATGGACCATCTCCACACCCGACAACACACCAACCCAACCAGGGTCTCTTTAGCCAACACCCCCTTTCATCAGTCGAAGTCAAATAAATTATTCAGCACTGTTTGGTCCCAGGCACATTCACTGAATTCTGCATAGTCTGTGTGGAAAATAAATAATATCTTGTAAACCAAACAGACTTTAGGTTAAAGGGCATCTTTAAAGCACCTATTTAATTATTTGAACCTAAATCTTGAAAATTGTTAATGCTATATCCTAGTTATCCAGGTCTTGAAGACAAAGAAGAAATATATCCTACACTGGAGCCACTTAAAGTTTCCCTCCATTCTCTAGCACCTATTGTCTCTAAAATTGTGGTGTTCATTCCTAGGCTGCCTTACAATGAGTAGAAAACTCTACACACTTAAAAATTATATTTCATTCTGATATCATGCCATGCATAGATGATATTCAATAAATGCTTTTTGGATGAACACTAGCACAAAACCACATTGTCATGCGCAGCTTTATGAGTAGAAAGGGACAAGAGCTTTCCTAGGTCACAGCGGATGTCTCAAAGTAGGGCTAATGTGCCAACTCATTTCCAGAGTTGAGATGCTAGTTCTTCTGTTTTGTCCAAAATGAGGAAGAGAAATGTAGAGCCAGGAACTATGCAGAATCAAACTCTTCAGCCACAGAATTTTAAACCCTCTATGACAAGCTAGAGCTTATTTTATATTCTGTAGAAATTATGCATAGGAAGATGATTTATTTTCCAGCGGTACATTAATTATCAAAGTATATGACAAACCTTTTTGTTGATTCTATCTGTTTATATTCAATCTTGGATAATTCAGTTCAGTCAATTGGACTAAAGAGTTAATTACCATATCAGTCTAAGGTCAAATGACCTAGAGTTGCCATAATTTTTAAAAGAGCACTTCAGTATAGACTGTTGCTTAAAACCTGTCTGAGAGGAGATAGCATATCCTGTCAGCAATCAGCATGCACAGAAAGTAAAGACAGAATTATGAATAGTGTGGCAGGTTGAAGGCAAAAGTTAATAGTCCCTTAAGTTCATAGTCTCAAAGTATGACAGCATCATTTCACTATTTGTTCTTCTGAGTTATCAGAAGAACAAAGAAACCCACATGCAAATGTATTATTATAAAACATCTCAGTATCCAACTTGAGTTGTACTCAGATTATTTAATCTTTTTAATTCTCTCTCTTTTCTAGCAGAAGAAATATAAAGAAACCTCAGCAAGTGTCCACTGGTTTTCCAAAGAGAAATGGATATGGATAGAATGATTTCCGTGAAACTAGGCAGAAGTGATTAAAGGGCTATCTCCTTTCCACGTGTAAGGGAATATATACTGTTTATAACATCCTGAATTCAAGGAACAAAACTGGACTAGTCATTGTTTACCTAACATAGAATTTTTTACTTTGTAATCAAGTGAAATTCACTTTGTTTGCTATACTTGCATTAAGAAAGAACTCAACAGTACCTTATTATGCAGTGGTCATTTCGCCACTAAAAGCCAGTATTTCCACATGTAGAAATAGTACTGCACTGTGACCTAGAAGTAGTTGATGCCATACAAAATTATCATAAATGCCAGTTAGCTTTGAATGGCCCCATGTTAGCTTTCTTCAAATAAATTTACATAAATATCATTTGATTTAGGAAAGTTTGAGGCCCATTAGATTTAAAATATCTTTGGGATAAGCCATTTTGAGGAAGGTTTTATGAGTGAAATACCATTCCAAAGGTACACCCTGATTCAGGCATGGTTCATTTTCTCCATACCTGATCCACTGAAGCAAAGACTGCTGGAAAAATACAGAAAACACGGTGTTTTGGTTCCAGTATAAAATCATGATTTCACAAGTTTAAATGGACATTTGGCGTAGCAACCCAGTATTTATCTTCCTGCAGTTCATTTTTCCCATTAATTCTTTATCTCATTTTCCACTATCCAATTTTTGCAAAATTTTCAATTTTCTTCCAATGTCCAATTTTTCTACTTCTTGGCATAAAACCTACATCTACATCCTTTATATCTTTCTTCCCTCTTGTCCAAAAAGAGAGTTCTCTAGCCTTTTATTTAAGGTCAGTCTTATGCTGAGGAATCCTGTTGTCTCCAGAAGTCTTTAAAAAAAGCTTATTATCAATTAGCCCTACTCTTTTTTTTTTTTTTTTTAATGTTGCAAGTACGTTTTAAGGGGATTTCACTGTTTCCCCCCCTGGCTTTTTTTTTTTTTTTTTTTTAATTATTAGCACCTTTAATTATTATTTATTTTATTTTTTTTTATTTTTTATTGGCTGTGTTGGGTCTTCGCCTCTGCGCGAGGGCTTCCTCCAGTCGCGGCAAGCGGGGGCCACCCTTCATTGCGGTGCGCGGGCCTCCCACCATCGTGGCCTCTCCCGTTGCGAAGCACAGGCTCCAGACGCGCAGGCTCAGTAGCCGTGGCTCACGGGCCCAGTTGCTCCACGGCACGCGGGATCCTCCCAGACCAGGGCTCGAACCCGTGTCCCCTGCACCAGCAGGCAGACTCCCAACCACTGCACCACCAGGGAAGCCCAGCCCTACTCTTAAATATAAAGTATCTCCTTCTCAATGGGATCCATTATACCAGTTAAAAAAGAATTTTTAAAAAACCCTCTTTTAGTTAATATCCCACTTCTCCATCTGTGACTCGATAATACCTATGCTCCATTTGATTTTCTCATAGAAGAATTTTCTCGGAGTGGCTACATATAACCTGTGTGTGAGTGTGTGTCTGTGCGTGTAGAGGAATTATTAATTCATTCCCTCCAACTTTTAAACGTATTGAATAAACCCCAAATCAGACTCTTCCTGAGGGCTTCTGGGTATGTGTATGTGTATACATACACACACACACATATACATATATTACTATATATTATATATAATATATACAATTTACTATATATTATATATAAATGCATATAATTTACTATACCTCTTTATATGCAATAAAATATAAAGTATGTGAAGTATATGGTGTGAGTTCTGATATCCCATTTCAATCTTCCCTATTCATCCGTGGCTCTGAAAACTGCCTCTGCCCTAAGCTTTAAGTTCTTGTCTCTTTTTAAGTACCCTATAGCATTCTTCTGCCATCAGAATTCTCTTTCCAGAATACTCACTTCCTGCTACAGGACCCTTATTATTGATTCATTCATCAACAAACATTTATTGAACCTCTATACTGTGCCAGGACTTGTTCTAAGTACAGCAGGTCCAGAGAGCTTCAAAGGGCTTAAAACCTCATGGAAGAGGTTACTAACAAACAAGAAAATAATTATGTAACATCACTTTATGCAGTTCGTAGTTTTTTTCTTATTAACCAAAGAATGTTTACATAGTGCTGTAGCTCTGAAATTTTAACCTGAGACTTTTGTGTTCTCTGAATGCTGGGATGATGATGGTAGAAAGAATCTCCTTCTTCTTAGAAATTAAACAAAAACCTTATCTTTACATGCAAAAAACCATGGTAGGCAACAGTATTAAATTTCCCTGAGCCAAGGTGGCCTGGAATGATACTGATTAATGGCATCAGTTACAATTTTAAATGGGTTACATTGGATAACAGAGAATAGAAGCAACAAATGAATGTTTTTCAACAAGACAGTCTGGGCTGACTTCCCCTAAGACATTGAAATAGGTGACCCTAAGAAAGGAAAAGGATCATAGCACCTCTTGGCCTGTAGGACACTCCTCTAAGCAAATTTCTTCCTGTTCCTAGGGGTGGGGTGGGTTAGGTGTTTTCTCCCTTTGATACAAAAATATTGGTTACAATAGTTTGTAGTTTTGTAGCCAAAAAAGAAGGTGGTTGCCTTCACTTTTCACCTCTAATGAGTCCTTAAGAGAGAGATTAAAAGAATAAAAACAGGCCTAATATAAGTTCTAAACTTTCTGCTATTTTCCATCACTAATGGAGTTCTGGGATTAAAGATGAGGCCAAATTAGCCACTGAATATTCTGAATCCTTAATTATGAGTAACTCAGACTACTGACGTCAAATTCAGTGTTAGGAACGTGCTATGAATTAACCACAGAAGTGGGGAAAATACAAAAAAATAAACTTAGTTTTTTCTTTTATTGATTATCCACCCTAGTTTTGATTATTGAAGATCAGAAATGCAAAAGCAGATATGAGTTCAACCCATATAAAGGTAAGTCCATGTCCCATATGCAAATCAGTTTTCTAAAGTTTTACTGAAGGTATTCACCACAAAAGATTACATGAACTTGGTAAACACATACACAGTATTTCAAAAAAGAGCTAGAGTGTTTCTTGGTGCTTTTAGTCAATTCAGGAAAAGGAGGAGAATGTTGGCTTTGGAATGGGGAAGCCATGATCCCTGGATACCTGGTAAAATTGTTTACAATCATTGGCCCCAAAATTAAAGGATGAGAATTTCAGAAGATATGACAACAATAAAATGAGAATTTCAGAACATATGATAACAATAAAATGTATTTCTATAAATCCAAAAATAGTTTCAGTGCAGTGACTATTTCTATTGTTTGAAAATATGACTTCATTAATTCTAATGATTTCTAAAATTATATTCACCAGCAAATATAGCATTTGAATTGCCTGGATTCAAAGGGAGAAAGAAGTTCTCAAATTTGTTCATGATATAGCTATCAAAATATTTGTAGAATGCTTATGAATGTAATGGCCTCAAGCTCTTCTACTTTGTGCAATTTCTAAGCCAAAATCTTGGCTAAATGTGTGAAATCATTGAACTATATCTGAGTTTCATGCACTGATGCTTGCATTCCGTTACATTACAAAAAAGGCTTTAAGAAATGGGAAGGATTAATAAAGTCAGTTATGTTTAAATTAAATATGATGTATAGCTCTGTAATATGTATATTCATGATCTCCACTTTAGAAACAAAGGGCAAGCTTAAAACTTGCATCTTACTCACATGAAACAATTTTTATGGCCGAATTAGTAATTTCTTGTCTCTAAATGCGTATAGTTATTATCTCCAAGATGTTTTCTTCCTGGAATTCCAAAGCAGTATTTTGCACATTCACTGGGAATTTAAGTCAAGGATAACACAGTAGAGCTTCATCTAGGCAGCAAAAGGTCAGAGTAATTCCAATCCCAGCTACTAACACTCTTGAATTTAAAATGTCCCCAAGACATTGTTGTTGTGATGGTTGTTATTTTAAACTTGGGCTGAATTTTTATGTCCATCACTACATAAATGAACAAATTTCTTATATACCAGGTTTATATACCAGGTTTCTGGAGACATGAAAGGGAAAAAGAAGCGAGAGAGGGTGAAAAATAGTTAAAGGGTAAAAAAACAAATGAATATCTCTTTTTCCTTTTCAAAATGTGTGAATATATACTCACACACAGTCACACAAATATATCCATCTATACACTCATACATACATATCACATACACATTGATTTATTCAATATCCTTCTAATAATATGATCTTTACAGTACAGAGGGGTGATGAGCAAAAATATATGACTTAGAGCAAATACTCCTATTTTCTCTCTTGAACTCATCTTCTTAGGGCTCTATGCTTACTTACCTGACTCATGTTTTCTGCTCCACCATGCAAACCCCTCAATTCATTGGGAAGAAATTCGTTTACAACCTCGAATTTGTTGAACATTCTCTCTACCCTCTAACAGTTTAGTTCCCATCATAGAAATCTCTTAAATGGTGACAGAGAGGCTCATATTATCAAGCATAATTTCATATCAGCCAGATATGTAAATCAGAAGACAAAATATCATTATTTCACACTATCCAAACCCTGCCCCTTGCTAAGTAATACCACACTATAGAACAAAGTCATACTACGTATAATAGCTTCAATTTTTGAGGATGACCTGTGTCAGGCACGTCATCATTATCTACCACTGCTTTGTTGGAAAAATGTTATTATTCACATTTTACATACAAAACATAAAGGTTAATTACTTGATCCTGATCCTGACTCAAACTTTAACCCTGATGTCAGGGTAAGTAAACCCATTTTTGAGCTGAAATTTTAATTTTGTTGAGTCTTACTCTACAACCCTTGTCTTTCCCAGTATTACATGTCCTACATTTTTTGATGCATCAGCTACTAGCTTTTAATTGTCAGGTACATTTAAGGGGAGAATAATAATACAGAAATCCTAATACAGAGCATTTTGACTGTGTCTAAAATAGAAAGAGCATATGTATGCCTTAACTGTCTGGTCACACTGAGATGAATTATAACAATAACTTAAGTATTTAAACTAGAGGCACTGCACAGTTTTCCTCTGTATCTCCCAGTCACCAGATCATTCATACTTTCCCACAATCAAGGAATAAGAAGTTTTAGTTAATTGACCATGCACTGGGGCCTGATACTAAATTCTATGAGATCTTGTTTAAGCCTGGTTCCAACAACGTGTCAGGAATCATAAAATGCCATTTTTGTTGACAATCCACTTATTTCATTTATGTTGAAGGTCACCAGAATTTTGTTTTTCTCATAAATGTTTTTATCACAAAAAAAAATCTCCAATGACACTTACATTCTAGCTTTAATTTTTGAGATAAATTTGCCACTGGAGCGATGGCACATTGACAGCTCCAGTGACTGAAAATGTCTGAAAATCTCAAAGAGTATACAGACCGAAGGTTCAGCAATACACTCATGAAGCAGCAATGCCTCCATATCTAGTTGAATCCATTTTGTAATTCCAGAAATTATTGACCAAGATTTCTATCTAAGTTTGAAAAGATATACTAAATTTGTTGATTGCATAATTTCACATTTTTGTCTAAGGTTTCAGGCCCTAAAACCAAGGGAAAAAGAGGTTATTTAATTAAAACTCAACCACAGTGAGTCAATGTAGCTTGGATCCATTCTCTGTATGTACCACGTTTTTTTTTGTTTTGTTTTTGTTTTTTTATTAAAGAATTGCAACTAAGGCACTAATGTTTGGGTGAATGGGTGGAATAAGGGGATAGAGAAGCAATTTATATAAATAGTTATCTTCTTTGAAATAGAAGGAAATAGAGGGCCCAATGTTTATTTTGTTTTCGAGAAGTAAGTAAAGTAAGTAATCAGGATTTTCCCCATACAATTTCTATTATTATATATTCTTACATTTGGCCCCCATTTAATAGTGTTTACTATGTACATAAAATATACATAAAATATTCTGTGTATATTGATAATAAATGTACAACCACCCTATAAAGTAGGTTTTATTATCTTTATTTTACAGATTAGAAAATCATGAGTGATTATACTAGTTGCCCAAGTTCATTCTGCTAATGAATGTTGGAATTAGTATTAGAACCTCAAAATGATTTGTTATCTTCACTATACAACAGAACACAAAGGGACATAAGGGAACTTTGAGGGGTAATGGGTATGTAATTTTTGTATGTACAACCACCCTATAAAGTAGGTTTTATTATCTTTATTTTACAGATTAGAAAATCATGAGTGATTATACTAGTTGCCCAAGTTCATTCTGCTAATGAATGTTGGAATTAGTATTAGAACCTCAAAATGATTTGTTATCTTCACTATACAACAGAACACAAAGGGACATAAGGGAACTTTGAGGGGTAATGGGTATGTAATTTTTGTTATGGTGAAAATTCTATGTGTGTACACACAGGTCCAAATTGTTCATCAAACTGTTTTCTTTAAATATGTGAAGTTTACTGCATTAAATTATGCCTCAATAAAATTATTTTTAAGTTCAAAAGCACGCATTTTATGAAAGGAAGAAGAGGCTGAAAATTGGCAAAAACCATCATACCACTAAAAAAGATAAAAGTAACAGCTAAGTTATGTAGTAAGTTGAAAAGATAGGAATCTGGATCCCTGTTGATAGTATTCAGCTGATCCTAACTCCAGACTTCTGTAGTGGAAGAAAAATAAATAACGAATGACTAATTATTTAAGCAACTGTTAGTTGGCTTTTCTGTTACATGCAGCTGGATGCAATCCTGACTGATAAAATGTTAAGGTATAATGGATGGAGCTATGCTTAGATATGACAAGATAGAATCAATAGAATCAATTTGTTTCAGAAATATGGGCCAATAAACAAAAACAAATTGGAAAAATAAATATAGCAGAGCAGCGCAAGGGAAAGATAAATGATACCAGGAGCCAAAGAGGATTAATAGTTATATTTTGAGATAGTTCAGTCCCCTGAAAAGTCTACGTATTTGGGTTTAGCAAGTGATAAATGGGAGGCAAGGAGCTAGAACTGAAAAAATTATAGCCAGGCAGGATATAGAAGAGTAGGGGATGGCCAGGAATGGGAACTGCACTCAAATAGAACCCAAAAGCTGGTCATCAAGGCAAAGTAGGGGTTCTGTATAAGAACGCTGGTGAGCTTAAAAGCATCACCAGTCCTTAACAAAGATGGTTAAGCCAAATTAAGGACATGAACAGAGTGCAGGAATTGAAAAAGATCTGGTAAGAGACATGTCAGAAGACTGAGTCTAGATAAATATTAGGAACTGGAAGTAGCAATTAAGATCAGAGATAATTTTATCAAGAGAAACAACATAAGACAACCAAGCCAGGAAAGCTTCATTTTTAAAGCAGAATGCATCCGAAATGTTTATTAATTTTGAATAACAGCTGAAAGAGATGGTATATGTGGATATGAATGCAAACAAATTGCATAACACAGATTCTGATAGTATAGGATATGAAAAAAGAAAAAAATTTACTAATCGTGCTTTATAATTTGTGCAACTGTTTTTTTACAACCCTTTATAAATGTTGCCTTTTATATAGGAATAGTAAATTAGTGAAGACATATAAAAGTTGCCAATTCTTCTTTTTTTTTTTTTTAAACATCTTTATTGGAGTATAATTGCTTTACAATGGTGTGTTAGCTTCTGCTTTATAACAAAGTGAATCAGTTATACATATACATATGTTCCCATATCTCTTCCCTCTTGCATCTCCCTCCCTCCCACCCTCCCTATCCCACCCCTCTAGGTGGTCACAAAGCACCGAGCTGATCTCCCTGTGCTATGTGGCTGCTTCCCACTAGCTATCTATTTTACATTTGGTAGTGTATATATGTACATGACACTCTCTCACCCTGTCACATCTCACCCCTCCCCCTCCCCATATCCTCAAGTCCATTCTCTAGTAGGTCTGTGTCTTTATTCCTGTCTTGCCGCTAGGTTCTTCAGGACGTTTTTTTTTTTTTTCCCTTAGATTCCATATATATGTGTTAGCATACTGTATTTGTTTTCCTCTTTCTGACTTATTTCACTCTGTATGACAGACTCTAACTCCATCCACCTCACTACAAATACCTCCATTTCATTTCTTTTTATGGCTGAGTAATATCCCATTGTATATGTGTGCTACATCTTCTTTATCCATTCATCCGATGATGGACACTTAAGTTGCTTCCATGTCCTGGCTATTGTAAATAGAGCTGCAATGAACATTTTGGTACAGGACTCTTTTTGAATTATGGTTTTCTCAGGGTATATGCCCAGTAGTGGGATTGCTGGGTCATATGGTAGTTCTATTTTTAGATTTTAAGGAACCTCCATACTGTTCTCCATAGTGGCTGTATCAATTTACATTCCCACCAACAGTGCAAGAGTGTTCCCTTTTCTCCACACCCTCTCCAGCATTTATTGTTTCTAGATTTTTTGATGATGGCCATTCTGACCGGTGTGAGATGATACCTCATTGTAGTTTTGATTTGCATTTCTGTAAAGATTAATGATGTTGAGCATTCTTTCATGTGTCTGTTGGCCATCTGTATATCTTCTTTGGAGAAATGTCTATTTAGGTCTTCTGCCCATTTTTGGATTGGGTTGTTCGTTTTTTTGTTATTGAGCTGCATGAGCTGCTTGTAAATCTTGGAGATTAATCCTTTGTCAGTTGCTTAATTTGCAAATATTTTCTCCCATTCTGATGGTTGTCTTTTGGTCTTGTTTATGGTTTCCTTTGCTGTGCAAAAGCTTTTAAGTTTCATTAGGTCCCATTTGTTTATTTGTGTTTTTATTTCCATTTCTCTAGGGGCTGGGTCAAAAAGGATCTTGCTGTGATTTATGTCATAGAGTGTTCTGCCTATGTTTTCCCCTAAGAGTTTGATAGTGTCCGGCCTTACACTTAGGTCTTTAATCCATTTTGAGTTTATTTTTGTGTATGGTGTCAGGGAGTGTTCTAATTTCATACTTTTACATGTACCTGTCCAGTTTTCCCAGCACCACTTATTGGAGAGGCTGTCTTTTCTCCACTGTATATGCTTGCCTCCTTTATCAAAGATAAGGTGACCATATGTGCGTGGGTTTATCTCTGGGCTTTCTATCCTGTTCCATTGATCTATATTTCTGTTTTTGTGCCAGTACCAAACTGTCTTGATTACTGTAGCTTTGGAATATAGTCTGAAGTCAGGGAGCCTGATTCCTCCAGCTCCATTTTTTGTTCTCAAGACTGCTTTGGCTATTCGGGGTCTTTTGTGTCTCCATACAAATTGTGAAATTTTTTGTTCTAGTTCTGTGAAAAATGCCAGTGGTAGTTTGATAGGGATTGCATTGAATCTGTAGATTGCTTTGGGAAGTAGAGTCATTTTCACAATGTTGATTCTTCCAATCCAAGAACATGGTATATCTCTCCATCTGTTGGTATCATCTTTAATTTCTTTCATCAGTGTCTTATAATTTTCTGCATACAGGTCTTTTGTCTCCTTAGGTAGGTTTATTCCTAGATATTTTATTCTTTTTGTTGCAATGGCAAACGGGAGTGTTTCCTTAATTTCTCTTTCAGACTTCTCATCATTAGTGTATAGGAATGCAAGAGATTTCTGTGCATTAATTTTGTATCCTGCAACTTTACCACATTCATTGATTAGCTCTAGTAGTTTTCTGGTGGCAGTTTTAGGATTCAATATGTATAGTATCATGTCATCTGCAAACAGTGACAGCTTTACTTCTTCTTTTCCGATTTGGATTCCTTTTATTTCTTTTTCTTCTCTGATTGCTGTGGTTAACACTTCCAAAACTATGTTGAATAATAGTGGTGAGAGTGGGCAACCTTGTCTTGTTCCTGATCTTAGTGGAAATGGTTTCAGTTTTTCACCATTGAGGACAATATTGGCTGTGGGTTTGTCATATATGGCCTTTATTATGTTGAGGAAAGTTCCCTCTATGCCTACTTTCTGCAGGGCTTTTATCATAAATGGGTGTTGAATTTTGTCGAAAGCTTTCTCTGCATCTATTGAGATGATCATATGGTTTTTCTCCTTCAATTTGTTAATATGATGTATCACGTTGATTGATTTGCGTATATTGAAGAATCCTTGCATTCCTGGAATAAACAACACTTGATCATGGTGTATGATCCTTTTAATATGCTGTTGGATTCTGTTTGCTAGTATTTTGTTGAGGATTTTTGCATCTATGTTCATCAGTGATATTGGCCTGTAGCTTTCTTTCTTTGTGACATCTTTGTCTGGTTTTGGTATCAGGGTGATGGTGGCCTCGTAGAATGAGTTGGGAAGTGTTCCTACCTCTGCAATATTTTGGAAGAGTTTGAGAAGGATAGGTGTTAGCTCTTCTCTAAATGTTTGATAGAATTCGCCTGTGAAGCCATCTGGTCCTGGGCTTTTGTTTGTTGGAAGATTTTTGATCACAGTTTCAATTTCAGTGCTTGTGATTGGTCTGTTCCCCATAAGGTTAACAGCTGATCTTTCAGCAGAAACTCTGCAAGCCAGAAGGGAGTGGCAGGATATACTTAAAGTGATGAAGGAGAAAAACCTACAACCAAGGTTACTCTACCCAGCAAGGATCTCATTCAGATTTGATGGAGAAATTAAAACCTTTACAGACAAGCAAAAGCTGAGAGAGTTCAGCATCACAAAACCAGCTTTACAACAAATGCTAAAGGAACTTCTCTAGGCAAGAAACACAAGAGAAGGAAAACACCTACAATAACAAACCCAAAATATTTAAGAAAATGGGAATAGGAACATACATTTCGCTAATTACCTTAAATGTAAATGGATTAAATGCTCCCACCAAAAGACACAGACTGGCTGAATGGATACAAAAACAAGACCCATATATATGCTGTCTACAAGAGACCCACTTCAGACCTAGAGACACATACAGACTGAAAGTGAGGGGATGGAAAAAGATATTCCATGCAAATGGAAATCAAAAGAAAGCTGGAGTAGCAATTCTCATATCAGACAAAATAGACTTTAAAATAAAGACTATTACAAGAGACAAAGAAGGACACTATATAATGATCAAGGGATCGATCCAAGAGGAAGGTATAACAATTGTAAATATTTATGCACCCAACATAGGAGCACCTCAATACATAAGGCAAATGTTAACAGCCATAAAAGGGGAAATCGACAGTAACACAATCATAGTAGGGGACTTTAACACCCCACTTTCACCAATGGACAGATCATCCAAAATGAAAATAAATAAGGAAACACAAGCTTTAAATGATACATTAAACAGGATGGACTTAATTGATATTTGTAGGACATTCCACCCAAAAACAACAGAATACACATTTTTCTCAAGTGCTCATGGAACATTCTCCAGGATAGATCATATCTTGGGTCACAAATCAAGCCTTGGTAAATTTAAGAAAATTGAAATCGTATCAAGTATCTTTTCCGACCACAACGCTATGAGACTAGATATCAATTACAGGAAAAGATCTGTAAAAAATACAAACACATGGAGGCTACACAATACACTACTTAATAACGAAGTGATCACTGAAGAAATCAAAGGGGAAATCAAAAAATACCTAGAAACAAATGACAATGGAGACACGATGACCCAAAACCTATGGGATGCAGCAAAAGCAGTTCTAAGAGGGAAGTTTATAGCAATACAAGCCCACATCAAGAAACAGGAAACATCTCGAATAAACAACCTAACCTTGCACCTAAAGCAATTAGAGAAAGAAGAGCAAAAAAACCCCAAAGCTAGCAGAAGGAAAGAAATCATAAAGATCAGATCAGAAATAAATGAAAAAGAAATGAAGGAGGGGGGATTAACCAAGATGGCGGACTAGAAGGACGTGCTCTCACTCCCTCTTGCGAGAGAACCAGAATCACAATTGGCTGCTGGACAATCATCGACAGGAAGACACTGGAACTCACCACGGAGGATACCCCACATCCAAGGACAGAGGAGAAGCCACAGTGAGATGGTAGGAGGGGCGCAATCAGAGTAAAATCAAATCCCATAACTGCTGGGTGGGTGACTCACAGACTGGCGAACACTTATACCACAGAAGTCCACCCACTGGAGTGAAGCTTCTGAGCCCCACGTCAGGCTTCCCAACCTGGGGGTCTGGCAACGGGAGGAGGAATTCCTAGAGAATCAGACTTTGAAGCCTAGTGGGAATTGATTGCAGGACGTTGACAGGACTGGGGAAACAGAGACCCCACTCTTGGAGGGCACACAGAAAGTAGTGCGTGCATCGGGACCCAGAGGAAGGAGCAGTGATCCTGGGGGAGACTGAACCAGACCTACGTGCTGGTGTTGGGGGGGTCTCCTGCAGAGGCGGGAGGTGGCTCTGTTTCACCGTGGGGACAAGGACACTGGCAGCGGAGGTTCTGGGAAGTGCTCCTTGGTGTGAGCCCTCCCAGAGTCTGCCATTAACCCCACCAAAGAGCCCAGGTAGGCTCCAGTGTTGGGTTGCCTCAGGCAAAACAACCAACAGGGAGGGAACCCAGCCCCACCCATCAACAGTCAAGTGGATTAAAGTGTTACAGAGCTCTGCCCGCCACAGCAACAGTCAGCTCTACCCACCACCAGAGCCTCCCATCAAGCCTCTTAGATAGCCTCAACCAGCAGAGGACACACAGCAGAAGCAAGAAAAACTACAATCCTGCAGCCTGTGGACCAAAACCCACAGTTACAGAAAGATAGACAAGATGAAAAGGCAGAGGGCTATATATCAGATGAAGGAACAAGAAAAAACCCCAGAAAAACAACTAAATGAAGTGGAGATAGGCAACCTTCCAGAAAAAGAATTCAGAATAATGATAGTGAAGATGATCCAGGACCTCGGAATAAGAATGGAGGCAAAGATTGAGAAGATGCAAGAAATGAGTAACAAAGACCTAGAAGAATTAAAGAACAAACAAACAGAGATGACCAATACAATAACTGAAATGAAAACTACACTAGAAGGAATCAATAGCAGAATAACTGAGGCAGAAGAACGGATAAGTGACCTGGAAGACAGAATGGTGGAATTCACTGCTGCGGAACAGACTAAAGAAAAAAGAATGAAAAGAAATGAGGACAGCTTAAGAGACCTCTGGGACAACATTAAACGCAACAACATTCGCATTATAGGGGTCCCAGAAGGAGAAGAGAGAGAGAAAGGGCCAGAGAAAATATTTGAAGAGATTATAGTCGAAAACTTCCCTAACATGGGAAAGGAAATAGCCACCCAAGTCCAGGAAGCGCAGCGAGTCCCATACAGGATAAACCCAAGGAGAAACACGCCGAGACACATAGTAACCAAATTGGCAAAAATTAAAGACAAAGAAAAATTATTGAAAGCAGCAAGGGAAAAAACGACAAATAACATACAAGGGAACTCCCATAAGGTTAACAGCTGATTTCTCAGCAGAAACTCTACAAGCCAGAAGGGAGTGGCATGATATACTTAAAGTGATGAAAGGGAAGAACCTACAACCAAGATTACTCTACCCGGCAAGGATCTCATTCAGATTCCATGGAGAAATCAAAAGCTTTACAGACAAGCAAAAGCTAAGAGAATTCAGCACCACCAAACCAGCACTACAACAAATGCTAAAGGAACTTCTCTAAGTGGGAAACACAAGAGAAGAAAAGGACCTACAAAAACAAACCCAAAACAATTAAGAAAATGGTCATAGGAACATACATATCGATAATTACCTTAAACGTGAATGGATTAAATGCTCCAACCAAAAGACCCAGGCTTGCTGAATGGATACAAAAACAAGACCCATATATATGCTGTCTACAAGAGACCCACTTTAGACCTAGGGACACATACAGACTGAAAGTGAGGGGATGGAAAAAGATATTCCATGCAAATGGAAATCAAAAGAAAGCTGGAGTAGCTATACTCATATCAGATAAAATAGACTTTAAAGTAAAGAATGTTACAAGAGACAAAGAAGGACACTACATAATGATCAAGGGATCAATCCAAGAAGAAGATATAACAATTATAAATATATATGCACCCAACATAGGAGCACCTCAATACATAAGGCAACTGCTAACAGCCATAAAAGAGGAAATCGACAGTAACACAATAATAGTGGGGGACTTTAACACCTCACTTACACCAATAGACAGATCATCCAAAATGAAAATAAATAAGGAAACAGAAGCTTTAAATGACACAATAGACCAGATAGATTTAATTGATATTTATAGGACATTCCATACAAAAACAGCAGATTACACGTTCTTCTCAAGTGCGCACGGAACATTCTCCAGGATAGATCACATCTTGGGTCACAAATCAAGCCTCAGTAAATTTAAGAAAATTGAAATCATATCAAGCATCTTTTCTGACCAGAATGCTATGAGATTAGAAATGAATTACAGGGAAAACAACGTAAAAAAGACAAACACATGGAGGGTAAACAATACATTACTAAATAACCAAGAGATCACTGAAGAAATCAAAGAAGAAATCAAAAAATACCTAGAGACAAATGACAATGAAAACACGACGACCCAAAACCTATGGGATGCAGCAAAAGCAGTTCTAAGAGGGAAGTTTATAGCTATACAAGCCTACCTAAAGAAACAAGAAAGATCTCAAGTAAACAATCTAACCTTACACCTAAAGAAACTAGAGAAAGAAGAACAAACAAAACCCAAAGTTAGCAGAAGGAAAGAAATCATAAAGATCAGAGCAGAAATAAATGATATAGAAACAAAGAAAACAATAGCAAAGACCAATAAAACTAAAAGCTGGTTCTTTGAGAAGATAAACAAAATTGATAAGCCATTAGCCAGACTCATCAAGAAAAAGAGGGAGAGGACTCAAATCAATAAAATCAGAAATGAAAAAGGAGAAGTTACAGCAGACACTGCAGAAATACAAAGCATCCTAAGAGACTACTACAGGCAACTTTATGCCAATAAAATGGACAACCTGGAAGAAATGGACAAATTCTTAGAAAGGTATAACCTTCCAAGACTGAACCAGGAAGAAACAGAAAATATGAACAGACCAATCAGAAGCAATGAAATTGAAACTGTGATTAAAAATCTTCCAACAAACAAAAGTCCAGGACCAGATGGCTTCACAGGTGAATTCTATCAAACATTTAGAGAAGAGCTAACACCTATCCTTCTCGAACTCTTCCAAACAATTGCAGAGGAAGGAACACTCCCAAACTCATTCTATGAGGCCACCATCACCCTGATACCAAAACCAAACAAAGACACTACAAAGAAAGAAAATTACAGACCGATATCACTGATGAATATAGATGCAAAAATCCTCAACAAAATACTAGCAAACAGAATCCAACAACACATTACAAGGATCATACACCACAATCAAGTGGGATTTATCCCAGGGATGCAAGGATTCTTCAATATACGCAAATCAATCAATGTGATACACCATATTAACAAATTGAAGAAGAAAAACCATATGATCATCTCAATAGATGCAGAAAAAGCTTTTGACAAAATTCAACACCCATTTATGATAAAAACTCTCCAGAAAGTGGGCATAGAGGGAACCTACCTCAACATAATAAAGGCCATATATGACAAACCCACAGCAAACATCATTCTCAATGGTGAAAAACTGAAAGCATTTCCTCTAAGATCAGGAACGAGACAAGGATGTCCACTCTCACCACTATTATTCAACATAGTTCTGGAAGTCTTAGCCACGGCAATCAGAGAAGAAAAAGAAATAAAAGGAATACAAATTGGAAAAGAAGAAGTAAAAGTGTCACTGTTTGCAGATGACATGATACTATACATAGAGAATCCTAAAACTGCCACCAGAAAACTGCTAGAGCTAATTAATGAATATGGTAAAGTTGCAGGATACAAAATTAATGCACAGAAATCTCTTGCATTCCTATACACTAATGATGAAAAATCTGAAAGAGAAATTATGGAAACACTCCCATTTACCATTGCAACAAAAAGAATAAAATACCTAGGAATAAACCTCCCTAGGGAGACAAAAGACCTGTATGCAGAAAACTATAAGACACTGATGAAAGAAATTAAAGATGATACCAACAGATGGAGAGATATACCATGTTCTTGGATTGGAAGAATCAACATTGTGAAAATGACTATACTACCCAAAGCAATCTACAGATTCAATGCAATCCCTATCAAATTACCAATGGCATTTTTTACGGAACTAGAACAAATCATCTTAAAATTTGTATGGAGACACAAAAGACCCCGAATAGCCAAAGCAGTCTTGAGGGAAAAAAACGGAGCTGGAGGAATCAGACTCCCTGACTTCAGACTATACTACAAAGCTACGGTAATCAAGACAATATGGTACTGGCACAAAAACAGAAACATAGATCAATGGAACAAGATAGAAAGCCCAGAGATAAACCCACGCACCTATGGTCAACTAATCTATGACAAAGGAGGCAAAGATATACAATGGAGAAAAGACAGTCTCTTCAATAAGTGGTGCTGGGAAAACTGGACAGCTACATGTAAAAGAATGAAATTAGAATACTCCCTAACACCATACACAGAAATAAACTCAAAATGGATTCGAGACCTAAATGTAAGACTGCACACTATAAAACTCTTAGAGGAAAACATAGGAAGAACACTCTTTGACATAAATCACAGGAAGATCTTTTTTGATCCACCTCCTAGAGTAATGGAAATAAAAACAAAAATGAACAAATGGGACCTAATGAAACGTCAAAGCTTTTGCACAGCAAAGGAAACCATAAACAAGACGAAAAGACAACCCTCAGAATGGGAGAAAATATTTGCAAATGAATCAACGGACAAAGGATTACTCTCCAAAATATATAAACAGCTCATTCAGCTCAATATTAAAGAAACAAACACCCCAATCCAAAAATGGGCAGAAGACCTAAACAGACATTTCTCCAAAGAAGACATACAGATGGCCACGAAGCACATGAAAAGATGCTCAACTTCACTAATTATTAGAGAAATGCAAATCAAAACTACTATGAGGTATCACCTCACACCAGTTAGAATGGGCATCATCAGAAAATCTACAAACAACAAATGCTGGAGAGGGTGTGGAGAAAAGGGAACCCTCTTGCACTGTTGGTGGGAATGTAAATTGATACAACCACTATGGAGAACAATATGGAGGTTCCTTAAAAAACTAAAAATAGAATTACCATATGACCCAGCAATCCCACTACTGGGCATATACCCAGAGAAAACCGTAATTCAAAAAGACACATGCACCCGAATGTTCATTGCAGCACTATTTACAATAGCCAGGTCATGGAAGCAACCTAAATGCCCATCAACAGACGAATGGATAAAGAAGTTGTGGTACATATATACAATGGAATATTACTCAGCCATAAAAAGGAACGAAATTGAGTCATTTGTTGAGACGTGGATGGATCTAGAGACTGTCATACAGAGTGAAGTAAGTCAGAAAGAGAAAAACAAATATCGTATATTAACGCATGTATGTGGAACCTAGAAAAATGGTACAGATGAGCCAGTTTGCAGGGCAGAGGTTGAGACACAGATGTAGAGAACGGACATATGGACACCAAGGGGGGAAAACTGCGGTGGGGTGGGGATGGTGTTGTGCTGAATTGGGCGATTGGGATTGACATGTATACACTGATGTGTATAAAATTGATGCCTAATAAGAACCTGCAGTATAAAAAAACAAACAAACAAAACAACTAATACTAAACTTTCATTGGGTTATTTGTATGGAAATATGTTAGTATAAATGTTTCAGACATTACATGAAATTTCTAAAAATCTGATATGTTCTGGTATAATGTTATAAGTCATAATCCTAGTTATTACCTTAAAATGTATATCTCAGAAATAACTAATTTTCTTGTCAACTGCATTATTATGAACTTTCATCAAATTTTTAACTGTGGTCATTTTTAAGTCTTTTGTCATTTACAGACAGTTCTGTGTGTACTCTGATGCTTTTGCAAATCTGTTCCTATAAAAGGGTTTCATCTTTAAGAAATTCATGGAAAAGACTCTGACAAGTACAGGTTTCTGGTAACTGACTGTACTGCTGAACTGAATGAATAAGCATTTTCAGAACTCTAATGAAAAACTGATGAACTCATAAAAGTGCTAACAAAAGATCAAGATGAAAAAAAAAATTAATTACATGGGACTGAGTAAACTGATGAGGATGAGTATAATTTTTGTGACTTTCTGTCTGAATTAAAAAAAAAAAAATCCAACAAGGACTCAGAGGCAAAGAATATACAAATCAATTTTCACTGCAAAGTAAAGGAGCTGTTACAGCGGAGGATTACTGGACTGAATGTCAATATTATGACATAGTATGAGTGTGTTTCATGTTTGGTAATTGCAATCATTGTTGCTTTTGTTGTGGTCATCCATGTACAATGCTTGGTGTCAGTCTATTTATCTCTTGTAAAAATAAAATACAGTGTGTGTGTGTGAAAAAAAAAAAAGAAATGAAGGAAACAATAGCAAAAACCAATGAAACTAAAAGCTGGTTCTTCGAGAAGATAAACAAAATTGATAAACCATTAGCCAGACTCATCAAGAGAAAAAGGGAGAAGACTCAAATCAATAGAATTAGAAATGAAAAAGGAGAAGTAACCACTGACACTGCAGAAATACAAACGATCATGAGAGATTACTACAAGCAACTCTATGCCAATAAAATGGACAACCTGGAAGAAATGGACAGAGTCTTAGAAATGCACAACCTGCTGAGACTGAACCAGGAAGAAATAGAAAATATGAACAATTCTTCCTCTTTAAAGTAGAATTTAATTAATTAGTTAACTAATTAAATGTAATTAATTTCCATTCTTCATTTCACCTTAGCAGTGTAAATTTAGCAAAAATAATTTGAGGCTGTTGTTTTACCCATTGTCTTAAATATGGTATAACTGAATTCATAGGAAATTAATCTAGATCAAAGACAAAGTAACCTAACAGAAGTATTCAAGTTACAATCATAACTGTTAGTAAGTATATGGATGTATGGGAGAAACCATCTTATCCAATGAGATCAAAATTCATCAGTTGGTTCATTAAAAAAGACAATTCAAGTGAGGAATCATAAAATAAATTTTGCTATATTGTGGAGTTATTTTCAACCAATAAACAACTTCAATGTTTCTATGAGATGTTGAGTAGCAGGTTGATAAATGGATACCTCTCCTCCAGGGTTCAATACCACGATATTTTTGTTAACTGAAATTTCTAATTTTCAAACCAGCTAATAAATGTTGTGTTAATAACTGTAGGGCCAACATTTTTTTCTTTAGACATGGATCTGCTGACTGAAGTAACCTATAAGGAGCTATCTACAATTGATTTCAAGTTTTGTTTTCTTTAAAGTGAAATGAAGATCTACCCTAAAACCACTGAAAAGCAATCTAACTGCAGAGTCTTTTTTAGAGATTAATGATTTTTCCACCCACACCTAATTTAATAGTATTTTTAAAGCAACTCACCTTCATCAGGTTTTTTCCAAATTATTCCACAAAGTTTTCAAAGAAATGGTTTTCTCTTTTACTTATCTTCTTGTTATATGTTTATATAATACTTGTTTAAATTATGTAATTGCATAAGGAAATCAACATAAACTGCTCTGGGAAAAAAACCACAACTAGCCTTAAGGCTAATGAACATTAAGTATGTCTTTGGGGTCATGCAGAAATACTGAACATTCTTCCTGGATTTGGAGAATTTCCCACATTCTGAGTTAGGCGTCCCTGAAACAGAAGCTAGAATTTTTCTTGGTCATACCCCCTTGCAGTTAAGATGTGGGCACATTAGAAAGGAGGTAAATTACCTATATTCTCTTTCTGTGGAGAAACAGTGGGTACAAGGATTGATTTTCTAATGGGTATAGTGGTGAAGATTTCCAACAGCAGTGACAGAGATTCTGATATGAGGTTGCCAGTTCCAAACACTGACTGTCGGTAGTTCCAGTGTGCCTGACTGCATTGCCTCCAAGCAGTGACCCTAGGAACTGATGCATTGTTTTGGCCATGCCTCTCCCCATGAAACAAGGGGTCCAAAGGACAAAAAGGAAGTACCCACCTAAAGCATGTGCTTCTGGAACATATTGTGGCAACTCAAAACCCCAACATTTCCTGGCCAAAGGGCCTTTTGTCAGTCCTTTTCAAGTTTCCTGCTGGGTCAGTCCTCCTGAAGGCTAAGTGTACCATAGCTATGTATCTCTAGGCCACAAGAGGCTTACCATGGACTGGGGTGTCCACACAAATGTCCATGAGGCCCCTCTTGGGTGAGAAGGAGTCAGGCGTGTAAAGAGAATGGAGGTCATGGCCAGAGTTCTACTCCTAGTCAACGGCTCCATCTCCTCAAATGTTGGGGTAATCATGCCTCAAAGGCTGCAATCCTGGCTTCTCTGGAAATTCTGTGGGTTGTCACATATTTCAGATACGTAACTTTTCTACCTAACTTATCTGCAAGATGCTCCATTACAGGAAACTAACAACCCTGACTGATGCACAAGATAAGCATGTGAGCGATAGATAAGGGTAGAAGGCTGCCGGTTTACTGGAGGGCAAACTCCTTGTTGTTCAGTGTCGGAAACATCAGTCCATTGTGTTTTCAAGGATAATGGAGAGACTAAATGAACTAGGGAGTGCGTTATGTGATGGTTAGTTAAGAGAGCTTCTACTCTATTTCTGGTTATCATATGTTTGGGCTTTAATTATTTGAATTCGCATCCAAGGTTGACCTGCAGAGCTAAGAGGGCATATTCTGGTACTTATATAGGAAGATTTGTGTAACGACAGGAGAAATTATCAGATTAAAATGCAAAATGATACTTGTTTGTTTTTCTGTCTAGTAGGCTCCAAAATAACTATAACTTATATAGCAAAAACCTGTATCCCAGAGCTCTTTTCTGAAAGACTGATTCATTATAATAGCCATGGAGTTTATATATTTTGATAAGAACAAGTGCAAAATAAATATTCACAATAAAAATATAGTAGCTATTGCATTTAATGTTATAAACTTATAATTAATAAATATTATCCATTAGATTTTCTAAAAGGTCAAGTCAACAACAAGGAAGGAGAGTCTTTAGATGTCATTTTAGGCACTCCAATATTTCCTAACCATGGCTGGTGTAAGATATTTTCTCTTTATGCTAATCAGGTAATCACATGAAATTTTTTCTAATTTCTCTGCTTTTCTTTTTTTTTCTTAAAGGTGGTTTGGGAAAAGTACAAAATTTTTCAATAATTAAATTAATAAGGATCTATTTTAAGACTTTATTTCAATTAAAGACTGTATTTGGCAAATAAATTACTTGTATTTGATAAATTAATTTTGTAATTTTTTGATACAATTTATCAATTATTATTTTACTACAAAAATGTTTCTCCATTATATACACTATTACTGAATTATAGCTAAGTACTGAGAAGGAAGTGAATTAGAATTTAACATTAGTCAAAACCTAACCCCAGGGACTTCCCTGGTGGCGCAGTGGTTAAGAATCTGCCTGCCAATGCAGGAGACACGGGTTTGAGCCCTGGTCCAGGAAGATCCCACATGCCGTGGAGCAACTAAGCCCGTGATCCACAACTACTGAGCCTGCACTCTAGAGCCTGCAAGCCACAACTACTGAGCCCACGTGCCACAACTACTGAAGCCCGCGTGCCTAGAGCCCGTGCTCCACAACAGGAGAAACCACCACAATGAGAAGCCTGCGCACTGCAACAAAGAGTAGCCCCCACTTGCCGCAACTAGAGAAAGCCCGTGTGCAGCAACGAAGACCCAACACCAATTTAACTAATTTTAAGTTCTAATTCACTTCCTTCTCAGTACTTAGCCAAAGTTAATTAATTAATTAATTAAATTAAAAAAAAAAAAACCTAACCCCAAATTCTTCAAGCAAAAAGTTTTTTATTTGACCTATCTAAAATTGGCAAAAATTCAAAATATTTGACCCTTTTAAAGGCACTAGTCTCTACAGGGAAAAAAAAATTCTTTGAGGTTAATTTCACATTAATAAAGCTTGAAATACCATGGTATGAACAGGAAATTGACTTACTGTGGTGAGTCTCCACTAGATCTATGCTGTCCAAATTTCCAGTAATATACTTTAGTACCAGTAACAATTTAATGAATATTAAAAGCAAATCTATGCAGAGCAGAGATATGTTTCCACTGGGATATTATATGTCAGGCCTGTAAATTAGCTTCCTGTATTAGAGGTTATTTTCTAACTCAGGCATGTAACCATAACTATTTTTGTTTCTAAACTATTCTCAGGTTGAACATAAATAAGACTTCCTCTTATTCAGTTTTTCAGAAAGTGATAGAGATGGCAAAACGTCAAGTATTCAGCATTGTACGTATTTCCCACAATGGAAAACACTAACCTCCAAACACAGCATGAATGGCATTTGTTTGCTTTGTATTATTTAGCTTCTGCTGTTCACCACTTTGACCATAGTTATTAATTACCTATTTTAACACCAACTTAGTGCAAATAATAAAAAATACTATCATTAACTTCAGGTAATATGAACTCTTAGTTTATAACTTTACACACATACAAAATAATGAAAACACAATACATGTGCTACCTCCCAGTGGCTACTGATAGGAACTACTCTATTAATTGCAAAACACAGGTTGAAGCCAGTAAGTTTTATTATATAATCTTGAAAATAATTATTCAAAAATGAACGTTTAGAAAGTACTAGGACAAATTGTAGTTGCTATAATAAAACTTTGGGGAGGTTTGAGATAATGGGATTAGAAATTCTTATTGAAGTCAACTGACATTTATATTCCCCGATAATTTTTAAAGCAATTTTTAAATGTGTTGTGTTAAATGCTTTTATTTTTAATATTGCATTTAGATTTTATTAACCATTAACTTATTAAATCTTTGTTTCCAGTGCACAAATACACATTTTTAAATAACATAGAATACTATAAAGTAGCTTTGGCCAGAGAAGAGAAAAAGGAAAAGAAAGAAGAAATGGAAGAAGCTGAGAGATTTAAAGGGAACAGAGAAAATGCAAAGATACAAGAAAATTCCCCTGATGTCTATTGGAAGGAAAAAAAAAATATATATATATATATATATGTGTGTGTGTATATATATATATATATATACACATATATATATATTTATATATATATTCTCCCTTCTTCTAGACTTTTATCTGTCTTTGTATATTATACAATAAATTCTTAGAAAAAAACGCTTCTTTTTTAGCATTTTAAAAATATCGACTTCTATGAATAAACATTTTTATACATAAAATTATTGTCAGAGTCTATTATCCAGACAAGATTCATAACTATAGACAAGGAATGGGGTAGCTAGGAATACACACACACACACACACACACACACACACACACACACACACACAGTTAACCAGACTATGAAGTAAAAGACTAAGTCCACAGCAAAGTAGTAACTCTCGGGAATATACATTCTGTATAAAGAGAATACCACAATCCCTTGAGGGAATTAGGAAGGTTCTCCAGTCCCACAGGGGCAAACAACACAAAAGAGTGAGAATACTTTATTAAATTGAGTTCTAACTTGAAAATATGTCCAGTATCATTAACAGAAGTGTTCAGAACAAATTCCCAAGTTGAGTAACTCCCTCAGAAAAGAATTTTACCTCTGCCTAAAATCCTCTCCAATATGTTGGAACGGATCTCTTCACACCATCCTGTTTTTGTTTGACTTCGAATTTACTCTTCTGATTTGAGCTATCTGTATACCAGTTATTTTTCTTGACCCATAGGATAGTAATTTCTTAATCCTTCCTAGGGGTTTAGCTGAAACTCTTTCACATCTGCTCTCTACTAACTCTTAAACTAGTTGTTTGCTCTGACCTATTTCCATCACATTTTGACCACTGAATAAAACGTTTCTCAAATTTTTTACACAAAAGAATCATCTGGGTGGTTTTTTTTAATAGCATAGTTTCCAGATTGCTACCACTCCTCTACTCTCTGGAAAATCCCAAGTCAATTAAGTCTGAGGAGGAAACCAGAATTCTGGATTTTAATATGTATTTAACATGGTTTGGGGGTCAGAGTTGAATAAATATTTACCCATCATTGACCTATCTACATCTTGCTGTGTTCTAGCAGCCTAATAATCCAATAATAGTTTCCACAATAGTGTAATATTAAAGTTATTCTCCAACCCTACACACAAACTAAGCAAGCGAAGAAACAAACAAACAAAAAAAACCCACAAAACTGAGACTAATACTATAGAGGCTGAAATTTGCACTGAATCCTAGAAAATAAGAGTGCCTTTGACCACCAGGAGTTATTCTATAGATGTGTCTCAGTGTTTCTGAGATGTCACATAACCTATTAATTAGTCAGCTCTAATTAATTTGCCTCATCTGCAGATTCAGAACCTCTCATTTTCTGAGAAGATTAGGTGTTCCCTGGCAGGAGAATATCTTGAGAATATTCTTGCTCAAACAGCCATTAGCTCTGTACGAAATTCCATTTACTTATTCAAATTGATTACAGTCTAAATTCCTATTGTCCAACTTTTTTTACACTGGGTCCACAGCTCTTTGTCCTCTTATTTTTTAACTTGGTCCCCCTTTTTCTTTTTACCAGCACCCTAAATTTGATTAGTTGCCTGACAGGACATATGCTATCTTATTCTTCCCTGGCTTAATTGCCCTCACTAGAGTGGCCCACATAATCTACAATAATTGCTATTTCTCTGTTATATCGATGAATTCCAAGTCTTGGCTCACATCAACTTTCCTGATACAACTGCTGCCAAAATTCTAGTTTACCATCAAACAATCATTCCATCATGAATAGTCATGACTTTGCCTTGCAGTACCTGCTTCCTGAGAAAAATGCCCTTCAGGTAGAAAGTTCAGGAAATTCAAAAGAAGCTTGCTTGCCTCCTGTATCCCTCAACCACAATCATTGCCCTCTTAAATGACATTTCCATTATTACTGGTAGGTTTCTTTCATGAAATCTTATGTAGTTCCATAACCTGTACTATTTAATCCCACCAGGGACTCAGCCTACCCGGATCCCTCAGTCAATATTATTCAACCTCTAAAGGATGAACACAGCACTCTGAACCTTCTGTGATTCAAACTGAAGGCATAGGGTATCCAACAGTATTTGTTAAATAACCCAAGGAATACCAGAATCTTTTATGAGCCAAGGGTCAACCGATGCCTACAGAGGCTACAACTCAGTGAGAGTGACTTTTAGGCCAAGAAGAATTTCCCTAAAATGAACAAAAAGAAAACATATCTACACTCAAGTTAAGGTCCTTGTTGACTAAACATATTAGAGGAGTAGCTGTAATGAAATTTTAGAACACTGAAATGAAATACGAACTTCGGTAATAAAAATTGGAGGTTATGACACTAAAAAATTTGGCACTGGTAAGAACATGAAGTAAATTGTATGGTAGACATAAAACTTCATTTTTTTTCTGTAACAGTGAATCTGTAAAAAAATTTCAGGCAATTGAGGCACGATGAAAATTGTGTTTTATACAGATTGCTCTATTAAAATTGGGGAAAACTGATGGTATAGATAGATTAAGGCAGGAAGACCAGTTCTGAAACCACATTACTAGTCCCAATTAGAAATTATCTGAGCCCGATTTAACGAATTCAGTGGAACTAAGGCTGAAGACTGCATGTTCGTGAAATATTTTTTAAAAAGATCCATAGTGTTTGACCCAGAAATACCACCCCTAGGTATATACTCAACAGAAATGCTTTGAGTATTTCTGAAATCATCAAAAGACATGTATAAAATGTTTATAGTCGCATTACCAGTAAGGAGTGAAAAATTGGAAACAATTCAAATGCCCATACCAATACAATAGATTAATTGTGGTACTTTTATACAATGGATTACTATGTAGCAATTAGAATTAAAAAACTATTGCTAAGACATGGTTCAAGATGGCGGAATAGAAGGACATGTGCTCACTCCCTCTTGAGAGAGCACTGGAATCACAACTAACTGTTGAACAATCATCAGCAGGAAGACACTGGAACTCACCGAAAAAGATACCCCACATCCAAAGACAAAGGAGAAGTTGCAATGAGACGGTAGGAGGGGCACAATCACAATAAAATCAAATCCCACAACCGCTGAGTGGGTGACTCACAAACTGGAGAACACTTGTACCACAGAAGTCCACCCACTGGAGTGAAGGTTCTGAGCCCCATGTCAGGCTTCCCAACCTGGGGGTCCGGCAATGGGAGGAGGAATTCCTAGAGAATCAGACATTGAAGGATAGAGGGATTTGACTGTAGGACTTCAACAGGACTGGGGGAAACAGAGATTCCACACCTGGAGGGCACACACAAAGTAGTGTGTGCATCAGGACACAGGGGGAAGGAGCAGTGACCCCATAGGAGACTGAACCAGACCTACCTGCTGGTGTTGGAGGGTCTCTGGCAGCAGCAGGGGGTGGCTGTGGCTCACCACAGGGACAAGGACACTGGCAGCAGAAGTTCTGGGAAGTACTTACTTCTTGGCATGAACCCTCCTGGAGTCTGCCATTGGCCCCACGAAAGAGCCTGTAGGTGCCAGTGCTGGGTCACCTCAGGCCAAACAACCACCAGGGAGGGAACTCAGCCCCACCCATCAGTAGACAAGCGATTAAAGTTTTACTGAGCTCTGCCCACCAGAGCAACACCAGGCTCTACCCACCACCAGTCTCTCCCATCAGGAAGCTTGCACAAGCTTCTAAGATAGCCCCATACATCAGAGGGCAGACAGCAGAAGCAAGAAGAACTACAATCCTACAGCCTGTAAAACGAAAACCACATTCACAGAAAGATAGACAAAATGAAAAGGCAGAGAACTATGTACCAGATGAAGGAACAAGATAAAACCCCAGAAAAACAACGAAATGAAGTGGAGAGAGGTACCCTTCCAGGAAAAGAATTCAGAATAATGGGAGTGAAGATGATCCAGGACCTTGGAAAAAGAATGGAGGCAAAGATCAAGAAGATGCAAGAAATGCTGAACAAAAGTCCTAGAAGAATTAAAGAACAAACAAACAGAGATAAACAATACAATAACTGAAAGGAAAAATACACTAGAAGGAATCAATAGCAGAATAACTGAGGCAGAAGAACGGATAAGTGACCTAGAAGACAGAATGGTGGAATTCACTGCCACAGAACAGAATAAAGAAAAAAGAACGAAAAGAAATGAATACAGCCTAAGAGACCTCTGGGACAAAATCAAACGCACCAATATTCGCATTATAGAGGTCCCAGAAGGAGAAGAGAGAGAGAAAGGACCCGAGAAAATATTTGAAGAGAGTATAATTGAAAACTTCCCTAACATGGGAAAAGAAATAGCCACCCACGTCCAGGGAGCACAGAGAGTCCCAGGAAGGATAAACCCAAGGAGAAACACACCAAGACACATAGTAATCAAAATGACAAAAATTAAAGACAAAGAAAAATTATTAAAGGCAACAAGGGAAAAATGACAAATATCATACAAGGGAACTCCAATAAGGTTAACAGCTGATTTCTCAGCAAAAACTCTACAAGCCAGAAGGCAGAGGCATGCTATATTTAAAGTGATGAAAGGGAAGAACCTACAACCAAGATTACTCTACCCCGCAAGGATCTCAATCAGATCTGATGGAGAAATCAACAGCTTTACAGACAAGCAAAAGCTAAGAGAATTCAGCACCACCAAACCAGCTCTACAACAAATGCTAAAGGAACTTCTCTAAGTGGGGAACACAAGAGAAAAAAAGGACCTACAAAACAAACCTAAAACAATGAAGAAAATGGTAATAGGAACATACGTATTGTTAATTACCTTAAATGTGAATGGATTAAATGCTCCAAGCCTTAAATGTGAATGGATTAAATGCTCCAAGCGAAAGACACGGGTTTGCTGAATGGATACAAAAACAAGACCCATATATATGCTGTTTACAAGAGGCCCACTTCAGACCCAGGGACACATACAGACTGAAAGTGAGGGAATGGGAAAAGATATTCCATGCAGACGGGAATCAAAAGAAAGCTGGAGTAGCAATACTCATATCAGATAAAATAGACTTTAAACTAAAGAATGTTACAAGAGACAAGGAAGGACACTACATAATGATCAAGGGATCAATCCAAGAAGAAGATACAATTATAAATATATATGCACCCAACATAGGAGCACCTCAATACATAAGGCAAATGCTAACAACTATAAAAGAGGAAATCGACAGTAACACAATAATAGTGTGGGATTTTAACACCTCACTTACACCAATGGACAGGTCATACAGAAAGAAAATGAATAAGGAAACACAAGCTTTAAATGACACAACAGACCAGATAGATTTCATTGATATTTATAGGACATTCCATCCAAAAACAGCAGATTACACTTTCTTCTCAAGTGCACATGCAACATTCTCCAGGATTGATCACATCTTGGGTCACAGATCAAGCCTCGGTAAATTTAAGAAAACTGAAATCATATCAAGCATCTTTTCTGACCACAACATTATGAGATTGGAAATCAATTACAGGGGAAAAAAAACGCAAAAAACACAAAAACATGGAGGCTGAACAATACGTTACTAAATAACCAAAAGATCACTGAAGAACTCAAAGAGGAAATCAAAAAATACCTAGAGACAAATGACAACCAAAACATGACGATCCAAAACCTATGGGATGCAGTAAAAACAGTTCTAAGAGGGAAGTTTATAGCAATACAATCCTACCTCAAGAAACAAGAAAAATCTCAAACAATCTAACCTTACACCTAAAGGAACTAGAGAAAGAAGAACAAACAAAACCCACAGTTAGTAGAAGGAAAGGCATCATAAAGATCAGAGCAGAAATAAATGAAATAGAAACAAAGAAAACAATAGCAAAGATCAATAAAACTAAAAGCTGGTTCTTTGAGAAGATAAACAAAATTGATAAACCTTTAGCCAGACTCATCAAGAAAAAGAGGGAGAGGACCCAAATCAATAAAATTAGAAGTGAAAAAGTAGAAGTTACAACGGACACCACAGAAATACAAAGCATCCTAAGAGACTACTACAAGCAACTCTATGCCAAAAAAAATGGACAACCTGGAAGAAATGGACAAATTCTTAGAAAGGTACAACCTTCCAAGACTGAACCAAGAAGAAATAGAAAATATGAACAGACCAATGACAAGTAATGAAATTGAAACTGTGATTGAAAATCTTCCAACAAACAAAAGCCCAGGACCAGATGGCTTCACAGGTGAATGCTATCAAACATTTAGAGAAGAGCTAATACCCATCCTTCTCAAACTCTTTCAAAATTTGCAGAGGAAGGAACACTCCCAAATTCATTCTACGAGGTCACCATCACCCTGATACCAAAACCAGACAAAGATACTACAAAAAAAGACAATTACAGACCAATATCACTGATAAATATAGATGCAAAAATCCTCAATAAAATACTAGCAAACAGGATCCAACAATACATTAAAAGGATCATATACCATGATCAAGTGGGATTTATCCCAGGGATGCAAGGATTCTTCAATATACACAAATCAATCAATGTGATGCACCATGTTAACAAATTGAAGAAGAAAAACCATATGATCATCTCAATAGATGCAAAAAAAGCTTTTGACAAAATTCAACACCCATTTATGATAAAAATTCTCCAGAAAGTGGGCATAGAAGGAATCTACCTCAACATAATAAAGGCCATATATGGCAAACCCACAACAAACATCATTCTCAATGGTGAAAAACTGAAAGCAT
Source organism: Eschrichtius robustus (assembly GCF_028021215.1). NCBI lineage: Eukaryota > Metazoa > Chordata > Mammalia > Artiodactyla > Eschrichtiidae > Eschrichtius > Eschrichtius robustus. The sequence goes on from NC_090825.1 coordinate 37,879,764, forward strand.
TTCCTCTAAGATCAGGAACAAGACAAGGATGTCCACTCTTGCCACTATTAATCAACATAGATTTGGAAGTCCTAGCCACAGCAATCAGAGAAGAAAAAGAAATAAAAGGAATACAAATTGGAAAAGAAGAAGTAAAACTGTCACTGTTTGCAGATGACATGATACTATACATAGAGAATCCTAAGAATGCCACCAGAAAACTACTAGAGCTAATCAGTGAATTTGGTAAAGTTGCAGGATACAAAATTAATGCACAGAAATCTCTTGCATTCCTATACACTAACAACAAAAGATCAGAAAGAGAAATTAAGGAAACAATCCCATTTACCACTGCAACAAAAAGAACAAAATACCTAGGAATAAACCTACCTAAGGAGGTAAAAGACCTGTACTCAGAAAACAATAAGACGCTGTTGAAAGAAATCAAAAATGACACAAACAGATGGAGAGATATACCATGTTCTTGGATTGGAAGAATCAATATTGTGAAAATGACCATACTACCCAAAGCAATCTACAGATTCAGTGCAATCCTTATCAAATTACGAGTGGCATTTTTTTTACAGAACTAGAACAAAGAATCTTAAAATTTGTATGGAGACACAAAAGACCCCGAATAGCCAAAGCAGTCTTGAGGGAAAAAAATGGAGCTCGCGAAATCAGACTCCCTGACTTCAGACTATACTGTCAAGCTACAGTAATCAAGACAATGTGGTACTGGCACAAAAACAGAAATATAGAACAATGGAACAGGATAGAAAGCCCAGAGATAAACCCATGCACCTATGGTCAACTAATCTATGACAAAGGAGGCAAGGACATACAATGGAGAAAAGACAGCCTCTTCAGTAAGTGGTGCTGGGAAAACTGGACAGCTATGCGTAGAAGAATGAAATTAGAACACTCCATAACACCAAACACAAAAATAAACTCAGAATGGATTAAAGACCTAAATGTAAGACAAGACACTAAAAAACTCTTAGAGGAAAAAATAGGAAAAACACTCTTTGACATAAATTACAGCAAGATCTTTTTTTGACCCACCTCCTAGAGTAATGGAAATAAAAATAAACAAATGGGACCTAATGAAACATAAAAGCTTTTGCATAGCAAAGGAAACCATAAACAAGACAAAAAGACAACCCTCAGAATGGGAGAAATATTTGCAAATGAATCAACAAAGGATTAAACTCCAAAATACATAAACAGCTCATGCAGCTCAATATTAAAAAAACAAGCAGCCCAATCCAAAAATGGGCAGAAGATCTAAACAGACATTTCTCCAAAGAAGACATACAGGTGGCCAAGAGGTACATGAAAAGCTGCTCAACATCACTAATTATTAGAGAAATGCAAATCAAAACTACAATGAGGTATCACCTCACACCGGTCAGAATAGCCAGCATTAGAAAATCTACAAACAACAAATGCTGGGGAAGGTGTGGAGACAAGGGAAAACCATTCATCTGTCGATGGACACTTAGGTTGCTTCCATGTCCTGGCTATTGTAAATAGAGCTGCAATGAACATTGTGGTACATGACTCTTTTTGAATTATGGTTTTCTCAGGGTATATGCACAGTAGTGGGATTGCTGGGTTGTATGGTAGTTCTACTTTTAGTTTTTTAAGGAACCTCCATACTGTTCTCCATAGTGGCTGTATCATTTTACATTCCCACCAACAGTGCAAGAGGGTTCCCTTTTCTCTTCCTGGCTGGTAGACTGATGCCTTCTTGCTAAGTCCTAACATGGCCTTTTCTCTGTACATGCACCCTCCTGGTGTTTCTTCCTCTTATAAAAAAATAGTCCTATTGGATTAGGGTTCCACTTTATAAATTCATTTAACCTTAAGTACCTCCTTTAAATCCCTATCTCCAAAGACAGTCACACTGGAAGTTAGAGTTTCATCCCATGAGTTTTAGGTGGACACAATTCAGTCTGTAACATATACATAAAAGCACAGTAAAAGGATATACAGTTGACCTTCTGTATCCATGGTTTCTGCATCCGCAGATATGATGTATCAACTGTACTACACCATTTTATATAAAGGAATAGAGCATCTGTGGATTTTAGTATCTGTGGGGGATCCTGGAACCAATTCCCCACAGGTAACAAGGGACAACTTTGTAATATGTGTGTGTACATTTTTCTGGACTTTTCTATGTGGGTATTCTGCAGAGAAATAAAATAACAAAAACATTTTACAGTCAAATGTTAAAAATTATATTAATAACTGCTGCTTCCAGAGTTTTATCTTTTAAAATTAATAAATGACTTTTAGAGCACTTCTAGGTTCACAGCAAAATTGAGCAGAAAGTAGAGAGATACATCCTGTATGTCCCCTATATCCCGTCCCGGCATGTGCATAGGCTCCCTCACTATGGCCATTTTGCACCACAATGGTACATTTGTTAGACGTGAAGAGAGCCTAGAGAGGACCAGCAGAGGACAGTCCATACTGAGCAGTAAGGCAGTTGTCAAAGTAACCACATCAACAGGAAAGAGGACCTTGGATAGTTCAACTGTCGGACAATACCCACGGATCACTACAGCACATTCAGAGAAGAGATTCACAGAGAACTCTCCCCTAGAGACTCATCAAGGGGTTGGAGTAGGAAATTTTCCTTTCAGAGGGACACTGGGAGGCTGTGGCATATTTGGGGTTTCATTTCACTGTAATTTTCCTGCTGCAGGGTAGAATTATCTATTGAATATTTTTAATAATAATGTTCTGTGACATTATTGTTAATATACTTGCAAGCTGGGATTCAGGATGGTGCCATATATGAGGCTGTCAACTGGTGAAACGATTCCAGGATTCTGGATAAGGAATTGATCTGAGTTAAGGCACCTTTCTCAAGTAATCGAGTTTTGTTCATTTCTTTCTCTTTTTGTTTGTTGTTTTTGTAATATTGTCACCTTTGATAAGGAAGATTCGTAAGTAGTGACTGCAGTTCCCCAAAGATATGAACCCCTTTTAATAAAATATTTTAACTACACTAACAGACTACTTATAATCTACACTACAGAATAAAATTCATTTTGACAGCACCCAGTAAATTGTACAATTATGTGACTTCTTACCCAACAAAAATATATTAATCTGCAAGTAAGAAATAAGTTTCTGTAAGAGCCTAGCATAATTTGGGAGTCGGCTGGCATTAGAGTAATCTGCCTAAATATATTGAATTTGTGCTATGCTTTTCATTCTCTGTTCATAAGCCTGATTTATGAGAAACATCATCTAGTAAACACTAATAGCCTTCCTATTTTACAGACAGAAAATTGGAATTGTGAGGAAATAAAATGCCACACCCTTATTCATCTTAGAAAAAGATGGAGAAATTGAATAATAAATGTAGGTGTCCTAATTCTTATTTAGTTTAGTTTTAGTTTTTAGTGCCAGGCTCTGTCTTTGCTTGTATATTACAATAAACCACCTCAGAACTGCTGGCTCAGGGAAGCTATTTCAGAAAAATTTAGTATCCACAAAGAAAATTAATATTGCTATCTTACTAGGAGGATTTGAATGTAAAAAGATTTAGAAGACATGTATTGAACTAGCCACTCAAAGGCTAAATTAAAAATAATAAAAGGGGGCTTCCCTGGTGGCGCAGTGGTTAAGAATCTGCCTGCCAATGCAGGGGACATGGGTTCGAGCCCTGGTCTGGGAAGATCCCACATGCTGCGGAGCGACTAAGCCCGTGAGCCACAACTACTGAGCCTGCGCGTCTGGAGCCTGTGCTCCGCAACAAGAGAGGCTGCGATAGTGAGAGGCCCGCGCACCGCGATGAAGAGTGGCCCCCACTCGCTGCAACTGGAGAAAGCCCTCGCACAGAAACGAAGACCCAACACAGCCAAAAATAAATATAAATACATAAATTAATTTAAAAAAACTAATAATAAAAGGGATTATTCAGGACATATATTTATTTACTTAATGCCCTCCACTTAAAATCTTGATAAAGACTCAAACTCTGCTCATAGAAATTGCCTTTATTAAACTTTTGTTTCCTTTAAAAATAAAGCTTCCTCTATTTTATTATATCTAGAGAGCAGTAAATATGATTTAGATAAATGTAATATTTATAAGAACCAAAGTTGCATTTTATAAACTGTGGACCATGGAACACTGAACCTGTATCTTGACCTTACTATATCAGCTATGAGTTGTGTGTGTCTCTTGAATGACTTTCAGGCTATTGCTCATAGGCAGCTGGAGAATTGGGGGCAGCTCTGTGATACGGGAGTGGAAAATACCATGCTTGTCCATACGAAGTTGTTTAGCAATGCTGGATTTAAAGCAGATGAAATAAGGTTACCAGGATAGGAGGAGATGAGATGTGAGCAGACAGAAAGGAGACAGGAAAGAGAGGGAGGAATGGGTTATTGGAATTGGAGAAGTTAAAGGAAATTTTAACTCTGGAGGTAGAGCCACTAAAGCCACTGTCAAATGAGCTAGAGGCAGCTGCCCCAGAGCAGCTTTAAAGGACAGGCAGAACTTCTTCATTAGTTTATCAAGTACCTTTCCCTATCTCCCAATTAAAACTGAAAAAAAGAAAAGAAAAAGCTATTGCCATGTATTTAGCATCATTTAAAGTGGCAAAAAGATTACAGCAAAAATAGATCTGTGGAACTCCAAGTTAAATAATTTAAGGAAATTGTAGAATCTTTTCAAAACATGCTGTTTCAATTTATATGATTAATGAAAAAATTGAAGACCATGGGGGGCCTAGCACATTCTTCCTGTAAAGAATTGCCTGTAAAGAATTTCAAATTCAGTTTCCAGGTTTGTGACAGTGATGGAGGAAGACACTGAATTCACCTCCTCCCATAGCCACACTGAATCTATAGCTATATATGAAGCAATTTCCTCTGAAAAAACAAAAAGAAAGCAAAACAAAAAAACTAGATGAATGACCCATACACATCTGGCAAACGAAGAAAAAAACCCACATTGTTGCAGGTAGGAGAGGCTGAGGCACAATCTTGCTATAACCCTACCCCTGGTGTGGCAAGCCAGAATGGAAAAGGAACTGAAAACCCCAGCTTCTCCCTGAGGAGCAAAGGGATTGGACCCCACACTGGGCACCCTAAATTTTAAGCCTTGCACCTGAGAGACCAGGCCCCAAAATGTCTACCTTTGACAGCCAAGGGGAGTCTAAGGAGACATGACTGCTAAAGGTAATGCAGCATCCTGGATGGGATTCTGGAACGGAAAATGTCATTAGGTAAAAACAACAGAAATGTAAAGAAAGCTAATTTAGTTAATAATAGTGGTAACAATACTGATTCATTAGTTGTAACAAATGTACCAAACTCATATAAAATGTTACTAATACAGGAAGTGGGTGTGGGATGCGTGGGAACTCTCTGTACTCTCTTCAAATTTTTTCTGTAAATATACAACAGTTTTAGAATAGTTCGTCTAAGTAATATAAAAATCCACTCTTCATTATAAGGTAGTGAAATCTTAGAATGTTAGAGATAATTAAATGGCTCTGAAATCTTCCAGAAGGAAACAAAAATATCAATTCCCATAGAAATAATAAAAAAGCAGAGTGGCATATTGGATTTCTCTAGCTGCAACGTTAGAAATCAGAAGTCAGTATGAGATTAACAGATACAAACTACTATACATAAAATAGATAAGCAACACGGATTTACTGTATAGCACAGGGAACTATATTCAATATCTTGTAATAATCTATAATGGAAAATAATATGAAATATATATATATATTTAACTGAGTCATATAATATATATATATTTTATATATATATATAATATATATATATATACATATAACTGAGTCACTTTGCTCTACACCTGAAATACAATATTGAAAATCAACTATATTTTGATGATAAAAGAAATAAATGAAACAATAATTTCACAATTCTGAAGGAAAAGAATTCCCAAACTAGCATTATTAATCATACTGTCATTTACTGATAAGGATAAAATGAGTGGTTTATTAGACATGCAATTTCTTGAAAAGTTATTTGCCCTGAATCCTTTGTCAAGAATCATGATCAGTCCATCAAAATAAGGAAGAAACTGAATGAAGTGGAAGGCACTGGCTCCAGGATACAAGGGCTCTGACCCATGAGAGAGATGAAGGAAATTCCAGGATGCCATTTGTGCAACAGACCCAAAGATCATCTATACTAGACCAAATCAAGAGGACAGAGGGCTTCAGGAGGAATATATTTAAGAAAAAGAAAAGATGCATTTTATTAATTTCCAAATTTGTTAGCATATGTTAAGAGGTGATATATATTATTGCAGAGAGTTTGGTGATTACTGATAGAAAGAATTGAGAATTGAGCAAATAAAAAATGAGGCAGCTGTTAACTCCTGGAACACCAAAGGAATAAAGAAAGGAAATAAAATCATCACACACTGTTGGTTCAGTTGTAAATAATATTTATATAATCTTAATACGGTAAACTTTGAATTGTGACCTAACCAAAATTATGATATAAAACTCATTGGAAAAATGAAAGAAATGAGGAAATTTGTTTGGGGTGGTAGTATAAAAAAATTATATACCCATCATCCATACTGGAAGATAGATACCATCTAAAACTGAAAAATAATAGCAAGATATCATTGTACGTATGATATTTAGAAATTTAGAGGCATATATTTAAGGAAACAGCTAGACAGGTGGGAAGTGTTTTCCAATGAATAGTGAAACTCAGAATGGGAGGGACTTGCATTTTGGGCTCTAAGCCCATGCAGAGCTACTTACTTTTCTACACTAGGAACATGTGACATTTTCATCAAGAAACCTAAATAAAGTTGAACATGTTGAGGTTCAAAAACCCAGAATTGTGTCAATCCTTAGACAACAGATACGAATTAGAAAGGAGAATTTAATGTAATGAGGAAATGAGTTCTTTACATTTATCAGCAAGATGTACAAAAAATGAAATTAATGATATATGTTCATCGCTTTTATCACTAAGAAAAAAGGTGGTGGGAGATTTCTTTACTGGGTAACCAGTAAACAACTAGTGAAGGTATCAGAACACTGTTTAGTGTCAGTTCTTAATGAACAAGATTGTAAAAAACCTCCCATAATATGGGAGGAACTTTAGGTCACAAGATTTGCAGCATATAATTCTGAATTGACAAGTGATTTTCTTTTTTGCAAAAGTTGAAGGAGTAGAGGAGAAGTGCAAGGAAAATGACACTGAAGAGTATTTTTTATTGCTTTCATCACTAAATTGAAGACGCGCACCTCTGGGTAAGGGAAACAAAAGTTCTGACCTCAAAAAATAACAGAATTGCATTTTAAAAGTTCCTTTTGTCTCCTAAAACCTCATACAGAAATTTCAGCCTACTTGCATTTCCATTATCCTCCAACACAGTATACAACAACCAGAAATAAGTGCTATTTAAGATAATTATATTTGAAAGCTAAGGAGGTAGAAGTAATTAATCACAGCTTCAAGGAACCATGAAGTTACCTGAGCCAGCAAAGTATCCAGAGAGAGATGAAGTTTAAATTATTAATATGTAACCTATGAATATATAGGTATATTATTATTTGCAAATTATCTAGGTATTTTCTGTATACCCTTTATGAATCATAAAAGCACTTCTTAGGAAGGTGTATCCATGCATACTCCAATATTCTAAAATTGGTTACATGGACTCTTATAACAATTAAAAAACATAAGTTACATTAAACAATTCCTTAATTGTATAATGGGTATACAGAGAAAAATTTTTTTCAAAAAATCTCCAGGATTGAAACTTTGTTTTGGAAAAATATTACTAAACATGTGCAATTTTATTATGCACTGTCAGACTGAAGTAGTTTTACTGTTTTGAAGTTTATGGCACGGTTACTACCCAGATAGCTTCTATACTGGTTTCTGAATGGTCTCAAATATCACTTTTCTAAAAGTCAACCTTCTAATATCTATACTATATGATTTAGTTATTAATGGAAATGAAGACTTAGATGTATAATATGTCATCTTTTCATGGCTAGGTTTCTCTTCTTATCCATAGTGTATAATATGCCATCTTTTCATGGCTAGGTTTCTCTTCTTATCCATAGTGTATATAATATGTCATCTTTTCATAGCTAGGTTTCTCTTCTTATCCATAGCTGTCCAAAGACAGAGGGGGAGAGTGGAAGGGAGTCAAAAATCTAATACAACTAACTACTTCCACAAACACTAAGACCCAAAGTATTTCATTATGTTGCTCCTTTTTCCTGGAATACACTTCTCATCCACCCACTTTCCTATTACTGACCGTTTCATTACTTGACAAATCTTTTTACGGCCTCCCTCCACTAAGACCCTTCCCTGACTTTTCTCAGTGGTTTGTTAATGTCTTTTAAGTTGTATTTTTGCATTTCTATCTATCTCTAACAAAGTGACCAGATGTTCTTCAAGAATAAGAAACCCACCAAGGTCACCTCCACACCCACAGTGCCTAGCAACATACCTGGCAAATCTGTTATTCAATTAAATATCTGTCAATAGAATGAAAAATTAAGTTAAAAATTATAAACATAATAGGTATCTACTCATGTCATTTTCCCACTTTAACTGTTGGGTTATTGGTGCTGTTCTTACTGTTTGTATGAGCTCACAGTAGAGTGCTACACTTAATCAGAAGGATTTGTTGCAAATATTTCCAAGGGAGAAGCATATTAATCCTTTTTATGAAGGTCTAATGTATATTTATGATTTGTGAGTTTGGTTTTAAGCACCAAAATGAGTAGTATTTGTTTCATGGGTCACTGGTGCTGTAGACTGGTACCTGAGTAATGGGATGTAGTGAGTCAACTGTTAAGTATTGTTTTCTCCCCGGTTCATTCTTTCCTGCTTTCTTACTCCTCTTCCTTTGCCTTGTCTCAATGACATCTGTCATCATTGCTTATCTCTCTAACTAGTAGCCATGGTGTTGACTGAAAAAAATGCACGATGTGAGAGCTGTGAGTTAAGTTTCATTTGGGGCAAAATGAGGACTATAGCCCGGGAGACAGCCTCTCAGATAGCTCTGGGGAACTACTCCAAAGAGGTGGGGGCGGGGGGTGGAAATCAGTATATATGTGATTTTGGTGAAGGAGGATGCATGCAGTCAAGCACACATTTTGGCAGAGGCTTGCTGCTAGTCACGGGAAGCAGATGTCTCCATAAATGATTTTAGTGCTTTTCTAGATATGAGAAGATGCAAGAAATTGGGCTCATAAAATCTTCTCCTGAAAATATTTAACTATCTGAAGGTCTGTTCTGCCAGTTTTTCCCAGAGCACAGAGTGCCTCATTCCTGATCTCCACCCTGAACTCCTTTCAGGGTATGTTGAAGGTCAACAACTGCAGTGGCTAGTAACCTCATTCTTATAGAACCAGGTGGCAAACGACAATTTTTAGTTGGCAGTGGTTATTAACACCATTCTGGACACTTAAAAGGCCACACAAGCTTCATAAAATAGTATTAGAGTGTCTTGTAGGAAGATTTAATGAACTGTAGCAAGAATTTAGTGTATCTAATGGTATACCTTACCTTGGCACAGTCAATTTCATACTAAGCTCAAGGTTTTTCTGAATGAGCTACATGGGCCTCTTATATTTATGTCTGAGCACTTTGATTTCCCTGCATTTGTTCCGTAGAATCTATGTTTGGTGAGGACTTAAGAATAAAACAGATAAGCTCTGGTTGTTTTCTTTTCCTACATGAAATGGAATGGTCCTTTCAATTCTATTATTTTACATTTACAGAAGAAACTATTTTAAATAAAGCTGCAACAATGTTAGCCATGTCTACATAAGGAAAATCAATACAGATTGAATGCATATATGCTTTAACTTTCATCCCCACTTCATTCCATCTTCCTGTAGAGATTCAATGAGCTGTAAAGAAAGTAAACAAACAGGGTTAGTGTAAGTGCTTTCTCCAGTGAGAGAATGCTTCTCTGATGCAATTCTATACACTTACTGGCTCCACTGTTACCCTGGACTGTGGTATATGGTGTTTTTTACATAGTGCAGTGTCGCTTGGAGTTCACCAAAATTTGCTGTTTTCAGGAAATGTACATATACATTAACTCAGAGTTCAAAGATACTAAAATCCTATACTTCACTATCAGTGCAAAGAGAGTACCACTATAGCTTGCTCTTCATAGTCAAGTCTTTTTTGGTCAACTCTAATAACAGGGAAATTAAGTAGACATTCGACATGGAGTGGGAGCCACTCACTAGCTATTTGGCTCTATTACAAGGTCAACTACTACTAAAATTGAGGAATATTTCTAACTAAGAGACCAAGAAACATATCTTTGCTCTCTTACATAGCCACCAAGTGTTTATTTATTTATTTTTTTTACCATTTGCATTATGAAGCTAACAAGCTCTTTAGGCATCAAGGATGTTTAGTAGATACCTATTGGTCTGATACCTATGAAAGCAGCAAGATTCATTCCTCACAGGCAATATACTGTGACTTCAAAATATCCCTTCCTTGTAGGCTGCCTTTTGGTTGTTCCATCCTGCTTTGCTCTTCTGATTTCAGTGGTGGGCCAGGGTAAAATTTACCACTGGCCTTCTCATTCAGAGCACCTAATTTAGAGTATTAGGAATGTCCATTTTCATACTCAGTTCACACTCAGAACTTTCTTTCACAATATTGCCTTGTCCATTATTTGTGTACACATGTATAGAGTCCCTACTACATTATAAGTTCCTCTAAAGATGGAGCTCCTGTCTAATTCATCTTCGTGTTCACTTCTTCATCAGAGCCTTGGAAAATTATTCATATATACTATACATTGAATATATATAGATATATTATATATGTATTATACATTTATATCTATACATATTCCAAGCAGTACTAGATTGGTTCTAGATGTGCCCAAAGTAATGAACTCCATTAAAATATTCCCCCACTTAATTCTACGGTTTCCTTAGCATGTCTTTGCTTTGAACATTGTGTCACAATTATGATGTTTCTTTAAGTGCTGTTAATATACCCTGTATTAATTCTGTTTTGTTAGCTATCTTGGCAAGAGCTGCCTGTTTTCCTGTAATGCTTTTAAAAGAGCCCAGAGGCTAAAATGTAATTGGCAGATTCAGTGAAAGGCTTGAACATTGTTAAGTTGCATTGCCATGACACAGATAGAAAGGCTCTCGTTTGGGACTTCCTGGCTCATACATACAGCTTCCTCACATGTGATTTCTTATGTTTCAAGATGGTAACGCATCTCCAAACTGAAATCAATTTGTAAATTCAATTCATATTAAAAATACCAGGAAGCAAAAGCCAAGGCACAGAATTAGTGAGGCAGATGTAATACAAATATAAAATATAAGTAATTTCGTTCTCGTCACCCTGATCTTCACACATTTTATCTATGTTTATCTTCCTTATTCCAGTTAAGAACATTTGAGAATAATTTAAGCAACAGAGAAGGATTTTATGCTCAGCAATAATAAAGGCAAGAAGAGGATCCCAAGGTGATATGACGACTGAGTGAAATGTGATATCCTGGTTGGGATCTTGGAATAGAAAAAGGACATTAGGTAAAAACTAAGAAATCTGAATAATATATGAACTGTCAAAACTTTTAAAAAAGAAGACAAGAACTTCCTGAATCAAACATTATACCTCGCCTTATATATCTGTATTATAGATCACTGAGATGTTGTTAGATGCCACTTCAATGTTTAGTAAAAGCTATTCCAGTGATTTAATGAAAAAGAGAGAGCTCTGCTTTCTGTTATAAATGAAGGAAATTTTTATGAAAAGTATACACTCCTATATTATATATAGCCTCCTTTTCCACTTTGATAAACATTAACCTATTGCTCCAGTAAGTTACAGTATGGACTTTATGGTATGAATAATTTCATTGCTTTTTGTCTATGATCAGTTTAGGAAGTAAGACAATGTTTCAGTACCTGCCAAAGCCCTGCCATGTATGGAACTTCCATTCCCATCTAAGAGCAATGCCAAGTCACATATTTTATGTTTCTCTGTCCCACCACTCTATAATATGTTCTTTTTCATTTCCTCTTAAAAATATTTGGCTTGTCCACTCATCCCTAAATCTTACTCTTCATTTGGTTTCTCTAGATTTCAGATTCTCAATCTACAAGAAAATTCAAACATACTTCCAGGGTGGAACAATGAATCTCTTATTATTATGATTTATAGCTCTATCAGAATCACTGTTTTTAGAATCTGCACAGATCATACTTTGCATTAAGAAACCAGGCAGGACTGTAGATTTACTCATGTCAGCTCTGAAATATTTACTCTCTCTATTCCTCTATAACTTCAAATACCTTTAGCATCCTTCTCTTCAGCCTTCTGAGGTCAACTAGATATCTCCAGAAAAAAGTGTGTGGGCAACATGAATTCTGGCATGGGAGGCAAAAGATCTGGTTTTTAAACAAAACTAGAATAGAATTGGCTTTTACCCTTGGGCCAATTCTGTTCCCTGGTATTACTTTTATGACCGATTGGCTGAACTAGGTTCCTACTAAATCTAACAATCTATGGATCTGGGGTGCAGAAAGTAGAGAGGAATACGATGAGAGGAGAACAAGAGTAAAATGTTGTTATCAGCAAGGGCAGAAAGGTGTAGATCAACTAGTTCACCTCTACTGATGCTCGAGTTAAGTCGTCGCCAGCTCGAAAAGCCTCTGTCGGCACACTCCTCAGCACAGATACCAAGAAAGCCGTTCCTCATGCCCCCTGCAAGAAATAAACTCTCCCTTTCTGATCTCACTTAGTGTGCTGTTCCCTTTTTAATCAATGAATGGCGTCTACCTTTGATTGTAATTCTTCATGTGTATCTCATCTCAAAGTACATATTAAATAAGTGAAAAAATAAATTAATATATGAAAAATTATTATGTTAATCTTATTTGGGTATAGTAAGTAAATCAAAATTAGAATGCATCTGGCTATGTCTTCCATGCCTGAGAAAATTAAAAGGTTGAACAAATTGTTTGAAAGGCATTACAGAGTCTTTTCACAAAGCAGAGAAGAAAACATTAGTATCCAAGCAACCCAGATAAAATGCTTTTGAGTCTGGCAAGCTTAAAGTAAAAAAAAAAAAAAAAAAAAATTAGATATACACTTTAAGAGAAAAAGTACTGGTAATTATATCCCACTTTAAGACAGGCAAAACTAAAGTCTCAGAGCCTTCAGTCTATCACTCAAACATTTATTGAGGTGCTGGGAAAGAGACAAAACTATATAAAACATAGCCCCTCGATTTAAGACAGTTCTCAGCTAATTAAGAAGATAAAACTGAAGACAAATAATTCTTTAAATAAGGTGGAAGGCAGATCAAGTGCCTGAGTAGTGTATTAGCTCAAAGTAGCATGACTTTTCAAGGAGTAAGACCTGCTTTAGATCTGGCATGGGGCAAGGCATCAGAAAAGACTTCATAAAGAGGAGCAACTTGAATTCTACCTCAAGTAGAGAGATGATACCCAGGACTTGCCTGAGGGAAGAGGAGTAGTGTGTGTGTGCGTGTGTGTGTGTGTGTGTGTGTGTGTGTGTACACTCACACATGCTTTCTTGTTTTCTTTGCTGGATATATTCTGTTTGCCCCTTTGGATCCAGGCTTCAGCTGCTTTCTGTTGGGAGAATGACCTGATTGGACTATAGCAGAGGATTCTCTCATGCTTCTTGTTGGGTTTGGCTGGACAATGGGGAGCCCGTGAACAAAATCAGAGGGTCCAGGAGGAGGAAGTCAGAGTATCTATTCCCCTAGATCCTGTATTGAGTGATTGTCTCAGGCTGACAGTGTTGCTGGACCAAAGTCATAGCTATTTTTAAGACAATCCTATTTACACAACAATTTTGCTTCCAATTTCTAGTAACTACCCTTCCCTAGACCTAAGATTAGTTAATAACCATACTGTTACTAACCCTAGGGTACTGCATTATTCTCTGTAGATCCTCTGTAGCTTGCCCAAATCTTTGTAAATAGGTTTTTAATAAAATAATTTTTGAGTTATTTTAATGTGAACATGCCATTGGTTTTCTACTGGAACACTAACTGATACCTATGGCCCTAGTGGTGAGTAGGGCTGGGACAAGGGAGTGTGCACACGCTGTAGGACGATCAGAATACAGAGATTCTACCTATTGGGGAAATCAGAAGATGTTAACTTGGAGTAGGTAGAAGATCATGAAAAGTTCATCTCCAAAACTGAATGACAGAATATTCAGAGACATCTTTGAATACAGATGAACAGAAGAATGAAGTTTTGTAACTTAACTACCATTTTCTACACCTCCTTCCTTGTTTCCTGAGCTCCAGATTTCTCACAGGTAGATCACGTGATTAAGCCTCCTCAGGTCCTTGTCTTCCACTCATCCTACTCTAAGATGTTCATACTTGAAGAGTTTTCTAAAACAAGATTATTGATGTGGGAACTCAGATGTCATAAAATCAACTGAAATTATATGTGAAAAACGTAGTTATATGTAAATTTTTCTTGTGAGAGAGAATCATTGATTTTCATCAGATACATAACAGGGCCTATAATTCTCCACCCCTTGAGCCACCCCCCACACTGTTTCAGTGTGAATGATTGTTAATTTCTGATACAAAACACATGAAGGAATGTAGTGGCATACTGAACACTGTAGATATGTAGTGCACACATTTTGTAGTATTGGTCCACAACGCAGCAGTGTCCTGTGGTGCTCTTGAGTCAAACTACCTGGGCTCTGATCATGAATCTAATTAGCTAGGTGACATGAAAATCTTTCTTAACATTTTGATCCTAAACTTTCTCATGTATAAAATCAGAATAATAAAATACGCCTACAGCAGAGGAACATTATGGGAAATAAGTGAGATACAGTTCATGAAAACTCCTTGTAAACTCTAAAGCAATAGAACCCCATCCAGGAGATTTTTATTTTAAATGGGACTTTTGCCGTTTAACCCAGATAGTTAGCCTCTAATGTTGGGTCCCAGGTCCCATTGTTTTGTATATATTTGTAAATTACTTTACATCATATCAGAAAGTGATTGCTAATTTAAACTGATCCTGAAAATAAAGGTCTTCTGAAATTCTTCTCATGACAATTTCTACAAAATTAACTGTAGTAATCTCATGTTATTTTACTTGAAAGTATTAAAAAAATTGGATTTAACATTTCTGAAAGTGCTTTGGCAGGAGTAGTATGTATTAAGTCATATATTATCATTTTCTCACCCATTTCATGAAAGTTTATGAGGCATTTGAAAACCACATTTATTTTAGTGCCTTGAATAAATTCATTGTTGTGAATCTGAGACAAATTATCATTGTGAAGAATGAAAGATTATTCAAGTTCAACTTCTTTTATTATTGTATTATTCTGAACAATTTGCCAAACTTCTTTCAGTTTCTTCAACTAAATTTTGGATATTAATGTTTAGTTCATACAAAGAACAGAGATAAATTCTGTCGATCTTCTTTAAGCTTCTTTTGCACCCCTCCCCCAACTGTGGAGAACTGCCCGTGGGCTACTGGAGCTGCTATTCAGAGTGAAAGTGTGAAAAGCCTGGGAGTTTATATTCTTCTCACAAAGATCTTTAATGAATGACTGACGAGTGCAGTGCCCTCATCTAAAATCAGGATACACCTGAGGCATAAGTTTCTAGACTTCTCCTGTAGGATCAGGAGATGCTAGCCCCCATAGGGCTTTGCCTAAATCCCTCCAGGTTGCCTTCTTTCCACTTTTTCCCCCTACTTACCCCATCCCCTTACTGGATTCATCTAGGAGCCCTGTGTCAATAAATCACTGGCACAAGGATCCTCATCTCAAGGCCACCTCCCAGGAAACTGCCTAAGATATACAGTGTCCAGAAAACTATATACAATTGACAAAGAGGGGTTATCATAATTATAGCAATATTAATATCATTAGTTCTAAAAATAAAGTAAATTCCAAATGTGCTTATTTTATTTCCATCAAATAACTCTTGGAGAACCTAGATTACTGTATTTTAGGATCAATTAACTGCATTCACCCAAGGCCATATACATATTTAATAAAAATATAAATTCTTTGGCAGGAAGGGATATGTGGGAAAGTATCTTGACCAAATAGATGCCAAATGCCATATCTCTGATAATCCTTGTGAAAACTCTCTAGCATCTGGTGAAATTAAAGTGATTCCCCATCTTTCAGTTAATGTAATTATCTTTATAGCTTTATCTACAGACTAATCAGATAATCAAACTTTGGGTTACATTTCTATACAGAAAACAAAACCACAAAGAATCTTTATGTAGTTAAAGGGCAAAATATTATTAGAGAGTTGAGTGAAAGGGCCATGAATCAGGAGACCTCAGTCCTGTTCCAACTGCTGACTTCATGTGCTCTTAAGCCTATTGCTTAATCTAATTTTCTCAA
The DNA here is from genome assembly GCF_028021215.1 of Eschrichtius robustus. NCBI lineage: Eukaryota > Metazoa > Chordata > Mammalia > Artiodactyla > Eschrichtiidae > Eschrichtius > Eschrichtius robustus. The sequence goes on from NC_090825.1 coordinate 37,896,170, forward strand.
TATTTTATATGAACTCTGCCCTTTATTTTAAAAGATAAACACATTTCAAATAATGATAAATTGATTAAGTTTCTGTGCTAGCAAGTGTCACATTAAGCTTTAAGATGAATCATGATTTATGAGTAATTAAGTATATTTGCAGATTGCGTTACTCTGAAGAACTGCAATTTTTATCTGACTTATTGCATTGATTCTGATGAGGAAGGCTGAGACTTGAGCTGGACAGGGGCGACTGTGGGTTCGGAGTTAAGCAGCAAAGATTTAGGGTCAGAAGTGGTTTATATTTCCCTATGTAGTTCAGCAGTAGGAACTATTAGAAACCCTTATTACCCAGCATTTCCTTATCTACTAAACAAGTCCACTCAGTTATTATTTGTACTCCTGAAATATCTTGTTTAACTTTCCTGAGACAGATAAATTTATTATTCCTATTTTATAGATTGGCAAACTGAGTTTAACTTGCCCAAGGTCTCGTAACAAATAAGTAGTGGCGGTGGGATTTAAATCCAACAGTCTGAGTCCACAATTTCTGCTCTTATCCATTATGATATTCTGGTATGAGAAGAGGAGAAAGTGAAATGTTCCCATGGGAGAAGGGGTTGTGTGTTTACACAAACATTGGTTAGAGTTAGGTTGGAAGTATCTATCACCTTGTTCTAATAATTCGAGTATGCATTGTGACATTAATAAAGTAACTTTTTTGAGTCTTAAATTTTTCCTTTCTTTGTTATACCACGTCCACAAAAAGCATACGGTGAGAGTGAGTTCCTGAAACTTGTAACAGGTTTCATATATTTTTCTTTCTTTTAAGAATATGAGGGTGGGGCTTCCCTGGTGGCGCAGTGGTTGAGAATCTGCCTGCCAATGCAGGGGACACGGGTTCGAGCCCTGGTCTGGGAAGATTCCACATGCCGCGGAGCAACTGGGCCCGTGAGCCACAATTACTGAACCTGCGCGTCTGGAGCCTGTGCTCCGCAACAAGAGAGGCCGCGATAGTGAGAGGCCCGCGCACCGCGATGAAGAGTGGCCCCCGTTTGCCACAACTAGAGAAAGCCCTCGCACAGAAACGAAGACCCAACACAGCCATAAAAATAAATAAAATTAAAAAAAAAAAAAAAGAAAAAAGAAAATGCTCCCTATTTAAAAAAAAAAAAAAAAAGAAAAGAATATGAGGGCTTCCCTGGCGGCGCAGTGGTTAAGAATCCGCCTGCTAAGGCAGGGAACACGGATTTGAGCCCTGGTCTGGGAAGATATCACATGCCGCGGAGCAACTAAGCCCATGCGCCACAACTACTGAGCCTGCGCTCTACAGCCCGTGAGCCACAACTACTGAGCCTGCGCTCTACAGCCCGTGAGCCACAACTACTGAGCCTGCGTGCTATAACTACTGAAGCCTGCGCTCCTACAGCTCATGCTCCTCAACAAGAGAAGCCACCACAATGAGAAGCCCGTGCACCGCAACTAAAGAAAGCCAGCGCACAGCAATGAAGACCCAACGCAGCCAAAATTAAATTAATTAATTTAAAAAAAGAATATGATTTATTCTATCACGATTGTATTGTCAAACGTTAAATTGTTCTATGATGTGGACATTTTTACTTATAGACTTAATGTTTAAAAAAACATACAAATTCTTACTATACTCCCCAGTGAAGTTTTGCAATTCCAAATATTGTGTTTCCATGGCACTGTATGCCAACGGGGACAGAGTTTCAATATTTTTCTTTCTTTTGCTGTTTTTGTTTTTGATTTGTTTTACGATATGTGTATTTTCATCAAAGAAACTGCTAAAAAGTTGCTAAGAGATATAAAAAGATTTACATAGGAAACCAAGAAGTGTCCTGGGAGGAAAGGAATAAAATGAAATGTCAGACTATCGCATCTTGAAATGGAATATGAAGTATTTCTGACAAATTGAAGTGACTTAATCTGAGGTCATGGCAAAAAAGACACTACGAGCTGTAGAAGGTAAATTCTTCATGAGTGAGGGGATTCCAAACTAGTGCTTCAGACGCAATACCAATCCGAATTTGTCACTAGAGGTGTTGTGGTTTACACACAATGAAAATCCTTCCTGTTCCAGCCACCCTGGCCCTATGTAAATGTTGCCTGTGTATGTAAATGAAAAGAGCTGTTTCAGGAAAGAGCTCAGAATCAAGAGGTCCAGGCAAATAGTGTCAGAGTGGCAGGTGAGATTGTAACAGGGAAGAGCCAAATCTGACTACATGTTGGATCTTTTTCTTTTACTTTAACCTTTGCTTTCTGCTGCTTTTGTTCACTAAAAGGATACTGTCTATACATAATGGCCTGCCTCAGGGAACCCTGCCCCTCTGCCTGAATGTTAAATCAAAGTGCCTTTGTTCAGGGAAGCATCCTGACTCTGTCCACCTGTGGATGGCTGCAAGAAAGAAGAAATTAACACATCCCCTCCCCAAGGCTGGCCATTCCAGGGGACTTTTGCAAATCTTATGGCCTTTTTACTTTACTTCCTCATCTCCTCCCCCTCTCTGTTCTATAAAAGAAACTGGCATCCAAATCCCAATAAGATGGTTTTTTTTTTAAGACATTAGTCTGTCATCTTCTCTGTCTGCTGGCTTTCTGAATAAAGTCATATTCCTTGCCTCAACACCTTGTGTCCCGATTTATTGGCCTGTCATGCAGCGAACAGAGCGAGTTTGGACTCGGTAACAAGGTCACAGCCTAGGAAACAACAGGCAAAAGGGTCTTTCCTTTTCTCCTGCATCCTAAAATGAAGTTGGATCGCAATAAGACCTCATGACTCTTTCCTCAAATCACACATTTTAGAAGGCGGTGGACAGCACCAGATTACCAGATTGATGTTGATAAAAGAAGGAAGATATTTCAGAAGACATGTGTTGGGAAGTTCAGGGTTGCTTAATTTCTAAGGTAGATGTGATATTAATTAATACCCCAAGATAATCAAGGAGACACAGAGATTACATTAGTAAGAAACAATATACTCTCTAAGTCACAGGTGATACATTGGACCAGAAGCCTGAAGTCTTGGATTTGAGTTTGAGTCCTACACTGAGAGCCCAACCATGCCATAGGTGAGATGCTTGCAGCCCTGTCATCAGTGTCTAAGAACAGACACTCCTAAAAGCAACAACGAGGGCTGCTCCAACCAGTATGTAACCTTTGCCACTATGAGGATTGCCAAATGAAAATTAGAGAAGCTAAAAATATTACAGGACCTCACATGACAAGGGGAGAAAAATCCTTACCCATAAAATCTTAGCTAATGCATATTAAATGCCTGTAACATTCTTTTGATGACATATTTAAGCTTTCTCTATACTTCATCAATTACTATACAGAGGAAGAAAATAATTTGCAATGCTTTATGGAGGAAAGCTCATCCTGCAATAACTTTTTAATTTGAATTATTGTGTCAATTAAATGTAGACATTCAGCTAATGGAGTTTTATCTTAAATCAAGTTATGTGTGGCAACAAGTTTTTACAACAAGAAAGTCTTTTATTACAGAAGAAAATAAAGTTCAGTAGGAGTTCTGACCTATGCAACTCACCAGTAGTTCCCAGCTTGCCTTAAGAGAATTCCATTTTGAATGGCCTCATGCTCCACTGAATGGCAAAATTTCAAAGGTTACTTAAGCTAATACAATCAGCCCAACAGTCCGCATAGAACTTTCAAGCATCAAAGCTAAGGAACTGTTGTGTCCTGAGAACACAGAGCAAACAGAAACAAAGGGTAGATATTCAAAGTAGTCAATTAAAGGTCGTTTCTACATAAAAAGAATTCAACAAAATATCCATGTTTTACTTGGTTATGTACTAATAAATTTCTGGACTAAACAGCTCATATTTCAATACATATTTCCTCCTTATTCTCTGGCTCTTGACTGTCTCCTTTAAAAAGTGTTCAGGATTCTCTTGACCTAAAATTGTCCAACTATGGGAGAGACACCCAATTAAGTCTCCCCATTGGGCTGTGAATGCCTTAGAGGTGCGGACTGGCTCTTACGTTTCCAGTGCATAGCAGAGCACCTGGCATCAAAGCAGTGTTTCAATAACTGGATGAACTGAAATGCCTAGTTCTCCTCTCACCTTTGATTTCTTCTCTTCCTAATCATCCTTTCTTCTTTCTTTTCCTCTTCTGATTCTCTAATTATAAGCGTTCCTCAAGGTTCTGTGTTGGACCTTCTTTGCCTCTCATATATGGTATCTTTTATCAATGCCATTGGTAGTGATGGATCAAACTTGATATGCCATTTCTTCTAAGAGATCTTTCCATATCCTCCTCAATTAGATGAATTTTCCTCTCTCTTTTACCCATAGTATTTTGTACCCCAATGTATGTCAACTCAGTTTATTTGGCCCTACATAATAGTAACTGAAGGACTTGACAATATATTTACGTCAAGAGTGACTGCTGTCAGAAATTAAAACCATTGATAACCATTAATCCAAAATAATATAAACCATGTTGTTTACTGAATCTTAAATGAAGGTCCAGTTTTTAATCGGAGGGAACCATTTCAAACCAGAAAAAAAAAATGTATATAGTTCTAAAATCACTGAATGAGAAAAAAATAGGGACTAAAAATTACTCTCTACAAGTAGAGTTAAGTTTATTTGATTATTACCTTTTTAAAGTTTCCCCATTCTGATTACTCCTTTTTCTGCTCACTCTCAGCTGACAACTTTGCTCCTTATTTTACTGAGAAAACAGAAGCAATAGGAGAGAATTTCCACAGGTGCCATGACCATAACTATCAAGGTCTCTCTCTGCACATCATTCTGTCTTTACCCGAGTTATTATTGAAAAGCTGTCAGTGTCCCTATCTAAAACCAATTCCTCCACTGATGCACTGATCCCAACTCTTCTACCGCTCAAAGACAATTACTCCAGTAATTGTCCACATTGTCTCTTGAATCATCAGTTCCTCACTTTTCAATATATCCTTCCCATAACAAACAAATGTGCTAACCTACCTCTCATCTTGACAACACAAGCAGTGAAGGAAGGAGGGAAAGAAGGAAGGAAGGAAGAAAGGGAGGGAGGGAGGGAAGAAGAAGAAAAGAAGAAAGAAAAGACCTCTGGATTTCACGTGTGCTATCATGCATTTCTCTTTTCACTTTAAAAATAAAATACCGGGCTTCCCTGGTGGCGCAGTGGTTGAGAATCTGCCTGCCAATGCAGGGGACACGGGTTCGGGCCCTGGTCTGGGAAGATTCCACATGCCGCGGAGCAACTAGGCCCGTGAGCCACAACTACTGAGCCTGCGCGTCTGGAGCCTGTGCTCCGCAACGAGAGGCCGCGATAGTGAGAGGCCCGCGCACCGCGATGAAGAGTGGCCCCCACTTGCAGCAACTAGAGAAAGCCCTCGCACAGAAACGAAGACCCAATACAGCCATCAATAAATAAATAAATAAATAAAATTTAAAAAATAAAATAAAATAAAATAAAATACCTGTATATATTTTCTTTACTACTTTTCTCCACTTCTTATACCCCTATCCTCGTAAACTTGCTTTAATCCAGCCTTGACCTCATTGCTCCACTGAAATAGCCCATCTCAGGGAGCCAAATGAATGCATATTGATAAATCTAATCATTAATTCTCAATCCTCATTTTTTTTAAACTTAATGTGTGGCATTTCACAACTGAAACACCTTCTTCACTGGGTTTCACAGCTGAGGATTAACTTCTCCAAGTCCAGTCACTTGAAGACTGGCCTTCATGAGAAGGAGATGGCATCCCGGAAAAACTCCAAGGAAATGGGCTACAGTCAAGTGCTTAATGCAATGAATTCAGGTGCTCCCTGAACCATGAATTTGAAAGAGCAGAACAGGTAGGCTAAGGTTCTACCACATCACACAGCTGCAACAATAGGTATGGACCTCACCTTTGCCTCCTGATCATACTAGGGGAGGAGCCAGTGCTACACAACCTAAAAGCTTCACACCCCAGTGGGCAGAATCCCTTTCTCCAAGTGTGGTATCAGCCCACTGGGTCCTTGTGCCCTTCCAGTGAGTGATGTTTTTCAATTTTATTTGGTAGTATTTTATTTAAATGTTGTGTCTATATTCATCATAGAATTGGTATACAGTTTTTAAATGTTTTGTATTGCCTTTATCAGGTTTGATATCAAAGATAAATTGGCATGATAAAATCAATTATGGAATTCACTATCATCTCTGTCAGAGATGAATGGGAATTGGTACTGGGAAATGGGTAGTTATTTTTCCAAAATTCTCTGCCTGAATCTCAATCACTATTAAAGTGTACTTGAATCAATTTTCTTTAATCATAATCTGAAATTTTCTCAAGGCAAAATATTCCTTAGTATCCTATGAGGTCCTTTAGGAAGCCCAGACTCTTGCTTTCATCCTTAAAGCTTTATTAATGAGTAAACAGTATAAATTTTATTATATTCACATTTCCCACTCTAAAATGCATGAAAATTGACCTCAGAATAAAGAGGTCTAAACCATTATTTTTTGTGTGCCCTGTTAATAAAGATTTCTTTCTTGGGTGCTTTTGGTTTCTCCCAATATCTCTCCTAACCCTGTCTATCAGTGTATATTCTGGGCTCAAGAATGGAGAACCAAATTCCATCTTTAGAAATTGTATCTATATTGGTAAAGAGAAGTAACAGGAGTAATTGACTGATACGTTTGCACTGGTGAATTAAAACCCTAAGCACTACTTTCCCTTTCAATGTAAGAGTTTTGCTCTTAGTTATATAACAAATATATTTTATTGTTCCTAAGTGGAAAATTACTATATAAAAATTATTTTTTCATTTAATTTTCTTTCATTCCAATTGAAACAGGTTTTATAATTCATAATAACTTAATCCTCACAAAATAATTCAAAGAGAGTTTTAGTGAAGTTAAAAAAAAGCATTTCCTCTGTATTCTCTGTTATGCATCTGCTCATAGATAGGTAAGAGTTCATAAGAGAATTGTAGATTTAATATTCTAGTGCAAATAAGATGTAGTGTATCAATTTGGGGGCATTCAAAATAGCTCTAATAAGACTTCCTGAATCATTGAATTCAATCTCAACATAATTTACTTTAGGAAATGCTAAGTGAATGTCATTAACCACTCAGCATATTATATCTTAGAATGTCTTCAATCTTGCTTCTATTTTATTTTAAATGGTTGGAAGAAAATTGCAATTATGAGTTTACTCAAGACCTGGGGAAAAATAAAAGAATTTCTCATAAATACTATGAGTCAAATTTAAAGACATATTAATACAAATATGCTTTTACTGTCACTGAGTAAAATGCAAACTCATTGCTTTGCTGTATTCATTGCGATGACAACCAAGTCAGCTACAGGCTTTGATTGTCTATTTAGAAGAGAATTACTTGGTAATTAATACTAGATAAATTTATTCATCAAGATGAAATGAGAATGTTCATTCTAAATGAGATAATACTGTTTTGTCTTCATTTAGGATGTGACTCTTTAGTATGATAGACATAATGAGAAATGGGAATTACCTGGTCCTACTCCCTGTGGAGACAAGAACAGAGGACAGGACATAAGTTAACAAAGACTCAGAGGTTAACAACTAAATCAAAGAACAGCAAGGTAATGCACTGAGCTGAGGGGGTAAAAGGGAGGTGAGGGTGAACCAGGGAAAGGGGGGGCAAATAGATCAGTTCAAAGGCAAGAAGGAGCTGAATCAGACACAGGGATGTGGATAAAAGGTCAGAAGAATGACAGAAAAACCTAGTAGTATAGAAGAGAAAAATTAAGTTATAGGAATTTAGGACACTGTCGCGTTTATACCTAAGATAGGATATATTGTTCTCTGTATTAGTTTGTACACGACACATATATTTACAGAGTGTGGCATGGGGAACCCTCCAATAAATCATACTTTTATTTTGAATTATTTCATTCAACTTTCCTTTACCAAGTGTGGTTTATCCAATATAAGGTAATAAAGAACATTTTTAATTTTAGATAATCTTCTCACACTCACAGGCTCTCTGAAAATTCCGATATTTTCTGTAGGTGTACAAAAATTAAAGGAAAAATGTATTAAAAGTAATTGACAATAATCTTTTAATGTATTACAAATCTACAAATTAATGAAATTAGATCATCTGTATTTTACATGTATCCAACCAATTGAATCTTTGCAAATTAAGAATCAAGATGTTTGGGATTGTGATGTTTCATGTGTAATGATAAAATTTTTACTTTAAATCTTCTAATTAATTGATTAGCATGCTCACACACTTCCATGGGCATTATTTTGTAATTCAAAATAATTGACTATTTTTCTCTGTAAATTACTTCATTTGTCATAAGCCATGCCATGATTTATTCTTAATGCACGTTTCAAAAAGCAATAAAGATAATTTGTTCTTTTGTGACATCAACTTAAAATAAATAACTACAGTCTTTAACTACACATGAGGTAAGAATGTACATTTGGAAATTAAAAAATAATGGAAGAGATAAAATAAATAAACATATTTCAATTGAAATGGTGTAAAAATTAGAAAATGACCAGATAAGTATAACAGTTTGCACACTTAAAACAATTATTTTCAGTCACCAGTGTCATTTTTTAAAAAGCATCGTCATTCTCTGGCACCTAGTTGTGCATATGCAAGATAGGTTAAGAAAACCATGCCTCTCATTCCCTTAAAACCTCCCTCTCCAAAGAATACTTCATATGTTGAAAATGGTGATGGTGCAGAGTGGAAAAGGAAAACATTCTTTACTTCTTTACAAATGAATGTTTGCGATTTCAATCAGAAGTTTATATCTCTCATGCAAGCTAAACAAATATTTAATATGCTATTTTATAATGTGAGATTGCATTTCTATTTCAGAAGATAAAGTAGACAATATATAATAGGATCTCAGTAATCTTGACAATTCATTCTTTTACTCAACAAACTTTCTGAGTGTCTACTTCATACCAGTCATTTTTCAAGGAACTGGGGATACTGTAAATTACCAAGCAGATAAAATCTCTGAATTCGTGGAGTGTAAATTCTAGTTTAAAAAGACACAAAATATACAAATACAGAATATGTATTGGCTCCATCTTCCTGTTCACACTTTTTGTCCTCAGCAGTGTCCCTTCTAATTAGTTCATCCCCTGAGGTCAATGTAATTATAGTAATTATATATTTATTTTCAAAAAAGTACTGTTTATTTTTAGAATAATTATTTTGATATGATACTTTGTCAAATGTGTCAATAAATATTAGTTAGATATATATACATATTAAGTTTTCTTTTTAATAATTCTTTTCCTTGGTGCTAATTATTCTGTTTTGTTAGCTTGGTGTTCTTAGATGTATTGTCCTATCTCAAAGGAAAGGTCTAGCACGAATTCTGGGAGTACATGCCACCAAAAACTTCCATTTCAGAGAGAAATCTTTTTGGGTTTATCTTAGGGGCCAACTCCATAGTCAGTCAAAAACTGTTTCTCTATTTCCTTCTATCACCCCAAACTCTCACCATTATTTGGAATTAATTTAGGCACTGATATGCTTTTCCTATAGCTCCAAATCACACTTGGAGTATTAAGATAAATGTTTTCATATTGTTTAGAATTTAACATCAAGGCTTTATTACAAATTATACAACATAGTGCAAAACTCAATAGCTACAGAAAAGTAGAGGCAGATACAGATCTGCTCTAAATGCAAACTTTTAATTCATTTCTTCTGATGAGCATGCCAGACTTCTCCTGTTATTTATATTTGTTGACTCTGTCCTGATAGTTTCCCTGAGGCTTTTTAAGGAGCTCAGTTCCCTTCTTCCCACCTAGTATGATGTTGGTACCTTTCTCATCTATGTTTTTATGTATTACCCTGTGCTTACGTATCCATACATGATATGCAATGTTTTCTTAAGTGGTCTTAAATTTTACATGCATTATTTCATACCAAACAATTTTTCCACTCAACATTATATTTTTGAAATTTCTTCACAAGGATACATTTAGCTCTAGTTCATTCAATTTTACCATATGATTCTACCATTAATTTGTTTTTCTTTTCTCCTAATTAGCACTTCCTAATTCAGATGCTTCTTATTTTCCCCAATATATTTAAAACTTAAATTAACCAAATAATTCTTGTCTCTTATGCACATCTGCAAGAGTTAATCTAAATCATCAGTTCTCAAAGGTTAGTCTGAAGGCCCTGGGGTTATTGAAGGTTCTTACTGGAGCATATGTGAGGTCAAAAATATCTTTATAATACTACTAAAAAATCCTTTGCCTTCTTCATTCTCATAAGTATACATTCTCATAAGTGAACTCACTGACTCAATATTTTCCAAATATCCAATGGGTGATATAACAAAATTATGCATGGTTATAAGACCTATTCAAAGTACAAGACAGATCAATGGATCTTAGTATAAAAGAGTACAGAATGTTTACTGACATGGCTACAGAATCCACACTGTAAATGAACATTAAAAAAGTAATATTTATTGAGTTCTGGTGTAGCATAAAGAGGAATATCCATAATTATATGAAAAGGCTATTCAAATGTTCCTTCCTTTTCAACCAAACAACATACTGAATCAGCATGAATGCAGATGTAATATGAGAATCTAACTGTGTTCTATTAAGCCAGATAAAGAGATGTAAGCAAGGCCACTCTTTACACTAATTTCTCTCTTTTTTGAAAAAAATTATTTTTCATTAAATGTTATTTTAAGATGCAATGAATTTATTATGCTGTTTTAAAATAAATCGATGAATAAACTTTTCTCAAATTTGAGAATTAAACTGTCCTTAAACTTAATTTCTCTAGGAATAGAGAATATATATATTCTCTATGAATATATATATAAATTCATATATTCTACAAAAGCAAAATTCTTAGAGGTCTTCAAATAATTTTTTAGAGTTTAAAGGTGCCCTGAGGCCAAAAAAGTCTGAAAACCATTTAACATAAGGCTATACAGCTAGCAGTAAAAATAATAAGGTGTAGGATACGTGGCAACTTTAGCATATACTGAAAATTATTCTTCAGTACTGTTGTACCAAATATAATGCCACAAGCAGTTTGCAAGGATCCTTATTTTTCCATATCTCTTGTAACATTTGGAATACTGAAAAAAATTGTATTTTGTTTTTCAATATGATGAGTGTGAAATGATATCTAATTGTGTTACTTTTTTTACTCCTGCTTAGGAGGAAGGACATATTGCTTCTTAAACCAGATTACAAAGCATGCTCCAGCTCATAACAGCCCAGTTAGCTATATGAACATCATGTACTTGCTTTTCAAAGAGTACAAGTTTCTCTCCCCACCATTTTCATATACTGGAGCTCAGCAAAATATCTCCACAATGTGTGGTAACAAAGAATTTTGGATAGAACAGGGAGATGGCTTTGTGAACATGTTTCACCCTGACTGGATTATCTGTAGATCTGTTTTCCTTAAATAGCCTAGATAATGCAAGATTAGCTGCATGTCCTCACTAAGGTGATGTTTTGGCTTCTCCGTAACAGTGAAGTAGGTCAGACCACATTATTAGAGAAATTACTATGGTCTAGAAGAAATAGTACAGGCTGCAGAGATAGGAAACCTGCTTCTAGTTTCATTCCTTAATTCTTGAAAGCAAATATTAAGAAAAACAAAATAATTATTTTATAATTTAAAGTTGTTAAAATTGGTTGACTACATTTTAATAGGAAGAAAACAATAAAAATTTCAGGATAAAAATGTATGTGAGGTCAAATTAAAATGTTTAAAGGAAAACTCTACTAGCGTTTAAAAATAAGAAGAGAACTTGCAACCAATAAACAATAATGGAAACTAGATATTTTAAAAGATTATAAATGTACAACAACAAAAAAATAAAAGAAAGATGGAATTTAGTATCACAAAAATAATGAGTCATATCAGAAGAATAAGATTTGTGGAAAAGATTAAAAGATAAAGGCTAAAATAGTGGTTAAGATTTAAAATGTTTAAAAATCAAAGTAAAGTAAAATATAAAAGATGGTTGATATTAAAATGTAAAAAGTACCCACGTTTAAAAAAACCAAAAATCTTAATGTTAAAAAATGGGAAAATTTTATCATCAAAACGTGCTCTTATTTTACACAGATGAACGATAGATAGATGATAGGTAGCTAGACAGACAGACGTATATAATGTGTATATGCAGAGCATAACTTTTTAAGATGACTATTTTCATATTAAAATTACAAATTAAAGTCAAAAGAAATTTCTAGATTAGGTCTATCCTCCTTCTAGGCAGCAGTTGAGAAAGGGAATTTTCTACTTAAACCTTCAACTAATGCCCCTTTGTAAGTCCAGCTTACATTCTAGGTCATGAGGACTGATTCTACTCCTCTGTTTAGTCCCAGATACTGTGGTGTTCAGGTTTCCTAGGATGAACAATCTCTCAGTACAAACCCAGATGGCTAAACCCGATTATGCTTCCTATAATCTGAAGTCATTTAGAAATAGTAGAAATCGCATCACTAATAACCTAGGGTACTGACAATGTAAGAAATTTACTCTCTATTCTGCTCAATGTACTTCTCCCTTTACCTGACCCTCAAAACATGTGGAAATCTTGGTAGAAATCAACTATCTCAAATTCAAAGCCGCGTCCAAAGGTCATCAATCAGCACCTGTGTTATTTTTCCTATGGCAGGAACTCAGTCTTATGTACAGATCATAGTCACTTGAAAGAGACCATGTTGCTGCAAATTCAGGACAAGAACTGCAAATTGACTGTTTTTATTTTAGCTCAACTGGTGACCTATTTACATGTTAAAATGAATTTAATTTCTACTAATACAGTAGTATAGTCTATATGGAACTTGAGTCCACAAATATAAATATAATATCCAAATTATTTAAAGAGCTGAAAATGATAAAAAATCTACTTAATGACACCTGAAGTTGTGTTACGAAAAAAATTCAATATGAAAAGATGCTCCACATCACCTGTCACCAGGGAAATGCAAATTAAAACAAAAATGAGATACCAATACACACCTATTAAAATGGCCAAATCCAGAACTGACAACACCAAATGCTGGTGAGAATGTGGAGCAACAGAAACTCTCATACATTGCTGGTGGGAATGCAAAATGATACAGCCATTTTAGAAGACAGTTTTGACAGTTTCTTACAAAACTAAACATACTCTTACTACACGATCCAGCAGTTGTGCTCCAAAGGAGTTAAAAACGTATGCCCACACAAAAACTTGCATGCAGATGTTTATAGCAGCTTTATTCATAATTGCCAAAACTTGGAAGCAACCAAGATGTGCTTCAGTAGGTGAATGGATAGATAAACTCTGGTATATCCAGACAATGCAATATTACTTAATGCTAAAAAGAAATGAGTTATCAAGCCATGAAAAGACAAAGAAGAAACTTAATGCATATTACTAAGTGAAAGAAGTCAATCTGAGAAGGCTAAATACTGTAGGATCCCAACTGTATGACATTCTAGACAAGGCAAAACTACAGAGACAATAAAAAAAGTCAGTGGTTACCAGGGAGAGGGGGCACAAGAGATGAACAGGCAGGGCACAGAAGAATTTTAGGGCAGTAAAAATATTCGGTATGATATTATAATGATGGATCCATGTCATTATACATTAGTCTAAACTCACTGAATGTATAATACAAGAATGAATCCTAATGTAAACTATGGACTTTGGGTGATTATGATGTGTCATTGTGGTTCATTTTTGTTTAAAAAAAAAAAAAAGTACCATTCTGATGAATGATGTTGATAATGGAGAAGGCTATGCATGTGTGGGAGCTGAGGACATATGGAAATCTCTATATTCTCCTCTCAATTTTAGTGTGAACCTAAAACGCCTCTTAAAATATTGTCTTTAATGATATATATATATATATAATTCAAAATACAATTTAAAGTAATTACACCTTGTTGCTACAAAAAATAAAGGTAAAAAACCAATGTATGAATTCATTTAGCATTCAGTAATACATAAAAATTAAAGTCATAATCACTGCATCAAATCATCTACATCAAAGTGTAGATGGTACTCTATGATCTTTAGACTATTCTAAATTTTAATTTACTAGAATTAAAATAATTCTGTGATTAGGTCATAGATATCCCATTTGTATTCCCTGGCCAAATTTTTCTCCTTCTCTCCCTGTGGATCTTCAGTTGTGTTCTGCCCTTGGAGAAGCACCCTGCAATGCAGAAGATGAGGATTTAACTGATTAAACCCTGTCAAAGATTAAGAGTCTCTGTATGTTCCAGTTATGTCAAAATCCACTGGATCTAAGAGCTAAAAATAACACTAAGTCTCTCCTTGTCACTTGGGTTTTCCAATATTAGCACAAACAGATTTTAAGAAACAACCATCTGTGTTAGTAACTTGCCACTGATGTTTTTTATATATATGTGTGTATATATATTATATATACACACATATATGTGTGTATTTATATATATACACACATATATACATACATATGTGTGTGTGTGTGTATACATACACACAAAATAAGCCTTACCCTGGATAAGGGGAAGAAAGAGCCTCCAAAATGTTATTTTTGGACTTCAAAAAAACTGCTTAGAAATATAATAGATAATATAAATGCATAAAATATTGTACAACATTTTTAAATGAACACAAGGATGTCGATTTAATGTATTAACAAATTTGTTTCAAAAATAACTGCAATAGGATTCATGGACTATATTTGAGGGAATTGCAAGAAGTATTCTAAATCTGGGACTCTGTTTCAAGAAGATGAAATTAGCCCACCCGTTTATTTCTCTTGCCTTAAAAAAAAATTCATTGAAATATCCAAAGAAATTTAAAAAAAATTTTTTAAAAACAAACCATAGTACTAATGGAAGATGTAAAGGACATCACTGAAGCACCAAAGCACTGAGGAATTTCTGGAAGAGATACACAAGAAGAGATCAAATTGATGGTATAAAACAATGATTGCTGGGCACACAGCATGTGGCTTATAAGCAGAAAGGGTCTCAGTGAGAAATAAATAGAAAAGTTTAACTGTCAAGTTCAGAAATGTTGGAGCTGAGGTGCCAGAGCCATGGGTGGTCAGTGCGGATAACTGAAGGACTTGTGAAATCACAATAGTGTCCAGAATGACTTTACACAGTTCATGCTAAATATACTGAGACATTTTTCTTAACATGGGAGGTAGTGCCATGAAATAGCCAAGATAAAAAGGGAATATTGTCCTACTTCGATTTGGGCAGGCACAAGAAATAAAGAGAAAAACACATCCTGCACAGTATAGTAGCTAACTTCCCATGTCACCATGATAATTGCTTCCATAATTCTCATTGGCACTAAAGGATCTAAGGGCACACAGCCACAACTAAAATCCCACCAGCAGAAGCTGGAAGATAAATGGGTTCAACCATGACATGGATTGGGGGTGGGTGGGAGTGAGAAAAAGAACCTGATGGGTCCTCCAGTTGAATACTCCCTAGCAACCAAATGTACTAACCTGTTAAATGTCTGTGGACCAGGAAGGAAGGCTCCCAGTCAGTCAGTGCCCACTTGGTACATACAGAGTGAAACTTGCTCAAGAATTTCCAAAAACATTTTTATATTTCAAGGGGGACCCTCAGAAGATAAAAACTTAACTGAAAATTTTGCATAGGGCACCCCCCACCGCCTGCCTCTGGCAATCACTAATCTAAAATGAGTAAAGGGGATCAAAAGGTACAAACTTCCAGTTATAAAATAAATAAGTCATGGGGATGTAATGCACAGCATTGTTGCTATAGTTAATAATACTGTATTGCATATTTGAAAGTTGCTAAGGGAGTTCTCATGACAAGAAGAAAAAATCTGTACGCGTGGTGACAAATGTTGACTATTCTTATGGTAAACATTTTTCAATATATGTGAAAATCGAATCATTATGTCATACATCTGAAACTAATATAACATTATATGTCAATTATATCTCAATAAAAAATTGCACAGAGAACTCACTCTAGTTATTAATATGTGTCAACACAAACTTTAATTACATGCAAACAAAATTAAACTAATTTTTTAATGACAGGCTTTAAAAAAAACCTAGCTATATTGTCAATGACATTTAAGAGGATGTGACATCAACTAAATCATAATATTTCATCCATAAAAAGAGTAGGCTAAATAGCAAGGAACACAACTGCTTAATCATGAGGTAAAGAGTATGCTTAGTTTTGTAAGAACCGTCAATCTGTTTTCCAAAGTAACTGTACCATTTTGCATTCCCACCAGCAATGAATGAGAGTTCTTCTTACTCCACATCCTCTCCAGCACTTGGTGCTGCCAGTGTTTTGGATTTTAGCTGTTTCAATAGCTGTGTACTGGTTTCTCATTGCTGTTTTAATTTTCTAATGACATATGATGTCAAGCATCTTTACATATGCTTATTTCTTTTTGTATATTCTTTGATGAGTTGTCTGTTTAGATCTTCGATCATTTTTTAACTCGTTTGATTTTTTATTGTCGAGTTTTAAGAGTTCTATGTATATTTTGGATACCAATTTTTTTAATCAGGTAAGTGTTTTACAAATATTTTCTCCTAGTCTGTGGCTTGTCAATCTCATTCATAGAGCATAAGTTTTTAATTTATCCAAATGAATTTAAAACAAAAAACTTCACACAAATGTTTATACAACTTTCTTCATAATTGCTAAACTTGGAAGCAACCAAGATGTTCTTTAATAGGTAAATGGATAAAAAAACAAAACAAACAAACAAAAAAAAACTGTAGAACTTCTATAAAAGAGAGTATTATACAGCAATAAGAAAAAAAGAAGTAAGATATTTCACTACAAAAAGACACAGAGGAACCTCAAAAGTATAATGTTAAGTGAAAGAAGTCAATCTGAAAAGGCTACACACTGTATGATTCCAAATGTGTAGTATTCTGAAAAAAAGAAAAACGATGGAGAAAGTAAAATGATCAGTGGGTTGCCAGGGGCTCAGGGTCAGTCAGGGGGAGGGAAGAGAAGGAGGGACAAAGAGGTGGAGCACAGGAGATTTTAGGGCAGTGAAACTATTCTGTATGATAGTGATGGATACACATCATTATGCATTTGTTAAAACCTATAGAATGTACAAACAAAGAGTGAACCCTAATGTAAACTGTGGACTTTAGTTAATAATAATATACCAATATTGGTGCATCAATTATAACAAATGTATCACACCAATACAGATGGAAATAATAGGAGAGACTGTGTGGGGGAGGGAATACATGGGAACTCCTTGTACTTTTCAAATGATCTTCCTGTAAACCTAAAACTGCTCTGAAAATATAAAATTTATTAATTTTCAAAATAAATAGCCTGCCATGTAAAAAGAATAAAAATAGTTCCTTTTCTTTAAAATTAACACTTTTTGGGGGGGGGGGGGCCACGGCACAGGGCATGCGGGATCTTACTTCCCCGACCAGGGATTGAACCCGTGTCCCCTGCAGTGGAAGAATGGAGTCTTAACCCCTGGACTGCCAGGGAAGTCCCCCAAATTAACACATATTGTTAATAGAGATTAGAATACACCCAACTTAAAATCAAAATGTTGTTTAGGAGCTGAACTCTGAGACTTTGTCAAGAGCAATAGGAAAAAGAAATTTTAAAAAAACCATAATAGCTCTGTTGAGGTATAATTTCCATATTATAACATTCACCCATTTTAAATGAATAGTTCAATGATTTTTAGTAAATTTATAAAGTTGTATAACCATTACCACAATTTAATTTTTAAAACATTTCTATCTAACCCAAAAATATCCCTCATGACACTCTGTAGTTAATCCCAGTTCCCACTCCTGGCCCTAAGTGACCACTGATCTGCTTTCTGTCTCTATATATTTGCCTCTTCTAGACATTTCATATAGATGGAGTCATTCAATATGTAGTCTCTTGTGTCTCTCTTCTTTCGTTTAATATAATGGCTTTGAGCTTCATCCATGTTGCTGCATACGTCAGTAGTTTGTTCCTTCTTCCTTCTGAGTAGTGTTCTATTATATAGATATACCTCATTTTGTTTATCCATTTAATAGTTGATGGATTTTGAATTTTTTTTCATTCTAGCACTGTTATGAATAATGATAGTATGAACGTTCACAAACAATTCTTTTTGTAAACATTTATATTTTAGTTCCTTGGATAGACAATTAGAAGTGTAATTGCTGGATTTTATATTAAATATACATTTAATTTTTAAGAAACAACCAAACTGTCTTCTCAAGTAACTTCAACATTTCTCATTTCTACCAGAAGTATATAGTTTCCATTTTTTCCCCATATCCTTGCCATCATTTGTTATTAACAGCCTTTTGGTTTATATTCTTTCTAGTTGGTATATAACAGCATCTCATTGCAGTTAGAAATGGAAAACTTGAGAGAAAACCACGAAAAGAAGAAAAATTAAAGACATACAAAAACATCTGAAAGGATTTTCATAAAATGAAACTGAACACAATGAAAAAAGAATAACAAAGATGTGGTTTCAATGACAAACACTGAATAAAGAGAAATACCCATATACCGAGATATGTTTTTGGTGAAATTTACCAACTCCAATGATAAAGAAAAAAGTCATGATAATTTCTAGACAGACAAATATTTTACCTGAAATAAAGATAATCAGATCAATATCAGTCTTATTACTTACCATGCTAAATTCTGGGAGACAATATAGTAGCATTTATGGTATTGAAGACAGATGATTTTGAACTTAGATAACCAGCCCAATTACCATTCTGCCCAAAAAGGCAAAAGAAAGTCCCAGTCAACTTGTCCGGGAAAAAAATAGAGAAAATATTATAGTTAAATTAAAACATAAAAATAAAAGTCAGAATATAA
Organism: Eschrichtius robustus; assembly: GCF_028021215.1. Lineage (NCBI taxonomy): Eukaryota > Metazoa > Chordata > Mammalia > Artiodactyla > Eschrichtiidae > Eschrichtius > Eschrichtius robustus. The sequence goes on from NC_090825.1 coordinate 37,915,027, forward strand.
GAATCAAGAAATGGTACCAAGGCATAAATGTCATATAAACAAATAATTGCAACAATGTGTAATACTGCTACACACATAAGGTGCTATAAGAACACAAAGGAGAGGCATTTCAACAGTGAATATATGAAAGTGGTCACAATATGTGAAGATTTTTATATTACAAATTAATTCCTATAAGAAATCATCCACAATGAAAGAAACACTAAAAAGCTAAGTAGACAAAACAACTCTACCAGTTGAGAATTTTAATCTATGCCATCCCTAAATAAGGATGGTGGGCATGTGAACTAACTGTCCACAGTGGCCAAGATGAAAGTTATATATTAACACGAAAGCATGAACTTCTACTTACCGAAGCCCATCTAGCAACTACTGCCTCTGAATGCCCAGTCTAACAGCAATAGAGATCAATGCTGAGTCCCTGATATGGCACTCTTCCTCAAGGATACCAGTTTGCAATCAGATGGTAAGTTGACAATGCTATTGTCATCTTTTTTCGAGCCCCTTTCCTCGAAAAAATCAGAGATTTTTTTTTTCATGAGGATAAACATCTATTCCAAGTGTTGGTTGGTCTTTCTTGCCGACTAAATGCCTGGTTCACAGGCACGGAATCACACACAATATAGTATCTGACTAGGAAGTTACAGTGGGCACATGACCATCAGATCCACTGGCCATATCACAAACTACACCATCCCAAAGCAGGCTGGTCTCACTGAGCACTGGAATAACATTTAGCACAGCTAAACTAAAGCACCACTTCAGAGGCAACACTTGGAAAGAATAGGGTGCAATCCTTTAGGATGCAGCACATGCAGTAAACCATAGACTTCCATATGGCACTCTGTCTCCTATACAAAGAATACAAAAATCAAAGAGGTAAAAGCAGATGTGGCCCCAACTGCCATCCTGCTCAGTGATCCACTGGGGAAATTGAATCCCTACAACTCTGTTTGTAAAACTTTAGGCTGAAGGTTTAGAAGTCCTGGTCTCCAAAGGAAGCATACTCTTTCCAGATTGCACAGCAATGAGTCCACTGATTTATAAACCATGGCTGCCAGCAAGGCACTTCGTATTCCTGTGTCCAGAGAGCATCAGTCAAGAGAAGTTAACATTGTGGGAGGGGTAATTTATCAGCAGGAAAAAGAGGGCTTCTTTTACACACGTGGTTAAGAAGGAATATATCAAAGTGATCAGCAGAATCAAAGTGATCACTTGAGTACCTTCTGGTTTTGTAACTTTCCCTATCTTAACTGTGAATGGACACACATAGCAACTCAGCCTGAAAAGAGCTTAATCCTTCATATGCATTCCCAACTATAAATGTATTGCTCATTTAATTTCATTTGGAGGACCCAAATTATCACAGGAGGGATAATGTCTTATTTGTTCTTATATTTTCAGCACTTTGGAGATACAGAAGTTATATGTATCCTATTTTATACGTAGAACCCTACAGAGGGTCTGGCATACATATTCAGTGCATATTTGTTGAATGAATGAAATCAAGAAATGCTTATTGGGGACTTCCCTGGTGGCACAGTGGTTAAGAATCTGCCTGCCAATGCAGGGAATATGGGTTCAATTCTTGGTTTGGGAAGATCCCACATGCCACGGAGCGACTAAGCCCATGCACCACAGCTACTGAGCCTGCACCCTACAGCCCGCAAGCCACTACTACTGAGCCTACGTGCTGCAACTACTGAGCCCGCATGCTGCAACTACTGAAGCCTGTGCGCCTAGAGCCCGTGCTCCGCAACAAGAGAAGCCACCGCAATGAGAAGCCTGCACACCGCAACGAAGAGTAGCCCCTGCTCGCCGCAAATAGAGAAAGTCCACGTGCAGCAACGAAGATCCAACACAGCCAAAAAAAAAAAGAAATGCATATGGAATTAATTAGAGTCATATCTAAAACAGTAACTAACTATAATATAATAAAATAAAATGTTTAGCTTAGGGGCTTCCCTGGTGGCACAGTGGTTGGGGGGGGTCCCCGTGCAGGGGACACAGGTTCGAGCCCTGGTCTGGGAGGATCCCACGTGCCACGGAGCAACTAGGCCCGTGTGCCAAGACTGCTGAGCCTGCGCGTCTGGAGCCTGTGCTCCGCAACAGGAGAGGCCACGATGGTGAGAGGCCCGCGCACTGCGATGAAGAGTGGCCCCCGCTTGCCACAACTGGAGAAAGCCCTCTCACAGAAACGAGGACCCAACACAGCCATAAATAAATAAATAATAAATAAATTTTAAAAAAAATGTTTAGCTCATAACAATTGCTTTTGGCCATAAGTGCATCTCAATGAATATAAATTGTAAATACTTTAGTAATTTTGTCATATGGGAAATATGTATATGGAAATAGATTGGTAAAAGTAAAGGTAATTTAGCATCAACAAACATACTACTTTTTATAAACAGGTTACAAATATTCTGATATGTTAATGTTTTTAAAGAATGATCAAATTCCCTGTACTGAAATTTGACAATTTGTGATTTCCCCAAACACTTCTATATTCTTCTGGATAAAAATTGATGTTATTGACATTTTAAAGTTATCATGGCCACAAAATTTCTGTAGATATTAAATACTGTCATTAAAACCAACAAGAAAGCATAAAGACTAATAAATTGTAATCTAAAATAAATGATATGGCACTAACTTAATACAAAGCCAACAAAAATTTAGTAGTACTAAATAGACAAAGTCCAGTCTAGCCTTTCTTGGACCTATGGTTATAGAATCAGTGCTCATTTAAGTCTGACAGAGAGGATGAGAAATATAAATACAGTCTCCCTTGTTATCTACAGGAGGGATTGTTTCCTTGACCTCCTTGGATACCAAAATCTGTGATGCTCAAGTCCCATAGTTGGCCCTCCTCATTAGGGGTTCTGCATCTGCAGATTCAACCAACCACGGATCCTAAATGTAGTACCTGGTTGAATCAGCAAATGTGGAACTTGCGAATTTGGAGGGTCTTTATGACAGCATTTGAAGGGGAGAAATGTTGCATGAACGAGGTTGAATAATATGTGCAGGCCCACTCCTTCATTGCCAGTCTTGCAAATCATGTATTTTACATCATTAGGTAAAGGTTTTTGGCTTCCTGATATCTCTGTATTCTCTCTTTCTCTCCCTGTCTTCCTCCCCGGATTCCCCTCTCTCTCCCTTTTCTTCTCCCTCTCTCTCTCTTCTCACCCCACCACTTTCTACCCTCAGCCTTTCTTCCTATGTTTCTCTTCTTCCCAAACATCAATATGAAGTTATGTATTAAAGTACATGTAAAAACTAATTATAAAACTATTCAATATAATTCTTAATAGACATGATGGTTAATTTTACATGTCAACTTGACTGGGTTATAGAGTGCCCAGACATTTCATCAGACATTATTCTGGAAGTGTCTGTGAGGGTGTTTCTGGATGAGATTGACATCTGAATCAGTAGACTGAAGAAAGCAGACTGCCCTTTCTAGTGTGGGTGGGCCCCATCCATTAGTTGAGAGACTGAATAGAACAAAAATGATCATCCTCCTGTGATTAACTCTTGCCTGACTGCCTTCTAGCTGGGACTTCAGTTTTTTCCTGCCTTAAGACTTTAACTGGAACATTGGCTTTTCCTGTGTCTTAAACCTGCTGGCACTCAGACTGGAACTACACCATTGGCTCTCTTGGGTCTCCAGCTTGCCAACTGCAGATCTTGGAACTTCTCAGCCTCCATAATATCACATGAGCCAATCCCTTACAATAAATCAGTCTATCTGTTTCTGTCTCTGTCTCTTCAGAGAGAGAGAGAGAGAGAGAGAGAGAGAGAGCGAGAAAAAGAGAGAGAGAGAGAGAGAGATCCTTTTGGTTCTGTTTCTTTGGACAGCCCTGACTAATACAGGGGAATTTCCAGGTTATTAAAGAATAGTCTGAAGCATTTTACACAGAAAATACATACTAGGTTCTCTCTTCAAACCTATAAAAAATGTATAAGAGAGTAATGCATGCCCCATACTGTCCTCATTTTGCTTTATCTAGCTTTGAGCTTCTAAGCCTATGTCTGTCCAGGTACAAAGCAATCATGTTGGGAAAAGCTAGTGTATTTGTTTTCTGTTGCTGTATATCTGATTATGACAAGCTTAGTGGCCTTAAACAACATCTATTTATTACCTCACAGTTTTATAGGTCAGGAGCTCAGGCACAGTGTGGCTGAGTTCTCAGCTCAAGGTCTCATCAGGCTGCAAAGTGTCAACAGGGCTGCATTCTTATTTGGAAACTCTGACAGCGGATCTGCTTCCAAGCTCTTTGAGGTTGTTGGAAGAATTAATTCCCTTGGGGTTGTAGGCCTTAGCTGTTGTTTTGCTAGCTGTGGGCAGGGGACAGCTCCCAGCTTCTAGAGGCTGTTCTCAGGCTGTTGTTTCGCTAGCTGTGGACAGGGGACAGCTCCCAGCTTCTAGAGGCTGTTCTCAGGCTGTTGTTTCACTAGCTGTGGACAGGGGACAGCTCCCAGCTTCTAGAGGCTGTTCTCAGGCTGTTGTTTCGCTAGCTGTGGACAGGGGACAGCTCCCAGCTTCTAGAGGTTGTTCTCAGGCCCTTGCCAAGTGGCCTTATCCAACTCAGCAACAGAGAATAGCCTGTGTATCAAATCCCTCTCATAATTTGAATCTCTCTGACTACCCTTTCCAAGACCATACAGAGAAAAACTCTCTGCTTTAAATGGCTCATGTGATTAGGTCAGGAATATCCGGATGATTTCCATGTTTTGAGCTTAACTGTGCCTTGAAACATAACCTAATCACAGGAGCAAAATCTACCACATTTACAGTCCTGGGGATCAAATGGGTTCTATATACAAGGAGTAGGGAATTTGGGGGGCCATCTTTGAATTCTGCCTATCATAATCAGTTAGAGGAAAAATGACAGTTTTTGAAAATTACCAACAAATGAAACCTAAAATCCTACCGTATTTTCACAAGTATGTCTTTCAAAACAAGTCATTTAAAAAATATTTTTGTGAATAAAAGTTTGTTATTTTTTGTGATGATTCTTCATCATTTTTTCATTTCATGAGCTGCTTACGTGCAGACAATTTCAAAAATAATTAGGAAAAACTCAAGACTAAGTCTAAGGTTTATCTGTATAACCTTTAGGTTTAATCTTTCATTTTTGGACCAATTTACCCCTAGCCCAACTTTTCCGATTCTCTGCCATGAGATAAAGATTGTATATTACTAATATAAAATATCCATGCTTAACAACAACAAAAAAAGATTTCCGTACTTGAATGTGCATAGTCCAACATGGCATTTAACTCAGAAAAATGCTAATTCTAAAATAATACAAATTGTCCACATACATTACCATCAATAGCTATAAAGATAATGCTTGTATCACCCTGTATTTTTATTATGAATCTTATGTAAGACACTTTAAAGATTCGCTTCTTGCCTTCAAACTATTGCTCTCACACTTCCCACTCCCAATTCTGAGTCATATTCATTTTTATACTAATCCTTTTAACTGTGAAGTAATTTATTTGAGCTGACATTCAGGTACTTCAAGTGTAGTCATGTATATAGCTTTAAATAAAAAAAAAAAATTACCGAAGATGGTACACTCATTCTAGACTTTGAAATTTTACATAACTGGCTACACTGGCTTTTCCTTTCATTTCTTTCTCAGCTCCAATAATATGTTTTTTCTCTGAAAATTTATACCAGCTGTATTCTTAAATAACACTGGAATTTCATACTTTGGATGGTTATTACCAAACTGCAATTCTCAACTGGTAGAAGAGTCCTAGATCTGGGTGATGGCCCAGAGCTTTAGCTACTCTCCAACAAAGAAATCAGAATCAACTCTGGCTAAATGTCATCCCAAGGTATCTTCCAAGATTGAATTAGGAATATATCCACTAATACCTTACAGTCAAAGACACCAGCAATGACCAACTGTGACCATACTATGCGATACCAAATGTGCTCAAATTTGGAAGGGTTTCATGTGGATGGCATAAAGTGATTTCTTAATATCTGATCCTGCTAATACTTTACACATCTCTGGAAATGTAAAAAAATAAACAAATCTTTTTTTTGTGAAGATGGACTAAATCATTACAATTCTTTGTTTGGAGGCAAAAGAGATTGGGCTACAGATGCTGCTTAGCAGAGTGAGGTGAAAAGACTGGTATTTTCATCTTGACAGCAGCTGCACAGCACTGCGGGGCATGTTTCTATTTACATAAAGATTAGTTCAGTTATTCTAGAAGTTTTGGCACTGGTAACACAAGAGAAATCCAAGGAACTCATGACTGTAAAGTAGAAAGATTCTGTTAAGTATCAGTTAACAGGACAAATGGAAGACAAATAAAAGTTTCTAGACCTTGTGAAGCTTGATAAAAACCTACTTAGAATACTATTTTTGTCAAGGAACATACATAGTTTAAAGCAGAAAGGCCAGATTTTCTATCGAGAAATGAAGGAATGCTATGCTATGCTGTTCCACAGGGGAAGATAAATCTTTAAGTTTATGGAGGCAAATAAGGATAATATTTGGATTAGGAAATGCTTAGCAATGCTGCTGTTTCTTTTCTTATTTATTTATTTAATTTTGGCTGTGTTGGGTCTTCGTTTCTGTGCGAGGGCTTTCTCCAGTTGCGGTGAGCAGGGGCCGCTCTTCATCGCGGTGCGCAGGCCTCTCACTGTCGCGGCCTCTCTTGTTGTGGAGCACAGGCTCCAGACGCGCAGGCTCAGTAGTTGTGGCTCACGGGCCTAGCCGCTCCGTGGCATGTGGGATCTTCCCGGACCGGGGCACGAACCCATGTCCCCTGCATTGGCAGGTGGATTCTTAACCACTGTGCCACCAGGGAAGCCCAATGCTGCTGTTTAATTAGAAGTGGAGTAATAAATATGTATTGCTGTTCTGATTAAGACCAAGCAGCAAGTTATTTTTACTGCTTTTCACTGTGCAGGCCCAATAGTTTTTAATTATTTACCCAAGTTTCCTCATTTGTAAAATGCCATAACATTTATTCCAGAAAAAATGTCTTTTGTCATTATCAGCATCATTATTTTAAGAAGTTTCTATGATTGTTTTTCTCTGGGCACTATGCCGGGCACTGTATAAAATCTGTTCTGAAAGTCATAGATAGGTTGTCTAGTTACTCATAAGGGCAATATAGAGCTATGTTGACAGGGATTGATATTTTTAAAGTGAAAGCCAACATTCAGTAAAACATATAGTTACTTTATAGTTTAAAGGAGAAATGCTTTTGGTGTTGTAATGTAAATCCAAAGCAGACCTTCCTGAAAAGCCAGGACATCAGTGATAAGTACAGATAACTCCTACCTCATGGAGCTTGCAGTCTAATGGTTTGTGAAAGTGAACTGACTCAGAGTTGGGCTGAGGAGGGCCATGGAGGTGACTTGGAAGCTTTCTGAAGGATGAAGGGCATGAATCATATAAAATGAGGCCTTCCTCAGAGGAATTCATTCAAAACTGCACCTAAAAGAAGTGGAGAGACAGACCAAGAAACTGAGTTGTTGGAGAGGGTAGGCAGGAAATGTGCTGGTGAGAGGTTACTTAAAATATATTCTAAAGTGTTCTGGAGTTGATGAAGAAAATATTTCAAAAATCTTACAAAATAAAATAGAGGACTGTAGACTCCTGATTTTCTACACAGCCCCCTTTCCCACCAATCTATTCTGAAATCATCTTCAAAGTCTTCAAAGGCCGTTCATTGGCTCTCACTGGCTCTGTTTACATTCATGTGACATTCACGTATCATGTCAACATTTGGATAAATCTGTCTCTCTCAATCAGTCAAGCTCTCTCTCTATATATATATTTACCTATTTATTCAACCATACTATAAGACCATCAAAACCTGTGCCTCTGTCTTTTAATATATTCTTCACTGAGATAGGGTCTACGAATATAGAACCTATCTCAGTGAAGTATATATGAAAAGATTTCAACAAATGTTTATTGGATTGGATTGTTTGTACATTTATATGTAAAATAACAAAAATTTTTCCCTAGGTTTTGCCATAATGTGTTCAACTTTCTCAGATTATATGCATTGATTTTTACATTTGGGTTTCCAAAAAATCATTTTCCAATGAAAAGGAAGCATTTATTAAATCAAACAAGTGATATAATTGAGTAATGATCCACCTTCTAAAGTTTCAAGGCTCTCTATCAAATAGATAACACATAATTCAGTACTTCTAGTGGAGATACCATAAAGTTTAGTTTATGTAAACCTCAATCTGTGAATCAATCTATGTTTACCTTCTTTCTTGGGGAAGGAACACAAAGAGACATTTCCTTGGTATTGAACACTATGGATGGCTTCACGGGGTGAAAAACAGGTAGAGAAAAACAGTAGCATACATGGCTAAAGGATCTGTGTGAAGAAAAGGTGTGCCTCTTGAGTGGTCAACAAATATCACAAGCAGAGAAAAATGATAGTCAGGAATTCACGTAGGCTGATTATAGGGCAAGGGGACCTAAGCAAGTTCCTGAGATGGAGTGCGTTTTTTCCCTCCGTCTTGGACAGTTCATCTTTATGTCACCAGGACCCAACCAGTTTCCCTGGATACAGCCATTGTTCACATGGGGAGGGGCTGAAGGACAAGTGGATCTGCATTTGCGCTCTTGGTCACACACACAAATGCAATCTAAATTTAAGAAGCAAGTGCATATTTTTAAAATGTGCTGTAACCCTGAGACACCTATCCTAGTAACCAAATGATCCTTATAGATCTAAAGAATAAAACCACTTCTACTAAGCAGCTAAAATTTCTCCCTTTATCACTCTATCCTTAGCTCTGACCTCTTCCTCATTCTCTGAATTGGAATCTGCTTTTTCTTCTTCATCTTCCAGATGTTATTTGCCTTAGTTCAGGCCCCATCATCCTTGTTGCAACAGTTTTTTGTTTTTTGTTTTTAAACTAGTTTCTCTGAGTCCATTCTCTCCCCAGTCCTGTATACCAGTTACCTGTCTCTCCCCTGTCTCTTCCACCAGGGTGACTTTCTGTTATGTCCTTTCATACTTAATAACTACTAAAAACTCTATCTTACCAATTGGAAAAAGTTAATATTCCTTAGCATAATATACAAAGCCCTTTCACATATGGTCCTATATTCCTCCCCAAACTCATTTTTACCCATGTTCCCACTATCACAATTCCAAGCTAGACCTTGGTGTACATATCAGGAGGCGTGATACTCCAAACACACTTGCACTTCCCTCCTTGTGTCGTTGACTAACCTCTTCAGGTTGCCTAGAATTGCCTCCACCACTTTGTCCTCCATTTTGTTCCTTTGAAGCCCTTCCTAACTGCCCCACATGGAATTAGATATACATTATTTTTCTGCACCCATAGTATTTTGTACATAGCAATATTGATTTATAGTTATTGAACTGCCTTATATTTTTATTTTTTATCTCTCCTAGATAGTAGCCTCCATAAGAAGAGGGCTATCTTAGTCATCTTGAAATTTTTTTTTTTTTTTAATTTTTATTTATTTATTTATTTATTTATTTATGGCTGTGTTGGGTCTTCGTTTCTGTGCGAGGGCTTTCTCTAGTTGTGGCAAACGGGGGCCACTCTTCATCGCGGTGCGCGGGCCTCTCACTATCGCAGGTTCTCCTGTTGTGGAGCACAGGCTCCAGACGCGCAGGCTCAGTAATTGTGGCTCACGGGCCCAGCCACTCCGCGGCATGTGGGATCTTCCCAGACCAGGGCTCGAACCCGTGTCCCCTGCATTGGCAGGCAGATTCTCAACCACTGCGCCACCAGGGAAGCCCCATCTTGGAATTCTTGATCTCTAACATAATAGGTGATCAAATGACACTGAACTGAATAATTCTTTTTTTTTAGTTTGAAATGTGACTAATCTTATAAATTTCTTAAATACTATATTCATATCAAAGATTCCTCTAATTTTTTTACTAAAACATTCTATATTATTTGAAAACCAGGCTCCAAAGTCACAATGACAACCAGGTAGAAACTTTATAAAAAGCCTCTGCCACTTTACAACCCTAGGACAACTGAGGTTTGTGACAACTCAGGAAAGTAAGCCTTGCCCACTACTGGACTCTCCAACTCAGAAAGGAAACACTGGTCTCACCATAGTAAGAGTATCAAAAAGATTCTAAATTTCAAATGCGGGAAGGGTCTGCCTCTGATTTTCAAACACTCTAGGACTTTACTACTCCAAGTGTGGGGTACAGACCAGCAGCATTATCATCATCTTGTTGTTTCTTAGACATATAGACTCTCAGCCTCCCTCCAGACTTACAAAATCAGAATCTGCATTTTTACAAGATCCTTAAGTAATTCGTATGAATATTAAAGTTTGAGAAGCACTGCTCTGGGAGAGACTAAAATATAACAGTTAAGCCATATTCCTGTGCTCCTTAGAGATAATGCAAACTGAACAGAAATCCTAGGGTGCCCAAGAAGTGACCACACCTTCTAAAATTCCCATTATCCAGTATGAAATACTTCATAGTTGCCCAAACCAGGACCAATATCCACAGAAATTCCCTTAGAGACACCTATTTCTGCTAAAGGTGGGCAGTTGTGAGAAGACAGAGAGGTTAGGGCACTCTTGCCCAACAAAAGAATGGAAAGTCCACAGCTTTTGCAAGGACACATGTGACACAATTCAGGGGGCTTGTCATTGGCATGATCGTTCTTGGAGCTGTGCGTGAGGGTGCCAGGCACATTATAATCTACGTAGATAGTGTCTCCCTGGTTGGAATCAAACAGATCTGCATTTAATCCCCCTGATTCTCGGGCACATTACTTACAACTTTTTTCTCCTTCAGTTTTCTCACTTATAAAGGTAAATTAATACAGACTTAGCTAGTTTATTGGGTCAAGCAAGGAGGGTCAACAAACGCTATATACTATTCACCATATGCCACGCACTGGGAATATTAAGATACAAAAGACTGAATTGCTATCTCAAGGATTTTATTGTCATCACAATATGAAATCTGGTGTCTAAATTTCAAGTTTTGTTTCATAAAATGCTGGCCACACACAAAAATATTCCATTGGAGAAAAGTTTATATGGCCAAATAAATCTGGAAAGTACTGTTTGATCACAGTAAGTTTGTGTGTGTGTGTGTGTGTGTGTGTGTGTATGTATATATGTGCTTATGGGTAAATGTTTATGAATATCCCGAAGTAATACTCTGAGAGTACTCTGTGTCTCTCAGACACAGAGCTTGCCTAGCTCATACATTATAAACTGTTTCTGTTCCTTTTTTCCTTTCACTAAATAACCTATTTATTTCATTTTTATTTACTTCATCTATCTCATACACTCAACCTTTATTCAAATATGTGCATCTTCTCCCTGACCCCAGAACTATGTATGAGTAGGGAATAACTGTAAAAGGTAGTCTCAGGAAAGTTTGGAGTTTCAAGTATCTACTTGCACAAGATCAACAAGGCTCTGTGTTTTAAAACATGGCTAACTGGTCCCCAATTTTCTGCCTCCACAGTTCTTTTCTCAAAGACAGTCTGAATTCTCTTGTTTGATATCCATTATATCTGACTAGTTTCTACTGCCTCAACTCACAAATCTGGATGTTTTCTTAATTTACATAGTAACTGTGCCTCTCGGAAACCGATCATCTTTCTTCTGCCTTAGCAAAAAATCGTTTGTAAACTTAGTCTTCTACTCAACGTCCTCATAGGAAAAGTGAAATAGTAGTAATATAATAAAATAATTTACATTTAAATTGTACACTTGATAATTTTGCGTGAATGAAATAGCTCTACAAAAAAATAAGATATAAGAACTTCTCATATTACTCTGTGTCAACCCTCTTGGAGCTGAACAAGCCTGGAGGTAAAACTTGAGCCCCAGATAGTCAGATATCATAAAGACTTATATAACAATAATGGAATGACATTTTCTTTCTTTCTCTATTAAAAAACATTTTTTGTTTAAAGGGGTAGCAAAATGCTTTTAACCCTAGATCCAATTATTATATACTCATTTGCATTATCAATTCAAGATATAATTAAACAGGTTTATTTTAGAAGAAATGTTACGTTCAATGACAAATAACATTATTATTTACAGTGTCTTTAAACAAATGAATGCAGGCAAAAGTTAAGATTTTAATTAGTCTTGTAGTAAAATTCCTAAACTAGCTCTCTTTTCTTCTGGGTTAAAGTTGTTATGAATTCAGTTTTTTCAAGTAATAATTAGATGGGATAGATTATATCTATTTGTTCACAGATTAGGACACAGCTGTTGCAGTTTTAAAAACTGCTTTTGATAAACCTTCTCTCCAAGATAAAGACAGTAGAGATTGGGGACAGCTACTCAGAAGTGAATTTCCAACCCACCTTGAGATAATATCACAAGTGAGGCATTAGGAAGCAATTGACCACAAGGTGCAGCCAAACAAACAAACAAACAAACAAACGAAAGCAATTGAGGTTATCAATCCTTCTCCTTCCACCCCTCCTCTTTCTTTTTCAAATTCTTTTTCTAACACCGTCTGAGGACAAAAGCTCGGATTTGGATTAAGCCTTAATTGTATCCAAGAATCAATAAAACTGACCTGGTTAAAAAAAAAAATTGATACTATTTTGGTCAATGACATCCCTGGTGTGGCATGTATGGCATCCATCTGCTACCAAACTAAATTTTAATACTACTATATATAAAATACATAAACAACAAGGTCCTACTGTATAGCACAGGGAATTGTATTCAATATCTTTTAATAAACTATAATGGAAAAGAGTCTGAAAAAGAATATGTATATATATGTATGTATAACTGAATCACTTTGCTGTACACCAGAAATTAACACAACATTGTAAATCAACTAAACTTCAGTTTAAAAAATATCAAATATTCTACTTCTTTCTCTGAAACCATAGAGTGTATAATTTTCTTGACTTAAGATATTACATTCCAGAGCCCACAGATTTACAGCTGCCTTGAACTACATAACACCAAAATGAATTACTGTCAAATATACTTTAACTGTGTTCTTTCTGCTATGCTGCATTCCTACTCTTTTATGTTGTTGTTGTTATTGAATCTTTTTCCTATTCTCTATTCTGTTTGAAGGAGCTGAGGAAAACACCAGGGAGAAGGTTATATTTAAAGTTATGAAGAATAAACAGAAAATTGCATATAAGAGTAGTTCCTTCAATATCACAAATCTCCAGAATGCCACAAAATAAAAGTCTGTGCTCCTTAGCCTAGTGTCTTAGTCAGCTTGGGCTGTGATAAAAAGATACCATAGGGTGGTTCATAAACAACAGAAATTTATTTCTCACAGTTCTGGAGGCTGGAAGTCCAAGATCAGGGTGCAGCCTGGTCAGGTTCTGGTAAGGGCCCTCTTGTGGGTTGCAGACTACCAACTTTTCCTTGTAGCCTGCCATTGTAGAGAGTATAGAGAAGCAGCAAACTCTCTCATGACTCTTGTAAGGGCACTATTCCCATTCATGAGGGATCCACTCCAATAATCTCATCTAATCCTAATTGTCTCTCAAAGAGCCCACCTCCTAATACAGTCACATTGGGAGGGTAGAGTGTCAATATATTAATTTGGGTGGGGGGATGGAGTGGACAAACATTCAATCCCTAACACTTAGCATTCGGGAGCCTTGACAAACTTGCCCATTCACCCTCCATTCTTATACCCTTCTAAGTGAAGTTTCTTATCTAGTCAAACAGGCCAACTCACGGGTTCTTAAATATAACTTTTACATGTCTGCCTTTTTGTCTTTTGTGTCATGCCCCCTGCGTAAAGCAACTTCTTCCATCCTTTCTTCTTCTGCCTCCTTCCTAGCCAACCCTTAAGTCACAGCTTGAATGCTACTTGCCCTGAAAGGTCTTCCTCCATTTGCCCCAACATTCTTTGTTATCAATGTCTCTTATTTGACACATTAAATATCTTAACTTACAGTGTTAATTATTCTTTTATGTTTAACTTCTGTTAAACTTCTGTCTTTCAACTATCAGAGTCAGACAAGTTCTTCTGTAAAGAGCCAAACAGTAAATATTTGAGGCTTTGTGGACAGAGTTATAACCTAGGATATTATATAAGTAGTCATAAAACAGAGACAAAAATTCCAAAGTGTTTGATGAAATTTAAATATAACAATAATTGAGTACAAATGTGTGTAATACAGATCTATTAATGAGAAGAATATAATTATTTCTGGGAGAGGACAAGATTTTGCTTATTTGGGGTTCAAAGTTAATGTTTTCTATAATCAAAATTGATAACAAATATTCATCTATTAATGCTGATCTATAAGATTTTATATATTTCATCTTTAAAAATGTCTTTTCACATAGATAAGTATTGCCAAATACTGGTGATACTGATTTCAATCCACAAGCATGTAATTTTAATTAAGTATATTCATCATTTGGAAGGCATTTATAGAATTCTATTAGGCTCTTCTCTTGATACTTGCCTTTTAGCATGTCATTGCATTGTAGATTAATCCCTCCAATTGAAGTTTAGGTGGGTACTCCTCAATTGCAAAGTTAAATAGATGTTGAAATACATAGATTTCATTTGCACTTGTGTTGAAAAATGTTAATGGAACTGTGGTTTGAGCAAGTACATTCACTATAGTTTGAGTGGGAGTGGAGATCTTGCTTCTCATTTTAACTTTTGACAGCGCAGGAAATGTATAAAGCAGCATGACATTACTTGTGATTCAAAAATGTTAGTTATCAAAATGACTTTACTGTAGCATGAATTTCACATATAAGCACTGTTTTGTCTCATAATTTTGGTTAAATTCATTAAGAAATATTATCAAGTCTGAAGCAAAAAGTAACTTCCAAAGCCATTTAGTAGTTGATAATAGTGTTTGAGGGTAGTTCTTCTCCCTCAGGAAAATTTCACGTCATCCTTGAGCATCACAAACAAAACAAAACAAAACAAAGCACATTGTTAGGCCATCAAACCCCTCTTTGGTAAAGCAAGTCAGGATAGGCAAGTCCATAAGAACAAATGAAGTTCATCACTGGCACTACTGGTTCAATAACACATGATGCATTCTAATGTCTTCCATAAAATACCTGTTAATAATACAATGGGTAAATCATAGGTTTTACACTCTTACATTTTCCACAAGCTCTATAAACTTGTTCAACTATGTCCTTTTCTGCTTCACACATATTTTTAACACCATGAGTGTTAAAAATCTTAGCAGATTCCACTTAAATGTGTACTGAATTAGAGTTTTCTAAACTTTGGAAGTATTCTCACAGACTATTCATAGAGGGTAATGTTTCAGTCACATCAATCTCAGCATTGCATTCTTGAAAAAAAAGGGGACAGTGTTGGTAACATTGAAGAACTCATCATGAAGCAAGTACAATTATTCAAAATGATCTGCCTTGTTTTCCTTTTGATGTTCTTCTCAATGTTCTCAACAATTCATACAACTATTCTTGCCTAAAGGCTAATAGATTTAAACAAGTATTTTCCTATGAACAGATTTCTTCAGCTCCTGCAATCAAACATGATTTAATTAACTCGCTATTGGTAAATGACTTTCCTTGCTTGATCAGCAAAGGGGATGCTTGGAAACTTTGGTTGTAGTGACATTTTCATTTCTCTTTTCTTTCTTGGAAAAAATTCTGTCCTGATAAGATAACCCATTTTAAATTTTCTAATTTTTTTTTGATCATTTCTTTCCCATGGATTGGGAATATTATGATAAGTATTTAGTCTGGTAATGTTCTTTTAACCCAGTTATAGTGTCATTGCTTAATAAACACAATGTTTGCCATGTAATTTGATAACAAAATAATCCACACTCCACTCTGTCTCAAAAGAACAACATTCAATGTCCACTTTTCTCTTCCTTTCTTGTTTTGACGTAACACATGTGCACTGGTAATCCACACATCCATACATACACACATGAAACAAAATATTGAGCTAATACCCATGACACTTAAAACTTCATTGAGTTATAACTATGTTCCTGTGATTTTGTAGTGAAGTGCACAGTGATGAGCAGAGCACAACTCAGGTTCTCTGTTCCAGTTACTCAGCTCTGCTATTGTAGCATGAAGATAGCCATAGACAATATGTAAACAAATGAATGTTGATGTGATCTCAGTTTATTTGTGAACACTTAAATTTGAATTTTGTATAATTTTCATGTGTCAAGAAATGTTACTGTTGTTGTTGTTAGTATTCAACCATTCAAAAATGTTAAAACATTCTTAGCTCATGGACTACAGAAAAATAAGTAGTGGGCTTCACTTGCCCACAGGCCATAGTTTGTTGATCCCTGATCTATACCATTGTGCTTAATATAGGCCTATCCACAGAGTAGGCAATCAAGAAATATCAGTTGTTTCTGAAAATGACACACTGATGTATTTATTTAACATAGTTTCTGTAAATAGAAGTATATCCTCTAAATCTGTGTATTAGTAAAAAAAAAAAAAAAGTCTACTGTTTACTAGAGAAGAAATATAAGTATGCTCTGAAGTATTTATTAGTAAACAGAAGCCAACTACCTACTGGGGACTAGTGAAGTAAATTAAGACTAAAGAAATTTGGGCTTATCATCTTCATCCACATCTACCTATTTGGTTAGGATTGTACTGGTATGATGCTGTGTTATTTGAAAATGTATAATACCAATGTTTTCATTGGTTGTGTATCTAAATTTTAAAAATAATGCTTTTGATTTTTGCCTCTGAAAGAACTCATGAAATAACAACTGCAACAATTTAAATTCAGATATGTTTTACTTTATTTGACTGTTTTTCTTATTTTAGATTTGTATCCTTGGAAAGCAGCATAGGTAAATAATTTATTTCTGTACATTGACACATTGAGTTCTGTTGAGACAAGCAGGAATTTCATTCTGCCCTAAAAACCAACTGGGAACATACAGGCAGCTTGGAACATTTTCTATTTTGGTACCTGTGGAAAATGAATCCTTACTCAATAAATTAGCCCCATGGAAGTGAACATGAGGGGGTTACTTATAACATTCCCAGATTGTAACTCTTTATTATCTACCTACAATGAGTCAGAGGTTGAAACATTCTAAAAATGTATAGATAAAAAACAGCAGAACATGTGCTTAATTCACTTTATGTATATCCATATTTATTTAGTATACATTTAAACTCCTTTTCTTTCTTTGATCATCTAACTTTTTGCTAACTGACATTAACTAAAATATTAGAGGTTGAATTAATGTTGACTCTCCAAAAGACCACCAGAAACTCTGGTGCTCAAGAAAAACTAATTTTATACAATCTACTGCATAAGAGAGTACACCAACTTGACAGTTTTATTGATATCTCAAAAGGGGGTAGTCAGGGGAAGTTATTTATGGAGATTTCGGATCTAGGCTAAGGGTTTTTAAGCAGGTCTTGGAAGGCAGGGAAATGATTGGATTGGGCAAAGTTTATGATATAACAGCTTTGAAGTTATGAGCAATTATTACTCAATGCAAGTAGTAATGAGGAAAGTCTGATATTTGATAAATATGCTGATACTTAGTGTATTAGTTTTCTACTGCTGCATAATAAATCACCACAGTCTTAGTGGCTTAAAACAACATTTATTATCTCACAATTTCCTTGGGTGAGGGCACAGCTTAGCTGGGTTCTCTGCCCAAGGTCTCTTAAGTCTGCAATCTAGAAATCAGCCAGACTGCATTCCTTTTTCAAGCTGGGCCTTGTATCCTCTTCCAAGCAGACTAGGTTGTTGGCAGAATTCAGTTCCTTGTGGTTGTAGGACTGAGTTTCCTGCTTTCTTACTGCCTGTTAGCAAGGACTACTCTCAGCTCCTAGAGGCCTTCACCCTCTCTTGCCATGTGGCCTTCTTACAGGCCATCTCTGGAAATAGTAGCTTACTTTTTCAAAGACAGCAAGAGAGCCTCTGATTTCAGGAGGGTCCCAGTGCCTCTTTTAAAAGGCTCCCTTGATTAGGTCAAGTCCACCCAGGAAAACCTCCCTTTTAATTATCTCAAAGTCAACTGATTCAGGACCTTCATTACATTTGCAAAATACCTTCACTTTTTGCCATATAAAATAACACAATCACAGCAGTAAAATGCCATCACCTTTGCCATATTCTATTGCTTAGAAGCAATTTATAAATACCGCCACACTAAGGGGAGGGGATTATGCAATGACATAGGTCATTGTGGATCATATTAGAATTCTGCCACCTAAAGTTAGTTGTTCTTATCTTCCAGAAGCAAATACTTCTTGGAACAAGTAGCTCAATTTATTTTTTTTCCCAGTCCCTGTGCTGTTTAATACAGAAAGAGGAAAGCATGCTTCCTCCCAGAATTGTTTCACCCAGGCACAAGAATGTACGTTGGTTTTAGTTCTCAAGTGTCAGAGGCTTAACATTTCCTACTTTTTCAGTTAAATTCTCTCAAAGAAACTAGTCAGGGCCTCCGTTTTTCTATAGTTCCTATTACACAAAATACAATATACCTGTAACTAATATTTAGTGTTGTATATTGGTTTGAATCATATAAACCTATTTATATCTAACCACTTTGCTTTCCACCTAATACTGTAAAAGTTTACTGGTAAAGAAAAATCTGCCTTCACCTTAAAAATCACTTTGACACTAAGTAGTGACTTGTGTACATTATGTGTGCTTGCTTGTCTATGGGTTAATTTTTATCTTCCAACATAGATTGGAAGATCAAAATTAATCAATAAGAAGTCTTTCTGTTCAGCACACTCTATTTCTCTGTTGCTCGTTTGATGCAACTTACTATCCTTCCACTCTAACATCTTTCCATTGTGTCTCTCACATTTCTTATTCTTACTTGCACTTTAGTCTTCTTAGATTCAAAAGTCTATTATTAAAACCATTCCCTTGTCCCTCTATCCCTTTAAACCCCAATCTTAGCATTATACAAAAGTCAACCTACTTCATACCTCTCTCTTCACAGTTGAATATAGTTGGAGAAAGCACACAGTCACGCTGACACAGCTCATTTTAAATCCAAGACCACTAAACTGAAGGGACCCTTTCTTTGGTCATTTCCTTCTACCACTTTTTTGAACAAATATTTAAAAACAACCAAATCTGCTTTCCCACCTCTCTTCACTCTCCGTCGGTAACCTTGCTTTCTATTTCACTGAGAAAAGCAGTGAAAACATTCACATGTTCCTTCTACCACATCTATAAAACCAAGTTCATGAGTTGTAATTAGCTCTGCCATCATTACTAATATGTACAAACTCTCTGTGTCTCTATCCAAGGCCAAACCCTCCACTGCCCCATTGCCAACTCAAGAACATTACTCTAGCAATTTTCCCTTTTTTCACATTAGAGGATGCCTTTTTTTTCTCTTAGTCAATCATTCCTATCAACACATAAGGACTTCTATCTAAAAATGTAGTTTCTCATATTTAAAAAAAATTTTTTTTTAAATTCTCATTCCCTTCTAGCTAATGGCCCATTTTTATACATCACTTTATAGAAATTTGAAAATTTTTATATACTAACTGCCTCAAAGTCTTCTATTCCAATCCTCACTCCTACCCATTGCAATTAGGCTTTACTTCCTATCAATCTACTAAAGCAGTTACTAAATGATTGTCCCTCAGGTTCACCCTTCTGTATTCAACTTTGTATGTTGGTGCTGGGACTCTGCAAACTAAATTTCTGCTTTGCCTGCTGACTATAGGATTTGCCAGTATGTGTCACTAGTGATACACTACAAGGCTGGAGGAAGAAGAAATGACTTGCTCTTCCTGTTTGCTATCATGGGTTTCCTGTCTGCTTCTTTTTTTTTTTTTTTTGGTGTATCATTCAAGCAATGATTCTTCACTCTGGCAGTAGCAGTTCCTTACTGTAACAGCAGTTAATTTACTTTGCATTGTTTTCAAATCTTAAAACTAGCTTCCTCTTGCCACCACCCAGAAGCTTCATCACTAGCCAGCTAGATTCTCCTTCTCAGAGTCAGGGCCAAGTCTAGGGTGAGGTCAGCAAGGAGCTAAAACACACATTTTAAGGAAGAACTCCCTCTTAAGTTGTGTACTTGCCATTCAGGGACATGGCCTTGACTGCAGTAGACGTGCCAGGGCTGGACAGTCAACATTCTCTGTGGGTAGGCCACTTTTAGAAGTAAGTCCTAGGCGTGATTTTGAGCTTTTTGCCCTCCAGCTGCGAGAAATCACAGTTGCTTTAAATGCTGTTGAGGAAGCCCTTCCACATCACACTTTGCCTCAGATTTTCATTGTCTTTTTCCAGTGCATAAATGGCACTCAGCAACAGCCATTTGATTTCTCCATCCTTATAAATACTGCATATTCTGAATTCTCAAAATCCTGAGATACTGTGCCAGCAACTTCATTCCCTTCCTTTGATATCTTAATCCAGTGAATGTTGTTACTGCACCTTGATAGCATGTCAGAGTTATCATTTTTCCACCTGCCACTAGTGACAGGGCTCCCAAAGTCAGCAGCTGGCTAGTGGTCCAACTTCAAAATCCATTTTAGAATCAGATTCCTTAGACCACACCCAGCATCAACTAAGATCAGATTTCATTAGAAACACTCTGAGGTGGAAATTTGCATGCAGGACAGAAATTTGGGGAGCACCCTAGGGAATCAACATTAGTGAGGGGATAAAGAAAGCAGGATTGGTTAGAGGGAGGAACTGAACTTTAACAGCCACAACAGAGGCCTCGGTTGATCCATAGAGAGCACTGAAATTGGAAGGGTTGTTTCACGGTGTCACACATTGAGCTAAGGGGGCTGGGCCTCTACAAGCAGTATCTACAGTCCTTGGTACTGGTTGCCACCTCTGAGAGGCCAGGACTTTGGCAAGGCAGCCCTCTTTGGCTGAGGGCAATTCCAAACAAGGGATTCAGCTCAGACACATCAGCAGTCAAATCTCCCAGCAGCAGGGGTTTGAGTGCCTCAGTTCTGAAGGGGAGATCCACAGCATCCGCTGCAATTATTAAATATTATATATAATATAATCGTTTTTATTTTATAAAGATTTTAGAATTATTAATGACAATTAAATGTTAATGACTCCATAACTATGACACTGAATTTGTGGAAGTTCATAGCTTCAATGTATGTTTATCAATCCATATAAAAAGTAATCAGCTAATTAATAAATGATGTATTCATACATATAAATAGGTATTATTACAAATACATATATGCTAATATTTTAACACATCTCCCTTGGAAATTTTAGTAACCAGGAAAGAGAACCCTTATCAGAATGACCTATCTTTATTTTAAAATCAATTATGAACAAATATGTAATTGCCACTTCCAACTTTTCTATTTATTTATGTTCACTTATTGTCATTTCTTTCTATGACTATGGATGACTAAGAGATTTTTTCCATCCTGGCTAACCGAATTGAAAATATTCTTAACTAATTTTCATTTGCATGGTAAAAGCATATCATTGAATGACTATTTATTCAGAAATAAATTAAGAAAGTAATTAAATAACATAATTAAATAAGCATTGGTATTCAAGAATTCAAAGAGAGATGGCTTACACAAAACGGAGATTTAGAGTTAAGAGAAATACATAATCCATAGTATTAATTGACCATAAATGTGATTTTTTGATGTTTAGCAAGATATTATGATTCTAATATGTTCAAAAATATTTACAATAGAGCATATTTTCTATTTAAAAATCCTAGTATCAGCAAGTATAATCATAAAGTAAAAATTTGAATATATAAAGTAGTATAAGTATGCCAATCAGTCTTACTGTGCATTCCCAGGCCTTGTTTAAAGGACAATATGCAAATCAGAGAAAAGGCAGGTTTTAGGAATTGCTTTGGCATGATTAACCACATCATTTGCACACTGAATCAAATCATCATGAAACAAGAGAATATATTGTCAATGTCCACCTGCTTTCAAAGTTTTCAAACATTTTGTGGGGGAGTTGAAACATGTTTTCAGGAGATAATTGCAGCAAGGAGCTGAAAAAGATAAGTAAGCATTTCTGGTATATGTTTATGTAGTACATAATAATAAATGGAGAAGTGGTAAGATAGAAAACTCAAAGTGTTTTTCTCAGATATTTTTGATTGATTAATTGATTGATTCATTCATTCAATAAATATTTCTTGAGTACTTTTCTTCTGCCAGACATTGTCCTAGGCATGAGAGTACAGCAATAAACAAAAGCGGATAAAGTCCCTATCTCATATAAAGTTGAGAGACTCAAGATATTACTGCAGTATTTCTTCATCTTACATCTGGATAGTTTAATAAAAGACTATTATTTTAAAATGAAAAAAACTTAAATGGACTAAGCTTATCCCTAAATGTTCTAAAATTTAAATAAACCATGAAGGAACAGTCCTGGTAATTTCTGTGGATATGTATACGGTCCTGCCGTCTTACCCATGTAACTCCACTGAATCTAGTTAATGTCTACACACTGTGTGGCTTTCAGTTCAAAGTTCAACTCACTAACTCCAGACTAGATGAAGTCCCTTTGCAAAGTATTATCTTAGCATTCTATACTAATCCTGCAGAGCATTGGCAAAGCCTGCATTCATTAACTTGCATTATTATTTAAGTATTATCTGTCTCCCCTACTGGAATATGGCTCCATGAAGTCTTGGATAGTAAGTGACTTGTTCACTATTTTAATCCAGGGCCTGGAACAGTACTAAACCCATTGTTGGTATTTAACAGATACTTACTGACTGAGCTAAATTTATTAACAAATTCACTAATATTCAGATCTTTAATATCTAATATGAGATGGACCTTGGTAAAGTAAAATTTGAGGAAGATAAATTTTGTCTTCAAGATTCCACATTCTTGCTTATCTTCCTCTTCATGCTTTTTTGATTTCCAGATACCAGGCCCCATTACTATCTTATTTCCTTGGAATTTGATGGACTGTTACTTGATCAAAATATGGTCTCAAAAAAGTTCTTTAAATCATTCAATTAAATTATACATTTATGTGTAAGCTTTAAAGATGACTATTAACAAGGTCAAAATTTGGTTTACACAAAAGGAATATATTTCAATTTGCTAAATCATATGCTTACAATTTAGGGGTTAACATTCAGGATTAGAGAGATAAAGGGTTTGATGTTTTTGTTTTATTTTGTAAAAAAGGAGTAAAAAAGGCCCACTTTCCTATTAAGGTCACCCCTGAAAATGAGGACCTCTCTTTATCTACAGTATCATACGCTTCTTTTCTACTTGCAAATTTCTTTTTCTTTTACCACCTTTAAACATAATTCCTCAAAACATTAATAATCATAAAAATTCTCATAAAATGAGGTAAAAAAAAAAGTTCACTTCTATAACAAGGCTCTTTCCTAAGATATTTCTTTCTTTATTCTTTTTTTCTTTTTTTTTTTTTTAGTATTTATTTATTTATTTGGTCTTGCTGGGGCTTAGTTGCGGCGGGCTGGCTCCTTAGTTGTGGCATGTGAACTCTTAGTTGTGGCATGCATGTGGGATCTAGTTCCCTGACCAGGGATCGAACCCGGGCCCCCTGCATTGGGAGCATGGAGTCTTATCCACTGCACCACCAGGGAAGTCTCTCTTTCTTTATTCTTAAAAAATTATTTTTTTTTTTGAAAATCAATTGACCACAGATGTAAGAGTTTATTTCTGAACTCTCAATTATGTTCCTTTGACCTATGTCTATACAAAAAATGGTACCACACAGTTTAATTACTATAGCTTTATAGTAAGTTTTGAAATAGGAAAGTTTAGATTCCCAACTCTTATTCTTTTTCAAAATTACTTTGACTATTCCAGGTCCTTTGTATTTCCATATAAGTTTTAGGATAGCTTGTCATTTTCTGGGAAAAAAAAGAAGCTTGCTGGGATTTTAATTTTCATTATACTGAATCTATAGGTAAATTTGAGGAGGATTACCATGTTAATAATATTGTCTTCCAATCAATAAACCTGGAATTTCTATCCATTTATAAAGACCTTCTTTAATTTCTCTCAGCAATATTTTATAGTTTGCAATACACAAAGGTTTGCACTTCTTTTGTTAAATTTATTCCCAATTATTTTTTTTTCACTTTGAATCATTTTGAATGGAATTATTTCCTAAATTTCATTTATGGATTGTTCATTGAATGTATATACATACATAAACAATTCATTTTTATATTGATATTTTATTCTGTGACCTTGCTGGAATTGTCTATTAGTTACATTGTAATTTTATTCTGAATTACTCAGAATTTTCTACATATAGGATCAAGTCATCTGTACATAAGACAATTTTATTTCTTCCTGTATAATCTAGATTCTTTACATTTCCTTTTTCTTCCTGACTGCACGGGCTAGAACCTCTTATACACTGTTGAATAGAAATAACAATAGTGAACATGATAATCTTATTCCTGATCTAAGGGAAAGACATTATCTTACAACATTATTTATGTTAGCTGTAGATTTCTATGCATGTCCTTTATCAGACAGAAATTTTCACTGCATTTACAATTCATTCAAAAATTTTTATCAAGAATAGACATTAGGTATTGTTAAATTATTTTCTGTATCTAGTAAGATAATAATATTTTTTCCTTTATTCCACTGATATGGGGTAGTGCATTAATTTATTTTTGGATGTTAAACCAACCTTGCATTTCTGGGATAAACCCCTTTTGATCATGCTACATAACAATTTTTATATGTTGCTGGATTCAGTTCAATCACATTTTGTTGAAGGTTTTTTTTCACTATATTAATGAAGGATATTGGTTTGTATCTTCTTTCCTTGAGATGTGTTTGTCCAACTTTGGTATCAGGATAACGTTGGTCCATAACTACTAACAGATTGAGTAGTTATGTATTCACTCTCCTCTAACTTCTGAGTTGCCAAAGTATTGCTTTTATTTGTTTTTTAAATGCTTGATAGTATTCATCAATAAAAGTATCTGGCCTGTATTTTTGTGTGTGTGGTGATTTTTAATTTCTATTTCAATTTCTTTGTTATAAGTTTACTCCAGTTTTCTATTTTTTGAGTCAGTTTTAGTAATTTGAGACTGTCTAGGAATTTATTCACTTCATGTAGGTTTACTAAGGGAAATACATTTTTTTTTCTAATTTTAATGTTGGCCTGGAAACATCTTAACATTATCACATTGCGACTATTTTTTAAATTTATTATAACACCCCTGACCTATGCACCTTCCTTGAGCCTAGTCATTCAGACCCAGGTGTGATATTTAGGAAAAGAAAGAAGTTCTGGGGCAGAAAAGACAGGGAAGGTAAAGCTCAAATAGAGTATAAGACTTAGAATATTTTGATATTTATACAAGTTGGTAATAAATCCTATTTTCAGATTTTTGAGGTATTTCTGTAAAAACAGCCAAATTGGACAATATTTCTTGCTTTAAAAGAAAATCTTCAACAATTGGGATGACTAAAGTTAAGTGGAGTTTAGCAAGGAAGGTCATGATGGTAGGTAGTAAGAGTCTTAAAAATGATCTGCCTACAAGGGTTAAAGGAAATACTGTGAAAGATTTTTTATGGTAAGTGGGCTCTAAAAAGGTTACAGAAATGACTCATGGTTAAAATGAAAAGATAGCATGAAAGTCCGCAATTGTAGAACTTCAGCTTTCTATAAGGTGGAATCCTTGGAATTAAAGCAATGATGAATAAGTTCTCAGAAAAGAAGTCTGAGGAAAAGAAAAAAAAAAAATTCAGTCAGGAACTAGCAGGAAATCAACACCATGCTTTCCTTTGTGTCTGTGGCTCTTTTTACTACAACTGAAATTGCATATTGATTAAAGAAAGTAGTGTTTTCTTAAACATTATGAGACAGGAAGGATAATAAATAGCACCTTTGGGTTGACTAAACTTCTTTTTAGCCTAGTGTGGTCTGCACTGTGTTTGTTTTTTTAATCTTACAAAGAAAAATCTTTCTGTTTCAAGCCCCTTTTTCCTCTCTCCTAATGTCAGAGATTTGGAGCATAACCCAAGCATATAAACATGAAACCTTGGTAAGGGTTTGGTTATAAAGTCATTTCTTTGAAATTGTTCTTGTTAATGAAGAGATCACAAAAGAAAAATCAATAGAATTCATTCTTACCTTGTAAATCAAGTGCATAAAAAATAAACCATAAACAATATTAAAAGACAAAAATCAGACTAGAAAATATTTGCAATAAATACCATAAGTTTATACACTTAAGTGTTTAGCCTTAATGTATACAGTTATCTTGCAAGTTCAAGAAACATAAATTTCAAATATAAAAATAAAGAAAACAAATTTAATTACCAAAACTTAATCAGACAATAACTACTTGAAAAAAGTTTCAATTTCCATAATAACTAAAGCAATGCAAGTTAATAATAATTTTACGTATCAAATTGGAACAAACTTTTCAAATAGATAGCTAGTGGGAAGCAGCCGCATAGCACAGGGAGATCAGCTCGGTGCTTTGTGACCACCTAGAGGGCTGGGATGGGGAGGGTGGGAGGGAGGGAGATGCAAGAGGGAAGATATATGGGAACATATGTATATGTATAACTGATTCACTTTTTTATAAAGCAGAAACTAATACACCATTGTAAAGCAATTATACTCCAATAAAGATGTTAAAAAAAATATATATATATATATATATATGACGTGATAGAAAAGACAATGATGTACATTATAGGAACAGGAGTGTTAATTGTGATCACCTTTCTGGAAAACCATATATATATAATATAAAGAGTCTTTAAAAATAGAAATAGTCTTATCCTTTGAGCCAGTAACTTCATTTATAATAAATTGGCCTAAATAATTATTAACATGCATGCTCAAAATTTATGGACAAAGATTTCCTTCCTGGAGTATTCATAATTTTTTTAAAAATCTAAAAATTTCATATAAATTTAAAAAATAAATTATGGTACTTCCAAATAATTGAACACTATTTTTCAAGAAATAACATGAAATCTACAATAATCATATATTAATTTTATAATTAAAAAATACATAATATTTAAAGCCATGGGAGGGAATGTAGCAGATGAGCAAACAGTTGAGAATTTGAGAGGGAAGCTTAATGTGCTGGAGACTTTAGAAAGTAGGATAAAAGGTGTTTGACAGAAGAGGGAAGAAATGAATAGGGTTCCTCCATGACGAGAATCAGAGAAAAGATTAAAGGGGTAACTACAGAAAGCCATCTTCACTATTGTCCTAAGACAAGTACAGGTATAATTGGAAGAGAAATTCCCATGCCCTCTTTGGATATAGGATATTTTTTTCTTTTAATTGTGTTTGAGCCAGATGTGAGTTTTACAATTATGTCCACCAGCACATGGAATCTAACCCTTGAAAAAAATTTTTAATCATTAGCGATATCCTCTTCTCATTTCACAATAGAGTTGTGACTTTCAATGGCTTTCCGTAAGTGCACATGCAAATAAAGAATGATAAAACAGAAATGTAGAATATAAACCAAGAAAATTTTACTAAGGCAATAAAACTAATTTAGGGTCCTTCAACAATTTATATAACACTACATTGTGAAAAGATACAAAACAATCAGCCACGATTTTTATAAAACTTCATAAACAGCAACTCTACAATAAATCATAATTTCACTTTTGACAAGAATGGTGTTTATTTTGATCTAAGATGAATATGAAAATGTTGACTTCCAGTCTTTCAAATAGCAATGACAGTGAGTGAGGAAAAAAGGCTCTGGGTTATCAGGTAAAGCTTTCTATTGATACTATATCTCTACTACTGCAGATGATATTTTTACCAGAGACAATTCATTATTTGGGTTTAAAAAAAATAAAATTTTGAGGGTGTCATTTTGTTAGTTATTCACATCTTAATACATATTAATATATCCCTCACTTTCTTACTATAGGAGAAACTCGGAAAGATATGAAAACATAGGACAACTGGAGAAAAGGTCATGGAAAAATATAAAATTGGCAAAACAAAGACAAATACCATCTACTATATGATTTTATTTCAGGCCAAACCTGACCTCTTAAATCTATTAAATAACACAAATAAAACCCTTTAAAATAATTTCTTTAGAAGACTACTGAATTTGAAGATCTGATGCAATCATTTCAAAACTGTCTTATGCCTAGGGAGTTATAAAAATACCTGCTGAGTCATGGCAATGAGGCATCACCACATGAAGTTTAAAAAGACTGATTCTTTTTATGACAGTCTTTTGAAAAAAATCACAACCTTCAAAAGAGTGTTTTCATAATGTTGACAGGTGTACTGTGATTACTCATCAGGCCATGAGCTTCACATTAAAAGGGCTTTTTCCCCCCCATGGTTAAGAAACCTGGTCATGAACATTTCCATTCCACTTACAAGACAGATGCTAATTATCAAAGCTCATTCATTAAGCTTTTAAGAATTCATGCAGTGGAGTGAATAGGAAAGATGTGAATAGGGATATAAAATTCAACTGTTTAATTTGGTTGGCCAGTCAAATCGATACAAATAACTGGTTCAAGACACAGCATGGTGGCATGGAAAAAGCATGGGCTTTTGGATGAAAGAGTTATGGGTTTGAATCTTCTTTTGTAAAACACTGGTTTTGTAAGTTTAAACAAGTTACTTAACTTCTCTGTGACCCATTTTTTTCATGCTAACTCGGGATGAAATAATGTACAACTTGCAGAATTCTATTGAAGTATATATGTAAATATGTGTACACACACACACACACACACACACACACATCTCCATCTCCTAACCTGTCCTCAAAATGGAACGAGGACATTTATTCGATGGTATCCTTTTGGTGTTCTCTGACCTTCTGAGTTCCTTTTTGGAGAGATATATAAACCTGAATGAAAGACCAAGTCTTCTTTAAAGCTACTACAAAAGCTGTAATCATTTAGAGGTCAGAGAACATAAACTGAATGAAAAATGGTGGGCATTTGGGAGGTCAATTAGATAATTGTTCTCCCACTTGAGCAAAACTGATACCTGAACCAGGCCTGAAACAGTACCCTGATTAGATGGATAGACAGGTGAATCAGAAGAGAAACTGGCAGTCATGGAAATAGCAGGGTGGAATATACAACAGATTTTAAGGATCAGAAAATTCTTGTAGTGAATTAAGAATATGTTGTTATTTGCCTGGAATCTATGGGAAGGAAAGAAAATTCTAGATAAGGAAATTGCATGAGAACATGGGGACAAATCCTATAGCAAGTGTTATTCAAGCCTGTGACTGTCTGATTATGTGGCTTGAATCTGAGAGAAAAACAGAAACTCAAGATTTCTAAGCCCATCTCTCAGAGGTCATATGAAATCCACACTTGATCTTTCTGCAGCAATTTCTAAGGTTTCACGAGTCATTGCTTCAGTGGAAGACCTCTCATTATAAATTTCTTAATTTCCTAAAAGCTGCCAATACCAGTTGGAATTTTAAAGTCAAAAATTACATTTTGTTAAATCTTTATAAATGTGTGTGGGTGTGAAATTTTTCTATCCTTCTCATTAAAAAAAGAGTTGGTCAGAAATTTCAATTCTTCCAAAAGTGAATCATATATGAAGTCAAGGGAAAAAATGATGTAGTTGTTTTCAAAGATCACTTCAAAATTTGAAAAATAACCAGGATAAGTCTACTTTTTCCTATGCCTCTATATGGAGCTAATATTAAGTAAAAGGGTTTTCTTTATGTATCAGCTGACATATCTTTGATTTTCAGTTTTAATAATTATCCCTAATTACTAAGAAAATTTATTTAAATGAGGTTGTTGGATAATATAAGAAGCTTTATAACACACGTATCATTTTTTTCCCTCATTCTATCCATTCTCAAGAGCTCTAGCTGTCTAAAGGGGAGAAAATCAAAAGAACACTCTGAGAAAATATTTGAAATATTCCATTTTTTCTGGAGTTTTAAATAAATATTGATTATTAAGCAGAGTACAGTTGAAATTATAATGCCGAATTAAATACATTTTCATTTTCCCTTACAGATGTGGAAAACATAGTCTTTGCTGTTAATTAAATTAGAAAATACTTATTTGAAGATTTAATGCCAAATATATTTAAATAGATTTGAACTTTTTGCTTGTCATATTCATGAAGAAAAACTAAGTGCTTAAAATGTAAACATCAAAAATGCACATACTTCATAATCAAAATAGCCAAGGGATAGTGCTATAAACTTATACTAGTCCAGCTTAGATGCATGTGTGTAGGACTATCAAAGTATTTTAGAATCTTTTAAACTGTACTCTATCTTCACCATCATGTACTTACTTTCCTTAAAATACATAAATTAGGATAATCATCCAGATAGTATTTTATCTATTTCCTATATTAATATCATTTGGAAAATTATCTTCAGCATTTCCAAAGAAACTTCTGTGTAACTTGGTACTTAGTTTCCCTCTCTCTCTCTCTCAATGGATCATTATTGCTTTTTACTTGTTGTGGCAAAGTTTCAAAAATAGTGTCTATCATATTAGATTAGTTTTCTAGGGATGACATAACAAAATACCAAAGACTGAGTGGCTTAACCAACAGAAATTTATTTTCCCATAGTTCTGGAGGCTAGAAGATCAAGATTAAGGTGTTTGCTGGTTAGAGTTCTCCTGAGGTCTCCCTCTGGGACTTACAGATGACCCCTTCTCTCTGTGTCCTCACACGGCCTTTTCTCTGTGCATGTATCCCAGGTGTTTTTCTGTGTGTCCAAATTTTCTCTTCTTGTAGGGACAACAGTCATATTGGAGTTGGGCCTACATTAATGACCTCAGTTTAAAAACTTAATCACCTCTTTAAAGGCCCTATCTTCAAATATAGTCACATTGTGATGTACTGGAGGTTAGGACTTAAGCATACAAATTGGCAGGAGACAAAATTCAGCCTGTATGCAGATCTTTAGAAATACATTGTTTGCAAATAGAATTACTTTGAAAAACTTTGCTTAAAGGTAAACAATTCAGAGCCAAAAAATGGTCAAACATTCATGTGACCTCTTAACCTGAATAGTTGAAATAGCTGGAGGGAAACAAGTATTTTCAAACAAAAATTAATCATAACTACAAATACCATCTAAAGAAGAGAGATAATTCAGGAGAGTTTTAGTGTAGCAAAGTCTAGTAAAATATTTAGGTGACTCTCTTTGGATATAAAAGGCAAAGCTCTCCCCTCACCCATTTCTAAAAATCGAGAGAAAAACAAAGATAAATCCATAATACTTTGAATTAGAAAGTCAAAGGTATTCAGGAGTTGTTCACTGGACGCATGAAAGATACTGTAAAGGCTCTGGAAAGGAGGAGGGAAAAAGTGAGGAGAGAGGTAAATCTTCAATGCAAGGTGCCATCAGGGGAACAATGCCATTAGAATCCCTCTTGATAAGGAAATAACTAAAGCGATTCTAAGAAGAATGGCATCTTATATCAAATATGAAGTTGTTTTCTTACGTCTGATGCAATTATTCTCTGCCTCCCCCAAACCTTTAGTAAACCTTTGTAAATTTCTGCTACACACAAGCACATTGGAGTAAACTGACAAAACAAGAGAAGGGAAGCAGATGTATGTCACAATAAAAAGTGTGATGCTGAAAAGGAATATTAATTTAGGGATCAGCTATGAAGACATTTATGATAAATTAAAAATATATGATGATGATGATGATGATGATGATGATGATGATGTAAGCCCTTTCAGAAATCTGTGGAAATACTGGAGACAAGTTTGGGATTACATGTTGTGGGACATGGGATGGGATAAAGCCATATTACTCTTTTGTTAACATAGAGGATGTCCTCAGATAACTGGAAAACTTGGAGGCATCTGTGTTACATTATTCAATCACAGAAAACAAGCAATGGTGTTTTATTATGAGATTTCCAAAATATGAATCTCTTTCTTCCTTCTCCACCTCTAGACTATTAGTGAGCTTTCCCTTTCCATGAGAATTTTTTTTTAACATTTTTATTGGAGTATAGTTGCTTTACAATGGTGTGTTAGTTTCTGCTTTATAACAAAGTGAATCAGTTATACATATACATATATCCCCATATCTCTTCCCTCTTGTGTCTCCCTCCCTCTCACCCTCCCTATCCCACCCTTCTAGCTGGCCACAAAGCACCGAGCTGATCTCCCTGTGCTATGCGACTGCTTCCCACTAGCTATCTATTTTACATTTGGTAGTGTATATATGCCCATATATACACTACCACTCTCTCACTTTGTCCCAGCTTACCCTTCCCTCTCCCCGAGTCCTCAAGTCCATTCTCTAGTAGGTCTGAGTCTTTACTCCCGTCTTGTCCCTAGGTTTTTCATGACCATTTTTTCTTTTTTTTTTTAGATTCCATATAAATGTATTACCATACGGTATTTGTTTTTCTCTTTCTGACTTACTTCACTCTGTATGACAGACTCTAGGTCCATCCACCCAAAGCAATCTACAGATTCAATGCAATCCCTATCAAACACCACTGGCATTTTTCACAGAACTAGAACAAAAAAATTCACAATTTGTATGGAAACACAAAAGACCCCAAATAGCCAAGCAATCTTGAGAAACAAAAACGGAGCTGGAGGAATCAGGCTGCCAGACTTCAGACTACACTACAAAGCTACAGTAATCAAGACAGTAATGGTACTGGCACAAAAACAGAAATATAGATCAATGGAACAGGATAGAAAGCCCAGAGGTTAACCCACCCACATATGGTCACCTTATCTTTGATAAAGGAGGCAAGAATATACAATGGAGAAAAGACAGCCTCTTCAATAAGTGGTGCTGAGAAAACTGGGCAGCTACATGTAAAAGAATGAAATTAGAACACTCCCTAACACCATACACAAAAATAAACTCAAAATGGATTAAAGACCTAAATGTAAGGCCAGACACTATCAAACTCTTAGAGGAAAACAGAGGCAGAACACTCTATGACATAAATCACAGCAAGATCCTTTTTGACCCACCTCCTAGGGAAATGGAAATAAAAACAAAAATGAACAAATGGGACCTAATGAAACTTCAAAGCTTTTGCACAGCAAAGGAAACCATAAACAAGACCAAAAGACAACCCTCAGAATGGGAGAAAATATTTGCAAATGAAGCAACTGACAAAGGATTAATCTCCAAAATTTACAGGCAGCTCATGCAGCTCAATATCAAAAAAACGAACAACCCAATCCAAAAAAGGGCAGAAGACCTAAATAGACATTTCTCCGAAGAAGATATACAGATTGCCAACAAACACATGAAAGAATGCTCAACATCATTAACCATTAGAGAAATGCAAGTCAAAACTACAATGAGGTATCATCTCACACCAGTCAGAATGGCCATCATCAAAAAATCTACAAACAATAAATGCTGGAGAGGGTGTGGAGAAAAGGGAACCCTCTTGCACTGTCAGTGGGAATATAAATTGATACAGCCACTATGGAGAACAGTATGGAGGTTCCTTAAAAAACTGAAAATAGAACTACCATATGACCCAGCAATCCCACTACTGGGCATATACCCTGAGAAAACCATAATTCAAAAAGAGTCATGTACCACAATGTTCATTGCAGCTCTATTTACAATAGCCAGGACATGGAAGCAACCTAAGTGTCCATCGACAGCTGAATGGATAAAGAAGATGTGGCACATATATACAATGGAATATTACTCCATGAGAATCTTGACTGTCCTTATTGGTCATATGTTCCTTTCCATTCAAAACCTGATTTTTCACTCAATATTGCATTTAGGAAAGCATTTTTATCTTTGTGCATTTTCAGTCACCTCAAAACTTTTTAGAACTACATGTGTTAATAGCCTAAGAATATAAAATAACTAGATACATGTATACGTATAACTGAATCACTTTGTTGTATACCTGAAACTAACACAACATTGTTAATCAACTATATTCCCAAAAAAATAAAAAGTTAAAAAAAAACAACTGCTGAGTGTAAAGGAAGCAAAGAATGTAATACTGTCAAGTATTATGGGTTAATGTCTTAGCATTTTATCTTTTTTTACTAGCTTTCTTTCCTAGTATAACTATCTAAAGCTATGTCCATCAAAAAGGGGACCATATAGTTTATTAGAAAGAAGCCTAAGGAAGACAGACGGGAAAAGCACAATGAGACAGGAGTTGGAAGTAGATCGTAACAAACCTTTATATCTTTATTTAATCAATTCTCCTAAATTCTATTCACATGTTTCCTGTTTATTTCTTAATTAATTCAAAACAAGTGCCACTTAAAAAACAATTTTGGAAAGTTTAAAGTGGTAAAAATAAACCACACTAATATGACCCCATATTTTCAATTCCAGCATTAAACTACCTAGTGACTTTCAGTCTTAACATGTCCTTATGGAAAGCCCTTTTCAATTCAGCACAAGGAAGTATGAATGTGAAAGACTGTTATTCTGAAAAAAATCAGTGAAATGTTTTGACAGCACCATACAAAATGACAGTCATCAAGACAGTGCTATTGCCTGAACAATTGTGAGAAGCCTCATGGATGACTGAATATTACAAAAAATGATGGGATGATGTACCCTTGCACAGAGTGGAATTTTTGAAGGAAATCACCAAGTAGTGCATGATGTCTCCAGAAATAATATTGTTCTTGAGGTGTACTGTGGCTAACTGCACCTCTGAAAAAAACTTTGGTACTTAATATTAAAAGCCTCCTCCCTCATATGGGGCCTAAGTACATATCCTTCACATAATTCTACTTGATGAGCAAAGGACACATCGTATTTCCACTGTCTTATACGTGGGCCATCAATGAAAGGTAAAGGAGTTACTCTAACTTTGGGTGCCTGTATTGACTCAAAGTTCACCCTCATAATCAAAGCATAAACTTCCATTTTCAAAAACCTGTACTTCTATAAATACACCTAAATTTGGTAAGATTAAAAATCCTCTCCAATTCTTCACAATTTTCTAGTTCAAACAGACGAAGATTCATCTCAAATCTTTTCAGCTAACTAGTAAAATGATTGCAACTGTTGACTTTTTATGTCTATTTTCTAGGTAAACAAGGTAATTGTACATAGTAGAGTAGATACAGTCACAGAAAAAGACAATATGAATAAACCAAACACAAAACAATAACAAACAGGTAGCTGGACAAAACCTATAGAAATTGAAATTGAGGAAAGAATAACCAAGATTTAAGCCTTCATTTAATACTTGTATATGTGTATGTGTGTGTTAATTAAAGTCTTAAATAAATTACTCTAGATATGAGCA
This sequence comes from Eschrichtius robustus, assembly GCF_028021215.1. Taxonomy (NCBI): domain Eukaryota; kingdom Metazoa; phylum Chordata; class Mammalia; order Artiodactyla; family Eschrichtiidae; genus Eschrichtius; species Eschrichtius robustus. Next base: position 37,950,225 of record NC_090825.1, read on the forward strand.
TTATTTTTATTTTGGGGTCTTTTTTTACTTGGGGTTGTTTTATTTTTATTTTGGACTCATTTTTATTTTTTTCCTTGTACTCTCTCGTTTCCAATTTTTCAATAATTAATCTGTATTGATTTTAATCAGAAAAATGTTATTTAAAAGAAAATTAGTCTTACATATTCATAATAAAATGAGTAAGTGTTGGATTTTGCATAAAATTCTACATTACTTTAGAAAAGCGAACTAATCTCTTTATTCTCTATTTTCTTTTTACTTTTATACACAAAAATATTGAAATTAAATATTAAAAATGAAATGAAAATTAGTTAACATTTGGCTATTTTTTAAAGAGGAAATTTAGGCAGAATGTATGACTACCCCACCCTATCGCCACCTCCAACCACATACAACTGTATGTTGAGGCAAGTTAAATAAATGAGGGGAGAAAAACATATGGTGATTGATGCTGTACTCAGTAGATTGATTAGAACAGTAGGTGAAGCCAAGTTTTCATTTGAAACAGGCATCCTCTCCAAAATATTACTGATTTAGGTAATTTGTGATACTCTTTCCTGATTATATGGTAGTTCATTTAATACATAGTAATTTTTATCGTGTACTAAGTGAACAATAAACTCTTTATAAATAGTTAGCACTTTTAAACAAAAGTAATGTATCTTACGTGGCTTATTTTATATGGCATGCCTATACAAATTAATGCTTGATGCAGATGCTAGGGATTACTCAATGAAATAGCCATAAGAGTGATGAACCTTTCCACTGGGAAAGAGGGAAAAAAAACAGATTCTACGTTCACTAAATATTTATTTACTAATTTGGGTGGATGAATTTCCTTCATGTTTTTTTTTCCTAAATGACATAAGAGGTCTTTATAAAGTCAAATTGTGTGGAAACAAAGGGTAATAAAAGCTAAACAATGCTGTTCATGAGCCCAACAACCAAGTAAAGAATGTAAGCTAAAGTTCAACCTCAGGTCCTTTGTTTGGAATCTATATTCACTTTTCCCTCTGTCATACTACATTAGGCACCAGGAGTGTCAAGGGCAAGATATGGCCTCAAAGCAGGAGTAACTGATTGATAAAACAATGAATATGATACAATAAGTTACCACACAGACTAATGGACAGAGGATCTAATATAGGAAAATTATATAGCAGCCCAATTATATACTTTTTAAATTTTTATTGGAGTACAGTTGATTTACAACATTGTGTTAGTTTCTGCTGTACAGAAAAGTAAATCAGTTATACATATACATATATCCACTCTTTTTTAGATTCTTTTCCCATATAGGTCATCACAGAGTATTTAGTAGAGTTCCCTGTGCTATACAGTAGGTCCTTATTAGTTACCTATTTTATATATAGTAGTGTGTATATGTCAATCCCAGTCTCCCAATTTATCCCTTCCACCCCTTTCCCCCCTGGTAACCATAAGTTTGTTTTTTACATCTGTGACTCTATTTTTGTTTTATAAGTAAGTTCATTTGTATCCTTTTTTAGATTCCACATATAAGCGATATCGTATGATATTTGTCTTTCTGTGTCTGACTTACTTCACTCAGTATGACAATCTCTAGGTCCATCCATGTTGCTGCAAATGTCATTATTTTCTTCTCTTTTATGGCTGAGTAATATTCCATTGTATATATTTACCACTTCTTCTTTATCCATTCTTCTGTCGATGACATTTAGGTTGCTTCCATGTCCTGGTTATTGTAAATAGTGCTGCAATGAACATTGGGGTGCATGTATCGTTTTGAATTATAGTTTTCTCTGGATACATGCCCAGGAGTGGGATTGCTGGATCATATGGTAGTTCTATTTTTAGTTTTTTAAGGAAGTTCCATACTGTTCTCCACAGTGGTTGTACCAGTTGTTTGCGTACATTCCCACCAACAGTGTAGGAGGGTTCCCTTTTCTCCACACCTGTCCAGCATTTATTGTTTGTAGACTTTCTGATGATGGCCATTCTGAATGGTATGAGGTGACGCCTCACTGTAGTTTTGCTTTGCATTTCTCAGATAATTAGTGATGTTGAGCATCTTTTCATGTGTTTTTTGGCCATTTGTATGTCTTCTTTGGAGAAATGTCTATTTAGGTCTTCTGCCCATTTTTGGATTGGGTTGTCTGTTTTTTTTGACATACAGCCTGCATTTGCTGTTTTGTATATTTAGGAGATTAAACCCTTGTCGGTCACTTCTTTTGCAAATATTCTCTCCCATTCTGAGGGTTGTCCTTTCGTTTTGTTTATGGTTTCCTCTGCTGTGCAGAAGCTTTTAAGTTTCATTAGGTCTCATTTGTTTATTTTTGTTTTTATTTCCATTACTCTAGGAGGTGGGTCAAAAAGGATCTTGCTGTAACTTATGTCATAGAGTGTTCTGCCTATGTTTTCCTCTAAGAGTTTTATAGTATCTGGCCTTACATTTAGGTCTTTAATCCATTTTGAGTTTATTTTTGTGTATGGTGTTAGGGAGTGTTCTATTTTCATTCTTTTAAATGTAGCTGTCCAGTTGTCCCAGCACCTCTTATTGGAGAGACTGTCTTTTCTCCATTGTATATTCTTGTCTCCTTTGTCATAGATTAGGTGACCATAGGTGCATGGGTTTATCTCTGGGCTTGCTATCCTGTTCCATTGATCTATATCTCTGTTTTTGTGCCAGTACCATACTGTTTTGATGACTGTAGCTTTGTAGTAAAGTCTGAAGTCAGGGAGCCTGATTCCTCCAGATCCATTTTCCTTTCTCAAGATTGTTTTGGTTATCCGGGGTCTTTTGTGTTTCCATACAAATTAAAGTGCTGAAAAGCTTGGAGGCTTGGAACAAATTGTGAATGGCTCACATACTATACCTAGAAGTTGAAATTTTAGCCTACAGATAGTTAAAATAATTTCAATGGAGGAACGAGCCATCAGGTCATCTTGGTAGCAGTGGGAAAGATACTTGGAGCTTAATGAAAGATGACACAAATAGATAGAAAGATATACTATGTTCTTGGATTGGAAGAATCAATATTGTCTAAATGACTAGACTACCCAAAACAATCTACAGATTCAATGAAATCCTTATCAAATTACCAATAGCATTTATCACAAAACTGGAACAAAAATTTTTACTAAATTTTCAGCACCATCTCTGGTCTTCATTCTGAAGCATGATCCTCTGCTCTAGCCACACTGAACCACTCTATCACATATTCAAGGTTTAGATCAAGCTGTTCCCCATGCCCTTACTTTTTTCATCAGACGCTATTTGTTATTGATTATGGCCAAGCTGAAATTGTTTCATAGGAGGGAATCACCTTATCACTAAGAAGAGGCAATTGACTCAAAATACAATGGCATGGAGTACTGATGCAAGCATTTTAATCACAGCTAACTAAACATACATTTACACTCACTCCTATGGTTAATCTATTGCCCACATACTTGGGAAGACAAACATTATAAATGAAAGGATACAGGATAGATAATTTCAGTGTTACTGACAATTCTTTGAAGATAGGCTGTTACTTTAGTTTTATGTTATTTGTAAGTGTCATGAGATGACCAGTAAATCTTTGTGTTTAAGCAATGCATGTGGACTTACCTAGTGTTGTTAGACCTGGTTCTGGCTTCATTCTCCAGTTGAGACTGGGCTTGGGTCCGACTTCAGAGTTCTCTTTTCTTTTTCATGAAGTTTATGTTATTTTGCCACACATACCTCTGAACCGCTAACAGCTGTTGTCATTATTGTTGTTTTTTAATAACTAATATTGTCATTACTTCAGTAGAGTTCAGCACTTTAAAATACAACATAAATAAGTTTACTGACACTAACCATTCCTACAATAATACTGGTTAATCTACTCTATATTTTAATTAGTCCCAGCTATAATCAGTAACATTTACCTTTCAACCAAACGCACCCTTTTCAGTTTACTTAACCACCACAAGCTTAGCTCCAGACAAAGAATTAATTACCTTTCCTTGTGTGCACAAATCACTCTGTAAATGCCACTATTAGATCACTTATCTCATTACATTAAAGTTAATTATTTATGTGTCTGAATTCAAAGCTTGACAGTTTAGAGCAGGTATAACAGCTGTATTTTCTTTATTATATATTTTCAGCACCTCACATAGTTTCTGATATACAATAAATAAAAAATAATATTTCTTACATGAAACTGAATCTCAAATTTCTGAAATATGACTGAAAATCCAGGAGATATACTTCTTGACCCAAGAAAATTCTTCAGTAGTCATTGAATTCATCACTTCCTTATACTTACCTTCAAAAGCATGGAGTTTCACTTATGACTATCTTTGGTGGAGAAGAATATATTATTAGCATTATTAAATATCAATCCTTGAGGTCCAAGATTTGGCACTGGAAGACCCTGATCTCACCTCTTCCCACAGACTCAACAAAGCTACACCTATATATAGAGCAATTCCTCCTGAAGAACACCTGAGGGCTGATTGAACAGCCAATCCACATAGAAAAAACACATAGAAATGGGTAGAAAAGGTGGAGACATTGTATCTACGGGAACCCCACCCCCATCACAGTGACCTGCAATATGGAGGGATATTGCTGAGAGGCCAGAGCACAGACTTGCCCACCCTAGGACACTGAAAAAACAGCAGTTTAAGGCAACCTAGACTATATGGGAAGGAAAGCCATTCACCAACCCTAGAACTTCTTCTAAACAGACAGGAAACTGCTGGAGCCCTCCGTGGGGGTTGGAGGTGCTGGCAAACACCACTGTTTGAGTCTCCCTGGGACTCTTCCTAGCCCCCACTTGCTCCAGCCCTAGTCAGCCCACCAAGGTGACCTCAGTGCAGCACTCCCCAGGGACTGCCCTCAGCCCACACCCACTCCAGCTCCAGACAGTCTGTCAAAGCTGCCAGGTGCAAGTGGTCTACATAGGGGACACTCCCACACAGGGCCAATCCTTCAAGACCAAGAGAGGTAGGTGTTTTGCCTAATTCATAGAAACAAAAACTGAAAGTCAAACAAAATGAGAGGAATGAGTTCCAAATGAAAGAATAAAATAAAACCCCAGAAAAAAATCCTAATGAAACAGATAAGTAATTTATCTGATTAAAGAGTTCAAAGAAACAGTCTTTATGATGCTCACTGAACTCAGGAGAATGGACAAAATGAGAACTTCAACAAAGACTTAGAAAATATAAGAAAGAACTAACCAGAACTGAAGAATACAATAACTGAAATAAAAAATACACTAGAGGGAATCAACAACATATTAGATGATACAGAAGAATGTATAAGTGATCTGAAAGATAGACTAGTGGAAATAAATCAGAGAAGCAAAAAGAAGAAAAAAACTTTTTTAAATGATGAGAGTTTAAGAGACCTCTGAGACAACATCAAGTATACTAATATCTTCTTTATAAAGGCCAGAAGGAAAAGATTGAGAGAAGGGGACAGAAAACTTATTTGAAGAAATAATGCCTCAAAACTTCCCTATCCTGGGGAAGGAAACAGACATCTAGGTACAGGAATCATAAAAAGTACCAAAGAAGATGAATCCAAAGAGATCCACACCAACAGATATTATGATTAAAATGACAAAAGTTAAAGACAGAAAATTTTAAAGGCAGCAAGATAAGACAAATAAACAAACAAAAAAACCACAAAAAACTAATCTCATAAGGAAAGCCCATAAGACTATTAGCTGATTTTTTGGCAGAAACTTTAGAGGTCAAAGAGAGTGACAGGATATATTAAAGAAAAGAAAGAAAAAACGTACAACCAAGAATACTCTATCCAGTAAGGTTATCATTCAGAATTGAAGGAGAAAGTGTTTCCCAGATTTAAAAAAAAAATGTTTACTGTCCTTACAGAAATGTTAAAGGGTCTTCTTTAAACATAAAAGAAAAGGTCACAACTAGAAACAAGAAAATATATGAAAGGAAAAAATCTCACTGATAAAAGAAAATATATAGTAAAGGCAGTGGATCAGCTACTTAAAAAGCTAGTATAAGGTTAAAAGACAAAAGCAGTGTAATCAACTATAACTACAGTAACTAGTAAAGGGATACACAAAATTAAAATATGTAAAATATGGCATTAAAAGCATGAAACGTGAGGGTGGGAGTAAAAATGTAGTGCTTTTAGAATGCTTTCAAATATAAGTGGCTAACAGCTTAAAACAGATGGCTATATATACATGTCATTATATATAAACATTATGATAACCACAAACCAAAATCCAACAATGGATACACAAAAAATAAAGAGAAAGGAATCCAAACATAAGGTTAAAGGAATCCATCAAGCCAAGAGGGAAGAAAACAAGAGAAGACAGGAAGAGAGAAGAACTACAAAAACAACTAGAAAACAATAAACAAAATGGCAATAACTACAAACCTATTAATAATTACTTTAAATGTAAATTGATTAATGCTCCAATCAAAAGACATAGGGTAGCTAAATAATTTTAAAAAATCAAGACCTATCTATATGCTACCTACAAAAGACTAACCTCAGATCTAAAGACACACATAGACTGCAAGTGAAATGATGGAAACAGATATTCCATGCAAATGGAAATGAAAAGAAATCTGGGGTAGCAATACTCATATCAAACAAAATAGACTTGAAAACCAAACTGTAACAAAAGATAAAGAAGGACATTACATAATGATAAAGGGATCAATTCAACAAGAGGATATAACATTGTAAATGTTCATGCACCCAACATAGGAGCACCTTAATATATAAAGCTAGTATTAACAAAAATAATGGGAGAAAGAGATAGCAATACAATAATATTAGGGGACTCTCACACTCCACTTATATCAATGGATAGATCATCTAGACAAAAAAATCAACAAGGAAGCATTGGCCTTAAATAACACATTAGACCAGATTGACTTAAGATATATATATATATATGTATATATGTATATCTATATGACATATATGTATGTCATATAGGATATACATATATATTCCATTCAAAAGCAACAGAATACACATTTTTTTCAAGTACACATGGAACATTCTCCATGATAGATCACATGTTAGGCTACAAATTAGTCATAGTAAATTTAAGAAGATTGAAATCATATTGAGCAGCTATTCTGACCACAATGAAATAAACTACAAGAAGAAAACTGGAAAAAACACAAACATTGGGAGACTGAACAACATGCTACTAAACAGTCAATCAGTCAATGAAGAAATCAAAGAGGAAATCAAAAATACCATGAGATAAACAAAAATGGAATTACAACTGTCCAAAATCTATGCAACACAGCAAAAGCAGTTGTGAGAGGGATGTTCAAAGTGATACAGGTTTATCTCAAGAAACAAGAAAAATCTTAATCTAAATGTACATTTAGAGAAACTATAAAAAGAACAAGCAAAGCCCAAAGTTAGTAGAAGGAAGAAAATAATAAAGGTCAGAGCAAAAATAAACAAAATATAGACTAAAAAACAGAAAAGATCAATGAAACTAAGAGTTGGTTCTTTGAAAAGACAAAATTGACAACCTTTAGCCAGATGTATCAAAAAGAGGGAGAGAGCACCCAAATAAATAAAATCAGAAATGAAAGAGGAGAAATTATAACTGATACCAAAGAAATACAAAGGGTTATAAGAGAATACTTTGAATAATTATATGCCAACAAATTATACAACCTAGAAGAAATGAACAAAATCCCAGAAACATAATCGTCCAAGACTGATTCATGAAGAAATATAAAATATGAATAGACCAATTACTAGTAATGAAATTGAACCAGTAATCAAAGAACTCCCCTGAAACAAAAGTCCACGTCCAGATGGCTTCACAGCAATTCTGCCAAACACTTAAAAAAAGAGTTAATACTCATTCTTCTCCAATTATTCTAAAAAATTGACAAGGAAGGAACATTTCCAAACTCATTTTACAGGACCAACATTACCCTGATAAGACAAAGATAAAAAAATTACGGGCCAACATGCCTGATGAACATAGATGCAAAAATCATCAATAAAATATCAGCAAACAGAATTCAACAATAGATTAATAGGATCATACATGATGAGAAAGTGGGATTCATTCCAGGGATGCAAGCAAGGTTTGACATCTATAAATCAATCATTGTGATATATACCACATTAACAAACTGAAGGATAAAAATCATATGATCATCTCAATAATGCAGAAAAAGTATTTGACAGAATCCAACATCCATTTATGATAAAACCTCTTTAAAAAGTGGGTATACCGGAAACATTGCTTGCTAGAATAAAGGCCATATATGACAAACCCTGGGCTAACATCATACTCAATGGTTAAAAGCTGAAAGCTTTTCCTCTAAGATCACGAACAAGACACAGATGCCCACTCTTGCCACTTTTATTCAGTTTAGTATTAGAAGTCCTAGCCACAGCATTTAGACAAGAAAAAGAAATAAAAGGCATCTGAATCAGAAAAGTAGAAGTAAAACTGTCACTATTTACAGATTACATGACACACCATATAGAAAACCCCAAAGACTCTGACAAAAAAATATTAGAATAAATGAATTCAGTAAAGTTGCAGGACACAAAATTAATACACAGAAATTAGCTGCATTTATATACAGTAACAACAAACTATCAGAAAGAGAAATGAAGAGAACAATCCCATTAACAACTGCATGAAAAAGAATAAAATACTTAGGAATAAATTTAACTAAGGAGGTGAAAGACCTGTATTCTGAAAACTATGAGACAGTGAGGAAAGAAATTTAAGATGACACAAATATATGGAAAGATATTCTGTGTTTATGGATTGGAAGAATCAATATTGTTAAAATGTCTATACTACTCAAAGCAATCTACAGATTCAATGCAATTTCTATCAAAATACCAATGGCATTTTTCATGGAACTAAAACAAATAATCTTAAGATTTTTACAAAACCACAAAAAACCCCCAAATAGCCAAAAAAACATTGAGGAGGAAGAACAAAGCTAGCGGCAATCACTGGACTTTAAACTATACTGCAAAGTTATAGTAATCAAAACAGTATGGTACTGGCACAAAAACAGACACATAGATCAATGGAAAAGAATAGAGAGCCCTATAATAAACTCATGCTCATATGGTAATTAATCTATGACAAAGGCGGCAAGAACATTCAATGGGGAAAAGACTCTTTTCAATAAATGATACTGGGAAATTGGTCAGCTACATCCAAAAGAATGAAACTAAACCACTTTTTTATACCATATATAAAAATAAACTCAAAATGAATTAAAGACTTAAATGTAAGACATGAAACCATAAAATTCCCAGAAGAAAATATAGCCAATAACCTCTTTGACGTCAGTCTTCACAACATTTTTTGGATATGTCTTCTCAAGCAAGGGCAACAAAAGCAAAATTTAAAAAATGGGGCTCATCAATCTAAAAAGCTTTTGCACAGCTAAGGAAACCACCAACAAAATGAAAAAGCAACCTACTGAATGTGAGAAGATATTTGCAAATAATATATCAGATAAGGGGTTGATATCCAAAATATATAAATCACTCATACACATCAATATCCAAAAAAAAAGAAAAAAAACCCAGCCTGAATAAAAAATTGGCAGAGGACCAGAATAGACATTTTTCCAAAGAAGATATATAGATGGCTAACATTCGTATGAAAAGATGTTTAGTATCACTAAATATTAGGGAAATGAAAATCAAAACCACAGTGAGATATCACCCCACACTTGCAGGAATGGCTATCATCAAAAAGACAAGAAACAAATATTGGTGAGAATGTGGAGAAAAGGGAACACTGGTGCATTTGGTGAGAATGTAAATTGGTGCAGCCACTATGGAAAACTGAGTTTCCTCAAAAAATTAAAAATAGTACCACCATATGATCCAGCAATTCCACTTCTATTTATCTGAAGAAAACAAAAACACTAATTCCAAAAGATATATGTGCCCCTATGTTTACTGCAGCGCTATTTACAATAGCCAAGATACTGAAGCAACCTAAGTGCTCACCAATAGACGAACAGATAAAGAAGATGTGATATATATATATATCTACAATGGAATATTACTCATCCATAAAATAGAATGAATTGTGCCATTTGCAGCAATACAGACGGACCCAGAGGGTATTATGCTAAGAGAAATAAGCAAGACAGAGAAAAACAAATACCATATGACTTCACGTACATGTGTAATCTAAAAAACAAAACAAATGGACAAACAAAACAAAACAGAAACACTCAAAGATACAGAGAACAAACTGGTGGTTCCCAGAAGGGAGGGGAGTGGGAGGTGAAGGGGATTAAGAGGTACAAATTTCCAGCTATAAAATAAATAAGTCATAGGGATGTAATGTACAACATAGGGAATATAGTCAATAATATTGTAACAACTTTGTGTGGGACAGATGGTAATTGGTCTTATTGTGGTGATGATGTCATAATGGATAAAAAATTTGGAATCGCTACACTGTAAACTTGAAACTAATATAATTTTGTATGTTAATTATAACTCAATAAAAATAAATAAACAAATAAACATTAACCCTTGAGTACATGTATTTTTAATGTTATTTTACTATTCTGTGTAACGAAATAGGAAGCATGCATAGAACAGTTTTGTTCCACTATGAAGTATGATGGTTACCTCAAGTAACTGCACATATGCAATTATTTAAATTGAAATTATTGATATTTAAATTGTGAGTTAAATTAGCCACCTGTTTCATGGAATACCATTTTTATTTGAAAGAAACAGTGACAGAGAAACTACAGTTATTCACACTTGGAAAATAGTATTTTTTTCCCCAAAAAGGAACAAAGTGAGCCTCACAAAAAAACAACTGATAGATTTTCTTGCCAGTAATAAAATCTGAGCTTTCAAGCAAAGGTTAGAGCTTTGGGAAACTTATAACTGCCATCATGAAATTGGAGCTTCTTAACTGATTTCTAGGGAGATCAATGGTGATATTAATACATGTGATTTTTTTGCTATTGCCTAATAAATTATGTCAATGTTTGGAAGATCTGTGTAACTCAGTAAACTAATATTTTCTAAATGACCAATGCATGATATTACAAAGTCTAGTATGGGTAAGAGATCCTTTCAAAATGTGACATAGATCAATCAATTTTAATGTAATGAAGTAAGAAAAGTTCACTGATAAGACTTCAGATTCCACATTGCAACTATCCTGTAAGAAACTACCACTTACTGAGTTGGTAATAGTATGCAAATACAATATCTAAAATTTCTGGAAAGGCTGTTATACCCTTTTCCAGCTACTCCTCTGTGTGTGTCTGAATATTCATTATCTATGTAGCCAAAACAACCTAGTGCAACAGATTGAATGCAGAAGCAGATATGAGAATCTGCTGAGTTCTTAAGCCAAAGATTTTTTTTAATTGTATAAAAGTAAAAACAGTGTCACTCTTCTATTTTTTGTTTGTTTTGGAAAATGTAGTTGTTTTTCATAAAAAAAGATGTATGTTGATATGCTATGAATTTATTATGTTTAAATTAATTAATAAATACATTTTTAATACCTCAATTTCAGTTTTTAATACACTAAATATCAATGGATATAAGCTACATAAGTAAAAGCACTTTGGCATCCTCAATAACTTTTAACAGTGTGGAAGAGACCTATATCCAAAAAGGTAAGAACTTCCTAACACTATGCTCTGCTTCCTCTAGTTACTTCCATTACTTGCTTTGGGGATTTTTGCCAGTCTCAACACATGCAGTGGTATCCTTGTTTAATTCAGATCAGTGCAGAGTCCAATTCTGCTAAATATATTCTGTTTAAGAAGGAAAAGGAATCAATTGTGTGTGTGTGTGTGTGTGTGTATATATATGCTTAACAGAGTAAGCATAAGCTCTAGTCATCCAGAAAATTCACTTTGGATGAACAACTCATTCCACTAATAGTGCATTGCTTCATTAATTTTTAAAAACTCAGTGAACTTAATTTTACTTTATGATAGGCAGAAAGATATTTAGACTTCTTTATTTGAAACTAAAAAGGAGGGACCTTCAAGGTGGCAGAGGAGTAAGATGTGGAGATCACCTTCCTCCCCACAAATACATCAAAAATACATCTACATGTGGAACAACTCCTACAGAACACCTACTGAACACTGGCAGAAGACCTCACACTTCCCAAAAGGCAAGAAACTCCCCCACGTACCTGGGTAGGGCAAAAGAAAAAAGAAAAAACAGAGACAAAAGAATAGGGATGGGACCTGCACCTCTGGGAGGGAGCTGTGAAGGAGGAAAAGTTTCCACACACTAGGAAGACCCTTCACTGGTGGAGACGGGGGGTTGGCGGGGAGGGGAAGCTTCAGAGCCACGGAGGAGAGCACAGCAACAGGGGTGCAGAGGGCAAAGTGGAGAGATTCCCGCACAGAATATCAGTGCCGACCAGCACTCACCAGCCTGAGAGGCTTGTCTGCTCACCCGCCAGGGAAGGTGAGGACTGGGAGCTGAGGCTTAGGCTTCGGAGGTCAGATCCCAGGGAGAGGACTGGGGTTGGCTGCGTGAACACAGCCCAAAGGGGGCTAGTGCGCCGCAAATAGCCAGGAGGGAGTCCAGGAAAAGTCTGGAACTGCCTAAGAGGCAAGAGACCATTGTTTCAGGGTGCGCAAGGAGAGGGGATTAAGAGCGCCGCCTAAACGAGCTCCAGAGATGGGCGTGAGCCACGGCTATCAGCCGGACACCAGAAACGGGCAAGAGACGCTAAGGCTGCTGCCGCCACCAAGAAGCCTGTGTGCAAGCACAGGTCACTATCCACACCACCCCTCCTGGGAGCCTGTGCAGCCCGCCACTGACAGGGTCCCATGATGCAGGGACAACTCCCCCGGGAGGACACACGGCGTACCGCAGGCTGGTGCAACATCACGCTGGTCTCTGCCCCTGCAGGCTCACCCCGCATTCCATACCCCTCCCTCCCTCTGGCCTAAGTGAGCCAGAGCCCCTTAATCAGCTGCTCCTTTAACCCCATCCTGTCTGAGAGAAGAACAGACACCCTGAGGTGACCTACATGCAGAGGCAGGGCCAAATCCAAAGCTGAACCCCAGGAGCTGTGCGAACAAAGAAGAGAAAGGGAAATTTCTCCTAGCAGCCTCAGGAGCAACAGATTAAATCTCCACAATCAACTTAATGTAGACTGCATCTGTGGAATACCTGAAGAGACAAAGAATCATCCCAAAATTGAGGTGGTGGACTTTGGGAGCAACTGCAGACTTAGGGTTTGCTTTCTGCATCTAATTTGTTTCTGGTTTTATGTTTAATTTAGTATAGTATTTGGACCTTATTATCATTGGTAGATTTGTTCATTGATTTGGTGGCTCTCTTACCTTATTTTTTTATATAAATATTTTTTCTTGCTTTTTCTCTTTTTGTAAGTGTGTATGTGTATGCTTCTTTGTGTGATTTTGTCTGCATAGCTTTGCTTTTACCATTTGTCCTAGGGTTCTGTCTGTCTGTATTCTGTTGTTGCTGTTGTTTTTAGTATAGTTTTTAGCGCTTGTTATCATTGGTTGATTTGGTTTTTGGTTTGGTTGCTCTCTTCTTTCTTTCTTTTTTTTTTTCTTACTTATTTATTTTTAATGATTTTTTTATTTTTTATTTTAATAACTATTTTATTTTATTTCCTTCCTTCCTCCCTTCCTCCCTTCCTCCCTCCCTCCCTTCCTCCCTCCCTTCCTTCCTTCCTTCCTTTCTCTTTTTTTTCTCCCTTTTCTTCTGAGCCAAGTGGCTGACAGTGTCTTGGTGCTCCGGCCAGGTGTCAGGCCTGAGTCTCTGAAGGTGGGAGAGCTGAGTTCAGGACATTGGTCCACCAGAGACCTCCCGGCCCCATGTAATATCAAACAGCGAAAGCTCTCCCAGAGATCTCCATCTCAACGCTAAGACCCAGCTCCACTCAACAACCAACAAGCTACAGTGCTGGACACCCTATGCCAAACAATTACAAAGACAGGAACACAACACCACCCATTAGCAGAGAGGATGCCTAAAATCATAATAACTTCACAGACACCCCAAAAGACACCAACAGATGTAATCCTGCCCACCAGAAAGACAAGATCCAGCCTCATCCACCAGAACACAGGCACCAGTCCCCTCCACCAGGAAGCCTACACAACCCATTGAACCAACCTTAGCCACTGGGGGCAGACACCAAAAACAATGGGAACTACGAACCTGTAGTCTGCGAAAAGGAGACCCCAAACACAGTAAGTTAAACAAAATGAGAAGACAGAGAAATATGCAGCACATGAAGGAGCAAGGTAAAAACCCACCAGAGCAAACAAATGAAGAGGAAATAGACAGTCTACCTGAAAAAGAATTCAGAGAAATTATGATTCAAAACCTCAGAAACAGAACGGAGAAAATACAAGAAATGTTTCACAAGGACCTGGAAGAACTAAAGAGCAAACACACAATGATGAACAACACAATAAATGAAATTTAAAATTCTCTAGAAGGAATCAACAGCAGAATAACTGAGGCAGAAGAACGGATAAGTGACCAGGAAGATAAAATAGTGGAAATAACTGCCACAGAGCACAATAAAGAAAAAAGAATAAAAAGAATTGAGGAGAGTCTCAGAGACCTCTGGGACAATATTAAGTGCACCAACATTCGAATTACAGGGGTCCCTGAAGAAGAAGAGAAAAAGAAAGGGTCTCAAAAAAAAATTTGAAGAGATTATACTTGAAAACTAACATGGGAAAGTAAATAGTCAGTCAAGTCCAGGAAGCGCAGAGAGTCCCATACAGGATAAATCCAAGGAGAAACACGCCAAGACACATATTAATCAAACTATCAAAAATTAAATACAAAGAAAAAATATTAAAAGCAGCAAGGGAACAGCAACAAATAACATACAAGGGAATCCCCATAAGGTTAACAGCTGATCTTTCAGCAGAAACTCTGCAAGCCAGAAGGGAGTGGCAGGACATATTTAAACTGATGAAAGGGAAAAACCTACAACCAAGATTACTCTACCCAAAAAGGATCTCATTCAGATTCAATGGAGAAATCAAAAGCTTTACAGACAGACAAAAGCTAAGAGAATTCAGCACCACCAAAGCACCTTTACACCAAATGCTAAAGGAACTTCTCTAGGTAGGAAACACAAGAGAAGGAAAAGACCTACAAAGACAAACTCAAAACAATTAAGAAAATGGGAATAGGAACATACATATCGATAATTACCTTAAATGTAAATGGATTAAATGCTCCAAACAAAAGACATAGACTGGATGAATGGATACAAAAACAACACCCATATATATGCTGTCTACAAGAGAACCACTTCAGACCTAGGGACACATACAGACTGACTGAAAGTGAGGGGATGGAAAAAGATATTCCATGCAAATGGAAATCAAAATAAAGCTGGAGTAGCAATTCTCATACCAGACAAAATAGACTTTAAAATAAAGAGTATTACAAGAGACAATAAGTACACTACATAATGATCAAAGGATAAATCCAAGAAGAAGATATAACAATTGTAAATATTTATGCACCCAACATAGGAGCACCTCAATACATAAGGTAAATGCTAACAGCCATAAAAGGGGAAATCGAGAGTAAGACAATCATAGTAGGGGACTTTAACACCCCACTTTCACCAGTGGATAGATCATCCAAAATGAAAATAAATAAGGAAACACAAGCTTTAAATGATACATTAAACAGGATGGACTTCATTGATATTTATAGAACATTCCATTCAAAAACAACAGAATACACTTTCTTCTCAAGTCCTCATGGAACATTCTCCAGGACAGACCATATCTTGGGTCACAAATCAAGCCTTGGTAAATTTGAGAAAATCGAAATCATATCAAGTATCTTTTCTGACCACAACGCTTTGAGACTAGATATCAATTACAGGAAAAATCTGTAAAAAATACAAACACACGGAGGCCAAACAATACACTACTAAACAACCAAGAGATCATTGAAGAAATCAAAGAGGAAATCAAAAAATACCTAGAAACAAACAACAATGAAAACACGATGACCCAAAACCAATGGGATGCGGCAAAATCAGTTCTAAGAGGGAGGTTTATAGCAATACTATCCTATCTCAAGAAAAAGAAACATCTCAAATAAACAACCTAACCATACACCTAAAGCAATTAGAGAAAGAAGAATAAAAAAATCCAAAGTTAGCAGAAGGAAAGAAATCATAAAGATCAGACCAGAAATAAATGAAAAAGAAATGAAGGTAACGATAGCAAAGATCAATAAAACTAAAAGCTGGTTCTTTGAGAAGATAAACAAAACTGATAAACCATTAGCCAGACTTATCAAGAAAAAAAAGGGAGAAGACTCAAATCAATAGAAGTAGAAATGAAAAAGGAGAAGTAACAACTGACACTGCAGAAATACAAAGGATCAAGAGAGATTACTACAAGCAACTATATGCCAATAAAATGGACAACCTGGAAGAAATGGACAAATTCTTAGAAAAGTACAACCTTCCAAGACTGAACGAGGAAGAAATAAAAAATATGAACAGACCAATCACAAGTACTGAAATTGAAACTGTGATTAATATTCTTCCAACAATCAAAAGCCCAAGACCAGATGGCTTCACAGGCGAATTCTATCAAACATTTAGAGAGGAGCTAACACGTATTCTTCTCAAATTCTTCCAAAATACAGCAGAGGGAGGAACACTCCCAAACTCATTCTACAAGGCAACCATCACTCTGATAACAAAACCAGACAAAGATACCACAAAAAAAGAAAACTACAGGCCAATATCACTGATGAACATAGCTGCAAAAATCCTCAACAAAATACAAGCAAACAGAATCCAACAGCACATTAAAGGGATCATACACCATGATCAAGTGGGGTTTTTATCAAGGAATGCAAGAATTCTTCAATATATGCAAATCAATCAGTGTGATACACCATATTAACAAACTGAAGGATAAAAACCATAATCTCAATACATGAAGAAAAAGTTTTTGACAAAATTCAACACCCATTTATGATAAAAACTCTCCAGAAAGTAGGCAGAGGGAACCTGTCTCAACATAATAAAGGCCATATATGACAAACCCACAGCCAGCATCGTTCTCAAGGGTGAAAACCTGAAATCATTTCCACTAAGATCGGGAACAAGACAAGGTTGCCCACGCTCACCTCTATTAGTTTTGGAAGTTTTAGCCACAGCAATCAGAGAAGAAAAAGAAATAAAAGGAATACAAATTGGAAAAGAAGAAGTAAAGCTGTCACTGTTTGCAGATGACATGATACTATACATACAGAATCCTAAAGATGTTACCAGAAAACTAGTAGAGCTAATCAATGAATTTGGTAAAGTAGCAGGATACAAAATTAATGCACAGAAATCTCTTGCATTCCTATACACTAATGATGAAAAATCTGAAAGAGAAATTAAAGAAACACCCCCATTTACCACTGCAAGAAAAAGAATAAAATACCTAGGGGTAAACCTACCTAGAGAGAGAAAAGACCTGTAAGCAGAAAACTATAAGACACTGATGAAAGAAATTAAAGATGATACAAAGAGATGGAGAGATGTACCATGTTCTTGGATTGGAAGAATCAACATTGTGAAAATGATTATAGTACCCAAAGCAATCTGCACATTCAATGCAATCCCTATCAAACTTCCAATGGCATTTTTCTCAGAACTAGAACAAAAAATTGCACAGTTTGTATGGAAACACAAAAGACCCCAAATAGCCAAAGCAATCTGGAGAAAGAAAAACGGAGCTGGAGGAATCAGGCTCCTGGACTTCAGACTATACTACAAAGCTACAGTAATCAAGACAGTATGGTACTGGCACAAAAACAGAAATAGAGATCAATGGAACAGGATAGAAAGCCCAGAGATAAACCCACGCACATATGGTCATCTTATCTTTGATAAAGGAGGCAAGAATACACAATGGAGATAAGACAGCCTCTTTAGTAAGTGGTGCTGGGAAAACTGGACAGCTACATGTAAAAAATGAAGTTAGAACACTCCCTAACACCATACACAAAAATAAACTCAAAATGGATTAAAGACCTAAATGTAAGGCCAGACACTATCAAACTCTTAGAGGAAAACAGAGGCAGAACACTCTATGACATAAATCACAACAAGATTCTTTTAGACCCACCTCCTAGAGAAATGGAAATAAAAACAAAAATGAACAAATGGGACCTAATGAAACTTCAAAGCTTTTGCACGGCAAAGGAAACCATAAACAAGACGAAAAGACAACCCTCAGAATGGGAGAAAATATTTGAAAACGAAGCAACCAACAAAGGATTAATCTCCAAAATATACAAGCAGCTCATGCAGCTCAATATCAGAAAAACAAACAACCCAATCCACCAATGGGCAGAAGACCTAAATAGACATTTCTCCAAAGAAGTTAGACAGATTGCCAACAAACACATGAAAGAATGCTCAACATCATTTATCATTAAGAGAAATGCAAATCAAAACTACAATGAGGTATCACCTCACACCAGTCAGAATGGCCAATCATCAAAAAATCTACAAACAGGAAATGCTGGAGAGGGTGTGGAGAAAAGGGAACCCTCATACACTGTTGGTGGGAATGTAAACTGATACAGCCACTATGGAGAACAGTATGGAGGTTCCTTAAAAAACTAAAAATAAGACTACCATACGACCCAGCAATCCCACTACTGGGCATATAACCTGAGAAAACCATAATTCAAAAAGAGTCATGTACCACAATGTTCATTGCAGCTCTATTTACAATAGCCAGGACATGGAAGCAACCTAAGTGTCCACTGACAGATGAATGGATAAAGAAGATGTGGCACATATATACAATGGAATATTACTCAGCCATAAAAAGAAACGAAAATGAGTTATGGTAGTGAGGTGGATGGACCTACAGTCTTCATACAGAGTGAAGTAAGTCAGAAAGAGAAAAACAAATAACGTACGCTATCACATATATATGGAATCTTAAAAAAAGGACATGAAGAACCTAGGGGCAAGACGAGAATAAAGACGCAGACCTACTAGAGAATCGACTTGAGGAGACGGGGAGGGGGAAGGGTAAGCTGGGACAAAGTGAGAGAGTGGCATGGACATATACACACTACCAAATGTAAAATAGATAGCTAGTGGGAAGCAGTCGCATAGCACAGGGAGATCAGCTCGGTGCTTTGTGACCAGCTAGAAGGGTGGGATAGGGAGGGTGGCAGGGAGGGAGATGCAAGAGGGAAGATATATGGGAATGTATGCATATGTATAACTGATTCATTTTGTTATAAAGCAGAAACTAACACACCATTGTAAAGCAATTATACTCCAATAAAGATGTTAAAAATAAATAAACTTAAAAAAAATTGAATCTTAACTTATAGAAAAACTATTCACTCTTTCTGATTCATATTTTTAATCACAGTCTTCAAATATTGGAAATCTATTTTTCATATCATTTCCATATATAATTACGTATATCTCACACATGAAAATATAAGTTTCAGTTGTTCATTTTTAACAAAAATATACATCCTAGAATTATAAAACCTCAGAAAAGTCAGTTAGTCCATGTTTCTTAATGTCTTCAAATACCAATAAGCTGATTAAACATCAAAAGTATAATTTAAGAATGATACTGACCAGCATTTATTATGTACTTCATAATCTCAAAGTCAAACTGAAATTTACCTAATATATATTTTTAACACAAACAGAATGCAAGAATTCATATTTATCATGTTAGCACTTAACTTTGATGTTAGTTAAAGTTAATGGTAGTTTCCTTTGCTGAGTGTTTCATATGAATTTTAACAATTCATTTGTTCATTTAATAAATATTTGTTGGAACATCTTCCATGTGCCAAGGA
Organism: Eschrichtius robustus; assembly: GCF_028021215.1. Lineage (NCBI taxonomy): Eukaryota > Metazoa > Chordata > Mammalia > Artiodactyla > Eschrichtiidae > Eschrichtius > Eschrichtius robustus. Next base: position 37,970,083 of record NC_090825.1, read on the forward strand.
TATAGTGATAAACAGACAGATGATCTGCAGTGGAAGAGGCAGTCAAATATAAGTTATTATAATTTAGGTGCAGAAGGAAAATAAATAGAAAAAAGGAGGAGAGTACAAGGGAAGAGGATGGATACTCTTTCAGAATGAGAGATCAGTGATGAGACCTGAATAAAATAAGGGATAGAGTCATGAAAAGAGCTAGGGGAACAGTGGGCAGACAGAAAGAACCACATACATAAATGTGCCAAAAGAAAATAAGGTTAGTTTCACCTTGGGTCTCAGGTATTCAGTATCTCAAATCTTTGAAGTAGGTACTGTTATTATTCCTTTTTAACACATGAGGTAAATGAGGATCAGAGAGGTAATATTATTCATGAAGATCTCATTGCTAGAATGCATTAAATGCCAGATTTGCACACATGTAATCTGATTCCAGAATTTGAGTTGTTAACCATTAGACTGGAGTGTCTATCAAGAATTATGTCACTTACATGTATCCATGATTCTAGTGGCTGGCCTATGACTCTATAGTCCCTCATATTAAACTACAAAGTTTTATTAAAACATACATCATAAAAAATAATTTATTTCTTATAATCTGTAAGTTTTAAAAATTTGGAAGCCAGATTTGAATGCAGATTATTTTTAAACCATTAGTATAAAATATGCAAATCATGTATAAGATGTCTTTACACTGTTCTGTTAAAAACAAAACGAAACAACAGACATTAAATTTCCAGGCATTACTTTTAAAAACTGATCAACTGAGGAATTTTCATAAAGCCAGAATAAGAATCTCAGAATACAAATTGGGGTTCATGCTATAGGTGAACATTAAGTGGCTCTAGCAATAAAATTTAGAAAAATGCAGGAAGCCAAGTAACAAAGGATGAACATTGGCATGTCCCACAAGGAGAGCAGGATGTAACAAGAAAGCAATTATTTCAGAATCTATGATTTACCTACATCCAGAAATGCTATGCCCATCCTTTCCACCCACATCCCCACACCTACTCTGCCTTTATCACTCCCTCCACCTCTGTCTCTTCTGTTTGTCGAGTATCTTGCTGTCATTTTCCCTGGTTAACATTCTATTAATCCCTCCTGTCTTCTCTTTCTGCCTTTCTCCTTCCCTGTTTCTCTTTTCTCACTTATTTCTTGCAATGTACTCATTTGGCTATAACTCAGAAGAGTTGCTATGGTTCAAAATAATAACTAAAACATACCTTCATGGGAAGGTGTGTATGGACACATTTATGTGAATGAGTATTTGTGACTGACAAATTTGTAGTTAATAAAATGCACTGAAAAATTAGAATTTGGGCCAATTAGTAATTTCCTATAAGGCCTTCTTATTAAGCTCCTGCATTTACAGGTAATATTTGTCATATCTTACAAAGGGGATACTCTAGAGTAGGTCATAGTCATTGAATAAGAGATAAGATGAGAAACATTTCAACAATACATTTGCATCAATTCCCTACTAATTTAAATCCTCGAAAGGGTAATAGCAAGCTAATAAAATAGGAATTTTATTTTCTTTTACCCTAAAGAAACTGAAGTATGTGTGATATGATCTAACAATGAACTAAGACAGACAAATATCTTTAATTTGCAAAATTTCTGTTAAGGAAATGCAAAGGTGAGGAAATAATTCTAAGTATAGAAAAGGCTTCATGTCTAGATATCTGTAGAATTTTTTCTCCACTCCCTTTTTCTTTAGTTTTCTTTACAGAAAGTTTCATTGATGGTCTCCAGATGCACAGTTCGGGAGTATGGTAACTGGGCAGAAAGGGATAAAAATTAGGGAATATTCCTTAGAAAGAACGTTAGCTAGATGGGTCAATGTCTCAAATCTAGTCAATCAAAGGTAGTCTCCCAAAAGCCAGGAATGAGTTTAGCACCTTGCTCCAGGTCTGAAAAGTATCCACCTGGGGGAATTTCCAGAGAGCCAATAAACTGGAAAGGAACACCAAAGGGCCAGTAGCAAATGTTATTTATTAGTTTTTCCTTGTGTGGATCAGAAACTTTCAATAGAAAAACAAGTGAACAAACAAAACAATCATTCTTCTCCTTTGGCGGACTTAATTACATTCAAATTTCAGAGCCTGGATAACAATTTTTTTCTGGATCCTGTCCCTAAACATCTTTCTACTCTGTCTCCAACTGCCCTCCTACATGACCCCGTGCTCCAGCTAAACAAATGTTCCCATATTTCTCAGGGACAACATGATGAACCTTTATCCTTGCCTTGTGCATATTTGTACTCTTTTCCCCAGGCTTTCTTCTCTCCACATGTCACTTGTCTACCTCTCTTTCAATGTCTCTCTCCTTATGCCTCTTTCCTTTCAGACTCTGCAGATCTCTCAGGCTTCTTCCCTTCTCCAAATTGTCTTTAAGAGTGACCATATTTATATCACATTTGACACAATACAATATTTCTTTCCCTACTATCTAGCATAATTCCTGACAGATATTTAATATTTAACAAATATTAGGTCCATTCCCCTTCTCCTCAAACTAAGTTGAATCATCTATTCATTAAGAAAGCATAGATCAAGACCTCTTAGTTCTTCCTCAATTTTCTCAAAACAACTATCACTATCTTATTCTTTAGTTTACTTTTTTTTATTAATTTTCACTGAAGTATAGTTGCTTTACAATGTCTTGTTAGTTTCTGCTGTACAGCAAAGTGAATCAGCTATACATATACATATATCCCCTCTTTTTTGGATTTCCTTCCCATTTACGTCACCACAGAGCATTAAGTAGAGGTCCCTGTGCTTTACGGTGGGTTCTCATTAGTTATCTGTTTTATACATAGTAGTGTATATATGTCAATCCCAAACTGAGTTGGATAATTCTTTTAAAAATGATGCTCATAAGCAAGCCAAATAGCATATGCTGTATGATCGCAAGTGCTTATTATAGCTACATGTTTAGGGAAAGAAGACAGCTGTTAGTGCATATTGGGTGGCTTTTCTTTTTCTTGCTTAACATTTTACCCTTTTTTTTTAATAGTTACAAAGAAGAATATCTTTGCTGACTTTCATCATGGGGAAATAATGTGTGCAAAAGTAAAATGCTATTTTAAGCATTGTTACTGTTGTTACTAAGCATTGCTAAGTTCTAGGTATTGTTATCCATTAATGCCACTGGAAAACACACTGGATATAAGGTTTGCTTTATGGCGTAGATATGTCACCTATTTTTGAAATAATACTTTAGTACTTTTTTTATACTATGTTCCTGAAGCCAAGGTAGACTATATTCTCTGCCCTGTAACTCCCATTTCAAATCAAAGATAATGGACTATTTGTGCCTTCCAGAATTTAATAACAGAAATTTCAACATGGTGTGACTGACCTTAAACAAAACCATCAAGCCAAACATCAAGTAATGAAGCAAAGAGAAATAAGGTGGTAAAATGTCATACTAAAGTCATCAGTAAAATACAGGCTAGCCATATAATCAATACAAGATGAAGGGCCAGTGCCATATTGTTGTTGAGGGGTTTTTTGTTTGTTCATTAGCAGTCACATTTTATGCACATAAAAATTATAGTTTGAGAAGGAAATCATAATATTCAGGGGCCAGAGCAGGCAATGTAGAAATGGTCTTTCTGAATGGTACTCAAAGGGAGCAGAATGCTCAATAACCCTTGTTTGAGACTTGATAAAGAGAAAAATAGGAAGGCTTCAGCTTCTGAGTCTTTAAAACTGAAAAGAAATAACTGCAATTATTTAGCAAATATATTTTACTTTTTTGTATTTTTAAGTGAATAAAAATCTCAAAGTTATGTAAAATGTATAAAGTAGGTGAGTCCTAGTCAGTGTTGCGAAAGTGAAAAGCAAGGAGAAATACTTTGATAGTCACTGACATATTATCCACTGGTTCATCTGGAAGCTAATATCGTACTTTTAGGACAAGCATATCCTGGTTGGTAGCCAGGGATCTTAAAGTGTGTCAGGATCTTAAAGTGTGATGTTGATGTAGTCTAATCACCTGCATAATTCTGACCTCCAAATTCTCACTTTTCATATTCAAAGTAACAATAAGTAGTTCTACTCAGTTCCATAAGAGCAAGTTGCCATCTTTTCATAACTAGGTTGCTCCCTGTCTTAAATAAGATTTTGTCATTACTTCAGATATTTTGCTCTCTCAATCTTATTTCTCTGGGCTATCTGAGGACAAGCCGAACACCATGATTCCTTCCAAGGCCTCAGATCTGTTCTTTCTTTTCCTAGCTGACCACCTCTGTTCTACTACTGCTGTGATTAATAACTTCTTTACGAGGACAAGCTGTTTTTTGTTCCATGGATAATATGGCACTGATACCCATTCAGGTGTTATCTCATCATCATGTTTGTAATAATGACAGCTGGATTCATCATTCGTAGCAAAAGGTAAAAAGAATTTTGGGAAGTAAAGTAGTAAGAGAATGGTCTTTGCTTGCATACAGATTTTGGTACTTTGCTTCTTAAAATCTAGTTTGTGGAAGAGAAATCAGAGAAAACATTATACTGCACAGACAGATACAGCATGTTAATAGATGGAAAGCTCAAGTATTTAAAGGCATTAATTCTCCCTTAATTGATCTTCAGATTCAAAATAATTTCTAAAAGAAATCCAAAATGGATATTTGGGGAACTTTACAAGCTGATTCTCAATTGTATGTAAAAGAGCAAAAACACAAGTATAGCCAGGATGCCTTGAAAAAGAAAAATAACACAGGTGAAATTGCTTTACCATGTATCAAGACTTACTAGAAAGCCACAGCAAATAAGAGAGGTGGTTGGGGGTCTCAGAAAGAGAAAACAATAGAACAATGAGCTTAGAAATTTCATTTGCAACAGAACAGTTATTGAAGACCAAGTGTTGACAAGGATGTGGAGCACTGGGAACTTTTATCCAACATTCACAGGACTGTAAACTGGTATACCTGCTTCGGGAAACAACTCAGCATTATTTTGTAAAACTGAAGATGTAGATGCCCCACAATTCAGAAATTGCACTCCTAATTATGTATCCTCAAATCCATTCATTCACATGTGAACCAGAGACATACATGAATATTCATGGTGGCAGAGTTCATTGTAAATAAAAACTATTAACAACCTACATATTGGTCAACAGAAGGATTCATAAATATATTGCATAACTCTCAACAGATTGATAGATCAGTAAAAATAATGAAACATAGCTACATCAACAATATGAGCAAATCACAGAAACACAATGTTGAGTATAAAGAATGACTTCGCAGAAGTCTTCTGCTATGACATCACTTTTGCAAAGTTCAGATCTCATCTAAACTAAACAACATATTGTTTAGGGATATGTACATATATGGTAAAATAATTTTTAAACTCAGGAGAAAACAGAACACAAAATTCAGGATAGTAGCAAACTGGGGCAAAACTAGCAGGAAGATAAAAGCAGTATATACAAGTAGCTTCAGTGGCACTAATAATCTTCTAATTCTTCAGATATGAATTTTGTTTTATTATGCTTCATAACTTACCATTTAAGTGTACTATTTTGTATTACATATTTATGTTTTAAATAAACAATTTTTAAAATCCAGTAACAAAACAGTATATCATCATTTAAAATAAAAACACAAAATAAAATTATATATTTAAATGCATAATAAAAAATTTGGAAAGATTCACACCAGTTTTTACCTCTGAAAAGGAGAATGGATTCAGAAAGAGCAATGCTTTCTTTTTGGTGTACTTTCTTTTCACCATAAGAATCCACTCATGCTTTTGCTTCATTTATTTTTGAATATTAATAATAAAATGTAAACTTGGCCAAAAAAACACTTCTTAATATAAATCCTTGCAGATCCTTTGCATTACAGGATATAGAAAAAAATGTACCATATTCCAGGTTTCACTTATAACAAATAACATGAAGTATCCATAACTTTCTTTTAACCTAGCAAGTAAGAGTTGGGCTGCAGATTACACTGATTTATTCTGGAAAGAAAGCCCAAGTATTTCAGACAATATGACCTCAGATAATAGACTAGAATAGAATAGAAAATTAATAATTAATATAAAATAAATATAAATAATATATTTATAATTTATATAATTAAATGTTGTATATTTATATATAATATATAAAATACATAATAAAATATAAAATTGAAAGTCAAGAATTTGGGGGGGCTTCCCTGGTGGCGCAGCGGTTAAGAATCTGCCTGCCAATGCAGGGGACACGGGTTTGAGCCCTGGTCTGGGAAGATCCCACATGCCGCGGAGCAACTAAGCCCGTGAGCCACAACTACTGGGCCTGCGCGTCTGGAGCCTGTGCTCCACAACAAGAGAGGCCGCGACGGTGAGAGGCCCGCGCACCGCGATGAAGAGTGGCCCCCACCTGCCGCAACTGGAGAAAGCCCTCGCACAGAAATGAAGACCCAACACAGCCATAAATAAATAAATAAATGAATGAATGAATGAATGAATGAATTTGGGGGGCATGCTTAAATATCTAGAAATAGCTGTTATGATACTCATCAAGTTACTTAAAATTTTTAGAGAATGTAAAAATGTAAATTTTTAAATAAATGTAATAACCTGAAGTACTTCAGCAATTTATAACAAATTCCTATGCATCAAAGGGTAGAGACCACCTGAGGAGACACCCAAATAAATTAAACTCCTTTTCCCTTCTTAATTCTGCTTCATTAAGAAATAAAACCAAGAGTCAATATAGAGATCAAAGCATCATCCTTATTCTTAAGAGGTGAAGCAGGAGGATGTGTTCTACTTATTTTGGTCCACATGACTTGTTAATATGTGAACAAAGTGACGTTCCCACTCAGTCCTGTCAGTGCTAGAAGGGGATCTACCCCAGAAGGGGCAGAGCTCCTACAACAGCACTAGAATGCCCACATACCCTGCATCCCAGCAGCGTTAAGAGGAAAAGGCCTACGGAACCAGCCTTCTCACACTGACCCATTAGATAAGTCACTCCACCTCCAGAGGGTCTTAAGGGGTTAAAAAGAGAGAAACAAGAAATGTCACACAAACTTCCTTTTCCTGCTAGAAGGTGGTATCTCTCCATCCCCTCTTCGCCAACACAGAAAAATACTCTAGGCTGGTTCATCCAAGCCTTGTTCCTCGATGCATCTGCAGGATTTGAGAACATGATAGAAATGCAGATGTGGGCTCCTCCCCAAACCTTATAAATCAGAGTCTCTAAAGCTGGGTTCCAGCAGTGTTTGAACACGCTCTCTGGTGATTTTAATGCACCTTAATTTTGAGAATAACTGCTTTATTACATTTCATTATGTACACGAACTTCAATTTTCTCTGCTTCAACGTGGAGACAAATATGACACTATATCTAAAATAATAAAGTAAATATTTCAATGAGATTTGATTAAATCAAATCAAATACACTGGGAAAAGAGTAATACACTGGGAAAAAAGAGACCAGTGCTGGAATATTTTTCTCACTAACTTAACTCTCTTAAATTAGATCGAATACTCTGAGATTCATTTTTTACAGCTACAATGATAAGATTGGACCAAATGACTTATACAATCTCCAAGCTCAGATCTTCTGTGATTCTATTTGATCTCTGAAAGTGCAAAAATCATATTCAAACATGATCTTAAACATTCCTGAACCATTCCCCTAGCCCTGCATTGTGCACTCTGGTCCTTTCAGTCACTACTGTATTCAACATACATATATTGGATACCTACTCCGTTCAGGCTTTGTGGATTCGGGTGAGAAATACAAAGATGAATAAGACCCTGACAGAACACACAAACCTACAAGACAGAGCTGTATTCCAAGTAGAAGGAAGGGGAGGAAAGTGCCATTGTGACTTAGAGAACACCTAGTATAGCCATTTAATTAAAAATCAGAACATATTTATAATAATAACAAAAAACAAAACTTTCAGCTTATTTGTTGGTTATTGCATTTTTAATGGTTTAGTGAGCAAGAATTATTATTTGCACTAGTTAGAATGTTGGCCTTTCTTGGAACTATTATTCTTAGTGAAAAATTATTGTAGAGGAAACAGGCTTGCTTTTCATACATTCTTATGAAAAACAAGCCCATTTTCTCCTACCGGTGAATGCTCACCTGGAGAAAATGAGCTACTGGCTCTGTCATCTCTTTTATTTCTCTAAAACTAGATTTCGGTTGGGGTTTGCCCTCAAGATGAAGACCAATCTTCCTTTGCTGTCCAGTTCTGTTCCCTGAAACACCGACAAAAAACCCTTCATCCAAGTGTCATTATCTGAGGTTACTCAATTTCCAACTTCTACCCTTAAAGTTTGAGAAACAACTCAAGTTCCTCTTAGCCTCAAGGTGACTATACTAATATTCTTAGTCGCCATGAATATATGCCATGAAGTCATTAATGTATTTTCATGAATTGAGTCCAACTTTTAATAAAAAGCAGGTTTGGAGGGCACATTTTGCTTCTCTGAATTTACCTAGATTTTTATGGAGAAAGGTGGTTCAGGAAAAAGTAGTTGCTCCAAACTGTACTAGTTACTTTTTTTTCCAATGTTTTATTGATCTACTTGTCTAGATCTCAATTGCATTTTGACTTTGAGTACTATCATTAAGAGGAGTGGCAGACCCTCACTTAAAAACACAAATTAAATTCACTTGAAATGAATTTTGCATTTACACTCATTCCCAGGACAATAATCAACCAAGTCCTAAAGACAGCTCAAGACAGTGATTCTTCCTCACTCAGAACTTCAGTCCTCCTGTATGCTACCCAAAGTCTGTAATTATTTTTACTTTGTCAAGATTCCCAATAAATTCATTCATTCATTCTTTAATCTGTTTGCTTCATATATATTGCAAATCTATTGTGTGCCACACACTCAGCTAAATGCTCCAGCAGATACAACATTGTTTACACATTCTGTTCTCTAAGACCTTACAATTTGGAGAAAGATGTTTGAATGGAAGTGGTTGAAATATCTATGGAAGTTCCCCTATGCAATCTTTACTACAAATCTACTTCAAAATAAAACATTAAACATACTCTAACAAGCCAAAACAAAACGTTCTGAACTTTCCAAAAATATCTTTCTGATCTCTAAGGATTCATTAAGTTAGGCACATATGAATACCTTTATTATAGTTTCAAGAATAATTCTTTATAAAAATTTGCTCTACAAAAAATAAATTGATTCATTTCTCACCTAAAACCCCCTTTTAGATAAATGGATTGATTAGAACATTATAAAGAGCCCCAGTTTAGTTGAGGAGTCATAAGACCCTAGCCTCATTCTCCGTTTGATGATTTTCCAGGCATGTGACCTTGAAAAAAATAACCTCTCTGAACTTCAGTTTCTTTATCTGTACAAAAAGAGATATTAATACCTGTCTGTCTGATTACCTTTCAGAGATATTGTGACAATAATATAAATGATGAAAAGCAGAAGTTAATTTTAACTTGTAAACACAGTAAATGTATGTTTTTATTTATGACTAATGAGCTAAAGAGATAATGGACCAATTTATTTAACAATTGAACATTATCCTTAATAAAGGATTTGTGAAGCATTGTTCCCTATTTTCTCTGTCTTTTGCAGTGAGTCACAGCCAAATGCATGGAGGATAATAAAGACTTATTTCTACCTTTCTTCTTCTCCCTTTCTGATTATTATTAACAAGTAAAAACGTTGTCTGCCTGGAGCTTCACATCTTTTCCTTGCTCTTTCTCTCTCTCTAGGACAGGTGCTAATGAGTAACAAAATGAGAAAAAGCAGAACATCAGGAGAGCAAGGACTTTTACATTTCACACAGAAGATAATCAAACCCTAAATAATTATAAGTTGATACCAAAAGAGTGAGAATGTCTATGAGTTTCTATAATTGCTTTTTCTAAAATAGAAATAGCATTTCAACTCTTGTGATATTTAACATTTCAGGTTCAGATCCTTTTTAGGGAATATTTACTGGGTATTTCTGAACTGTGGGCTTATTCAAAAGGCATCTTTTTATATAAATCAACATCCAGACATGTTGGAAATAATTTAACCATTTTGAAACCAATTCTACTTCTTTTTCTCAACTGATTATTGGGTATATATTTATTTCAATAGAACATACTATTAAATTAATTTATATTAAAAATTATGGGTAAAATTTTTATCTCAGTTTAGTCTGAAGGGCAACAGACTATGACTCCCAGCCCTGACACTAAATGTGTGACTACAAGTAAGTCAAGTAAACTCTATGGATCTCTATTACCTTCTATATTAAATGAGAAATTAGTTCTAGTTGATCCCTATGTTTACATCTACTTTTAACTTTCTGGTTTTTCTTTCTTTCCTTCATATAATTACTAACCACATATGTACAAGAAAACTCTTACCAAAGATTAATTTGTGGAACAATTTCTCTGAAGTTAGCAGTCATATTTAGAGAAAGGATTGCTCTCCAGAACCTCAGAATTACAACATTCTAAATATTATAACTTATGGACCATGTTGTTGCAATACAAAAAGCAAATCAGATGGTAGGGTTTCTCAGCTTTGGCACTATTAAACACTTTGATCTTGCTAATTCTTTGAATCAGGGGAAAGGCTGACCTGTGCATTGTAGGATGTTTAACTGCCTTCCTGACCTCTGCTCTCCAAATGCCAGAAGCACTCCCCCAAATCTCACAAATGAAATTTCTCCAGATGTCCCCAAATGTCCCCTGGGGAAGGGGGACAAAAATCACCCCTAGTTGAGAACCACTGAGATATAAAAATGGTCAAATCTTGGATCATCAAGATTTGTTACTCCAAAATCATTATTTTTTACATACATATAATTTATTGTCCTCAAACACTGAAAAATTTCCTGAACTTCTTCAGTTCTGTAAGCAGCATTACCAATATAATTATTATGCAATATATCTGACTATAACTATAATTTCCTTTAGAATTAGATAGTGAAAATACATGTTATATTAACAGAATAAGATATTTTTACTTCTACGGTTATCTTATAGGATTGTTAATTTCCAAAAGAAAATCCTGGAGCAGCAAACTGTTATGGGATTTTATTTTTAATAAGTGAAGAGACTGAACTAACAAAAGAAGGTAATTTTTTATGATAGTTCAATATGGAAGAAAACAGGCTTAAGTCTCTGGAAAATTAGACAACTGTCACGCCATTTCCTTTAAGAATAATTTCTAATAAAGCAAAACTTTTTCTGATGTGGTTTGAGAAGGAAGTATGGAAAGTGGTTAGAAGGTGGGGTGAGTGTACGTAAGTCACTTATTGTCCACTTTAAAGACAGTGCGATTGTAAGCCACAGTGGTTACTCTTAAGATATAAAGAATTTTCTCTCTTATAGTTCATGCTCTGCAGGTTCACTACCCAGGCCAAAGAGGTCTGCTTGAAGCACATGGTTCATTCAACACGACTTTGGCTAGTTATATATTTTTTAACAGACTGTTTAGCATAAGATATAGGTGCTTTTAAAAAGTAATGTCTGAGTACAAGACATGACTCTTATATTTAGGAAACAGCAACATTTTAAAAGCACTGCACATTTCAGGTGCTGTGAAACTAAAGAAAGACTAGAGTGGCCAGTGTTTTAAACACACAAGCATATGTAGGCCTATGCTATTTAATCTTCATTCCCTATTAACACATATGAGAAGATATTCCCGAGATCTTTCTGGACAAGTAGGTCAGGGGAAAAAAGTTTGACTAGCTTCACTTCCTTATAGTCCTCTGCTAAGGTTACATTTAGTTCAACTCTCTGATTATTTAGACTTTGATGTAACTTTATAAATACAAAGTTCAGGTCTACAATACCATTGGCATCAATTGTCCCATTAATGGTTTCATTGTCTTGGCTTTACACACAGGTAACATGTTCAATCAAGAAGTGAATTAGTATTGATATAATACTGGTGACTAAGCAGACATATATCCATGTATAATTTAATGAGCTCATTTCTCTGTGTTTCTACTTATGATCATCTGTTCACTTGATAATCTTTTCAGCTTGCATGCCTCATGGTTAAACTGTGCTCAAATTTAAGTGTACAGTGGTTCAAATTTTATGTAAATAATAATGTCTTTGTTAACTGATATGGGCTCTATTTCCTTGTATAACAACAGTATTGTTCACCTGATCTCATTCCATTCTCAGGTTCTGAACTTATACAGGCATATTGATATGGCTTTTTTGAATTAATTATTTACACGCTGTTTCACAAAGGATAGCTATTGTAAGTAGTCTTTCCATAGATTCAGAAAACAGAAAAACATTTGAGGGAGTGAAGATATACTTCACAAAGACACACTTTCCTCTAACTGTAACATAATTAACAACTGCAAACCCCCCAGTTGCTGCTTGGGGAAATGATGTGTAACTTTAAAGTAATGACATTGATTTTCCTATGTGTTTTTGGAACTCAAGCGCATTATCTAAGACTCATACCACATAGGTTAATCCTAAAATTAAAGACAACCAGATCTTGGAAAGTACATTACTCTAACTTAATAATGCAAGTCAAGGTCTATTCTTCATCTCAGTTCCTTGGTTTGCCTTTCTAAACCCAGGTTCCTCCTTGGAATTGTTTTCTCGGGTTCTTAGGTTTCTGATAGATCCTTGTAAAACATACCTTTTAAAGGCAAAACTAGTAAAAATGGAATCATTTGCCTTTTATATAGGACCTTAGAAGCTTTTTGGGAAAAATCTGCCTAACCTAAAAATATTCCTTTTGATACATAAAGCCCACACCTTTATGCTAAGCATCATTTGAGGAAAGGCATGTAAATCCTTCATTATGTTGAGTTAAGCATCACTTCCTGAAAATAAAATATTAATAATACTAAAATATTAATCCACTAACCCCTTAGACCCAATTTTTTTCCCTACTAGAGATGTTGCTAATATACAGCAAAGAGCTCCAAAATTTATGAGCTAAGCACTTTATGTATATTCAGTAAATATGTTATTTCACACATAGTTAAGGACATGAAGCTAAAAGGCTTTGCAATCATGTAGATTTGAACTCCAACTCCCACATTATTTGGAATGTAATTTAGACATTTGATCCTTTGAAATGAATTTTTGCAGATTTAATAAAATAATAAAGATAAAGAGTAGTCTCTGGCACACGAAAATTATAAAATTATTAAATATTATTTATTAATTCTTATTCAGTACATATATATTCTACCTTGAAAATATTTTAAAATATTTATATTGAAGAAGATATGGAAGTTTTTAATTATTCAATTTCAAATATTAACGATCAATTTACACTAAAAGTACAACTACTATAATATGGAGTATGCAAAATTTTTTGACAATATAAAGAGCTCCTCACTAAGTTTTGAGTACAACTACCATAGGAGAAAAGACTGCCTCAAGACCACATAGTATATCACACAAGTAATTAACACAGGAATCAGAGGGTATGGGTTTGAGTCCTAAATCCACATTATCCAGATGTGTGACCTTGGACAAGTCATTTAAAATCATAATCCCAATTTCTTAACCTAAACAATGAGAATAGCCACCTTTTACCTTCCTAATGCATAAATTACAGAAGAAACAAATTGGAATATGTAAAATCACTTTAAAACTTTAAGTACTAAAAAGATAATTTTTTAATAAAACTATTTCTAACTTGAACGGGAAGGGCAGTCTTAAAGAAATTGGGTTCCAGACAGGTGGCAAAACCGTAACGAGGAAGGAAAAAAGATCATCAAAATTAAACTCTGCCTATTTATACTGGTATAGAAATGAGAACCAACTTTTTAGCCAGTAGAACTAATTTCCAGCTTTACTGTTTCCTGGAATTGGGAATGTCTGCCAAAGTTACTTAAATTTTCTATGATAGTTTTCTCATATAATAAATGAGATGACAGAACTATAAACTGGCTAGTAAGTATTTCCTTCTTCCTTATTAATTAAACCCATATTTGTTTGGAATGGTTGGACATCCCCAGCCAAAGAGAAAAAAAAGCAAAAAACACAACCTTACCAGTCTTTCAGCTATGAGTCACCAATGAGAAATAAGTGGCCAAACAATAGTCAGTGAAATCATGAGGTTGATTCACAATGAAGGTTCTTTAGAAAAAACAGAAAAACAAATACCATATGCTAACACATATATATGGAACCTAAAAAAAAAAAAACAAAAATGGTGCTGATGAACCTAGGGGTAGGACAGGAATAAAGACGCATATGTAGAGAATGGACTTGAGGACACGGGGAGGGGTAAGGGTAAGCTGGGATGAAGTGAGAGAGTAGCATTGACATATATACAGTACCAAATGTAAAACAGATAGCTAGTGGTAAGCAGCCGCATAGCACAGGGAGATCAGCTCAGTGCTTTGTGACCACCTAGAGGGGTGCGATAGGGAGGGTGGGAGAGAGGCGCAAGAGGGAGGGGATATGGGGATATATGTATACATATAGCTGATTCACTTTGTTATAAAGCAGAAACTAACACAACATTGTAAAGCAATTATACTCCAATAAAGATGTTAAAAAATAATAATAATATACAGCATAAAGGCTCCTTGTTCTAGGTGGAAATTAATGAGATGGTAGATATCCAAAGAGGATATAGCATATTTAAATAAACCAACCTAAAATTAAAAAAAAAAAAAAAATGAAGAAACAGACCCAGCTGATTTGACCCTTTGTCTTTACCATTTCTCCCACCCCTTCTTCTTGCCTGGATTATAGATGTGATGTAAGAGTAGGAGCAGATATCGTGTCACCATGAAGAGAAAAGCAGAGTGGCAAAAATCACTTGCAAAGAACACTTCCCTCTTCCCTGGTGGTCCAGTGGTTAAGAATCCGCCTTCCAACAGGGGATGCGGGTTCGATCCCTGGTCGGGGAACTAAGATCCCACGTGCCGCGGGGCAATTAAGCCCGCCTTAATTGAACAGAGCCCACATGCTCTAGAGCCTGCACGCCACAACTAGAGAGAAGCCCGCATACCGCAATGAAAGATCCCACATGCCGCAGTGAAGATCCTGTGTGCTGCAACTAAGACCCGATGCAGCCAAATAAATAAATAAATATTTTTTTAAAAAAAGAATGGCTGAGAAGAAAAATAGAAGGAGCCCGATAGAATAGTCTAGCTGCTTTATCAACTCTGGACTACCTACCTCAGTTTTCTTCTTCTATGAGAAAATTATTTAATCCACTACTTATTTTAGTTTTCAGTCACTCATGGTCAAATACAATCTCTAATATTTTAAAAGGCTGAGGTATGAATTATATATAACACAGAATGGCAATAGAAAGAATATCTGAAATATTTCAGGTGTAAAAAGGTAATATTTTAACTATTAGCCAAGTTTCGCCTTCCTCTTCCTTACCTTGTGTCCCTTGTTTCTCTGCATGGAAAAAACTAGTCTCTGTGGCATCCATAAGCCCCAGAAAAATATGATAAAACAGAAAAGAAAGGAAATGTTTGTGAATTTCAAAAATCCTGGACACTAATGCATAAATTATATTTGAAAGCATATATAATAAGTATGATTAAATTTTATGGAAAAAACTTTTTGTTTGTTTGTTTTGGAGAGAAGAATTTACAAGTGAAGACAAGACTACACAAACATGTGGGTCTCTAAGAACACATGAGCGCTACACCTGCACGTCTGTTTTACATCACTCCCTCAACTTACCTACAATCATTCCCCTTTAAATGCTCTGATAATTTGGGGGAATCTGAGAGGCAATGGGAAATTGTTGCTTTATTCACAGAAAGACTCTTGGGAAGGCAGCAAGCCTCCAAAAAGAAATGGATGGGGGAGGTGTGTGAATGTAGCTAGGACCTCAGACAATCTCTCAGTTCCCAGTTCCCTAAGGCCCAGTATGGCATGAAGATATGTAGTAGGATTCCCTCTAAAATTGTCAAGAAGGAAACTGAGAGAGCACTGAGGTTGAAAATAAGGAACAATTCACTCTCATTTTGCATGCCCTATTGAGAGAAGACCCTATGGGAATGAAGATGCCTCAGTGGATTACGTCATCGATTGATGATGTCTCCAAAGACCAGATAACGTCTAATGCCTTGAGACTATACAATCTCTTAAGGACTTAGAAACAAACTTGGGGAAAGAAGGAAGTCTTGAAGGCAGTTGTCTGCTATCAAAATTTTAGAAATTAGATATAGTTTTATTAATAGAAATTCCATTCAGTTATAGAAAGATATTGAATCATGCTTTTTTGGGTTAAGAGATCCAGCCACTACATAAACCCTATAAAATGTTATATAACAAAGGTCTCAAATGGAAACAAAACTACATGCATCTTAAAATTCAGTCATGCTTGGAGGATTGGTAGAATGGGTACACAAGTGTCTCACTAGGATATGCTTGAGAGATGATGGCAGTAACAGCATAGTTTTGGAATTACTCAAATCTTTTCCTATGAAAAAAATTTCCCACAAGAATCCTCTAAAATCAAAGCTAAGTAACAAGATAGTCCCATAAACTCTAACATACAAATGGGTGGCAACTAACATCAATAGCTACAAGACCTGTGTGGTGCTAGTGGCTATGAAGGAGAAAGTAACAGGTTGTCTTATAAGCCTGAAAACTTGAAATACACAACATATTCTTATTGATAGCTCAACAAGGCCATCTGAGGATGCCAGCTAAAACTGGGAGGGATTTCAGAATACAAGAGGAGATGAGTAAAAGATGTCCATGCGAAAGTTAAATGCTATGAATTCTAAAAAAACTAACCAGAAAAACCTAAGATAGGGGCATGCCAAAGGAACAGAAGAGCTAATTTAAAGGGATTCTCACTGGCCAAAGATAGGATAAACTGAGAATAACTAAGGATAATGACTGCAGCAGAAGAAAATACATCAAATATGCTTAGATCCTTGATTTCATAATAATTTAAAAAACAAAACAACTAATTGGTCAGCTTTGGAGGATGTTAGAAAACTATTTATTTTGAGAAATGGTAAATAAAGGTAAAAATCAAACACTATCCCTTTCATATATGAACTGAACAACTGGGTGAACAACTGATGATGAAGTAAAATTTCACTTTATATTCTTGCAAATAAACAAAGAAAGAATGATACAATATTATCATTTTGCAACTCCCATTGAATTACTAGAACCAGGCATTCAAAGTCAATGACTACTAATATCACTTAAAGAAAATTTCACATTTTTGCCTCCAAATAAAGAACATACTACTACCTATGATATATTCTTGAAAACCAACAACAAAATCAATTGTGAAGGGTCACTGGGAAAACAAGATTAGGACAATGACCAAACAGATGAAAAGTTAATCATGCAAACTACAGTCATAGGAATGTATTAATAATAACCATCTAATATATCCATCTTTGCTAGGTGTTTGCATCATCTTTATTTCTCAGGGGTTCTGTTTTAATCCAGGTCCTATGGAGCTCAAAGTGCAAGGTGAGTTTAAAAGCAACATTTTGTTTTGTAAATTTAAGCCCAAACTAATGAGAATGAGAAAAAAAAAATGGAAGCAAGTGAAAATAACTTAACTTGAAGTAATTTGTCATACAAGTTTACAGTTCTGGTCATTGCTTCATCACAAGCCACAAGTACAAACAGCCAGTGATTCAGAATGTGTGTTTGCTAGACACACGGGACTTGTTAAAGAGGTTTTTAGGAGAAATTTCTCCTTGCACTGGTCCATTGGAGAGAGAAAAAGAGGAAATTTACCTACATATCTCCTTTTTATCTCTTGGTTCCCATTGGTCAATGTTTACTTCATTGGAAACCAATACCTCCCCACATCTGGTTTGTGTTATCTAGCCCTTCACAGGTCTCTTCGGAAGCAGACATGACCTCAGGTCTAACAATGGAGGCATGACCCAATGTGGATAGGGTGATGACCATGAGAAAAAAAGAAAGACATTAAATGAAATCTGGGAAGATGCACAGTGTTTGGTCCTATATAGATCCCAACTTTTGTCTCCTAAATAAATTAACATTTGTGTCTTGACTAATTTATTTAGCAAAAAAATATTATAGATCCTGTACCATAGGTCCAAGCCCCTTTCCGTGTCTAGTCTCTCCCTCTAGGTGAATACACTCAACTCCATAATTTTAATTGGCTTCTAAATGTATATCCTCAGCCCACATCTCTTCCAGTATTTCGGACATGTCTAACTGCTCATTTGATGTCTTTACATTAAATGATTCCCCCAATGCCTCTCAAACTTATTAAGTTTAAAACGGACCTTTTGATTCATTTTGCTCTATCTTTTCTGCCCCCATCCTGAAATACTGCAGTACATACTTAACAGGTTGCTCTGCCCCTACACTAGCTCTCTATTCATTCATCTATTCTCAATACAGCAACCAGAGAATCTTTATTTTGAATATCAATTTCTTACTTGCAGCCCTCTGACAATGGTAAAAGCTACCACTGATTGATGTCTTATTTCATGCCAGGCAGACATCAATGTATTTTATATGATTATTTTGTCCAGTCTTCTTAACAAACATAAGGGCAGAAAATAGTATTACTAAGCATGTTTTAAAGATGAAGAAACCAGAACAAGGGTATTAAGTAACTAGCCCAAAATTACAGAGTTCATACTTGGAAAAGTTGGGATTTAAGCCATGCTCTTAACCACTATTCAATCTACCTCTCTAATGGTTTCCTATTGCTCTCAGAATTATAACTTCTTACCATGCCTGCAACACTGTGCATGATCCAGCTCCTGCCTCTCAAACTACAAATGACTGGGCTTCTTTCCCTAAGTTCTAGTCATACTTATCATTCTTCTGTTCTTTGAGTGTATAAAGCTTTTTCTGGCCAGATGCACTTGCCGTCATGTCCAGTTGGTATCCTTTTCCCAGCTCATTGAAAGAATGGCTAATTTTCATCTTCAAAACTCTCAGTTAATTTGTCTCTCCTTCATGGATGCTTTCTCCAACTAACTCAGGTACTCTTTCTCACATCATCCTGTTCACTTCCTTTATAGCACTTATGACAGCCTGAATAGTATATTTACTTCATTATTTGTTTATTGAATGTATACTCCTTCAGCATGGAGATATTTTACATTTTTATCATTGTTGATCCCCTCAACATTATACAGTGCTTGATATTGTGGGACCTACTTAAATAAATATTGTTGAATTAATAATGATATAATTATAGCTTATAAGAAATAGAGAGAATAATAGTGATAGAATTATATCAAAAACCATCCCCCAAACTATATATATATGTCTCTTTTCCACAAAAGTGTTCCTATATAACATGCTCTGGAAATCATCTGAATTTAATTTAATTTCTGTAGTTAAGCACTTTACTACTGCTAAAGATTTCCTAAAAGGAAAATTTTGAGACAAATTATCATCTTACAGTGAATAGACATATTAAAGTATGGATATGAGTATATAATTTCCTCTATGAAGGGTTTGGTGAATCCATGAAATTGGATACTTAGAATAAAAAAAAGGTATATATCTTCGGGATTTCCCTGACAGTCCAGTGGTTAAGACTCCACACTTCCATTGCAGGGGGCATGGGTTCGATCCCTGGTTGGGGAACTAAGATCCCACATGCTGTGTGGCATGGCCAATAAAATAAAATAAAATAATAAATGTATATATCTTAAATTACAATATATGTTTATCTTATGCTGATTCTCCCAGATTTCTTTTATAATTGATACATTTCTAATTTTTCCCATATTCTAAGATTCTCATTTTCTAAAAGCATATTTGTACTCTTTTGAAATCCTATACTTGTATCTTATAAAATTAAAAACAAAACAGGGTTTATCAATATTTGGCTAGGGTTTACCTTCAAAAGGGCATATTTAGAGTCTATTAGCATATTTTATGAACTATGGATTAGAAAGACATTCATTTCCCTGACTATGGAAAAAGAGCAAGTTTCTTTAAGGAAGACATGATTAAAACACAGTTGCAATTCTTCTACCAGAATATTGTCTAGAAGTGTCACCCAAATTGTGCTAAAGAAATCAGTACAGGGGCATTGAAAAAAAAAAGTCAATAAATATATGATAAATCACTCAAAGTCTATAAAGTAGGGAAAATACAAATAAATAGTAATTGAATTGTAGTTCAAAAGTAAATCAAGGAGATTCTGGGGAGATAATGATAATCATATCATAGTCCCTGAATCTCTCCCAATCCCAACACAAAAATAGGTAAAACAATGAGATAGCCAAAAACCCACGGATAACATTTCTAATGAAACTTTGAATATCCATTAATATAAAAATACAAAGAGAAATTTGAGTGACACCAACAGTCATAAGAACTGCATGATTTCAGTGTCTGTGTGGGATCAAGCAGAGGGAAGAAATAGGTCATCTAAAAATCTGAGAACAGAAAAAGCCTGGAAACAGTCAACAGATATTCACTAGAAAGCATGTAGGGTCAGATAATGAGAGAACAACAGCTGACACTGGGAGAGATTTGGCCCATTCCAACAGCAGAAATGCTCAAAAAATAAGATCACAGAACTCAGGAAAGTAAAAGGGATAAAAGAAAAAATAATTATTTCAGAAAAAGACTAAACTAGAAGGAACACAAGAATATAAAATAACAGATTATGCCTTAATAAAAATAAAAGATTAAAAAATGAACAATTTTAAAAGCAAAGAAAATGACTCAAGAAAAAAATGAAACATCAAGTAGACAAAGAATATCTAACATACAGATAATAGGAACCCCTGAAAAAGAAACCCATCTTTGGTTATAATTGAGCTTCTTCTCACATAAATGTTGTGCTCTTCAGTATGTAGCTCCAGATCATAAAATTAAAAAAAAAATAACTACATATGAAAAGAGCATATTATGTTTCTGAGATCATGATCCCCAGAAAAACCAACACCAAGGCATAGTGTAGTGACTTATAAAGACTTACGGTTAGCAGACACTTGGGCCTGTCCAAAACATCTGTAAGTTGTTTGGTCCATAAGATATTTTTGGTGCATGCCAAAAGGTCCTTGACATTTTCAGGACCATTTGTTCCTGTCCAAAATGTCCATTAGACATTTGGTCCACACCAAAAGGTCCTTGATATTTGGTCATATTTGGTCCTGTCCAAAGCATCCCTGGAGATATTTGGTCCATGTTAAAAGGTCCTTGATATTAGGTCCTATCCAAAACCATTTGGCATGGACCAAATATGCTCATGAACATTTTGGATAGGACCAAATGTCCTGCAAGGTGACTTACAATGGAAAGAAGATTAAATTATCATCAGGCTTTTTGACATTAATGCTATGCCAGAAGAAACAATGACCAAACCAATAGCAATGAGCAATCCTACTGCCCATATCTCATGACTTAAATATTCCAAGGCAATTTTGTCCATCTTTATTTGTTAGATTTAAACCCCTATCTTTGATGATATTTGATTCATTGGTTACCACTTTCTATGTTTCAACATATGTGTATCTCATTTAATTTTTTTTTTTTTTTTTTTTTTAGTGGTGAGAGTGGACATCCTTGTCTCGTTCCTGATCTTAGAGGAAATGCTTTCAGTTTTTCACCATTGCGAATGATGTTTGCTGTGGGTTTCTCATATATGGCCTTTATTATGTTGAGGTAGGTTCCCTCTATGCCCACTTTCTGGAGAGTTTTTATCATAAATGGGTGTTGAATTTTGTCAAAAGCTTTTTCTGCATCTATTGAGATGATCATATGGTTTTTATTCTTCAATTTGTTAATATGGTGTATCACATTGATTGATTTGCATATATTGAAGAATCCTTCCATCCCTGGGATAAATCCCACTTGATCGTGGTGTATGATCCTTTTAATGTGTTGTTGGATTCTGTTTGCTAGTATTTTGTTGAGGATTTTTGCATCTATATTCATCAGTGATATTGGTCTGTAATTTTCTTTCTTTGTAGTGTCTTTGTCTGGTTTTGGTATCAGGGTGATGGTGGCCTCATAGAATGAGTTTGGGAGTGTTCCTTCCTCTGCAATTTTTTGGAAGAGTTTGAGAAGGATAAGTGTTAGCTCTTCTCTAAATGTTTGATAGAATTCACCTGTGAAGCCATCTGGTCCTGGACTTTTGTTTGTTGGAAGATTTTTAATCACAGTTTCAATTTCATTGCTTGTGATTGGTCTGTTCATATTTTCTGTTTCTTCCTGGTTCAGTCTTGGAAGGTTATACCTTTCTAAGAATTTGTCCATTTCTTCCAGGTTGTCCATTTTATTGGCATAAAGTTGCCTGTAGTAGTCTCTTAGGATGCTTTGTATTTCTGCAGTGTCTGCTGTAACTTCTCCTTTTTCATTTCTGATTTTATTGATTTGAGTCCTCTCCCTCTTTTTCTTGATGAGTCTGGCTAATGGCTTATCAATTTTGTTTATCTTCTCAAAGAACCAGCTTTTAGTTTTATTGATCTTTGCTATTGTTTTCTTTGTTTCTATTTCATTTATTTCTGCTCTGATATTTATGATTTCTTTCCTTCTGCTAACTTTGGGTTTTGTTTGTTCTTCTTTCTCTAGTTTCTTTAGGTGTAAGGTTAGATTATTTACTTGAGATTTTTCTTGTTTCTTTAGGTAGGCTTGCATAGCTATAAACTTCCCTCTTAGAACTGCTTTCGCTGCATCCCATAGGTTTTGGGTCGTCGTGTTTTCATTGTCATTTGTCTCTAGGTATTTTTTGATTTCCTCTTTGATTTCTTCAGTGATCTCTTGGTTATTTAGTAACGTATTGTTTAGCCTCCATGTGTTTGTCTTTTTTATATTTTTTTCCCTGTAATTCATTTCTAATCTCATAGCATTGTGGTCAGAAAAGATGCTTGATATGATTTCAATTCTCTTAAATTTACTGAGGCTTGATTTGTGACCCAAGATGTGATCTATCCTGGAGAATGTTCCGTGTGCACTTGAGAAGGACGTGTAATCTGCTGTTTTTGGATGGAATGTCCTATAAATATCAATTAAATCTATCTGGTCTATTGTGTCATTTAAAGCTTCTGTTTCTTTATTTATTTTCATTTTGGATGATCTGTCCATTGGTGTAAGTGAGGTGTTAAAGTCCCCCACTATGATTGTGTTACTGTCAATTTCCTCTTTTATGGCTGTTAGCAGTTGCCTTATGTATTGAGGTGCTCCTATGTTGGGTGCATATATATTTATAATTGTTATATCTTCTTCTTGGATTGATCCCTTGATCATTATGTAGTGTCCTTCTTTGTCTCTTGTAACATTCTTTACTTTAAAGTCTATTTTATCTGATATGAGTATAGCTACTCCAGCTTTCTTTTGATTTCCATTTGCATGGAATATCTTTTTCCATCCCCTCACTTTCAGTCTGCATGTGTCCCTAGGTCTGAAGTGGGTCTCTTGTAGACAGCATATATATGGGTCTTGTTTTTGTATCCATTCAGCAAGCTTGTGTCTTTTGGTTGGAGCATTTAATCCATTCACGTTTAAGGTAATTATCGATATGTATGTTCCTATGACCATTTTCTTAATTGTTTTGGGTTTGTTTTTGTAGGTCCTTTTCTTCTCTTGTGTTTCCCACTTTGAGAAGTTCCTTTAGCATTTGTTGTAGTGCTGGTTTGGTGGTGCTGAATTCTCTTAGCTTTTGCTTGTCTGTAAAGCTTTTGATTTCTCCATCAAATCTAAATGAGATCCTTGCCAGGTAGAGTAATCTCGGTTGTAGGTTCTTCCCTTTCATCACTTTAAGTATATCATGCCACTCCCTTCTGGCTTGTAGAGTTTCTGCTGAGAAATCAACTGTTAACCTTATGGGAGTTCCCTTGTATGTTATTTGTCGTTTTTTCCCTTGCTGCTTTCAATAATTTTTCTTTGTCTTTAATTTTTGCCATTTTGATTACTGTGTGTCTCGGTGTGTTTCTCCTTGGGTTTATCCTGTATGGGACTCTCTGCGCTTCCTGGACTTGGGTGGCTATTTCCTTTCCCATGTTAGGGAAGTTTTCTACTATAATCTCTTCAAATATTTTCTCTGGCCCTTTCTCTCTCTCTTCTCCTTCTGGGACCCCTATAAGGCGAATGTTGTTGCATTTAATGTTGTCCCAGAGGTCTCTTAGGCTGTCTTCATTTCTTTTCATTCTTTTTTCTTTAGTCTGTTCCGCAGCAGTGAATTCCACCATTCTGTCTTCCAGCTCACTTATCCGTTCTTCTGCCTCAGTTATTCTGCTATTGATTCCTTCTAGTGTAGTTTTCATTTCAGTTATTGTATTGGTCATCTCTGTTTGTTTGTTCTTTAATTCTTCTAGGTCTTTGTTAATCATTTCTTGCATCTTCTCAATCTTTGCCTCTATTCTTATTCCGAGGTCCTGGATCATCTTCACTATCATTATTCTGAATTCTTTTTCTGGAACGTTGCCTATCTCCACTTCATTTAGTTGTTTTTCTGGGGTTTTTTCTTGTTCCTTCATCTGATATATAGCCCTCTGCCTTTTCATCTTGATTATCTTTCTGTAACTGTGGGTTTTGGTCCACAGGCTGCAGGATTGTAGTTTTTCTTGCTTCTGCTGTCTGTCCTCTGATGGTTGAGGCTATCTAAGAGGCTTGATGGGAGGCTCTGGTGGTGGGTAGAGCTGACTGTTGCTGTGGTGGACAGAGCTCCGTAACACTTTAATCCACTTGACTGTTGATGGGCGGGGCTGGGTTCCCTCCCTGTTGGTTGTTTTGCCTGAGGCAACCCAACACTGGAGCCTACCTGCGCTCTTTGATGGGGTTAATGGCAGACTCTGGGAGGGCTCACGCCAAGGAGCACTTCCCAGAGCCCTTGCTGCTGGTGTCCTTGTCCCCACGGTGAAACAAAGCCACCTCCCGCTTTTGCAGAAGACTCCCCAACACCAGCAGGTA
Organism: Eschrichtius robustus; assembly: GCF_028021215.1. Lineage (NCBI taxonomy): Eukaryota > Metazoa > Chordata > Mammalia > Artiodactyla > Eschrichtiidae > Eschrichtius > Eschrichtius robustus. The sequence goes on from NC_090825.1 coordinate 37,994,894, forward strand.
GGTCTGGTTCAGTCTCCCCCAGGGTCACTGCTCCTTCCCCTGGGTCCCAATGCGCACACTACTTTGTGTGTGCCCTCCAAGAGTGGGGTCTCTGTTTACCCCAGTCCTTTCGAAGTCCTGCAATCAATTCCCACTAGGCTTCAAAGTCTGATTCTCTAGGAATTCCTCCTCCCGTTGCCAGACCCCCAGGTTGGGAAGCCTGACGTGGGGCTCAGAAGCTTCACTCCAGTGGGTGGACTTCTGTGGTCTAAGTGTTGTCCAGTCTGTGAGTCACCCACCCAGCAGTCATGGGATTTGATTTTACTCTGATTGCGCCCCTCCTACCGTCTCACTGTGGCTTCTCCTCTGTCCTTGGATGTGGGCTATCCTCCTTGGTGAGTTCCAGTGTCTTACTCTCGATGATTGTCCAGTAGCCAGTTGTGATTCTGGTGCTCTCGCAAGAGGGAGTGAGAGCACGTCCTTCTACTCCGCCATCTTGGTTAATCTCAGGGCGTCTGTTCTTCGCTCAGACAGGACGGGGTTAACGGACTATCTCATTTAATTTTAAAATATATCTTCTACAATTACTACAACACATTTTAGTTTATTACCAAGTAGTTATCATGTATATAACAATGATCAATCTCACTTTTTAAAATTTAAAATGGCTTCAAATTGTTAATAATTCTTGTCAATTTTGTGTGTTGCAAATATCTTCTCCCAGGTTTTTGCTTATTTTCATTCATCCCCCGTGGTGCCTTTTGATAAATATAATTCTAGATTTAGTGTAGTATAATTTATAAGTATTTTCATTAATGTTTAAATGTTTTCTTTAAAAATATATAGTGAAGTCAAGGAAAAAAGAAAATAAATACAAACACAACATAAGAAAGAAGACTGACTAATAAAACAAGATTAAGATAAGAAAAAATAACAGCAATATTTTTGAGAAATAAATCAAGAAAAATAACAGGAATTATCTTTATAGAAACCATGTCAAAAAATACAGATGAAGGGAAAATCTGGATTTGATAGAGGACTTCAGACTTGTATAGTTTGCAAAAAAGCTCATGACAGTACATTTAAAAACAAAATCTGCAAGATTTTTTTCCTAAAATGGGTAGAAATTTGGAAATAAAATTTGTCATAACACAACTGATCACAATATTTTTAACCTAGAAATTCATTATATTTAATCATATTGATCACCTACATCTCAACATCTATACCCTAATTAGGAACATTTAAAATCCTATTCCCCTAGGATTAATAAACATAAGTTATCCTTTAGTAAGCATCTATTACATGCTAAAAGCTACACTTGAGCTTTACATGTTTAAGAAGAATTGGTTTGGACTCAGGGTAAATACAATGCTGACCTATACAGAAACCTTACGAAAGATTTCTAAGCAGAGAAATAGAATAGAGAAGGTGAACAATTTCCCAAATTATGCTGAAGCAAATTTTCACAAACTTTTTTACTTACTTAAGAGATAAAATTAGGCTTTGACATCAAATATGCCAAGATTCAGTTCACAACTTCACCCCTTACTAGTTGGATGGCTTTGAACAACTTACTCAGCTCTTCTGTGCTTCAGTTTTCTCTTATACAAATGACTATTTCCTGATAAAAATTATTGTGAGAAAAACATGATGTAATGTATTTAAATACCTAGAAAATTAGAGTAACTAATTATATCTATTATTATCATTATTGTTACTATTAAATATATCATGAAATTCTAGTCTAAGAGCTCAAAGAAAAATCTATGCATATGTACTCTGCATTGTTTGGGATTTATTGCTTCTCCGCTGAAATGAAATTTCTTCTCCAATGAAAGGAATAATTTGAAATTAATGGTATTTACTTTCTCAAAGCAGTTAACTTTAGTTAGTGCTTGAAATACTCTGCATACTCTATTTTGGCTTTCAGTAAATAAGCAAAATTAAGAAAAGAAATTGCCCTTTCTCTTAAGAAGTTTACAATATAATGGGAGGATAGCACCAGAATTAACACTAGGACTGAATTACAGAAAGTAGAAAAAATAATAAAATAAATCTACAAAATCATACAAACATGTTACTTAAGCAAACTTAAGTAGTAACAATTCCTAAATAAAATTTTGAGAGAAATGAGGTGACTCAGGATTGAATGAGTCTTTTGTTGGAATGTTTATAAATTTCAGATTTGCTTAAGAGAAAACCTCTTCCTCCAGTAAGGCAGACTTAGAAAGCAGGGAGGGAAGCCAAGCTCCCCAGCCTGGTATAACTCACGTAAGATTTTGATATCCAGTTTTAGATCCAAAGGGCAGAGAATAAGATTCATTATGTAACCCAAAGGTAAAAATAAAATAACAGAGGAGAAAGACCTTTAAGGAGAGAAGGGAAGAGGAGTGGTGAAATATTAGGAAAGAAGCTGAAACTGGATGATATGCAAAAGGAGTTGGCAAAAGGAGAAGGTCTGTGACAGTCTCATAGGAGAGACTCCCCCCACTACCAAATAGCCAGGCACTAACTAATCCTCACATGGAGTGGATCTGGGGAGGAGGGCTCGGCAGAGAGAAAACACAGAGATCTGGGAAGGACAGAGGAAATGAACTCAGAAGGAGGAAACACAACACAAATTCTAGCTAAATTATTAATCAGAGAATTTCAACCCAAAAAATACCTAGCCAGAAGAAGTAAATTTGAACTACACTGCTCCCTAAAAAAACAAAAACTTATTTCCCCAGTATATGCCCAAATATAAAGCAGTTACAAATATAAAGTGATTCCCTATTTTCCAAAAACAAATTTTTGTTCAACTTTAACATGTAAATATTTAGGGTATAGATGAAACTGGTAAATATCTATTTTAATATATTTACATATACATATTTAACTTCCTATATGATAAAAATGAATTTCGAAATATTTGCCCACTTTCAATTTAATGAAATAATTGTATGCAACTCTTCTTTATGCTCTTTCTGTATCACCGTCTTGCCAAAAACAAAACAAACTGTATTTTCATTGGAATGGCATTGAATCTTAGAACTGTATAGAAGAAATTTTCATATTTTTGGTATTTATACTTTTAATACATGAATATGGTAGTTCTATTTAGGTGTTTTTAATGTTTGGTAAAATTTTATAATTTTCTTGTGCTCACCTAATTATTATTATTATTATTTTTTTTTAGAAGTTCACGTTCTTTTATTTATTTATTTATTTATTCATGACTGTGTTGAGTCCTCGTTTCTGTGCGAGTGCTTTCTCTAGTTGCGGCAAGTGGGGACCACTCTTCATCGCGGTGCGCGGGCCTCTCACCATCGCAGCCTCTCTTGTTGCGGAGCACAGGCTCCAGACGCGCAGGCTCAGCAATTGTGGCTCACGGGCCCAGTTGCTCCGTGGCATGTGGGATCTTCCCAGACCAGGGCTCGAACCCGTGTCCCCTGCATTGGCAGGCAGACTCTCAACCACTGCGCCACCAGGGAAGCCCTCACCTAATTATTTGATACATTTTAAATGATATCTGATTTTCATTACATTTCATTTTTTAACTGTTAACAATTGATTTTTGAATACTGATTTTATATACAGAAAACTCACTAGATCACCTGATTCATACTGATAATTCATGCTTATCTTCTTTTGCATTTGTAAGTAGATAGCAATTGCATTGCTTTGTATGTAGTCTTTTTAAAAAATTCATAAAAATGGCATTTGACTGCAGTTATGAGATCATCTCCCCTGGATAATTATTAAATCTATGTTAAATTTCTTCACTGCCTTTTTAAAACCATTTTTCTTTTCTTTTTTTTAAATATGAAACACTTCATGAATTTGCATGTCATCCTTGGGCAGGGGCCATGCTAATCTTCTCTTTATCGTTCCAATTTTAGTATATATGTTGCAGAAGTGAGCAAATAAAACCATTTTTCTTATATTGATTTAAATCTAGCACTTATTAAGGTCATTTCAGATATATATTGTTCCCAAATTCACAAGGGCTGTAAATAAAGCCACTTCCCCTCTCTAAAGAATAAGCTGGGGAAATCCAAAAACGAGTTCAACACCCAAGCCATTTCAAAAGCAGGTTGGCATCTTGGCCTTGGGAATAAATGGAATCAGGGAGCACAGTCCTGTAAAGGTTCTATCTCTGTCTCCTCTGATCCCTTCTTCATGTGTGTCTCCCACTGTTCGCTCTCTCATGAGGATTCCTCTCCACTGTCCTCAAGGTAGAAAACAAAGCCACAACAGCTCAGAGGTGTTCATTTTTTTCATCGGCCACACATTAAGACATCTTACACTACAAATCCCAAGTCCAAATATTTTTCAGAAAAGTCACAGTAATCAAATTTGGACTGGAGGCTTAACCATGGACCAATCAAATGTGGCTAAAAGACAGGTTACTGTGTTTGACTCAGTTTAAGACAAGTGTTTAACTTGGACCAATCAACTGTGGCTGGGCATCACACTGCAGTGTAACAGTTTTCTCTGCACTTTTCTAAATGCACAGATATTCCACAGGCCTCAACTACCAGAATGAGCCTGAATAAGCTGCATACACATTTTTTTTAAGTTTATACCTTGATTAAGGCACATCTCTTCCTCAGTATTAATTTATTATTTTCTATTACTCAAGATTTATAGGCAATATTTAGATATAGTTCAACATTGTTGTTAATATGTATGTGTGCACAAAAGATTTTTTTTTCCCAGGGTCTCTTTTTTTGGCATATTTTTTTCAGCTTCTGCTGATTGGGAAAAAATATTTATTTGAAACTCGCTTCTGTTTATCAGTCCTAATGTATACAAAGAGAGGATCTTTTATTAAACCACAAAAAGCTAGATTACACAGTGGTTCCTTTCATTATAATACTGCACACTCAGAAGAAATATCAGTTCAGGAAAAGCAAAAGCAACATGGTGTATCTCCCAAGAGCACTCCCCAGTAACTACATGCAATAGTCTGTCTCAAAGTCTGCTTCCAGGAAACTCAAGCTAACACAGCAGATTCCATTCATAAACTACAAAAAAAAGTCCTCAAATTTTTCCCTCTACAAATGGAGATCTTTCACTCCCAGAACCACCCTCACCTTCTCTAGTCTCTCTTCCCTCATTCCAAACTCCTCCATTCCCTAGTCCAATCCACTGTGAAATTTGTCTCTGTGATTTCTCCTTCCTCACTAGGTCAGATTCCTCAGAAAGAGACTCTGAGATAAAGATTCACATGAAAGTGATTTATTAGAAAAGATCCTCAACATGGGAGTGTGGAAAACATTCTGGGAAGGGAAGGAGTCCAAGGAAGGGAGAAATCTCAGTAAAAGTTTCATGGAGAGTCACTTTGGCTCAATCCCACAGACAACTCTGCAGGCAGTGTCAGTCTGGGGCAAGAATGCTGGAGTATTTACAGGCTGCAACATCACTGCTTAAGGGTTAAGTGGGGAGGATGTCACTTCCCAGGCACTTCTGTCCTCCAGGTGCACAAGCAAAATAGTTTCCATCAGCCTGAGGTCAACCGCCCACAGAGCCCTAGGGGCTGGCCTGAAAGCACAATGGGAGTCCAGGAGCACAAAAATGATAAAGGGATCCAAGAGGATATGAGAGGAATGTAATTGGGCTACAAATCTAGCCTCTTCTCTTCCACCTGCAGATCAATGTCCTTTCCAAAGCAAGTAAATTCAGCTCTCTAGGTGCTTCTCTATTCACCTCTCATCTATAATGCTACTTCTGCCCCAAAATAGCATAGGAATTGAACAGATTCAGAGCTCTCCTTAGTAGAGAGATTTCTCCTTTCCTTAGTGTTAGGAAAGGGAAAAGACTTTTAAAATCACATTTACATAAACTTCAGTCTGTTCCATAAAGTTTCTGATTAATTGGAAATTCAATAGATGTCTAAGTGAAATGGAAAAGAGGTGTTGTTTTCTGGTCAATTCAGGGTAGAACCAAATAGAAATGTATGTTGGCCTTGATTAGCTGATTGTAATAGGGTAGCACGTTTTGATGGGGATTACCCAAATAATTATCTAGAATTTCTATTTAAATTTCTTTCTACAATTTAACCTTAGTGTATGCACTTATCTACCCCAACCCTAAAAAATAATAATAATAATAAAGAGTAGTAATGAAAAGTAAAGATTAGCAATGACAAGTTATAGAAAAAAACTAATTACTTCAATTTGAAGTAAAAGTCCACTTCCACAATACTAGAGGATATCATTCAATTTTGTCTTCTAGCTTTTCTTTTGAAAAGAGGAGAAACGTAATAAAATAATACCTAATTTTAAAATCCTGAAGTGAAAGGAGCTAAGATAAAAATTGTTTTCCTTTAATGAGAACAGCATGGTTAAAAACAGCTCTTTCCTATTCACTTCTCTAAAACATTCTACTACATAAAACCTGGAATCTTCTTTTATTTAAAAGATAAAGTGAAAACATTTTTTAACGGTACCCAGAAAAAGAAAGTGAGAGTGTAATTCTTAATGTGCTATTTCCCAGTTTATTACTGAAAAAATTTCCAGCCACCTGGATTCTAGTCTTGCTTCTGCCACTAAATAGCTACATGAGCTTAGACAAGTCACTTTAACTTCTCTAAGCCTCAGTGTTCTCAATAATATGATGAGTTGGACTAAACAGTATTGAAGATCATTTTCAAGACTTTAAAGAGTATGAAATATAATATATGGCTGTAACATATTGAGTCTGATTTTTAACAAATACCTAGGAATTTTAAAAACTCAAAAGTTCCTGTTTTTTAATATTGGTATGTGGAAAAACATACACTCATTCTGTTGATTTTGCTATTATACAAAATATTCTTTAATGGGGTGGGTCTTGTTTTATGAGAATTTTATTTGCTATACAAAGAAACAAGTTTGACTAATTTAAATATATATTTTTCTTTTAAAACAAATGACATGATGTAGCTTACTACTGTATTCACCAAAATTAACTTGGAATGAATTTTACTTATTTCAAAAAGTAACATCCATCCTCAGTGAATTAAGCTCTGCTACACTCAAAATAGCCCAAAATATTTACTACCAGTGAACGATAATTCCAAAAGCAGAATTAAAAAGAAATATTGGCACTATCCTTGGCCTAAATTATTATATCAAAAGGAGAGGGGCATCCTTCGGGGCATCCCCTCCCAGGAAGGGAAGTTCCTCCTTGAACGGGGGTTGAGTCTCCCACTTCCTCTCAGCAGGGCTGGCCCAGAGGTATTGTGAAATGAACGAATCCTAGAAGCCTCTGCCCAACATACACTCCAGCCCAAAGACCCAGAGGCCACACACCCAGTCTCCTGTTAAACCCCAAGAGCAGCCAATGAGGCCAGGTCCTTCTATATACCAACCATTTAGTTACCCAGAAAGTAGAAAAACTCACTCTATCCACGCACTGAACGCAAAAGTGAAAAAGCCTGAACTCAAGTGTTTGGAAACCCCGAAAAATAATGACTATGAGTGCTGGAGATACCTGGGTAGCTAGAATAGCAGTACCCTAGAACCAAACCCCACTAAGCTTGCCTTACCTACATCTGACCTACACTACTACTTCTTAATATGTTTCTTTTGGTTAATTTATTTTTTTAATTTATAGTTTTACTTATATTACCATAAAAAGGTTTGACATGCTACTTATATTTCCTAACCTACATTAAGGTAAATAGATATTATAATAAAAAACATTCATCCCTGAGGTCATCTGAAGGATCCCCACCCCATCTGGGAGGGTGGGAAGGAGGCTCAAGAGGGAAGGGATATATGTATACATATAGCTGATTCACTTTGTTATACAGCAGAAGCTAACATAACATGTAAAGCAATTATACTCCAATAAAGATGTTAAAAAAAAAAGAGATGGAGCTAAACTGGGGATTAAATCAAATGCATTACTTTATGCTTACAACTTATTCTTTTTATTCCTCAATATTTGGCTAGGTTGCTGTGAAGGTTAATTTTATGTGTCAACTGGACTGGGCCATAAGGTGCCCAGATATTTGACAAACATTATACTGGGTATTTCTGTAAAGGTGTGTTTGGATGAGACTAACATTTAAAGCAGTAGACTGAATAACGCCGCAGATTGCTCTCCAGAATATGGGTGGGCCTCATCCAATCAGCTAAAAGCCTGAATAGAACAATAGGCTGACCCTCCCCTGAGTAAGAGAGATTTTTTTCCTCACTGATGGCCTTTGAACTGGCACATCACTTCTTCCTGCTTTCTACAGTAGCTTCCCCCCTTCAGACTGGAACTGGGAAAGCAGCTCTGCAAATTCAGAACTCAGAAGCTCTCATTATTGCATAAGCCAATTTCTTATTTTAAATCTCTCCATATGGAGGCATATAAATATAGATGATTATATATGGATATAAATTTAGATATTGATACCCTATTGGTTTTATTTCTCTGGAGAACCCTAGCTAATACAGTTACTACTGTAAGTGGGATAGTGAATACATTATATATTTGAAATTTTTTATTTTGAAAAATATCATGGGAAGTTGAAAAGGTAGTACAGAGAATGCCTTTGTATGATACTTTTCAACCAGTTTTCCCAGTGATTACATCTTACGTAATCATAGTACAATATCAAAGCAAGAATTTTGATATTGGACAATGTGTGTATATAATTCTAGGTTTTTTGTCACGTGCAGATCATGTAATCACTACCATTATCAAGATATAGAACTGTTCCATCACCACAAAGATTACTCTTGTGCTACCCTCTTATAATAACATCCATCCAGTTTCATTCCTCCCTCCCTAGCCCCTGGTGACAGCTAATCTGTTTTCCATCTCTATAATATTATCATTTCAAAAAAATATATATAAATGCAATTAAAGAATATATGACCTTTTGAGATTGGCTTTTTTCATATAATATAATACTTTTGAAATTCTTCCAAATTGTAGGTTTCAGTTGTTTATTGCTTTTTATTGCTGAGTAGCATCTATGGTGCAAATGTACCACAGTTTAACAAGTCACCTATTGAGGGACTTTTTGGTTGCTTCCAGTTTTTTATTATTACAAATAAAGCTGCTTTGAATAATTGTGTTCATGTCTGTGTGTGGACATAAGTTTGCTTTTTTCTGGGGCAAATGACAAATAGTGCAATTGCTGGGTTGTATGGTAAGTACATGTATGGTTTCTTAAGAAACTGCCAAAATATTTTCCAAAGTGGCTGCAACATTATACCTCTCCACTAGCAATGTATGAGTGATCCAGTTCCTCCACATACTCACTAGTAGTTGGTATTGTCACTATTTTTATTTTAATTTTTCTAATGGGTGTGTGGTGATATTTCATAGTGATCTAAATTTGCATTTTTCCTAATGGGTAGTGAGTTCAGACATCTTTTAATATCTTTATTTGCTATCTGTATATTCTCTTCAGTGAAATGAAACTTCATGTTTCTTGCCTGTTTTTAAAATGTATTGTTTTGTCTTTTTATAGTTGAGTTTTGAGAGTTATGTATATAGTCTGGATATGAGTCCTTTGTCAGATATGTGGTATACAAATGTTTTTACCAATGAGTAGTTTTTATTTTTATTCTCTTAATCAGGTCACTCAGAGAGCACAAATTTTTGAGTTTTTTTAAAGTCCAATTTATCTTTTTTTTTTAATAGAATGTGCTTTTGGTGCCATGCTTAAAAATTCTTCCACATGCCTTGGGTCCAAAGATGTTCTCATATGTTATCTTCTATAAGTTTTATGATTTTACTTCTTGCACTTAAATCTAGGAGCTATTCTTTGGTAAAAGGTGTGAGGTTTAAATCAAAGTTTATTTTTTTGCCCATAGACATGCAATTATTCCAACTACGTTTGTTGAAAATACTAGCCTTCTTCCATTTAATTGATTTTGTGCCTTTGTCAAAAACTTGTGGGTAACAATTTTATGGGGTCATCTCTGGGTTTTCTATTTGGTTCCATAGATCTATGGATCTGTTCCTCCACTAATATGACACAGTCTTGACTACTGTATCTATATAATGTCTTGATAACTCCAATTTTAATCTTCTTTTTCAAAATTATTTTAGTTCTTTTTCTTTTCATATAAATTTTAGAATAATCTTGTTTATAATACTGAGATTTTGGTAGGAATTATGTTAAACCTGTTTACCAATTTGGGGAGATGTTGAGATCTTTACCATGTTGAGTTTTCCAATCTATGAACACGGTATATCTCTTCATTTATTTATATAGATCTTCTTTGATTTCTTTTTCATCAGTATTTGGTAGTTTTCAGCACACAAGTCATGTTTTTGCAAATTTCTCTTTTTGAGCAATTATAAATGATACTGTAATTTTTATTTCAGGTTTCACATGTTCATTGCTAGAAATAAAAATATAATTGATTTTCGTGTGTATATTTTATATCCTATGGCCTTGAACTGGCTTACCAGGTATGAGTTTTTTATACAATCCTTTGGATTTTCTATGTAGAAAATTGTCATCTACAAATAGGGACAGTTTTCTTTTTTTTTCTGATCCGTGTGCCTTTTATTGCCTTTTCTTGCTTTATCGTCCTGGCTAGAACTTCCAGTAATACGTTGAATAGCAGTGGCGACAGCACACATTCTTGCCTTGTTCCCACTTTTAGGGGAAAGCATTCCATCTTTCACAATTAAATATAATGTTAGCTTTAAGATTTTTATATATATTTTTATCAAGCTGAGGAAGTTCTCCTGTTTCTCTACTTTTTGGAGACTTTTTATCATGAGAGGGTGTTAAATTTTATCAAATGCTCTCTGTGCCTCAATTGATATGATCATGTGATGCCACTCTTTTAGCCTGTTAATATGATGAATTACATTGCTTGATTTAAAATAGTGACTCATATTTGCATCTCTGAAATGAACCTCACTTGGTCATGGTGTTTAATTCTTCTTATACGTTGCTGAATTCTATTTGCTAATATTGTGTTAAGAAGTTTTACGTCTATATTCATGCGGATATTGATCTGTAGTTTTCTTTTGTGGAGGTGTACTATCTTTATTTAGTTTGTAATCAGGGTAACACTAGCACCAGATAATGAATTGAGAAGTGTTCCCTCTTCTTTAATTTTTTTGGAATAGACTGTATAGAATTGACGTTAACTCTATTTTAAATATTTGGTAGAACTCTCCTCTGAAGCTATCAAAACCTGGAGATTTATGTTTTGAGAGGTTTTAAATTATAAATTCAATTTCTTCAATAGTTACAGGACTATTTAAATAAGCTATCTCATATCGAATGAGTTATGGTAGTTTGTGCTTTTCAAGGAATTGGTCCATTTCATCTATGTTGTTAAATATACATGTGTAGAGTTGTACACAATGTCCCTTTATTACCCTTTTGATGTCTCCATGATCTATAGACATATCCTGTTTCATTCCAAATATTAGCAATTTGTGTCTTCTCTCTGTTTTGCTTTGTCAGTCTTACTAGAGGACAGTCACTTTTATTGATCTTTGCAAATAACCAACTTTTTGTTTTATCTATTTTCTCAAATTTTTTTCTGATTTCATTTTCTTTGATTTCTGCCCCATATTTATTATTTTCTTCCTTCTGCTTGCTTTAGTTTGCTTCCCTTTTTCTACTTTCCTGATGTGGAAACTTAGACTATTGATTTAGGACTTTTTCTCATTCAAATGTAAGCATTTGGTGTTGTAAATTTCCCTCTCAACACTGCTTTAGCTGCTTCCCACATTTTATTATAATGTATTTTGATTTTTATTCAGTTTAATTTGTTTCCCTTGAGACTTTTTTGACCCATGGGTTACTTAGAAGTATACTGTTTAGTTTCCTAGTGTTTCAAGGATTTGCTGTATCTGTTATTGATTCTAGTTTGATTCTATTGTGGTGAGACTCTACTCTGTATGATTTCAGTTCTACACTGGCTGAGACTTGTTTTACGGTCCAGGCTATGGTTTATCTTGGTTTATGCTCTGTGGGCAATTGTAAACAAAAAGGTTATTTTCTGCTGGGGTTGTGAGGACTGTTCTATAAATGTTGATAATACCCTTTTGGTTGATAACAGTGTGAGTTCTTCAATATTCATACTGATTTCCTACCAAGTTGTTATATGAATTATTGAGGGGTATTGAAATTTCCAATTATAAATATATTTGATATTTGATTAGGTTGCTATTATAAACAGGATATTGTGGCTCATTATATTTTTAAACAGTTTATTCCTTATATTCAAAGATGTTACTAGATTTTTTACATTTGTCTTATATCCAGTCAATTTCTGTACATTCTTAATAGTTCTGATAGTTCTTTTAATTATTGCTCTAGATTCTTTAAGTAAATCATCATTTCATATGCAAAGTACAAATATATTGACTTTTTTCAATTCCTTTACATCCTATTTTTTTGTTATTAACATTGGCTAAAAATTCTGGAAAATATTAAGATGGCTGCCACCATTGTACCTCACTTATAAAATTATCTTTTCCAGTAGTTGAAAATGTTAATGCTTAATATGTGATATAGCATAGAAAATATGCCATTACATAAGAAATCCATTCTGAACTCACTTTTTAGAGTGAGGGTGCAGGAAGGGGAAGGAGAGAAACTTAGTGACTGAGCCAATACTCTCATGCACCTGCAGTGATTTCTAAGGGATACTGTAGAGGGCAGGCAAAAAGATTCTCCTATTGAGTAGAATATACTGCAGTTTCCTTACTGAACTCAATAGGATTAACTGATCTCTACTGCTCCCAGACCTACTCCTTTTTTACATCCTCTCTGTATTTTCTAATTTCTGTTTGTCATTTGTTATAATGAATACAGACATATTTTTATTAGGATTGAATATTGTAAAAGGTAGTGATTCATGTATGTCATTAACAGAAAAGTAAATACTGAAGAGTACAAAATGTTCTGAGCTTGTATACTGGAATCTAAAAGATGTTTATATGTTTGAAAAATAAATTCATCTTCTATTTTCACACGACTTTGCAACAAGCTCAGACCACTTTGGAAACTATTTTCCATTCTATTAATATAGGACAAGGTTAGGATGACCAGAAAGTCAAAGGATAGAGACAATTTGATCATTATGGTGGTTTTTCATAAATTTTGCATTATAACACAGAGTACAGATCCAGGTGAACTGGGAGAGAGAGAGAAAGAAACAGAGACAAAGAGAAGGAAAGATAGATAAAGAGGGAGACAGAAACTCTACTAGGAAAAAACTAATCTGTGTGAGTGGCTGGCCTACTGGTGTTATAAAAGTAAACTAGCCTATAATAATTTTAACTAAAATTTTTAACCATAACTATGGTTTACAAAAACTGTAGACAAGTGATTCTTTATCACAATGTTGATAACTGGGTACTCTACTGGCCATAATCTTGCCATTCAAAAAACACTTTTATATAAACAGAATGAAATATTTATTTGATGAAAAAGTACAGCATCAGGAATCTTAAAAAACAATAATAATACTTGTATACCAACTCATTAGTTAATCTTCTTTCAATAATATTTTTGGTAGAAGAAACTTATTATGCTTTTCCTGAAAGAATGAAAGTAAATGTAATTTAAATGATCTATAGGTATATACTTTCAACTCACCAATTCTCACTGGAATAATTAGGTTTTATATATATATATATTTAAAAAGATCAATAATTTTAAGCAAAATAAAAATTCTACTTAAAAGTCTGTTTTACAAAAATAGCTGTCTGTCAACGCAATTGTCATGTGAAATGTAGAGAAAAAATAAGCAATCCTTAGAATAGTGCTCACTCAGTCTTCAAAACAAGTTTGAGGTTCAGTGTAGCTGGGGACAACTGACATATGATAAGTAAGAATATCATTGAGCTCATACTGTATTCACTCAAGGGTGACAAGAACTCAGAGAGGAAATGCGAATCCGGCTTTTCAAAACAACCGTGGTGTTAGAAGAATACAGAATACTTATATTAGCTCTACACATGCAAAATCATCTGAGGAAGATACTGAAAAGGAACTCTTCTCATTTTGGGCAAATTGATCAACTCTGTAGTGAAATACCAACTAAACCAACATAAATTGTTTGTGTTTGGTGAGGGCCAAGGACTGTGGGGAATCTCATGGCTAACTAATCTTGAAGTATCCACCCAGGGAGAAAATGAGAATGCAAATATGGATAAACCAGGATTTGTAATGTATTTACTTTTTATTTATAACATATGATAGGACTTTTCAAAAAGAAATTATGTGACAGGAATATGTAAAAGGAATTATTTCCTGGCTTAGAGAGAAGCAGGCAAAAGATAAATGGAACGTCCTCCTAGGCCTGTGTAAACAACAGGATTCCCTGAGGATCATACTTGGATCAGCTTTACATGGTAATTTTAAAGACCTCCAGTCTTCCAAGTAATATTAAGGTTTCCACGTAATCAAATGTCACACTAATGGGGCTAGAATGCAGGGTAATGTAAAACAATATGAGCAGGTAGAAAAATAGTAGCTGATTTTCAACCTTTTGTGATATGTTTGTCAAATTTATTCCCAGATCTACTTACAATGAATTGCACTCCAAAGAAAGAGCTAAATCAAAGAACTAGATTTTAAAAGTCAATGTAAATTTTGTACTGTTGACTAATACCATCAGGGTGGAGTGCTGACTAAATGCCTGTAGGTGAAAAATCAGGAATGCTGGCCATCATAAAAAAAATTTATTAGGAGAAAAACAAATTATTCATGTACCATTATACAAAGCCAATATTTGTTCATGCTTAGACATCTTGTTTTCTTTTGGTCACTGATCCTCAGAAAAGCTAAAACTTTTAAAGGAACAGTCCTGTTCCCTATAACTCCCTGATGCTACGTCTACTTACTCATGTTGTCCCTGAAGAGGGAATGTAGTATAGCTCAGAGCCAAAACAATCATCTTATGGACCACAGAAGTATGAGAAGGAAGTTCTACTTAAAGAAGAAAGTTAAAGCCACATAAAGAATGCCGTTTGCTGTTGCTCTTACTGTTGGTGGTGGTAGTGGTGTGTTTGGTTTGGTTTAGTTTTGTTTTGTTTTAATTCATCCTTTTCTGGAATCCTACAACCCAAGCAGGTGACATGGAAAACAATATTTACCATAGGTCAAATAATTTTGAGTTAACTTTTTGCCTGATGAAGACTCTCCTGCTCCCTGAACTGTCCCACTTTGTGTTCATGAGAAGATATGAGTGACAGACTAGACCAGCTCTTCACTAGACCTTAGGTACAAATAATTTTCCTTTCTTTTCGTATGCTATTATTTGACTTCATTTCTACTTGGCTGTTCTGTTATTATCAAATGTGAAATTAGGGTCTGGTTGTAGAGCAAAGAACCATGGAGCCCTGATTCCTGATTCTATATTTCAGGTAGGATTAAGACTTAGAATGAAAAGAGAAATCAGGTTACCACAGAGATTTGACACCATATCTCTAGCTAGTAATTTGGTAATTTGCCTGGCTTTGTCTTTAACTCACATCTCTCTTCTGTGACAAGCAACTTCTGCTATAAGCAGCTAGTTGAGGATTCCAAGAATGAGGATTTCATCCATCTCAAATATAGTTTCATCTCCTCAGGTATAAGGAGACAAATGAAAATAATTTTTCTGCTTCAAAGGACATTCTAAGATTAAATGTTAGAAGACTTTAAAATTATACTGGTTCTGATGTGGTAAATATAAAATGCTAAAGTGAAAAATTCAACCCCTAGGAGATTTTGAAAGCCAGAATAGCTTTAAGCAATAACAAGTGTCACATCGATATTAGTCAATTTTATTCAATTCGAAGGCAAGGTCTGAGGGAACTGCTATAGAGAGTCAGCATCTACCTAGAGAGAGCTGTTTGGTAATGGTGGTTCACTTTATTGTCAGTTATGTGGCCTGTGGCCATTTGTAATTGGGTTCTTGATTGACAGTGGTTGGATTGAAAATCAGGTTGGAAATTAATGAACTCAATAGAGGAAATCCACTCTTGCTTTCAAAAATTGTTTAATCAATTACAATCACTCCACACTCTCATCACTCATATAACTTATCCCTGGAAACTTACTAAACTCTGATGCAAAAATAAATAAATTATTATTTTGGAGATACTGAACGTCTTTTGATGATTCCTGAACTGAAGTTACAACTCAAATGAGGAGACAAGATTAACACATCTGATATACTAACAAATAAAGTGTAAAATATTTCTGCTCTGAGATAGAACAAATGCCAGCTGACCAGACAATGATGCTGCAAAGACCTTCCCAGACTATGAGTAAAAGAATAAAAAAGGAAAAAAATGCAGATTTCTTCAACTCAACAACAATATTGATTATAACACACATCATCCAACACTAGTTTGTATTAGTGAGGACTCTACATATTTCCTTTGTAAAAGGGGTAATTTATCATAAGTATGTATACTCTGGTATCTTATGTAATGAAAGTAAAGGTCGCATGATCAAACCATGGGAATTGCAGAGAGAGTCTACTTAAGGCTTAGGAAAAATAGAAAACAGAATTCAGTTATCATTTCTTTTTTTGTGTGGTTGGAATAATTAAGATCTAGTTTCTTAGCAGGCATGATGATTATAATACAATATTATCTATTTCACTATACTATGATTCGATCTCTGCAACTTATTTACTACTAGTTGCAAGTTTCTACCCTTAAACAACATAAGATAGAGGTGTGTTTAACTATCACTACAATCGCAATCATATAACAATATAAAAACATATCAAATCAATATGCTGTATTCCTTAAATTTACACAATGCTATACGTCAAATATATTTCAATAAAAAAAGAAAACAGAACTCAAATGGCACCAACAGGTTTGTTCTCTCTAGCTCTCTCTTCTCAGCTCCAGGTAAAGTTAGAAAAAGAAACTTAGGATCAGACTGCCCTAACTTAAGTGAAGTGCCTACCCTGATTTGGCAAGTAAAATGGACCCCCCACATGGGTGGAGAGGCAAGTAAAATGTTTTTCTATGTGGCAGGTTTCAAAAGAAAAAACGCCATGCAAGAGGAAGTTAAGGATTCTCAGTAAATAAAACAGTACAATGTCCAACTTTGGGGGATAACAAAATCTACCAAATTAAACATTCTAGTCAACTGTAGAGCATATTTTAGATGTCATAAATATTAAAATGTCAAAAACACATACATCCTAGGTTTTAAAAACACGTTCGCACTGAAGTTTCAGAAGCACTGAGAGTATTCAGGAAAACAATGAAGAAATAAGACTTGAACTCTAACCCATGAAAGATGGTAAACTTTACTAGTTGAGTTGAAAGAGTAGGTAAGTGCACACGCAAACCAAACCAACAAACAACAATAACAAATGCAGAAAAAAGTATATTTCGTTCAAGAGGCATTGAAAAAATTTTTCAGAATCTGTTGCTCCTTTATTTTTAACTCAATAATATGCCTCATAGCTAAGAGTAATTCCCAGTGGAAAACAGAGGGAGTATATTTGAGGGGATTTATTTATTTATTTATTTATTTTTAACATCTTTATTGGAGTATAATTGCTTTACAATGGTGTGTTAGTTTCTGCTGTATAACAAAGTGGGTCAGCTTTACATATACATACATCCCCATATCTCCTCCCAGAGGGAGTATATTTGGAATTTAAAAATGGCGCACTATTTACTTGTTTTGTATTACTAATTTTCTTGGGTTGTCAAAACTGATTACTAAAAAAATACCACCTATTATAGAAGTGAATTGATATAACAACTGATACAAGTATTGAAGTGGATGAGAGTATTATTACTGAGAGAGAAAAAAAATGCACTAAACAGAAAAATGTCACATATTAAGCTGCTTTTTTCTCTTAAACACCAGAAATTTTAAATCTCCTCAAATGTAGCACTTTCTTAGGTGGGAATTTCCCAGAAATATTCAGTTTGTTAGTGTAAAATCAGTGCAGATGTCAAACATCTGATGGTAGAAAAGGAAGATTATATTTAGCTTTAACTCAGACTTTTTTGGAGAACTGGATTTATGTTTACTTACAAAGACATATGTTCATTTTGAGTGTTAGTGTGTTGATGAGAAAAGAAGAGAAATATTTTAAGGTAACAATCATAAAGGCAAGAGGAATTGAAAACAAATAACATTTGTTGCTGAAATCCCAAAGATTACCTAACCCAAACAAGTTAATATGCATGAAACTATATTTTCTAGTAGATACAATGACTCTAGAAAAATGGAAAAGTATCTAATATATATATTAGACACTCTAATATAGTATGTTCCCACTCTAATATAATGTTTCCTATTTCTACCAAAACAGTCTAATAAGAAATATTATAGAATTAAACCTAATCGAGTTTAATTCAGAGTATATATTTCTGCATTGTATATGCAACTAGATCATTTAAGTGTCATTCACTCTGTTACAAAATTTCTTTTCATTTCTGTTTAGTTCCTAGCTAGCCAATGAGTAAACTATATTAGCAGGTAAAAAGCTGACATTTAAAAAAATAAGTTCCATATTATTAAGGCTTAACTTAGATGTAGCTGGAATAAGAAACTACTTTCTTGCAATTGCAAGATTGCTAGAAACACTGCCACTTCCCTAAATCAATCTCTACATGTTTGTTGATACCTATACTTCCTGTATAGGAGTTAATTCTTCAGCTCATGGTTTTGAATCCATTAAAATTAAAACCCACCTGGAAAGGGTAATACTTTGAGGAAATTATCAGGTAAATATCCTTCAGAACAAGGGAGTTTCAGATTAGAATGGCTATTATAAAAAAGACAAAGGATAACAAGTGTTCGAAAGGATGTGGAAAATGGGAACTCTTATACACTATTGGTAGGAATGTAAATTGGCACAGCCATTATAGGACACAGTATGGAGGTTCCTCAAGAAATTAAAAATAGAATTACCATATGATCCAGTAAGCCTACTTCTGGGTATATATGCAAAGAAATGAAAACAGTCTATTGAAAAGATAGCTGCACTTCCATTTAATTGCTGCTTACTCAAAATAACGAAGATATGGAAACAACATAAGTGTCCAATGCATGAATGGATGAAGACAATGAGATATATATATATATATATATATATATATATATATATATATATATATATATATAAAGTGAAATTTTATTCAACCTTTAAAAAAAGGAAATCCTGCCATTTGCAACAACATGAATGAATCTGGAGGACATTATGCCAAGTGAAATAAGCCAGACACAGAAAGAAAAATATTGCATGATGTCACTTATATGTAGAATCTAAAAGAGTGGAATTCATAGAAACAAAGAGTAGAATGATGGTTGCCAGCGTTAGCGGGGTGGAGAGCTGGAATGAGGAGATGTTGGTCAAAGGGTACAAAGCTTCAGTTATGCAAGATGAATGGGTTCTGGAAATATTAATATAATGTACAGCATGGTGACTACAGTTAAGAGTACTGTATTGTGTACTTGAAATCTGCTAAGAAGATAGATCTTAGATTAAGTCTTCTCAACATACACACACAATGGTAACTTTATAGAGGTGACAGGTAAGTTATTTATCTTGATTGTGGATCTTTTCACAATGTATAAATATACTGAAACATCAAGTGGAATACCTTAAATCTATACAACTTTTATAAGTCAAAGATATATCAATAAATTTGTATTTTAAAAAATACAATCTGAATGGGAAATAACATGATGATTCTGGGATGTAATATGGAAAGAAGAAAAACTTGGGTAGGAAAGAGAAGTAATTTGGGGAAGGAAACCTGAGAGCCTTACTCAACACCTACATGGGACTTTGAGGAATCTCAGGAAACAGGCTGAAGAAAACTAAGCAAGTTGCTAAAGACTACAGGGTATATTACAAGTCTTAAAGCACTCAAAACAATCATACCTAAATAATATATCATTTAGGACTATACATTTGTGATAAATTATTTTTAAAATAAAGGGAATAATAAAACAAAATTTAGGTTTGCGGTTACCTGAGGGAAGCTGGCAGAGCACTTAGGTAGTATCACTGTTATTGCCAATGTAATTAATCTAAAATTGGAAGGTGGATTCCCAGGTGTTTATTTTAATTTCACGCTTCACAGTTTTCATATACCCTTTGATATACATCAAATATTATTAACTTTTGAAGGAAGCAGAGAAGAAAACTATTGTTATGTTCATACATTGCTGAGGACTGGCATTAAGCTAAAGAAGCCTAACTGTATGCATAGGTACTGGAAAGAGGTCATGGATTTCCCTGCTTTTTTTTTTGTTGTTGTTACATTAATGAATCAGTTCCCAAGCTGCATGCATAAGGACAGGAGGTGCTGCCATGACAAGGTTAGGAAAACTGTCTGGGAGGTAAGCATGGTAAGAACCCTGACTGAGCTCTCTGGCCCCCGGAAAACAGAAGCAGACAAAGAAATTGAAGCTGGACATATGAATCTCGTTGAAAGGGAAAATTTCACCCTGGTGAACAATGTCAGAGCAAGGCAGTAGTTAATTCAAGAAACAGTTCAAGTTGCGAGAATATAGAAATAACATAGGAGCTATTTCAAAGGTTAAAAAAAGTCAATTTGTCAAGAGAATAAGACAAGCCACAGACCGGGACAAAGTATTTACAAAAGACATATCTAATAGAGGACTGTTACCAAAACATACAAAAAGTTTTAAAACTCAGCAATAAGAAAATGAACAACCCAATTAAAAAACGGGCAAAAGACCTGGACAGTTCAGCACAGAAGATATACAGATGTCAAATAAGCATATGGAAGGATGCTCAAAGTCATATGTCATTAAGGAATTGCAAATTAAAACAATAATGAGATACCACTAAACACCTGTTAGAATGACCAAAATCCAAAACACTAACACCACCAAATGCTGGCAAAGCTGTGAACCAAAAAGAACTCTCATTCATTGCTGGTGGGAATTCAAAATGCTTCAGCTACTTTGGAGGACAGCTCAGCAGTGATCTTTCATCCTAAGATCCAGCAATCACGCTCCTTGGTATTTACACAAATGAGTTAAAAACTTACGTCCACACAAAAACTGCACACAGATGTTTACAGCAGCTTTAATTATAATTGCAGAAACTTGGAAGCAACCAATAAGTGTTTCAGTAGGTGTATGGGTAAATGAACTGTGGTACATCCAGACCACATGGATTATGTGGTTCTGGAAATATTAATATAATGTACAGCATGGTGACTACAGTTAATAATACTGTATTTGACCAACATCTCCTCATTCCAGCTCTCCACCCCGCTAACACTGGCAACCAATGGAATATTATTCAACACTAAAAAAAAAAAAGAGCTATCAAGGAATGAAAAGAAATGGAGGAAACTTAAATGCATATTACTAAGTAAAAGAAGCCAATCTGAGAAAGCTAAATATTGGAGAATCCCAACTGTATGACATTCTAGAAAAGGCAAAACTATGAAGACAGTAGAAAGATTAGTGATTTCCAGGTGTTGGGGGGAGGGGAGAAGGGGGATGAATAAGCAGAGCACAGAAAATTTTTAGGTTGATGAAATTATTCTGTACAATACTGCAATGGTGAATACATTTATCAAAACCCACAGAATGTACAACATTGAGAGTAAACCCTTACATGAAAGGAGGACTTTAGGTGATAATGATGTGTCAGTGTAGGTTTATTAATTATGGCAAGTGTACCACTCTGGTGGGGAATATTGATAGAGGGAAGTCTGTGCCTGTGTAGGGTCTGAGAATATATGGGAATTGTCTGTACTTTCTACTCAATTTTGCTGTGAACCTAAAACTGCTCCATTTCAAAAAAAAAAATCAACCTGAAATCCCTGAAGACTTGAAAAGTTTCAGGTAATCAGGAAGTGGAAAATAAGAGTATGTTGGCATCAGGAACACAGATAAGCAATCTGCACGAAAGATTCAGGTAGAAGTAAATTTTAATACTAAACCAACATTCAATCCAGCAAGGAAACACATGTTAGTCTGTAAAGAATCAAACAAAGTTTAGAGTATCTATATGAAAGTAGGTGAGCCGTGTTTAAAAAAAGATGGATAATTAATTGGGCTGAAGTAAAAAACATGAGGGAATACATAAATTTAGATGCAGACCCAATGAGTATTTTCCCTTTAAAAAGCAGCCAGGCTTAAAACAGTAGGATTCCATAGAATAGTGCTCAAAACTACAAAGATTTGAATAACTGGAACTAACTAGCTGTTTAATATTGCCATTATAATGTGTATTCAAGAAGCAGCTTCTACTAGGTTTGAGCAACTTTGTCAGATGAGTAGGATAAATGTCAACCTCCATCTAGGACAGGACGATTCCTGTGATCCTGTTCATCTCAGAAATCTTAACTTCAGCAGGTTTGCTCTGAATAAGATTGAATCTTCCAGTGTGGAATTTTAGATACATTGTCAGAATGAGAGAATAGATTTGCTAGAGTAAGACCAACAGTGGAAACTATCAGAAAAGCTCTTTTCAATGATGATCCAAATATAAAATTATGGGATATCACTTCCAAAACCTAAAGAAGGAAACAGATATCCAGGTACAGGAAGCACAGGGGGTCCCAAACAAGAGGACCTCAAACAGACCTATACCAAACCATATCTTAATTAAAATGGCAAAAGTTAAAGAGAGGATTCTAAAGGCAGCAAGAGAAAAACAAACAGTTACAAAGGAACCCCAATAAGGCTATCAGCTGATTTCTCTACAGAAACTTTGCAGGCCACAAGGGAGTGGCAAGATATATTCAAAGTCCTGAAATGTAGAACTCTGCAAACTAGGATACTCTACCCAGCAAGATTATCATTTAGAATAGAAGGAGAGATAAAGAATTTCTCAGACAAACAAAAATTAAAAGAATACAGCAATACTAAACCTACCTTAAAACAAGTGTTGAAGGGTCTTTTCTAGATGGAAAAGAAGCAAGAATCTAGGAAAGGGAAAATCACAATAGGAAAGGCAAATATATAAAATGATTGAAGATCAATTAGATAATCTAGTACACAGACTAAAAGAACAATCAAAAAATTCTGTGAAACCGATTGTAACTACATGCACAGCAAAAGGGTAAACGTGAAGATGTAAAATAGGACATCAAAATCACAAATGTGGAGGAGGGGAGTAGGAAAATGTTGGTCTTTTAGAATGTGTTTAAGCTCATATGATTACCAGTCTAAAGCAAGTAGATATAGTTATGGGTTAACATACTTGAAAATCAGGGTAATCACAAATCAAAAACATAAAATAGATTCCAAAAAACAAAAACAAAAAGAAAGGAACACAAGCATAATACAAAAGAAAACCATCAAACCACAAAAAGAAAATCAAAAAGAAGAAAGGAACAAAGAATAAATACAAAATCAACTGGGAAACAAAGTTTAAAATGGCAGTAAATACACACTTACCAATAATTACTTTAAATGTCAATGGACTAAATGCTCTGATCAAAAGACACAGAATAGCAGATTGGATAATAAAACAAGAACCTACAATGTGCTGCCTACAAGAGACCCACTTTAGGGCAAAAGACACATACAGATTGAAAGTGAGGAAATGGAAAAAGATATTTCATGCAAATGGAAATGACAAGAAAGTGGAGGGTAGCAATACTCATATCAGACAAAATAGACTCTATAGCAAAGGCCATAAAGAAAGACAAAGAAGGACACTATATAATGATAAAAGGATCAACCCAAGAGGAGGATATTATACTTGTTAACATATATGCACCCAATATAGGAGTACCTAAATACATAAAACAAATACTAACGAACATAAAGGGAGAAATTGATGGGAATGCAGTAATAGTATTGGAAGTCCTAGCCACAGCAATCAGACAAGAAAAAGAAATAAAAGGTAACTAAATTGGAAGGGAAGAGGTAAAACTGTCACCATATACAGATGACATGATACCCTATATAGAAAACCCTGAAGACTGCACACAAAAACTACTAGAACTGATAAATGAATTCAGCAAGGTAACAGAATACAAAATTAATATACAGAAATCTGTTGCATTTCTTTACACTAACAATGAAATATCAGAAAGGGAAAGTTAAAAAAAAAAATCCTGTTCAAAATCACCTGAAAAAAATAAAATATGTAGGAATAAACCTAACCAAGGAGGTGAAAGATTTACATTCTGAGAACTATAAAACACTGATAAAATAAATCAAAGATGATTCAAGGAAATGGAAAGATATCCCATGCTCTTGGATTGGAAGAATTAATATTGTCAAAATGGCCATACTACCCAAAACAATCTACAGACTTAATGTGATCCCTATCATATTACACATGACATTTTTCACAGAACTAGAACAAATAATTCTAAAATTTATATAGAACCCCCAAAGATCCAGAATTGCCAAAGCAATCCTGAGGAAAAGAAGAACCAAACTGGAGGCGTAATCTTTCCAGACTTCAGACAATACTACAAAGCTACAGTAATCAAAACAGCTGGCACTGGCACAAAAGCAGACATAGAGATCAATGGAAGAGAATAGAGAGCCCAGAAATAAACTCACACACCTATGGTCAATTAATGTTTGACGAAAGAGTCAAGAATATACAATGGAGGAAAGACAGTGTCTTCAGCAAGTGGTGCTGGGAAAGCTGGATGGCCACATGTAAATCAATGAAATTAGAACATTCCCAGACACCATACACAAAAAATAAACTCAAAATGGCTTAAAGACTTCGATATGACATGACACCATAAAACTCCTAGAAGAGAACATAGTCAAAACATTCTCTGACATAAATCGTAGTAATATTTTCTTAGATTAGTTTCCCAAAGCAAAAGAAATAAAAGCAAAAATAAAAATTGGGATCTAATCAAACATAAGCTTTTGCACAGCAAAGGAAACCATAAACAAAATGAAAAGACAAGCTACAGGGGCTTCCCTGGTGGCGCAGTGGTTGAGAATCTGCCTGTCACTGCAGGGGACATGGGTTCGAGCCCTGGTCTGGGAAGATCCCACATGCCGCGGAGCAACTAGGCCTGTGAGCCACAATTGCTGAGCCTGCGCGTCTGGAGCCTGTGCTCCACAACAAGAGAGGCCGCGACAGTGAGAGGCCCGCGCACCGCGATGAAGAGTGGTCCCCACTTGCCGCAACTAGAGAAAGCCCTCGCACAGAAACGAAGACCCAACACAGCCATAAATAAATAAATAAATAAATAAATAAAATTACAAAAAAAAAAAAAGACAAGCTACAGACTGGGATTGAATATTTGCAAATAATGCAACCAACAAGGGCTTAATTTCCAAAATATTTAAACTCAATATCAAAAAGCTAACAACCCAATCAAAAAATGGGCAGAAGACCTAAATAGACAGTTCTCCAAAGAAGACATACAGATAGCCAACAGGCACATGAAAAGATGCTCAACATCATTAATTTATTAGAGAAATGCAAATCAAAACTACAATGAGGTATCACCTCACACTAGTCAGAATGGCCATCATCAAAAAGTCTACAAATAATAAATCCTGGAGAGGGTGTGGAGAAAAGGGAACCCTCCTTACACTGTTGATGGGAATGTAAATTGGTGCAGCCACTATGGAAAACAGTATGGAGGTTCCTTAAAAACTAAAAATAGGATTATCAGATGATCCAGCAATCCCACTCCTGGGCATATATCCAGAAGAGATGAAAACTCTAATTTGAAAAGATACATGCACTCCAGTGTTCATAGCAGCAGTGGTATAATAGCCAAGACATGGAAACAACCAAAGTGCCCATCAACAGATGACTGGTTTAAGATGTGGTGTATATATTTATACAAAGGAATATTACTCAGCCATAGAAAAGAATGAAATACTGCCATTTGAAGCAACATGGATGGAACTATCATTCTAAGTGAAGTAAGTCAGAAAGAGAAAGACAAATATTATATGATATCACTTATATGTGGAATCTAAAAAATAATACAAATTAACTTATTTACAAAACAGAAACAGACTCACAGACATAAAAAACAGAATTATGGTTACCAAAGAGGAAAAAGGGGAGAGGGATAAATTAGGGGTATGAGATTAACAGATACACACTACCATATATAAAATAAACAACAAAGGTGTACTGTATAGCAAAGGGAACTATATTCAATATCATTTAATAGCCTATAATCGAAAAGAATCTGAAAAAGAATATATATATGTGTGTATGTGTGTGTGTGTATATATATATATATATATATATGTATCTGAATCACTTTGCTGTACACCTGTAACTAACTTAATATTTTAAATCAACTATATGTCAATAAAAATAAAATTAAATTAAAAAAATTGTCCACCTTTCCAAAATAAAACAATCTGAATGAGACAGTCACATATATGCCGGTAAGGCCACAAAGAGCATAAAATCTTTAAAGATTAATTCTCTCAATACCAACACTGTTTCCTAATAAACTTTACTATTTTAAAGCAACGAAGTAACCAATGCTTAAGTTAAGGCAGATATAGTAATAATCGCTCCACAGAGTGTGGAATATGGTTTGGTCTGAAGTACATTTCCCTGAATAGAAATCCTCCAGGAAACTGTTGCAATAAGTGAATGAGTGGATTTCATTTTTTATAGAGTGCATCCATACCCTCAACAGTCATCTGACAGCAAGTGTCACCCCTCAGCATTTTTCATTCTGTCTCATTTTTCTTCCATTCCTCTCTCTCTGAGTTAACTGCAACATCATCACTGTAACAAGGTATCGTTTTCTACATGCAATCCTTTCTGTTACCAAGAACTTTTTCTTTTGCTTGAGGGAAAGCATTGAAAGATTATTTAATCCATAAAAGTTCTTGTTCTTCTGTAAAACTAGAAACAATAGAAAACATATGCTTTAAAAAAATTCTCAGGAATTCCCTGGTGGCACAGTGGTTGGGAGTCCCCCTGCCAATGCAGGGGACACAGGTTCAAGCCTGGTCTGGGAAGACCCCACATGCCGCAAAGCAACTAAGCCCGTGTGCCACATCTACTGAGCCTGTGGTCTAGAGCCCGCAATCCACAACTACTGAAGCTCGGGCACCTATAGCTCATGCTCCGCAACAAGAGAAGCCACCGCAATGAGAAGACTGCACACTGCAAAGAAGAGAAGCCCCCACTCGCCACAACCAGAGAAAGCCCGCGTGCAGCGACGAAGACCCAACGCAGCCAAAAATAAATAAAAATTAATTAATTAATTTTTAAAATATGTTAAAAAAAATTCTCAAATTGCAATTGTAACACTGGAAAAAAACAGTAACTATGTTGTGTATGAATTTATAAAACAATCTTTACTCAGGCTAAGGCCAAACCTAAAGCTTTGTACTCTCACTCTTTAGGTGGATTTTCTAAATATTTAATTAGAATTCATGTTGGCTGATTCATGTAACCTGGGTAGAACTTTATAGTCCAGAACTAAGCATAAAGTAAGACAGTATTCTATTTAGAAGTAACTATTTCTTTGACCTGGATAAAAATATGTATGGTGATGTTAGAAATCAATTTAAATTCAGATCACATAAAACAAGTATAGTGACAAGTTATACAAACTTCCTACAAGAGGGTTAGTTTGTTGCCAAAACTGAATTTTTAAAAACCAGAGTACTTCTCATGCATCAGTTTTTTAAAAAATATTTCAAATGAATAAGAACAAAACTTACACAAAAGTGTTCTTAAGAGTTCGGAGAGTGGGAAGTAAAGGAGACAAGAAATAGAAAATAGAACAGAATCATTTCTTGAGTCTCCTTATGCAGGTTTTGCTGATTCTATAGTGAGTCAGAAGACAAAAAAAAAAAAAAAGAAACAGTTACAGACTCTGTGATACTTTTTATTTTTATTTTTTTACATCTTTATTGGATTATAATTGTTTGACAATGTTGTGTTTCTGCTGTACAACAAAGTGAATCAGCTATATGCATACCTATGTATACTTATATCCCCTGCCTCTTGAGCTCCCCCCCCCCCCATCCCACCCCTCTAGGTGGTCACAAAGCACCGAGCTGACCTCCCTGTGCTATGCAGCTGCTTCCAACTAGCTATCTATTTTACACATGGTAGTGTATATATGTCCATGCTACTCTCTCAATTCGTCCCAGCCACCCCTTCCCCCACTGTGTCCACAAGTCCGTTCTCTACATCTGCGTCTCTACTCCTGCCCTGCCACTAGTTCATCAGTACCATTTTTCTAGATTCCATATATGTGTTAATAAATGGTATTTGTTTTTCTCTTTCTGACTTACTTCACTCTGTATGATAGACTCTAGGTCCATCCACTTCACTACAAATGACTCCATTTCATTCCTTTTTATGGCTGAGTAATATTCCATTGTATACATGTACCACATCTTCTTTGTCCATTCATCTGTCAGACATTTAGGTTGCTTCCATGTCCTAGCTATTGTTAATAGTGCCGCAATGAACATTGGGGTACATGTATCTTTTTGAATTATGGTTTTCTCAGGGTATATGCTCAGGATTGGGATTGCTGGGTCATACAGTAGTTCTATTTTCAGTTTTTTAAGGAAACTCCATACTGTTCTCCATAATGGCTGTGTGATACTCTTTTTAAAAACACATATCCTTGGGCTTCCCTGGTGGCGCAGTGGTTAAGAATCTGCCTGCCAATGCAGGGGACACGGGTTCGGACCCTGGTCGGGGAAGATCCCACATGCCGCGGAGCAACTAAGCCCGTGTGCTATAACTACTGAGCCTGCGCTCTAGGGCCACAAGCCACAACTCCTGAGCCCGCGAGCCACAACTACTGAAGCCCGTGTGCCCTAGAGCCCATGCTCTGCAACAAGAGAAGCCACTGCAATGAGAAGCCCGTGGACCACAACGAAGACCCAATGCAGCCAAAAAAAAATAAATAAATTTATTTAAAAAAACCAAAAAACACATAATCAGTACAATACTTCTGTTATCTGAAAGACTTTTCCCCCAAACACCTGGAACTTCTTACATTGGAAAGGGTCCAACATTGGCACCTGCTATCTCAGAGCCGG
This sequence comes from Eschrichtius robustus, assembly GCF_028021215.1. Classification (NCBI taxonomy): domain Eukaryota; kingdom Metazoa; phylum Chordata; class Mammalia; order Artiodactyla; family Eschrichtiidae; genus Eschrichtius; species Eschrichtius robustus. The sequence goes on from NC_090825.1 coordinate 38,023,779, forward strand.
GATTGGGGCTGTGCAGCAGGTATGGGAATAAACCTCTGATGGGGGGGGTTGCCGGAATGTGAACTCTCTCGGGTACAGTCTTTGCTTGTCCTTCCCTGTTTTTGACTACTCCCTCTTGCCAGAGCTGAGTAGATGGGTGACATATTTGTATATATTTGCTTGCTTGCAACTGCCAAATGTCTCTCAGTTAATAAATGAATCCATGGAATAGACATATTTAGAGAGAGATATGGAAAGTATTATGTATGATTCACCTTTTAAGCCTGAATATACAAGAGGAGTTTGTAAGAAATGAAAATAATGTCTTCTAATATTCTCAGTTACATGGTTAAAAAAATCTAAATTCACAATTTTCTGTGGTAAAATGTATTATCCTTAAATAGCTAAATAAAGCCCAGTACTAGAATTTTGACACTTTTAAGAAAAAGATCAAATTATTCCAAAAATATCATTCTATAAAATATTAAATAAAAATACCAACTAAACTTTTATCATGTTTAAAGAAACTCTGGCCAAAATTAAAGTCAAGTTTATTCCAATCATCTCATTTTCTTTTATCCCACCAGACACCAAAAATTAGAATTAAAAAAATTTTTTTAATTAAAAATTGAGACAGAACAAAATGTCTTGGGACTTATTAGACTTTCCCAATCTATTCTAATCCATAAAATACCTACTAATATAATTACCTTTCCATCTCTCTCCCTACTTGGTATATCTATAGTACATTTTAAAATATAGTGTACTGGGTTTCCCTGGTGGCGCAGTCGTTAAGAATCCTCCTGCCAAAGCAGGGGACACGGGTTCGATTCCTGGTCCGGGAAGATCCCACATGCCATGTAGCAACTCAGCCTGTGCACCACAACTGCTTGAGCCTGCGCTCTAGAGCCCGTGAGCCACAACTACTGAGCCCACGTGCCACAATTACTGAAGCCTGCATGCCTAGAGCCCATGCTCCGCAACGAGAAGCCACCGCAATGAGAAGCACGTGCACTGCGGCAAAGAGTAGCCCCCACTCACCACAACTAGAGAAAGCCCGCATGCAGCAACGAAGACCCAACACAGCCAAAAATAAATAATTAATTAAAATATATATATATACAAAAATAAAATAAATAAATATAGCATACTGTCTAAAGTCTACTAGATTTCTCTTGCCTAGAGTGATAATGGATATTCATGCCACTGGCCCTAAGATTCTCAATATTACCTCACTACTAGCCAGTGCTCTTGGAACACACATGAATTGGGTGTTCAAACTGTTCATGAAAAGGAAGTTAATCTGTCCACATTGGTCACTTTTCTTCTCTTCTTAGCATGTTGCATGGATGCTATAGAAAGAATATCACAGTCTGAAGATGGCCAGAACACCCAAATTAATGACAGCATTTCTTTGCAATACCTTAAAGTATTCCAGAGAATATATTGTGATATCTCATTTATTTTAAATGAGTCATTATTGATACAGAATATTCATATCAACAGAAACCTGTATAAGGTATAACAGTTTCTTACAGGCCATGGGGACCTGAGTCTGAAGAGGTCACTGTCCGAGATTGAAAAATCACTCTAAAATGAGAAACGAGACACTCTCATAGTAACTCATCCTTAGAGATGATTTGTAAATATGTTGCTGCTGGTTGAGATGAAGTTTTTCTCAGTCTCCATCAAGAGGATCAAGTTATATTCACAAGAAGCTGTGAATGTAACATGTTAAAGAAATTAGTCATTCAGTTATAGTGTAACCTAACTGACTTAAAGATGATCCAAAGTGCAAGCTTGGGCCAGTGTCTCTTCAGCCCAGCAGGGATGCTGCCCACTGCAAAAGAGAATCGTAGTTCCTTTTCTCCAGGCAGAAGCCTACAAGGAAAAGGGAATAGGAAGCTAGCATAGCCAGACCAAACTTTTCACTAATATCATCTAGCTCTCCTTCCACCGGTTCTAGATAAACCAAGCTACCTTTTTGCATTTTCATGTAAATTTTTTTTCTGGGAGAGAATGTGCTGACCAGCTGTTATTTCCTTCCTCTTGGCAGATCTACTTCTAATTATGAATTAATGAACTAGCCTTTCTGGCTTATAATGAGTTTCATTAGCATGAGTCAGTAGTTCCCCTGAGTCAGATCAAGTCTGTGTTTAATGATGGGATTGAGTTTCTGGACTCACAAAACTGAAAATCTAGTCTCTAAGGACCACCAGCCCAACAAAGGTATCACATGCTTAGGGACCATACCTGAATTTCCAACTGGCCTTTTAACATGTCTCTTTAAGTGAGAAAAAAAAAAAAAAAAAAAAGTATTTAAAAAGCAGGCAATTCCTTTTTAAAAGCTCAGAAAAAAATGTTACCTAAGAGGGTAGGTAGGCAAATCCTAAGGGAGAGGCCCTCTAAACTCTATTTTGGTCCTCTCATTTGGCCTGTCTGAAAGTGCAGAGTGAAGCACAAATTTAAGCATTTATCCACTGAATCACATCAACTCAGGTACTTAGATCTCAGTCAAATCAGGTCACAAAACCTGCATGTCTGCAACTATAAGAGGGTTTGGGTGGTCATTGCTTACCTCATCAGACAATTACAACTGTCCATCTTATCTGCCTAGATAGACAAAAACGTGTTCCCTCTTTGGTAACTACAGCCAAATGTTTAAAAACTACAAAATAAAATTTAGAAAATGGCCATCTGTTCTTTCTAACTTAGGTCAATGTGGAGATTCTTCAACTGTCTAAGGTGAGAAATTATATAAACAAATATTTAGACTATACACAGCCACATTACAGTTTTAAAGACAATGCATTCTACACATGTGGAAACATGTGAGGGAAACCTCATATTAGAGATTGAATGGTTTTAGGAAATAAACATTCTCATATTTCTAGATTGGGAAAGAGGCAGAATTTCCAAAACAATAGCATATGATATCATATGTACTTAGTGCAGAAAAAAAACTATAGTCCTCACATTGATCTTTTGATCAATCTTGACGTGATGATGATCTGATCAAAACATGACCTGATAAAAAAAGCATCTTTTCAAGCAGAAAATCTGTCATTCTCTCTTCCTAATTTTCACCTATGGTGTGTTCTATGCTAGAAAAATATATTCTCTGAGAGCAGAAAAAGGACCGAGGTCTTCTGCTTGCTCTGTGAAATCTATCTTGGTGAACACTGGGATGGTTTTGCTACCCCATGGTCAAGTTCTAGACAGCAACAATGCAGTGTAGTTTTCCATAAGTATAAACAAGAACCAGTATTAAGTCTTTGGAGACCAGATTTTAACACTAAGATAAGATATGCATTATGTTCTCAGCAACCCAAGAGGCACAGAAACCAATCAGACATACTGAATGTAGTGCTGGCTCTTCTCTACATATCAAAAACAATGTTGTTTCATTGGCCTACTAGAACCTATTTTTGGAAATGCAGGCTGGAAAATATGTTAAATAGCCATAACCATATGGAAAATAATGCTGATACTATTTTACTGGAAGCACTATTTACTTACAAAAAATATTTTGAATAAGCTGAAAGATACAATGGTAAAATACGTTGGAAAGAATTATTTAGAATTCCCTTTTCTCTCAAGATTCTTTAAACTATTCGGGGTCTTTTGTGGTTCCATACAAATTTTAGGATTGTTTTTCTATGTTGTGCAAAATGCTATTGGAATTTTGATAGGAATTGCATTGAATCTGTAGATCACTTTGTGATTTATAGGCATTTTGACAACATTAATCCTTCCAAGCTATGAACATGGAATATCTTTCCATTTACTTGTGTCTTCTTCAATTTCTTTCCTCAGTGTTTTATACTTTTCAGTGTGCAAAACTTTTTTTTCTTTTTTTCTTTTTTTTTAGCTTACAAATAAAAATTTATTAAGTATATGTTAAGCACGTTAGCCAATTGTTCACCATATTTTTTTTTTAAATTGGGGTACAGTTGTTTTACAAAGTTGTGTTAGTTTCTATTGTACAGATCTTTCACTTTCTTGGTTAAAATCATTCCTAAGTATTTCATTCTTTTTGATGCTTTTATAAATGGAATTGTTTTCTTAATTTCTTTTTTGGATAGTTCATTGTTAATGTATAGAAACACAACTGATTTCTGTATGCTGTTTGTATCCTGCAACTTTACTGAATTTGTTTATCAGTTCTAACAGCTTTTTGGTAGTCTTTGGGGTTTTCTAGATATAAGATAATATCTTCTAGAAACAGAGACAATTTTACTTCTTCCTTTCTGATTTGGATGCTTTTTGCTTCTTTTTGTTTGCCTTATTGCTCTGGCTAGGACTTCCAGAACTATGTTGAACAGAAATGGTGAGAGCAGGCACCCTGTTTTGTTTCTGATCTTACAGGAAAAGCTTTTAGCTTTTCACCATTGAGTATGATCCTAGCTGTGGGCTTCCCATAGATAGCCTTTATTATGTTGAGGTACATTCCATCTACACCTAATTTGTTGAGAGTTTTTTTTTCATGAAAGGATATTGAATTTTGTCAAATGCTTTTTCTACATCTATTGAAATGAGCATATGATTTTTATCCTTTGTTTTGTTAATGTAGTCTATTACATTTATTGATCAAGAGAACAAACCTGGAGACATCACATTTCCTAATTTCAAACTATATTACAAAGCTGTAATCAAAACACTATAGTTGTGGCATAAAAAGACACATAGATCAATGAAACAGAATAGAGACCCAGAAATAAACTGATGCATATTTGGTCAATGAATTTTCAACAAAGGTCCCAAGACTACACAATGGAGAAATGACAGTCTCTTCAATAAATGGAAAACTTAATAAATGGATAAATGAAGTTGGGGAAACTGGATAGCCACATTGAAAAAAATGAAACTGGACACCTATCTTACACCATACACAAAAGTCAACTCAAAATAAATTAAAGACTTAAATGCAAGGAGTGAAACTATAAAACTCCTACAAGTAAACATAAGGGAAAAGCTCCTTGACATTGGTCTTGGCAAGGATTCTTTTGGATTTGACACTAAAACAAAGACAACAAAAGAAAAATAAGTAATTGGGACTACACCAAATTAAAAAGTTTCTGCCCAGCAAAAAACAAACAAACAAAAATCAATGAAATAAAAAGACAATAAACAAAATGGAGAAAAAATTTGCAAACCATATATTTGATAAGGGGTTAATAGCTAAAATACATTAAAAAGTCATAAACTCAATAGCAACACAAAAACAAATAACCTAATTAAAAATGGGCCAAAGCCCTGAACAGACATTTTCAAAAGAAGATATACAAATGGCCAATAGGTATATGAAAAGGTACTCAGCATCACTAATCATCTAGGAAATGCAGATCCAAACCAAAATGAAATATCACCTCACACCTGTTAGGATGTCTATTATCAAAAAGACAGAGATAATAAATGTTGGAAAGGATGTAGAAAAAAGAGAACCCTTGTATACTGTTGGTAGGAATGTACATTGGTATAGCCATTATGGAAAATGGTATGAAGGTTCCTCAAAAAAAAAAAAAAATTAAAAATAGAGCTACCAGCAATCTCACTTCTGGGTATATATTCAAAGAAAATGAAATCATTATACTGAAGAGATATCTGTATCCCCATGTTTGTTGCAACGTTATTTACAATAGCCAAGATATAGAACAACCTAAGTGTCTGTTGACAGATGAATGGGACAATGTGAGACACACACACACACACACACAATGGAACATTATTCATCCTTAAAAAAGAAGGAAATCCTATCATTTTTGCAAATGGGTGAAACTGGAGGACATTATGCTAAGTAAAATAAGCCAGACAGAAGAAAACAAATACTATATGTTATCACTTATATGTAGAATCTTACAAAAAAAAAAAAAAAGAGTTCAGCCAGAAACTAGAATGGTGGTTGCCAGGGGCTGGGGGGTAGAGGAAATGGAGTGAGGTTGATTAAAGAGTACAGACTTTTAGTTATAAGATGAATAACTTCTAAGGATCTCTTGTACAGCATGGTGACTATAGTTAATAATACTGCATAGTAAAATTGAAATTTGTTAAGAGATTAAATCTCACCTAAAAAACAAAAATAACTATGGGAGGTGATGGATATGTTTACTATTGATACTTTGACTGTGGGAATCATTTAACAACACATATGTCAAATCATCACGTTGTACCCTTTAAATGTTCTATAATTTTACTTGTCGATTATAATTCAATAAAGCTGGGAAAAAAAACTTAAATCAAATAAAATTCCCTTTTCTGATTATCATGGTACATTTCTCCAAGCCTTAGAATAGTTCATGCTAAATCCAAATCTCTTTTCCTCGTGGGGATGATGCTGAATCAGGTCAAGTGGAATAAGAGGATTATAGATGTATTACTGCTAATGGATTTAGCAACATGGCCTCAATCATTTTGAATCGCACAAGTCAAGATAAGAATTATTGGGTGAAGGTGTGGACATGATATTAAGAACAAAGAAAACTGTCCGACAGTGGTGTTATATGGTTTATTAAATACGCACATGCATATATTTCTAATATGAGTGTAAGCTATACTAGGGTCATGACAATCAGTAAAGATTTCAGTTCACTAATAGTTACAAATGTTATGTTTAGTGTGTGAAATACAGTGTAACGATGAACTGTTACTCTGATGACACACCATTATGTAGGTAATATAAGCAGCAAGAAGAGCTGTCTAGACAAGGAAAAAATTAACTATATGTTCAATTTCACGGGAAACCATTACCAAAATGAAGAGGACTGCACTACCGCTGCTGTAGTGTAAAGTGTGTGAATCAATGGTCTCTCTAAAAGAAAGAGGGTAGCCAGGAGTTCCTATTCTAGCCTGCTTGTGATTATAGCACATTTTTTTAATGGAAAGCAGTCATTCCCTGAATTTGAGTTGTAGATAGTGAAGATGCACTGCCCTCAGGTGTCTGTTCTAGGATTTACTGGACTAAGAAAAGCATTATTTTTATTTGCTCAAGGCAAACAGTCCTTCAAGAAAAAGACATTTGTATTTTTTGTCATCATATTTTGAATTTTTACTGGAGCTTTGGTTCTTTCTTCAGTTGTATCATGAAAGATTTAATTGAAGATACTGAAATAGCATGTTCCTCTTGAAGAGAACTGAAAAAATTGAAGAAACAATTATAATTTCAGGTATATTTCAATGGAAGTTCTTTATTTGAATTTCTTTATCACACAAGTATAATAGGGCACCTATCAACATTGCAATCTTTTATGGCTCTAGGTAAAGATGCTGAATTGTGTTGAGAACACCAACTATCTTAAATCAGACGCCAGAGAAATTAAAAATATAACTTCTTTTAAAAATCTAACACTCCTAGGACTTTTTATCCATGCACCAAATTATATATTCAAAGCCATATATATACATATATGTATATATATGGCTAAAAATTCAAAAGTTAGATCAACAGTAATTTATACTGCCTTTTTAAATGTGTGTAATATCATATTTTTCTAAATACTTTCATGTGCATCATAACACCTAATTTCATCTTGGAGTCTGGAATCAGTAATCTGGCAAAATGAGTCAGACATGTTCCAAAGAGGGAATAGCATTGTAGTATTTTAAGTATATATTCAAATGCTAATACTCAAGACTATTACTTCGTAATACAGACCCATAGAAAATGAAAAATTCCACCTACATTTTATTCTCCAGAAAAAGCCACTACTGCACCCACTTCTTCTAAGGGCACACAAGTATGAGAATAATTGCAAAATCTTGCCAACCCACTTAATTTTTCTTAAAAGGCAGTTCACATTATCTCTAAGAAGTTTGCATAAATAAAATTAATGAAATATAACTTTTTAAAGTTGCAAATGTACCAAAAAGTTGTTAATCCTAGATACATATACAGGTACAATAAGAAAGGCCAAATGGTCCTTGTTCATTTAGTTACTTGAATTTGAAATGAAACAGGCATGAACGTCTACCCTTATTGACTGAAGTGCAATCTTTGACCATGGTCAGTATATGTCCAAGGTTGTCCCCACTGGGTTTATCAACTAGTTTCAATCCAGAACTCTACTTCAATCTCTCAGCTTTCAATTTTATCCTCACCTGACAAGAAATAATCTAAAATTTGTTGCTCAAAGGAATAACAAATACAAGTTTGCTTCATAGTCACATTATATAACTATTTACTGAGTGCTTAAAATGTACTGGAAACTCTAGTTAGTTGTTTCTTTGTATTATAATACAGATCCTCACATTTCTCAAATGTAAAATATGAATGATAATAATTTTGCATTTATCTTTTAAAACTATTTGTTAGAGTGAAGTAGTTAAAAACTGATAAAATGAGAAGTCCAATAAGTACAAGGTTATATCCAAATTAAAATTTTTATAATTAGAGGACTTAAGCTCTCCCTTTCTGTGGAAGTCTCTAACTGTAATTCAGAAAGCCTAAGTGGGAAGTGGTTGTGATATTTGACTATTTACAATTTAAAACTTTTGTAAAATAAAATAACATATAAAATATCTTAAACAACCCAACAGAAAAATACATTATGATTATGATAGGTAAGTCACAAAAATATACCAATAGCCACAATTGCAAGAAAATGGTGTTGAATAAATCAAGAAAATGAAAATTGAATCAAGATGAGCACTTACATTTTTGTTTTTGTTTTCCACAGCACAAGGACACATATTAGAATAGTGCATAACAGCCACTGCTGACAAGGGAGCTTTTTTTTTTCTTTTTTGGGGAACAATTAGATAATATCTATTAAAACTTAAATATGCATAAGCATTGATAGAACAATTCCACTATCAGTAATACCTTAAAAAGTGTACAAAAGGATGCTTACTGCAGCATTGTTTGTTGAAGTGAAAAAAGTTGGAGACAATCTAAATATCCATTAGTAGAGGAGAGTCTAACTAATTAATACATTAGAACATTCTAATGTATTCAAGTGAGGGATATAAAGAAAATTTTCATATATTGAATAATATGTAAACATCTCTAAGAAATACTGTAAATTAAAGATAATGAAAGAAAATCATGGGGAAAACATATTAATAAAACAGATCCAAACACACACACATAAACGTACTGCTGTGCTAGTACTATGCATGTGCTAGATTAAAAAAGAGAGAGAGAGAGAATATACAAACTAAACCGTTACCCTGAAAGGGAAATTGGGAATTGGATGATAACAGAAGGTGAAATTCTCAAATTTTACATACATACTTACAGTGCTTACATATTGTACAATAAAAATAGATGTGTATCATTTGAGAAAAATTAAACCAGACAGATGGGACTGAGAGAGGCACTGGGCTCCATTTTATTCATTCAACCAACAGAGTTGTTATTAATTAAGATCTTTTAAATTGTATTCCTTTATGATAAACAATTACAAAAATTGTCGTAACCTTTTTATTTAACCTTTTTATTTATTGCATTAAAAATAAGGATAAATGTCATAAAACATGTGCCTTAATGATTAAAAAAAGAGATAAAGAGGGACTTCCCTGGTGGTCCAGTGGTTAAGACTTTGCCTTCCAATGCAGGGGGTGCGGATTCGATCCCTGGTCAAGAGTTAAAATCCCACATGCCTCTTGGCCAAAAGCCAAAACATAAAACAGAGTAATATTGTAACACATTCAATACAGACTTTAAAATGGTCCACATCAAAGAAAAACATCTTAAAAAAAAAAAAAGAGATAAAGAGAGAATACAACAAAGATTAAGTATCAGGACTGTACTAAAAGTTTTTCTTCCCAGGAAGAATGAGTACTTCTGTTTATTTATCTATATTTTATTCATTTATCCATTTATTAAACACTTTTTAAATATGTCCTAAGTACCTGGCTTCCTGCCTGCCCTTGGACACAGCCAGATAGAATAATAGCTAGTCTTTAAGGTCCCACAGGTTAGTGAGAGAAAACGCTATGAAACTTTGCCCTGCAAGATCAGAAGAAATCTGCTTGAGCTTAAAGACAATTCTGAGTTCTTCAGGAGGATCACAATAGGGAAGGACATCTATATATGAAAGCAAAGGGGACATGAAATAGCATGACCTACTCTGCTTTAGCATCATGCCTTTGTCTAAGGATCTAAAGAGTAACAGAACACAGGGAGGAGACAAACATGTTGTGTGGGGGTGGACTGGTTGTGGGAGGTATGGATACCAGAGTGGAAAGAGAGGGGCAGGAGCCAAGTCATGTCAAGATGTATTAATAAATGGTCTTGGGCTTCCCTGGTGGTGCAGTGGTTGAGAATCTGCCTGCCAATGCAGGGGACACGGGTTCGAGCCCTGGTCTGGGAAGATCCCACATGCCGCGGAGCAACTGGGCCCGTGAGCCACAACTACTGAGCCTGCGCGTCTGGAGCCTGTGCTCCACAACAAGAGAGGCCGCGACAGTGAGAGGCCCGCGCACCGCGATGAAGAGTGGCCCCCTCTCGCCACAACTAAAGAAAGCCCTCGCACAGAAACGAAGACCCAACACAGACAAAAATAAATAAATAAATAAATAAATAAATAAATAAATCTAAGAACAGTTTTTCCTTTTTAAAAATAAAAAAATAAAAAAATAAATGGTCTTAGAAAACAATGAGATATTGGGTAGAAGGAGGAGGAATGATGCTAAGGTTTCCATCAAAGATAATTTTTTGGATTTTAAGACCAAGAACTAAATGGTATAAGCAGGTAGAGTAATGAGTTTTGGAGAAACATGAATTTTGTTTTCAATATGGTAAATCAAATCTGTCTCTTCAGAGTGAACCACAGAAAACAGGTGGACACAAGGAAATAAAACTAAGGAAAAGGGTAGTACTGAGAATTATCAGTATGTAAGTGGTATTTATGGCAGAGTGTAAAATGGTGAGCCAAGTTGAATAACATAAGGTAAAATGGGAAGGGAGTAAAGAATGGAGTTCTGAGCAAAAGCAACCAATATACATAGGATACGTTAGAAAATACCTACAAGGGAAATAAAATGTATTAGTCCTCAAAACAAATTTCCTAACAGCTATTGAAAAAACTGTCAGATTAATTAAGAAAAGGAAGTAAGGAGGAAAAGAGAGCGTTAGCTAGCTAGTGAGGTCCCACTGACCCTAAACTAATAGTATCCGATTTCTAGGAAAAGAAAGCAGACATACAACCAAAATTAAAGGAATTTGATGTGCATTGACCAGGAACTTCCAAGCCCTAGGATCCCTACAGGTAAGAGCTTTTCTTCATGTGAGATACTCATGCGTTTAGTAATACACATGTTTTAGGTATATAGTTTTTATGAAGTCAAGGAAAAAAAAAATAGAAAAAAAAGCCTTTGAAGTTCCTTGAATTATTCCAACTGAGATTCATCCTTGTGATCTGTGATCTTATTTTCTCATTTCTCAGTTTTCAGTTATTATAAAGTAGGCAAAGGTATTCATGAAATTGAAACATGAATAGAGAAGAAAATTAATAAATCACTAAAATTTACATAATCTTATTTGAATTAAATAGGTCATTTTTCATCTATATCAGTTGTATTCATGATAAATACATAGCTCCTTTCATATAACAATCCTCTAATGTTGTGTTTGCTTAATACAAAACATACAGTCTTGATTTATAGCCAAGATCCTTCTACGTTTTAATAGAAAATAGTGAAGAACAATCCAAAACTGTAGTCATTCAACAAATTTGAATTACCCTCAACATTTTTGAAATGACTTGGCTAATATTTAATAATTATGATTCATCAGCTAGAGTTAAGCAAATGACCAGCCTGAGAAACAAATCTATGGTCCTGAATTATAATATTATTTTGGAAAATGTGCTATAGCTTAGCATAATGGTTAAGAGTACATATTCTGAATTTAATCTGCTCTCTAATTTTGGCACTACTATTAAAAGTTGTATGCTGTGATCAGGTCATTCATTGAACTCCTCTAAGAGCTGGCTTCCTTCTAAATAAAACAGAGGTAATTGTAATATGTACTCCATAGTAATATTGGGAAGAATAAATGAGAAGAAAGAAGGAAAGAAATAGAAAGAAAGAGAGCGAGAGAGAGAGAAAGAAAGAAAGAAAAAAAGAAGGAAAGAAAGAGAAAGAAAGAAAGAAAGGAAGGAAGGAAGGAAGGAAGAAAGAAAGGAAGAAAGAAAGAGAAAGTGAGAAAGAGAGGGAGGGAGAGAGAGAAAAAAGAGGGAAGGAGCATCCCTGACCATATTATTCCCTTAATCATGTTATCTATGATAATGATTACATGATGATGATGATGATGCAATACCCATTCTCTGACATGTGTAACTGCATTGTTTTCTGGGACTTGGCATTGGTACATGTCCACATAACTACTCGTAGTGGTACAATCAAAATAAAATACTTTGGCAAATACAGAAGGTACACAGTGCTTAATCTTCCAACCCATACTATGTAATGAGGTCATTTGAATATTATTGTTTGAATCATCCCAGTTCAGAAGCTCCTGTGCTTTTTGTGTGAGCTCTTAATTCACAGTGTAAAAACATATACCCACACAAAAACCTGCACCTGGATGTTTATGGTAACTTTTTTACAATCGCAAAATTATAAATCATCCAAGATGTCCTTCAGTGGGAGAATGGATAAACTACAGTACATTCAAACAATGGAATATTACTCAGGGCTAAAAGAAATGAGCTATCGAGCCATGAAAAGAAATGGAGGAAACTTAAATTCGTAAATTTAAGTGAAAGAAACAAATCTGAAAAAATGACATACTGCATTATTCCAACTATATGACATTCTGGAAAAGGTAAAATCATGGAGACAGTAAAAAGATTGGCGATTGCCAAGGGTCAGGTAGGGAGGGAGGAAGAGTAGGCAGAACACAGAACTTTTAGGGCAGTGAAACTACCCTGTATGATTCTACATGGTAGATACATGTTATTATATATTTTTTGAAACCCACAGAATATACACCAAGAGTGAACCTTAATGTAAACTGTGGACTTAGTGTGATAATGATGTGTCAATGGAGGTTCACTGATTTTAATAAATGTACCACTCTGGTGTGGGATGTTGATAGTGGGGGAGGCTGTGTCTGTGTAGGGACAGAGGGTATATAGGAGCTCTATTTTCTGCTCAATTTTGCTGTGAACCTAAAACTACTCTTAAAAATAAAGTTTATTTTTAAAAAATGGATAATAAAAATTCTACAAATAACTTTACCCCAAAACTTGATAACTTAGATAAAATGGACAAATTCCCTGAAAGACTAAAATACCAAAAGTATTTCACACAAAAAGTGAAATAGATAATCTGAATAGACCTATATCTACTAAAGAAATTGAATCAATAATTAATAACCTTCCATAAGAGAAAGCATCAGGCCCAGATGGTTTCATTACTGAATTCTACAAAACATGTAAGGAAGAAATGATACTAATTTCCCACAATCTCTTCCAGAAAATACAAGCAGGAGGAATATGTCCCAACTCATTCTATGAGGTCAATAATACCCAAATGTCAAAACTAGAAATAGCCATTACAGAAAGGAAAACTACAAATCAATATCCCTTACGAACATAGGTTAATATTAAAATATTACAAAATTGAATACAATAACGGATAAAAAGAATCATCCACCACAACCACATTTATTCCAGGTATGCTAGGCTGGCTCAATATTCAAAAATCAATCAAAGTAAACCAATACATAAACAGGCTAAGGAAAAAAACTGCTTGCTTATATCAATCAATGCACAAGAATCATTGGACACTCAATCATGACAAAAACTCTCAGTAAATTAGTAATAGGAAGGGATTTCCACAACTTGATAAAGAACATCTATAAAAAATACCTACAGCTAACATTATTCTTAGGATGAAACACCTGACGCTTGCTCTCTAAGATCAGCAACAAGGATATCCCCTCTTACCACTCCTATTTAACATTTTACCAAGAGCAAAAAAGAAATAAAGGAAAGAAGGGAAAAAAGGATATATATTAGAAAGTAGAAAATAAAACTGTCTTTATGTCATGTGACATAATTGTCTGTACAGAAAGTCCAAAAAAACTACCAAAAAAAAAAAAATCTGAAACTACTAAGCATGTACAGCAAGGTCTCAAGATGTAAAGTTAGTATAGAAAAGTCAACTGATTTCCTACGAAAAATTAGAATTTTAAATAAAAAAACCATTCACAATAGCAACAAAAAATGAAATACTTAAGTATAAATCTAACAAAATAATATAAAATCTGTATGCAGGCAACTGCAAAACACTGATGAAAGAAATGAAAGAAGACCTAAATAATACAGAGATATTCTGTGTTCATGGATTGAGAGATTCAATATTGCTAAGATGTCAATTCTTTCCAACTTGGTCGATACATTTAACACATTGTTAAGATGTTAAGTCTTCTCAACTCCATCTATAGATTCAATGCCATTCCAATCAAAATCTCAGAAAGCTATTTTGTAGATATCAACAGGCTGATTCTAAAATGTATATGGAAAAACAGGTCTTAGAATAGACAGCCCAATTCTGAAGAAGAAGAAACGTGGAGAACTCACATTACCTAATTTCAAGACTTGTTTTAAGCCATAGTTATCAAGACAGGATGGTATTGGCAGAAAAAAAGACAGGAAGGAAGAAAGGAAGAGAGAAAGAGTGAGAGGGGAGGCAGGAAGGGAGGAAAGACAGAAAGACAGAAAAACAGAAAGAAAGAATGAAAGAAAGAAAGAAAGAAAGAAAGAAAGAAAGAAAGAAAGAAAGAAAGAAAGAAAGAAAAAGAAAGGGAAGAAACAAAGAGAAAGAAAAAAAAAGAGACAGAAAGAAGAGAAAAGAAAAGGAAAAGAAAAAAAAAGCCACACGCACATAGATCAATGGAATAAAATGGAGAATCCAGAAATCAACATCCACAAATATATTCAACTGATTCTTGACAAAGGTGCAAAGACAATCCAATGAATGAAGTAAGTACAGTCTTTTCAATAAATGGTGCTGAAACAATCAGATGTCCATATGCAAAAGTAAATAAATAACCTAAACAGAGATCTCATACCTTACACACACACAGATACACACACTCAGAATGGATCACAGACCCAATTTAAAATGAAAAATTATACAATTTCTAGAAGAATATGTAGGAGAAAAATCTAGGTAAATTTGAGTTTGGGGATGAGTTTTTAGATATAATACCAAAAGCATGATCCATGAAATAAAAAATAGGTAAGTTAGACTTTATTAAAATTAAAAACTTCTGCTCTGCAAAAGTCATTGTTAGGAGAATGAAATGACAATGCAAACTATGGACTGGGAGGCAATATTTGCAAAAGATACATGACAAAGAACTGTATCCAAAATATGCAAAGAACTCTTACAAGTCAGCAATAAGAAAATGAACAACATGATTAAAAATTAAGCAAAAGACCTGAAGAGATATCTCACCAAAGAAGATATGCAAGATATGCTTATGCAAATAAGCATATGAAAGGGTGCACCACAACATTTCTCATTAAGGAAATTCAAATTAAAGCAACAATAAGATACTATTACACACTTATTAAAATGGCTAATTCCAAAACCAGACAAAGCCAACTGCTGGCAAGGATATGAAACTCTCATTCATCGCTTGTGGGAATGCAAATGGCACAACCACTTTGGATGACAGTTTGGCAGTTTCTTACAAAACTAAAAGTGGTCTTATCATAGGACCCAAAAATTTCATTCTTAGGCACTTACACAAATGATTTACACGTGTACATCCACATAGAAATCTACAGCAGATGTTTAGAGCAGCTTTATACATGGTCTTTAGTTAACAATAATGTGTCCATGTTGGTTTGTTAATTGTATGACAAATATACCATACTAATGGAAGATATTAATAATAGAAGATACTGGGTATGGGGTATACAGCAACTCTCTGTACTAACTTTGCATCTTTTCTGTAAATCTAAAGTTACTCTAAATTTAAAAGTTTATTTTAAAAATTAACTTTGACATGGGATACAACCTTTTTTTTTTAGAAAACGTTGAAATCCTAATGATAGTTATTAATGACTATAATCCTTAAATCCTAATCCTGGGTAATACTGGTCTACCTTTACTTATTGGGAGCCAATAATCCAGCTTATTTAAATTCTTGAGTAACTTAAGTTCAGGTCTGACTCAGCCTTAAAATATATGCCCTTAAAATTCTACCAACCTATTTTGGCACCTTTATGGATAGAAATACCCAGCAATGAAATCACTGTACCATAGGGGGAAGACAGGCATTCATTCATTCAGCAAACATTTTATTTAAATATTATGTGCCAAATCCTGTAGGAAGAATATGGATACAAAGATGTTATTTCCTCCTGAAATATAAACATAACGAAGAGAGTATAAACTTGCTCCCAGCTATCTTCATAATAATATGAATACCTCAACATAATAGAGGCCATATATGACAAACCCACAGCAAACATCATTCTCAATGGTGAAAAACTGAAAGCATTTCCTCTAAGATCAGGAACAAGACAAGGATATCCACTCTCGCCACTATTATTCAGCATAGTTTTGGAAGTCCTAGCCACGGCAATCAGAGAAGGAAAAGAAATAAAAGGAATACAAATTGGAAAAGAAGAAGTAAAACTGTCACTGTTTGCAGATGACATGATACTATACATAGAGAATCCTAAGAATGCCACCAGAAAACTACTAGAGCTAATCAATGAATTTGGTAAAGTTGCAGGATACAAAATTAATTCACAGAAATCTCTTGCATTCCTATACACTAAAAACGAAAGATCAGAAAGAGAAATTAAGGAAACAATCCCATTCACCATTGCAACAAAAAGAACAAAGTACCTAGGAATAAACCTACCTAAGGAGGTAAAAGACTTGTACTCAGAAAACTATAAGACACTGTTGAAAGAAATCAAAAATGGCACAAACAGATGGAGAGATATACCATGTTCTTGGATTGGAAGAATCAACATTGTGAAAATGACTATACTACCCAAAGCAATCTACAGATTCAATGCAATCCCTATCAAATTACCAATGGCATTTTTTATGGAGCTAGAACAAAAAATCTTAAAATTTGCATGGAGACACAAAAGACCCCGAATAGCCAAAGCAGTCTTGAGGGAAAAAAACGGAGCTGGAGGAATCAGACTCCCTGACCTCAGACTATACTACAAAGCTACAGTAATCAAGACAATATGGTACTGGCACAAAGACAGAAACATAGATCAATGGAACAGGATAGAAAGC
The DNA here is from genome assembly GCF_028021215.1 of Eschrichtius robustus. Lineage (NCBI taxonomy): Eukaryota > Metazoa > Chordata > Mammalia > Artiodactyla > Eschrichtiidae > Eschrichtius > Eschrichtius robustus. The sequence continues at coordinate 38,040,981 of NC_090825.1, forward strand.
CCAGAGATAAACCCACACACCTATGGTCAACTAATCTATGACAAAGGAGGCAAGGATATACAATGGAGAAAAGACAGTCCCTTCAATAAGTGGTGCTGGGAAAACTGGACAGCTACATGTAAAAGAATGAAATTAGAACACTCCCTAACACCATACACAAAAATAAACTCAAAATGAATTAGAGACATAAATGTAAGACCGGACCCTATAAAACTCTTAGAGGAAAACATAGGAAGAACACTCTTTGACATAAATCACAGCAAGATCTTTTTTGATCCACCTCCTAGAGTAATAGAAATAAAAACAAAAATAAACAAATGGGACCTAATGAAACTTCAAAGGTTTTGCGAAGCAAAGGAAACTACAAACAAGACGAAAAGACAACCCTCAGAATGGGAGAAAATATTTGCAAACAAATCAACAGACAAAGGATTAATCTCCAAAATATGTAAATAGCTCATGCAGCTCAATATTAAAAAAATGAACAACCCAATCCAAAAATGGGCAGAAGACCTAAATAGACATTTCTCCAAAGAAGACATACAGATGGCCAAGAAGCACATGAAAAGCTGCTCAACATCACTAATTATTAGAGAAATGCAAATCAAAACTACAATGAGGTATCACCTCACACCAGTTAGAATGGGCATCATCAGAAAATCTACAAACAACAAATGTTGGAGAGGGTGTAGAGAAAAGGGAACCCTCCTACACTGTTGGTGGGAATGTAAATTTGATATAGTCACTATGGAGAACAGTATGGAGGTTCCTCAAAAAACTAAAAATAGAATTACCATATGACCCAGCAATCCCACTACTGGGCATATACCCAGAGAAAACCATAATTCAAAAAGACACATGCACCCCAATGTTCATTGCAGCACTATTTACAATAGCCAGGTCATGGAAGCAACCTAAATGCTCACTGATAGACGAATGGATAAAGAAGATGTGGTACATATATACAATGGAATATTAATCAGCCATTAAAAGGGACAAAATTGGGTCATTTGTAGAGACGTGGATAGATCTAGAGACTGTCATACAGAGTGAAGTAAGTCAGAAAGAGAAAAACAAATATTGTATATTAATGCATATATGTGGAACCTAGAATAATGGTACAGATGAACCGGCTTGCAAGGCAGAAATTGAGACACAGATGTAGAGAACAAACGTATGGACACAAAGGGCAGAATGTGGTGGGGGGGTGTGGGTGATGAATTGGGAGATTGGGATTGACATATTTACACTAGTATGTATAAAATGGATAACTAATAAGAACCTGCTGCATAAAAAAATAAATAAAATACAATTCAAAAAAGAAAAACTATTGAAAAGCATACATCAGTAAATTCTGCTCCTTATTTGAAGAATTTAGTAGGCACAGTAGTTTGAGATGTGATAATTTAATGTCCAGAAAGACTAAATAAATCTGAAAAATACCATGTATGCATTCAAAGTATAGTGAAAGTATTTAAGTTAAACTTAAAGAACTTAAAAATTATTAAATATTTTAGAAATGATGTAGTCTTAATGCCACCATTTAATAGAATACATGTAATAAATAAAATATTTTTAAACTTTTATTTAAACTTAAAGAGACGGTGTGAAATAGTTCTTAAATTTTACAGATTTAGATTTTATGTTCATTCAAAGATATAGGGTGTAAATTTTAGAGGTTTAAATATTATTTTAATTTAAAGATACTGAGTGTGAAATAAATAATCAAGTGTTCAGCATTAAGAATGATAGAATCTCAACATTCTCACCCAAATTTAAAGGACTGACAATGCCAAGTGTTGATGAAAATTTTAGTAACTGAAATGTCCATGCATTGATAGCAGAAGGTAAAATGATAAAACCACTTCAGAAAACTACTTAAATATCTAAAAAGGATCAACATAATATGTATCTCAAAAATTCTTTCATAAGGATATATGTCCAGTGGAAATAAGTATATGTACATCAAAAGATATGTACAAAAACTGGAATAACCAAAACATCCATCAAAAGTTGAATAAATGCATTTTTGTTTATTATTTATGTATTCTAAACAACAAAGAAAAAGAATGAACTACTGCCATATGCAATGACATGGAGAAACCTCACAGACATAATGTCATGGTAGAGTAGAACTGATAACAGGCTAAAACTCAAAATACTGTATTCAGATTTTCAGATGTTGGACAACAGGTAGCAAAGGGAAAAAATGAAGTGAGCCCCCAGAGTGTCCCATGACTAGTGGCACTCTACACTCAGTGATGGACAACAGTGCAAAGAGAGTGATGGTCTCACTGAGCTTTGGAGACAGAAATTGGAATTTGGGGGCTGCAGAGGAGGCTGGGAAGCGTACCAGAGAGAAACAATCTCCAAAAGAGAGAACTAGGGGGTCTAATTATAGTGATCATATGATTAATCATCTAAACTAGAACACTTTGGGGAATGAAAGGCCATGCTATTAATAATTATGCCAGGACAAATCTGATCTGTCTTTAGCAAACGGGTATAATCAACCCACTGCTATTCTCCTTGTTCCCACAAAGAATTTCTGTTGAAGGTTGGTCCTAAACATTTTTTGAAACACACGGGTTGCCTCTGTTGGAGGCTCTTTTCCTGCCAGACCCAGTTGTGAGGTGCCTCCGGCTCTCTGTCTTCACAGTGCACCTGGTTTATATGCATATGTGCAGTCATTGTTGACTGAAACTCCCTAATGGGTTAGAGATTCTGGCTTGAACAAACTTGCAGCATCACTCACATACTTTACCAAAATCAGCTTCTATGAATCTTTTTTAAAGGGTTGTGATGGTTGCCAAATTTTATGAATATACTAAAAACCATGAATTGTGCACTTTAAAAGAGTAAGTTTCACAGTGTTGAAATAAATTTCTAGGTCCAAGATGGAGCCACTCCTGCCTGGGGTGCCATGACAGCACCAAAACTTAGATAACTTTCATGCCGCTATAAATCCTCCATTTGACCAGAAACACAGTATATCCAGTTATCCGATCCCAAACACCAAGCCAACCCTGGGCTTTATACTTGCTTCCTTGTTCTTAATCCATTTTCTATTTTTCTTATCCTTGTATCTTACTCTTTACCCTATAAAACTGTCCTGTTCTGCAGTTCTCTGGACCCTTGGGAATGAAGACTGCCCAATTCATGAAGTATTAAATAAAGTTTATATCACCTAAAGTGTTTTAAATCATTGTGAATGAGGATATATGAATCTCAGTAAGGCTGTTAAAAATGTTTAACTTGTATTGGGCGTAAAACACTAGCCCAAAGCTTCTACCAAGTGATTTTAGTTTGGGATCCTCATGAAATCTCCACCTCAGTCATGCTGTTCTAAATTTGGATCTCAGAAAGTGCTAGTAGTGAATCTCAGAATTTCTCTCCCATAAGGTCAGCTCTAGCCTTCTTAAGCAACTCGGTGCAGTAGCCATTTAGGAATACCAAGGGGTATAAAGCAGTTGTTTTCAAACCTAAGGATGTGTTCAACAGCAATATCTGGAGGACTTATTAAAAGGTAGGTTGCTTGCTCCCACCAACTGAGTTTCTGATCCAGTAAATATGGGTGGGGCCTGAGAATTTACAATACTAACACTAATACTGCTGGTCTAGCCACTACTCTTGGAGGACCACTGAGCTAAGCCTTCCTGTATCAAAAAAATTTCACTTATAACCTTCCACCAGGTGTCTATTTGCCTTATATTTGCAAAACTAAGAGCAACTCAAGTGACCCATCTCAGTAAAAAAATTATACATACATACATACATATATATATATATATATATATATATATATATATATATATATATAATAGCATCTGTAAGTTACCATTTTAAAATTGAACCTGCAAAATTGAACCTGCAAAGGAAGGAAAACATACTTCAGGTGAAGAATGAGAAATTCAACCTGTGGTGACATTGAAACATCTAGGAGAAGATGCTGTTGGAGGTTTGTGAACTAGGGTTTAGCTGAAAGGAAAGTAAAAAATAGTTCAGATATTGAGCATGAGTTTCTTTTGAACAGTGTTTCAGTCGAGGACAACTGAAAGCAAAGACTGTGATTGCAGGAAGCTCCATAGGTAGGGGCAGGAAGAAGTATTAAGAAAGAAGGCAGGAGAGTGGGGAATTTAGAAAAAAAAGCAGGCATTGTGAGAGCAGGCAAAGCCATGTTAGTAAGGCAGGCATTCCCAACGTTGTAAGAGATAGTTGGAAAATGTGGCCTGAAAAGGGATCCTTGAATTTTTAAAGGAAGATAAAACAAGGTAATTTTGGAGCTGGCAACAATCCTGATGATATAAAGCAGAGTTTTTAAAAATATTTGCCCATCCCCCTCAGTCAGGAATACATTTTATATATATTCAACAAAACACCCTGCAAGTAAAATACAAAAATGAAAGTTTAAAGAAATTTATTTTGCTATTTTCTACTTCACTTGGTCAAGCAATGGGTCATGACATGAACTTGGAAAACCACTGGTCTAGGGTAACCTACATATTTCACTTAGATGGGTAATAATGAAAAGGTATATGATAATTACAATTCCCAGACTCGTATGAAGGGTATCTGACACCTAGTCCAGAATAAGGCCAATTAAAGGATCCCGGCTGTATCAGTCAGTTCTCCAGAGAAACATAAATAATAAGATATATAGAGATATATTTAAGAAGAGATTTAGTATAGGAATTGGTTGACACAGTTATTGAGGCTAAGTCCCAGATTCTGCCATTTGCAAGCTGGAGAACCAGGAGTGCTTGCTGGTGGTGTAATTCGGTCTGAGTCTGAAGGCCTGAGAATTTGGTGGTGGGGTGAGAGTTGTTGATGGTATAAGTCCCTGTCTGAGTCTGAAAGCCAAGAACCAGGAGCATCAATGTCAGAGGGCAGGAGAAGATGGATGACTCAGTTCAAGCAGAAAGAAAGAATTTGCCCTTCCTCTGTCTTTTTGTTCTATTAGGCCGACAGTGGATTGGATGATGCCCACGCTCAAAGTAAGGGTGATCTGCCTTACTCAGTCTACCAGTTCAAATGTTAATCTCTTCCTGAGACACCCTCAGACACTGAGAAATACTGTTTTACCAGCTATCAGGGCATCCTTTAGCCCAGTCAAGTTGACATATAAAATTAACCATCACACAAGCATAAGCATTTGTTGTGGCCTTGATCTTAAAAAACAACCTCAGTCTTAAATGCTTTACATATTTTGGCTTTTGAATGCTTATTATTAACACTGACATTGTACATAAACATTTAGATTTCCATTCTGCCTACCACAATAATTTGTCCACTAAAAATATAGTTTATAGTATACTATTTTGGTTCCAGGTACCATTGTTTTTGTTTGCTTAGCTGTGTTTTCCAAATTTTTGGCTCTGGACTTCCTAACAGGCAGCCTTCACTAATCCCTGGGAGTCCCGGTCCTTGGCTCTTTCTACTGTATTACTCTGGTCTTCAGTCTGCCAAGAAGAATGACAGATTAGAAATGCTAGAGTCCAAGAGACTTGATTCAAAAATAATTTGTGTAATTTTTTAATCATGAGATATTGGGCAGATACTCTTCTCTCTGTAAGTCTCTGCTTTCTTCATGTCCAAAATCTATGTAATACTGCCAACTTTAATAAAATATTGTATAGTACTGTGTAAACATGAATTTCCTTCTTCCCCTACCCAGGCGAGACAGCTTAGTATCTGGCATAAAGTGATAACTCAATGTATTTCACTGCCTACACCCATCACTACATCCTTCCAAGCTGCTGTTATTCCAAGGAGTGAGCCCTGCTCTAAATTCACTCTTCATTGTGCCTTCACTTTATCTCCTATGCCAAAAGCTAGCACAAGTGATTTGAGCATCTAGTTGGGGAAAGGAGACAGGTTTTCTCTGTGTAGCATGTCCCTTCAGAAGAATTGATACTAGAAAGACAGTACAGGGAGGATCAGAGCTAGCTAAGGAGTATTTTTCTATGTAGTAAATAAAAATTTTGAGAATTTCTCTTTGAAAGGATTTGATTTAAATCATCTTTATATAGCTCTTCACAGTATTTCATGTCTTACACTTACCTTTTTATTTATCTAGTCTTTCCCATCAAACTGTAAACCTCCTGAGGGCAGGGCCTGTGTCTTCTTTATCTTACAATTCTTCCACAGCACCTCTCTCAATTCTCTTCCTACAGAAAGCCATTAATTGTGTTTTGAATCTATAATATTGGGTTTTATTCAGGTTTGGGGTTTAGAATGTTGCATAACGGTTCTATTTCTGGAATTCATGCTGTTCTTAGTGGAGAGCAGTAAGTAACCAATCCATTACAGGAATGAATAAACAGTCCTGCATTCTGTGAAAGCATCCTATGGAAATGCTACCTATGAGGTCTTCTCAGTAGAGATTTGGACACACAGGCTAAAAATAAAACCAATGCTGCAGTCCCTCTATCCCAACAGCTTCAAGTATGTGCTTTGATTTGAAACAGATGGATTTTCTTGGAGCACGATACTCCTGACAGCTAAAAAATAAAACAGGTATCCTTCCTGATACTTTAGAATACCCAAGGCCCATGATTCAAGAAAATATATGGAGAAATGTCATCACCCGTTCATCTCTTGTAAAGAGTTTCCAAAATAAAATTGCTGATGCTGTTTAGCTTGGTTCATGTAAATATTTTTAAAGGAAAGAAGCTAGACTCCTTTTCATACCTCATGACTATAACAGATCAGATGTAAAAAGACTCTAAGTCCCTAGAAATAAATCAATAATATTTCTATATACATTAGAAGCTGTTTTACTTCACAGAATACTCATAGATAAGACCTCATCCGAATTCTTCCTTGTAAGCATTTGGGAGATACAAGTGTTTTATTTCTATTTTATGGATGAGGAAACTGAAGGGTACAGAAGTGAAGTGATTTTTCCAAAGTCATCACCCCAAGGTTAATGCTTCCACATCCTGAGCTGTTTTATTTTTTAAATCATTCAGTTTTGCTGCTGATCTTTGGTACTATAGTGTTCTGATTCCCTTTTATTCTACCTTGGTGTCTGTGGAAAATATTGCTAATGAGGTACTTTCCTCTAGCAGGGTTACCATGTGATAGCAATTTCCACCTTGAATCAGAGCAGTAGGAAAAATAACAAAGGAAAAATCACCAAGAGCATCTGCTGATGATAGCAAAGGCTATGGAGGGGCTAGAATGGAAAATTCTGGGAGCAAGACTGAAGCTTCCCTAAAAGCTACACAGCACTTTATGCATGGAACTCAAAACAATTTTTCTTCAGTCATCAGTAGTTGGCAATGATCTAGAATGTAGGACTGCAATAAGGAATTTAAGGTGAGCTAATGGTAGAAAATGACCTGAGAGTTTGCATGTACTGCCACAATTTATACACAACCAAGAAATTTTATGGTACAGCATTAAATAAGAATGGCTTAGCTAGATAATGTCTATAAGTGATGAGCTTCCACTGCCCTCATGTCTTCACGATAGCAGCAGATGACATAATAACAGCATTGATTCATGCCATTCTAAGGCTGCTTTCAAAGGCTTTCATATTGCTGCAGTAAGTGCCAATACAGTTATACTGCTCTGCTTTAATTAAGCTCTTTCAATTATAATCTAAATCCTACATGCTTCATGCCAATTACCATAACTATCAGCTTTAATCTGACATTTCAAAAAACAGAATTTCAAATATCAAATATGCATTCCATATTTCTCATCCTAAAAAAACTTTCAAGCTGTGCCAATATTGGGTTTCAGGATTCATCTATCTGATCAAAAATTAAGTAATAAGCTGGTTAAAAAAAACCTCTCAAGTCATTTTTGGAAGAATTGGGGAAATTTTAATTACAGACCGGATGTTACAGGATATTAGGAAATTATGTTATTTTGTTAGGTGTAATAGTGACATCATGGTTTGTAGGGAAAAGTCTTTATTTTTAGGAATTACCAATTGAAGTATTTATAGGTAAAGTGTCACAATATCTGCAACTTACTTGTTAATGCGTCCAATCAAAAAATAAATACACGTACATATAGAGACAGAAAGTTATAGATGATAATATAGATTAAGCAAAGGGAGCAAATATAAAAATTATTGAATGTAGATTGTGGATATATGTGCTAATTATATCAATTTTGCATCTTTTCTAATTATACCAAATTTGCATGTTTTCATAATAAAATGTTGGAAAAAAATTAATCCTATACTACATGCCAAAAACAGAGGTACTGAGGTTGCAAGAAGAATAAAACAAAGTCCCTGACTTCATAGTCCAATAGTCTAATTAATGGTATGCAAATATAAATAATTATTGTAATTTGTAATGAATATAGTACTAGCAGTAAGTAGCAAGACAAGTGAAGGCACAAAAGGGGAAGAAAATAATTCTGCTTACAGATGTCAAGTAAAGATTTCCACAGGGAGTGATGCTTATAGAGGGGCTTAAAAATACACAGGAAGAGGGGCCTCCCTGGTGGCACAGTGGTTGAGAGTCTGCCTGCCAATGCAGGGGACACGGGTTCGAGCCCTGGTCTGGGAGGATCCCACATGCCGCGGAGCAACTAGGCCCGTGCACCACAACTACTGAGCCTGCGTGTCTGGAGCCTGTGCTCCGCAACAAGAGAGGCCGCGATAGTGAGAGGCCCGCGCACCGCAATGAAGAGTGGCCCCCACTTGCCGCAACTAGAGAAAGCCCTTGCACAGAAACGAAGACCCAACACAGCCAAAAATAAATAAATTAATTAATTAATTTAAAAAAAAAAAAGAAGTTAAAAATACACAGGAAGGCATTGTTGGCAGAGGCAAGTGATGGGCATCACTGTAGAAGCCTGAAATAGCATAAAAGGGTGAGGAAACAGCACACTCAGGATGACCAGGCCACTGAGTATGAGATGGAAAGAGTGAGAGATGAGTCCAGAAAGTCATGCAAAAGTGGGGATCTGATAAGAAGAGTATATTCTGCTAAAGAGTTGCAACATTTTTCTAGAGGCAGTAAGAATCCTTAAAACATTTTTAAAATTGCTGTTAGCTTGACTTATTGTGGTGATCATTTCACAATATATACAAATGTGGAATCATTAGTGCATCTGAAACTAACAATGTTATATGTCAATTATATCGCAATTTTAAAAGAGTTGGTAAGAAAGGGTACGGCATGCTCATTAATCCATGACTTATCAACTGAGTAGTTATTCGAACTCCTGGGTCAAAACAACTTCTTGGTCAGCATCATATAGAAATAACCTTAAAGCTTCCCAACAATTTGAAGAAAATAATGGCTGATTTTTCTGATTAAGTGAGCCAAATCTAACCAATCGGGCCCAGAGAAAGCAGGTCAAAAGGGATTAAATACTGGCTGTTAATTAAATAACACATAGATATGCTTCATTTAAGAAAATGTGGCATGCAAATGTAGGGATTAAAAAGTAAACCAGGAAAAAATAATTTAAGGAAAATGGCTCATATTATTAGAAGATTATTAACTTTGAAGAACTTTTCACCTGTGTGTTAATCCACCCATGAACACTGAAACTTTTTCTGCAAAGATAATTGCCTATTCACTGAAGCCTATGTACAAACAATTCTCCTAAATTGCTAGGAGTCACTTGATACTGGATACCAATGGCAAGTGAAGACAAGATCCCAGTGAAATGACTATCCAACGTAGAAAGAAACTGTGTTTCAATATGCACTTTGCATTTTTTAAAATCCAACTTTATATAGTAATAAAGGGAGCTTCACCTCTACTGGTGCCTGATTTTGTTTAAACCTATATTTACGTTTTAAAATTTGGTCAGTGTATGAGTAGTTTGTTTACATCCTCAGACTCAATTTCCCTAATTTTTATTTCACCTTTTTCCTCACAAATCACATATACTGAATACTGTAAGAAAGTACATTTCAAGGAGTTTTTCATTTTAGTTTTATCAGATGCTGTATACGTAACCTTATCTTCCTAATAACATGAGATGTTCCAACTTCACTTTTTCAGACTTCAAACTTTGTCTGGGTTTAATGTAACACTATTTAATTTTTTTCCTCTGACTTACAGGACTGAGGAATTAATTGCTTATAATCACATGGTTATAATCCAGTTTTGAAGAAAAATAACAATTTTAATCCAAAGGTCTTTTTAGGAGATAGCTTTGGGAAATTTTAGGAATAAAGTAAATATACTTAAATATAGCTCCTTAGTAGATTGCTGGAAGAGTACTCAAAGAAAGGATAAGAGACAAGAAACTTTAAACAACGTTAAAATCCTTAGTAAGCACTTTTACACTAGATCCCTGGGAGGAATTATAACATCTGCTGGGCTTTTATTCTAACTTGAATTCCTGGGCTAGCAATTAGAAACAGAAAATTACTTAAGCTGTTTGTGCCTGTAGCCCACAGTAACTATTCAGACTCTAGGTTTCTCCCTCACTAGCCTTTCGTCATACCACTAGAGGAAAACAAAGAAAATGTTGACGTTGTCAGAGAAGGAACAGAGAGGTCTTTACCTACTTAAAACTAGAAAGTGGAGTGGAAGATGCAAATATCCAGATTATTTTTTTTTTTAATCAAGAAGCACCTGGGGACTTCCCTGGTGGCACAGTGGTTAAGAATCTGCCTGCCAATGCAGGGGACGTGGGTTCAAGCCCTGGTCCGGGACGATCCCACATGCCACAGAGCAACTAAGCCCGTGTGCCACAACTACTGAGCCTGCGCTCTACAGCCTGCGAGCCACAACTACTGAACCTGTGTGCTATAACTACTGAAGTCCACACCCCTAGAGCCCATGCTCTGCAACAAAGACAAGCCACTGCAATGAGAAGCCCGCACACCACAATGAAGAGTAGCCCCCGCTTGCCGCAACTAGGGAAAGCCCATGCACAGCAATGAAGACCCAACACAGCCAAAAATAAATAAATAAATAAATTTATTAAAAAAAAAAAAAGAAGCACCTGGGATAATCCTGCTAAGTTTTCCATTGAGTTCATGGCCTAGAAAATCTAATATAGCCCTCAGGGAGCCTGTGGGCATAATGCAAAGGTGCCATTTAAAATGTGAAATATTTAAAGTGCCAGTATAACCTTTAAAAATGCTTGCAAATTTTGTATTCTACTCCGTAATATATCAATGTTTCTTTTAAAAGTAAAAATGGTTTCAGTTACCTACAAGTTAAATTATTAACCATTTTCATATTTGAATGAAATCAATGCTCTCAAAGATAATCATGCTTATTTCCAGCTTTGTATACCCAAGCATACTCAGCTGGAGAAGCATGACCTAGACAAAATCTGAAGGTTTCTGTGTAAAGATCACATGCCTGAGGATAACACTGAGGTCTCCAGTGCTCCAGATATGGAGGACTATCTGCTCTTTAGTTAGTGAATACTGCTGATATTTTAAAGAGATTTTTCATTACTAGGAGAACTACTAGTACTAGGGTACTACTGGTCATGCCTTGAGATCGGAGAAGAAAAAGAACTTGTACTTTCAGTTAAACTATGAAAAATGCAATGGAAAAACAATGATTTTCCCAGCTTTGGTCATGCTCATTTTTAAAGCAATAGCAACTGAACTGAGGATTGAATGCCATGATTGTGCCAACATAAAATTGTAGAGTTTTAGGCCCCATAGTAGTCAGACAGCATAAGGTAAGGAACCATGATTAGAAATCTGAACCATAACTTTCTTTTCCTTTTTTTTTTTTTTCAGTTGAAGTATAGTTGACTACAATATTTGTTTCAGGTGTACAACATAGTTGTTCAACACATATACATTATGAAACGACCTCCACAATAAGTTTAGTAACCATCTGTCACCATACAAAGTTTTACATTATTGTTGACTATATTCCCTACACTGTACATTACATCCCCAGAACTTATTTATTGTATTACTGGAAGTTTCTATCTCTTAATCCCCCCGGGCAATTTTATCCATTCCTCCATCCTCCTCTCCTCTGGCAACCACCAGTTTCTTCTCTATAAGTCTGTTTCTGTTTTGTTTGTTCATTTTTTTATATTCCACATATAAATGAAATCATACAGGATTTGCATTTATCTTATTTCTCTTAGCTTAATGCACTCTAGATCCACCTATGTTGTTGCAAATGACAAGATTTCATTCTTTTTCATGACTGTGTAATATTCCCTTGCATATATTAAAAACATCTGATTTATCCATTCATCTATCAATATACACTTAGGTGGCCTCCATGTCTTGGCTATTGTAAACCACTGCTATGAATGCTGTATTTCTTCAAATTAGTGGGTTTTGTTTTCTTTGGATAGATATCAAGGAGTGGAATTGCTGGATCTTATCATGGTTCTATTTTTAATTTTTTGAGGAACCTCCACACTGTCTTCCACAGTGGCTGCACAAATTTACATTTCCACCAACAGTATATGAGGGTTTCTTTTTCTCCACAACCTGCCAACACTTGTAATTTGTTGTCTTTTTGATAATAGCCATTCTGAAAGATGTGAGGTCAAAACTCATTGTGGTTTTCGTTTGTGTTTCCCTGATAATTAGTGATATTGAGCATCTTTTCATGTGTCTGTTGGCCATCTGTTGGAAAATGAGTACTCAGGTCCTCTGCCCGTTTTTCAATTGAATTGCTTCTCTGTTTGTTTGTTTGATGTTGAGTTGTAGGAGTTCTTTTTATATTTTGAAAATTAACCCATTATCAGAAATTTCATTTGCAAATCTTTTCCCATTCAGTAGGCTGCATTTTCATTTTGTTAATGATTTCCTTCACTGTGCAAAACTTTTTAGTATGGTATAGTTCTATGTTATTGTTGTTGTTGTGTCCTTGCCTGAGATAGGCCCAAGAAGATATTGCTAAGACGAAGGTCAAAGAGTTAACCACCTATGTTTTCTTCTAGGAGTTTTATGGATTCAGGTTATACAAATGTAAAGATTTAAATGTCTTTAATCCATGTTGAGTTTATTTTTGTATATGGTGAAAAAAGCAGCCCAGATTCATTCTTTTGTGTTTATCTGTTCAGTTTTCCCAACACTATCTATTAACGTGATTATCTTTTCCTCAATTTATATTCTTGCCCCCTAATCTATAGTGAATTATAGATTAATTCACTATATAGATATGGGTTTATTTTAGGGCTCTCCATTCTGTTTCACTGATCTACGTGTCTGTTTTTGTGCCAGAACAATGTTTTAATTACTATACCTTTGAGTATAGTTTGACACTAGAGAGAGTGATACCACCAGCTTTACTCTTCTTTCTCAAGATTGCTTTGGCTCTTTGGAGTCTTCTGTGGTTCCATAAAAAGTTGAGGATTATTTATACCCATCCTTTGAAAAATGCCATTGGTAATTTGATAGGGATTGCATTAAACCTATAGATTGCTTTGGGTAGTATGGACATTTTAATGATATTGATTCTTCAAATCCATAAGCACACTATATCTTTACATTTTTATGTCATCTTCAATTTCTTTCTAAATGTCTTATAGTTTTCAGAGTACAAGTCTTTTACCTCCTTGGTTAAATTTAGTCCTATGTATTTTATTCTTTTTGATGCAATTATATATGGGACTGCTTTCCTCTTTCTAACAGCTTGTTATTAGTATATAGAAAAGCAACAGATTTCTGTATATTAATTTTTTATCTTGCAACTTTACTGAATTCATTTATTAGCTCTAATAGTTTTTTTTTTTGGTGACATCTTTAAGGTTTTCTATAAATAGTAGCATGTCATTTGCAAATAGTGACAGTTTTACTTCTTCCTTTCTTATTTGGATGCTTTTTATTTCTTTCCCTTGTATGATTTCTGTGGCTAAGACTTCCAATACTATGTTGAATAAAAGTGGCAAAAGTGGGCATCCTTGTCTTGTTCCTGATCTTAGAGGAAAAGCTTTTTGCTTTTCTCCATTGGGTATGATGTTAGCTGTGGGTTTGTCATATATGACAAACCTACCTTTATTATGCTGAGGTAGGTTCCTTTTATACCCACTTTTTTGAGAGTTTTGATCATAAATCGATGTTGAATTTTGTCAAATGTTTTTTCTGCCATCTATTGAGATAATCATATGATTTTTATCTTTCATTTTGTTAATGTGGAATATTACATTGATTGATTTGCAGATATTGAACCACCCTTGCTTCCCTGGGATAAATCTCACTTGATCATGGGTTATGATCCTTTTAATGTATTGTGAATTCAGTTTGCTAATATCTTGTTAAGGATTTTTTCATATGTTCATCAAAAATATAGGCCTGTTATTTTCCTTTTTGGTGGTATCTTAGGTTTTGATATCAGGGTAACACAGCTTTATAGAATTAATTTGAAAGTGATCCTTCCTCTTCAATTTTTTTGAATAGTCTGAGGAGGACATGTATTAGCTCTTCTTTCAATGTCTGGTAGAATTCACCTGTGAAGCTGTCTGGTTATGGACTAGTTTGATGAGAAGGTTTTCTTTTAATTACTGATTCAATTTCACTACTAGTAATTAGTCTGTTCAGATTTTCCATTTCTTCCTGATTCAATCTTGGAAGATTGTATGCTTCTAGGAATTCACTCATTCTAGGTTGTCCAATTCGTTGGCATATAATTTTTCAAAGTATTGTTATAATCCTTCGTATTTCTGTGGTGTCAGCTGTAATTTCTCCTCTTTCACTTCTAATTTTATTTATTTGGGCTCTCTTTTTTTCTTGGTGAGCCTGGCAAAAGATTTGTTGATTTTGTTTATCTTTAAAGAACCGACTATTAGTTTTATTCATCTACAAAAGGTTTTGGTTTTTCAGTCTTTTCACTTATTTCCATTCTGATTTTTATTATTTCCTTCCTTCTATTAATTTTGTGCTTGTTCTTCTTTTTCTAGCTCTTTTAGTGTAATGTTAGATTGTTTACTTGAGATTTTTCTTGTTCTCTGAAGTAGGCCTATATTACTATAAGCTTCTCTCTAATACTGCTTTTTGCTGCATCCCATAGATGTAGGTATGTTGTGTTCCTGTTTTCATTTGTCCCGAGGTATTTTATTTATTTCTGCTTTGATTTCTTCATTGACTCTTTGATTGTTTAGTAGCATGTTTGTTTGTTTGTTTTTCCATTTTTCTTCTTGTGATTGATTTCTAGCTTCATACCATTATGGTCAGAAAAGATGCTTGATATGCTTTCATTTTCTTAAATTTACTGAAAATTGTTTTGTGGCCTAGCATGTGATCTATACTGGTGAATGTTCTATGTGCATTTGAAAAGAATGGGTATTCTACTATTTGAATGGACTGTTCTATATGTATCTATTAAGTCGATCTTATGTGTCATTTAAGGCCAAGTTTTCCTTAATGATTTTCTGTATGTATTTAGGTGTACCTATGCTGGGTACACAGATATTTATAAGTATTATATCCTCTTGTTAGATTGATCCCTTTACCATTATGTAATGCTCTCCTTTGTCTCTTGTTACATTCTTGTTTTAAAGTCTATTTTGTCTGATATAAGTATTGCTATCCCAGCTTTCTTTTCATTTCTGTTTACATGGAATATCTTTTTCCATCCCTTTACTTTCAGTCTGTGAATGTCTTAAGATCTGAAGCAAGTCTCTTGCAGGCAGAATATATATGGGTCATGTTTATCCATTCAGCCATACTATGTCTTTTGATTGGAGCATTTAGTCCATTTACATTTAAAGTAATTATTGATACATACATATTTATTGCCACTTTGTTCATTGTTTTCTGATTATTTGTGTAGATCTTCTCTATTTCTTTCTTCTTCTCTTGCTCTCTTCCCTTGTGATTTGACGACTATCTTTAATGATATGTTTGGATTCCTTTCTCTTTATTTTTTCTATATCTATTGTAGGTTTTTGGTTTGTGATTACCATGAACTTTATAAATAATGACATATATATGACATATATATAGAGTTGTCTATTTTAAGTTGACCTCAAGTTCAAATGCATTCTAAAAACCCTACATTTTCATTCCTCCCCCCACAAGTTTTATGTTTTTGTTGTTATATTTTACATGTTTTTATTTTGCATATCCCTTAAGTACTTATTATAGGTATAGATGATTTTACTACTTTTGTCTTTTAACCTTCCTACTAGTTTTATAAGTGGTTGAATACCTTTACTATATGTTTGCCTTTACCAGTGAGATTTCTTCTTTCATAATTTTCATATTTCTAGTTGTAGCCTTCTCTTCTCCACTTAGAATAATCCTTTCAACATTTCTTGTAAGGCCAATTTAGTAGTGATGAACTTGTTTAGCTTTTGCTTGTCTGTAAAACTCTAAATGATAATCTTGCCAAGTAGAGTCTTCTTGGTTGTAGATATGTTTTTCCTATCACTAATTTGAATATACCATGCCACTCCCTTCTAGCCTACAAAGTTTCTGCTGAAAAGTCAGCTTATGGTCTTCTAGGAGCTCCCTTAAACATAACTAGTTGTGTTTCCCTTGCTGCTTTTAAGATCTCTTTATCTTCAATTTTTTCCGTTTTAATTATAATGTCTTGATGTGGACCTCTAGGTTCATCTTGTTTTGGACTCTCTGTGTTTCCTGGACCTAGATGTCTATTTCCTTGCCAGGTTAAGGATGTTTTCAGCTATTATTTCCTCAAAAAATTCTCTGCCCCTTTCTCTATCTCTTCTCCTTCCAAGACCCCTATAATGTGAGTGTTAGTGCACTTGATGTTGTTCCCGAAGTCCTTTAAACTACCCTCATTTTTTATTTATTTATTTATTTATTTTTGGCTGTGTTGGGTCTTCGTTTCTGTGCAAGGGCTTTCTTCAGTTGCGGCGAGCGGGGGCCACTCTTCATCGCGGTGCGTGGGCCTCTCACTGTTGCGGCCTCTCTTGTTGTGGAGCACAGGCTCCAGACGCGCAGGCTCAGTAGTTGTGTCTCACAGGCCTAGTTGCTCCGCGGCATGTGGGATCCTCCCAGACCAGGGCTCGAACCTGTGTCCCCTGCATTGGCAGGCAGATTCTCAACAACTGCGCCACCAGGGAAGCGCTATCCTCATTTTTTAAAATTCTTTTTGCTTTGCAGCTTGGGTTATCTCCACTAATCCATCTTCTAGATCACTGATCCATTCTTCTATATCATCTAATCTACTATTGATTCCCTCTAGTGTACTTTTTCATTTCAGCTGTATTCTTCAACTCTGATTGATTCTTTTATGTATTTTCTATCTCTTTGTTGAAGTTCTCATTGTGTTTATCCATTCTTCTCCCAAGTTCTGTGAACATATTTGTGATCATTACCTTGAACTTTTTTATTGAGTGGATTACTTATCTCCATTTCGTTTAGTTCTTTTTCTGAGGTTTTTGTCTTGCTCTTTCATTTGGAACATATTCTTCTGTATCCTCATTTTGCCTAATTCTGTGTTTACTTCTTTCTATTTGGTAAGTCTCTTACATCTTTCAACCTTGGAGAAGTGGCCTTATGTAGTATATGTCCTCTGGGACCCAGCAGCATGCTCCCCTCTAGCCACCAGAGCCAGATGCGTAAAGGGTGCTCCCTATGTGAGCTGCATGCACCTTTCTGTTGTGGTGGTGCTGATTGCTGCAGGAACAGAGGTATGCTGGGCTGACACCTGGCCCTGCTGGCTGCATGACTGTGGTGTGTGTGACTCCTGTAGGCATACTGCAAGTGGAGTAGGCCCCCAATGAGACTAGTTGTAAGGAACAGTGGTATGTTACTGCTGCTAGTGGGCAGAGATCCTCAGTTCACAGCCATTGCAGGTGTGCTGGTGGGCAGGGCAAGCCCCCAGCATGACTCTTGTGACCTGGTGTTACATAACCACTGCAGGCACACTGGTGGGTGTGGCAGGCCCCTGGAGGTAATAGTCTAGGGGGAGGATTCCAAAATGGCAATCCCCCCAGTGCAGCTGTCTGCAAGGTAGAATGAGATCACAAAAATGGCTGCTGCCAGAATCTCAGTCCCCAGGGGGCATTCCAGCTTCCTCCTACCTCTCTTCAAGATCAGCAAGTGGCACCTTTCAAACTGCCGCCTCTGCACTGGGACTCAAAGTGAGCGAGCTTCTGCATGTGCCCTTTAAGAGTAGAGTCTCAGTTTTCCACAGCTGTTTGGCTCTCCTGAACGTAAGCCCTGCTGGTTTTCAAAGCCCAACATTTTGGGGGCTCATATTCCTTGTACAGGACTCCCAGGCTGGGGAGCCTGATCTGGGGATCAGACTCCCCGCTCCTCAAGAAGGACCTCTGTTGTTGTAATTTTCCTTCCACTTTTGTGGTTCACAGCACTGGGGGGGTGGGTCCTGACTAGCTCATATCTCCACCCCTCTTACCCATTTTGTTGTGGCCCTTTCTTTTTATCTTTAGTTGTGGAACATCTTTTCTTTCTAGTCTTCAGGTCATTCTCAGAGATGGCTGCTCTGTAAGTAGTTGCAATTTTGGTGTGCCCATGGGAAGAGGTGAGCTCAGGATCTTCCTACTCTGTAATCTTGATTCAGACCCAGAACCAGAAGTTTCTGACTGCTGTGGGAAAGAATGGCATTCCTGATGGAGAAAGGTACTATCTCTGAACACATAAAATAAGGAGAGGTGCTGGGCACGTACAGATGAGCCACTAAAGTCCTGTTTACCTTTCAGATCTCAGTCTAGCCACTGTTCCCTCAGAGAGGCCTCTCTTGATTCCCTGGTGTTAGTTTCATTACTCTGTTCACATATCCTGTAGGCTCTTCCTAAATTGATAAATATTTGTATTCTCAACTTCACTGTGTGAACCTTTAGTGCAGGGAGTGTACCTCTCTTATTCCCACTATCTTAAGTATAGTGGGCCCTCACTAAATATCAGTTGGTTACTAGACGAAATAATGATCACTTTACTACCAGACATAAATGGCAAATCAGTAATAATAATAATAATAATATTTAGTGACTTTCCTGGTGGCACAGTGGTTAAGAATCCTCCTGCCAATGCAGGGGACACAGGTTCGATCCCTGGTCCAGGAAGATCTCATGTGCTGTGGAACAACTAAGCCCATGTGTCACAACTACTGAGCCTGCGCTCTAGAGCCTTCAAGCCACAACTACTGAGACCACATGCCACAACCACTGAAGCTCACGTGCCCTAGAGCCTGCGCGCTGCAACTACTGAGCCCACGAGCCACAACCACTGAAGCCCACGTGCCCTAGAGCCTGTGCGCTGCAACTACTGAGCCCACGAGCCACAACTACTGAAGCCCGTGCACTCTAGGGCCCATGTGCCACAACTACTAGCCTGTGTGCTACAACTACTTAAGCCCATGCACCTAGAGCCCATGCTCTGCAACAAGAGAAGCCACCGCAATAAGAAGCCTGCACACCGCAATGAAGAGTCGCCCCCACTCGCCACAACTAGAGAAAGTCCATGTGCAGCAACAAAGGCATGATGCAGCCAAAAAATAGATAAATAAAAAAATTTAAAAAAAAGAAAACTTTAAAATAAATAAATAAATAACAATAATATTTAGCTTTATGTTCCCCCTCTCTTTCTCTCTTTTCATTAATACACTTCTATTTATGGGAAGTTTATGTATGCTTGCATAAACCTTAAAAATTTTTCTGTAATGCCTTATTTTCTGGACAGAAAGAAACCAGGTCTATCTTTCCCTTCCCAGATTCATTTATGTTGACTGGAGAAGTCAGTCAATCATAAAGCCTAATTAGCATGCTACTCTCAGCAGCCCTGAGTGCTGCTGAAATGTCTTTCATTCATATCAACATCATCATTTTAGTAGAGGCTATTAAACAAATAACATAATACCTGGTGAAACAGCTTAAAATTAAGGCACAATTCAGCCAACATAATTGCAATAAACTGGAAAGATACATGGATAAAGGAGTATCTTATTTATTGGGGCTCCTCCTAAGAACAAAGACGCAAATTTTTAAGAGAGAGAAAAACAATTTACAGCACATATGAAACCAGTCCTTTCCACATATGAAACAATGAATTATGACTTTCTGGTTATTTCCCCGAGTAACTGTGAATGCAGATTTTAAAATATTAATCAGCTTCAACCTCCATTTACCATGCAGGACAGATGGAAACCTCAGATATAAATATTATTAGTCATGATTCAGGTCATTTGGAAAACTATCTTCTGGAGCTGGCATGCACTGGTCAGAGATTAGAACAAATGTGATTGGACAGCGGAAAGCAAAATGATGTCATTGGTTAAGTCATCTGAGACAGGTGGTCTGCAGGCTGCACCTTAATTCCCATACCATCTTCAATCTGTCAGATAAAATTAATGACTCACTCCAAACAACAAATGCCTGCTGTTTGGGGCTACAGAACAAATTCCTTTGCAAGGTCACTACATATGAACACCACATACTTTATTATTCTCTGACTGATATAATCAAGAGAGCAATAACAAATTTGAATCTGACATTGCAGTCCTACCACTGTGCCATTAGGAAAGCAAGAGAATCAGGACCTTTTTATATAAAGAATAAGGCACGGTTAAATTGCTACAAGGAATAAATGATTTAAGAAAAGAAATTTGATTCTCAGATATATGGTTTAGAAATCAGACACATAGAAGAAAGCCCCATTCCTAAAATGTTGACATAGCAATGGAACCTGCTATAGTATTGAAAATTTATTTCCACAAGAGTCAAGGAATTTAAGCATATAGCATATGGTGGCACATAGATTTTTTTCAAGCATTTTGTCATCTATCTCAGCACTGTACTCAGACACAATGAGGGTGGGGGGCAGCCCAAGTTTTCCAGCTACAAATTGTTGATTTTTTTTCAGGAACAAATGGACTAGGTAACTGACTATGGCTTTCCCATCATGAGAGTTCAATCACAGGCCAAACGACCACTTAGCAGAGACTTTAGGTATAGATACCGTCTTTAACATCTCTTCCAACTCTCATATTTAAGACTACCAAATCATCCTGTACTTCTACATATCATACATAGCTCTTATAATTATTACTTTAATAGCATTCTTCTTGTAAGTACCATGAGGTCAGGAGCTAATTCTACCTTCTTCATTGTTGTGTGCTCAGAGACTAGCACAGTGTTGTCTAACAGATAAGGTGTTCAATAAAATATTGTTCATTAACTGACAACTCTTATAAACCTAAAAAAGGGTGATTGTTGAATTAAATGTTTTAAAATAAAATTAGCATGACTTCCTCATAAATTTAAATGGAAGGTATTTTAAAGAAGGTTTAGATTATTGTGACTTCCAAAGTTTCAAGTTAAAATATATGGAATTTTAAGCTGACTTCATGTTTCATGACGGCAATAGGGTGATAGCTCTTTATAATAATAAATATCATATCTAGTTTTCTATCCCACTCCTAGTAAATACTAGTATGTATGTGTGTGTGAAAAATATATATATGAGAGAATATATATGAAAGAATATATATATATATATAGAGAGAGAAAGCATAAATAATATAAATCAGAGGTCCCCAACCTCCAGGCCGCAGACCCGTTGGCAGGCTGGGGTGCAGAGCAGGAGGTGAGCGGTGGGCGAGGGAGTGAAGCTTCATCTGCCACTCCCCATCACTCGCATTACCACCTGAACCATCCCCCTCCCCCTGCCCCGTCTGTGGAAAAATTGTCTTCCACGAAACCGGTCCGTGGTGCCAAAAAGGTTGGAGACCGCTAATATAAATAGAGGCAATTGTATCATTCTAAAACTGTTTATTTCCCTTGACTTGTCATTAAAATTATAAAATTTAATTAAATATTTTCTAAACAAATAAATGTGATCTTCCAAATAAATAATGTTGTTACTTCTGTCAAAGTTCTTCTGGAGGTTTTGGAAATTTTTGATAAATTTGCAATCATAAAAAATAAAGATGCCACCAAATTAGGTATGATTAATATTGGGAGGAAAACCATGAAATCTAGAAAGATTCTGCCTTCAGATTATTTCACAAGTGACTTCAATTTCCCATTTAATTTTCATGAAACTAAAAATCAGAACTGTACAATACAGTGTGATTTATTTCAGAAGATGACAGTCATTATTTTGCATACTCAAAGGAGAAACAACTGACACATCAAAAGACTGACAATGAAGACATGTTTATGAATTTTAACTTAAAAGGTGCAAATTTTGAATACATAATTTTTATTATTCCCTTCTGTCACTGAAATTTTTTTTCAAATACCACATTGATAGCATTGATTGTATAACTCAGGGATTTCCCACTGCTCCAACATCAAGGGCTGCAAACTCAAGGCTCATAGGTGGAATGCCTGCAGACAGATGTGTCTGTAAAATTGAATGCCTTTACAAGGGTCATGTACGCACCAATGTGCTACAGTTGGTATCACTTCCCATTTTTTACTCTAGCCTGACTCACACATATGCATAATCTCCTTGGCACTTTCTGAGAGCATTTGACTTTTTGACCCCAGACTTAGACAAACCCCCAAGAAATAACAAAATGTTTTATCCCTTTATTCAATCAACCATCATACTTCATATATATATATATAATTACTTGCCTTCATGGAAATAATGCAATGCTCCAATGATGGTAAAAATACTCACTAATGCAACATAAAAAATTCAGAGCAAAATGCATATAATAGATAATGAAATTTAGAAAGATTACACAATATCCGGGCCATGTTTTTTATGTAATACATTATTTAGTGCTCAAGACTGTGAGAAAGGTAATATCATCTTCCCCATTTTGTAGATGAGAGTACTAATGTTCATCAAGATAAATATCTTACCCAAGGTCATCCAGCTATTAGATGGCTAGAATGGAATTCAACCTAAGTGCATTAACTATGTATCAGCGCTATTAATCACAGTAATATTGTATGTGTGTGCGCACGTGTGTGTGTGCGTGTGTGTGAAGAGAGAGAGACAGAAAGATACTGCATATATGGAAGAGCAAGTTTTCCTTTCTTCTACCTAATGGTTTCTTGAAGAAGGTAGATTTTGACAAATGTAACACCCTCCAGTTACTTTATGCTGAACAGATCAGTGGCTGAACAAATGTCAATGACCATGCAGCCATTTGGCTGGCCAGAACCTTTAACATCATTATTAGATGGTGTGTCAAATTGTATTATAACACACTAGACTGTATTAGAGATCTTTATTGCTTTTATCTTTATTGCTTTTTTTATTGATGTGATAGACACCACAGGACATAATGCCTGAAAGTGTCACAAACATAATTTAATACAATGACTTGAAAGAAGTAAGTTGGAGAAGGTATGAAAAAGAAAGCAAGAGCTTATTATACAGCAAGAATTGACTGATATATTCTATAAGTAGCTTAATGACAATTTTTATAACATTTTATATATGGAAGCACTCCAATATTTTTAAGTTATTCTAGTAATACGAAAATTCCTTATTAACCGAGTAGATTTAATTAGCCAGAACTATAGCAGAAAATGTATCGCACTTCAATTTTAGTAATATGTAGCTTGATTGTTCTTATGGAATAGCATGAGTTATATATGAGATAAACAGCACAGAATGATCAAGAGAATAAATGCTGGTGTCAAATAACTTGTTTGACACCAGCATTTATTTCTAGGTTCAGACCTAGAGTTTGAACCCTGGTAGCACATTTTTTTTCCAGTTGTCTGATATTGGAGGCATTATTTAAATTTCTCAAACTCCAACTTTTCCATCTCAAATAATATCATTCAATTGTATGCTGTTAATAATAAAGATCAAATTATATAAAGCAAGAAAAGTACTTACATGGTAAATACCAGTCATCATAGCTGTTATTAAAATAGAATGATACACATGGTAATACCATTAAAGAGGTAGGAATGGGAAGAGGGTATAATGATTAATTTCTGTAAATCAGACTTACCACCAACCTTGCCTTCCCTCTGAATATGAATTTATGATTCCTGGTTGGCCTGATGTGATATGCATCTGAAGGGTGATTGCCTATTGGAATGCAAGTTTAACTGTTAGCTTTGAATGACTGGACTCAGAAAAAGTATTAACCACAGAACAACAGGTTTTCTAGAAATAAAATAAATATAATAAAATATAAAGAGATTATTTTCTAGTTTCAGGTAAGATGCTGCAAGCACCCTTCATCTTGCCTCTCTTACTGAATACATCTATAAATCCTAGACATAATGGATGGAGCAGCTATCTGCTACCAGTATTCTCTTATCTGGTTTCAATGAAGTCCCAAATCTGCAAGTGGGCATCAGCATAAACAAGAAGCCTTCAAGCCTGGTGGGAGGATTAGGAAAGGGGCCTAATGCTCAGAGAGAGAAGTAGATAGCTCTCTCTTTTCTTCTCATTGTCTCTTGCCCCAGCCCATGATGACTCATGAGGGCTTAAGACTATGGGGGAGGGGAAATATTCCCTCTGATAAATGGAACCATGGACCCAAAATGTGGGGAGTATACCAACTGCTTTTATGTCTCTTTATTATTCCACTGTTTGGCTCCAGACATGATTACATTCAGGGGAATGAGTGGAAGAACAGGGTAAATAAAATCCCATATTTCAAGCCAGAGGATTCCCAGGGAATCAGAAAGTACCAGTAAAATTACAAAGAGGGAGAATATTGGGAAATAATCCTTATAAATGAGCTTATGAACTACTGAACTCACCACTGAGCTGTGCATATATGATTTTAACCCTAAACAGTATACCAGAGACTTTGAAAAGAAGTAAGATATAGATCACTGTCTAGATCTCAGACTGGCCACTGGGTAGCATACACACGGGGCAGATACAAATAGCACTGAAAAGTCTTTAAAAACAGAACTGATATTGTAACCGCAATCAAAAGAAGGCCAAACTGGAACTTGTGGTCTGAGTGGCATCACGTGTTTTTCCTGCTAAAACAAAAATGTAAACAGTCCCTATATAATTTTAAGAGACTTGGTGTCTCGTAATACAAGAAGCAAAATGTCCATGATACAATCCAAAATTACTTGGATATGAAGAACCAGGAAAATCTCAATTTGCATGGAAAAAGACGATCAACTTATGCCAACACCAAATTGACAGGACTTGTTTGACAAAGACTTTAATGAAGCTATTTTTTTTAAACTTGCAAAAATATAAAGACAAAAACTCTTGAAATGAATGGAAAGCTAGAAAGACACTACAAAGAAACATAAGTTACATAGAAAAATCAAACTGAAATTTTCTAACTGAAACAATAATCAAAATCTTAAAACATCATTTGATGGGCTCAGTAATAAGACAGAGCTGACAGAGGAAAAAGTACATAAACTTTAAAAGTAATCAACAGAAATTATGCATTTTCCTTAACAGAGAGAAAACATTTTTTAAAAACTTGAACATGGCCCCGTGACTCATGGCCCTGTGGGGAAACACCAAAAGGTCTAACGTTTTTGTCATAAAAGTCTCAGAAATGGGGGAGAAAAGTTGGTGCAGAAAATATGTTTAAAGAAATAATAGAGGAAAACATCTCAAATTTGGTAAAACTTAAACATACAGATTCAAGAAGCTAAAAAAAAAAAAAGGATTAACACAAAGAAATCCGTGATCGAGACATATCATAATCAAACTGTTGAAAACCAAAGATAAAACATAGCCACAGGAAAATGTTACATTACTTCTAACAGAAAAATGATTTGAGAAAGTTGAGGATTTCTCATCAGAAACATGAAAGCCAGAAGGAAGTGGAATGACATTTAATTGCTGAAAGAAAAAAAAAATTGGCAGTCAAGACATCTATAGTCAGCAAAAGTATCCTATAGATAAAAAGGTGAAATAGAGACATTCACAGATGAAGAAAAGCTTAAATAGCCAGGACAGGGAAGGAACCTAAATGTCCATCGACAGATAAATGGGTAAAGAAGATGTGGTACATATACACAATGGAATATTACTCATCCATAAAAAGAAATGAAATTGAGTTATTTGTAGTGAGCTGGATGGACCTACAGTCTGTCATACAGAGTGAAGTAAGTCAGAAAGAGAAAAACAAATACCGGACAGAGGATTAACCAAGATGGCGGAGTAGAAGGACGTGCTCTCACTCCCTCTTGCGAGAGCACCAAAATCACAACTGGCTACTGGACAATCATCGACAGGAAGACACTGGACTTCAACAAGGAGGATACCCCACGTCCAAGGACAGAGGAGAAGCCACAGTGAGACGGTAGGAGGGGCGCAATCAGAGCAAAATCAAATCCCATAACTGCTGGGTAGGTGACTCACAGACTGGCGAACACTTATACCACAGAAGTCCACCCACTGGAATGAAGGTTCTGAGCCCCATGTCAGGCTTCCCAACCTGGGGCTCTGGCAACGGGAGGAGTAATTCATAGAGAATCAGACTTTGAAGCCTAGTGGGAATTGATTGCAGGACTTCGAAAGGACTGGGGGAAACAGAGACCCCACTCTTGGAGGGCGCACACGGAATAGTGTGTGGATCGGGACCCGGGGGAAGGAGCAGTGACCCCAGGGGAGACTGAACCAGACCTACCTGCTAGTGTTGGAGGGTCTCCTGCAGAGGCGGGGGGGGTGGGCTGTGGCTCACCGTGGGGACAAGGACCTACAAAAACAAACCCAAAACAATTAAGAAAATGGTCATAGGAACATACACATCGATAATTACCTTAAACATGAATGGATTAAATGATCCAACCAAAAGACACACGCTTGCTGAATGGATACAAAAACAAGACCCATATATATGCTGTCTACAAGAGACCCACTTCAGACCAAGGGACACATACAGACTGAAAGTGAGGGGATGGAAAAAGATTCCATGCAAATGGAAATCAAAAGAAAGCTGGAGTAGCTACACTCATATCAGATAAAATAGACTTTAAAATAAAGAATGTTACAAGAGACAAGGAAGGACACTACATAATGATCAAGGGATCAATCCAAGAAGAAGATATAACAATTATAAATATATATGCACCCAACATAGGAGCACCTCAATACATAAGGCAACTGCTAACAGCCATAAAAGAGGAAATTGACAGTAACACAATCATAGTGGGGGACTTTAACACCTCACTTACACCAATGGACAGATCATCCAAAATGAAAATAAATAAGGAAACAGAAGCTTTAAATGACACAATAGACCAGATAGATTTAATTGATATATATAGGACATTCCATCCAAAAACAGCAGATTACACGTTCTTCTCAAGTGCGCACGGAACATTCTCCAGGATAGATCACATCTTGGGTCACAAATCAAGCCTCAGTAAATTTAAGAAAATTGAAATCATATCAAGCATCTTTTCTGACCACAACGCTATGAGATTAGAAATGAATTACAGGGAAAAAAACGTAAAAAAGACAAACACATGGAGGCTAAACAATACGTTACTAAATAACCAAGAGATCACTGAAGAAATCAAAGAGGAAATCAAAAAATACCTAGGGACAAATGACAATGAAAACACGACGACCCAAAACCTATGGGATGCAGCAAAAGCAGTTCTAAGAGGGAAGTTTATAGCTATACAAGCCTACCTAGAGAAACAAGAAAAATCTCAAGTAAACAATCTAACCTTACACCTAAAGAAACTAGAGAAAGAAGAACAAACAAAACCCAAAGTTAGCAAAAGGAAAGAAATCATAAATATCAGAGCAGAAATAAATGAAATAGAAACAAAGAAAACAATAGCAAAGATCAATAAAACTAAAAGCTGGTTCTTTGAGAAGATAAACAAAATTGATAAGCCATTAGCCAGACTCATCAAGAAAAAGAGGGAGAGGACTCAAATCAATAAAATCAGAAATGAAAAAGGAGAAGTTACAACAGACACCGCAGAAATACAAAGCATCCTAAGAGACTACTACAAGCAACTTTATGCCAATAAAATGGACAACCTGGAAGAAATGGACAAATTCTTAGAAAGGTATAACCTTCCAAGACTGAACCAGGAAGAAACAGAAAATATGAACAGACCAATCACAAGTAATGAAATTGAAACTGTGATTAAAAATCTTCCAACAGATTAACCAAGATGGCGGAGTAGAAGGACGTGCTCTCACTCCCTCTTGTGAGAGCACCAGAATCACAACTGTCTGCTAGACAATCATTGACAGGAAGACCCTGGACTTCACCAAGGAGGATACCCCACGTCCAAGGACAGAGGAGAAGCCACAGTGAGACGGTAGGAGGGGCGCAATCAGAGTAAAATCTAATCCCATAACTGCTGGGTGGGTGACTCACAGACTGGCGAACACTTATACCACAGAAGTCCACCCACTGGAGTGAAGGTTCTGAGCCCCACGTCAGGCTTCCCAACCTGGGGGTCCGGCAACGGGAGGAGGAATTCCTAGAGAATCAGACTTTGAAGCCTAGTGGGAATTGATTGCAGGACTTCGACAGGACTGGGGGAAACAGAGACCCCACTCTTGGAGGGCACACACAAAGTAGTGTGTACATCGGGACCCAGGGGAAGGAGCAGTGACCCTGGGGGAGACTGAACCAGACCTACCTGCTGGTGTCGGGGGGTCTCCTGCAGAGGCGGGGGGGGCTCTGTTTCATTGTGGGGACAAGGACTCTGGCAGAGGAGGTTCTGGGAAGTGCTCCTTGGCGTGAGCCCTCCAAGAGTCTGCCATTAACCCCACCAAAGAGCCCAGGTAGGCTCCAGTGTTGGGTTGCCTTAGGCCAAACAACCAGCAGGGAGGGAACCCAGCCCCACCCATCAACAGTCAAGTGGATTAAAGTTTTACTGAGCTCTGACCGCCACAGCAACAGTCAGCTCTACCCACCACCAGAGCCTCCCATCAAGCCTCTTAGATAGCCTCAACCACCAGAGGGCAGACAGCAGAAGCAAGAAAAACTACATTCCTGCAGCCTGTGGACCAAAAACCACAGTTACAGAAAGATAGACAAGATGAAAAGGCAGAGGGCTATGTACCAGATGAAGGAACAAGAAAAACCCCAGAAAAACAACTAAATGAAGTGGAGATAGGCAACCTTCCAGAAAAAGAATTCAGAATAATGATAGTGAAGATGATCCAGGACCTCGGAATACGAATGGAGGCAAAGATTCAGAAGATGCAAGAAATGTTTAACAAAGACCTAGAAGAATTATAGAACAAACAAACAGAGATGACCAATACAATAACTGAAATGAAAACTACACTAGAAGGAACCAATAGCAGAATAACTGAGGCAGAAGAACGGATAAGTGACCTGGAAGACAGAATGGTGGAATTCACTGCTGCGGAACAGACTAAAGAAAAAAGAATGAAAAGAAATGAAGACAGCTTAAGAGACTTCTGGGACAACATTAAACGCAACAACATTCGCATTATAGGGGTCCCAGAAGGTGAAGAGAGAGAGAAAGGACCAGAGAAAATATTTGAAGAGATTATAGTCGAAAACTTCCCTAACATGGGAAAGGAAATAGCCACCCAAGTCCAGGAAGCACAAAGAGTCCCATACAGGATAAACCCAAGGAGAAACACGCCGAGACACATAGTAATCAAACTGGCAAAAATTAAAGACAAAGAAAAATTATTGAAAGCAGCAAGGGAAAAACGACAAGTAACATACAAGGGAACTCCCATAAGGTTAACAGCTGATTTCTCAGCAGAAACTCTGCAAGCCAGAAGAGAGTGGCATGATATACTTAAAGTGATGAAAGGGAAGAACCTACAACCAAGATTACTCTACCCGGCAAGGATCTCATTTAGATTTGATGGAGAAATCAAAAGCTTTACAGACAAGCAAAAGCTAAGAGAATTCAGCACCACCAAACCAGCTCTACAACAAATGCTAAAGGAACTTCTCTAAGTGGGAAACACAAGAGAAGTAAAGGACCTACAAAAACAAACCCAAAACAATTAAGAAAATGGTCATAGGAACATACATATCGATAATTACCTTAAACGTGAATGGATTAAATGCCCCAACCAAAAGACATAGACTGGCTGAATGGATACAAAAACAAGACCCATATATATGCTGTCTACAAGAGACCCACATTAGACCTAGGGACACATACAGACTGAAAGTGAGGGGATGGAAAAAGATATTCCATGCAAATGGAAATCAAAAGAAAGCTGGAGTAGCTACACTCATATCAGATAAAATAGACTTTAAAATAAAGAATGTTACAAGAGACAAGGAAGGACACTACATAATGATCAAGGGATCAATCCAAGAAGAAGATATAACAATTATAAATATATATGCACCCAACATAGGAGCACCTCAATACATAAGGCAACTGCTAACAGCTATAAAAGAGGAAATTGACAGTAACACAATCATAGTGGGGGACTTTAACACCTCACTTACACCAATGGACAGATCATCCAAAATGAAAATAAATAAGGAAACAGAAGCTTTAAATGACACAATAGACCAGATAGATTTAATTGATATATATAGGACATTCCATCCAAAAACAGCAGATTACACGTTCTTCTCAAGTGCGCACGGAACATTCTCCAGGATAGATCACATCTTGGGTCACAAATCAAGCCTCAGTAAATTTAAGAAAATTGAAATCATATCAAGCATCTTTTCTGACCACAACGCTATGAGATCAGAAATGAATTACAGGGAAAAAAACGTAAAAAAGACAAACACATGGAGGCTAAACAATACGTTACTAAATAACCAAGAGATCACTGAAGAAATCAAAGAGGAAATCAAAAAATACCTAGGGACAAATGACAATGAAAACACGACGACCCAAAACCTATGGGATGCAGCGAAAGCAGTTCTAAGAGGGAAGTTTATAGCTATACAAGCCTACCTAAAGAAACAAGAAAATTCTCAAATAAACAATCTAACCTTACACCTAAAGAAACTAGAGAAAGAAGAACAAACAAAACCCAAAGTTAGCAGAAGGAAAGAAATCATAAATATCAGAGCAGAAATAAATGAAATAGAAACAAAGAAAACAATAGCAAAGATCAATAAAACTAAAAGCTGGTTCTTTGAGAAGATAAACAAAATTGATAAGCCATTAGCCAGACTCATCAAGAAAAAGAGGGAGAGGACTCAAATCAATAAAATCAGAAATGAAAAAGGAGAAGTTACAACAGACACCGCAGAAATACAAAGCATCCTAAGAGACTACTACAAGCAACTTTATGCCAATAAAATGGACAACCTGGAAGAAATGGACAAATTCTTAGAAAGGTATAACCTTCCAAGACTGAACCAGGAAGAAACAGAAAATATAAACAGACCAATCACAAGTAATGAAATTGAAACTGTGATTAAAAACCTTCCAACAAACAAAAGTCCAGGACCAGATGGCTTCACAGGTAAATTCTATCAAACATTTAGAGAAGAGCTAACACCTATCCTTCTCAAACTCTTCCAAAAAATTGCAGAGGAAGGAACACTCCCAAACTCATTCTATGAGGCCACCATCACCCTGATACCAAAACCAGACAAAGACACTACAAAAAAAGAAAATTACAGACCAATATCACTGATGAATATAGATGCAAAAATCCTCAACAAAATACTAGCAAACAGAATCCAACAGCACATTAAAAGGATCATACACCACGATCAAGTGGGATTTATCCCAGGGATGCAAGGATTCTTCAATATATGCAAATCAATCAATGTGATACACCATATTAACAAATTGAAGAATAAAAACCATATGATCATCTCAATAGATGCAGAAAAAGCTTTCGACAAAATTCAACACCCATTTATGATAAAAACTCTCCAGAAAGTGGGCATAGAGGGAACCTACCTCAACATAATAAAGGCCATATACGACAAACCCACAGCAAACATCATTCTCAATGGTGAAAAACTGAAAGCATTTCCTCTAAGATCAGGAACGAGACAAGGATGTCCACTCTCACCACTGTTATTCAACATAGTTTTGGAAGCCCTAGCCATGGCAATCAGAGAAGAAAAAG
Organism: Eschrichtius robustus; assembly: GCF_028021215.1. Lineage (NCBI taxonomy): Eukaryota > Metazoa > Chordata > Mammalia > Artiodactyla > Eschrichtiidae > Eschrichtius > Eschrichtius robustus. The sequence goes on from NC_090825.1 coordinate 38,072,770, forward strand.
AAATATAAGGAATACAAATTGGAAAAGAAGAAGTGAGACTGTCACTGTTTGCAGATGACATGATACTATACATAGAGAATCCTAAAACTGCCACCAGAAAACTGCTAGAGCTAATTAATGAATATGGTAAAGTTGCAGGATACAAAATTAATGCACAGAGATCTCTTGCATTCCTATACACTAATGATGAAAAATCTGAAAGAGAAATTATGGAAACACTCCCATTTACCATTGCAACAAAAAGAATAAAATACCTAGGAATAAACCTACCTAGGGAGACAAAGACCTATATGCAGAAAACTATAAGACACTGATGAAAGAAATTAAAGATGATACCAACAGATGGAGAGATATACCATGTTCTTGGATTGGAAGAATCAACATTGTGAAAATGACTATACTACCCAAAGCAATCTACAGATTCAATGCAATCCCTATCAAATTACCAATGGCATTTTTTATGGAGCTAGAACAAATCATCTTAAAATTTGTATGGAGACACAAAAGACCCCGAATAGCCAAAGCAGTCTTGAGGGAAAAAAACGGAGCTGGAGGAATCAGACTCCCTGACTTCAGACTATACTACAAAGCTACAGTAATCAAGACAATATGGTACTGGCACAAAAACAGAAACATAGATCAATGGAACAAGATAGAAAGCCCAGAGATTAACCCACGCACCTATGGTCAACTAATCTATGACAAAGGAGGCAAAGATATACAATGGAGAAAAGACAGTCTCTTCAATAAGTGGTGCTGGGAAAACTGGACAGCTACATGTAAAAGAATGAAATTAGAACACTCCCTAACACCATACACAAAAATAAACTCAAAATGGATTCGAGACCTAAATGTAAGACTGGACACTATAAAACTCTTAGAGGAAAACATAGGAAGAACACTCTTTGACATAAATCACAGCAAGATCTTTTTTGATCCACCTCCTAGAGTAATGGAAATAAAAACAAAAGTAAACAAATGGGACCTAATGAAACTTCAAAGCTTTTGCACAGTAAAAGAAACCATAAACAAGATGAAAAGACAACCCTCAGAATGGGAGAAAATATTTGCAAACGAATCAACGGACAAAGGATTAATCTCCAAAATATATAAACAGGTCATTCAGCTCAATATTAAAGAAACAAACAACCCAATCCGAAAATGGGCAGAAGACCTAAATAGACATTTCTCCAAAGAAGACATACAGACGGCCACAAAGCATATGAAAAGCTGCTCAACATCACTAATTATTAGAGAAATGCAAATCAAAACTACAATGAGGTATCACCTCACACCAGTTAGAATGGGCATCATCAGAAAATCTACAAACAACAAATGCTGGAGAGGGTGTGGAGAAAAGGGAACCCTCTTGCACTGTTGGTGGGAATGTAAATTGATACAGCCACTATGGAGAATAGTATGGAGGTTCCTTAAAAAACTAAAAACAGAATTACCATATGATCCAGGAATCCCACTACTGGGCATATACCCAGAGAAAACCATAATTCAAAAAGACACATGCACCCCAATGTTCATTGCAGCACTATTTACAATAGCCAGGTCATGGAAGCCACCTAAATGCCCATTGACAGATGAATGGATAAAGAAGATGTGGTACATATATACAATGGAATATTACTCAGCCATAAAAAGGAACGAAATTGAGTCATTTGTTGAGATGTGGATGGATCTAGAGACTATCATACCGAGTGAAGTAAGTCAGAAAGAGAAAAACAAATATCGTATATTAACGCATGTATGTGGAACCTAGAAAAAGGGTACAGATGAGCCGGTTTGCAGGGCAGAAGTTGAGACACAGATGTAGAGAACAGACATATGGACACCAAGGGGGGAAAACTGCGGTGGGGTGGGGATGGTGGTGTGCTGAATTGGGCGATTGGGATTGACATGTATACACTGATGTGTATAACATTGATGACTAATAAGAACCTGCAGTATAAAAAAAGAAACAAACAAAACAACTAATTAAAAAAAAAAAGAAAAACAAATACTGTATGCTAACTCATATATATGGAATCAAAAAAAAAAAAAGGTTCTGATGAACCTAGGGGCTGGACAGGAATAAAGACACAGATGTAGAGAATGGAATTGAGGATACAGGGATGGGGAAAGGTAACCTGGGACGAAGCGAGAGAGTAGCATTGACATATATACAGTACCAAATGTAAAATAGATAGCTAGTGGGAAGCAGCTGCATAGCACAGGGAGATCAGCTCAGTGCTGTGTGACCACCTAGAGGGGTGGGATAGGGAGGATAGGAGGGAGACTCAAGAGCGAGGGAATATGGGGATATATGTGTACATATAGCTGATTCACTTTGTTATACAGCCCAAAATAACACAGCATTGTAAAGCAATTATACTCCAATAAAGATGTTAAAAAAAAAACCAAAAAAAAACTTAGAAAATTCAGAGCTAACAGACCTGCTTTAAAATAATTACTTAAGGAAGCACTTAAGGCAGAGGGAAATAATACCAGAAAGGAATTTTTAAATATTAGGAATAAAAGAAAAGCAACATAGTTAATATCTGGGTTAATATATTAAACTATTATTTTCCCTCTTGAATTCTTTAATATATATTTGATGGTTGAAAGAAAAAACTACATTTCTGATAACTATAAAAATTTAAGTATGTATTTTTAAACCCTAGAGCAACCAATTAAAAAATCCATTCAAAGCAATATAAATACAATACATAAAATAAAACAGTTTTTAAAATGTTCAAATAAAAGCAAGGGGAGATAGAGAAACTAAAAATGAAAGAAACTATCAGAAAACAAATAATAAAATGGAAGCCCTAATTACAAATGTATAAATAGTAACATTAAATATAAATGTTCTAAACACTACATAAAGGACACTGATTGTCAATAAGGATTTGAAATAAAATGACTCAATTCTATGCTCTGTGCAAGTATCTCACTTCAAATATAATGTTATAGGTGAATTAAAAGTAATAGGATGGAAAAATATATACCAGGCAAAAATTAATCAAAACAAAGATGGAGTGATTATATTAATATCAAACAAAGTAGACTTCAAAGCAAAGAAAAGCATTTGGAATAAAGAGGGACATTACATGATGACAAAAGAATCAATTCAGCAAGAAAACTTAACAGTCCTAAATGTGTATTCATCTCACCATAAACCTTCAATTACATGAAAAGCTAGCAAAAGTAAAATGAGAAATTAGAAGGATTTACCTGGTGGCACAGTGGTTAAGAATCTGCCTGCCAATGCAGGGGACACAGGTTCGAGCCCTGGTCCAGGAGGATCCCACATGCCATGAAGCAATGAAGCCCGTGTGCCACAACTACTGAGCCTGTGCTCTAGAGCCCGCAACCCACAACTACTGAACCCGTGTGCCACAACTACTGAAGCCCACGTGCCTAGAGCCTATGTTCCACAACAAGAGAAGCCACTGCAATGAGAAGCCCGCGCACCACATCGAATAGTAGCCCTCACTCGCCACAACTAGAGAAAGCCCACGCACAGCAACAGAGACCCAATGCAACCAAAAATAAAAATAAATAAATAAATAAATTTATTTATTTAAAAAAATGAGAAATTAGACAAACTCACTGATAGAGTTGAAGACTTCAATGGTAGTTTCTTATTGATCAATAGAACTAGCAAACAGAAAATCAGCAAGATTATAGTACTGAATAACATCATCAACCCATAGGATGTAAGTTGAAATCTACAAAACATTCCTTCAATATAGGCATAATACCCATTCTTTTCAAATGCACATGGAACAATTGCTAAAATATAACATATCCTGAACCATAAAGCAAATCTTAACAGATTTAAAGGAAATGAAATCATGCAAAGTGTGTTCTCTGTCCATTATGGAATTAAACTAAAATCAATAATTTAAAGATACAATGTTAAAATATCCAACATTTGACAACTAAACAACCCATTTTTAAATAATTCATGGTTCCAAGAGTAAGCTTCAAGGAAAATTTGGAAATAATTTGAACTAAATGGAAATGAATCTACATATTATCAAAACTTATCAGATGCAGGTAAGGGAGTACTTAAAGGGAAACTTATAGTATTAAATGTTTATAATAGAATAGAAAAACATCAATAACCTAAGCTTCCAAGACAAAGAAGAGCTGTATAAAGCCAAAGAAAGTAGAAGAAAGTAAGACATAAAATTAAAAGCTCTCCAGAGATGAAAGGCTCTTAGGCAAGTATGGATGCATCTACTCAAACCATCCATGAACTCACCATTCCAAATAATTTAATTGGCTGTATAATCAGGTGCCAAGGCACCAACATTAATGAGATCCACCAGATGTCTGGGGCCCAGATCAAAATTGCCAATCCAGTGGAAAGCTCTTCTGGTAGGCAGGTTACTATCACTGGTTCTGTTGACAGTATTAGTCTAGCCCAGTATCTAATCAATGCCAGGCTTTCCTCTGAGAAGAGCATGGGTGCAGCTAGAACAGTCTAGGTTCACTCATAAGCCCTTTCTGCTGTTCTCCCATGATCCAATTGTGTAATTTCTGGTCAGTGATTCTAAGTTTTAAATAATTTCCAAGTGTTCAGTTTCTACACAACTTTATCACCTGCTAATTTAAAAATCACATTCTCTGTTCAGCTGTTATTGCTGGGATCCATATTTAGTTTTATAATCTTTTCCCTATTTTTAGCTTTGTTTTTGGTTTTTGGCTCATGAATTTTATTTCTGTTTGTGGATAAGGAATGTAAGAGTGGAATATTAATAAATGTCAGTATAGTTCTGTAATGTCAAGAATTTAAAAATTAAAAATGGATTGGTTAAAAAATGCTTCATATTTGAAAAAGCTGGGAACTACTATCTTAAAAAAATAGAAGAGAAAATAGAAATAGAAATAGAAATTAATGAAATAGAAAACAAAAACAATAGAGGAAATCAATGAACCTAAAAACTGATCAATAAAATTGATAAAGTTCTAGCAAGACTCACAAAAAAAAAGACAGAAGACAAAAATTCCCAATGTGGAGAAAAAGAGAAAGGATATCACTACAGAGTATGTAGACATTAAAATGGCAATTATGGGACATTATAAATAACTCTATGCACATAAATTCAACAACTTAGATAAAATGGACCAATTCTTTGAAAACAGTAAACTACCAAAACTAATCTACAAGTAAATAAATAATCTGAACCGTTTTATAACTACTAAAAAAATTGAATCAACAGTTTAAAATCTTCTTTAAAAGAAATTTGCAGGTCTGAATTGTTTTACTGGTGATTTCTACCAAACAGTTAAGGAAGAAATAACATTAATCCTGTTAAATATCTTCCTGAAAACATAAGAGTAGAGAACACTTCCCAACTTATTTTATGAAGCCCAGCATTAATCTGACACTACAACTGGGCAAAGATAGGATAAGAAGAGACAACTACCTACCAGTATTCCTCATGAGTAAAGAAGAGAAAAAATCCTCAGCAAAAGATTCACAAATTAAATCTAGCAATATATTAAAAGAATAGTAAACCACAACTAAGTGGAGAATTATATTTAGAATGCAAAGCCTGGTTCAATATCTGAAAATCAATCAGTATAATCCACCACATTAATAGTAGAGAAAAAATTATATCACTTCAGGCAGAAAAAGCATTCAACAAAATTCAAAGTTTATTCATGATAAAAACTCTCAGCTAACTCCGAATAGAAAGGAATTTCTTCAGTCTTATTTTTAAAAGTATTCACAAAAAAACCTACAGCAAGTATCTTACTTAAAGGTGAAAAACTGAATGATTTTCCCCTAACATTGGGAAGAAGACAAGGATGTCGGTTCTCACCACTCCTATTCAACATCTTTCTTGAAGTCCTAACCAGTGCAATAAGACAAGATATAGAAATTAAAGGTATACAGATTGGAAGGGAAGAAATAAGATTCTTCCTACTCATTGATAACATGATTGTCTATGTAAAAAAATCATAAGAAATTTATTTTTAAAACTCCTAGAACTAATTAGTAAGTAAAGTAACATCACATGATATAAGGAAAACACACATCAGTCGTATTTCTATATATCAGCAATTAGAAATTGGAACAATTATAAACCAAAATTAAGAAACAGTATTATGTACAATATCTTCAAAAGTATTAAATTATTAAGTATGAAGCTAATAAAACATCTGAATGCTGAAAACTGAAAAACACTGATGAAAAATTAAAGATGGCCTAAATAAATGAAGAGAGATATACAGTGACTATTACATATTAAAATGATTTAAAATTTTAAATTTCTGACAATGTCGAGCACTAGTTTGGATGTGGAACAACTGAAACTCTCATGCATTGCCGTGAGAATGCAAAGTGAAACAGCCATTCTGGAAAACAGTTTGACAGTTTCTTACAAAGTAAAATATGTATACATTTACCATACAACCTAGCACTTCCACTCCTAAGTATTTACCCTAGAGTAATGAAAGCATACATTTACATAAAAACATTTTCACAAATGTTTTCAACAGCTCTACTTATAATCCTCCAAAACTGGGAACAACCCAGTGTCCTTTAATAGGTAAATGATTAAACAAACTGTGGTACATCTATGCAATGAACTCAGCAGTAAAAAAGAACAAACTCAATACATACAACGTTTTGAATGAATCTCAAAAACATTATGGTGAGTAAATTAAGCCAGTCTGAAAAGGTTGTGTACTTTACAGTTCCATTTTTATGATATTCTCAAAAAGACATCTATAGTGACAGAGAACAAATTATTGGGTGCCAAAGTTTAGAAGTAGGGGCAGGGTATTACTACAAAGGGATAGCAGGAGAGAGATTTTGGGAGTCACAGATCTATTCTGTATCCTGGATGTGGAAGTGTTTACACAAATTTATATAATTCACAGAGCTGTATCTCCCAAAAGTTAATTTTACTGCATGTTAATTTTAAAAATTAAATAAAATTAAAATATAGTCGGATCAACAGAAGCTACTTGTATTAGTTAGGGATACTCTCAGCCTCAAAAAATAGGAAGGTAAACTAATATTGACTTAACCAGAAAAGGTTTATTTTTCATATCTAAGAAGTCCCAAAATAAGCAGTGTCTTATGTGATTAGCTGCTTGAGAATGCTGTCAAGACACAGGCACTTTCTATTTGCAGATCATTATCCTTAGCCTGTTGACTTCTTATCCTCCTGCTAATGTTGCCTCTCGACCAAAATACAGCCACTCGAGCTTCAGGCATTAAGATTTTGCTTAAGGCTGGAAGAGGGGGTTGAGAAGAAAGTCATATCTGCCCTTGCTATCAAGAAATCAAAGCCTTTCCAGAGACTCCCCACTTTAGCAGACATCTCTTTACATTTCATTGGCCAGAACTGAATCACTCACCTACCACTGTACCCTGATTGTGTATCCAATCACTGGTGAAGAATTTAGGGATTACCTTAATTCAACAAATCATGATTAATCTCCAAGAGTTGGAGTAGAGGCCTACTGCCCTAAAAGTAAGCAAAACGTACAAGAAACTATCTGCTTCTGCTAACTTAGAGTATAAACTAAAAATTTCTCATTTGTCATTTCCACATGATATATGGAAATTTTTAAAGACTACTTTACTTTTAAAGTACATTTCTTTTCTCTAATTAAAACAATCATTTCAGATCTTCATCACAGTGTTCTAACATATCCAGCCTATATGATAAAAAAATGCATTTTGGATAAGGTTAAATTTATTTCCCATCAAAGACTTTAAAAACAACATTAAAAAAGTGTGCATGAATATATATGCAGAGCAACTACTGCTTTGAACAAAGTTGATACAAATATCTGACAGAAATGTTTAACAGCCAAAATGTTTTCACTGTATGTGCAAATCTTTTTTAAAATTTTCTTTCATGTAGTTTTCAACCACCTTAAGAAAGAGTATTTTCTTTAAAAATGCCTGAGTGCCAATATCATTTGTTTAAAGACTGCATGATAACAGGGCATTGTCAAGTAAAGGGCATCTGAGAAAAGCAATAAAGAGGTGAGAACACAGTCTCACAAAATTCACATTTCCTTTTTATTTTAAAAGTCTGCATTTCTTTTTTCGTGCAGCCCTTGCTCTCATTTTCATCTTTCATGCTCTGTGCAAAATTTCCAACCAGAAAAGAAACATTTGGTACTTTGGGTTGTTTGTCCTTTTATAGCCTTGCTGATCTTTGCATCTGGCAGCTCCTTACATTTTGTGGTTTCCCATGGAGTATGCAAAACTCAAAGAAAGGTGTATTTTAGTCTAAGACGGTGTCAAGAACAATATCAAGTATTCATGTAAGTGCCTGCCAGTGCATCAGCATTTAAAAAGCTCAGATGGAAATCCAAATGGAATTCAAACTCTTTCTTTGGATCTTTTATAAGTCATCTTGCTAACCTAATACATTAAAAAAAAAAAAAACAACTAAGCTCTACTGAGCCGTGTACAGATAAATGAAATATAAACTGCTAAACTACATGCTGTTTCAGCTGTAAAAGACAGGTACAGTGTCTAGTTACTTTCCCCTTAGGGAAATATAGGAAGCTGTTCTGAGCAATTTCTATTTTCTCCTAGTCCTCTTCAGAAGATGACAAGTTTCTTTAAGGATGGCAACCTATTAAAAGTAAGATGGATGTGACTGTGAAATTTCACTCATCATCTAGAAGAAGCCAAAAAATTAAAATCTCATTCTTCCTGCTCCCAGCCCAATTTCTGGCATTTGGTTGAGGCATTCTATAAGGAGAGAATGCGGATGATTCTCTGCATGCATACACCCGAAGAAAGATAATTGTACTGACAAACATGTTCAATGAATAGATTTATCCAGGTAATGTCATTGCAGGAATTTAACCCAATACCATAGGTTAGGTTTTGTTCACAAAATATATTTTGTAAAGTTATAAAATTACTTGTCTGTTTCTGTGATTTATAAGTCCAATAGTTTAATGTGTAATTCACTATATTTTAAGATAAATTGTAAAATTCCCAGCACTTCCTTTCAGTCTTAGAAGATTAATTTAAATTCAGCTTCATCAAAAAAATAGCATCTATCAGATATAAACTTCCATAAATTGATTACTTTTCATTCTTACCTACATCTGTTTTCTCTAAACTTTACCTTTAAGGCTTCTGCCTCAAAGGAGAGGGGGGTGTATATTAATTTGCAAGACAAAGAATCCCTCTTACAATACTCAGCCTTCGCTGGGATTTTATTCAATGTTTTATATAACCTCTCTGGTAAACCTCTGCTCCTAACTCCCACTACTCAAATGTTGCCCTTTCAAAACATAATATTAATTTGACATTATTACTGCCTTCCCTTTACTTCTTTTACTCCCAAATTCCTGAAATGAATGGTGAACATTCTGTGATTCAGCCTAAGAGAAAATACTTTTCTCTCTGTATTATTCATCATACACAATGTTATCTACTGTTAAGCGTGTGCACCTGAACGTGCACACACATACAAACTCACACACACACCTCACTCATGTCACTATTCAATACAGGTCAGCTCTACATATAATAGTCATTTGGAGACCGAGGCTTCTTCCATCTTGTGAAACAATCATGGTGGAGAAAGAGAGATTAATATTGTGTTTTTACAATGACTATCCTCACTTTATATGTCAGTAATGCAATGTTAAGTATGGAGAGATAGGAACCTAGTTCAGGAGGCTGTAGGATAAAGGGAAGAGGCACAAGAGACCTACTAGTTGGCATAACTAGATATAAGGTCCACCTCCTTTGGAAAGCATATCCAAAGCCCCAAATCTACCAGTCCCTGAGTTCAAACCCAGGTTCCACTATTTACCAGGTGTATGACCTTGAGCAAATTAGTCATCATATCTTCAATTCAATGTCTTTATCTGTAATGTCAGTGTAGTAATAGCACCTACCTCAAAGGATCACCCTATTAATTAAATGGATTACTATCCATGGGGTACTTAAAAACACACAGATCACATAGTAAGCCATCTCTAAACGTTAGACTTTATTGTTTATTTTTCCATATTTTCCCCTAGATTATAAATTCCTTAAGTACTGGCACTATGAAACCTTTAACAGTGCCTGAAAAACAGCACTTGCTTAATAAATGCATGTCAAATGTATAACATATATATATATATCCAAAATCTCATGTAATATACACATATACAATATACATATATGTGATATACATATATATAAACTCATGTAATGCTTGCCTGAGTTCCATAAGATAAATATTTTTACCTCCATTTTAACAGATGGGGGAAAGGAGGTTAAAAGAAATTGTATAATCTGCTCAAAGTCATACAACTAATCAGAATTCAAATCCAGGTCTGTCTTTCTGTAATGTCCCTTTCCCACTACTGCACACCATCTAGAAGTAGGTAAGTCAATTTACCTACCATACCACCATAACAGCATTTATCACATACTAAAATCAATTTTTTGTGTGAATCTTCTCCACTTCTGTGAATTATTCAATTGGAAGGCAACATGCTGTATTTAATTAGTGGCCAGTGTTAGCAACATGGATCAAAATGGGAGCAGAGAACAAAGTTAATTAGAAGGGACAGCCAATTAATTTTTAAACATTTAAATGTTGTTTAAATCTGTGGTGAGAGAAGACTCACAGACAACTCCAAGGTTTGTAGCTTAGCCATTAACTAAGATTTAGAGCCTTAGAAAAAGAGAAAGTTGAGGAAGAAAGAAGTCTCAGCAGTGTTGTCAAGTAAGCAATAGGACAAATAGACTCAGTGCTCAGAAGGAGAGGTCTGCCCTAGATACAGATTTAGGATTCATCATCATATAGGTAGAGTAAAAAACACAGGAAAGAATGAGTTCACCCAGAGATTTAAATGAGACTTCTTTATAGTATATGAAAATTCAGGTAGCATGCAAGCCTACTGAACTCTTAGTAATCTAACATCTCTTACTCTTTCCAATGTATCACATAGTTCTAATGTATTCCTGAATATAATTATTTAAAGATCCTTCCACCTGTTCTCCAACTCATCATTTCTTCAGTTGGATAATGATATTAAGAAGTATTAACCTACTTAAACAAGGAGGCCATTAGACTGAGGTGGCTCTAATGCATTAGCAGTCTCTGTAAGGAAACCAAGGTCTAAGCCAGAGTCAATTCCAGTAAACACATTTGTATCTGAGAAAAAGAAATTTATGAACAACCAATCACAAACAGGAAACTGAGCTTTCCCAAATAAGGCAACAACTTAAGCTACAGCCAATCAAACAATTTTCTTGCTTCACTACCACATGTGCTCTATAAAAGCCTTTCCTCTGGGTCCTGTCAGCAAAAAGCTCCTAACCACTTTTGGTTTGGTGCTGCTCAATTCAAATTGACATTTGCTCAAATTCTTGAAAATTCCAACATGCTTCAGTTTCTCTTCTAACAAAAGGAAAAATGTACAGCACAAATGCAATACACTACGTCACATTTTAAAAACTGACTTTGATTACTGTCATCAAAGATGAAAGATTTGAATTTGGAGAAGTTTCTAGCAACTTCTAAATGAAGAATGAATGGGAGCCAATAAAGTATCAGTTAATAGAATAAACCAAGTTTACAATGTTAAGACACCAAGGCTATTTGGACACTAACAACCACCTATCTTAAGTGGAAATCATTCTGTTTGTCCAGGATCTATCCTTTCTTCTGGTAAAAATACCTCAGTTTTTCTTTAAGGAAATAACTTTTTCCCACTGAGTACAGCCTTGTTAAGACTGTAAATCAAGGGGTTCAATTCTCCTCTGACCAATGGGTGGGAGGATGACCCCAGTTTGGTCAATAACATTTGGGTATCTCTCTACCCAAAACGGAAACTTGCTCAGAAAATACAACTATTACACAGTACACATACCGAACTCATTCTAAGAATTAAATACCGGCTTCTACTTCCCAGAATACTGTTCTATTTTGACCATATACTCTACTTTTCTATGTGCTAGAATATTCTTTACCAATCACAGGACATATAAGTCACAAAGTACAGTATTTGCCCTCCATTGACATTACTAAAGAGGAAATTTTTTTACTTCATTTGTATGACAAATATCTAAACAAAAATACTGAAATAAAAAAAAATAAACAAATAATAGCCTACAAATAATGGCTGTTTAAAAATAATATTTAAAATATTAGGTGGTGTTGTGTAGGATCATAAATAGGGGAGGATTTCCAAAACACATAGCTAGCTCACAACCCGTATCTCTCTACCTGCTATTTTGGTAGAAGTGATATAATGATCATTAGAAACAATTTAAGTATACTTTCTTTTAATTCACCTGTAGCTGGTCTCCTAGGACAAATTCTAGACATCTTGCAGCTTGGACCTCCTTGCCGAGAGGATCAAATGCCCTAAGGAATGAAACTGCGGTTAGTGTTGCTGCGGTTTTGGACGGCAGACTTGGGATTGGGGCCCCAGGGTTCCACACCATAATCCCGAGTCACTGCTGTGGGCCTTTAGTCCCCTAGAAAGCTCTAGATTTACAGCATTTGCATGCACAGTTTACTTCCCCTTCTGGCCTCAGGTGTTTCCGCCACTCCACAGCCTTTGGACCAGAGCCTGCCCCCTGCCTCCCCCGCTCCAAAAGAGTCCCAGCATTTTGGCGGACGGGGCATCAAGGAGAATTGGGATTTGCTTGATAGGTGTAATGAGCTAGACTTCCTAAGGAAGAGTGTGAGACGAGGCCTCAGGCACCTGGGGCGCCTAGGCATCTGTCATCCCACGACTCCCAGGCAGACCCCGTAGTCTCGCGAGATCCCAAGAGATCGCGCTTCCTCTAGGAAGAGCGGTTGGCCGCCGGGCGTGGGGGTTGGTTCTGCCTCTCTCGGAGCTTCCTCTGATGCTCAGCGAATCTGCAACTGGGCTCGTCCTCTCCCTGCTCCTCCAAGGGACCTGCACTTACTCCCCCAACACGCCCAAGCCACATTAGCACACCCTGCTGGCTCCTGCTATGGGTTCCTGTTTGCCTTCTCGGGGAGGCCCAACACTCCACCCGCCCACCGCCACTAGGCCTCGGCTCCACCCTCGCGCATTAAAGGTGTTTTAAAAAAAAAGAACTTCTCCTGATGAAACGGCTTGGGTGAAGGAGCCAGCTCTCCATAGCAGGGTGCTGGCAAGGGGCTGGGTCAGAAGGAGAGCAATGTCTTGAGGCTGTTCTTCAGCGTCAAGGCTTGAGGAGCAGTCAGTCTCCTGGGACAAATTCTAGACACCTCACAGCTGCCAGGAGGAACGACTGACCTCGAAGATAATGGAACCGTGAGTTCAGCTTGCTGCGGCCTTGGACCTTGCCAGACAGACCTGCTCTCCAGGAGCCTGTGCCGGTATCCTGTGGCTTCGGCCCGGCGCCCTGGACTTCTGGAAAACGACAGACTCCGGTAGGTACATATGCAGTTCCCTCCCTAAACCGCGCCTCAGTGGTTCCCGCTCTTGTACCTCTGGTGGGACATAGTCCCATCTCTCACTCTTTGCCAGCCCCGAGGACAAATTACAGTCACAAGGTGACTCAGCCCATCGGGTCGGGGTAAGTTTCCGCGAGGATGCGTGTTTGCTTGCTAGGTGGCCTGAGCCTGACTTCAGACTTGACAAGCCTGGGTAAAGTCACACAAGCGCCTGGTCCAGCAGGTGTTCCTTGGTGCTGTCGGTACTTAGCTTCTTGCTTTGAGATGCCAGGTGAGAGATCTTCTCGTTGATAAGGTTGTGGTGAAATCGATTTGACCTGGTCTCGCGAGATTGACCAGGTGCGAGTAAGGGCGGGAAGGCGCGGAAACCTGTTTGAAGTTGACACAGGCGGCCCGAATGAATAAGTGAACATCTAACGTACTGAGGTTACTATTCGCGTGGAATGGGAGGGGAAGGGGGGAAGGTTCCCAAGATTTATAGCCAAAACAATAATTATTATTATTAAAAATATTTGTTTATACATGTAAATTAGGTAATCTTAGAAAGAAAACATACTCATGAATCATACCGCTGTATAAAAAGTAGACACACATGTAAACAATTATAATTTCATCACTATTATTCATCAGCATTTTAATTATTACTTTTTTTATTATTACTATTATTTTTGAGGTTTCATAGTTGTAGCAGCAGTAACAAAACACCTCTCTAAAGTTTCTCTATACAAAAAAAAAAAAATTCCCTGGTTTATCTATTTAGATTTAATTTAATAATCTAGTTAGCCATTTTAGATTAATTATAGCTTGGATAACATAACCAATACTGCAGGATGAGATATTTGAGCTTAGTTGAAGATCTGAGGAAGGTAGTTAAGAAAAATAGCCTAACAGTAGAGAGAGGGGTGTCTAGACATACCAGATCATCAATCTTCACTGTCAGTCCCCAGGCACAAGTCTGTTGTCTCTCACTCTGAGTAGGACAGTCACCAGTTGTTAACAAATGTGGAAAACTGAGATAGGAAAATTGTGACTCTTCCTGATTTTCTGTAATCAGCAAACAAATTCCAAGAGTAGAAGACGATCAAATGGAAATTTAACCAATCCTCACACAACGTACTAAATGAGGATTGTTCCATGAAGTAATCTTATAATGCAAGGCTGGCTTTTATAAAATGTCTAAAATTAGCTTTAGACAGAATAATTTTTCTTAAATCTCTCTTATTCCTTTGTCTTTTTTATTCCCTCTTCTTGCCTTGTTTTTCCCTTTGTGCCCAATATGTATATTATCATCTCCTTATTAGTAGGCAGATTCATTTCTCAGGGGGAAATAAAATAATTTCTAATATTTTATAAGCCTTCTTCCCATTTCTTCTAGCTTTTTAGTTCTAAATGATACTGAAGATTATATATAATGCTTAGAATTTCTTTACTTTTTAAAAATATATAGAACAGTACCTAGAAGAAGATAACAATTACTCACCACCCAGATTTACCCATTCTTAATATCTTATCCTTTTGGATCATAGTTTTTTTTTAATTCCCTTTCTTATTTCTCAGCCTTATATTATTATATATCTCAGGCTTTATTTTCTGTTATATATCCATTTTTAGCATGTTCTTCAGTATGAGTTCTGTGTTTGAGTCCCGTATTTTTGGCTTGTCTTTGTTAGAATTCATGGCCTCTATTTTGATGTTTGTTTGTTTTTAATCCTGAGATTTGGTTATATGTCCTATACTAAGGATTCTACCTCACTTGAGTTGCCAGATCTAGCAAAGAAAAATGCAAGATGCACAGTTAAATTTAAACTTCAGATAAACAATGTATTTTTTTAGTATAAGTATGTTCCATGCAATACTTGGGTACGCTTGTTCTAAATAATATTCATTGTTTATCTGAAATTCAAGTTTAACTACACATCCCATAGTACATAAAAATATAAGACACTCAGTTAAATTTTAATTTAAGATAAACAATGAAGAAATGTTTATTATAAGTATTTTATCTGACAGCTCTATACTCTACCGAGTTTAGAATGGGGGTAGAGTGCAGGGGTAGGCCAATCCTATGGGAGAAATACCATTGGACTTTGGATCATTTCCCCAATTCAGAATGTAGCACTGGAACTTCAATTCCAAAGGCTTATTATTTCCTTCATTTCTACTGGTATGGGTCTCCACTATGCTTCTTCAGAAGGTGTGGGCTGGGGAGTGGGTGAGGATCAACATTCTGTTTTCCTCCAAGTTGGGGTTATTAATGGAAATTCTCCCCTCACTGAGAGGGGTTCTGGGCTTGGGGTTGGTGTGAGGAACCATACCAAGCTGTGCTTTTGTATTCTGCTCAGAAATGTGTTTCATTCTTTCCTGAGAGTTTGGGTTTTTGCTTGTTTGCTGTGGTTTTTAAATTAAAGTGTACTATTTACCCTATGTGGATTGTGTTGGTAAATTTATTGTTAGTTCCTTTTTTTCTCCTTTCCATTTTTTGTCATGTTTTCAAGGTTTGACAGGGAGAGTAAAGTCCATGAAGAAGTTATAAGCATCCCACTTAGCTTAGAAATACTGTCTTTAGAATTTTTATTAAATCTACACACTTCATAAATAAAATTATTTCAGGTAAAATCTTGTAGTAACAAACAAGATCATTCAATGTTTTGGGTGGTAGTATAGAGTGCCCAACTCTTGGGCCTTTGAGTTAAATTGCCTGGGTTCAAAGCTCAGTTCTACTTTTCACTCTGGGGACTTGGGCAAGGCTCGACTTCATAAAGCCTCACTTTCCTGCCTGTCAGTGGGGCATAATAGCACTGCCTTCCTTACAGATGTTTTCTGAGAATGAAATAAATACGGCATGTTATTTAACAGTGTCTGGCACGTAGAAAATGCTCAGTAAACACTGATGATTCATTATTTCAACTATTAAAGAATATCTTTTTATTCTTAGAATCACAAAACATTAGAAATGGAAGAAACCTTCACGCTTAGAAAATGTTAAATGCATGTGGTAATTTATTCTTTCTAGGTGCAATAAATAGTGAATAAGATACTGTTGTCCAAATGTCATATTTCTCAGCATTATTGCTTTCCTGGGAAGAGGGGTTATTAAGAAAGTTGAGGTTTATCTATAGTAAGAAGAGCAATACTGTATTTAAAATGATTTTTCTAAATAGCATGATAAATTCAGGTGCTGGGAACCTTCTATATCTCAGACTGGGGTTTTTTGTTTTTTTTTTTTTTTTTTTTTTTTTTTTTTACTGTTGGTGCTGTTGTGGAAAGGGGTCTTGGAAGGAGGTAAAGACAAGTCAGTACAGACAAGTAGAGTCTAATAACTTGTGGCTTAAAATCAGGAGCAAATAAACAGATGTTTTTAGCAGTTGAGCTCACTCTGATGCCTCCCTCAGTGACAAGGGATGTCCCTGTATAGTGTGACGCTGTCTGTGGCTGGTTTTCTCCCCAGAAGGCTGTATGCGTAAGCTGCAATTCATGTCCTTCAACAATTTCAGGGCCCAGGAGAACACTTGCTTTGTTAGACTTCATGCACAGACTTGATTCAGCAGCTTGACAAGCATGGTTATTTCTCTTGTCTGAGCTCAGTTTTTATTTTAAAGTATTTCTACATTTTGATTTAAGTGGTAAAAAAAGAAAAAAAAGTTATATTTGGGAAATCCAAACTGTTGCTGCTAAAACTTCTTTATTAAATACGTAGGATCCAGACAGTCACATTCGATATAGAGACATTCGATATACTGATGAAGCTAAAGTTACAAGTTCAATTCCCTCATTAACCAACTCCTCATCCAGAAGTTGTATGTAGTCATTCATTCAACCATTTATTAAGTGCTTTGTACTGGCCGGGCCTGAGCCACAGTCTAAGGAGAAATCAGTGCTTAGTTAGGGCAAGTCTTTCCAATCTAAGAACATGTTCTGTTGACTGAACCCCTTATTCCATCTGGCCAAGCTATAAATGTAAGAAAAGTCAAAGGAATGGAAGAAATAGTGGAGAAAGGAATAAAAATGTATTACCATTTCTGGAAACTAACCTATGGAGGAATCATTTTTGTATATAAATGAAAGCTGTCTCAACAGAAACTGCTTTCATAAGTCAATATCCAACCCACAACAATAGAGAATAATGTTGATATGAAGCATGGTGGTTCCATTATAGAATGTTTGGGAATACAAAAAAGGAGAAAAGGTAAAATTAGGCTCAAGATCACAGACCTTGGGGAAACGGACTTAAGTAGTTGACAACTTGTTCTTGTGACAAAGAAGCCTCCTTAACATTTCAGAAGTAGGCTCTTGTGTAGAGTTAAAGAAGATAGGGGCAGGATTGGACAACTACAGATACATGCAAATGAAGAGCAGATTCTTTTAATTCACACTGTAATGTCAAATCATTTATTTTAGAGTCCCAAAACTGAATAATTGGGGACGTCCCTTGTGGTGCAATGGTTAAGAATCTGGCTGCCAATGCAGGGGACACAGGTTCGAGCCCTGGTCTGGGAAGATCCCACATGCTGCGGAGCAACTAAGACCATGCGCCACAACTACTGAGCCTGCGCTCTAGAGCCCACGAGGCACAACTACTGAGCCTGCGCGCCACAACTACTGAAGCCCACGTGCCACAAGTACTGAAGCCTGTGTGCCTAGAGCCCATGCTATGCAATAAGAGAGAAGCCACCACAATGAGAAGCCCGCGCTCTGCAACAAAGAGTAGCGCCTGCTCGCCACAACTAGAGAAAGCCCACACACAGCAACGAAGACCCAATGCCGCCAAAACAAAAAACGAAAAGAAACTGAATTATTATCTATCCAGTTAGGAGCTGCCTCTGGATCTTATAGAAAAGAGATCTCCGTCAATTGTTTGGTTGATCATACTGTGAATTCAGTAGAGATTTTTAAAAATATGGGATTATTTTAAAAGTTTTAAGGGACACTTAGAGTAACAGAAATCACTTTTATTTTACGGAGTTCAAGACCATTCAGACATCCTTTGATGATGTGTAATGCAAAGATATTTGATGTTTATTCAGTAATTGAAGAAAACCTTGTGAAAGTGGGAATTAAGTGTAATCAATAAGATAGCCTTCCTGGAGAAGGAGCAGATTTTTTTTATGTTTTGAGACTATTGCCTGCTTGGTAAGTTCTTTCTCAAAAAAATAAATGTTATTTCTTCTTTACCATCCCACAAGCTCTACCCCTACAAAAAAAGGGGGGTAAAAAAGGAAAAGGAAGGAAGGGAAAGAAAAGGAAACAGAAAGAAAGGAAAGAAGGAAGAAAATAAAAACCAATTCTGTGTAAAAAACACAACTTTGTGTGCATAAAGAACAACTAATAAATACAGTCAAGTAGTCTAGCCTTCATAGAAAGACTTAAGAGTCCAGGCATGTGTTATCTGAAGAAAGGAAGAATGAGCTATATCAAAATCTTCATTGAATCTGTCCTCCCTGGCTAACAATAGATAGTCCTGGTCCGTTGTCTCACCCACTTATCTCACAGGTGATTCTATTCTTAAGCTTTTTTCATGTGGGCTGTAGACCTTAAGGGTCCATTTGTTCTGTCTGTTTTCATGAGAAGCTTGAAACATTGGCTTACCAAGTCTGGGCAATCTTCATGTAATGAGTATTTCCTTTCCTTTCTCTTCTTTTTTTTCTTCCTTCCTTCACTTCTGGCTGCCTTCCAACTCCTAGTACAATATGTATTTGGTTTTATTTCTTTTGTTTTACTTTTTACTACTAAGTACTATTAAGACTTTCTTTTCATGTAGAACTATTTGTCATCAGAAGCATTTGGACATAATATATTGTAACCAAAAAAACCATAAAGTATAATTGCTATTATAAATTTAGGTAAATTTTAAATACTTGAAATGATTATTGTCATTCAAAATCCTTTTTGAGTTGACTTCAAATTTCAAGTCTGTGATCAAAATTTCAGAAAGGAAAATTTAATCTTTACAAAAAGCAATAAAGCTTAC
Organism: Eschrichtius robustus; assembly: GCF_028021215.1. Taxonomy (NCBI): domain Eukaryota; kingdom Metazoa; phylum Chordata; class Mammalia; order Artiodactyla; family Eschrichtiidae; genus Eschrichtius; species Eschrichtius robustus. The sequence continues at coordinate 38,092,150 of NC_090825.1, forward strand.
CAAAAACTCCAGCAATTTGAAAGAGAATAGAAAATGCATTCAAGTGTACGTATAATATTTAATGTAATTTTTACATAAAGGTTACATGATTACGTGCATGCACAGGAGACTAAAAATAATATCTCTAGACAGCTGATGGCTACTTGAATAGCCTAGAAGTTTATAGGGTTCAGAACTGAATATATTTAATTTGAAGCCTTTCTATATGATTTCACAATTAAGATACTTTTTAAATTACCTTTTTGATAAGTGGCCAGCTCTTTTCATAAATTTATTTTTCAGGTAAAAAATTCTAAGAGCCTTTGAGTCATTGATGGCAGCAATTGCAACACTTTCTGTTAGAATTTTTTTTTTATATAAATTTATTTATTTGTTTATTCTTTTTTGGCTGCATTGGGTCTTCATTGCTGCGTGCAGGCTTTTCTCTAGTTGTGTCGAGCAGGGGCTACTCTTCATTGCGGTGCGCGTGGGCTTCTCACTGCAGTGGCTTCTCTTGTTGCAGAGCATGGGCTCTAGGCACGTGGGCTTCAGCAGTTGTGGCACGTGGGCTCAGTAGTTGTGGCTCGCGGGCTCTAGAGCGCTGGCTCATTAGTTGTGGCGCACGGGCTTAGTTGCTCCGCAGCATGTGGAATCTTCCCCGACCAGGGCTCAAGCCCATGTCCCCTGTATTGGCAGGCGGATTCTTAACCACTGCGCCACCAGGGAAGTCCTGTCAGAATTTTTATTTTAGGGAATATGTAAATTATCTTCTAATGGACAAACATTTCTGGAAGGTATGAAGAATAGTTAGTACTTTTACCCATGGTTTCTCCTATAAAAAATAATCTGCCTTGTTAATTCCAAAATCAGCATTCTTCGTACATAGGGAAATATATTCCATAATGCTATGCTACGCATAGTACATCCTCATCTCAGCAGATATGAAAGCCTACTCTAGCAAGAAATAGGTGGGCATAGGAGTCTTGCACATCGATTTTAACAACACATTTACCTTTCATTCCAGCGTTCATTGACCATATTTGGTCTGCTCACATCAAAAACAAGCAAGCAAATGAATATAAACAACAAAACCTTGACTGTATATACATGTGTTGGTTTCCATGCAAAGTACCATAATGCAATTCAATAGATAATTGAAAACCAAAGCCCCAGCTTCAGAATGCCTAACATTTCACAGATGGCAACTTCTTAAATAGTTTAGCTAGTGTGCTGCACAACTTAGTATCAAACAGTGAGGCAAAGTCATCCACAGGAGCTGACAGAGTTCATCCTTTCAGTCAGACAGGGTGCAGTGAAATGGTAATTCCACTGAAAAGACACATGCTAATGGGAGCTGGAAACTTCATATATGAGAAACTACTAAGAAGATGTAAATATTGTAAAAAAATATATATATGTATACAAAAATTAAAAAACAAAACTCAGTAGAGAGACCCACTGAAGTATAAAGCAATGGCTCCAAACAGTGGAGAGCTGGGAAATAGCAGCAGCCTGAAAAAGATTAATTTGTCCTGGAGTAATCATGAGTCTCTCTCTCTCTTTCAATCTCTGTCACTGCCTCTGACTGTCTCTCTCTCTCTTTTATGAAACAGAGAGAAATTTGAAAACGATAGTCTTCATGTGGCTACTCTAACCAATCCACAAATAAAATTACTCTCATACATCTTAGAAGTTGTGGGAAGCTTCATCTGAGTTAATAACACAATATGAGATCTGTAAAATATTGCACTGATGTAATAGATATACATTTGACCTTTAAAATTTAATTTTCTTCTTTTACTATTTCTTGACATATTGGAAAATATTTGTGAAATATTAATATTTTTTCCTGATATTTTCTCCAATATCCTCCATTTTTTGCCTTTTGCCATGTTCAAACTACTCAGTTTTTGTTTTGTTTTGTTTTGTTTTTTAATGCCCATTTCCTCAGGAGAGGGATACATTAGGTGAGAGAAATCAGAGGGTCTGGGAGACAAGGAACAGGTGCTCAATAGCCCAGAGAGTCCTGAGAAAGTATCAACACCACAGATAAATTGGTGGCATCTGAGAACAGGAGGGTTAGTATGCTGCGTCGTGAATAAAACACCCCAGAAGCAGCAAGACCACAGGGAAAAAATAGGTATCTGTTGTGCATGGGCAGACGGTGCTGTAGACCAAATCCTCAGAGAGAGTCCCTGAGCTGGTGAGGGAGGGAGGCAGTCAGGCAATTCCCATGATCACAAGAATGGCATGCAAACAGCAGAAGTACCCACTAGATCTAAAATAGTGTTAAGCACAGAAACATTAAGTTGTATTTCTTTACATCTAATTTCCATGGACTGAGATTTGTATCCAGCTAATTTTCAAAATAATTATCACTTTAAAATGTCATCCTCCATCCATATGGCATTTCTGGGTTTAGCAGAGGAGTTAGAACATGGAATCTGACTGCTTGATTTCAAATCCCAGCTCCTCTGCTTATGAGCTGAGCAAATCATTTATCTGCTCTGTGCTTCAGTCTCCTAATTTAATAAAAATAGCACTTACTTTCTAAGGTCATTATGAGAATTAATGTCACAGTCTGTGCTACTTAAATGCTTAATGAATGAAACAAGAAATAATATATAAAAATAGGTGACATCACAAATGAAGAAACTGAACCATTTTGCTCAAGAGTAGAACAAATGCTGAATAAAACATTGTGGAGAGCAGGGTAAGGGAATGCACAAATCAAATTCCAGCACCAATCACAACTACATTCCTTAAAAGGTCCCCATTTCGTATTGAGAAAAAAGTGGAGAGAAGTAAGACATTTAAATACAACACCACCATCCATAAATAATCACTGTTAATAATGTGATGGCCTTTAATATATATACTTTTAAAAATTATCATTCTTTAATATATATCATAATACCCATTTTATTAGATATGCAATCATAACTTTGTACTGCTATTTTCCACCTAACATTAAAAAATCATTTTAATATTTATGCGTAAACGTTTGCCTCATTTTTTAATTCAAACACTATGAATTTTTTATCTCAACTATGAATAAATAATGCCAAATTACTTTCCAGATCTTGCCATTTCACAATCAGTACATAGTTATTATCTAGAAGCATGTTTTAAATGTTCTTTTCCCAACTTCTAGAACAGTATTGTATGTTTTCCCCCTTATATTCAAATTACTTTGTTGAATATGTCAAAGAAAATCTCAAAACTCTACCTGCTTTCCTGATAGTAATTTGTAATATTACATAAGGCAGTATGAGTCTGACACCTGCTGGCTACCTGTGAAGTTGCACAATTGTTACTAGTTTACATTTTGATTTTAATTTCAGTTTACAAAACAAGGAGAATCCGGTCTCAGTGTTCCTTTGCGAAGTAAGGATCATTTGTCATTTTTTGGTAGGCATTTTACATTCTAATTTTCTTTATTTATCATTTGATATTTTTCGACTCTTGAAATGATGGGTCAATATTTTAAATAAAAGTTTTAAGGAAGACTTGAACCTCAGTATTACTTAAATTTTATTTTAAAACTGTCATATGATAATATTTTAACCTAAGATCAAATATAAATATTCTTAACAGTTTTTTTAAAGTCATATTATTACCAAGTTGATTATTTTTAAAACATTTTTCAAAATGAAGAAACATTGCCCCACCATGCAAATAGAAAATAAAACTCCCATTCAGGAATTTTTATTACCGGTTTCTAAAGCTGAAACCTACCAGCTTACCAGCTTTGTAATTATAATGACAGTATGTCAGTATTTTGACCTTTGCACTTATTATCTACTTAGAATTTTTCCTTTTTCCCCCACATAATCATTAACATCTTTAGTTTTCATGATGCTCTGAGTACATACTGATTTATTTAATCATCCACTTTTTTATTTAAGTGCTTGATGTTTCCAATCTTGCTTGACTCAAAATTATACTGAAATTAATAATTTATTATAGAAACTTTTCTTTATTTAAAAAAATGAGACATGCTTACACATCAGAGATTGAAAGTTGTGTCCAAGATGAATATTCTTTGGGCATTTAAAGCTAATATTAAATATATTCAAATTCTAAAGCAAACTGCATATGATATTTATTTTGTGATCCCAAATATTTCTAATGGACAACTATTCATTGGGTCCACATTTGTGTGAAATACTGACTTAAGCGTAAGAAGGAATAAGACACAGTTGTCTCACTTCTTGCACTGAAAAATACCATTTTTTGTGGAGATGATATGCAAATGAACATTTCTAATGCAAAGCAGAAGTGAATCATTGAATGATAGAGGTCAAAGAAAAATATGGCTTCCAGAAGGAATATTCAAGGAAGGCTTCATTAATAGAAAGTAAGTTAAAAATGGAGGTATGAATTCCATTTTTCTGATTTCACCCATTCCATTTCTACATGTTAGCAAAATTATGATTTTTATGTTGGAGATGTTTCATGATCTGAATCATTTATATGAGCAGCCTATGAGGTACTATTACTACACATTGAAGTGGGATTATCTGGAATTTACTGCATAAATTCCTACTAATTAAAAAAAGAAAAAACAATTGTAGCACAGTGTAGTCAAAGGAATACTAATAGGGCTGACTTTCTGCAGATCTGGTTATTTTTCCCAGATTCACCTGTTCTTTGCAAGATCAGATTCAAGGGCAATTCAACCCACACATTACACATCCCTGCCTCTGTTCATGACATATTAATAAAGACACACACATACAGTGTGGCTTTCAAGACTTTCTAAGTAATAGAAGGAATTTTATGAAGATTCTCAACATACAAGGTAGCTAAAATTGCAGTTCCTGTGTTAGTCAGTGGGAGAGGGAGCCCATTGAAAGAGTGTGTCAGATTTCCCCAACGCTTACCTCCACTCTTGCTTCCTCTCTCAGAAACCTGACCTTAGAGGAGCTATGGTAGAAAGAAAAAAGCAGTCCCTGACATTAGAGAACCAAACTGACACCACAGTGTTTTTAGAAGCTGTCCTGGAACTCATGTTCTTGTCTTTTTGGCCATAATGAATCTTACAGAACACAAAGGTCACTCTTCAACCATGAAGCTGTGTGACAAAACAAGACCCCTTGATAGTTTTGTCTAAGCAGAGAAAAAAACAAGGTCATTAGGCAAACAACAAAATATCTAATAGCTTCCTCTCCAAGCTAATATGACTACATTGAGTATATTTCTTCTTTATAGTGATATACTATATAGTAATATACTTTATATTTATGCTCATTTGGACCCTTCCCCAAATCACCTAACTAAAACTCAAGTTCTGTAATAAGTTCTTTCCAACACACTTATATTGAGACTCCCCCATGGTTTCCTATGTTGTGTGTATAATACTTACAATGTGTGTTAATGGTGGTCTTTGATGGTGAAGAGAGTACAATTAATTTTTATATGTTAATCTTGTATCCTGCAAACTTAACTCGAATTAATTTTTCTTGGTTTTTATATTTGGTTGGTTGTTTTGCTGATTCCATGGGATTTTCTATGTTGACTATCATATTGCCCACAAAGAAAGAGTTTTACTTTTTCCTTTTCAGTCTGAGCACCTTTTATTTCTTTTATTGCACTGACTAGATGTTGAAGAGAAGTGCTGAGAGTATAAATCCTTGTTCCTGATCTTAGAGGGAAAGTATTCAGTTTCTCACTATTAATTATGATGTTAGTTGTAGTTTTTTTTTGTTTTTTTTTTTAAATGTTTGTTATACATGTAGTGTTGTTTTTTTTTTCTTTTTTATTTATTTTTGGTTGTGTTGGGTCTTCGTTTCTATGAGAGGGCCCTCTCCAGTCGCGGCAAGCGGGGGCCACCCTTCATCGCGGGGCGCGGGCCTCTCACTATCGCGGCCTCTCCTGCTGCAGAGCACAGGCTCCAGACGCGCAGGCCCAGTAGCCGTGGCCCACGGGCCCAGCCGCTCTGCGGCACGCGGGATCCTCCCAGACCAGGGCCCGAACCCGCGACCCCTGCATCGGCAGGCACACTCTCAACCACTGCGCCACCAGGGAAGCCCAGTTGTAGTTTTAATTGATGCCATTTATCAAGTTAAGAAAATCCCTTTCTAGTCTTAGTTTCAAGATGGTTTTAATTAGGAATGATTATTGGATTTTTTTGAAATGCTTTTGCCTGCATCTATTGAGATGCTCATATACTTTTTCTCTTTTAGTTTGTTACTAAGGTAAATTAAATTGATTAATTTTTTAATGTTAAGTAAACTTTGCATTTTGGGGGTAAATCCCATTTGAGCATGATATGTTATTCTTTTAATATATTGTTGGATTTGATTTGTTAAAATTTTGTTAAGAATTTTTACATGCATATTCATGCATACTCATGTAGTTTGTTGGGTTGTTTTATTGTGATATCCTTGTCTAGTTTTGATATTAGGGTGATGGCCTCATAAAATGGGTTGGAAACAACCCCTCCTTTTCTGTTTTCTGTAAGCATTTTTTTCTTCCTTCAGTATTTGATATTCCCACTTCTGTTGTTTCCTAAGAGAAATACGCTGTTATCTTTATTTTTATTTCTTCATATGTAACTTGTTCCCCAGTCTACCTGGGAGAACGGGAGGGCTTTTAATATTTATCTCTTTATCAGTGATTTTTAACAATTTTATCATGTAACCTCTTGGCTCTCATCTGTCTGCTCTTCCTGCTCACTATGATGTAGCCACGCTGGCTTGTTTGCTGTTTTCTAAGTATTCCAAGTATATTCCCACCTCAGAACATTGTACTGACTGTTTTCTATGCCTGGAAAAATCTATATATAGCTCTTCACCTCCCTCAAATTTTTACTCAAGTAGCACTCTCTCATTGATGCCTGTGTGACCATCCCATTTAAAATTACAAATCTCCTAGAACTTCCATACTACCCTTCTTATCAGCAGTATAATTTTCCATAACGCTCATCACTTTCTAACTTTCCATACAATTAATACATTTTTATTTTTCTCTTCTGCCTCCCCAACTGGAATGTAAGCCGTAAGAGAACAAGAAACTTGGTCTATTTTGTTTACTGTTATATACTTAGAACCTAGAACAATGCCTAGAACAATACCTAGAATAGTCTATTTTCAGAAAATATTTGTTGAAAGAATTAATTATTGAACAAATGAAGACTAAATTAAAGTTATACTTTGAAAATAATATTTGAAACAATAATTCTTTTTGGTTGGGATCCATTTTTTACTATGATATGCCTGATTTTATCTTTGTCTTCCTGGCAATTAATAAGGCCTTATTAATACATATTTATTGAATAAATGAATGATAAATTCTGCATTATGTACTTAAAGAGGCCCACATGTTAATGTGATGCTTCAGTTGACAAATCTAGTAAAATCCAAATTTACTAGTAATTTAATTTATAGAGCATTACTTTTATATTGAATGTTAATAATTTTGACTGAAATGTTTTTTTGGCATTGAAGAACATGTTCATTTTGGAAAATATTAGAACAGTTGCAATTATAATAAAAAAAATTTTATACTAGAGTCAGAAGACCTTAATTCAAGTCCCAGTTTTGCCACTTTCTATACCTGTGACCAAGGAAAATTTCTTAAACTTTCTGACTATCAATTTTCTTATCCTTAAAATGAGGACAGTGAATTATAAGTTCAAGTCCTTTCCAAATCTAATGTTCTGGGAATCCACTACAATAAACACCTATCCAAACTCAGAGTTGAATAGGAAAGGATAGTGTTTTGCAGCTAGGCAAAGTTAGTACCATGATAATAAATGTCCATAATGATGACCTCAAGGCATTATGAGGTCCCAGATTGCCTCCTAAGTCATCCTAAATGTTGTAAAGTTAATTTCCATTCCTTACCAACACATGAAAACACACACACACATACACACACACACACACACACACACACACACACACACACACACTCTTAGGGAGTTGTAACAAAGAGACTTTACAAGTCTTTTTTCCTTGTCCCAGAGCTATTGCATTTGCTGATCCTGTTATTAGATCTTATTGCTTTTTTGAAGAATAGATCTCTACTAGGGCATACTGTCCTAATACCAGCATGTCTATAACTTAGTTATCCACATGTCATGTCAGATCTACAAAATATATAATTTGGGAGATTTTCTTGTCATCTGAAATACCTACTACCCATCACCTCATGAATGCCTTCCTTCTCTGCTGGGCTCTGCCCTGTCGTTGCCTCCAAATGTTTGCTGTTGGATTTATATCCTTGAGGTGGGAAGGTTATTGGGTTATACAGGACTTGACAGGAAGAAAACAGTTCTCCAAACAAGGACCCACCACATCCTGCAGACCCCATATCTCAATTTATATATAGATATTTAGACCCAGGGTTGACAACTTTGTATTTTGCCAAGGACAATTTGTTTAAAGCTACCTAAAACTACCTTTTCTAGCCATCATTTCATAAAATAAAAGATATTGTAATGGCAAAATATAGGGAAGTCATAATATCAGAATGAAGGATAATACTCTATGTTTAGTAGCTGTAGTTTTCTCAACAGCTCACTATATTGATTTTATTTTTCTCATTTTTTTTCAAGAAATGACTAAGTGATCACTTAGTCACAGTATGCTCACAGTTGTCTGGGAGTCTGTCTCTGTGATACTCTCTGGGTCTCCTAACCAAATACCCCAGGGATGTGTGAATCATTTCAAGCTCATCATGTGAGGGTGACACTTGAATTTCTCATAGGTAGAGGGAGAAAATCACCAAAATGACAGAATTCAAAGTGGCCATTTAAGAACTCAGGTTGTGTGGGGAGAGAATGACTCTGGAAGAAAATGTAGGTATTCTGTCATTCTGTAGGCTTATCTCTTGTCTCTTATCCCCAGAGATCTGATTTGGTTAAATGTAACAGGACCAATTCTGGAAACATAGAGGTATGTGGACAATGACTATGTTTTCTGTTTCCTTTTCTCCTTTTCTCTACTTATATTTAATTGCCCACCTTCATCACCATATTCTTCAAACAGAAACACGGAAGAGGAGAGATGGAGGAAGGGAAAGAGGATGGTAACATCAGAATGTAGTTATCAAAGCAAGACATAGGGCACATGTGGTTGCTCTGGGCATTCCCACCCACTGTTAATGAGCTGTATCCTATTTTGATTCTTCATCAAATCCAGAGGGCCTGAAGCACGAATGAATGAATGAAAATAAATAAATAAATAAATAAATTTATTTTACCATTCCACATAAATGCAACGTGGTATATAGGAATAGTTGATTGCTCTGGAGGAAAGAGTAGGGTTTTTACTTAGGATAAAGAGGTAGAGGGAGGTTTGCTTTTCAAAATAGGGAAATTAATGTGAGGAGGAGGGGAGAGGGAGAAGGCCTCTTCCCCCACACACATCGATACACATCTCAGTTGGTCTCTGATCTTGTTTGTAGGGATTCTGTTGGTTGAATGATGGAAAAGGGAAGTGGGATGGCCTTTGGTTTGTACCAGCTTAGCTAGCATTGCTAACAAACTGTTGCAGGCTCTGAAAATAAAAACAATCTCGAACCAAAAAAAAGAAAAAAAAAGGAAGAGAAAAGAGATTTTAGGGACAATCTGGTAGCAAAGGATAGCCATTGGGGGGATACTATCACTCGTGGATATAAGGTGAGAAGCAGAGCAAATTTAGGCTCCACACATTCATTCACCTGGGCAGCTCATTAACATGCAAACTCTAAATCAGCAGGTCTCGAATAGGAACCAAGATTCTGCATGTCTGAGATGCCTGTGCTGGTCCACAAACCACAGTGTTCAAAGGAAGGTCTTAAGACAATGACCAGAGGACTTATCTCATTTGACTGGAGTGGCAGTAGATCTCAAATCTATAGGCTCCAGAAACACTTCATCCCAGCTATTGCAGTACTCAAAAACTGGAGACTTGGCATAGACATCGAACTAAGAGGGATTTTTATCACCTCTTAACTTTTATTATATTGAACAATATTTTCTGCTACCACCATAACTCCTTTAGTTGCTCCTCTTATACCTCTTGCCTCCTAAGAGGAGAGATTCTACAAAGCTCAGTTTTGGTATTCATGAACAGATCCTATTTATGACTTTAATTAAACCTACCACACATTTGATTTTCAAACTTACATATCCAATTCATTCTCCCTGTCTCCCCATCCCCTTCCATCACTCCCTCCATCCCTCCCTCCCTCATAATTTAAACTAAAAGTGAGATCTGTTGTTTTGTAGAAAAGAGCAAGGACCTCTTCAGGCAAGGCTTGATCCTGCTCAAACTTTATTACCAATAACATTTTTTTCCCTTTTCTTTCCTCTTCTGAGGTACTGTGTTGATCCTCAGACTTGACCTAGTTGTCTCTGGAATATCTGGGCCCTTCCCTTATGATGGGAAATGGTTATCAAAGTTGCAGACCTCACTTCCTGTAAAAGAAAGAGATATTTCCCATAGTCCCATAAACATCTCTTCACATCTCACTGACTTTATTTTCTGTGTGTAACTGAGTATTTTTATTATACTTTTTAAAATTGAGTTATAGTTGATGTATAAGATTATATGTTACAGGTGTACAATATAATTATTCACAATTTTTAAAGGTTATGCTCCATTTATACTTACTATAAAATATTGGCTATATTCACTGTGTTGTGCAGTATGTCTTAGTAGCTTATTTTATACATACTAGTTTGTACCTCTTAATCCCCTACCCTTATATTGTCCCTCCCCACCTCCCCTCTCCCCACTGATAACCACTAGTTTGTTCTCTATATCTGTGAATCTGTTTCTTTTTTGTTGTATTCATTAGTTTGTTGTATTTTTTAGATACCACCATAAGTGATATCACTGACTTTAATTTGCCCAACACTGTACTAATCACTGAGGATAGGAAGTGGTACAAATTTATTAGCTTAAGCAATTTTTTTTTGTTTTATTTATTTATTTTGGCTGTGCAGGGTCTTAGTTGCAGCATGTGGGCTTCTTAATTGTGGTGTGTGGACTCTTAGTTGCAGCATGCATGCTGGATCTAGTTCCTTGATCAGGGATCAAACCCAGGCCCCCTGCATTGGGAGCATGGAGTCTTAACCTCTGGACCACCGGGAAGTCCCTAGCTTAAGCAATTTGGGTGAAGTTAATCCTACCTCATAGTTAAAAACAGGCAAGAGTACATTCGGCAGCAGAAAGGAGGAATAAATGTCTGGGAAGAAATGAACAAATGTCTACTACATTCAGTTCCAGTTCTCTAATTTTTATTGCCCACAATTCCAAGTAAGATATTCCTCAAAGAGCACTTCTCAAGTATCTTCTCTTTGCCTTTCACTCTAATAATTCATTCCCTACCCACCTTTTAGGTCTTAACTCACAAATGACCTTTGACCTTTCTGAATCACATTGTCTTCCCCCTCTCAGTATTCCTTTAGTTTACATTATCCCTCAACTATCTATATGTTTCTTTCAATCCAACTAGATTATGCGTACATGAGAAGCTCAGTATATGTTTTACATCTTTTATGTCTTCCTTCAATACCAAATAGATTATCAAGCACATAGTTTTCACTCAATAAACAATTGCAGGATAACTCCTACTGTCTTTAAATAGTCAGCTTGTTGAGGCAAAAGAGCCCTGAAGTGGAAAGTAGACTTGTGCGTTAGTTTCAGCTCTGTCTCTTATCAGTTGGCCAATTTTGCAAAAGTTATTTAATCCACAAGCCTCATTATTACTGTTGTTACTGAGTCCAAGCTCATACTGCTCACAGCGTGACAGGCCAGTCAGTTGAGAGACGAGGTGTTGGGGCAAGGAATAGCGACTTTATCTGGAAGGGCAGCAGACTGAGAAGATGGTGAACTAGTGTCCCAGAGAACCATTGTACCGCCTTAGAATTCAGGCTGCTTTCATACTAAAAGGGGAGGGGTTGTGGCTGGTTGTTGCAAACTTTTTGGTTTTGGAATCCCTTGTTCTTGTAGCTGTCATAGTTACGATGTTCCTATAAAACTTCAACAAGACAGTTGTTATTTTCTTTTCTGCAACTGTTCATTTTACCTTTAAAAATCAAGCCTGGTAGGCAAGGCCTTGAGAATGGGCTATCATGTGTATTTCATGCTCTAGGCAACATTCTTTTATGAAGGTGCAGAGCCAGCATGACTAAGCACAGGCAACAGAGCACAAAGTTTAGAGCTAAAGGAATAGATTCAGTATGGAGTCAGGTTTGTTCTCTGTTACACTATCTATAAAATAAGCAGATCTCTGTGTGCTGTGCCTATCTCATATTCAATTGTGGAATCAGTTGAAATGAAGTGTTTTCAAAAGTAAAGAACATTCATATAGAAATTCAGAGAAGAATCTGGCAACAAATTCTGAAGTTTTTAGGGAACACTTGCAGGAGGAGAGTATAGTTGAGTTTTAAAGCGTGAATACCCTTAGAATAAGGAGCTGGAAAAAAGTGTTCCAGCTGGGGGAAGAGAGGAGGGCCAGAAGTTCAGGAATGAACGTAACATTTTCCCTGAACCACAAGAAAACCATCTTAACCAACACTCATTCCTTTCAAATGTGATTGGAAAAAAGAAGCCTTTTGTTGTGTCTCTTTAAAGTTGCAAATATGGAATTTTCCAACATTTTAAGTGAATTCTTAACCCTGGCTCCATGAGGTGTCAGGAGTTAATTTAGCAAATAAGAGCAACCATTGCCAGTCAAACTAATTGTATCATAAAAATCATAGAAAGGGAAGGAACAGTAAGAAACTATCTGGTTCTTACCACCTTTAGTTAAGAGAATATCTAAACTTTCTAATTCAGACAAGAGGCCAACTTACATGTGACAAGCTTTTATGATCTCCTTTAAATATAAATTCTTATTGTATCATTACATTCATCATAATACACATATAAATGCATTTTGTGCCAAATGCTAAAATGGCACCAGTGCCAAAAAGCCTTAATTTTTGAAGAGACAGACTGTCTTTCAAATGGAAGGCTACAGAAGTGCTGCCAGAGAGAGGTTCTTTGTGAAAACAGCTCTAGACCTGTGAGATAACAGAAAATGTTACCGAACCAAACTTGGATCCGCTAGCCCGCAAGCAATAAAGTCAATCTACTCACCCCAGGTTGTGGTGAAGGAGAGGGCAGTGTTTATTGTAAGGTGCCAGACAAGGATTCCGGGGCAGCTAATGCTCAAAAAGCCCAAACTCCCGGATGGGTTTCAGAGAGGCATTTTTAAAGGCAAGGTGAGGGAGGGGAGTCACAGGGTTTGTGATCGATCAGCTCATTAACAATTCTCTGATTGGTTGATGGTGAGGTAATAGGGCAGTGTCACAGGGGTTAACGTTATTAATTCTCAGGCTCTAGTAGGTCTGGGGGCTATGTGCTCATGGTCATCAAGTAGTTAACTTCTTCCATTTGGTGGGCATTTTAGCATCTGTAAAACAACTCAGGAAATGTGCATCAGATACTGTTATCTAGGTAGTCAGAGAGGAACTAAAGCAGAAGACATGGGGGTGGGGTCTGTTCCAGGAAAGCCCCATAGGGTCCTGCTCAGTTACAAAAATAGACATATTGGTCTGTGCCCCCAGTTCCTTGCACAGTGCTCCTAAAACCCTTGTAATTCCCTAAGTGATAAGAACACCAGGAACATCTTTCGTTCTAATGAGGTGACCTTGGGGGGGACTCCTGGATGGGGGCTGGTCACCACAAGAGCAAGCCACGATTAGAAGCTTGGAATTTTCAGCCTCCCCCAACCCCCACTTCTCCAGAGACGGGAGAGGAGCTGAAAATGCAGTTTATAATTGATCATGCCTACATGTGGAAGCCTCCATAAAATCCCAATAGCATGGGAGCTTCCAAGTGGATGAACACTTCCACCTGCCAGGAGGATAACACCTCCCAACTCCATGGGGACAGAAGCTCCTACACACACAGCCCTCCCAGACCTCACCCTACATATCTCTTCATCTGCCTGTTCATCTGTATCCTTTATCATATTCTTTAATAAACTGGTAAATGTAAGTATTTCCCTGAGTTCTGTGAGCTTCTCTAGCAAATTAATCGAACCTAGGGGGAGGGGTCTTGGGAACCTTTGATTTGTAGCCAAGTTGGACAGAAGTTATGGGTAACCTAGGGACCTACTACTTGCAATTAGCATATGAAGTAGGCTGGGAGCTATCTTGCAGGACTGACCCCTTAACCTGTGGGATCTGAGACTATATACAGGTTGATAGTATTAGAAAGTTGTAGGACACCCAGCTGGTGTCACAGAAAATTGCTTAGTGTGGGGAAAAAAAAAACCCCACACATTTGGTGACCAGAAGTGTCAGAAGTAAGGTGTTCTATGTGAGTAAAGGAGACACACAGGAGAGAAACACAGGTGGAAAACAGTCTAACACAAGTCCTATCCCTACACCTGATTCTTTCCATGGCTGTAACCTCTCATTGTTAGCCTGTGGTTAATGTAAATGTGATATTCCTGAGAGAAATCTAAAATACCCAACAGGATTATTACCTAACAATAGAGACAAGCAGGAAGACAGATGGAGGTCATGAGTTATGTTTCAAATCCCTGGCCATTTGACTCCAGCAAACAACTGTAAGCAATTGTAAAAATAACATCTGCAGGACACTGATATACTTTCTCTGGTATTTGAGCTATCTAATTTTAGGAAGGAATTCTTAGGAGTTACTATTGGTAAGTTTAATAATCACATAATGATAACTTTGCTCAATAATCAGCTGAAATCTTTCTTTAATGCTACTCCAGTTTCTTGAACTCAATGATACATCTTTATAAATTTCAACTTTCTAAATATCATATAAGGAATAAATAATATCCTAAAAATAATAAATATATAATAATATAATAAATATAATGTGCTTACTTCTTAATTCATATTTATTTATTTATTCATATCACTATTCATGTGCTTTATTTCACAAAAAGAGGAACAATTATACCAGCACTATATTTCCTCAATGTTTACCTTTAAATATGAGATATTTAAAGGTATTTCTCAAATAAAAGGATTTTTAGTGCCAGTAGGAGTATGGAGAAAGAATACCCCATTCCTTGTTGAGTATATAACAGTGCAATGTTTAACCTTATATATTTATTAAAGATGATTTAATTATATTTAGAATTTTCACCTAGAAATCCCAGTGTCAGGATTTTGTTTTACAGATGGATCCACAAACTGTATCAAAACATATGTTCAAGGATGTCATTTCAGCATTTTTGTATTTGCAAAAGTAAAGAGTAACAACAAAACACCATATGCAAAAAAAGCAAAACTTGTTCTGTCTACAAGGGATAAATGAGTTTGGGGATACTTACCAAAATAGAAAATAAAAGTGAATGCTAATAGTTAAAGCTCTTCAAAGTACATATTCAAATGTAAATTTCAAGGTGCAAAACATGGTGTATTATATGATCTCCCTTTTGTGTAAAACAACAACAAAAAAAAGAATATATAGAAGGAGACACACATCAATTTTCTTTTTCCTTCTTTTTGAAAAAACTGGAAGAACTCAGAAAAAAAACTTTAATGATAATTACCTTTGAGAGGTGGAATGAGGGAAAATGGAGGAAGGAGATTATTTTTTAATCCTATGACTTTCCATACTGCTTCGTTACCTATCCTTGTATGTCTCTGGTTTTTACTATTTTTAATTGCTTTTAATTCCACTAGTATTATGTGTAAAGTGAGATTAGAGGCTATAATTGTTTTCCTTTTTGGACTATTAGGTGCTTTTTAAAAAGCTCACAAGTCAGAGATACATGTTTTCACAGAGAAAATGGGAAGTCTGGCTGCTTAGGGCCTTAATCATGGCAATGAGTGTGGGGACTTTCCAGGAGAGGAAGATGTATGCAATGTTTCAAAATTATTTAACTGCAGAACCTTTTTAAAAAAGAATATCCACAGAGACCGATATTTCCTACAAGAAATGTTAGAAAATTTTGACTTCACCAATCAATAAAATATGGATTGAATGAGTTCCTTCTTGTTAATTATAGAGAAGATGATAAAATGTAGTTGACTTAAGTCCTATGAGTCCTTTTACCTTGATTCATATTTTATAGCAACTAAATTAATAATATTGTAGTTTAGAGCAGGGGTCAGCTTTTTTGGAAAGGGCCACATAGCAAATATTTCAGGCTTTGTGAGCCATATGGTCTCTGTTGCAACTACTCAGCTCTGCAGATGTAGAAGGAAGAAGCCATGGACAATATATAAACAATTGGATATGCCTGTAGCCCAATAACATTTTTTTTTAAATGAAGGATATATTTGATTCCAGCTTATTCTTTTTTTTTTTTTTAACATCTTTATTGGAGTATAATTGCTTTCCAATGGTGTGTTAGTTTCTGCTTTATAACAAAGTGAATCAGTTATACATATACATATATCCCCATATCTCTTCCCTCTTGCATCTCCCTCCTTCCCACCCTCCCTATCCCACCCCTCTAGGTGGTCACAAAGCACTGAGCTGATCTCCCTGTGCTATGCGGCTGCTTCCCACTAGCTATCTATTTTACATTTGGTAGTGTATATATGTCCATGCCACTCTCTCACTTTGTCCCAGCTTACCTTTCCCCCTCCCCGTATCCTCAAGTCCATTCTCTAGTAGGTCTGTGTCTTTATTCCCGTCTTGCCCCTAGGTTCTTCAGAACTTTTTTTTTTTTTTAATATTCCATATATGTGTGTTAGCATATGGTATTTTTTTTTCTCCTTCTGACTTACTTCACTCTGTATGACAGACTCTAGGTCCATCCACCTCACTACAAATAACTCAATTTCGTTTCTTTTTATGGCTGAGTAATATTTCATTGTATATATGTGCCACATCTTCTTTATCCATTCATCTGTTGATGGACACTTAGGTTGCTTCCATGTCCTGGCTATTGTAAATAGAGCTGCAATGAACATTGTGGTACATGACTCTTTTTGAATTATGGTTTTCTCAGGGTATATGCACAGTAGTGGGATTGCTGGGTCATATGGTAGTTCTATTTTTAGTTTTTTAAAGAACCTCCATACTGTTCTCCATAGTGGCTGTATCAATTTACATTCCCACCAACAGTGCAAGAGGGTTCCCTTTTCTCCACATCATCTCCAGCATTTATTGTTTGCAGATTTTTTGATGATGGCCATTCTGACCAGTGTGAGAGGATATCTCATTGTAGTTTTGATTTGCATTTCTCTAACGATTAATGATGTTGAGCAGTCTTTCATGTGTTTGTTGGCAATCTGTATATCTTCTTTGGAGAAATGTCTATTTAGGTCTTCTGCCCGTTTTTGGATTGGGTTGTTTGTTTTTTTGATATTGAGCTGCATGAGCTGCTTGTACATTTTGGAGATTAATCCTTTATTAGTTGCTTCGTTTGCAAATATTTCTCCCATTCTGAGGGTTGTCTTTTTGTCTTGTTTATGATTTCCTTTGCTGTGCAAAAGCTTTTAAGTTTCATTAGGTCCCATTTGTTTATTTTTGTTTTTATTTCCATTTCTTTAGGAGGTGGGTCAAAAGGATCTTTCTGTGATTTATGTCATAGAGTGTTCTGCCTATGTTTTCCTCTAAGAGTTTGATAGTGTCTGGCCTTACATTTAGGTCTTTAATCCATTTTGAGTTTATTTTAGTGTATGGTGTTAGGGAGTGTTCTAATTTCATTCTTTTACATGTAGCTGTCCAGTTTTCCCAGCACCACTTATTGAAGAGGCTGTCTTTTCTCCACTGTATATTCTTGCCTCCTTTATCAAAGATAAGGTGACCATATGTGTGTGGGTTTATCTCTGGGCTTTCTATCCTGTTCCATTGATCTATATTTCTGTTTTTGTGCCAGTGCCATACTGTCTTGATTACTGTAGCTTTGTAGTATAGTTTGAAGTCAGGGACCCAATAACATTTTAACTACAAAACAGACAGTAGTCTGGATTTGGTTCATGGGTCATAGATTGCCAATCGCTGATTAACATTATTTTTCATGCACATAATTTAAACTAAGAATCTAAGAGTTCTATAAAGTGGTAAGCTGTATTTTTGGATCCTACACTTCATAATTACCTAAGCAATTCTATTTAGCCAAGGATAATTCTCCTGGGTTGCTGACAGCTAAGGGCTGTCAGCCTGCAGCATTTCCAGCAACCAGGAGAAAAATTCCTTCAGTCCTAAAAGGGGATTTGGGGACATACCACAGTTTTCATTATGATCCTCCTTTTAACACAGATATCTGAATCTGATTATTATCAATATATAATATTTACTTATTTGCTCAATGCTAGAATATACTAGAAGTAGTTTCAAAACTGCCAACCCATCCCACTGAGGGTTTGAAGGAGAAAAACTAGTAACTAGAGTTCATCATTGGTTTAGCTATTTTTTTTTTTGTCTTAAGGTATGTAGTTCAAATACTGTGTTTAAAGGTTACTAGTGTTAGTTCTTTTTTCTCCCTTTCAGTGTGCTTATGGTATTTATTTGAAATGCACTTAGCTTGGCTTGTTTCCATTTGTATTTCATTTTATGGTTTTTTTTCAGTCTCTGTTCATTTTATTCATTACTTTATTCACTTGTTCACTTGGAATGGGAAACATAACATGGTTCCAAAAGTCAAACCTATAAAAAATATATACTCAGAGAACTATCACTCCTCTCCACATCCCTTTCCCTCATTCATACACCCTTAATTCTCCCATCATGATCCCACCCATTCACTGTAAGTAACCACTCTCACTAGTTTCTGGCATTTCTTCCTGCCTTTCTTTTTTGTTATATTAAATACATATGTGTTCTTATTTCTCCTTTTTTCTTATACAAACGTAGCATACTACCATTAATCTTTTTCTCTTTACTTTTTTAACTTAAGCATATATCCTGGAAATCCCTCCACATCAGTTCCTAGAAAGCTTGCTCATTCTTTTATACCAGCTGCATGGTTCTCCAGTGTGTAGGTATCCCACAGTTTATTCAAATAATCACCTATGTTAGAGTATTTTAGATTGTTCCTAATATTTTGCAGTTACAGATAATGTTGCAGTTCAATTTAAGCATGTAATTTTTTGTCTTTTTGGAACTGTATCTTTAGAGTTAATTCCTAGAAGTAGGATTGCTAGGTGTTTTATATATTATTACATTGTAAAATATTGAACTCACCTTGAATTCCTAGAATAAATCTCATTTATGTATAATGTATTATTTTATTACTGTGGTATTAGATTCTATTCACTAATATTTTATTTCATATTTTTGCAATAATGTTTACGTGACATTGGACTGTAATTTTATTTTGTTGTACTGACCTCATCAGATTTAGGCACCACTATTATACTTTCATCTAAAAAAGAATTAAGAAATCTCATGGGAAATTGGGAAAATCTTGTTTTTAAAGGTTTTGTAGAATTTTCCTGTGAAAATATATGACATTAGTGCTTTTTTGTAGAATATTTTCCAGAAAATTTTCTCTATTTCTTCTACAGAACTTGTTATGTCTTCTAGAAACAATATCTATTTAATCTAGGTTTTTATATTTATTTATAGGAAATGTCAGCAGTTTTGTATGTTTATAATTTATTCTCTTTCAATGTCTTATTTCACTCGTCATGTATTACGTTTTCTGTTTTCTTCCATTGTTCCTCCATTTTTGGTGTTTTCTTCCATTTTTCTAATTAAGTCTGATAGTGGTTTATTTTAATTTTTTTCAAAAAAACCCCAAGATTTTGAGTTATAAATTAGATATAATGTTTTCACATTCCTACCTTATTTGATTTCCATTTTTATATTTATTAGTTCCTTGTGTGTGAGTTTGGTGTGTGTGTTGCTTTATTTGGTGTTGTTTTTCTAGGTTTTTGAATTGGGGATTATATTAATTTTCATTCTTTCATTTTTATTAATACAAGTGTTTAAGGTTATACATTTTCTCTGATCCTTCATAAATTCTGAGATATAGTGATTTTTTAATATTTTAAGATAATTGTAGATTTACATGCACTTAAAAAAAAATAATACAGAGGTCCAGTGTATCCTTCATTCACCTTCTCCCAGTGGTAAGAATTTGCATATTGCTTAAGAAGTAATTCCTAATATCTTGAATGTTTCACATTTTTCATCTATAGCCTTAACTCTTGAAGGACAGTTTGCCTAGGTAAAAACGTCTTTATTCATATGTTTTCTTGAGAAGTCTGAAAATGTTGCTAATTGTTTTCTTGCTTTATAATTGCTTTTGAAGAGACTGATGACAGTCTAATTTTGATGAAACTTAATTGTTTGTTTGGTTAGGCCTGGAGGCCCTGATAATTTCTTTCATAATTTTTAAAGTTTAATAGTTTACTGAAATATGTCTATGGCTTGATTATTCTGGATCAGTTTTCACAGATAACTGGGAAGCCCTGTAGATCTATGTCTATTTTATTTCTGGTAAGTGTTCTTGTCTAATAGGATTAGATAAGACATTAGCATTATCCCAGTGTTTTCCTTCTTCAGTAATTTCAGTTATATGTGGATCTTCTTTGCTTGTCTATTTCAACCACTGCCTCTCTAGTGAATTTTATTCATTTCTTTATTTCAATTTTCATTCTCTTTGAAGTTTTCCTACTTTTGTTTCTCAGGCATCTTATAATTTAGTCTTCATTTGTTATATTGTTTTCTCTTTCTTCTATTTCCTTTTTGAGATCAGTCAACTACCATTTTATTTCTTTATGGTTTTGGTACATTTCTGTTCTTTTTAAAATTTCAAATTCACTATTATTGGGATTTTGTTATATCACGAAATGTTTGAGAATATTTGATTTCAGCATAGTGGCTAGTTTCCTTCTGCTGTGTGTGTGTGTGTGTGTGTGTGTGTGTGTGTATTGGAAGCTTTCATTAGCTAAAATAGATTTATTCTCATTTGTGGTCTTATAATAGCTTTGTGGAGATCAAACATTCTTTTGTCTTTCATTTTATGGACAAAGCTACTGGTTTAGGGTGGTTTAGAGTATTCTTAGTTGAAAAATGACTCTCCTTTGTCAGTATAGGAAAATGCAGTTTGTTTTTTTTTTTATCAATGGCACTTGGAGGATAGTGTTTGTGTTTTGAGTTTTTTTTTTTTCTTTTGTCTTTCAAAATTTCTCCATACTTACTCCTTTTTCTCTTCCCTGCACAAGTTCCAGAGTCCACTTGTCTCTTCCTTTTTATCCTATTCTCCCCAGAAGCAATAACTTTCCAAACTGCATACTTTTGAGTCCCATATCTATAGCCAGTGCTCTGATATACACGGGTTCTTTTGCAGTGTTTTAGCACTTAGTATAGACTTTCTTTTTTATGGTGGTGATTTTAGTTCAATCTTAGGCCCTCTATTTTCTACTCCTATCTTCTGGACAGTTTTTCAAAATGTCTACTCTTTATGCAAAGGTTTGGTAGGAACTCAAGAAATAGCTCCACTGCAAAGTTGTGCTTATTTTTCTACTTACAGGCCAGTTGAAGTTGTTGTGTTCTCTGTTTTCCACTTGCACTGAAGGCTTGGGATTTGTGTGGTTTTCTTTGTCATTCTTAGTGATTTGTATAGTTTTGAAAGATATGTTGGGAGATTTTAATTTAGGTGGCCACCATTACTTTGACTATCCAAAATCAAGATATGTAATTTAAAGAATGATAGTTGTGTTTCATCAGTAAACTCTTAATTAACTCCTTAAGATTTTATTCAAGATTTTTCACATTATGGATCTAATTTAATTTTGTAGGTTCATCAACAAGCACTTAACTCCCAACCCCCTACTTCTATCCTCCCTTTTAATAATTGGTGTCACAATTTTTAGCATTCCTTGATTTTGCCTTGTATTTCTCATCTCTATACCTTTGTTTATGCTTTCTTCTCCCTGAAAGATTTCTCTATTAATTATTCAGTAGTTAAAAATATTTGTCCATTGGGTTTCTACCTTTTCCTTTAGTTGTAATTAAATACTTATTCTGTGATTACACAAAAAATAACCAAGTTAGGAATCCTTTCTCACTCTTGAGATTGGTACCACAGGGTGGGATGACTAGAAGGAACATACAAGTAAGGGAATATTTTTCTCTTTTAAAGGAATAAATTCAGCTAAATCAATCATCTATGATTCATTAAAGTTGAACTCCCACTTAGCATTTTGATAACATATGGTGAGCTTTTCCTTGATAAACATTATGATTATCAAGTTCCAGTTCCTGCAATATTTCATATTCTTCCAAAGAGACATTTTAAAGGTACAGAAAATTTTAAATTATTAAATGCCTGAATTTTTCTTCATAGCATGAATATTTTCTGTTCTTAACTAACTACTATATGAAGCATAATGAGGAGCTTGGCTGCCCATTTCAAATTTTTTTAGGAAGCCATCCATGCTTTTGTAAAAAGAAGACACTTTGATATTGTCCAGTTTATAACTGTGGGGTGATTGACCTCCACCATTTCTGGATTCATGAACTTGGGTGTTCTTTGGGTTATATACAAACATTTACAGCAGAATAAGAAGGAAATAAAATTTGGGGAAAATCTAATTCACTGACAATCCATGACGACTCTTATCAAGAATTTCTAAAGCAACTACTGCATTTCAGTTCCTAACCATTCTTAAAACTGTGGAGATTGTTCTAGTCCAGTTAAACTAAATTTACATGGTCCTTATAGTTCCAACTTGACAGTGTAAATTTGATGCTGATTTTTCACATTTTGTTTATTGAAGAGCTTTTTGAAATAATTCTGTTAAACTCCAAAGTATACTAAAATGAAGCATAAAAATATTGAAACATTATTCTTCCTAGCCTATATATAGACAGGCACTGCATCATCCATCATATTGCCCCTTAGAAAATTGATTTTTGGTGTCCTCTTTATGTGTCCCTGACTTTCTAAGTGGTGCTTTGACAAATCAATGATTTCACTGAAGGAGTGGAGGAAATATTTATAGTTGGCGGAACTTTCCTAATACTCCTCAAATCAGACCGGTGCACAGACAGCTGGCCTTGATATCAAGATACCAAACACATCAAGTATTTGAAAATCAAGTTTAATGCTCTTTAGCTGATGAGAAAATAATGACTTGTTTCCTGGCTTCTTTTCTTACTGTCTATTTTTCTCTCCTTCTACCTTGCCCTCAAGCATGCACAACACGAACTGCATTTCCCTAGCCAAGTTGGAAGACGTGTCTGCTCAGAAACAGAGCATAATTTTTTCGTTCCTCAGTGAAAAAAAAATTCATACATTATTAAAAACATTTGGTAGGGATGGTTAATATGAAAAATAACAGGAAAACACTCAAAACTGTAAGTAACCTTACCAGATTATCTTCTTTGCTGCCTTTCAGCCATGGCCCCCATAAGGATGACTGTTATCTTTTCTTTCTTTTTCTCTCTTTTTTTCTCCCTCCCTTCCTCCCTCTCTTCCTCTCTCCCCCCTCCCTCCCTCCTTCCCTCCCTCCCTCCCTTCCTTCCTTCCTTCCTTCCTTCCTTCCTTCCTTCTCTCTCTCTTTCTCTCTCTCTCTCTTTCAACTATTGTCTGGATTCTCACTGGAAAGAGATTTGTACTAAGTAGAAATAATATTTCAAATTTCTAATCCATGTAGACTGGAAGGAGAATGATGGCAAAATGTTTTGTACTGAGATTATGCTCTGCAGTGATTAACATTGATTTCAGTGATTTCTCTAAAGACTGCCAGTATCACCAAACATATATTAATTTGTTTTATCATAATTTTTGCAGTAGTTTATATATTTAATATAGATAGAATTTACAGTTAGTGAGATTTGATGTGCACCTCATTGGAACAGGGATTCAGAAAGACTTCTATATTGTCAATTGACTTTGTTTTTTTGAAGCAAATATTAAGTGAATAATAAAGGAAAGATAAAGTTGGGGAAGTAACACCAACAACTAGTATTTGGCTTGTTCCAAGTAAACCCTACAACTACGTATCTATTAAATCATAACTAAGGTGGCCTTAAAGAATTTAGGTAACTACTGTACACTTTCAGCTGGTCTCCCTGCTTCAACTCTTGCATCCTCCATTCTCCACACACCAGTCAAAGCAATCCTTTAATAATGTAAATCAGATCGTGTCATGCTTCTGCTGAACACCATCCAATGACTTTTATGTCGGAGCCTGCTTATTTCCACCAATACCTATTTACTATTCTTCTTTGAGAGTTTAACCCTCAATATATTCACAGATGTATAGAATGGACACTACATTTTCTGCTTTCTCTCAGAGCTAGGTGTGACCATAAGACAGAGTTCTATTCAATGGGATGTAATCATGTCTTGACACCATAACACTCCTAGAAGAAAACATAGGCAAAACATTCTCTGATATAAATCATACCAGTGTTTTCTTAGGTCAGTCTCCCAAGGCAATCGAAATAAAAGTAAAAATAAACAAATGGGACCTAATCAAACTTATAAGCTTTTGCACAGCAAAGGAAGCCATAAACAAAACAAAAAAGACAGCCTACACACTGGGAGAAAATATTTGCAAACCATGCAACCGACAAAGGCTTAATTTCCAAAATATACAAACAGCTCATACAACTCAACAACAGAAAAAACACAAACAACCCAATCAAAAAATGGGCAGAAGACCTAACTAGACATTTCTCTAAGGAAGACGTACAGATGGCCATCGTTAATTATTAGAGAAATGCAGATCAAAGCTACAGTGAGGTACCCACCTCACACTGGTCAGAATGGCCATCATTAAAAAGTCTACAAATAACAAATGCTGGAGAGGTTGTGGAGAAAGCACTCTCCTACACTGTTGGTGGGAATGTAAATTGGTGCAGCCACTGTGGAAAACAGTATGGAAGTTCCTTAAAAAACTAAAAACAGTGTTGCCATATGATCCAGCAATCCCACTCCTGGGCATATATCTGGACAAAAAGATACATGCACCCCAAGGTTCATAGCAGTACTATTTACAATAGCCAAGACATAGAAGCAACCTAAAATGTCCATCTACAGATGAATGGATAAAGAAGATGTGGTACATATATACAATGAATACTACTTGGCCTTAAAAAAGAATGAAATAATGCCATTTACAGCAACATGGATGGACCTAGAGATTAGCATACTAAGTGAAGTAAGTCAGAAAGAGGAAGACAAATACCATAGGATATCACTTATATGTGGAATCTAAAATATGACACAAATGAACATATTTGTGAAATAGAAACAGACTCACAGACATAGAAAACAAACTTATGGTTACCAAAGGGGAAAGCAGGTGGGGAAGGGATAAATTAGGAGTTTGGAATTAGCAGATACGAACTATTATATATAAAATAGATAAACCACAGGACTTACTGTATAGCCTAGGGAACTATATTGAATAACCTGTAATAAACCATCATGGAAAAGAATATGTATATATATGTATAACTTAATCACTTTGCTGTACACCAGAAACTAAAACAACATTGTAAATCAACTCTATTTCAATTTTAAAAAATGTCTGGAACACTTTTGGGGATATAACTTTATAAATAGAAGCATTTATACAAGGGTGCTCCCTTGTGCTTTCTGATGATTGAAATGCAGAGTTGATAGCTGGAGCTCCTTCAGCTATCTCAGTTCCTGAGGCTAAAAACCACATTCTGAGAATGATTGAAGAGCAAGATAGAAGGAGCTATGTCCCTGCCAATTTTTTGAAATTTTTGATGCCTATATCTTGATGTTTTTATATGAAAGAGAAGTAATCTTCTATCTTTCTTAAGCTAGTCTAAATATAAATTTTTCATCATTTGCAGCTGTACCTAATTCTAACTTTTCACATGGTTGAGAATAATATTAAAATCCTCTCCATGGCCTACATGCTCCTTGGCTAATTTTATCCCTTATTTCCTACACTTCATCTACATTCAGTCTATTCTAGCTGTACTGAACTGCTTGCTACTCCTTGGACACATCAAGCACATTATTACCTTAGGGTCTGTGTGCTTTCTGTCCCTCAGTCTGTCGTGCTCTCCCGGAGCATAAGAGTCCTGTGAGTGTCTGGTCTCTGCTTGGATGTCCTCCAGAAAAGACTTCTAGCCAGTATATCTTAAATAAAAGCACAAGTTAGTCTTTCTTCATCTGCTTTATTATCTTCTGTATAGCATTTATTAATCCCAGTTAATATTTTTTTTTATTTGCCTTTTAGTTTATCCTCCCCACTAAAAGCTAAGTTCCATGAGGTAGGCACTTCATTTTGTTTGCTACTCTGTCTCCCAGACCAAGAACCATTCCAGGCACTATTGCACAGTATGTATTTCTTGAATGTATGAACATATGAATAATTGATTATATATATACATACACGTTTACTCGTCTTATCATCCTGTTATACCCAGGATAGTTAGGCTGGTAAACTGATATGACACTGGTCTTTTTTTTTTTAAATAAATGTATTTGTTTTTGGCTGCGTTGGGTCTTCGTTGCTGCACGCGGGCTTTCTCTAGTTGCGGCGAGCAGGGGCTAGTCTTCGTTGTGCAAGGGCTTCTCATTGTCCTGGCTTCTCTTGCTGCGGAGCACAGGCTCTAGGCATGCAGGTTTCAGTAGTTGTGGCACGTGGGCACAGTAGTTGTGGTTCGCGGGCTCTAGAGCTCAGGCACAGTAGTTGTGGCGCACGGGCTTAGTTGCGCCACGGCATGCGGGATCTTCCCGGACCAGGGCTCGAATCTGTGTCCCCTGCATTGGCAGGCGGATTCTAAACCACTGCGCCACCAGGGAAGTCAACACTGGTCATTTTTTTGATGGTGAGTTTGTCAAAGTTCTCTTAGAGCCTTCAAAGTGCTGTTTGGTGAATTATTGTGTTGTTGGTTTCATGTTTACACTCAGGAAACAGGAAGAATCTTGGTGAGATTAGACCCTAAATTTAGTCTTTTTTTTAATTTGATGGGAAGAGACCAAAATGGAAATGCAGTGAATTCTGTGTATCCCATCCTGAACTTGACTGTTTTGGCTAAGGGATAATCCCACATTATACAATTCAGAATTCAGGAAATATACTGATCTCACACGACTGCAGGATTGTTTGGCTGTGATTGTTTTATGGGCAAGAGTGGAATTTTCCCTCAATGAATTATCCTGCAGTGAGTCACACTGGAAAGATGTCAATTCTGGGGAAGAAAGTGAGCCTCCAGTGGTGCTCCACAGGCAGAGAAGTTTGAAAAGCTTTCATCTTTTCTGAGTATTTTGGACATGTGGCCTGGGCTCTGAGAGAGAGACACTGGGAGTTCTCCTGTTGGTGGAGGCAGGCTGGATTCAAACAGCAATGAAGCTGGGTAAGAACTCTGTAGTATAGGGCTGCAACCTTGGAGTAATTATAAATTATTTTCTGTGCTGTACTTCTCATCTAGTATGGTCAAGCCTTCAGTAACATCTGGATAAATATTCTCTATGTCATGATGAATAAAGAGAAAGGAACTGTTCCACATCTAAGAATGAAGCGGAAAGAAAGCAGAGGCCTCTTCCAAAATTCAGGGCACCGGGGCTGTGTCCAAAATAGTGGCAATTAACCCAGGCAGTATAGCTGAGGCAGCAGCATCATAGGCTAAGAAGGAAGTTGGAGGGACAAACCAGAGGGACCTGACATTTAAGAGCCCAAACTCTGGAAAACTGTCAGGCATTGTTAAAATTGAGAATTTTTGAGAAGGTGTTCTTTTCTGCACTAAAGCCCGTGGGAAGGTCATTCCATTTTAACGAAGATCTCTTTTGTATTTTCTGTTTCTAGTCCAGAAAGTATTCTGCAGAGAAGAAAGCATTTTTCACATTGTACTGAAAATTGCTGTTTATTTTTTTCCCCAGCACTAGCCTGTAAATTCTTTAGGACCTGCTTCTTTCATCTATGTATTCCCAGTGGCTAGCACACTGCTGAGCAAAGTAAATCCTCAACAGTTGCTTGTCGAAGGCATAAACCAGCCTTTCTAAGAGCATTTACAGTCATTCCCATGATTTGAATGAAATGACGTATATAAAATATTTGTCATAACAATGTTAATTGAATCTTAAGTGGTGCTAAGGGCTTTTTACAAACGCACACTAAAAAAATGAGCAAGGAAAATTTCAGTAACGCTTATTGCAAAAATGCTCTTGGTATTGTCACAGAAGAGGATATGAAATGAAGTGAAAAGAATGCTCTGTACAATTTAAATTCAAGAATTTAATTCCCACATTCTTGCAATTCCTATTCTGTCTTTCAAGACACCCAAAACTAGGATTTGGGCTGGGAAAGAGCCTGGGAAGAAACATGTGAATAAACAGATGCTTTCCTGTCAGCCCAACTGTGACCTAATTCCAAGAAAACAAGCTAGCTTCAAATTATGATCTCTCTTAAATACCTTAACTTCCTTCCCCAAAGGTAAGTTCTTGGGGTTTCTAAGTCTAAAGCAAAGTGCTGGCTGATGCCTGGCTTTCTCCCTCACTAGATACTGGTTAGCAACAATTTTGCCAGGTATAACTTAGGTATAACTCTACCACATTCTATTACGTGTGGTGTAGAAGGAAAACTGATAAAAAATGAACATGTTTTTATTTATGATCTCAGTGGTTCAAAGCTCATTTGCCACAGCTCCCAGGATTTTGCAAAATTCAGCTGTGTCATAGTCCACTCATTTGGCAACATTCTTTCTCAGGTCAGCCCAGTGCAAGGGCTTTCAGCTCCTGTCTTTTGGGCTCATTCTCTTCTCAGCCCGAACTCTCATTTGGGCTGAGAAGTTTCCAGCCTAAGCTCAATCCTATGGATACTGATTGCTTTTCTGAAACATATTATTACAGTAATTGGGGCCCATTTAGTCTGTGTGCACAATGGTAGGGACACAGATACAAAAGAATTAGAACTTTGGCAAACTTCTGTGATTAAAACAGAAAAGTAAGAATGACAGATAAATTTCACATGGTTTAAAGCCAGATTAAGAGCCCAAAATGATATGATGTTTACTGCCATTTCAAAAGGGAACATAATCATTTCTTTCTACAACTGACTTTAATGGACACATTTTTGCAGCATGAACTCAAACTGTAATTTCACCATGAATTGTTAAGCTCAAACAATACCATTGAAAATAGCAAGGCACCACTTAATAGGTGTGAAAACAAATCTAATATCTATGACTGAGGATTAATTTTCTTAATTGTGGTTTTCGCCATATAAATTTGTATTGTTTCTGTCATTTCTTCGTATACTTTTATAACATTTAAAAAAATGCAAAACTTTGATTTCTCTTTAGGTAAAATATACTTATTTTTTATAGTGCTTTAAACTAACTTTTTTTTTTTTTTAATTTAACTAAAGATTTTTGTTTGCACCAACTAAGGAACCTTCAGGGCATCACTGAGAGCAAAATTAGACTATAATTTGATCATTGTTTTCAGAATTTCAGGAGAAGTTTTTAAAACATAGAATATTTCGTAACACACAGAATTTTAATGCTTTCTGAGCTAACTGACCTAGAAGAGTGTCATCAACAGATGTCTCTCTCACTTGCGAACTTGTATTGTCTCCTGCCACTGCAATAACTGTGAACACTGACACCGATAGATCACTCTTATCTCCTGTTCCACATGGTAACAACTATAATGGCTCCAGAACCCCTATTCAAAGAAACAAATATATGAGTAAATATAGTTAGGATAGGGAGGTGACATGAATGGGGATATATATATACTCTGGTATTTTGTGTGTACAGATATATTTTTATAAACGGGCAAGGTTTTGATTCAACCTTGATTATGGATTTATTTCCAAAATAAAACAATTTTTTTTTTTTTTTTTTTTTGTCAGCAGAAAGCTAACGTGGCTCTTGTAGCTATGGTTAGGAAAGATGAAAGATTTAATATAAATAATTTCCATCTCTTTTATAACTACTGTCAACTGAAGAAAAACGCACAACCTAAAAGTTGTGAGTTATGTTTATTCGAGGACCTTACGGAGAATTATTGGCTGGGAGACAGGCTCTCAGGTAGCTGTGGGGAACTATTCCAAAGAAGTAAGGGAGGAGCCAGGATGTATAGGAGTCTTTTCTGAAAAAAACAAAAACATGTAGTCAAACATCAAAAGATTACTGCTGATCACAAAAAAAACAGACCTCTCAAGTTAATGATTTTACTGCTTTCCTATGTATGGGAAGATTAAGAGTCTGGGCTGTTGAAATTATTCCTTAGATATGCATCTTAACTATCTAGGTCCAATATCCTGTTTTTCTCCATCCTGAATTCCCCTCAGGGAGCACCCTTGGGGGCAGCCACAGTGGCTGATGACTTGATGGCTTGATAGCTTGATGGACAGCAACATTCATTGTTTACTAGAATGGCAGGCAGCATTTTTCATCTGCACTACAATAGCACAGAATAAAGATTCTTATGCTCATATGATCTTTCTCAAGTTTGTACATAACTATTGTCAATTCAATGATGGGGAGGAACTTATAAACATTTATTGTCATTTAAATAAGAATAAAAATAGACTTTCTCTTCTTTTTGGCAAGTACTAAATGATAAGGTATTATAATGTGAGCCTAGGGGCTTGTAACTAATCCTATACTTTGCTTTTTTGTCAATGATTTTAGCTGACCTTTTAGGTTGATTTTCTGAGTGAACTTAAAATAAAAAAGGAAAAAGTCTCTACCATATTCTTTTCTAATTCTAGTCACTTAATGCTTAGACTACTCAGTTGATTCAAACATTTTTTAAACATTTTATTTTGAAAAAATGATAGATTCATAGGAAATTGCAAAGATAGTACAGAGAGGTTCCATTTATCCTAATCCCATTTCTCCCAATGGTTACAAATTAAATAATTATAGCACAATATCAAGAGCAGGAAATTGACTTGGTATAGGTTCATGTAACAACTAAGATACAAAACTAACACCTCATTGCAAAGATCTTCTTAATGCTATCTCTTTATAGTCATATCCAGTGCTACCTCTTTATAGTCATAGCAAAAACTAATTTGTTCTCCATCTTTATAATCTCATTATGAGAATATCATAGAAATGGAATCATACCTTTTGAGATGGGCTTTTTCACTCAGCGTAACATCCTTGACATCCATCTAAATTGTTGCATGTTTGTTCCTTTTTATTGCTGAGCAATATTCCATGGTATGGATGTAGCACAGTTTGCTTAAATAGTTACCCATGGTAAAACAATTTGGCTGCTTCCAGTTTGAGGCTACTATAATTAAAGCTGCTGTGTACAATCATGTACAGGTTTTTTGTGTGAACCTAAGTTTTCATTTCTCTGAGATAAATGCCTAGGAATGTGATTGCTGGGTCATATTTATTATTTTTAAGAAATTCTTACACCATCTTTCAGAGTGTCTATACATTTCCACAAACAATATATGAGAGATTTCATTCTGTGCATCCTTGTCAGCATTTGGTGTTTTTGATATTCTTTATTTTAGCTGTTCTCATGTGTATGTAGTGATAGCTCATTGTGATCTTAATTTGTATTTCCATAATAACTAGTGATGTTGAACACCTTTGTATGTACTTATTTGCCATCTATATATCCTCTTCAGTGAAATGTTTCTTCATGCCTTTTGCTCATTTTCTAGTTCGATTGTTTTGTTTTTAGTGTGGAGTTTTGAGAGTTCTTTATATATTCTAAATATGAGTCCTTTGTCAGATATGTGA
Organism: Eschrichtius robustus; assembly: GCF_028021215.1. Classification (NCBI taxonomy): domain Eukaryota; kingdom Metazoa; phylum Chordata; class Mammalia; order Artiodactyla; family Eschrichtiidae; genus Eschrichtius; species Eschrichtius robustus. Next base: position 38,123,715 of record NC_090825.1, read on the forward strand.
CTTGCAAATATTTTCACCCAGTGTGTAGTTTATCTTTTCATCCTTTTAAGAATGTCTTTTGCAGAGTAAAGGTTTATAATTTTGTTGGTTTGTAATTTACGAGTTTTTTCTTTTATGGATTGTTCTTTTGATGTCATTCCTATATACTCTTTACCAAGCCCTAGTTTCTGAAGATTTTCTCCTATTTTTCTACCAAAGGATATATAGGTTATTTTTTTACCCTGTCATTCTTTTTTTTCTTGTGGTTTAAAAAAAGTACGTAAATTCACCACCTTAACCATTTTTAAGTGTACAGCTTAGTAGTATTAGGTATATTCACATTGTTGTTAAACAGATCTTCTGAACTTTTTCATCTTGCAGGACTAAAACTCCATACCCTCTAAATAACTCCTTTATTCCCATCCTCCCCAGCCCCTGGTAAACCACCACTCTCCTTTGTTTCTGTGGATTTGGCAACTTTAGATACCTCACAGAAGTGAAATCATACAGTGTTTGTCTTTTTTGTGATTGGTTTATTTCACTTAGCATAATTCCTCAAGGTTCATCTATGTTGTAGCAGGTAACAGGATTTCTTTCTCTTTTAAAGCTGAATAAATTCTGTTGTATGACTCTACTACATTTTGTTTATCCATTCATCTCTTAACAGATGTTTGCTTTGCTTCCACCTCTTGGCTATTGTGAATAGTGCTGTATGAACATGGATGTGGAAGATTTAGCTTTAAGCCTTGTAATGAAATTTGTGATCCATTTTGAGATATTTTTTGCAAAACGTGAGGTTTAAGATGAGGGTCATCTTTTTGGATAACCAATTCCTCCAGCAGCATTTGTTGAAAAGACTCTTTGGCAGTACTTGTGTAGGAGTATTTCTGAATTCTTTATTCTGTTCCATTGTTCTGTATGTCTGTCCTTCTGTCAGTACTACACAGTATTGTGTAACAGTTGTATAATAAATCTTGAAATTGAATGAAGTGATTCCTCTTTTATTCTGATTTTTCAAAATTGTTTCAGCTATTCTATTTCTTTTTTCCTTTCCAAATAAATTTTAGAATAATTTTGCTTTATTTATTTATTTATTTATTTATTTATTTATTTAATAATTATCTTCAGGAAAAAACCTTACTGGATTATGATAATTAAATCTGTATATCACTCTGGGGAAAACTGACATCTCTACTTTGTTGAGTCTTCCAATTTATGAACACCAACTGTCTATTCATTTAGATCTTTGGTTTCTTTCTGTTTTGTGGATTTCAGCATAGGAGTCCTGTGCATGTCTTGTTAGATTTATACCTGTGTTTAATTTTTTTGATTTCTAGAGATTATACATGGTATCATATTCTTAACTTCAGTTTCTGAGGGGTCATTGCTTTTATATAGAAATACAATTGATCTTTGTATGTTTTACTTGGATCTTAAGACATTACTGAACTGTAAACTGTTAAATATCAGTTCTAGGAGTTTTTGGTATATTTCTTAGGATTTTTTATGTAGACCATCATGTCATCTGCAAATATGTACAGATTTATATCTTCCTTTCCAATCTGTGTGTCTTTTATTTCTTTTTCTTACCTTATTGAGCTTCCTGGAACTTCCTGTAATATGTAGACTAGCAGTGGGGATAGGAGACACCACTGCATTGTTCCCAAACTTAAAAAGAAAGCATTCCACTTTCACCATTAAGTATGATGTTAGTTATTGGATTGTGTAGATGTTCTTCATCAAGTTGAGGATGTTGCCCTCTGTTCCTCGTTTTCTGGGTTTTTATCATGATTGGGTGTTGAATTTTGTCAAACGCTTATTTTGCACCAATTTTTGATAATTGTGATTTATCTCCTTTACACTGATAATATGGTGGATTACAATGATTGATTTTAAAATATTGACCCAGTTTACATCCCTGGAATAAATTCCACTCGGTCATGGTATATAACTCTTTTTATATATTGCTAAATTCCATTTGCTAATGTATTTTTAAGGATTTTTGCTCTACATTCACAAGGGGTATTGGTCTATAGTTTTCTTTTGTACTATCTTTGGTTTTAGTGTAAGCGTAACACTGATTTCATAAAAATTATTGGGAAATGTTTGTTCCTCTTTTATTTTCTGAAACAAATTATGAAGAATTGGTGTTATTTTCTCTTTAAATGTTTGGTAGTATTCTCCAGTGAAATCGTCTGGGCCTGGAGATTTCCTTTTTGATAGTTTTTAAATTATCAATTTAATTTCCCTAATAATTGTAGACCTATTCTATTAACTTTTGTACATTGTGTGATTTGTGGTAATTGTGTAGTAATTTGTTCCATCTAAATTGTCAAAATTTATGTGGACAGAGTTGTTCATGTATATCTTTATTATCTTTTTAATGTCTGCAGGTTCTCTAATGATATTGCCTTGTTTCCTTCCTGATATTGGTAATTTCTGTCTTCTTTTTGCTTTGTCAGTCTTGCTGGAGGTTTGTCAATTTTATTGACCTTTTCAAAGAACCAGATTTTTGTTTCATTGATTTTGTCTATTATTTGTATTTTCCATTTCATTGATTTATGTTCTTATATATATTATTCTTTTCCTTCTGCTTACTTTGGATTTATTTTTTCTTTTTCTAGTTTCTTGGGGTGAGAGCTTAGATTGATTTGAGACTTTTCCTCTTTTCTAACATAAGAATATAATGTTATAAATGTTCCTGTCAGCATTGCAATAGCTGTATCCCATAAATTTGATGTTGTATTTTCATTTTCTTTCTGTTCAATGTATTTTTAAAATTTCCCTTGAGATTTCCTCTTTGACTCATAGGTTATTTACAAGTGTATTGTTTAACTTCCAAGTTTAGAGATTTCCTGTTTGCTTTCTGTTACTGATTTCTAGTTTGATTCCATATGAATGAAAAAATACTATTAGTTTTTTTTTTAATTTGTTGATGTTTGGGTTATGATCCAAGATACGATCTATCTTGGTATGTGTTCCATGGGCACATGTTCTGCTGTTTCGAGTTAGTGTTCCATATATGTAAATTAGATACTATTTGTTGATGGTGTTGTAATAGGGAAGAACAAATCTGACTCCATATTGGATCTGTTCCTTTTACTTTAACCTTGTGCTTTGTTGCCTGTGTTAGTCATGCTGGCTCTGCAGCTTTTGTAAAAGAACGTTGCCTATAGCCTGAAATATACAGGAGCCCTGTTCTCAGGGTTCTGACCTGTAAGAGTCCATTCATATAGAGATAAAAAGTTGCAAAACAGAGTATAGCATGTGTTGGAGCTTTACAGGAACATCTTGACCTGACCTTCGTGGACAGCTGCAAGAACAAAGGGTTTCAACACCAACAAGTTTGTAGCAACTAACCACTCTCCCCCCCTCCCCAACCTTGCCTTTAAAAGTGCTTTGCTGCAACCATTCAAGGAGTTCGGGGCTTTTTGGACACAAGCCACCTGTCTCCTTGTATGGCTCTGTAATAAACATTTCTCTGCTCCAAACTCTGACGTTTCATGTTTCAGTTTGTTTGTCCTCACTGTGTGTGGGGCACAAGAACTTGTATTTGGTAACAGTGGTGTTATTTTATATACTTGCCATTTTTTCTGTCTAGTTGTTCTATCAGTTGAGAGAAGGATGTTGCAGTCTCCAACTGTAATTGTGGGTTTGTCTGTTTTTTCTTTCAGTTTTATTAGTTTTGCTTCACATATTTTGCAACTCTGTTGTTTGGTCTACATTTGCTTGGTGGGTTGATTCTTTTACCATTATGAATTGTCCTTTTCTGTTAATGGTAATTATCTTTGCTCTGACAACCACTTCATTGGATAGTAATAGTCTCCACTCCTATTTCTTTTTTTTTTTTTTTTAATTTATTTATTTATTTATTCATTTATTTATTTTTGGCTGCGTTGGGTCTTTGTTGCTGTGCTCAGGCTTTCTCTAGTTGCGGCGAGTGGGGGCTACTCTTCGTTGCAGTGCGCAGGTTTCTCATTGCAGTGGCTTCTCTTGTTGCAGAGCACGGGCTCTAGGCACACGGGCTTCAGCAGTTGTAGCTCGCAGGCTGTAGAGCACAGGCTCAGTAGTTGTGGCGCACGGGCTTAGTTGCTCCGCAGCATGTGGGATCTTCCCGGACCAGGGCTCGAACCCGTGTCCCCTGCATTGGCAGGCGGATTCTTAACCATTGCGCCACCAGGGAAGCCCCTCCTATTTCCTTTTGATTAAAGTTTACATGGCATATATTTCCATCCTTTTACTTTACTGTTTTATCATTCTTTTTTCTTTTTCTTTCATTCCTGTGGGTTACTAGAACATTTTTTTACATTCCATTTTGATTTATCTATAATAGCTTTGTATATCTTTGTTAGTGGTTTCTCTAGGTATCATAATGCATAACTTATTACAATTTACTGATGTAGACATTTTACCAGTTTGAGTGTAGAAACTTTATCTTCTTTTATGTCCCTTTACACTCCCATTTATTATGTAAGTATATTAAATATTTCCTTTACATTTACATTATATTGACAACCAGATCAGACAATTTTGTAATTCTTGCTTTAACAGTCAAAAATAATAGAGAAAATCAAGAGAAGAAAGTCTATTGTATTCACTGATATTTTTATTCTTTTCCATTGTTATTTCTCTCTTCATGATGTTCCAAAATTTCTTCTTTTATAATTGCTTTCTCTTCAGAGAACTTTTTTTTTTTTTGATAATAAAACAGTGAACTTTATTGAGAAGTTTCAAGCATCAAGACCTGAGGGAGTATTTTTTAGTTCAGTTTATCAAAATACTTCAGTTTTCTAGCTGGATCTGGGATTACTGTTTCACCACCAGGTTTCCAACCACCGGGGCAGACTTCTCCATGTTTATCGGTGTACAGGAATGCTTGAACCAAACGCAGTGTCTCATCCACAAATCTACTCCCAGGAAGGTCATTCAGAGTAATCTGTTTTAGGATTCCTTTGTCATCAGTAATGAAGAGACCTCTAAGAGTGTGGCCCGAGTCTTCCAGATACACGCTATAGTCCTTTGAGATCTGATGGTTCAAATCTGAAAGAAGTGGAATCCTTATTGGCCCAAGTCCTCCTTGTCTTCGAGGGGTATTAAGCCAGGCCAAATGGGTAAACTGTGAATCGACAGAGCATGCTACCACTTAAGTGTTTATGGATCTGAATTCCTCAGTTCTATTACCAAAGAACAACTGATTTCAGTTGGACACACAAAAGTGATATCAAGTGGGTAGAAGAAAAAAACCAGGTATTTCCCACAATAATCAGTTAACTTCCAGCTGCTTAAATTCTCCATTTATCACAGCTGTTCCTTCCCAATAAGGTGCTGGCTTAGAAATCTTGGCTTTGCTGAGGTGCAGGGAGTGGTTGGCAACCGAAACCTGGGACGCCTCCCCACCAGGTACACTTGTGTACATGCATAGAAGTGGCACTCCTCTTCGTGGGTTGGGGGCCTCTCCTCCACCTCCAAGCCCCACAGAGCTTTGGCCGGCAGCAGGAACAGCAGCAGCCGCAGCAGCAGTAGCTTTCGGCTCCAGCTAGGGGCCGAAGTGGTTGCCAGTAGCCGCTGCGGCGCCTCCATGGCCACGCGAGGGCAGTTGCATGTCCTTTGGCTCGAGCGCCACTTCTCCCGCCACCAGGCAGCTACAACCGTGCACCCAATGCCCATGCGAGCCGAAGCGCGGCGTTGCAAGACCTGCCTTGCCTCCTCATTCCCCCGTCCCCCGGGCTCCCCACCCGGCCACGTAGGTGTGAGCCCCACCTGCTCAACCCCTGCAGAGAACTTTCTTTAGCCATTCTTTTAGGGTAGGTCTGATGGTGACAAAGTTTTTTAGTTGTCCCTCATTGAGAATATCTTGATTTCTGCTTCATTATTGAAGGATCATTTCACCAGATATAGAACTTTAGATTTACAGTACTTTGAGCATTTGAAAAATGCTGTGACTCTTCTTTCTGTCCTTCATGGTTTTTGATAAGAAGTCCACTGTCATTCAGTTTGTTTTTGTCCCAACAGATAAGGTGTTTCTGTATTGCTGCTTTCAAGGTTATTTATTTTTAGTTTTCACAACATGGATTACAGTGGGTCTTGGCATAGATTTCTTTGGGTTTATGGTTTGTTATTTGCACAGCTTCTTGAATCTGTAGGTTTATGTCACTTGCCAAATTTGGGGAAAGTTTCAGCCATTATTTATTTCTCGGAGTACTTCTTCAGTGCTGCCATTTCCCTTCTCCTTCTGGGACTCCAGTAACACAAATGTTTATCTTTTGTTGTTATCCCACAGGTCCCTAAGGCTCTGTCATGTTTTTTAGTCTAGATGATCTATGTTGTAGATTGGGCAATTTCTATTGTTGTCTTCAGTATGACTGATTTATTCTTCTATCATCTCCATCCTGCTGTTGAGCTTATCTACTGAGTTTTTTAAAAAATTTCAGTTATTGTATTTTTCAGTTCTAAAATTTCTATTTGGGTCTTCCTTACATCTTCTATTTATTTTCTGATACTTTCTATTTATTTGCTCTTTTTCCCATTTGTTCATAAATGCTCACTGAAGCATTTTGATGATGGCTGTTTTAAAATCATCATCAGATAATTCTGTTTTCATCATGGTATTGGCATCTGTTGATTGTTTTTTCTTATTCAGAGAAACATTTTCATGATTTATGGTAAAACGAGTGAGGTTTCTATCGAAACCTGAATACTTTAGGTATTGTGAGACACTTTGGAGGGAAAAGGGGTACTTCACCTGGTTATTGTCAGGTAGACTTGGAAATCCAGGTCCTTTTGCCTCCACATTGACATCCAGGGAAGGAGGGGTACCTTGTCCCTCTAGGATGGAAGTGGGAATTCAGCCTTCCACTAGGAGTGGGAGAGGTGCCTCATTACCACCAGGTGGGTTAAAAGTCTCAGATCCCCACTCAACTTTTGCTGCTGGTTGTGCATGGGGGAGCCACAGTGGTGGTGTTTGGCTGGAGAAGAATAGTTATTATCTAAATGTCTTTCTGCCTTGCTAGATTTTTCCTTTCCTGGTTCTTTGGCCAAAGAGAGGAGAGGTTTCTGTACCTGAACCCATTGGTTTTTCCAGGCTGTTGGCTTCTCTGGCACCTAGAATCAGGAATCTCATTGGTGTGTCATAACTTGTTTCCCAAAGTTCCTAGTTGATCTGCATTCTTGTCCTCACTTTTCAGAATATTTTACTGTAAATATTAAATATTTACTTATTTAATAAGGCACAAGATTGTTAGCTATACTTGGATGGAGGAATAGAGGAAAATATGTCAACTACATCTTTCCAGACATGGATCTCCCCAATCATTTCTTTTTTTTTCAATCTAGTCACTGCCCAAATACAATTACTCCTTTTAAATTGGCCTCGTATGCTTTACAACACAAACACTTCTTTATTAGCCATTCATCATTTTAATATATATATTTAATTATTTCAGTTAAAGTAAGAGTCAAGTATAATACATAGTGAAATATGCTATTATTCTCCCTAATGTGTTTTTCTTTTTACCTTGACTGACTGGCAGGATCATTAAAATGCTCTGTTTGGAATATTGATTCTCTTTTGTGGCAGTAGACATTTGTATAGAATACAAATTTTGAAATATTTTGTAACTTTTTGCTAAACCAATTGAAAATGACACTGCAATGCTGGGGAAAAAAAATCACCCAGGACAACAAGCAAATATGTTCTATACATTAATTTCATTTTAAATGTCCATTTTTGTCAAGGCCACAGTTGTCTTTTAAATTTTCTAAACATATCTTGGGATGTTTTGAAAATTCCTTTCTAACTTCCTATTTGATGTGTCAAAATACAGAATCCCAGCTGTAGGCAGTTTTTTTTGTTGGACCTGAGAAGCATGAATTGTTTTCAAAACTTGAATTTCCTGTGTGTATAATCAAAAATAAAAAATAAAAAAGTCAGTGTTTTCTATTATCTAGTGCCTTTAAATTCACATTTAAGTGATTATTAAAAATTAAAAATTTAAAATACATTTTATAATACTTAAATTTTTAATTCAGAGTACATTTTATTGAACTTAGATACATATTAGGCATATCCTTTGAGTTAATGCAACAAAAACATTTTTAAACATTCTAGTACAAACATTTTCTGTGCTGTTTACATAATACAGAAAGGCATTAATGAGAATTTAGACACACATGCTAAAAAAAAATTACAACTACTAGGAAATATGTCATAATAAATCCATGGTCCTTGACTTAAAAAAAAAAAAAAAAAGTAAAGTTTATGGTCAAATTTCTATCTTAAGAGACACAAAAGCAGTTCATGTCATCATATTTTGTGATATTTTTAAACAATTACATAGCATTATAGTTAATTATATATGCAATAAGTCTAATATTTTCATGTTTATCAAATAAACTTTAGAAAAATAAGAATTTGTGCTAATTATTTTCTGAAGTAAATTACAAATTAAATAGCAAAATCAATTTTTATAAGCAAAAGTTCTTAATAGATAACACACCAAAATAATATATAGACTTTAACCAATACCCTAAACAAGTTTCACTAGCATTCTCCCATTTGGGACATGAGAAATAATGAAATATAAATGTTACAGGTTAATCATGTGATTAAAAGTAATTTTGACAATGTTAGTCATGAGTGGTGTTCACTGATTTCATAAGTAAATTTTATTATAAGGGCATAATCAGGCATTCCTGACTTATTGAGAATTACATAGGTATTATCATTATGACACATTAATCATGAAGGTAATTAAGCAAGTCCAAAGAATTGTCTAGTTCATTTCACAGGCTATCAAAAACAGGACTTTCTTTCCCAGCTTCTCTTACACCTTGTGAATCACATTTTCAAATGCTGATACACTTTAATCATACTACTTTTGAAAAGTAATAAATCTTTAAGCTTACTAAATTGTCTCATTATAGGCACATCTCTATAGTGAGACTCACCTGGCATTTGCTAAAGATAGGTCATTCCTTGGAGGTAAATTTCAAAGTGTTTATTACTCAGAATTGCAGATATTACTGCTGTGCCTAGGCTAGATCATCCATAAAGTACTTAGCTCCTACCTACAGGCTAAAAATGTGACTTAACAGTCTGTTTTCTGTTTGTCCTGGTAAAATTACAAATAGCACTTTATTTCATTCTCAGTGTTTGGATGATAAATTTTATGGTCACACTAGTTATTGAGAAAACAATGAAGACTCTCAAAACAAACAGAAGTAAATTGATTCCCCAGGACCACTGCAGGGACACAAGTATGCCACAGAATAGGTTCTATAAGCCTTAAGAATAAAATTATGGAACTTATGATTTAACTGACCATCGAAAGGAGTGAAATTTTTTTTTAAAAAAGACAGTTAATAGATAATAGCCTCATTTTTCTAAGAAGCACCTAAGTAGCAGGCCAAAGCTATTCAACGTAGTTAAACCTAGACTCTTGAGGAGGACTCCTTGGATTTCAATCCCAGATCCAAATACCTAATCTCTCAAGCTTTAGTTTCCTCATCTATAAAAAAGTAGTTAATAGTTTCTATAGCATAAGATGATGTGTAAATTAAGTGAGATAACACATTTCAAAGTATTTAGCACAGTACCTGTCACATGCTAAGCACTCAACAAATGTGTTTATTACTATTTAATAATATGATATACCCTCAATAAAGAACTCAGCTGATAAACTGAGCATGTAACTGACCTTTCAGGTATACTGCAAATACATTCCTAAATATCACGTGAAAGAAATGCATATAGATAGTTCCAGTTTTCTTTTTATCTATGCTAGAGAAGATAAGTTCACAGTTAATTAATCAAAGTAGATATTACATAAATATGTATAATTTAAGATTCCAAAATAATTGAGTCGTTCATCTATTTTTCAGTCATTCAATAAATATAAATTCAGAGAAAGCTATAATAGGTCAGTGTGCCTTTTAATTAATACCGGAACACACACTTGAACTTGCTGCCACCTAAACATGCTAACATGAAGCAAGTCCCTAATTCACTGCATAACTTGTTCAGTTAGAGAAGATTCATTTTCTATAAAGAAGTAGATATTCAGTAAATAATTTGCATAAATCTATTTAAATGCCTCAAAGATGAAAACCCAGGGAATAAGTGAGCAGAACTGACATTTTTTCTTTTGATGAATTTAATTAATTACAAACTTTCAGTGACCAAAACTAACCAACGAAAGCTTTCTAAAAAATATATTTAATACAAATTTTGAATTGGATTCTGAGATATTATGAGGTACTCTTGAGGTATTGGCAGGGAGGAGGAAAGAGAAAGTTAGGGAAGTGGACACTAATATCTACAGTACCATGCAAAGAACTACAATTACTAAAATTCTTTATGTATATAAAGTCAATACACTATCTTATTAAAGGATAAAAATAAGGTTAACATTTGCACTGCCTATGAAAAATAAAGGACAATAGGAACATTGTTTTTAAAGTTTTTTTGATGTGGACCACTTTTAAAGTCTTTATTGAATTTGTTACAATATTGCTTCTGTTTTATGTTTTGGTTTTTTGGCTGGGAGGCATATGGGATCTTAGCTTCCTGACCAGGGATCAAACCCGCACCCCCTGCATTGGAAGGCGAAGTCTTAACCACTGGACCGCCAGGGAAGTCCCAATAGGAATTTAGATAAGTTGAAAGCAACATACCCTGTATAATAGTTTAGGAATCAGAACTCCCTTTGCTCATTAGATTATTACACATTATTAAAATCTGACAGGACTTTTTATTCTATTACTACTGTTTTTCAAAGAAGTAGAAGCAAACAGTGAAGTTTTAAAGGCTTGTTTATCTCTGTTAAAATATTTTGTTTCAATTCTTTTTTTTTTTTTAACATCTTTATTGGAGTGTAATTGCTTTACAATGGTGTGTTAGTTTCTGCTTTATAACAAAGTGATTCAGTTATACATATACATATGTTCCCATATCTCTTCCCTCTTGCATCTCCCTCCGTCCCACCCTCCCTATCCCACCCCTCTAGGTGGTCACAAAGCACAGAGCTGATCTCCCTGTGCTATGCGGTTGCTTCCCACTAGCTATCTATTTTACGTTTGGTAGTGTATATATGTCCATGCCACTCTCTCACTTTGTCACATCTTACCCTTCCCCCTCCCCGTATCCTCAGGTCCATTCTCTAGTAGGTCTGTGTCTTTATTCCCATCTTGCCACTAGGTTCTTCATGACCTTTTTTTTTTTCCCCCTTAGATTCCATATATGTGTGTTAGCATATGGTATTTGTTTTTCTCTTTCTGACTTACTTCAGTCTGTATGACAGACTCTAGGTCCATCCACCTCACTACAAATAACTCAATTTCGTTTCTTTTTATGGCTGAGTAATATTCCATTGTATATATGTGCCACATCATCTTTATCCATTCATCCGATGATGGACACTTAGGTTTCTTCCATGTCCTGGCTATTGTAAATAGAGCTGCAATGAACATTTTGGTACATGACTCTTTTTGAATTATGGTTTTCTCAGGGTATATGCCCAGTAGTGGGATTGCTGGGTCGTATGGTAGTTCTATTTTTAGTTTTTTAAGGAACCTCCATACTGTTCTCCATAGTGGCTGTATCAATTTACATTCCCACCAACAGTGCAAGAGGGTTCCCTTCTCTCCACACCCTCTCCAGCATTTATTGTTTCTAGATTTTTTGATGATGGCCATTCTGACCAGTGTGAGATGATATCTCATTGTAGTTTTGATTTGCATTTCTCTAATGATTAGTGATGCTGAGCATTCTTTCATGTGTTTGTTGGCAGGTCTTCTGCCCATTTTTGGATTGGGTTGTATGTTTTTTTTGTTATTGAGATGCATGAGCTGCTTGTAAATCTTGGAGATTAATCTGTTTCAATTCTGATGTCACAATTTAGATTGTTCTTCTAAAAATAAGTGTAAATTTATGAAATTTGAAGTTTACCTGTACAGTTATCCATGCACCACACACTTCATGGCATCTCCAATGTACCCTCTCTGTGGGAGGTACGGGATACAGAAATAAAAGCAGAATCCAGGAAGGAGGCATATAAGTGCATATTTATAATACAGGGTAGTAAGCACAAAGAAACGTGGAGTTATTTGAGCTCATAAGATGGCACATACTCAGCTGGGTGTGAGGGATCTGCCAGGAAGTAACATCAGATTAAAGTCTTGAAAGCTAAACTTGAGTTCATCAAAAGGGAGGAGCACAGGCGGCAGCATTCTGGACAGACTCTATGTCAAGGCTAAATCAAGACAGTGGGAAAGGATTTGCAATTTGGAAAACTGCAATATTAAGATATGGCAAAGGTGAGCCTGTAGAGCTTTGTCATGGAAGCTGCCACATTAAGCTACATAGTGAGATTTGTGTTTCAGAAATATGGCCCAGCAGCAATGCAAAAAATGATTAACCGAAGATGAGACTGAGGTAGGAAAATCAAGACCTTAGCTGTTGCAGCTGGCGAGCATGGGGTAGGGGAAGCAGTGGGAGGATTAATGAGCTATTAAAAAGGCCAAAGGAATAGAGATTCATGACTAATAAACATTAGTTAATAGAGAAGAAAACAGCACAGTGAGCTCTAGGTTTTGGCCTGGGTAACTAGAGGCTGAGAAAAAAGGGAAAGACTGCAAAGAGAAGATTTACATTAAAGCATAAACTGAATATGAGAATATCTGGGAATTTTAAGACATCATTAAATCTATTTATTATGCTGCAAAACTCTGTTAGCTAGAAAGATTGATAGAATTTCCCAAGGTGTCTAATATATAAACGTGGAGTAGTTTTCCTACTTCAGCTTTTCTGCTTGCTTAGTATTTTCAGTTGGTCATTTCAATTTACAGTTGGTCATTTTTAGTTAATCCATTCATCTCCGTGAGGTTAGTTAATGGAAGCATTCCATTTTCAACCTAACAGTGGTAGAATAATTTTCTGGAAGTTCTCCGGAGAGACTCTGAAAAGGCAAAATTCAACTTTAATTTTCTGAGTACCTTTTCTGCTTAAAGTTACTGAATTGAATTGTCTTTGCTAGGAAAAATAGCAAGCATTAACACTTAAAAATTCAATTTACTACATAAATATTTCAGATTATTTTACATTGGGGAAGCAATTTTTCTTGCTTGAGAACCATTTTGTGGTGGCAAAAGAGAAGAATGCATACTGCATATGAGCTACAAATTGGGGATTTGTATATGTCCAGTCACAAATACATTGTTTTGAATTGGACTTAGTCAAATAGCAGGTCTGAATAATTTTTCACTGAATTCAAACTGTTTAGATTAATTAAGTGAACTGCTTGGTTGTCTGCCATCATATAGATACCACCCAAGATCATTTTATCAAATTAATAATTAATTAAACCAAAACAAATGCCTGGCTTATTGCTCTAAAACAATGAGGTGAAACCTGCCATTACTTAAATGATGTAGTCTGTTCAGCAAAACTTGTGTCAATAGTTAACATGCTTTACACAAAACACTGCTGCAACAAAATGAGTAGCTTCCAAGTGACACTTTATGTGTATTATTTATACTAGTAATATTTTTAACATTAGTTAAAATGCCATATAAAGTATAATTTTTCACTACCTGAATTTTATTATAATTTTCTCAGCCAGAACATCATGTAAATGTCTAAAAAGTATTTTTTTCAAACAATTGAACTCCTCTTTTCAAGCTTTAATCCCCTAGTCACCAAGATCATGGGTTCTTTGCCCCCATCCCAAACCCTTCCCTCTTTGCCTGTGATTGTTCTGAACGCTGCTGCGCTGTGAGCAGGGGGACAGTGGACTCATCAGCACCAAGGACCCCCAGCAGGTTTCACATCACTGTCTTCAACCTCACCTAGTGTCCTGCCATATGATGTTAATGGTACATTCAAAACCATTAACAACTTTCCATGTCTGTTCAGATTTCATTGGACTTATAGTGATTTTTATAAAATAGTCCAGTTATATATGCAATAGAAACAAAGTATTCTATTTTTAAAGAAAAGTCTAAGTTACTGGCAGCAACGTAGAACTACTTTAGTACTTCTTGATTTCAGACAAAGGCATTAGTATTATAAACCACTAATAATGCATTTTTAGATATTTAGCCAGCCATGGATACCAGGAAACCATGAAGCACGGAAGCATGCCAGTAGCAGTGCTACATCCCGTCTGTGTGAACCTGTACCCTACAACGTCAACACCAGCTGTCACTTAAGAAATCCAAAACCCACAGCTTTAAAAAAATGTTCTCCAGAAAGACTAAAAATCACTTTAGCCTGGTGTGGGAAAACAGTGGCGATGAGTGGAATGAGATTGGGAAATCTGCTTTTGTGGTGATGGAGATTTGGGGCAAGTGTATAGTTTTATTTTCTTGCCTTAAACCAATATTTTTGTAGGAAAAGTATGTTTTTCTTATGGAGATTGTAGAGTAACCATCATTAACAAAGGTAGAAAGTACTAATTTCCCCTTGAGGACACTTTTTTTCAATATGACTGAAGGATGAACTTTACATGAAAATTATTACAAATACTTCTACACCTAGTAAACATGATTGGGGAAAAAACCTTTTCAAGACAAATGGCAAAGGGTTTGTCTTTAATGAATTCTTTGGTTATAAACAGGTCTTGAGTGACATTCGCTCTGTGTACTATTTGGTTTTGCTGGTGTCTGTTCTGTGTGTCCCTTGAGGACTAGAATGAAATTAATTGTCCTGGGTTACAGCTCATAGAACATACTTAATACAATTTACCTTGCTTTAATGTAAAATAATAATAGAATGAAAATATATCTTTAGATCTGAAATAGCATATATTATTTACAAAGCTACTGCTGAGCATCTTGCATAAACTTTTCATCCTTTTAAAAATAAAAATTCACGTGTTCTTAACAGGAAGCAGAAACAAAGCTGAGATCCAAACTCTTTGACATCTTCCTGTGACTCTTGACATGATGTTTCTCATTCACTGGCCCACAGATTCCTGAGTTACATAAAGCATAATGAAACATAATTAGCATAACCTGGTTATTCTATAATAACTTATTATCACTTTAGCAAAGCAAAAATGTCTGGGAAGAGGTGATCCAAACTACTGCCAAAACCAACAGTTCCTATTCTAAATACTCAAGGAAAAAAATGTTTATGAAATATGAAAATTTTGATTCTAATCAGTGAAGAAAATAAGCTAATATTGATTCATTCATAGCACCAAGTATATGGGAATATGTGAGAATAAAATAAGAGAATCCAGAAAAACTGAGAGAGAAAAAAAATAAGACCACATAAAAAGTTGTAAAAGAAACTAGCCTGTGGTGACAAAAGAAAAAATATATATCTGCAGTGTAATAGATTCACTTTTAGATTGGTTGTTACATGTTCTCTGGTGGAAAAAAGATGATTATTTTTGTGTAACTATGTATATTCTCCTATAATATTGTTTAAAAAAGCATATCCAAGCACATAGTGAATGACTAGGTCTTTTTAAAACTAAAAAATGTAGATGGATTAATAGCCTATACATATTGAATTTTAGCTTTTATTTGGAATATCATTTGGAAGCAACTTACATTTTTTCTGTGCCTGGGGGCATTATTTTCTATACCATTGCTATCATCTGATTTCCTGTAGAGAAAACAAGAAAGAAAATTGCTAGATGTTTACATTGCATAAAACTAAGTCAGTACACCATCTATATCATGGCCATCAGGTTAAAATTTAAAAGGTCAGTACAGACAGAATTTATTCTTCCTAAAAATGTTTTACTCATAGTGTTGATTTTATTTGTATGCCATTGCTTGGAGCGGAACTGTTGCCACAGATGACAGTGACAAAGGCCTGTTTCTTTCATGCAGAGGGAGAATTGCTTCTCCCCAGGCATGAGTGGAGGCTTGGGTATATAGCCTAACTTATATGTTGCTTTGACACGTGCAAGATAATAGCCAATCAGGAGCTCAGCCAGTATGTGCGATACAGGTGCTATAATTCAACATGTTTATTACATTGAATTAGAGGTTAAACATGTTTCTTTATCTACCCAGTGTGTATCAGAGTAAGACCACAATGTGGGCTCCAGATTCTTAAGGAAGACTAAACTAGGTTACAGGGGTGTATAATAAATACCCTTCTAGATGTTATTGGCAGGCTTGAGCTCATTAAACTAGTACCACCAGATAATAAATTCAACCACCTAATCAGCTTTCTCAAAATTTGGGGGATGGGGCAGGTAGGTTAAATACTGTGTGAAACTGTGTGGGTTAAATATCTGGGTGGATCAGATAAATGCTGTTTGAAATGACTAGCTTGTTTTGATGTTATATGCTTATTTAGTACTGTACTATTTTTAAAAGTCATTTTCACCAAGAAATTCTATGAATCACTGGTATCTAAACACATATATAAGCATCAAATATAAAATGTATTGATAAACAATATTCTCTGTAAAGAAAAATTTGTCTCCTAAACTAAAAATTCTAAAAACAGCATTGGTGAAAAGTTGCTCTAAATGAGTACAAGTGCCCTTGATACTTGATTTAAATCTAAAGATACTGAAATAACCTAAAGATGAGAAATGTGACTGCAAGGGACTGGATAGAAACACTGGGGAGGCTGAGCTGGGAGAACAAAAGAATCCAGGCAAGGGAGTAATTGTTTCAAATATCTGCATGACGGTCATGTTTTTTATATGACTCTGAGTATAAGAAAGGTAATCAATACATGGGAACCAGAAAGATAAAATGTTCAAATCAATACAAACAAGATGTCCAAGTTCTCCGGAAAGAGGTTCAAATTGCTTCCAACCATGAGAGTCTCTGATTCTAAGACAACACTTTTTTCCTATCTGGGGTTATGGAACTCCTGATATCATTATTTTATGCTCTTAATTTAGAAGTTCATATCCTGTTGATTTAAGTTACCTGCCATGTGTGAACTGAGTAAAAAATAACTATTTGAATAATGTCTACGAATATCTGCATGACAGCTGTCCGCCCCACTCCTGCTTTTTAACCGTGGCTATAGCACTCACACCTCAGAGCCCCTGTTGACTGAAAAAGATAAACTTCAGGTGTCATTTTGGGTTGGTAATAGCTGCTCAGCCCTCCCATTTCCTAGGTTTCTTTCGGCTCCTTTAATCTGGTCTCATTTTCTTGGTCCCCAGTCCTTGGCTGTGTTACTTGGACTTTAAGCACCTCTCTCACTGGGCTCCACTGTCAGTTCTCTGGCTTGGTGGATCCAGTAACTCCCACGTTCACCAAACCAAATGATATCCCTGGTAATTTTCTTCCTAGTTCTCCTCATGCTCAGCTCAACTCTAAACAAAGGAGACTGTAACAGAAATATGGCACAATTTGTGTTCCTTCAAAAATAATGAAATGACACACAATTCTAGCCCAGTGATTTTCAACACTGAATTCTGAGAATCAGAATCAGTGATAGGCACTTTAAAGAAATACAGATGCCCAGGCACCAATTCCAGAGGTTCTGATCCGAGATATCCAGTTAGGTCTGAGTAACTGTAATTTTAAGGAGCATCCTAAGTGATCAAAAATATAGCCATGGTTGAGAATCATTGCTTTACACAAATAATACCTCCTCATGGTTCTTGAGTGCCTCCTGTGCATCAAAGCCTATGCTAAGGATTTTTACACATAGAAAGTCATTTAATCCACAAACCTTATGTGGTAAGTAATATCATTAAACCCATTTTGTTGAAGAGAAAACTGAAGCACAGAGAGGTGAAAGTAAGTGGTGGAGGGGGATTCTGTTGCATGCAGGTAAATGCCAAATGCCATTTTTCACCACAACATGGACATGTGCAGAAAATCACACACACGTTATATACGCTTGTACTTTTTTCCTCTAACTGCAAACATCTTATTTAATTTCATATTTATCTGTATTTTACGCAAGTGAAAATTAATCTATAAAAAATAATACTTACAGCTGTTCAATTTGTTCAAATTCCTTCCCATCATCTGTGTAACAAAAGAAGAATTTAACTGTTAAGATTGGTTTATTATTCTTACAAAGCATATATGCTCAATTCTATTTTCCCCTGAATTCAACATCCCCTGACTGCCTGTGCTGTTTTCCCGCTGTGGAATGAGAGAGATGGGCCCCATCAGACAGCTGCCCCTCCATCATGTCCACTCCTTCCCTGCTCTCCCGACTTGCGAAATCGCCTGCAGTTTTGATCAGGCATAGTCTGGTGCCTGGGATCATCAAAAACAGAACTGACTGATTTGTAATTATTTAAGTTATGAAAAATTTAGTACAAAATCAGGAAAAAATACAGAATGTAAGATAAATTTTCTTAGAGGACCATTGGTTTCTC
Organism: Eschrichtius robustus; assembly: GCF_028021215.1. NCBI lineage: Eukaryota > Metazoa > Chordata > Mammalia > Artiodactyla > Eschrichtiidae > Eschrichtius > Eschrichtius robustus. Next base: position 38,142,014 of record NC_090825.1, read on the forward strand.
AGTCTGTTATCCATCAGGCACAGGCTATGAAAACAGAAAGCTGGCAGGCAATGTCTTTTATGAGAATTTCAGAATGTTTGATAAAACGTTTTTAAAAATGAGTTATCTAAATGAAAGAATAATTGTTTGTCTTTGAGATCTTTTATATTAAGCTAATGCAGAATTTTCTAATATTCCAGTACCAATGCACATATCACTTAATTGGTGTGCTGGTCCCAGTAACACTAAATAAAAGGGAAAAAAGGTATATTTTAACATTAAAATTTTTTAGGAAGTTGACACAGGAAGACCATCAGTATAAGCTCATAGCTCACTGTCACCGCTGTTATTAACATAAATACCACTACAAAAAACAAAAGTTAGATTTTTCTCTGAAGCCACCATAATGGATTAAGTCATAACATGAGAATTATCTAAAAAAAAGAAATCCTACCTGAGTGCTTCTTTTTCTTTTGGGTGTACATTTCACAAAGCAGAATAATAGCCACTAAAAGAACCACCTCAGCAGCTATTCCAAGAAATGCTTTGAGGGGCACCCAATAACTCAGCACGACAATTTCAATGTGTTCTTCACTCTCGCCTAATTGGAATATTGCATGGCACCAGTAAGATCCCTGATCTTCCTCTGAAAGTTGCATTATCTTGAGCCTTGTTTCATTAGCATTTTTTCCATTGATCACATACTTATTGTTCATTGGAACACCAACAGGAACCTAATAGAAGGAGACATTAAAATCCATTCCTATCATATTGCATAAAAGATACATGTCCTGAGTGATCTAGTTTCGAGTGAAAGCTACAAGATAGTACCAAGAAAACTGCTTACCAGAAAAAGGGCATATTAGGGACTTCCCTGGTGGCACAGTGGTTAAGAATTCGCCTGCCAATGCAGGGGACAGGGGTTCAAGCCCTGGGCCAGGGCAACTAAGCCTGTATGCCACAACTACTGAGCCTGTGTTCTAGGGCCCGCTAGCCACACCTACTGAGCCCGCGCGCCTAGAGCCCGTGCTCCACAACAAGAGGAGCCACCGCAATGCGAAGCCCGCGCACCGCAACGAAGAGTAGACCCCGCTTGCCGCAACTAGAGAAACCACACGCGCAGCAACAAAGATCCAATGCAGCCAAAAATAAATAAATAAATTTTTTAAAGAAGGGGGCACGTTAAAGTATGTGAGAAGTTATACATACAGAGCTCAAGTCTTACCATAGTTTGATCTTTCAAAGGTAGCAAACAAAGGAAAAGTACACTTTGCTTTAACTACTTAGCACTGAATGTTTGAAACTACAGTGTGCAAGTCATCGTGGGTAAATATTCTATGAGAATTAGAAATACAGAAAAATTCCAGCCATCCGGGTTTCATGCTATAATCCCTGACTAGTTCAAAATACTTCCTCCTTCACAAGTGCAGGCATACATTCATTAAATCAACTATTAAATTAATGAAGCTATTATATCTGATCATTCCTGTAAAGGAAGTTCACTGGCTCATGACATTGGGAGTTCCTCAAACTGGAACTGAAGACGAAATCTTCAGGCCTTTGAAGCTGATGTAGAAGAAATGGTAGAAATCCCTGTAAGCCTAGTATACATGGTGGTCTGCGCACCTTCTGTCTTCTCATAGCTGAATTTCTCTCACTTTCTGACACGTTGGCTTCTGAGATTCACTGGCTTTTCCTCAGCCTTTTAAGATCCATACTAAGCTATCTGGTGGCTGATTTATTTAATCCATTTAAATTGAATTTTATTCTCAGGCCATTTGATGCCTTTGTTGCTCTATCACTCAACTGCACTGCTCAGTAAATGCTAATTTGCCTACAAATATTCTTGGAGGTTATCTGATGAAGAACTGTCTGTGAGTTTATTATTTGCCAAAGAAATTATAGCAACCTGGCTCACTGTGCACAGCATTGCCTGTGATGCTTGTTACAAATGTACTCTCTCTAACTCAGAGCTGATAAATCAAAGTACTGCATGTTTAATAGGTGCCCCAGGTGAGTCTGATGCAGATGGTTCGCCTACTTTTTGAAAAAACACTTGACCTAAAGTTTTGACTTTGCACCCTCTTCCCTGCACTTTTCTTATATCCTAATATAACCCATGCTTAGGGCCAAATTGAGAGAAACTTAGCATAGCAAATGGAGAGAAGCACAGACTACATTCTAAAAGTTTAATATAATTAGACAAGCTTTTTTTTGTCTAGTATCACATATGCATAAATAAATTAGGCTATGTAATTCAAAAACTATGTCTGTTACTTGTTTTTACAAATTTACATGCTCTTTAAAAATATTTCCATACACAAAATGATTGCCTTTCCTAATCATCAATAACAAGATAAGTACAAATATTAATAGTTTAAGTGATTTGGAGCTATCTCTTTGAAAACTCAAACCAATCACAGAATCAGTAACTCACCCTTTTAAGTCCTTCCCTCTGTCATCGTCAACAGTCTACGATAGCATCAATATTGTCTAAGAAGGAATTTAATATTTCACTAAGATCTACACTGTCTCATACCGTTCCTTCTAGAATTGCCTTTACAAGACTTCATTCAATGCTCATTAGCACCAGGGCAATAAAAGGGTGTCCCCTAAAGGACAATGTCCTAAATTTCCCTGCTATTAGAGGCTATTTGGGAGGAAGAAAACCAGAAATGATTTCTTAAGTACTCATGTTTTTCTTAATATCAGCTCTTTGAAAAGCCATTAATTCTTTAACAGGAATTTAAAGTATTTGGCTTCCCTTAGGTCTCTGGAAGTCCAAAAGAGGTCAGTGACACTAAAAGAACCTAAAACCTGAGTTTAAGTTACCAAATTTTCATTCTTTTCTCAGATGCTGCCAGTGTATTGCATTCTATCACAAATGTTTCCAGAGACAGAAGCAGGAAAAGAAAACTCCCTTTCTTTTTTCTAGTTACTCTCATGAAATGATAAGAAAAAAAAGAATCTTTTTTGTTGGGGTTATATCTAAACTTGTCAACTAAAAATGAATTGTAACTTCCTTTCATAGAATTTTAATAAATTGCTAAATCTAAAAAACAAAGTACCACCTAATGAAACATTAAGAGTATCTTCAGATGTATAATGTAATATGCTAAAAACACCAAATGACAGCTCCATTCATCACTGTTCTTTCTTCATGAACACATATTAAGGAACAAGATAACAGAAGTATAAATATTCCTAAGAACTGTGAGTGTATTATAATCTTATTATTAAATAAAAGTTTTTATTTTGTTTTCTTCAAGTCAAAGAAATATGGTCTTACCTGTACACTCCCATTACTACTGTACCAGGTCCAATTTAAAGGAAAACAGTCTTGACATTTACACATCAAGACAACTGAATCCCCTACATAAGTGATCAACGGTTTCTTTTTTTCATGAAGTTCAGGGACTAAGAAAAATGGAGAGAAATGTATGTTACTGAAAGAGTTTGAATAGGGGGAATGTATTCAAGTTGAATATAATTTCTCTTTTCATTTTTTCACTAATATATGATTTTAATTTCTGTAGTTTTAGTTCTATATAAAATGAACTAATTTACAGTATAGTTAACTATAGTTAGGACGTATAGTTGTAGTAGGTAGATGGTGCAATATAATTGTCAGTAATATAGAAACAGAAGGAAGGTCTTCTATTATTGAGCCAATAACAATTACAAGTATTGTAATAGACTGTTACATGCTTTGGATAAGAAAGAAACTTCATGTTTTCAAGACTATTCTTTCTTCCCACCTACTAAGTTACGTTAGAGCAAATATTTTTTCAAAGTTTACCCTTAAATGGCACTCTAGTGAGGAGACAAAATTTTCAGGATTTAAAATTTTTATTTGACACAGATTTATGAAAAGAGTTGGAGAAGATGGGAAGATGAGAAAGGAGCAAAGGAAATTTAAGAGAAAGAGAACAGAATAGGAAAGAAAATGAGATAAAAAACACTTTCATGTGGTTTTGTAGGAAAAAAACAAAAACTAATATTCATCGTGATAAATTTCTTAAAGTTTGAAGCAGATGCCATTAGTAAAAATAAAAATGAGCACTGAATTTAGAAAAATTAAGTTTTAAGGCTATGAATAACTTGGTAAAGAAAATTAAAGCATAAGAACATAAGCAAAGCAATAAAAAGCCAACTAGCAGCTTCCATGATGAAATCAGTTCCTTCTGATTGACCTCAAAGGATGTATTATAAAATGTACACTTTTATGGGAGACAGACTTATCAACAAAGATGACTTTTGTTGATTTTTTTTTTTCCTTTACTAATTTTAGCAGGTTTTGTGTTTTGTTTTTCCTTTTTGTTTTTTTGGTTTGCCAGCAGAGAGACAATGTCTAAATTTTTAATACTGTGTTGACAAATTTTATAGGTACTGTTTGCTATTCACTTGTTATCCTATTTTTAGATTTTATTTTGGGGAGGGTCAGGGTGGAAAATGGAAAGATCAATTTTAATTGCTAAAATTAGGTTTCCAGATTAAATACATTTTCTAAACACTCTTGGCTTTCTACTACCAGAAGAATATTGGGCATTTGCTGGATGTATGAATTGTAAAGATGAGGAAGGGGGAAATAATTGGTAATAACTGGAAAAGAAATTCTGACTTCTATAATCACTTGTATAGGGGTAAAAATAGGGTTGGATTTCTTCACAGATTCTGTCTTTAGGTGATTAATGTTAGTGATGAGTGTCGGAAGTCTTCAGTTTTCCTTATGGTTTAATGTGGCCCTAAATACAATTGCACATATCACCCCCTCCTTCATCAGCAATGCTGACCAGCAGAGTGTTGAATGAGGCACTGCTAATAATAAAGAGATGCAAATAAGGAAGGTATATCACCACTGAAAGTATAAATCATAAGACAGAGCAATCTATAAGTCAACGGTTCTCATACTTTTCATAACCAAGGAAATATGTTTTGATAAAATTGAATGATCTACAATTTTACATTACCCAAAGATGTGAACTGCCCATCAGAATTTATAATCATCCCACTAATAGTTTATGAGCACCTAGTAAGGTACCACTAGGGTACTCCTGAGGTAGGAGAGAAGTGAACACATGTGACTGGCATGACTGAAGTCATCCCAGCCAGAAGAAATTGGTGAGCTGACCTTGCCAGAGGATATTCTGAACACTCCTTTTGAATGGCTACTAGTGTCCCACACTCCTTATTGGTCACCATTAGGCTGAGGGACACTAAGGGAAATGTGGTTAATATGTGTCCATTTCAAAGGTCAATGAGCATTTGAAGTAGTTAGCACAATGAGACAATGATGTGACAAACATATAAGATTTGGGTCCAGGAAATATTTGAATTAGAATTATAGCTTCAGTGTTACTAGTGTTGAGGACATAGGTTGGTCATACCCTTCTACAATGTTACTGTAAAGAATTAAGTACAGGAACACAATATATAAAGGGCTTGGTGTAGAGTAAACACCACAAAATTCAAACTTTTGTTGTCATCATGTACTGGTGTTGCTTTTCTTAATTGAGTTTTCGTACAATTTGTAATGCCCACGGCCTTCCTACATTAGCCAGCTTAATGGCATGGATTATTGTCATGTGCAAGAATGATTTCTAGGCCAGCTGGCCATGTGGAGCAGAGAAGAAATAAGACACAGAATAAAAGGAGAACTGGCAATTCACCTAAATTCATCTCAGAACCATAGGAATGTATAAAAACACCCCCAAATGTGGAAAAGGGTCCAAACTGAGCCATTTACAGAACACCCAGCCCATCTGAGAAAGGCAATTAAAAGAGATTAAAATGATGAAAAATAAAAGATGAATTCACAGGAGACAAGGCCCAGAAGAATGAAGAAACAGTAGCTTTGAGATGCTGGAGATGGCACCAATCCATCCTTTAATAACATATATTAAAAAACTTTTCAGTGAAGCTGTAAAACAAATTCTGCTGCTTGAAACACTTATGCAAGTCCTTGGCTAAATCAGATGAATAAGAGTTTGTGGAGAGGAACCAATATGGCAGAGTAGAAGGACATGCTCTCACTCCCTCTTGCGAGAACACCAGAATCACAACTAGCTGCTCGACAGTCATCGACAGGAAGACACTGGAACTCACCAAAAAAGATACCCCACATCCAAAGACAAAGGAGAAGCCACAATGAGACGGTAGGAGGGGCGCAATCACAGTAAAATCAAATCCCATAACTGGCGGGTGGGTGACTCACAGACTGGAGAACACTTATACCACAGACGTCCACCCACTGGAGTGAAGGTTCTGAGCCCCACATCAGGCAACCCAACCTGGGGGTCCAGCAACGGGAGGAGGAATTCCTAGAGAATCAGACTTCGAAGCCTAGTGGGAACTGATTGCATGACTTCGACAGGACTGGGGGAAACAGAGACTCCACTCTTGGAGGGCACACACAAAGTAGTGTGCGCATTGGGACCCAGGGGAAGGAGCAGTGACCCCAGGGGAGACTGAACCAGACCTACCTGCTAGTGTTGGAGGGTCTCCTGGGGGGGTGGTGGGCTGTGGCCCACCGTGGGGACAAGGACACTGGCAGCATAAGTTCTGGGAAGTACTTCTTGGCATGAGCCCTCCCAGAGTCTGTCATTAGCCCCACCAAAGAGCCCAGGTAGGCTCCAGTGTTGGGTTGCCTCAGGCCAAGCAACCAACAGGGAGGGAACCCAGCCCCCACCCATCAACAGTCAAGTGGATTAAAGTTTTACTGAGCTCTGCCCACCAGAGCAACAGTCAGCTCTACCCACCACCAGTCCCACCCATCAAGCCACTTAGATAGGCTCATCCACCAGAGGGCAGACAGCAGAAGCAAGAAGAACTACAATCCTGCAGCCTGTGGAACAAAAACCATATTCACAGAAAGATAGACAAGATGAAAAGGCAGAGAGCTATGTACCAGATGAAGGAACAAGATAAAACCCCGGAAAACAACTAAATGAAGTGGAGATAGGCAAGCTTCCAGAAAAAGAATTCAGAATAATGATAGTGAAGATGATCCAGGACCTCAGAAAAAGAATGGAGGCAAAGATCGAGAAGGTGCAAGAAATGTTTAACAAAGACCTAGAAGAATTAAAGAACAAAAAAACACAGGTGAACAATATAATAACTGAAATGAAAACTATACTAGAAGGAATCAATAGCAGAATAACTGAGGCAGAAGAATGGATAAGTGACCTGGAAGACAGAATGGTGGAATTCACTGCTGCGGAACAGACTAAAGAAAAAAGAATGAAAAGAAATGAAGACAGCCTAAGAGACCTCTGGGACAACATTAAATGCAACAACATTCACATTATAGGGGTCCCAGAAGGAGAAGAGAGAGAGAAAGGACCAGAGAAAATATTTGAAGAGAATATAGTCGAAAACTTCCCTAACATGGGAAAGGAAATAGCCACCCAAGTCCAGGAAGCACAAAGAGTCCCATACAGGATAAACCCAAGGAGAAACACGCCGAGACACATAGTAATCAAACTGGCAAAAATTAAAGACAAAGAAAAATTATTGAAAGCTGCAAGGGAAAAATGAAAAATAACATACAAGGAAACTCCCATAAGGTTAACAGCTGATTTTTCAGCAGAAACTCTACAAGCCAGAAGGGAGTGGCATGATATACTTAAAGTGATGAAAGGGAAGAACCTACAACTAAGATTACTCTACCCAGCAAGGATCTCATTCAAATTCAATGGAGAAATCAAAAGCTTTACAGGCAAGCAAAAGCTAAGAGAATTCAGCACCACCAAACCAGCTCTACAACAAATGCTAAAGGAACTTCTCTAAGTGGGAAACACGAGAAGAAAAGGACCTACAAAAACAAACCCAAAACAATTAAGAAAATGGTCATAGGAACATACATGTCAATAATTACCTTAAACATGAATGGATTAAATGCTCCAACCAAAAGATACAGGCTTGCTGAATGGATACAAAAACAAGACCCATATATATGCTGTCTACAAGAGACCCACTTCAGACCTAGGGACACAAACAGACTGAAAGTGAGGGGATGGAAAAAGATATTCCATGCAAATGGAAATCAAAAGAAAGCTGGAGTAGCTATACTCATATCAGATAAAATAGACTTTAAAGTAAAGAATGTTACAAGAGACAAAGAAGGACACTACATAATGATCAAGGGATCAGTCGAAGAAGAAGATATAACAATTATAAATATATATGCACCCAACATAGGAGCACCTCAATACATAAGGCAACTGCTAACAGCTATAAAAGAGGAAATCGACAGTAACACAATCATAGTGGGGGACTTTATCACCTCACTTACACCAATGGACAGATCATCCAAAATGAAAATAAATAAGGAAACAAAAGCTTTAAATGACACAATAGGCCACATAGATTTAATTGATATTTATAGGACATTCCATCCAAAAACAGCAGATTACACTTTCTTCTCAAGTGCACACGGAACATTCTCCAGGATAGATCACATCTTGGGTCACAAATCAAGCCTCAGTAAATTTAAGAAAATTGAAATCATATCAAGCATCTTTTCTGACCACAACACTATGAGATTAGAAATGAATTACAGGGAAAAAAACCTTAAAAAACACAAACACATGGAGGCTAAACAATACGTTACTAAATAACCAAGAGATCACTGAAGAAGTCAAAGAATACCTAGAGACAAATGACAATGAAAACACGACGATCCAAAACCTATGGGATGCAGCAAAAGCAGTTCTAAGAGGGAAGTTTATAGCTATACAAGCCTACCTCAAGAAACAAGAAAAATCTCAAGTAAACAATCTAACCTTACACCTAAAGGAACTAGAGAAAGAAGAACAAACAAAACCCAAAGTTTGCAGAAGGAAAGAAATCATAAAGACCAGAGCAGAAATAAATGAAAGAGAAACAAAGAAAACAATAGCAAAGATCAATAAAACTAAAAGCTGGTTCTTTGAGAAGATAAACAAAATTGATAAACCATTAGCCAGACTCATCAAGACAAAGAGGCAGAGGACTCAAATCAATAAAATTAGAAGTGAAAAAGGAGAAGTTACAACAGACACCACAGAAATACAAAGCATCCTAAGAGACTACTACAAGCAACTCTATGCCAATAAAATGGACAACCTGGAAGAAATGGACAAATTCTTAGAAAGGTATAACCTTCCAAGACTGAACCAGGAAGAAACAGAAAATATGAACAGACCAATCACAAGTAATGAAATTGAAACTGTGATTAAAAATCTTCCAAGAAACAAAAGTCCAGGACCAGATGGCTTCACAGGTGAATTCTATCAAACATTTAGAGAAGAGCTAACACCCATCCTTCTGAAACTCTTCCAGAAAATTGCAGAGGAAGGAACACTCCCAAACTCATTCTATGGGGCCACCATCACCCTGATAGCAAAACCAGACAAAGATACTGCAAAAAAAGACAATTACAGACCAATATCACTGGTGAATATAGATGCAAAAATTCTCAACAAAATACTAGCAAACAGAATCCAACAACACATTAAAAGGATCACACACCATGATCAAGTGGGATTTATCCCAGGGATGCAAGGATTCTTCAATATATGCAAATCAATCAATGTGATACACCATATTAACAAATTGAAGAAGAAAAACCATATGATCATCTCAATAGATACAGAAAAAGCTTTTGACAAAATTGAACACCCATTTATGATAAAAACTCTCCAGAAAGTGGGCATAGAGGGAACCTACCTCAACATAATAAAGGCCCTATATGACAAACCCACAGCAAACATCACTCTCAATGGTGAAAAACTGAAAGCATTTCCCCTAAGATCAGGAACGAGACAAGGATGTCCACTCTCACCACTGTTATTCAACATAGTTTTGGAAGCCCTAGCCACAGCAATCAGAGAAGAAAAAGAAATAAAAGGAATACAAATTGGAAAAGAAGAAGTGAAACTGTCACTGTTTGCAGATGACATGATACTATACATAGAGAATCCTAAAAATGCCACCAGAAAACTACTAGAGCTAATCAATGAATTTGGTAAAGTTGCAGGATACAAAATTAATGCACAGAAATCTCTTGCATTCCTATACACTAATGATGAAGAATGTGAAAGGGAAATTATCGAAACACTCCCATTTACCACTGCAACAAAAAGAATAAAATACCTAGGAATAGACCTACTGAGGGAGACAAAAGATCTGTATGCAGAAAACTATAAGACACTGATGAAAGAAATTAAAGATGACACCAACAGATGGAGAGATATACCATGTTCTTGGATTGGAAGAATCACTATTGTGAAAATGACTATACTACCCAAAGCAATCTACAGATTCAATGCAATCCCTATCAAATTACCAATGGCCTTTTTTACAGAACTAGAACAAATCATCTTAAAATTTGTATGGAGACACAAAAGACCCCGAATAGCCAAAGCAGTTTTGAAGGAAAAAACGGAGCTGGAGGAATCAGAATCCCTGACTTAAGACTATACTACAAAGCTACAGTAATCAAGACAATATGATGCTGGCACAAAAACAGAAACATAGTTCAATGGAACAAGACAGTAAGCCCACAGATAAACCCACGCACCTATGGTCAACTAATCTATGACAAAGGAGGCAAAGATATACAATGGAGAAAAGACAGTCTCTTCAATAAGTGGTGCTGGGAAAACTGGACAGCTACATGTAAAAGAATGAAATTAGAACACTCCCTAACACCATACACAAAAATAAACTCAAAATGGATTCAAGACCTAAATGTAAGACCAGACACTATAAAACTCTTAGAGGAAAACATAAGAAGAACACTCTTTGATATAAATCACAGCAAGATATTTTTTGATTCACCTCCTAGAGTAATGGAAATAAAAATGAAAATAAACAAATGGGACCTAACGAAACTTCAAAGCTTTTGCACAGCAAAGGAAACCGTAAACAAGACGAAAAGACAACCCTCAGAATGGGAGAAAATATTTGCAAAGGAATCAACAGACAAAGGGTTAATCTCCAAAATATATAAACAGCTCATGCAGCTCAATATTAAAGAAACAAACAACCCAATCCAAAAATGGGCAGAAGACCTAAATAGACATTTCTCCAAAGACATACAGATGGCCAAGAAGCACATGAAAAGATGCTCAACATCACTAATTATTAGAGAAATGCAAATCAAAACTACAATGAGGTATCACCTCACACCAGTTAGAATGGGCATCATCAGAAAATCTACAAACAACAAATGCTGGAGAGGGTGTGGAGAAAAGGGAACCCTCTTGCACTGTTGGTGGGAATGTAAATTGATACAGCCACTATGGAGAACAGTATGGAGGTTCCTTAAAAAACTAAAAATAGAATTACCATATGATCCAGGAATCCCACTACTGGGCATATACCCAGAGAAAACCATAATTCAAAAAGACACATGCACCCCAATGTTCATTGCAGCTCTATTTACAATAGCCAGGTCATGGAAGCAACCAAAATGCCCGTCGACAGACGAATGGATAAAGAAGATGTGGTACATATATACAATGGAATATTACTCAGCCATAAAAAGGAACGAAATTGAGTCATTTGTTGAGATGTGGATGGATCTAGAGACTGTCATACAGAGTGAAGTAAGTCAGAAAGAGAAAAACAAATATCGTATATTAACGCATATATATGGAACCTAGAAAAATGGTACAGATGAACCAGTTTGCCAGGCAGAAGTTGAGACACAGATATAGAGAACAGACGTATGGACACCAAGGGGGGAAAACCACGGTGGGGTGGGGATGGTGGTGTGTTGAATTGGGCGATTGGGATTGAGTGTATACACTGATGTGTATAAAATTGATGACTAGTAAGAGCCTGCAGTATAAAAAAACAAACAAAAAAACAACTAATATTAAACTTTCTTTGGGTTATTTGTATGGAAATATGTTAATATAAATGTTTCAGACATTACATGAAATTTCTAAAAATCTTGTATGTTCTGGTATAATGTTATGAGTCATAATTCTAGTTATTACTTTAAAATGTATATCTCAGAAATAACTAAATTTCCTTGTCAATTGCATTATTATGAACTTTCATCAAATCTTTAACCGTGGTCATTTTTAAGTCTTTTGTCATTTACAGACAGTTCTGGGTGTACTCTGATGCTTTTCAAAAATGTTCCTATAAAAGGGTTTCATATTCAAGGAATTCATGGAAAAGACTGACAAGTACAGGTTTCTGGTAACTGACTATACTGCTGAACTGAATGAATAAGCATTTTCAGAACTCTAATGGAAAACTGATGAATTCATAAAAGTGCTAACAAAAGATCAAGATGAAAAAAAAAATTAATTACATGGGACTGAGTGAACTGATGAGGATGATTATAATTTTTGTGACTTTCTGTTTGAATGAAAAAAACAAAGCAAAAATCCCACAAGGACTCAGAGGCAAAAAATATACAAATCAATTTTCACTGCAAAGTAAAGGAGCTGTTACAGTGGAGGATTGCTGGACTGAATGTCAATATTATGACATAGTATGAGTGTGTTTCATGTGTGGTAATTGAAATCATTGTTGCTTTTGTTGAGATCATCCATTTACAATGCTTGGTGTCAGTTTATTTATCTCTTGTAAAAATATAATACAGTGTGTGTGTGTGAGTTGTGAGCAAAAAAAAAAAAGAAAAAAAAAAGAGTTTGTATAAGGATTACAATTTAAGTATAAATTAGAACAATTTCAATCAGGGGACCTAATTACCGCTCCTTACCATAAAAAGAAATGAAATCGGTTAAAAGTTAAAAAGAAATTGTTTCCAGACCTATGTAGTATATGGAGCAGAAAGAACAAATGCAATAGTAACTTTACATATTATTATAAAACCTAAGAATAAAAAGGAAATAGCCCATTCACCACGTACTGGATTTAATAAGAAAAGGCAAGAATAAAGCAAGTAATACTTTGACACACCATGAGCTAAATTTTAAAATAATATACACATGTTTTTATAATAAGTTTTTTATAATAAAAATTAGTTCGGTTCAATTTCCTCAGTCTGCGGCTACCCCTTCAGGGCCATTTGTAGACCCAGACAGCACCCTAATGGAGGAACCAATATAAGAAAAGTGGAAGCAACTCTAGGATCTAAGAGAAAAGGTTGACCATACGTACTGAGATATTAACATAACAACTATATTTTAAGTTCCTGAAAAACAAGACAATAAGTTTAAATGTCAAAATGTTAAAGGCCTAAATTAGGCTGAGCCACAGAACATCATATTTTGTTTCATTTTTCTTATGGTAAAGCTAGTTTTCTCACTAGACACTGGAAGTGAAGGCAGCAGAAGTCTGGGCAGTGGTCTGGACAGAAGTCCTTGGTGATCTTGGTTTTAAATTCCCTCCTCTCATTCAACCCTCCAGTTTTCCAGTCCTAGAGAGGAAGTTAGTCCTGGATTGGTCATATTCCAGGGCACAGATTGGGTCTTGTTTTCTAGGGCTGGGAATTTGGAGATGTAAATAACTCAGCCTCATCCTCAGCATGTGTCTTCTGGTTCAGGAGGGTATATCCTCCTATCTAGAGTAGTAAGTACCAAATTGAGCTTGGACTGTGAAAGAATAGATGACTCTGCTTTGGTTTAAGGTTAGTAAGACCTAACTGAGAAAAAAGAAGCCATCTAAGGATTTCAGTGAGGTTTGTGGCCAAGGCTGGCCAATAATAAGATGTTACTTTTCTTTGGTGTCTCTGTTTTGTGTATATTTCCACATTTGAGATTTGTTGTGAAGAGGAATGATTGGACCAGGTGAGAATGGACTTGTTCTTGGGTTTGCTGACAAAACACTATTGGCTTAATAGCACTTTCTAATCATACTTCATTCCAATATTCCCAGCATCTGGTGTGGTTTTATTACTAAATGAAGTATGAGAACACACAAGCACTTGAGGGATAAAGTCCCACTTGGAAAGATCAACCCTACTTTAGGAGAGGCCTCAACTAAAGGCCTGCATATTAAGTAGAGATATGAGCTTGGCTAAAATAGGGATTCTTTTCTGAAGCCACAAGGTTCCTTCCAAACCTCCAATGGAGCAGAGCCACCCTTCTTGAGTTCCACATGGAGAGGTACAACATGTACATATTTGGCACTGCTTTTTGATAGTGTGGCTCTGGTGCAGTACTTCTAGAGCCAGGCTAGGCTCACCTTAAAACAAACACTGCTTTGAAGGCAGACCGCAAAACTGGTTTTGTTGAGCACTAGTTAAGGGCACAGTTTCTGCTTTCCCAGCTTACGATCTCCCAGATATCTATGCTGTTTCTCAATTTCAGCATGCTTCTTTCTGGAAATCATGCTTCAGCAGGGAAACGTGTGTTGAAATATGATCAAAATATTGAAATCCACCCACAAGCTAAGAATCAAAAGTAGAAGAAAGGTAACATTTGAGGGGGAAAACATGCCAGAAGATACATTGGTCTGCAGTAAGCCTCTAAGAGGCACAGGCTTGGGAAGCATAACAGGTAGCTGAAGGGTGCTTTTCAAGAAAATCTTGGGTATTTTGAGGTTTGGGTGAGGAACACATGGGTATGCTATTAAACCATCCCAGTTAACTGTTAAGATTTGGGTACAAACTGCAGATAACTGACAGTGACTGAGGGATGCCACAGGGAAACAAAACCCACATTCTATTTTCTTTTCATCTCTTCTGTTTCCTTGACTATGCCCTAAACTAATGGCCAAGATGACATTAAACACTGCTCTATTATGCTTTATATGGCTGATAACAGTGGAACATTAATTTGTTCAAACTTCTCCAGAGGTAACAGTTGGTTCTCGGCTTCTGCTTATGTTTAGAAATATTTATGAATAGGAGGACAGTGATAGAGCATTCTAATGTGTCCTTTTGACCTTTTGGAACTCTGGATAAAGTAGGACACACAGAATCTTGGGGTTGAAAGAATTCAAGTTTAAAGATGGTGAAATTGCTGATTCAGACTAGTGTCTAGGAAGATGCGTGTCTAGGAACTACTCAGTGAAAGTGAAAACCCTATGGAGTTGTAAATCTTAGAGATTTATATTTGCATATTTATGGACTAGAAAACATTAGCCTGTGTCATTTTTGGCTCAAGGATGTTTAGGTGTTATCAAATTAGGAAAAAGATTCTTCCATATAGTCAAAGACAGCTAACTAGGTTTTAGCACTGGGGTGTGAAGCTTAAGTTCAAACTGATTCTATTACTCTGCTCTTCCATTTGACTCCTTGGATGCTTCCCAGTGAGGACAGATGGCTGGGCCAAGGCAGGTTTCATAGCACTTGGTACTATCAGAATCTCACCATGTCTTCCAAGAAGTTCTATGTCCTATTACTTATGCTTTACCAACTAAGTTTCTGCATCTTTTTACTAAGAGATTTTAACATTGATGGTTATTATAGAAATTTTCAGCATCTACCTCAGAATATTTGACCTACTACTAAAAAACATTGCAGACCATCACCCATCTTTCTTGGTGAAAGGCCGTCAGTGACATTAGCAGTTGCAAGCTTCCAGTGTGACTTTTGCTTTCTCCCCTGTACTGTCATCAACAGCCAAACACACAAAGTCAGCAGGTTTTTCCACACTGTACTAATCAGTGATGTTGAGGCCCTTTTATAATCTTGTAGTAATAAATCAACCAGTTCCCATAAAGGCAGAAGGAGGGACTTTGCTGATAAATTGTTCTGAGGACTCACGCTCACGCACTTTAGTTGACTCATGTGATCAATAGCAGAATTTATTTTTTTGGCTCAATTTTAAAGGGAGGATAAAACAGGCTTTTCATCCACACTCAATTGAAAAGATAATCCTCTTCTTAGGAAAAGCCATAAGCAATCCATGTGGAGAAAGAGTAAAATAGGATATTTGTAAAAAAAAAAAAAAAAAATACACCATTCTAGAAGCCTTACAAGATCTAATTAAATAATAACTAAAATATGAATTGTTCTGCAGATGCCTTTAAATTGTACTCAAATGAAATGATTCCTCCAAGCAATATTCAACTTAGATAAATTAAAGAGAATTATTATTTTACCAAAGAAAATCTGGGAGGGCCCAACTTATTAATTGTATAAAAATCTTTAAGATATAGTACATACTTAAAAGTTACATTGTTAAGTGGGCATTTAAAACAAATAAACTGAACTAAACTGCTTTAAGAAAACTATAAAAAGCAAAAAAGTAAATATTCAGTGGCTCTTTGCATTCCTCAAGCACTTGATTTCAAACCTAGACCTTGTGTAGGTGCTTCTGACACCAGCCAGCGTCAACCTAGTTACTCAAAATAGATACAGATCAAGAGGCCTTCTTTAAGACTACTTGGCATTAAATTTATTAGTACACTGAAAACTAAAATGCTTCTGTTAATCTTCACATTAGAGACTAGACTAGAATGATCACTTCCAAGTAATAATTTAAGTAATTTATCATAACAGTGCTAATAAGAAAAAGTGTAATATATTCGATATTTAAACTTTGAACAGGCATGACTAGTACATATTTCTAGAAAACAGTGCTATTTAGAAGAGGGGAAAAAGCAATTTTTAAAGTTGAATCTCCTGGAGGCACTTTGAGCCTCAAGATTTGATGAGTATTTCCTCAAGACCTGTAGGCCTTCTTTACACATTTAAAGGAGACACATAAAATGTGTACTAGGATTGTGTGTTTGTGTGTGTGTATGTGTGTCCATGTGTTTAGTATCTGTTAGTTAGTTCATTAGGATGGCAAGGCAGGGGCAAGAGAAAAAGACTGAGGAAAGAAAAAGAAAAGGGAAGGTAAGAAAAGGAATAAGGGAAGGAAATGTATATGATATATCTATCCTTCACTAGGTTAAATTTGGCAAATGGAGGAAAGAAGGTTAAAAGAGAATGTACATGATCAAAATAATCAAAAGATGATAATAGTTTCTGCCTCTGCAGAGACCAAAGTGCATAAATACAAGGATTTATTATATTTACCCAGTAGGAATATTTATAAAACCACATGAAGGAAATGAGTCTGAGTGCAGAGGGACTATAGGGAGGGATTAAGGAGGGGACCATCTTAAACCATGGCAATGATGAATCAGGCCATTCTGCTATTGATGGGACTGTGGGGATAGAATTCGTATTTTGTCACAGCAGCTAGCTGGATTTCACAATTTTTAGGAAAAAGTAAACAATTTCTCATGTGTGCTGGGAAATTAATGTGAAGCAAAGCCCAAGATAGTTAATATGGCAACAGACTGCATTTCCCAAATACCAGCAGGGACAGTGACATTCACTTATCTATCAGAGAATATGGGTTTTTCATGAAGATAATTACCCAACTTGAACAACGTCTTTATTATGAGATTGAGACCTTTAAAGTTTTGGTTTAATGATGGTAAGAGTAAAATACTTTGA
This sequence comes from Eschrichtius robustus, assembly GCF_028021215.1. Classification (NCBI taxonomy): domain Eukaryota; kingdom Metazoa; phylum Chordata; class Mammalia; order Artiodactyla; family Eschrichtiidae; genus Eschrichtius; species Eschrichtius robustus. The sequence goes on from NC_090825.1 coordinate 38,159,355, forward strand.
GTTTATTTTTTCCTATGGGGGAGAACTGTGGATTACATTCTGGGGTTTGTCCTTACTTGATGAAATCAAAAGCAGGCAACCTTTGTGCATCTCCAAATTATTTTTAAATTTTATGGGTTCCTAAAATCCCAAGTCCTGGAGCCACTGATACAGAACACCAAAGCATATTCTCACAGTCTAGGAGGGCAATAACTCAGACACCTAGAGGAGTATTATAAAAGGTCTGAGTTTGGAGGACTAAATAAATAAATTCAAGAAACTGCTACAAGAGAGGTACAAATAACCTGGCAGCCTGGTCTTTCAAACTAAAACCTGTGTTTTAAACTGGGGGAGGGAGCACTGGGAAGACACTGTGAAGCTCCATTTTCAAGGTCACCACTTATGATTCAATAGAAAGCACATGATGCCTTTTTTCAGCTGTATTTTTAGTATTGTAATAATAATTTTAAAATTTGAGGATTTATTTGTTTATTTTTTACCACAATTATTTTGTGAACACAACAGGATTTTAGACGATGGCATAAGATCCAAGACCTTTACATAATGGTAAAGATTTATTTCAGCACAAAAACTAGATATTTTCTTCCCAACAAATTTGAGGATTTAGAATTCTAAGAATATAATGCTAAAGTTATTACTCTACAAATTATTAGTACTGACCTTTGAAATTAAATGTGCCCCTTTGTTCCTTTTTCTCCTCAAAGAAACAAGAATAACTTCCCATTTGTTCGCTATTAACGATGGTGAACCTAAAGATAATTTAAGTTATTAATACAGGCTTAGTTCTCAAAAAACTCTCCTTAATGAAAATGAAAGACTCAGCCGTTAATCAAAATTTAAAGATGAAAAAATTTTGTAAATGTGCAAATTAGAATATTAGCATAACATTCAAGTGACAGCAAAGGAAAGAATGCTCAGTCAGGAAAATATTTAGAATTTAATTTCATCTAGCCATACAGGTTAAAATTTTGTTTACTCACATGTATTGGGTATACAGGATGCTTCCTGTTGCATTGATGAGATAATTGTTCTCAAGTAGTTCATCACCTTTTCTCCAAGTCACATTTACTGAATTCAAATCTCCAGATGTCGTGAATTGGCATGTGAGTTCTATATTAGAAGGTCTTTCTAAAGTGATATTTTTTTCGACTGGCATATTGGAATGTTCTATTAACCACAAAAGGAAACAAACAAAAAGATGTTGTAAAAGTTACGTTTAGGGGAAATCCAAGATATAAAAAATAATCAACAATAGGGCTATATCAGCAGTTTCCTAATGTAACAACAGTGCTATATCAACCGTTTCCTAATGTAATATTCCTTTGAAGAATTATTCCTCTGTAACATATATTTAGTTCCCTTTATTATTTTCTTTCATAGGCACAGCTGAAGAAAAGTTTTGTTACAACAGTAATGGAATCACAGAAGCCTAACGCTGTGATCTTAATCTGCTTAAACTCACTAGCTGACAAGGATATAGGGGGAAGAGTACTGTTTAAAGAAGTGCCATGTGCTCTGACAGTGTAGAAACAGTACAACCGTAGAAACTAACAGAAACTAGTAAGGAGAGAAAGGAGTGACTGTTTCAGCTCCTTTCAGTAATCATGTTATTGGTAGTTACTACAAGAAAGTTTTGTGTGTAATGTAGGTTTGTGTGATATACTAATTCTATCATTCCCAGTCTTCTTACTCCTTAAGAATTTGTAGGGATGGGATAAAGATACAGTCGTGAGACAGAAGAATTTAAATAAACATCTTGCAGTTCTGAATTTTCACTGCATTTTAAATATCAGTACAAAGCCATTAGGTGATATATCTATATATAAATATGTAGATATAGATATTGATATATATATCCAACTTAGAGCCAGCTTTTTAAAATTTTGAACAGTGGTAAATGAAGAAAAAAATAACAAGTAAGCACACTGCTCTTCCTATACTAAATGTACCACTGGTAACTAAATAATAAAGGAAGATAACTTTCTCTTTATAGAATTCCAGCAAATAAATGAAGAAATCATAGACATACAGTACAATGATGCAGGAAACCCTGGTGAATCATGAATCCAGTCATTTTGCATCAACTACTGCAATCAAAAACAGAATTGTGTGTCTCCTGAAGAGGAACACCCCACTACCTAAGAAGTAATCTTGTCCAAAAAAAAAAAAAAGTAAAGTGGAAGGGGGCAGAGCATGGGCTCTAGGCACTCAGGCTTCAGTAGTTGTGGCACGTGGGCTCTAGAGCACAGGCTCGGTAGTTGTGGCGCACGGGCTTAGTTGCTCCGCGGCATGTGAGATCTTCCCAGACCAGGGCTCGAACCCGTGTCCCCTGCATTGGCAGGCGGATTCTTAACCACTGCACCCCAGGAATATACACCTATGTAATAAAGCAATTTTAAAAAGCAAGGAAGTGACTATACAAAAATCAGAACAGTGATGGTTACTTTTAATGGGAAGGAAAGGGCTGTGTTTGGGAGAGGGCACTGCATTATATAAACACATTTCTCCAGCTCACGCTCAATAGTATAGTATCATTAAAAGTAGAATGCAGAGCCAAAATGTAGAAGGAAAAAAACCAGAACTTAAAATAGCATAACATCACTTTTAATTACATTTAAAACTTCACAAAAATGCTTCCTTAAGCAATGACTACGTGCAGAGTTTTGCCAACAGTGGAGTACAACTAGTGTGAAGTGCTTTGTGAGCACATGCTTGAAATAACTGCTCGTGTAATTCCAAAATTGCTGAATTGAATTTTATGCCCAAAAAGGAAAACAAAACAAAACAAAAACCCTAGCTATGGGAAGACCTTAACAAAATTCAATTATACAGGGAAAAAAAATTGAGTCAGTAAAACTGAAGGGATTTATACATTTCAGCATATGTACGTGCAGAAATTATACTAGGTACTAGTAATAGGAGAAAATGTTTCAAGATCTGCTGTATTTGGTTCTGAGCTTCTGTTTTCTATAAATTTTCCTCACTTCATCTTTAGCTCTATGATAGCCTTAAAACAGTCCTGTCTAATGTCTGTCAAATAAACTTACTTCGTTAGCCAATTTCTTAAGAGTTTTCTACACACAGTCTCTGTCCTCACCCACGTTCTCATTTCAGTACAGCATATTCTAGTATCTTACCACATTACAGAAAGTGCTTTCTCTTGGGTTAAAAATGGCCTATTTAACCTGATGACCTCTTTTCAGAGCTCACGTTTTGTTTGATGTCTCTGAAATATCAGATGTTGCCAGAGACTACCTACTCCTAGCAGTTCCCTTTACTTCGCTCCTATTTCATGATCCTAACATTCCGCTAGCCACACCAATTCTTCCAACTACCCCTAAATGTTGGTCTCCCTTGGGACTTTGCTCTCTGGTCTCTTTACTTTTCTGTTTGACACTCCCATGTTGGATTCAACTATTATTTCTAATATCCTTTATTTGTAAAACTCTTGGCTCCATTCAAGACTTCCTTCTTGATCCCCAGGCCCACAGCTCCAGTTGCCTACTGAGCATCTAAACCTAGATATCCCAAAGGTTCTTCAAACTCAAAATATCCGAGGGAGGTGCGTTAGCCTTCTCTTCTCCTGACCCCTAAGACTAAATCACATCCAGTAGAATTCAGTCGATTCTTACCTCTGAAATGTCAATCAGATTTGCTCAGTTGTCTCCAACTCTTCTTACTGTAGGGCTTTGATGGGGTTGAGAACACGCTACCCCCAAAATATGGCACCTTGGTATACTAAATGTCTTAAGCTGAAGGAGTTTGTGAAAATAGCAGAAGCAGAAAGGTCACTCTGACATTCCCCCTGCACTTCTCCCCTGAAACAGGTCATAAAACCTTCATGAGAGAGGTGCCTTCCCTATACCTGGGGGAAAGGAGCATCCTTATCTCCAAAGACAAAGGGACACATAGAAGAATTCTAACAAATATGACTTGCTACATTTCCCCCAGTTTATTACACTTATCTCATACTCTCTGATCTATCATATTCTCCCAAGACTCTCCACTCTTCATCAAGCCTAGCATAAAAATACTCAGATTTAACTGTTTCTTTGGGTCTTCCTCTCCTTATGAAGGATGCTGTGTCACATAAAACTTAAATTAATTTGTATGCTTTAATCCTGTTAAACTATGTTTGTCAGTTTAACTTTCAGACCCAGTTAGGGACTCTAAGAGGGTCAAGGAAAACTTTTTCCTCCCCTACACCTTCATTACCTTTCACCAGGATGAGAAAAATGACTTCCTAACTTCTCTTGGCTACAGTTTCTCCTCCTCTACATGTTTTTATTTAACACCACCAAAGTTGTCCTTCTAAAGTAAAACTCAGATTATTATTCTACTCTGATTAGATACCTTTCATTTGCCAAAAAAAAGTATACTTTTTTTTTTTTTAATTCGTGGTAGTAACACGAGACCTACCCTCTTATCTGTAGGCACAATGTTGTACAGTAGATCTCTAGAACTTATTCACCTTGCTTAACTGAAACTTAGACATTTGACTAATACCTCCCCATTTCCCACTCCTCCCCAACCCCTGGCAACCACCACTCTATTCTTTGCTTCTGTGAATTTGACTGTTGTAGATACTTCATGTCACAATAGCCAAGATGTGGAAACAACCCAAACGTCAATGGATGAACGGACAAAAACAATGTGGTATATACAAACAATGGAACATCCCTCATCCTTTAAAAAGGGGAAATTCATTTGTCAATATGCCACAACATGGATGAACCCCAAGGACACCAGGCCCAGTGAAATAAGGCAGCCAGAGAAGGACAAACACTGCACGACTCCACGCATGTGGAGGGGTCTGCATTTTTGCAGTCTCTGCTCATAGTAGTTACAGCCACTCTTGGTACTGCATGGCTCCTTTGAAGACTGAACTGGTTTGGTTTATCTCCCTGCCTCGTGTATGAAAGGAAAGCTTAGCTTATAAAGAAAGAAGAGGCCTCAGGAGGTCAAAATGCCTAGGACACGTGGTAGATGGACCATCACTCAACTCTACAAAAGACTCTTGCACATCTGGCAAAACTCTGCTTTAGGAATAAAATCTTTGTAGATGTCTGTGAGTCTCCTCCCTAGGTCTGAGCTGAGCTGATTCCTGCTGGATGCTGCTCAACCCAAGTCTAACTCGTGCAGGGTTCCCCTGCTCAGAACGAGGAGGGCCAGGCCTCGCTCCAGGGCATGGAGCTGTAAGAGGCTCTGGCGGTCGGAGCACCCAGAAAAGGCTATTTGACTCTTGCATTATTTCTTTGGCACCTGGTGAGGCTGATGACAAACTTTCCTGGGGAGAACTGGCAGGGAGATGTAGCTGCATTATCACCCCTAGCAGGAAACAGTATAGAGATATTTACATTCCAGAAGGTGATTCCAGGGCACCATGCTCTTCTTGGTGATGTGGTTCACTGGAGCCTCCTAAGTTAGAATATGAATTATTCCCCCATTTCACAAGAGAGCAGCCCAATGTCAGGGGCTCTGTGCCTCAGGTTACTTACAGGGCAAAACAAAGTATATTTATATTGGACACCTCAGTTTCCCCATTTATAAAATGGGACAATACATATTTCATAAGATAGTAGAAAGGATTAAATGAACTATCATAAGAAAAGTATTAGTAATATAGTAATTGCTGAATAATTACACACTTCCTCCCTCTCACCATTTATCTCACTGGGGAGTATAACAAAAGTTATCATGTTATGTTGCTAAAAGTTATACATTGATTATATCATTTAATCTTCACAGCAGTTCTACAGGGTAAGTACCATTATTCTCATCACTATTTCATAGATGAGAAAATTGAGGCAAAGAGAGGTCGACTATCTTGCCCAAAATCATGCATCAAGATAGTAACAGCAGAGAATCTCAAATTTAGGTGTGACTGAGTCCGGATTCTCACAACCAACTCTCAAAGATATGAAATGCTCATGACAGTGAAATTAACTTCTTCATCACTTTCAAACTACTGAACCAAGAATTTAAATGAAAGAAACCATTAAAAGAAGATGAAACAAATTTATAATTTATCAGTGTGATGATAGATGATGTGATCAACTTTTTTTAATTTAAAAAATTTTTTCTCTTCCAGTTTGAGATATAATTGACATACAGCACTATATAAGTTGAAGGTGTACAGAATAATGTTGTGATTTACATACCTTATGAAATGATTACCACAGTAAGTTTAGGGACCATTCATCACTTCATATAGATACAAAATAAATGAAAAATAAAAAATATTTTTTCCTTGATCAACATATTTTAAACATTCATACTTTCAACTAAATGCTTCTATTAGAACTGCAATGTAACCTTTCTTCTTGCCAAGCCATCCTCCAAGCCCTAATTGTTATCTCACTGTTTTTTATACTTTGCTGGTGCTTCTGCAGCCTGATTTCCTTCCTGTCAGGAAACCACAAGCATCAAAAATACGTAGAAAGTTTTATCCCTAACACTAAAATATTTTTTGGTTAGCCAGAAAACTAATGTGTCCATTTAACTCAATGGACAATGTTTCAACTTCCCCAAAACTCCACAACTGCAATGCATTTCTGCTGTTTTAGAGTGTTATAAAAACTTCCATGACATCTACATTTCCAATACCATACCCATTTGCTTGGTTTCTGAACTATACTTTTAAAAAGAATGTTCTTTAAATCATACAGTAATTTACCTCTGTCTAAATACTCTCTTAAAAATTGAAGGGTAAGCTGGGACAAAGTGAGAGAGTGGTATGGACATATATACACTACCAAATGTAAGATAGATAGCTAGTGGGAAGCAGCCGCATAGCACAGGGAGATCAGCTCGGTGCTTTGTGACCACCTAGAGGGGTGGGATAGGGAGGGTGGGAGGGAGGGAGATGCAAGAGGGAAGAGATATGGGGATATATGTATATGTATAACTGATTCACTTTGTTATAAAGCAGAAACTAACACACCATTGTAAAGCAATTATACTCCAATAAAGATGTTTAAAAAAAAAAAAAGTATATGGACCTTTCTTAACATCAAAAACACAAACAGGGCTTCCCTGGTGGCGCAGTAGTTGAGAATCTGCCTGCTAATGCAGGGGACAAGGGTTCGAGCCCTGGTCTGGGAAGATCCCACATGCCGCGGAGCAACTAGGCCTGTGAGCCACAACTACTGAGCCTGTGCGTCTGGAGCCTGTGCTCCGCAACAAGAGAGGCCGTGACAGTGAGAGGCCCGCGCACCGCGATGAAGAGTGGCCCCCGCTTGCCACAACTAGAGAAAGCCCTCGCACAGAAACGAAGACCCAACACAGCCAAAAATAAAATAAAATAAATAATAGAGATAATGTTACAAATCTCATTATAAAAATTTAAAAAAAACCACAAACAACCTGATTAAAAAATGGGCAGAGGACCTGACAAACATTTTTCCAAAGAGACATACAGATGGCCAACAAGCATGTGAAAAGATGCTCAACATCACTAATCATCAGGGAAATGCAAATCAAAGGCACAATGAGATATCACCTCACACCTGTCAGAATGGCTATTGCCAAAAAGACAACAAATAGCAAGTACTGGTGAGGATGTGGAGAAAAGGGAACCCTTGTGCACTATTGGTGGGAATGTGAATTGGTGCACCCCTTACAGAAAACACTATGGAAGTTTCTCAAAAAATTATATATAGAATTACCATACGATCCAGCAATTCCACTCCTGGGTATCTCTCCAAAGAAAACAAAAACACTAATTCAAAAAGATATATGCACCCCTATGTCCACTGCAGCATTATTTACAATTGCCAAGATATGGAAGTAACCTAAGTGCCCATTAATAGATGAATGGATAAAGAAGATGTGGTGTATACACACACACACACACACACACACACACACACACACACACACACACAATGGAATATTACTCAGCCATAAAAAAAAGAATGAAATCTTGCCATTTGCAACAACATGAATGACCTAGAGGGTATTATGCAAACTGAAATAAGTCAGACAGAGAAAGATAATTACTGTATGATTTCACTTATATGTGGAATCTAAAAAACAAATGAACAAACATAACCAAACAGAAACAGAGTCACAGGTACAGAGAACAAACAGGTGGCTGCCAGAGGGGAGGTGGGTATAGGGTTGAGAGAAATAGGTGAGGGAGATTAGGAGGTATAAACTTATAGTTATAAAATGAATAAGTCACAAATATGAAATGTACAGTGTTGGGAATATAGCCAATAATAATGTAACATATTTGTCTGGTGACAGATGGTATAGACTTAACTATACTTATAGTGATGATCATTTTGAAATATATAGCAATATCTAATCACTATAATGTGCTCCAGGAACTAACATAGTGTTGTGGAATCAATTATACTTCAAAAACAAACAAACAAACTCATAGAAAAAGAGATCAGATCTGTGGTTACCAGAGGCAGGGGTGGAGGGGAAGGGAAACTGGATGGTGGCCAAAGGGTACAAACTTCCAGTTATAAGATAAATAAGTACTAGGGAAGTAATGTACAATATGATAAATATGATTAACACCTGCTGTATGTTATGTTAATACTGTATTGAACACTGGAAATATGCTAAGACAGTAGATTTCAAGTGCATTCTTCACATACAAAAAATGATAACTGTGAGAAGATGATATGTTAATTAGTTTGCTTGACTGTAGTAATATATATATCCATATAGTTATGTTGTACATCTTAATTATATACAATGTTTATTAAAAATTATATATATATATGGAAAAATTTAACTATAATAGATACCCTAAGTCAAATGAGATCTAAATCATCACAGGTGACAATAGAGTATCATAAAAATACTAATTCTCCCCCAAATTAATCTACAGATTCAGTGAAAAATCAAACTCCAAAAAGTATTTTTTATGGAACTTGATTACAAACAAAAAACCCACATGAAAGAGTAAAAGTCCAGGAAGTAGGGAAAGTTATTTTTTAAAAAAAGAACAAAAGTATAATGTTTCAAAAATTAATATTAATTTGTTAGTGCTGCTAGAAAACACCTAGAAAATTAATGGAATAAATAAGAATTTTTCAGAAGCAAGTTGGAAACTATTAGTGCATCAGGAAATCAATTTAGTAGTTACCACCAGATTTGTTTTGTAATGGGTTGTAAGAAAAGAGAAATTATCAAAGTGTAACACATCTATTAGGTGTGGGTGTTGCTTGACGTGTGCGTGCATGCATGGTAGTGCATCAGTTTACAAAGTAAGTTGTTCCTTACTTTGTGTAGCACTATAAAAAGTTTGAAAAACATTGAAACAGTAGAGACAGAATAGCATATGGAAATTTGGAATATGATTAGTGTGCTATTTCACAGCAGTAGGAAAAAGAACTGTTCAGTAAAGGATGTTGGGACATTAGCTATCTATATAAAATAGTAATAAAGTTAGTGCTCTATCACACACAATACGTAAAACCATATTTTAAATGGTTTGAAAACTGAAGGTTAAAAACTCCTATTAAGAACTCCGATGAAAATATTAGGAGAAATGTGTAAATGAAATTTCTACACAATAAAAAACACCATGTAAAATTTTAAAGACAAGAAAGAACATTTGCAACTTTTATAAAAAGTACAGATTAGTACTCAAAATGTATAGCTGTCTCATTTACATAAACTGAAGAATTTATAAGCCCAATAGGAAAATGAATAAAGGGTATTAACAGATAAACATACACAGATATAAGTATGCCTAATTCCAGGATGCAAATTAAATAAAACAATAATAGTACAGTTTTTCACACTCAGAAAAGCGAAGAGTTTAATACTGTCAAGGTTGGTCAGGATCTAGAGAAAATTATACTCAAATATGCAGATAGGGGGAAGGGGTAAATTGTCAGGATACTTTGGAGGGCAGTTTGCAAGTATGTATTAAAATTAAAATGTGCATAGTTTCTAACTCAGCAATTCTACTTGTGGCAATTATCCTAGAGGAACACACACAACCATGCCCAGAAAGAGATATGTAGAAGTGTTCATGGCTCATGGTTTACAATAGAAAAAAATTTAAACAAACTCAGATCTAGTGGGTAGAGGCCAAGGATGCTGCTAAACATCCTACAATGCCCTGAACACGCTCCCCCCAACTCCAGCAACAAAGAGTTATCCAACCCAAAATGTCAATATTTATGCTAATAAGAAACCCTAGTGTAAAACAAAAGTTGCTAACAGCCACTACCAATTGTGTTACTATGGGCGATCCCTCTTCTACCTTCTCTTTCACTCTCTGTGTATATTAGGATTCACATTTTTTTTCCTCTGTACATCTACAGTCTACATAAGATTTGATAACTGGCGGTCTGCTTCTGAGAAACATCCTAAACGTGTGCACCTCATTGGAGTCATTCTGGGATCTTCCCGGCAACAAAGCGTCTGAGCAGCCAAATGTAAGGGACTCTCGCTTCTTTTCTTTTTTCGATCTGATTGACCAGGCACTTGAGCCAGGAATCTCAATGTTCCTAACACAACTTCTTGTCTAGCTGGTCTAAGCGACATGGCTGCCTTTCCTGACCTTGACTAATCTTCCCAAATTTTACTCCATGCCTTAATACACGTATCTGTAGCTCCAATGCCTGCTTTGTCAACCTCCCTGTCTCACGAGGTCCTTGCCAGGCCAGCTGCTCACATCTCAAAATGATAAATAAAATGTGCCAGTGGGGAGAGCCTATGCCAACATTACCAGGGTAGTCAAGAAAACTGCCAGCTGACGCTTCGATTTTAACCTCTTGGGTTAAACTATAACACACTAATGGAGGCACCAAACACTATAATATGCACAGAGAAAGAAAAAAAACAATAAAGAAATACTCTAATTGCTATAATACAATGACTTCTGAATATTGACATTGGGAAACCTAGCACAGTCATGTTAAAATAGTCCATTATTAAAAGATCAGTTTTTGAAACACAGTGACATCAGACAACTGGAAAAAAAACACTTAGTGAAGTCAATTATACTTTTACAAAGATATCCATTATCTCAGCAAATGCAATTTCCAAGACAAACCTATTTAGCAAAGGGCAATCAAAATACCTTTGTTTTTATTGTTTTTGAAACTTTTTTCCATAGTCTCATAGCGAATCTAAGTTTCCTTAAAATAGGTATAATTGTATTAATAACACTGCGGAAAGAAACGAGTAACTGGGCATTAAGAAAGACTGCATAGTATGATGGTTAATAGCGTGGCGCCTGGTGCCAGACAGTCTGGGTTCAAAATCAAACTCCCAACTTACCACCTGTGACCATGGTCAGTTCACTTGATCTCTTTGTGCCTCTTTTTCCTCATCTGAAAATTGCAAATAGTAATAGTACCCATTGCTTAGGGTTCTTATGCGGTTTAAACTAAGTTATATGTAGAAATACATACATGGTACATAGTCACTACCATATGTCTGTTAAGTAAATGATTAGCAGTATTTTAAAAACATAAAACAAGTAAACAATTAGGTTTTCATGAATCAAAGGTCATGTTTTTCACTCTCCAAGGCACAGGACCTGTTTCCCAGTCTCAAGCATCTTTGAGTAAATGTGCTATGAACTGGGCCAAAAGTTGTCATGCTGGTCCAAAATCTGCAACTAATGTACTACATTTGCATCTCTGTACAAAAAAATTTTTATCCCAACAGAGAGATCAACTTCTAAAATGGCCAGAGGGAAAGAGAAAATAAGTAACAACACAGAAATGTTAAGCACAATTCAAATAAACAATGATATGACAGAATATGAAAACATTCTATTTATGAAGTAGATTAAAAATCCTGGTGGTAACAATAAGAAGAAAGCCTATGGTTCCTAATAAGCATAAGTACGTCTTCAGATTTAAATTCTATATTTCAATAAAGGCAGTTCCTAAGACCAAACTTCTTGATGGGAAGGCAAACAGAACAACAAGGGTCACAGTTCAGAGATCCTGTGTTTTGAAATTAATGTCAAATCTTTTCTTTTGTCAAATAAAAACAAACCTGGACTTAAATAAGGAGAGACTTTATTCCAAAAGTCTATTGCAATAGGGAAAAATGCTCCAAGCTTTGGATCTTCAAGAATCTCACTGTCAAACAGAAAAAGACTTTTATAGGGAGGGGTAAGCAGGGTAGCAGAAACTTCTGAGAAGAAATGAGGCAACCAGTGGGTAGAAGCAGACAGCACGATTGGGCTGTGGTCATGCATTTGCTGCTTGCTCAGACTTGGGGCATGCCAAGTTCAGGGGTCTGGGAGGAAGAGAAAAGCCTGACTAAAGTTTGATCAGGCCAGAGCTGAAGGTGAGTGACGGACAGTTGTGAACACCTGCTCTCATGAATACTGTAGGAATACTGGTACCAGAAAAAAAAAGTGGTTAGGAGTGAAAGCCTCCAAATGGGTTAAGTAAATAACCAACCAGACATCAACTAAAAAGTCCAATTTTTGCTCTCCCTTTGGGCACCTGACCCTTTTTTTCCCGGGCTCCAGCTACCCAGGGTAAGTGAGGGGTGTGCTGCTGCCAGCACTACCAGGCCAATCAAAGGATTTGCAAACTTTTGTTTTCACATAAATCTCTCTTAAAGAAACATTCCATCCTAACAAAGGAAACCAACGACTAGAACGTGCAAAAAGTAAAAGAAGAAGTAGCAACACAGGAGTGTTGTAATTACTTTTTACAAGTAGGAATAAGCTCCAAATACTAGGATGGGGACATCTGGGAACAAACAGGGGTCATAAAAATGTTCTCCCCCCGGGCTTCCCTGGTGGCGCAGTGGTTCAGAGTCTGCCTGCCAATGCAGGGGACACGGGTTCGAGCCCTGGTCTGGGAGGATCCCACGTGCCGCGGAGCAACTAGGCCCGTGAGCCACAACTACTGAGCCTGTGCGTCTGGAGCCTGTGCTCTGCAACAAGAGGGGCCGCGACAGTGAGAGGCCCGCGCACCGCGATGAAGAGTGGCCCCCGCTCGCCCCAAGTAGAGAAAGCCCTCGCACAGAAATGAAGACCCAACACAGCCATAAATAAATAAATAATTAATTAATTAATTAATTAATTAATTAATTAATTAATTTTCTCCTACCAGAAAACTCACTGCAAATATTCCACTGGTATCAGATTGGGGGGAGGGGCACACCTTTAATTCATATTAAACAGAAATAGAGAAACCGTTCTTAAGACTAGAGGACAGTTAAAGCCTGGACATATAATTGGATGAAACTTATTAGTGACTTAATAAATAGGATTAAAATTCTAATTATACTTTTAATATTGTTGCTAAAACAGATAACTGCTCTTGCTCATTTAAAGAACCCTGAGATTACTTTTAAAATACTGGAATCCAAAACTGTGAAAAGAGAAAGCAGACTTGAGTTTTATGTCAGGATTCTTTGCTTGATTTTCCATAGCAGTCATAGATACCATATTTAATTTTTTTGCCTAAAGGCCTTCCAGCAGATACATGAATTCTCCTCTCAGTGAACAGTGATTTGAACAGATGTACCAGCACGGTGTGATGAAAACCGAAGAGCATCTGCACGTCAAAATGAGCCCTCCTCTCGTCCCAGGCGCCCTCCTTCTAGAGAGCATTTAACCCCCATGCCTGGAAAGGCTGCCTCCTCCCTCACACAGGGCATGCCGGCCTGGTCGCACGGGACCCCGTCACACTGTGTTATGACTGTATAAGGTACTGGTGTGTCTCTCCCGCCAGACTGGCAGCAGACTTTAGTACTTCATAATTCATACAGTAGCTTAATTAAAAATGAAAAATTATCTGGCATTATATTATTTGAAACACAATACACTTACCAGTCAGTGATATGTTATGACTCTCCAAGGAAAGGTTAGAGTATTTTGCCATCATTTCTTCCCGGACAGGTAGACTTGTGAAAGGTGCAGCTGTAAGAATAAGAACATGTGATTACATATTATTATCAAGGTTAAGTGACTGTCTGAAAGCTAGTTCACAACAGCTAAAATGGTATATTGTATACTATTAATGAAAAATAATGTTTTCAGGAAGCTCTGATTCACTAGGTCTTACATGCTCCACAGACATTCAGAAACACACTGAGCTATTAAATATAACAAAATTTCCAATTTTTCTATGTTCTTTTCTTACTGAAAAATCCCTATTGATTACATCAAATGGCTTTTAAAAAAAACCTTTCCTTATCCTAAAATTTGTAGTTTCTTTATAAAACATAAATGAAGATATGGAGAAATTAGATAAGAGTGCCAGGGAAAAAAAAGGACATAGAAAGGCAGAGAGAAGATGAGAGCACAAAAAGGGACAGAGAGACCAAAATAAATGGCGTAAAAAAGAAATAAGAGAGAGTGCGCCGGGCGCTAGAGGACAGAGAACATAAATGGATGGACAGGGAGAGTCTGTGCTGCTCTGTTTTCCAGCTACGGTGACGGTCCAGTGTGTCCTCTACCAAACCAACTTTCCTTTTTTCTCTGTCACTTATCTCTTCTTTCAAAAACCTTCATCGAAGAAACAAGGTTTCCATTTCCACCTGTCCCACTCTCCTCAAAGATTCTTTTTTTTTTTTTTTTTTTTTTTAACACTAGCTACTGTTTCTTTGACTTTAGGACACAGACCTTACCTCCCACGGAAACTACCCCAACTTTACCAAACAAGTCAGAGGAGAAAGGCTCATTATTGTAAACTTGGCTGCATTCTTAAGACCCTTCATTCACTTTAAATTAAACCTGGGCCTTTTTTACACCACATTTTTTAACACTCTGCTCAGAAAGTTATTCCTAGTGCAAGATTAGATTTCTAGTTCTTTACATTTCTTAAACGTATGAAAAATGTTATCAAAGCAGGTGATCATTTTTGTTGCTTCAGCTTACACACAGCTTTTCAATATTGCCTAATAAAAAAATCTACCTCGCAGAACCTAGCTCTCCAATTAGCCATGTTCCAGAGCTTTGATCACTTCTAATACAGTCTTGGAAGGTGGGATGCACTTTCCCATAAAATAATCCTTTCACAAATAACATACCTAAATCATACTACCCTCTGACGGTGATTATTTAGGAAAATATGCCCTGAGTTTCTCACTAGGCTGTCAGGAATACAAAACTTCTCCTCCACCCACACCTAATATTCATTCATTCCTATTCTCTCTCTCTGTCACTCTCTCTCAAGCACACACACACATTGCCAAAAAGTCACCTATCAATATGAAAATTCTTTTTTTCTATTACTGGGCATAGCTCACTTACAGGTTGCATTAAAGAGAAAATATCTCAGGAAGATCAAGGCAGATGCTGTTCCCTTCTGGACAGGAAGCCTGGAGGGAACAGCACCTGGGAACAGCAGGTGGGAAAGAAAGGACTGTTCTACTCTGTCATCTGTTCTGTGAAGCTTGCAAACAGAAGCTTTGATATCTTTGCTTCCTTTGCTCAGGACACCTTTCTTCTTGGCCTAGCCTACTGCAGAGCAGAATGCCATCATGAAGATCTTCACCACACTTTTTATCCCTGAAACAAGCTCATAACCCTTTTGAGATGGTCTGACATTTATTATTATTATTATCATTATTCTTTTTTTTTAATTTTATTTTTATTTATTTATTTATTTATTTTTGGCTGTGTTGGGTCTTCGTTTCTGTGCGAGGGCCTTCTCTAGCTGTGGCGAGCGGGGGCCACTCTTCATCGTGGTGCGCAGGCCTTTCACTGTCGCGGCCTCTCTTGTTGCAAGGCACAGGCTCGAGACGCGCAGGCTCAGTAGTTGTGGCTCACGGGCCCAGTTGCTCCGCGGCATGTGGGATCCTCCCAGACCAGGGCTCGAATCCGTGTCCCCTGCATTGGCAGGCAGATTCTCAACAACTGTGCCACCAGGGAAGCCCCATTATCATTATTCTTATTCACAGTATCAGCAACAGTAAGGATGACATAAGCTGAAAAAATGCTGTCATTCTCATTTCACTTAAATAAGTGAACATATACAGCATACATGCTTGATGCCAATAAGGAATATGAAGCTGAGTAAACTTGGTTCCTGGAGGGCTACATGGATCATAATAATGTTGGTTTAGGCCCACAATTTGTGACTGAGAGTCATTAAAATTTCAGAGTAGCACCCATTTATAGTATTGACTGTAACTAGCCTGTGTGGTGTATACAAGTTGGTATTTGAGCTACAGAGTATGAAGTGTGATCTACATCTTTGAAGGACTCTGGAGGTAGAATAGAGCTGGAGATAATGCCAAGGAGATGAGCTCTGAGGCTGGGGTTATCTTCCCATTTTGCATCAACAGGATGTAGATGGATGGGTCCCCCTAGGACCTACATTAGAATAAGGAGAAAAAAGGGGTCTAGGCTTGACTTGGGCAAAATTAAGCTTATGGAAGTTGAAGGAATAGGAGGAAAAGGAAAAATCAAGCTTCAAGAGTAGGAAAATCTGGATAGTTCCAGAATATACTAACTGTTGTGACCACTTCCAATTGCCAACTCATACATTAAAAATACAAACAGACATCTATAATCCAGCCACCACCTGTATCCTAACTTCCTATTGCCTTTAAAGCATTCATGATCAGGCTCCAGACTCCACTGAAGAAGCCCCAAGTGCAAAAGGGCATGTATAACTGTTGTGATTTTTGTCTTGGGAAAAGTTCCTTTAAGAGTCTTGAGTACAAGAGCAGGGCAGTCTGCAGAAGGTGTTAGAATATTAAAGTAAGAAGTTCATCGTTTAGCCAAGATATTTTTTAATCAAAAAAGTGAGAATGTAAACCTTATTGCTTTCAGTAGGAGGACAGCTGGCAGGAGGCTGACGCAGCTGATGTTTGTGTTTAAAGGACATTGGCAGGAGATTCAGGCAGATGTGGTTTGAACACTTCCCTGAAAGGATTAGGCTGAGTCACAAAAAGAAGTACAGAATGGAGAGTCAGGGATTTGTATCCTGGTCCAAGTTCTGCCACTGACTTGTTACTTGGGGTTTCATTTCATAGAGAAGGGAGGATCAGAAAAGCTGGATAATATTGAGTGATGGTGCCAAGATCATAACACACATTCCTTCAGTTATCATACTCACTCCTCTATTAATCATTGCTGGAAATTTTCCACTTGGCATTCTTTTACAGGTAGTGGCCAAAATGCCAACATAAAAGAGTAGCTTTTAGTAGTTGTCACAGAGATTAAAAGATTTTTCTCCCTCTACTTGGGCGATGGGGCATGAGGGTGTTGCATCAAAGAACTGTGTAACATTCTAATTTTCACCTGTATTGTTTCATGGGAAATTGCAAAATGATCTCCACTTAGATATCTTTAACATATTACATTTTAAAATAGACATTGCTAGAAGGGTTTATAATTTATGCTATTAACATTTTAAATGAAATAAACATGCTGTAATTTCTATTTAATATTAAGGTAACATTTTCACATGTTTAAATGGGGCCCTATTTAATTGAAGTAAATTGGGAAGAAAAAAAGATAAACACTAAAAAACTGCATTGGGTTTTAAGATTTGCTTTTACTTAAGTCAGAAAATCAGTTCAACTATACCTCTATTTAAGAATAAGCATTTTCTCTAACATCCCCCCCCCCAAATCTCTTATATTTTAAAATGTTGGAAGGGTCTGGACATCATTTAAAGAAAGGTATAAGAAACAGCTATTAGGATAAATACCATTCCCTGTCTTTCTCTCTCTCATCCACATAATGTATTGATTGCTATCAACATGTATAATTAAAATTATTTTAATAAGTCTTAGTTTTAGCGTTCTGATAAATAGCAATATAAATGTGCAACCCAATTACAGAAACACAACCTAGGAATGGATAACATATACTATTTATAAAACAGAGGTTTCACACTCGGAATATATTTCCCCATGGAAGCAACACTATCAATATACATAACCATGAGATCCCATACCAAATTGTAAAAGCCATTTAAGCCATGATATAGCCGAACTATAGCATTAAAATATCTAATTACCAATACTGCTTGTAAACAATACATTTAGAGTTCTACCGCTGGGCTCTAGGAATATAGGATACCTGTCCCCTGTCCCCAGCGGCAGTAGTAAAAGAAGAGAAGGGGAATACAGCTACCTTGATTGCTAGACGCTATACCCCAGAGACAGTTTGTCAGGAAAAGAAGAGGAAAGAAGCTTTGGCAAGAAAATAAATTCCTGATGGGAACATTTATAAGTCAGACTTTCTAAGTCAGGGACAGGTAACAGTCTAGATAGGGAACTCATATTTTTTTATATACATGGGAACTATTGGACAAGAAGGTCATTTTTAGATTAGTTTAAAAAAAATTAAAGAACAATTAAAAAGCCTAATGACGAAAGCAATGTGTACTTTTACACAGCCTTGTAAAACTATTTTTAAAACTTGGTCACATAGAAATGCAAATAAATTGACCTTTTCTTTAAAATATGATTTTTGCAATAAAATATATTTTGAAGGGCAGTGTGGAAACTAATGTTTCAAACTACCTCCACCTGGGTCATTAAGATATTTTAACAGTGAAACTTATGCCAAATAAAACTAGGATTTCTGCTCTTTCTAGAGACTGTGGGTTTTTTAAATGTTTCACCCACTAGGTTATTCTTTGACAGGACTTAGATTTTGTTTAATGGTTCTCAACTAGAGGTGATTCTCTTCTTCCCCGCACCCTGCCCAGGGGATATTTAACAATGTCTGGAGACATTCAGGTTATCACAACTTGGAGGTTACTACTTGTACCTGGTAGGTTATATTAGTTTCGTAGTGTTGCCATACCAAATTACCACAAATACGGTGACTTAAAACAACAGAAGTTTATTCTCTCAGAGTTCTAGAGGCTAGAAGCCTGAAATCAAGGTTCAGGGCCTTGCTCCCTCTAAAGGTGCTAAGTAAGAATTGTTCCTGCCTCTTCCTAGCTTCTGGTGGTTGCCAGCAATCCTTGGCATTCCCTGGTTTGTAGATGCATCACTCCAATCTCTGGCTCCAGTTTTACACATCCATCTTCCCTCTGTGCGTCTGTGTCTCTAGATCCAAATCTCCCTCTCACTTCTTTCATAAAGACACAGTCATTGGGTTAAGGGTCTATCCTAATGTAACATGACCTCATGTAACATGACCTCATTTTACCTTGATTACATCTGCAAAGACCCTACTCTCAAATAAGGTCACTTTCACAGATACCAAGGGTCAGGACTTGAACATCTTTTGGGGGGTGACACAACTCACCCACTACAAAGGTAGAGGCCAGTGAGGCTGCTAAGCATTCTACAGGACAGCCCCCCCATAGCAGAGAATTATCCAGCCCAAAATGTCAATAATGCCAAAGTTGAGAAATCCTGATTTCAAAACAGGTACATCTTCAACCCTCATTCCTCAAAGTGATGATTTTTTAAAATCTTCAAATAGCCCTGTAGCCCTGAGGTCCTGTTTTACATGGTTTAGGTGCAGATATTTTAAAGCATGAACATTTCTTGCAGCCCTTCCTATCTTGAGGACCTTTTCCAAAGAGGTACCAAGTGCCGGATGGAGTTTTAAAATGCAAACTAGGAAACCAGTTACAGCTGTTAGCTAGCTCCAGGCTCTTAGCTACATCACAAAAGCACTCTGGGCTTCAAGATCAATCAGATGAGACATCTAAATTCCCTTTCAGGATCTCAGAACTATATAATTATAAGGCAATAGTAAAAAAGATTCTATCTTGAGAGTAGGGATACACTAGTAATGATATGACCACAATAGCTTTAAAAATACCAGAAAAATATTATTTTCAATTAAAAGAGAAACAGCATTTTTAAAGATAACATCTATTATTTCTATACTAACAATATATTATTTGAGATATTTTGTTGTGCATGAATAGTGACTATGTTTTATTAGGAGTAGAGAGTTTATTTTTAGTAAACCATTGTGAGGTTTTTTCCTTCTATGTCAATGTGTGTGTCCTAAGTTGTTTATTTCCGAGGCTCACCTAATATTGTGAAATATGTGAGGCCAACTATACAAAAGTAACTTGAAAAGATTACAATCTAGGACAGACAGCCTCAACACTTATAATCTGTCTCTGTTTGAGGGCAAATACTCCTTTGGAAAATCGTACCTAATTACATAAACTGATGACTATTTCTCAGCTATCCTTGTGGTTTGTCTGTTAATTCAAGCTTTCTCAGAGTTGAAATTCTTTTTGCTTTTCAAGCAATCTCAAACTAACAGAAAAGTTTTACGTACAGAGTAAAGAATGTTTCCCCTGAAACACTGGGGAACAAGTTGGTCACCTGATGACCCATTCGACCTCAGAAACATTACAACATTTCCTACAAAGGACATAGCCCACTTCACCCCAATACTGCTGTTAAAATCAGGAAATTAGCATTTATGCACTATCATCTCATCCCACATCTTATCTAAGTTTCAACAAAAGTCTTTATAATGTACTTTTTTAGCCAAAGGTTTCAGCTCAGGATCACATGAGCTGCCATGAGCCATGTCCCTCTATTCTCTTCACTCTAAACAGCTTTAGTCTCTCCTGACTTTTATGACCTTGATGCTTATGAAAGTTCCAGGATAGTTAAGCTGTAATACGATTAGATTCAGAGTAGACATCTTTGGCAGGAAAGTCACAGAGGAGATGTTGTGTTCTTCTCACTGCACCCTGTCAGATGACACACAATTTTCTTTCTTTCTTTACTGATTTACACTCTGATCATTTGATTAAAGTGGTGTCTGCCAGGCTTCTCCACTTAAAAGTTATTCTTTCTCCCTTTTCATTAATGCCAATTTTGTGGGAAGTTACTTTGAAACTATATAATATTTTGTGCCTCACCAAACTTTCAATTGACTCATTTAATTAAGTTCAGTATGTACTCATGAATACCTATATAATTCAATGGACATTATTCAGTGCATATGGATACTAGTCCATTAGTATTATTATTTACTTTCATGCTCTGTTTGTCCAGTCGTACCCCCTTCACTTTGGCTTCTGTATCCTTTTGACATCACCCATCATTCTTTGAGCACTTCATTGCTTTCTGGCATAAGATGTTCCAGGCTTATCCTATCCTTTCCCCACTCCAGTCCTGATATCAGCCATTTCTACAAAAAGTCCAAGTTATTATTAGTAAAAAAAAAAAAAAAAAAAAAAATGTATTTAGAATCAAGATTTGGGTGCTAAGTATGTTCATCACTGCTGGGAAATCACTGCTCCATCGCAGTGGGCAGACCTAAGAATACATGTGTACATATTCATACACACACACACACAACATATATATAATGGGTATAATATACATACATATATACAGTTGGCCCTTGAACAATGAGGGTTTGAACTTCAAGGGTCCACTTATACGCATATTTTTTTCAAGAGTAAATACTACGTGACTACTTGGTCCATGGTTGGTTCAATCCTCAGATGCACTGATGCAGAAGGCTGACTATAAATTATACATAGATTAACCTTTGTGTTCAGGGATCACCTGTAAATATATATGACACATATATGCATTATACATATATTTACACATACACGTTTATATTTATGCATCTATTTATATAGATATATATAGACATAAGACATGGATAGAGATAGATAGATATTTAAAGTCATTAATTCACACTAATGCTGCCAACTGCAGTCCAACACCACAAGGTTCATTTTAGTTTTCCCCGTTTATTTCCTTCTTCTCTAGAGAAAGACGTAGATTCTGTTATCCTCACCAGCTTTACTTATTTGATCAATCCCCCCATATATAACTAATCTCCCATTGGCTCCAAAGAGGTGTCTTCCTCACGCACTTAGGCTCCAGCATCCTGCACTGTCTGCTCCTGCGTGCTTTACCTCCATCCTGTGATCAGGATCACATGCAGACCTGCATGCCATAGCTGCAGAGAAAGCCTTGTCAGTGCTCAGCTCTGAGGGCTCTCGCCAGACCACCCTTCTGCAGGAACGCCCACCTCATGTGCTTCGGCTCTAACACTCTGCACGGGGCTGCTCTCCTACCTGGATGCCATCCTGACTGAGCTCAGCTTCTAATTCCCTGATCTGAAACCGTTTGGGTCCCTTCAACAGGGGAGACGCTTCCGCATTTCCCCACCTAATGGCTACAGGACTCATTCCCAGAAGGGAGGGAAGGAGATGGGGATGAGAGGTGGGGATAAAAGACCAGGACGAGGAAGAGCCAGTTGAACTAATTCTTAACAAATGTGTATATAATGTAATTTCAAATGTGATGGTAATTTAGGGTCAAAATTTTGATGCCTCAGATACAACCCTATTAAAGACAGGCTTATATCCAATCCGTTCCTTTAAAGTTTAAATGCCATGAAAGGTAAAAACTGCTAAAGTTTTCTGCTTAGATATAGACTAACAATGTAAGGCATGTGTAGGTGCTCGAATATTTGTTCCAACAAATATTTACTACCGGGCAGTTGCTCTGTGTGTCTCTAGAAAGGAAGGGGGCATTGATCAAGGAAGCATATAAGCAACATCCTCTAGAAGTTAAAAATGATCATTTCAAATGACTCCCCTGCAAACATTTTTCAAAAGATAAGCATGACCCTTTCCTTCGATTTGTTGTTCCCCCATAAGAGTAATAATAATGATTTTAAAATATTCCCCTTTATGTAATATTTCTCCTTCATAAAGATATTTTACATTTCTTATTTAATTAAAACAGCCCAAAAGAGCTAAGGTGAGTCCTTGTGCCAACTTTATTCCAGGACTCAAACTGAGTCAGCAAGCCCTACAGCCCAAACCTAGCATTTGTATCCACACACTCTGCTGTCAATGATTCCAAACTTTCATAGACATACCCACTCATCTCAGAGAGACAACTGAGTTTAAGAACACAGTATTTGGAATCGGACTGAACAGTGCTAAATTTCCTGCTCTACTGCTCAATTATGTGTACTTAGGCAACTATTTAGCCTCTCTGAATTCCAACTTCCTCATCTGAAAGTCAGGGATAATAAAAACTAACCCATAGAGCTATAAACTATATGGTGCAATGCCTGGCACACAGTTGTTACATAGTAAATATGATACATTTATGATAAAAAATGATAAACATTTTTATTTTTAAAATTTGGCCCCAAATCTTAGGTTTATAGAACACCTACTTCCAAGTAGTTCAAAAGCACCTAGGTAAAAAATAACCAGTAAACTTCACAATGGTCTTTAGCAAGGAGGAAACTGAACCTCACTGAGATCGATACAGTATCTATAAAGTGAGATGAGGCTGCCTCACAATTTTTAATTCTGCCTTGAAATGAAATGTTAACTTCATGCCTTTTATATGTCACATTCTTCCATAATTTTAGCTTAAGTGGAGCTTAAAGGACAGGACTTGTGCTACATACACACACACACATCTGCCGTACATATATACATCATTCTATTTATTTAAAACTTTATTTGTTAATTTACTCCACCTTCATTTGTTTCCTACTTTTCTCTTTGGAAGTCTGCTCTAAGTGTCAATTTAAACCTGACTCCCTCATACCAATGGAATACCTATCCAACAGTGCACTCTCTAGGCCCTATCATTTCAAAGCAGTGGTTTTCAACCTGCTTAGGATCATATGATTAAAATCACACGGGAGCTTTTTTTTTTTTTTTTTTTTCACACGGGAGCTTTTAAAACTCCTCACGTGTAGGCTGAATCCCAGGCCAACTGAATCAGAATTTTTGAGGGCAGGATCCACGTATCAGCATTTTTAGTGCTCGCTGGTTATTCCAACATACAGCCAAGTCGAGAACCAAAGTTCTAGGACACATCTAGAATGCGTTGGTCCTCAGAAGTGCAGTACTCTCAAGTGAATGATAGGTGAATCAGGGATACGCAGGGTGTAGAAAACGTCCTTGACCATTCTTTATAAGTGGTGTGAATGAAAAAGAGAAAGGTGGCTGCAAAGAGGGGTGAGGAAATTTAGAAACTGAGGCAACCCAAAATGTTTTGTCCAAGTTGTTAACAGCTAGGCCTATTAAAGGACATTTATTAAAAAATGAGTAATCTTATTATTTGATTATCTTTCCATCTTCAAAGTATGTTACAAAAAAACTACATGCTATAAGCGCATAAAAAATGAATTCCTATTAAAGGTTCGAAACCTTGTGTAGAATAATATCCTGATTTTAGTTACTGATGGGCAATATTTGCAAATTTGGAGGTGGTCTGTTATCCTAATTAGCCGCTAATACTTTGAAATTTATAACACAGGAACTTGCATTAGAAAGTACGTTAGATGGAATACTTTCACCATAAAAAGTGATTATAAACAGGTGAAGCTAAAATGGCAAATCTGGTGTTGGTTTCCGTGATGCTTTGCACCAAAATCCTTCTTTCAGTGTCTTAATAATACAACCACAAATACAAAGAAAAACCCATGGTCTTTGTTTTCAAAGACCAAGGTAGAAAAGAAGATACACACATTATCCTTAAGTCGTGGGGCTTTGTTTGTTTTGTTGTTGTTGTTATTTCAGCTCAGCTCTAAAAAACATCATCAAAGCCAACCCACCTGCCAGGAAGGGAGGAGGGGATATTTAAGCCTCACTATCGATTTAAGTGAAGGGCCTTGGGAAATGTGGCTTTCAGAGATCCTGCCACTTTAGCAGAGGCCAAGTCGCTGCCTTGTTCCTGCCCGCACCCTTACGCCCTTTTCCTAGGAACACCCAGACACTGCCCTACTACCCACGACCCCGTCTCGTAGGGCGCTGTTCGTTCCAGCGGAGGAGCCCGAACCGCACCGGCCTCTCGGCCAGTTTAGATAACCCTAGCGTGGCAAGCGGGCGGAGGCGGACGCCGTTCCCCACCCGCGGTCGCCAGTATCCCCGAGCCTCTGCCCCAGGATCCCCGCGCGCTCTCCGCCCCTCCTTGGCCCTGCAACCATCACACCTGGGGTACGGCCGTCCTCCGAGCTCCGGCGCACAGGGGCGAGGAGGCACAGGAGGAGCAGCGGCAGGGGCGGCGCCCGGGGCCCCCGCAGACTGGGGAGGGAGCGCATGGCGCCAGCAGGTCCACCGCGGTCCTCGCGCACCCACCGCCGTCGGTGCCCGGAGTCGCTGCGCACACTCGCCGGCGGCCCGGCGCCCGCTGCCAGGCCCGGGGGCAGGACACTCGAGAAAAAGCGGAGTGGGAGGGGCCGGCCGCCCTGCCCTCCTCCCCTGAGACACTCTCACCGTGCCAGCAGGACACCCAGAACCGCGCCCGGCCCTCCATCAATTATGCAGCCCGCGGCCGGCGCAGGAGCGCCCGGATGTGCGGTGGCCACCCCCGCGCCGCATCCTCCCCCGCCTCCTCTCCGCCCCAGCAGGTCAGGGAGGGAGATTGCTAAAGACGCTGGCAGGTGGCGCCTAGCCCATCTCCTGCGGGAGAGGTCGAAACTCCTAATATCTATATATCTATAGATATATCTGCAGACTATCCTTTGCAGTTTCATCTGAAGCAAGGTTCACTTATTTACTTTAGTGGGACAGAGGCTGGGAACGCGTTTCAGCTCCCCCGGCCATTCTGGGTTAAGAAGGCTTATGTGTGCGCTGGTGGAAGGCGCTCTCCAGCTGCCCTGCATCCTGGACTAATCTGTCTTTGCTCTGCCTACCAATCGCACACAGCCTCCTCTCCAGTCTCTGAAGGCTTAACCGGTTCGCTCTAGATTAAGGTTTCAGAGTCTCAAGAGTCCCGCAGTCTGTTTTCCTTTTTCTTTTGGTTGCTTAACCTAGCAGTTTCCGAGAAGCCACGTAGAGCTCAAGAAACAAAACTATGGGAAGTAGATAACTGTGTAAAATGCACAAGCCTCTAGACCTTAGTCAAACTCCAACACCGTTTAAGATAATGTTATCCCTTACTTACTGTAGCTTGGAATTTTTCAGTGCTCCCGACCGACCAAATAAAATAAAACAGCTAAAAGCTACTGCTTTATCGGAGAGGATAGGAGGAATCTAATTACCACATAAAGGAGTAGTAAGATGTGATAATTCTCCAGGCTGTTACAACACGTTAAAAGATATATTTTAAAAGTATTTCTCATGAGTTTGTTCCCTCTGCCTTTGTCTTTGCAATGTCAGGTTTGATAGTCATAAATTCAAAATATATGTGTCAAAAAAAGGATTGAAAGAAAATGTTAGATACGAATTTTGAAAATTGAAGTGCAAGACAAGAGCTATGCTCACCTCATACAGGAATGATTAATTTTTAATTGGTGTGTATTTTAAAAATAGTCCTCTGTTTCCAGTTTAATATTACATAGGCAAAACTTTGAGGGAAAATGTAGATTATTTAAATTTGTATCGAGAGAACATGAATAATACAGTTCGTTAAGCAATATTAAATTTCCACCAAGTGCCAGGCACTGTGTTCATTTCTTGTACTGCAAGGAGCACGCGCGTGCACACACACACACACACACACATCTAGAGAGCTATTTATCTATGAACTACAAATCTAAGGAAAGCCTCGTCTCAGTCAGAAAATTATGGCTATAATGATTAAACCTTTCTGAACAAAGCCTTATGAGAGACCCTGAAGGACTAAACATTTCACATCATGACACTCTTAGGACCTTGAGCGGACTTGCTAAACCCAAACTGCCTGATCACTGGTCGCTAAGACACACCCCTGTCTTGCTGCCCTGCATCCTGTCTCAAGACTAACTACAAGCATTTCCCTATGCCTTTGGAGAGTTTTAACAGTTAAGCACTTCTCAAAACAAACTGAACTCTGACTGACCTTCCCCAATTACTCCAATAAAATCCTTAAGCTCAAATTCACCTTTCTTCAAATAAGCTGACCTCATTTTAGGAAAAATTATCTTCCCAGTCAGCTCAACGTGTTTATAAACAGGAAACAGTGACTTGCCAGGTTGAGGCTAGTTTCCACTTCTCTTTTGCTGTTAGAGCGAAATAAATTGAGGAAGAAATGTAATTCTTGTTTTGCTAAGCATTTTGAAAGTTTTCCCCATTAGTACTGGTTTATATTTATATATTTAATATTTTTTAGCCTTATCCCCAGTCCATTTTTTTCAAATGATCCATATCCTTTAAAACCAATTTATATACTACCTTCCATGTATGGCATTTTCTGATCTTTCTGGTCCAGATTGACCTTTCCCTCCGTGGTGAATTAAATATGGCCACATCTGCTTTGACACTGTCCTCATCATGAGGTATGTTGAAGAAGAAAGAGGGTCCTGTATGTCCTCCCCTTGAGCTGGGTGACTCCTGTTGACATATTGAATATCGCTGAAGTAACACTGCGTGAATTTCCAGATCCAGACCACAAGAGCGTCCATTTCCTTCCTTCTTGTTCTTACAAGACAGCTGCCAGGAAAGAAGTATGACTACCTTGAGATCACCGTGCTGTGAGAAGCCCAGACTACATGGGGGGCCTAGAAGGATGAGGTGCCATGTAGAAAGAGGGGCTGAGGGGCAGTAAGGTGTGCTAGTTTTGTGAGGGACCCTTCTTGGAGCCTCAGACAAGGCCCGTTGAGTGCCACGTGATGCTCCTTGAAGCAGAAGAATTGCCCAGCTGAGCCCTGCCTGTACTCCTGGCCCACACAATTGTGAGATATAAGAACACTATTGTTTTAAGACATTAAAGTTAAGGGTAGCTGTGTCACCACAATAAATTATCCAACCACTCTCCTCTGAATCTCCCTAGGATTAATTTGACAATTAACAATTTACAGCCTTGTGACTTGACCTTCATTGTTGGTTTCAACCCCCATTTAAATATTTTATTGGTATTCAATTTACGTGATTATATCTTCTTGCCCGACTACATTACAACTCTTTTCAGTATAGGCAAAACATCTCTTTTCTTCTTCTGTTTTTCCTAAAACTCTGTTTTCCCTTTTTCTATAGTAAAATAATGCTATAAAATCTTTCTTTTTTTTTTTTTCCTTAAGCTGTTGTTGAGTGAAAAGTGTATGACAAGATCCTGGGAAACTGTGAAAATGAGAATGGGAATGTGGAGTGGGTTAGTTCCTACTGAAAATAATACTTAATTTTAAAATTTTATTAGAAAAAAGCATTATATCAGACAGTAATATGTAAAGTACTAAAAATAAAGGTGGGAATTTGCTACTGCCCATTAGTAGAATACAAATCCAAGTCATGAGATAATGGTAGGCAAAATTCTGCAGTGGCCCCCAAGATTCTTGACACCTGGTCACATGGGGTGATCCTGGAATGTGGGCAGGTTTGTGAATATTTTGGGGTAGTCACTATTTTGATTAGGTTACATTTGATAAGACTCTATTTCAGCAGGCTGGAGGAAGACATTCCTAGTGAGGCAGATACCCTCATGCTTGTCTGGAAAAAGCAAACAGCCACATTAAGAACTAACTGCCCATGGAGAGGGGCATCCTCCAGGAGCTGAGCATGTCAGTCCTACAACCCCAGGGAACTGAGTTCTGCCAACAACCAGTGAGCTTGGAAGAAGCCCCAAGCCTCAGATGACATCACAGCCCCAGTCAAGACTTTGCAGCCTGGTGAGACCCTGAGCAGAGGATGCAATTAACTGTGCCTGTCTCTTCTGACCCATGGAAATTATGAGATCATAAATTTGTGTTAAATCACTAAGTTGGTGGTAATAAACTAATACAGGGCAGCCCATCAGACGTGATTCTAGTTACATTGTAAAAAAATGATCCTATACTTGAACAAGGTCAGGAATGGATATGGAAGGAAAAAGAAACCACTTTAGTTGTCTCTGGATATTAAGAATTAGATGAAAAAGTTCCAAAGCTACTCAGAAGTTTATACCATTTCTAAATTGGGACCTATGACCATCTGACGGTCATTTGCTCTCCTCCTCTGGAAGGAAGAAAAAGAATATGTAGATATATTTTTATATATATATATATATACACACACACACATACATGTGTGTATATATACATGGGTATTACATGTATAGATATGCATGTATATATACACATATGTATATATATTTAATAATTGCTAAATTATTTAAGCAATGTATGGAGATCCTTTGATCTCAGGGGTGGAAGTCCTCTACTACATGCTAGGAGATAAATCATAATTGGTCTAAAACCATGAGTAAAATCTCATTCCCCTTAAAAATGGTGTGTCTAAGGGGAGCATAGCTGATGAAATACAAGAGCAAGTCTGCTGTGAATGGCTTCCCTCATCAAAGAGAGAAAAGCTTTAAGTAGAGAAGGCTTTTTGCCCCATCCCTTTGCCTCTTTCTTCCTGCCTTGAATATAACCATGATTCCAGTATCAGCAGTGGCAACTTTGCAGTGATGTGGTGACCAGGCAACTTTTCCAAGAATAGCAGAGAAGAAAGAAGAAAGAAACCTGGGTCCTTGGTACACCTCTGAGTTACTGCACCAGCCCTGAGATGCCTCCCTCCAGACCTGTATCAAATAATAACTACTGGTTACAGCACTCTTTTTGGTTCATAGCAGTTGAATACATTCCTATCTGTTCCAGTACTTCCTTAGTTTAAATTAAAAGCCTTGCACTTTGCCTTGGAACTCCCATTCTGTCTCCACACAGGATACTCCTTCCACCTCCTAGCTTTAGTTACTCACCTTTTCTGTGAGGATAATATCCAATATCTAAGGACCTTAAATAATTCTTTAATCTACTTTTCGACATCTTCCCCCACCCAAACTATACTCATCCTGAAATACTTAGAATTCCCCCAAAGTTGACTGTTTTGTGTGCCTCACTGATTTTACCTCTGATTATTTTCTTTTCTTTTTTTTTTTTTTTTTAATGCTTGGAATAGCTTTGCCTATAGCTCCACTGGCAATTCTCACTTCAATTTCTGCGTGCCCTTTTCTCCAGAAAGTTCTCTTTGTGCCACTTCAAGAGCTTCTTCTCTGGCTTCCACAGCATCTTGTGTACACACCTATCCCAACTCTTAATGCATTATGCTATAATCATCTGTGTAGTTATATCATTTAGCTCCCTAAATGCTGAAACAGTGTCTGGTTTACCTTCATGTCCCGTGTGCCAGAGTAAGCAGCACACAGTTGTCACAGAGATGAATTAAAGAATGAAACTCAAAATCTACAGATATTCTCTGAAAAGTAACCATCTCTTGGCATGTCCCTCACCCAGACTCCCTCCCCAGAGATGATAGTTATCTGTGCTGCCTTCTTCAGGGATATTCTAAATCTATGCAAAACGTTTCTGTATGCCTATGCCTTTTCACATGGATGGCGGCATTCCGTGCCTAACTTTTCTACTTTGACGATATATCTATTTCCTCTGTATAGAGCTTTCCCCTTTCAACAGCTAAATATCATTCCTTTCTGTGAATGTCCAACTATGTATTTACCAGGTCTCACTTGACTGCATTTATATTGTTTTAAATACTTCCATTTACAAGTAGCTTAAAAATTAATATCATTAGGGCTTCCCTGGTGGCGCAGTGGTTGAGAGTCTGCCTGCCAATGCAGGGCACACGGGTTCGAGCCCTGGTCTGGGAAGATCCCACATGCCACGGAGCGGCTAGGCCCGTGAGCCACAATTGCTGAGCCTGCGCGTCTGGAGCCTGTGTTCCGCAACAATGGAGGCCGCGATGGTGAGAGGCCCGCGCACCGCGATGAGGAGTGGCCCCCGCTTGCCACAACTGGAGGAAGCCCTCGCACAGAGACGAAGACCCAACACAGCCAAAAAAATAAATAAATAAACAAAGTAAACAATGCGTTAAAAAAAAAAAATTAATATCATTGTACATTTCTTTAGTGGTTCATACAAGGGTATACATGTAGAATATAATCATGGAAATAATATTTCCTCATCAAAAGATATTTGTGTTTTAAACTTTGATAGGTACTGTACCATTGTTTTTCTTCAAAATTATTAGTTTACATTCTCACCAACAATGAAAGGGCCTGTTTCCCTATATTAATGCCAAGAAATCAAATCCTTGATCTTTGCCAATCTGACAGTTGAAAAACGGCATGTATTTACAATTTAATTTGTACTTCTTTATAAGAAGTTGTAAGTCGGGATGAGTATTTTTTATATGTTAAAATATGATGTACAAACATTGCAAACAACAAAATCCAGTCTGGCTAGTTTAACCAGAAAAATAACCTCTTAAAGTTTATTAGGTCCTACTTGGGATTGTTGAAGAAACAAACTCAAGGATAAACTTCCAGGAACACCAAGAACCATGCAGTATACTGGTCTGATATGGATACCACTGATGCCTCCTCCATCAAACATGAAATGCCAGGGACTCAGCACCTCACATCCACTACTGCCTCCATCACTGATGCTGCCTGTGTGTCAGGAACTTGCTCTTGCAATTCCTGCTGCCACCTACACCAGCCAAATGGGAGAGCTACCCTGCATAAACAAGAGTGCCGCCAGGCTCATCCCTGAATTGGTCTCACTCACCTGGGTGTGTGAAGGGCTAGGGCACATGCCTGAGTGCTAGCTGCAAGAGAGGCTAGTATTTGAGTTCTGATCTCAGTGGGCGGAGGAAGGATTCATAATGTGAAAATTTCCCCAAATACAGAAGCGTTTTCAAAATATAAGAAGTCCTGAATATGTCAAATATTCTCTCCAGTCCTATTCACTGTTGACAGGCAACGCTTCTTCATACTTATTCTCTGAAACAAAAGCAAATACTCCTTCAACTTAATATACCTTCTACTCATATCAAATGCAGACACTCCATCCAACCCCAGAAATAGGCAAGTCTTGTTAGAAGGGGAAGTCAGATCCATGACTTATACAGATGCATTCTAAGGCTCTGGGACAGGAACTAGTAATATGTTCATTTTCCATATGAATTTTTGTAAAATTTGCTAAAGTAAGCTATTTTAACTGGAACCACTTAATATGACCATTTATTTCTACTCCAACTTCTCTTGCGTCATACTTTCCCACATTTCAGATGGCATGCTGTGACTGTTTTGGGGGTCCTGCTGAAAGGAAGTTGAATTAAGGATATACTTGGTAGAGACTTATTCTAATATAATTTTGTGTTTCGCAGTCCCTTTGGTATAGAGACAAGTTATTGCTAGCCACCTAGTCTAGAAATGACTTAAAGGTATACAGACCTTTTGCTGTGGGACTCACTCAGCACTGTGACTGAGGAGATTCTGGGCATCCCAACATAAAGGTGAAGAGTGGAAGACCAAAGCCTGATACCCTATGATCACATGGCACAAAGTGTTATGGTCTGAATTGTGTTCCCCCAAAATTCATCTGTTGAAGCGCTAACCCCCCAGTACCCTAGAATGTGAGTGTACTTGGAGATAGGCCTTTAAAGGGGTGATTAAGGTTAAATGAGGTCATATGGGTGGGCTCAGAATCTAATATGACTAATCTTGGACATAATCCAAGATTATAGAAGAGACACCAAGGATGTGCATACAGAGAAAAGGTCATGTGAGGACACAGAGAGAAGGTGGCCATCTACAGGTCAAGGTAAGAGGCATCAGGAGAGACCAAGCCTCCTTGGGTCACTTGTCACTGTCTATTTCACTTTTGGTGGTAACTCTTCCCAGTATGCCTTTTGTCTTCTGACATTATCACCAAAAATTATGTATTATGCAGTCAGATTAGCCAGTCTTTAGAAAAAAAGAAAAATGACTTCTGCTTTTGTCATAGCTAGAAAAAGCCTTCATTATTTTAAGAAAAATACAAAAGTATCTATGATTTCTTCTAGTATTTTTTGCTTTCTCTTTTTATGTTTGATTTTTTGATGCATTTAAAAACAACAGTTATGACTCATCTTCCTGTCATATCCAGTCATCTTTTATTTTAGAATTTCATTTTGCTTCTGCGTTTGGGCCAATAAAGTAATGCACTCATTTAAATGAATTATTCATTTATTATTTGTTTAATATTCCTAACTGTTTCTCGTATTTCATGCTAGCTCAAGGAAGTGACAATGTCTAATTAAAACTATGGGGAAGAGGGCTAACCGACCATATGAATGAGAAAGGAAAATTAAATAACCTGAATATACCCAGTTATCTGATTATTTAGACTGAGGGAAGTGAAGATTTCATAGCTGGACTGATTCTCAAGAGATCCCATTCATGTTCACATTTTAGAGATAAAGCAGTTTACAGAAAGCAAAATCAAAGATGTCAAGCCTGATCCATAAAATTTTATTTCAACCTTTACAATAGGAGTGAGGGGTGAAGGAGGGGATGGCGAGGAAGGACATTTTCCACTATAACTGCTTTCAAATTCTCAATTTTTATCCAAATGTTTGACTTTATGCAGAGAGTTTTATCTCAAAATAGAGCCAATATATTATTTCCCATGACATTTAAACTGTTTTGTTAAAATTTTTTTAAAATAAGATTGGCAAGTTAAATAAAATTGATTGATCTCAACAACTAGATATTTGGCCATTTGTAGTGATGTCCTCTTTTTTTTCATTAAACTGTTGCCAAGAAAACATATTCTTAGTTTTTACAACCTGTTAGGTGCTCTATAAATGTCTTTTTGAAGATGTGGCATAAGAAATCAATCAATCGATCTATCATTCGTAACCCTGATTTGCGTTCTGATACAAAGCAGCTTTGTAGTCATTCTGGAAGATTAATGGTTGCTAAGGAAAGTGTTTAGTTAATAAACTTAGGTATTATTTAAGGAGCTCTTGACTAAGAGGGAAAGACAGGAAGATTAGCTTTCCTCAATGAAAAAATTAGCAAAAATGGAGATGCCATATAAAAAAAGAGAAAACTCAGCCTGTGGATGAGACAGCCTTGCATGTTCACACTGATTAAGAAAATATTTGGAGGCAGCAGTTTTGAGACTGAGCAATACCACTTAATCTTTTTGTAAATTTGGGAATATCACTTAACCACTCCAAGCCTCAGTTTCTTTTCCCATAACATAGGAAAATAATACGTTATCTGCCAGTGTCGTAAAGGTGAAAATAACAGTTTTGGCAGTATTGCAAATGATAAAACAAAATATGTGAATGTTTGTTGTTGTTACTATTATTATTGTAGATTTCACAAAAGTTATATTTTTTTCTAGTTTTGTGGTGTCAGGGAGGAAAAAAACATTTTTCTCTACCTCTCTAGGTTTTTCTGGCTGGTCTAAGAATGAAATTGACATGAGATAGATAGATTAACAGGAGAAAATCAAACAAAATTTTAAGAACATCTATATGTGGGAGAGACCCAGGAAAACTAGGTCTCTCCTAGTTTAGTTTGGCTAAACTAACTTAGCCAAAATGGCCAAAACCCTCATCTTTAACACCATCCTTAGCTAAAGACAAAAGAGGTTGTTGGGGGTACTGGTTTGGGACTTCAAAGGGGAGGAAGGCAACTGACATGGAGATGAAAAAGCAAATGTTTGGTAAATAAATGGTTTCTGAGCCAAACAGACACAATGGGAAACAGAGCGGACTCTGATCTGCAGGCCTTGCTGAGTCTGCCCACCACACCTAGCCGATATTCTTTGCAGATATCTCTAGCGATAGCGCTATTCTGGGAACAGGCCCTTTATATACATTCTGCAGTTAAGGGGGAGGTAAAAAGAAAGACTTCTGAGTCCTCTGTTTCTTAAAAATAAGCAGCCTAAATTAATCCTTATTCCAAAGAGACACATTTTGGGGTGGCAAATTTTGCTCCCCCACAGTGTCGAATGCATCCGTTTGGAGCTGTGTTTTGTTGAAGCCGCTACCAAGTCACTCTAATGGGTTAAGAAACAGATTTTATTGGCAAAGCATGAAGTGCGTGATCACCAGAAAGAAATGCACAGGTCCTCCAATATGTCCCCTTATCACACAGAGAAGTATTCTAGGGCCAGGGTGCTCTACTGGACACAGAGGGAGGGTTAGCATTCACGGGAAGGACCCTACCCCACTGTTAATAAAGAGCAACCTTTTTGGTGGAGGAATAAAAGATTGCTTATCAGCAGGCATTCTGGATTTGGGTAGCTAGCCACATATAGGAGTGGCAGAGAAAAATCAGCTACTAGCAGTCTGTGACCTTGGTGCCCGGAAAGCTAGATTTAGGCACAGCTACTTTTTGAGGGAGGGGGAAGGAGGGTGAAAGGCAGTGCTAGAGAATTCTGTGAAGTCCAATTTAGAAACAGTTAGATCCCTAGATGCCCACTTGAATTATACGTTGCTGGGCAAATGCCCTTCTTCCACCCTTAAAGAGAACTGGAGAAGATAAAGCCGACGGTCTTTGGCCTTAGATCTGCAGACTTGAGGGTGTGGATACCCAGGACTGGATACATAACTTGCTGGGTTCATTATTCAAAAATTACTAATTTCAAGATAATTACAATAGACAAATCAAGTGTGGGGCTCTTCTCAGGGCTCAGTGTGACTGTACAATTTGGTTCTGCCCCCATATAATTGGCTACATAGTACTTTACTGAAGATAGGAGGGTCAGTGTCCACACACGTAGTGTATGCTGAACACTGAGAAGCCTTTACTAATGGGCCATTACCTTTACTTTCCAGATAGGAGAATGAAAGAATATTTTCAAGTGTATATGACCAGCCCAAGGATCCCTCAAAACATATTATTTAAGATAATCTTCAAGTGAAGTTTAAAGTCAAAAAAGTCCAATACACTCAAAATGATTAAAATAAAATTTTAATCCCACAGTCTTAAACAAAATAAACAACTAAAGATTTCCAAACACCCAAGGAAAAGATTTAATATGGAAAGAGAAACCAAAACAGAAGAAACATCATTTGTAAGTAAAAAATATACACAGAGAAAAAATTTCAATAGAAAACTATCATAAAAGCCCTCATATTAAGAGACAATTTTACATTTATGAAAAAAAGAACAAGTTATTATGTAAATGAACATTTAAGAAAGAAAAAGGAGGTCATATTTTAAAACATGACAGACTAAATGAAAGAAGTTTTGGAAAATAAAGTTAAGAAAAATCCCACAGGAAGTGGAGCAGAAGGACAAAGAGAGCTGTAAGAGGAGAAGAAAGATAATATTAAATGATTAGTCCAGGAGGCTCAACATCCAAATAACAGAAAGATAGAACAGAGCAAACAGAAGGGAGGAAGTCAACAATGAAACAATTCAAAAATTAAAACTGAAGGAAATGCAGGCTGAAGGATTCCACCACGTTCCTTGTCAAATGAATGAAAATAGACCCACACCAAGGCACATCATGGTAAAATTTCAAAACACTGTGGAAAAGGAGAAAATTCTATAGGTTCCATAGAAGGGGGAAGGGATATGGAACTGGTCAGAAAATAGAATGGTTTTGATGGTCTTAACAGAAGAGAAATACCTCCAAAATTCTGAAGGAAGACATTTACAACCTAGAATTCTGTACCCCGTTGAAAAGTCAATTAAAGATGAGAATGAAATACACACGTTAAAGTATGAACTGTCTCAAAAAATTTATCTCCCATGCATACCTTTTCTCAGCAAGCTACTGAAGAAGGTACTCCTCAAAATCAAGAGAGTAGATCAAATTAAAGGGGGAGATACAGGAACAGAAATCATCAGGATGACATTGAAGGGAGAGCCCAGGATGATAAATGAGCACCGGCACAGAGCGCCATCAGCTCAGATTAGAGTAGATGAGGGCTCTCATCCCCCTGCCTCTGCAACACATCAAGTAAGAGGAAGATGGGAGCCATGAACAATAGATCCAAGCCAGAAAAAGACAAAGAATTCAAAGTATGAGGGAAAAGGGGAGTCCTACTATGACCGTTGTGCTTCAAACCCAGAGTACAACCAGCTCAGACAAGAAAAAGAGGGTCTCCAGGAGGGTTGTTTCCAGGAAAATAATTGAAATGTCTGAGTTTACCTGATGTGATTGACCTTGTTGGAAATTGTATTTAGAGGCTACTACTGATAAGTGGTGGAGGGAAATAGCAACAGATACACACACACACACACTCACACACACACACACACACACACACGAGAAAAACAAAAGGAGGGGGAAAAACAAAAATATTCCTAATATGCTAAAATTATCAGCTGTGAAATATATTATATAGGCCTAATAATGTAAACACTGAATATTTATCAATACCACCAATAATACCATAATAGCAATTTAGCAATAACACCACAAGGTCAAATGGGGTATATTTTGAAAGAATAATTCAACCTTAGGGAACTACTCATGTAATTTATTATTTTATATTAATGGAGAAAATTATACAGTTATCTCTATACATGCTCAAAAGGTATTTGATAAGAAGTCAACATCCATTTTTCTATTAAAGTAATAACAACCCAAAAACTTTCAGTAAGCAAGGAATAGAAGGAAACTTTCTTTGTGTAATTATGGGTATCTAGCAACAACAAAAATATATATTTAACAGCAGAATACTATAGGAATTCCAAAGTATTCAATAAGATCAAAATAAGTCACAAATTTTTAACTATATGAAATTTAAAAGAAAACTTTTACATGATGAAAAGTGAAATACAGATTGGGAGAAAATATGTACAGTGTATCATCTACAAAGCGTTAATACCCTTAATATTAAAAGAATACTAATAAATCAGTACAAAAGATAAAGCCTCCACTTGAAAAAAAGTGGGATGGGATGCATTTAAGACAATATATAGATGGATTAGGCTTAGTCTTAAAAGTCTGTGTAAGAAAGTAGAGTCTACTGCAATTTCTCAGCTTTCTTTTCTAGACTCCAAACACCACAGATCTAAGTTCATGGCTTCTATAATGAGCTTCTGCATGGATTAGAAATAAAAAGGACAGATAGAGCCATCAGCAAAGTCAATGGCACAGAGACAGCCGGAAAAGTAACCAGCAGGTTCATTCAGATCACGGGGTCCAATGGAGGAGCCAGGTGCCGAGCAAGTACTGCAGGTTCTTTGTATCTTTCAGACCTTTGAGGGGATGAATTACATTCTCCATCTGTTTGTGGCTCAGCCAGGCTCCTTAGGCAAAGGAAAAGAGCTCTATTGTCTTGGCAATGCTGTGAAAAAAACATTTTAGAAATGCTGGCCCCATGGTTGGCAAAGCAAGTTAACAGGGCAGGCCAGGGCAATGGTGTGAGTCTGAGTGAGTTGGCCCCAGCAAGCTTGCAAAGAGAATCTGGAGAGGTTTGCCACAATAGTGGAGCCAGGAAGGATGGTCAAAGTATCTGCTGCAGCACCTGCGAGACGGAATCACTGACCTCTGTGCCACTGTGATATCCTCTCCAGGGCCTCGTTAAACTGGACAATGATAGCTCCATAATTTGCAGAACCCAATGCAAAATGCAAATGTGGGCCTCTTGTTCAAAAAGCAGGAAGAAGTTCCATTACCAGTACTAAACTATAAAGTTTTTAACTTTCTTCAGTGGTCTCTCCCTTGACTAATCATGTCTTTTTTATTTCCTTATGTGATGGTGTTCTAAGTAAAGAAAAAAAATTTTTTTTAATTATTAGAAAGAATTTTACCGTTCGTCGTTAGATTATGCAATACCAGATTAGATGTAAATATAAGAGCATTTAACTCATTTGCAGGACCTCTGAAATTACACAATTCATATTTCATAGCTTATATATAAGTATATATTTGGTTCTTACCAAGTGAATGAAAATGCTGCTCAGAAGTAACTCAACTGTTTTTATTTTGCTTTTTGACACATGCACGTTATACCTACTCTCTACCTTCAACTTACTGATGAGTAAGGAAGGACTGACACGTGAAGGAACTAAGGTTTGCCCTATGTTTCCTTCTATGTCATTTTCAGTGTATGATGAGGGCTCATAGTTTACATGTATTGATTTCAAAGGTGATCCATTCTTCCACACATCAGCATTTATTAATGAAGATTACTTGGTAGATTAGTCTTAAAAGGATTATAATGTACCAATAATAAATGCACCTTACATTTCAATATTTAATTATTTTCCTGAATAGATGAGTCTGTTATACATCAACTATACCTCAGTAAAAACTATTATATCAATATAATACAATTAAACTTCAGAAACCATGAAGAAAGTGTTTTATATTTAAAGTTAAATAATCATTTTTACTTTAAAATATTATCAGAAATAACTATAAATACATAGCAAAGTTCTTTTTTTTTTTAAATTTTCCCCTATCTCATCTTAAAAGCTACAGTATTTTGCAATTTCCAGAGTATTTTCAAACAACTGATCGTACCCATCAGTGGCCTTATACTACCTATGTTTCCTATTTTAACAAAGCCATTTATCTTTGAAGTGGAGTAGTTTGAGATCAGATATCATTGCTCCTCAAGGAACTGAAATTCTAGACATCTGTCTTTCAGTTTCACTTCTCTAATCAACTCAAGTTTATAGATCGGGAGACAGGTAAGTAACATTAAGAGAACGGCAGAAGAGAAGATGGACTCTTGCCAATCTGTTACTAAAGAAACTCCTTGGGTGAATTTGCTTTCTTCCACAACTTCAGCCATTCCACCAACTTTACATACATTTCCGTTAAGAGTTAGTACTTGACTGGGTTAGCATCTCTACATTCGGAGTTATTGTTTATTTGACAGCAATAGCCAAATTTTTCTCTAAAATTTATATTTCCCGAAGTTCCAAATAGAGACTGGTCCTAAATATGTATTGTTGTGTGTGTGTGTGTGTGTGTGCGTGCGTGCATGCGTGTATGTAGTATATGGAGGTACTGATTACTGTCTGTTAAGTAGGATCTGTACCTTATATATCTACTACCAATTTCAAGGAGAGTAAATGCAAAAATATTTTATGAAAATTATAATATTTACCTTTCAATATTACATATATTCATCAGATAGCTCTACTGCTACATTCTGCATTGCATATAAATGGACTTGGACTATAAAATGGTATTTTTCTCTATATTCTCATCTAATGAGGAATTTCATCAACATTATACATATATTATAAAAATTTTATACCATTAGACATACCATTAGACTTTTAGCGTGACTAGAAATAGTTATCTATTTAATATCCTTTATTGCCCTGAATTATTATAATTAATCATCTAAAACACTTGTTAAATATTTTGTCTCGATTATTTTCCTTAATTCTATTTTATCTGCAGAAAAGAATATTCAGAAACTCTCAAATAACAAAAGTAGTGCTCTCAGGGAATGGAAGCAAACAAGATGGCCTTAAAATACATAAATTCAGTTCAAATCACACACACCCCACTATATAGATATAGATAGATAGATAGATAGATAGATAGATAGATAGATAGATATACATTCATATATATTATATCAAATTCATTATATAACAAAAAATTTTCAGTTTAATAAATCTGTATCCCCAGAATATGTGATTAAAGTCAGAATATTTGACTGAAGTCTAAATATTCCATGAAAAAGCAAAATTTAATGTTTATTACCCTTTGAAATATGAAACTATATATACAACTTATAAATAATCAGAAATTTTTTGTATATGAACTTATTAGTGGTATTAAAATAGCAACATAATCCTGTCAAATAGCAGTGGCTGTTCCATATAAACTCCAACTTTCTCAGTCTAGGATCAAACCTAAGCTTACTTCAATCCCTATCTTTCTCAAATTAAACTATGTAGTAAAAAAAAGACAAACCAGAAATGCACTGTAGTTTGGAAACTACACATCACTGAAGCTCTGATACTGGTTGATTTTTAAAGATATTTTACTAGAAAATAACTTTAAACCTCTGAAAATCAAGGTGTCTCAAAATATAACTACTGCAGCAAAGTCCAGTTTTAACATTGTAATCAATTGTAGTTAATTTGGTTTAAAAATCTGTACTCTGAATAGATAATGTTCTCCCTTAATACTTCTATATTATATTCATGACAGCTTGACTTTGAAATTTATTATGGCTTCTGATTCTGTGTAGTTGTTTTTCTTGGGCTTTTCCTATCTCCCAAAATTTGTTATGGAATAATTTGGAATAATATTCCAGGTAATTCTTGATGTGAGAATGAGCTTGATGGAGATGAGCTTCCAATTTTGAGCCATCTTTTTTCCTTTGGAGAGATCCTTCCTGCTGTAAACGCTCCATACCCACCCAGTCTCTATAATTTGTATTTTCTTACACGCAATCCTTGTTGCTATATTTCTCTCATATGTATTATCGAATTTATAAGCCTATAATCTAATTAATACGGAAGAGAAATAGATCAATAGAAATATAATTGAAAAACTCTTGATGCCTAAAAATTATCCTAATTGCAGATGAAGTATTGAGAAATTCTGAAAATAAGATATCAACATCTTTTTAAGGAAACGGACAGTTTTTTGCATGTGGATCAAGTCAGAAAATTTACTGGTGTTTGATTTACAGGTGATCCAGGGAGAGAGCAGTAGAATGTGACCTAGAACCAGGGCAGCTATTTGTTGATGCAATCCTGACTATAGGTGTCACTAATATTCTAATGGTGGATCAGTATCTTTCACTAGACTCATATTATAGATGATTTTTTTGTGGTTGTGCTCATTTTTCTATGAGTTCATTGTCATACCCCTTAGATGATGGTTCTCAACCTGAGTTGCACATCACCATCAATTCTGGAAATGTCTGAAACTACAGTTTCACAGTACAACCCAATTCAGATCTACTGAATTAGAATCTTTGGGAAGAAAAACCTATAACCCTTTTCCTACCCTCCTTCCCTCTCTCCCTTCCTTCCTCCAGCTTTCTCTTTCCTCCCCTCCCTCTTTCTCCCTTCAACCATACTACAAGGACAAAAATCCCTGATGTAAGATGGAAGAGAGAAACAAAGAAATAACGAAGAAGTCAGTATCAAGAAATCCTTGCTTAAGAAAACAAAAGCAAGGGCTTCCCTGGTGGCGCAGTGGTTGAGAGTCTGCCTGCCAATGCAGGGGATACGGGTTCTGAGCCCTGGTCTGGGAAGATCCCACACGCCGCGGAGCAGCTGGGCCCGTGAGCCACAATTACTGAGCTTGCTCGTCTGGAGCCTGTGCTCCGCAACAAGAGAGGCCGCGATAGTGAGAGGCCCGCGCACCGCGATGAAGAGCGGCCCCCGCTTGCCACAACTAGAGACAGCCCTCGCACAGAAACGAAGACCCAACACAGCCATAAATAAATAAATAAAGTTAACTGTTTAAAAAAAAGAAAACAAAAGCAAATATTCAAATATCCAAGCTCTGAGTTTCTTTTTTAAGTGAAAAATATGATGGTTTATCCAGCCCATTAAAAATCACACCAAACTGTTCAAAAACAGATGTAAGACCAGAAAGACAGCCCCCATTTTATGCCTTTTAAAATATGAACATTTCTTTCAAAAGTCAGTGGTCCCTACTATCATTTTCCTGTAGTATTTTTTGAAATTTCTGGCGATGCTTCAGCTGCAGGCCTAATCTGATGGTTGGTTCATTTGCCTACCTATGTTTCTATAATATTAATTCCTTAAAGGAAATTTAATAGTACTGAGCTTGTCCTCAATTTTGCCCAATGTGCCCTGCCTGTTCATTGCTTCCACTGCCTAAAACACCCTTTCCCACCTTATTCATCTCTTGAATTCCTATTTATCCTTCTAAATGAAGCTTGTACATTCAGTAAATAATTACTGAATGCCTCTTTAATGCAAGAATTGTGATTGCACAGAAAATATAAATTGAATTAGTCTTCATCCCTTCACCAAGGATATTACTGTATGGCTGTTGAGAGTGATAAGTAAATAAACAATTACAGCAATGTGTGATAAGGATGATGCCTGAGAACACTTTGGTAATGCAGCAAAGCAACATATAAATTGAATTAGAAGCCCAAACGAAGGTGAAGCTAATAGTAGCACATGTCTGTACAATGTCCTTCAACCTCTCCTCTTAATATTTTTATCATTTGAATGAAAACATAGAAAATATTCCTAGCAAGACTTGAGGGAAAGCAAAGCTTCAGGTGGGAAATCTGATATGCTAGAGAGTTGAACCAAGATCCAAGCTAATGTCAACAGTCTAGGCTGAGGGTCCTAAATCAATGTTATCACATTTAATAAGGGAAAAATATAGTATGGGGTGGAAGACACCTATACAGAAAATATTTTTTAACAAAAGATGTACAGATTTAAGTAAATAATTTTTAAGTCCTCACCGTTATATGGCTGCCTAAAATTAAGCCATTTATGTAAAGTTCAAAAAATATTCAAAATTAAATATTATATACATGAAAACTTTAAGAAAAGCAAGGAATGATAAGCATAAAATTCAGATCAGTGGTTACTCAGAGAGAAGAGGCATCCGTGAGGCCATGCAAGTATAATAGTAATGGAAGCATGAGGGCACCAGCATCAGATGGATCAGTAATGTTTCGCTTCATACATGGGATATATCTGTGTGTGTGAATTATTTCAAAATTAAATTAGAAAATAATAAAAACTTAGTAATTGTATTTGTTCAGCTAGAGAAGCAGAACTACTAGGAGATAAATATATACAACTTGTTACAGGGAGGTGGGCAAATGTGGGAGCTGGTTAAGCAGTCTTAGGTGGTTGTCGCTGATTCTAATGCTGGAGCATAAAGTCCACTAGGCTGGTAGGCAGGAAGGGAAGATGGACGTAAAGTGGAGGAGATCAAGGGAAAGTGGGAACCCATAAGCACGAATGGAACCACAAGAGGGCAGACTGAAAGTCACGTCAGTTTTTGTTGCCTGGGACCTTGGTGACAAGGGTGTCCTGCCGAATTTCCCGGGTCCTTTGTCACAGAGCTAACACACACACCTGACCCAGGTGTAAATGAAGCTGACCTCCGATTCAGGGCAAGCTAG
Source organism: Eschrichtius robustus (assembly GCF_028021215.1). Classification (NCBI taxonomy): domain Eukaryota; kingdom Metazoa; phylum Chordata; class Mammalia; order Artiodactyla; family Eschrichtiidae; genus Eschrichtius; species Eschrichtius robustus. The sequence continues at coordinate 38,202,965 of NC_090825.1, forward strand.
AGCAGTTGCAGACCCACCCAGCTGCTACTTCACCCCAAGGAGGTGAGTCAGCAGATCAAAAACATGTGTGAGCTACAAAAGAGCTGTTGCTTCCCCTTTCGCCTCCAGTCTCCCAAGTATCTCCCTTGTGGTTCACCCTAGCACACAAGAAAGAGAATTATGGAAAATGTAGTTCTGCATAGCCAAATTGACACATTACAAAACCTGAACAATAATGACGTGCTGTTGACATACCAACTGCTTTAAAATACTGCATACCATCTGTTTTCTCATACTTAATAATTTAACTGTTTGGGTAGACAGTATCTACATTCAATTCTGGGTATTGCATTTTAAGAGGGTCTTGGTGGAAATGAAATGTGATCTGAGGATGCACTCATAATAATTGTATAAGGAAGGTTCTGGTGATTCTTGAAATTTTTAAAGAGCTCTCATGTAGAAGAGGTAATAAGTTTAGTTGGTTTGCTGCTGAGGTTGAGCAGTTAAAATGTCACAGGAAGGTAGATTTTTTGAGATTTTTGGTTCAATTTAAAGTCAAAACCCCATCTGGACTGCAAGTTCTACAAAGGCAGGGAATATTGTGTGCGTGTGTGTGTGCGCATATGCTTCTAATTTCCCATGCTCAGTACATATTGACGTGTATGTAAAGTGATTTAAAAAAAGTGAAACGGACTATAAATGTATTACATAATTCCATTGTATCACAGTATAGTAAGCACACCATCTCTTCATAAGCCTATGTTATTACAAGGTTGTAAAAATCAGATAACAGGAAACTTTAAAAACATAAGCAACCTCCATAAAAGATTCATAAAAATCTCAGATCTTAGAGAAATTATAGTTTAATAAAATCATAAAAATAGTACAATGATGAAAAATATTTTATACTTTCTTGGGCAGCTTGAAATTGTCTATTGAATTATAAAACTAGGTGGAAGGGAAGTAAAGGTTTCCATTTTCCCTGGTAGTAATGTCTATTAGTTCCCTATGAGGTAATAGACCAAAACATGACTTCATTTTTTATTTACTTTCAGTGGCTTAGAAGTCACCATTCATTTGAATGTGACTAATTCTACTTCACAGATAAAAACACTGAGGATACAAAATAGTGGTCACTTAGGAATGTTTATGGGTTTGCATATAGGTACCTTGCATGTATATATAAAATGTGTGTGTATGTGTGTATATATATATATGTTTATTGCCACCTATTTAGAAATAAATATTTCTATATATATGTAAATATATATATATATAATGCCAATGTTTGCGTCACAGTGAACTATTGATGCAGTGAGAATACCAGTTTATTCTCTTAAAACTCAAGGAATTTGAAATGTTTGTCTTTTTTTTTTATGAATTGGTTCCTTCCCTTTTTTCCTACCCTTGATTTCCTCTTATTAATTTTTGTAAGTCAGATATCATCTACTGACTTTGAAATTGTACTACAGAAAAGAACATTTCCACGGTGTCTTCTGTGCTCTCTGGCTTCTCACAGGCATACAGACCATCTTGCTCTTGGCTCATAATCTAAGGCCCCTTCTGCCCAGTACCTCAAATATAAATATTTTTATTAAAAGACATGAGAAAATTTCCTGTTCAAAGTACTTCCTCAACAGTAACAGTGTTTCAAAATGTATTGGTAATATTCTATGATTTATAAACATAGCAATGTGAATTTACTTACATATAAAAATGAAATTCTTTTTCTAGAGATTTCCATATCCCTCTTTCAAACTGCTGTATTTTTCTTACTTTTAAAAAACTCAGTTGCAGGGAATTGAGTTAATTTACTCTGAAAAGTATTATCAGCACAGAAAAGGCCTTCTCTTGGTCTGTATTCACTTTTTCCTATTAGCTCTGGGTCCTGCCTTCATCACCTTTCCCACCTCACCACCTAAGCACTTTGCTGAATATCTGGTCTTAAATTACCCTTGAAGGGCAGCAGAATATGCCACTCCCAAATGCGCCACGTTGCATAAGGATTATTTTGAACTAAAGGTAACTGAGAAGAAGCAAATATAAGAAAAGCTCTCTACTTTCCCTTTATTTGTCTAAAAGTGGGACATAAACTTATAAACGCATCTCCCCCTCCCTCAGTACCAGGAAGAAAAGCAGTTACTCACAGGAGACAACTCTAAACCCTTATCAGCCTGAAGACAGCACCAGAAGAATCTACTTAGCAAACCTTGCCATTTTCTATTTCTAATGGTAGAGGCGTTATCTACCATTATTTGTCCCAAAATATTTGCCTTCCCACAATTCGTGCCCCTAGAAGCTCAAAGTCCTTTGCTTTTTTCTTGTCACTTCTGTAAAAATGTTTTGTTCTTTTGTTAAGATGCTATATAAACCCAAGTTCTAACCACCTCCTCCAAGATACTCATCACTGGGTGCTCCCATATGTATGCACAATGCATACATTAATAAACTTCTGCTTTTCTCTTGCTAATCTGTATTTTGTTAGTCTAATTTATAGGGCCCAGCCAATGAACCTAAGATGGGTAGAGGGAAAATAGTTTTTTCTCCCCTATACTCTGAAAACTGTATTGTATTTGGGGAGTGTAGGTGTTTTGAATTTATTAACTAAATGATTGTATTCTATTGGTCTGGCTGTTGTTTTTTTTTATATTTATTTATTTATTTTATTTTTTGGTTGTATCGGGTCTTAGTTGCGGCATGCAGGATCTTTCATTGCGGCGTGTGGGCTCTTCGCTTCGTCGTGGTGCTTGGGCCTCTCTCTAGTTATGGTGCGTAGGCTTAGTTGCCTCACAGCATGTGGGATCTTATTTCCCTGACCAGGGATCAAACTGGCGTGCCCTGCATTGCAAGACAGATTCTCAACCACTGGACCACCAGGGAAGTTCCGGTCTGGCTGTTTTTTACTTTTTTCTGTTAACATTATTTAAAAATCTATCCATGCTCTTCAAATACATCTAGCTCAGTGCTTCTCTCTGCCACACTGTTTTTCCTAGTATGCTTTGATCATTTTTTAAAATTTATTCTCCTGGTAAGAACAGCAAGGTTGTTAACATACTTCTTGCTTTCAAAACAATGTTGTAATGAACACATGTTTTCATACATGTCTCCTTATGGGTCTGGGTAGAAGGTTCTCTGGGAAACTCCCAGGAGTAGGATTACGATGGCATAAATTATACAGTTTTAATTCCACTCTGTTTGGTCTCTGCAATGGCTACACAAGTTTACACTCCCTTTTCCATTGCTTTACCAATACTGGTGATATCCAGCTCTCAACATTTTGCCAAACTAATGGGTGAAGTCATATCTCGTTGTTGATTTACTTTACCCATCTTTGTTTACAGGGAAAGTTGAGCAACTCTCCACAGAATTCTTAGCTGTGTAGTTTTCTCTGGATGGAAATTGTCTATTATTCTCCTTTGCCCATTTTTTAAAAACTGGAATACCTGTCTTTTTCGTGTTGATTTTCAAGAATTTCTTGCATGTTCTAGATGCCAATCCCTAGATTATTTCACACATTGCAACTCTTCTAGTTTATTAACCATTTATTAACTTTGTCTCTGTTTTTTCCTCATTGAAATAGCTCTTTAATTTAATGTAATCAAATCCATATTCTCTCTCTCTCTCAAACTCTCTTTCTTTCCTTTGTGGTTTGTCCTCCTTGAGTTGTTTTTATTTTTATTTTTTAATATTTATTTGGCTTCACCAGGTCTTAGTTGCAGCACGCAGGATCTTCATTGCGGCATGCAGGATCTTTGTTGCAGCATGAGGGATCTTTTAGTTGCAGCATGTGGGAACTTTAATTGCAGCATGCGAACTCTTAGTTGAGGCATGTGGGATCTAGTTCCCTGACCAGGGATAGAACCCAGGCCCCCTGCATTGGGAGCGTGGAGCCTTAGCCTCTGGACCACCAGCGAAGTCCCTAGAGTTTTAATTAATATGATTTTCCACTGCCCCAAGGCAACATATATATTCTTCTGAATTTTTTCTTACTTTTTAAATTTTACTTTTCATTATAATGTTTAAACACACCTGGGGTAGCTTATTTATGGTATAAGGTATGGCTCCAACTTAATTTTCTTGAATTATATCAGTTTCCTAATGCCATCTACCAAACAATCTATCATTTTTGCACTCACTTATAGTTCAACATTATCATATAGAAAATTCATATATGTGCTTTATGTGTGTATATATATTCCTGAGCTTGCCATTGTGTTCTGTGGTCTTTCTATCTGTGATGAATTCCGCACTGGTTTTATTATTATTATCATATCATTATTATGGCTTTGTACTATGTCTTGTATCTAGCAGGATGTGTTCCCATTCTTTGCTTTTCTTTAGATAAAAATGACTAAATTATTCATGGACCTTTATTCTTCCATGTATATTTTTGAATATAATTGCTAAGTTCCTCCAAACCTGCCTGATTGAATTTTGATTGAAAATAGGATAGCATCTCCTTGAAAATATTGACCACGCATATTTTAGACCCTTATCCTGCCTGGTCCCTTAATCCCGCTGACTTTAGGTTTTAGTTTATTGCCTTTCTTTTATAACACCGATATGACAGTTTCCTAATTTTTCCTGTGCATTGGTATTGGAGAATCAGCTACCTTGACAAGTCATATGTTCTCAGGGCAGGTTTGAAATTTAGGCCCTAACTTGCAATTGACTGGTGAGTTTAGAAATGGGATGAGTACAGAGAGCTTGTGGTTTAACAATCAAGGCTCAACCATTCTATTTTAATTTGCACCCTTCTCCACACAGCACCTATATGGCTTAAGGACAAGCTGGGGTCTCTGGTCTTTCTATACCTGGTATCATTCAGTGTCTACCAGGAGAGCTCCAGCACTGTCCTGTATCACTCTGCTGTGTTTGCTTAATACAGGTACTCTTCCATTCTGGGGTCAGCCTCCCCCTGACACTGTTAATGTTACCATCACAGGCCCTGCTTATTAGTTCAGATTATCCAGAAAACTTAATAGTGTTGGCAGTTCGCAGCATTAATAAAACACATTTTTAGACTTCTAAAGTGTATATTTGAGGCCAGCCACAAAATTCCTGGCTTGCCAGATAACGCAGTAGAAGCAAGTTAGGAAACTTATCATGCTAGAAAAAAACTACTTGCTCTCACAGTTCAGAGGATGACTGTAATAAAGTACACACACACAAAAAGAGACTGTCACCCATGAGGAAAGGTAGTGAGTATGTGTACAGTCTTGGAAGTAAAACTTCCTGGATTTGAATCCAGTGATACCTTTGAGTTACTACATGACCTTGCACTACTCAATTTAACCTCAGTTTCCCCCATCTACCAGATACCTATCTCATAAGGTTGTTGTGAAATTAAATGAGTTGATTTCATATATATATTCATATTTCACATATATATCTTAAAATTGGGCCTAGTACATGGTAGGCACCTCATAAATGTTAACCGTTGTTATTATTACAGTTGTTTTCAGAGATTCCAGGAGCTTAAAAATTTTGATTCTAGAAACCCAGTTATTTATCCTTTTCCCCCTGTTTTCTGCCCTCTAGTGGTAATTTTAAATATGAGTTCTTTGATTTTATATGAAATTCTTTTTCTTGAATATAAACCTACTTTGTTTCCCTGATCTTATTAAACCCAAATTATTTCAAGTGCAATCTTATATATGTATGACTGCATGCAATTTGCAACCATCTTTTATGGATTTGGTAAGGAATAGTTTGGGGATTGTATTGCAAAAGAAATTTTCTCTTCAATGCTTTTTGGATTCATTTCTCTAGGAAAGCTTTGTCTAAAAGTAATACCTTTCTCTAGAAACAAGAACTCTTCCTTTGGGAATTCCCTGGCAGTTTAGTGGTTAAGACTCTGTGTTCTCACTGCCGAGGGCCTGCATTCAATCCCCAGTCAAGGAACTAAGATCCCACAAGCCTGCATGGTGCAGCCAAACAAAACAAAACAAAACAAAACTATTCCTTTACCTGACATTCCCCTATAAGCTCTCACCCCATTTTAAGCCCTGTAAGAGTAGCAAGGCATTTTTACATTAAACGTATTATTTCCCTGTTTCCTGAAAAGTAAGCATTTATCTACAAAGGTAACAGTGTCCCAGAGATAAAATGGTAGCATCCATAAGCTATTGGAAGCTTAATCAAATAATGATAAAATACTTACTTGAAGTTATTGGTTGCCTTGAAAAAATCTGTCAACTTCCTTCCCTTCTCTTCCTTTCCTTATTAAAACCTTTACTTATACTCACTCTGAATTTAGAGATGAAGCAGATTATTCTTTTTTTCCAGCTTTATTGAGATATAATTGAGATATAACTTCATGTAAGTGTAAAGTGTACATGGGGCGATTTGATACACATGAGGAATTAAGAAATGATTGCCATAATAAGGTTAGTTAACATCTCCATCACATCACATAATTCCCATTTGTGTGTGTGTGGTGAGAACATTTAAGATCTACTCTCTTGGCAACCTTCAAGTATATAATAAAGTATTGTTGACTATAGTCACTATGCTGTACATGAGATGCCTAGAATTTACTCATCCTGTAACTGGAAGCTTCTACCCTTTGATCAACATCTCCCCATCTCCCCCATTTCCCAGCCCCTTGCAACCACTATTCTACTCTTTAAAACAGATTATTCTTAACTGTTTTATGGTGAAGGAGATTATTGTCAATTGGTATAAACAACAACTGACCAGCTGCCTTCCTATTTCCCTTTCCGCACTATCAGAATATAAATAATAGCAAAGACCTAACTGGCACTTTTCTTTTTCTTTTTTACAGACAATTTTTTAAGGTGGTTTTAGGTTCACAGCAAGACTTAGAGAAAGTTACAGACATTCCCCATACGCCCCTCACAGGTATAACCTCCCCCCAACTGGCATTCTTAAGAACAGATCTTAGGTGATTTTACAACATAGCTCTTTATATAGAGTTTTAAAATATCATCTTGGACCATACAGCTTTAGCAAATAGACATATCATAAAGAGGGCTATATTAAACTGTAAGAAATTGAGTTATTTGAACGCCCTTGTATTTTTATTTATAAACCAAAAAATGGAGTCAGAAAGGAGACTTGAAGAAGAACTATACTAGTAATAAACTGCACGATTTAGTGAGTGGATCAAATATTCAAAAACAATCTTGAGCTACTTAATTTATTCATAGATTATTTTGTCCTTGATCGGGATAGGACAGTAAATATAAGAGAAGGAAAGAAGTTCCTGGCTTAATGAGTCTGTTCGGTTTGACTGGTAACATTTATTTCATGCTCCCTAAAACTTCCTTCTTTGAGCTTGGAGTGAAAAAACGCTTACTATAAAGAAAGTTTTATTACCTGCCCTTTCTGAGTTAGTGACATAATGAAGACATGTAGATGTCAGAAATGCAAGATGTAAGATTGTAATCCTTAACGTAGAGTAAGAAAGATAAGAGCAGAAAAAAATGGAAAGACTGACTACTCACTTCAGAAAAGAAATATGAGCGTCACTTTAGGAATGGCCAGCAAGAGCTTTTCAGGAATAGACATAAACCAGATACATAAGCCGGTATTTTGGGGCAACAGCACCAGTATTAGAAATCAATTTTTGGTACCAGTTCTTTTCAACTTTCTCTCAATTCCAAATTCTACATGCATAATCAGTGTAAGCTAATATAGCTGTGTTAAATTTATATTAAATATTAAAATTTATTTAATACACTTAATTTATTTTAATTCCATTGGATGAAAGAGTTAGCAAAAGCAAAATAAAATTAAAAGGAGATTTTAAAAATTAGTCAAACAAGAGACAAAGGTTGTCTCCTTGACCAAACTCTAGCCAAGCTCCTCCAAGCCCTTCTCTCTACTAAAGCTAAACCTTGGCCTTTAAAGGCTTAAACAGTAGCATATTCTCTAACAGCTCAAGACCAGAGAAAACTCACAGCTGCCCCCAAAATTTACTGTGTTCCAGCCAACACCTGAAGAGGGAGCCCCTGTCTCCCAGCATTGTTGGAGGATAGGAGCTTAATTAACTTCAATAAGTAATAAATGCCAATTAGCAAACCCAGATAGCTTTCACATGGACCAACCCTTCTACCTGCTTTTTGTAATTTTTCACTTCCTTGACTCTACTGAGCCCTCATTCACTTCCTTCCCTATTCACTCCTTCTCCTTTTAAAACGCTGTGTAAAGCACTCCTTTTAAAACCAGTCACTTCTGTATAAATCGAAGTTGAGTTCAGTTCACATCAGACTCTTCTCTGTGCAATAGTATATTACTGATTAAAGTCTGTCCTTACCACTTTACTGTCTGGCTTCGTTTATCTTTGACAGAGGAAGTGGAAGAAACAGAAAAAAATAAGAAGTGTCCCATACCCACAAAAAGCAGGTGCCCAATCTAGTAAAAATAATAAAACTAAGGGGAAATATATGAACTCACTGATTGAAACATGTTTTATTAGTGCTTATCATAGTAATGTACTACGCTAGGTATTGGAGACAAAATAGTGAACAAAACTTTCCTTCTAAAAAAAATGGCAGTATGGTGGACTACCCACTTAAAAATAATGTGTAAGGACCATGAAGGGGTCAAGAACAGAGTTCTTCAGAGAACTTGTCTTGGAGAGTCAGTTAAGATTTGCCCATGGGAATAACATCTAAGATGAATCCTGAAGGATAAGCAGGAGTTAGGAAGAATTGAGAAAAGAGTGCTCCAGACAGAGAGAAGAGCAAATGCCAGGAAGTAAGAAAAAGAATCCGCCAGCACAAGTGAATGAGCAGGTTCAAGGAGCTGAAAGAAATTCAACATAGCTGGAGAGTAGAGCTGTGGGGCAGGGAAGAGAGTGATGGGGAAATCCAAGATGAAGGAGGAAGACTGGAGCCAGAGTCTAAAATGTCCTCTTAGGGTATGTTAGAGCTTATACCTTATCACACAGGAAGGGGAAATATGCAGGAGTTTCAAGTTATGGTTAACATGGCTTTTTTGTTGGAAAATGGATTGGAATAAACAAGATAGGAAATGGAAAGAAATGGATTTATTCAAGAATTATTTAGGAAACAGAATATATAGGGATTGGGGATTACTTGGCTCTAGGGTATAGGAAACAGAAGGGAAGAAACCAAAGTAGAAATTCCCATTTGGGGCCTGGGTAGTTCAGTGACCGGTGCTTCCATGCTTGTTAAATATGGAAAGCTGATTTGTTGGAAGAATGGGGCAGATGTATTCTGTGATTAAAGATCCACTCCACCTTACCTTACAAGTGAGGAAACTGAGATCTTTATTTTAGTTGAATAAAAAAGCACCAAGCTAAGATCTTACTATATACAAGGGTTTAGTCAATGAATGTACCAGAGGATAGAAGGTAATGTATAAATCAAAATATACAACATAATTATTACAACTATATACATTTCTTTTGTACAAGACACAATGAAAGGGAAGGAGGGAGTCTAGAAAAGAATAAAAGCAAACAACAAAAATAAGAGAATTTCACTCTATGAAATAAGAAAGCAGATAGAAACATCCAAGATACTGGATAATCAAGAAGTTAAAATATGTAAATAGGTAAGAAGTGGACAATTGGAATTTTTCCATTATTCTTCAGGAGCTACATTAAAAAAGATTTAGCAAGACAACCATTAAGAAATACCGTACCTTAAAAACCTAACCACCAGACATACTCATGCAGATTTTACTTTAATTTTTTTAAAAGTCCTGTACTTCTTCTCTATACTTTAATTGAATTTTTCAGTCATTTACATTTTTACATATTTTACTTGTTTGATAATTTTGAAGTAGGAAAAATCTTCATTATTTTCCACCCAGGTTAGAAATGCTGCTATGAAACCTGAAAATTTATATCAAACATAGGCAATGAGGAACTTCTAAAGTTTGTTTGCTTTCTTCCTTTCTGCTCCGGAATCACACAGTTTCAGAAACTTTTTGTTGTTGTTGTTTTTACCACAAAAGGGCATAAGTTCTCTTTTAAAAATGACAATGGAATTATTGGAAATTCTCTTAAATTATCAGTGCTAAATATGACATGTTTTATATTTAACAGTTAACAGGAGTTGTTCTGTTATTAATGAGATTCTATATTATAAAAAAAACTGTTTCACTTAGGTAACTGATTCCATTAATTTTCTTCTGATAAAAATATATGTATTAAAAATATACATATATGTATTGCTTTAGGTGTATTTAGAAACCTTTATCTTTATCTTATTCTTAATATTACCTGTAAAGTTTAGGTAGTGTAGCAAAATTTTACAAATTAAGATTTTACTCAGATCTTATCTTCTAATGGAAATCTGCCTGAACAGACTCTGCTGAATTCTTTTGGCACACTATTTTGCCATGTATTCACCCGTAAAATTTTTTGATGTTTTACGATAGGCCGGGCACTATTTTAAGTACTGAAAATATAAGGCAAGCAAAACCAGAAAGGACCCTGACTTTATGGAGCCTGTGTTCAGTCCAATGACCTAAGGCAAAACTGCAAAATACAGTGCAAAGCACATCGGAAGCTATATAAATCAAGGGCTCGGTGCAATAGAGAGATGAAGTAAAATAGTAATAATGATACTATAATCTACTGTTCCCTTTAAAAAGTAAACCTCTGCTTCAAATTTTATTACAATCAAAGTACAAGAATGCCACTAGAAAAACAACACTTGAGATCAAGATGGGAATGTATATTAAACTGTTCAAGTTAGTGGGATGGAAATAATCATATTTTAAGATTTCTAGTGAGTGATATTTCATTTTTTAAAAACAAGTTGAATGTATACATTATGCACATACTCCCAAAGTATCTTCAGAGAGAGTAGGCTAGTACATACTCATATCTTAATATGCCCACCGTAACTAAATGTTTATTCCTTGGGCTTTGTGAATGAGTGTCCTAAAGTACTTCTTTCTCTCAAATTTAAATTAGATAGAATATTGTTATTCATGCTTAGAGCTAATTTTCTGGTTTTTTTTTTTTTTTTTAAGTTCTTGTATGTATCCTCCCTAGAGTATAGCTTAATTATAGGTCTTTTAACCATTTGATTTTTCTTTCATTCTTTTTTGTTTGGTTGGTTTTGGTTTGTTGTTGTTTGTTGTTTTGTTTTGTCTTGTTTTGTTTGCATGGAGATTTAAGAGTAAGTAGTTTGTATTTGAAAAAGACACTGACAAGAGGCATCCTAAGGGACCCATATATATATATATATATATATATATATATATATATATATATACGAATTTATTATTATAAGGAATTTGCTCATGCCGTCATGGAGACTGAAAAGGCGCAAGATCTGCAGGGTGAGTAAGCAAGTTAGAGACTCAGGAGAGCTAAAGCATAGTTCCAGTCCTTAGGCCAGTGGGCTTCAGACCCAGGAAGAGTTAATCTTTCAGTTCAAGTTTGAAGACAGGAAAAACTGATATCTCAGTTTAAAGCCAGTCAGGCAGAAGGAGTTTCCTCTTACTCAGCTTCTTTGTTCTATTTAGACTTTCAACTGATTGGATGAGGCCCGTCCACATTAGGGAGGGCAATCTGCTTTATTCAGTCTACTGATCCAAATATGAATCTCATCCAAACACTGTCACAAGACTATTCAAAATAATATTTCACCAAATACCTGTGGTCCAGTCAAATTACCACATAAAATTAACTATCATAAGTGACTTTAATTAGTTTTCTTTGTCTTCTCAAGCTAACAAATAATGCCATAGCATTCAGAGGAAGGAGAGAGAGTTGTCACAAAAACCAACCCATTGACAACTATTTACTGCATACCTACTGTGTGTTCACAAACTGCCTTCAGGGTCTGGTCATCTGACTGTAAATCTAATCCATGCAGTAGGACATGAAGATACATGCAGCAGGAGGTCAGGATAGAATGAAGAGTTTTCCTGGGCAGTCAGGTAGGGTTAAAGGGGGAGAAGTGAGCAGATAGAATGAACAAGCAGGAATAAAGATAGGGATCGATATGACATGTTAGGACAGAGAGTTTAATTTACTTAGAGCAGACTATGCCTATACATCAGTGATGGGAAATAAGGTTAGACAGGTAGGTGGTAGTCCATTTATGAGAAACCTTGGAACTTACATAATATACTATTCTATCTGTATAGTGCTTTACAATTTTAAAACTGCTTTGAGATACTTATCTATTTTGGTCCTTTAAACAAAACCACTTTTAACAACTTTGTGAGGTAAATATTATCATTATTTATTTTTATAGCAGAGAAGGCTTATTATTGTATGGATGTTGGAGCTACCATCTGATTCCTACGTCAGTGCTCTTTTCCCATTGAAGTGGCAGCAGAGGACAATTTATGATTCTTGAGCAAGGGATGTTACTATAAAAACAGTGTTTTAGAAGGCTTGATCTTGGTTTATGAGATCAAGAGTGACACCTGGGAAGTCAGGAGGCAGCAATAATGCTTTGTGCTTATCCAGGCATTAAGTGTTATCACAGAATAAAGGAATGAAGGAAAATTGACATGAGTGGAGTCATTCTGAAAGGAAGAAATGACAAACACTTACATGTGTGATCTATGAAAATGTACGTAGTAAGATATACAGTAAAGACATAGAGAAAAAGAGAAGGTAGATCCCCACTTTAAAAATTTAGGAAGATATATTTTATCGATTTCTAAGTTTAAATTCAGCTTAGTTTTAAAGCTATCCAAATGTTCACTGTCATTTTTGACTTACATTATCTTGTGGTGTCCCCCACATTTAAGGGGAAAAAACTCTCACAAGAAGGTTTTTCTCATAGATTTAAAATCGTCTCGTGGAACACTCAACAGATCAAACAACTTGAAAAAAGGTAATTGTTGAAAGTACTTCTACTATGTTGACAGTACTTTTTTTTTCAGTTCTCTCTGTTCTCATGATAATGACCTTCATTATAATACTGCTAAATATATCTCACAAACACCTTTACAATGTTCATATATATAATATGATTTTTTTTCTCTTTTGCTAGATACACAGAAAATTGGAAAATAGGCCCTTAGCTAGAAAGGATTGAGAGAGAAGGCTATTCTGAGAATTTAAAAATGAAAACAAAATAAATCATTAAACTTCTACTTATTTTTAAGGTACACATTCAAAACAAACTTTGAATTTAATTCATTTGACCTCCTCTGTTTCGTTTCTGGTTTGATACACAAATACATTTCTCCTAAGGTAAGAAATTCCCTAAGCAAATAAACGTAGTTCTTGTAGATTCAGAGCAAATCCAGTCATTTAAAAGACTCTGTCATCATCCTTAGAGTAATAATCAAAGAAAAATTGGCTTTTACAGGCAGAGTTTATACTGACCAATTCTCTGTTTTGTTTGGTTTTGGACACTTTATCTATTAAAATTTAGAGAAGAAATAAAATATTTGTTCTTTATCTTACATAAAGATTCATGGAACGGAAAAGAAAACACAAAATAAATATAGTTTCTACTCTTCAAGAGTTTTAAAAAAGATTTATAAGGTTGGTGTAAGAAGAATTTAGCTATTGTTGTTTTAGCCCAACACACTACATATGAGGAACAAGTAAGTACAAATTAACAGTTTATCTAAATAGATGGTACAAGTACTGGGGTGACTTAGAGTAGTCATGGCAGATACCAGGCGGGGTTTAGGAGGGAATGTGCTTAATAAAGCTTAATATAGAGCTGTCCTGCAGGAGGGAACACATCTGAAATGGCAATGGGGAAGGACAAACAAGCTGGGTGAGTGTGAGAAACAACTTGACTGTTGGGAAGTGTGGTGTCAAGGGCCCTGCATATTAATAAAGATTCTCAAACTCAGTGGAGGGGGAAATTTTTTTTTAAAGCGGCATGGAAATATATCATGAGACTTTTATAAAATCAAGATACTTCAGAATGAAACTGGCCAAAATGCCAAACCTTATGTATTTTCCACCAGAGTACAGAAATGGAGATTCTTTCTAAAAGTATGATGTTTAGATTTCTTTTTAAAAGAGAAAGAAAGGAAGGAAAAAAGGAAAGAACATTTTGTTGGGTTAAGTCAAGTATTTTCTTACAAAAATTAAGTTCAAGATTAGTGGTTATTAGAGGGGAAGGGGGGTGGGGAGAGAGCAAAATGGATAAAGGGGGTCAACTGTATGGTGATGGATGGAAACTAAACTTTTGCTGGTGAGCACGCTGTAATGTATACAGAAGTCGGAATACAATTTGTGCACATGAAACTTTATATAATGTTATCAGCGAATGTTGCCTCAATTTAAAAAAATCAGCAAAAAAAAAATGTAGTTCAGACTCAGAGTATCTTTTTTATTTCCTAGTGGCAGAAAACATAAACAATGCAACCACAAACAAACCTTAATATAAATTTTATTTTCTTCCTCATTGCTTTCTGCATAGTTTAGTCACCTATGGATCATTTATTCTACCTACAAAGTTGCAGAAAAAAATTTTAAATCTTTTCCCAATATATTACAGAAGTAATATCCTATTTGTGCTTCATAGTTGATTGGCTGTATTTACGTTTATTTTCCTTTAAAAAAATCACATATCAACATGTGAAAAGCATCCCCTCCTCCATTGCAAGCTATATTTAAAATTGCCCAGGTGGTGCTGTTATCAGCATTTTACCTATTCTTTATGCGTATATGATAATCATTATTTTGTGTTTCTTACAAGTCTTATCATTTTTCCTAAAATACTGATTTGCTGCTGAGATGCTTCAAATGTGTATACACCATATTCTTGTTCTCTTTTACCCATCTGCTAATTGTGCACATCAAACTATAATTCGTATCTAAATAATTAGAAGCAATGTCTGTACATAGTCAGAACTCAGTAACTGAAGATTAAAGGAATGAATGAATGAATGACGAATGACTGAATGGTAAATGCACCCGTGGTGGGAGAAGGGAGATACTGATTATATCTGTATTTGTATCCGAAAAAAGCTCAAAAGATAAAATAAATATCCTTGGTAAGATAAAACTTGTATCTCAGTCAGCATTAAACTAAAATTACAAGTAGAGAGTAGGAATGATTGTAAATTTGTATCACATGTAAGTAATACATTTTTTCTCTGTGTAAAAATTTTAAAATATTGTAGATAAGATTAAGGTCCCTTTGAACATAACCTCATAGATAATACATATAATATTGATTTGTGGATATGTGGGATTTTTTTTCCCACAAGAGAACTCTGAACAAATATTTTGTAGCAGGAATGAGGGACAAAACCAATGCAGACAATCTACATAGCAATAATAGAAATAGCTAATATCTCCTAAATTCCAGTCGCTTTTTAAAATACTTGTGCCCACATTAGCACACTGAAGCCTTACAAGGACCAGAGGTAGTTACTAGATTATTCTGATCGCGCAAATGAGTAAACTGAGGCATTTAGAAGTTAAGTACTTTCTCCAAAGTCATGGAACTTGCAAGTTGTGGAGTTTGGATTTGAACCTAAGTAGGGCGACTCCTGCTTCTGCTCAAAACCACCACATCACATACAAAATGTGTAGAGCAAAAGGGAGCCTATGATTGAGTGCTGATCATACAACCATCATTGACACACAGCATGCACCTGCATTGGTACAAAACAGGCTCCCATCCAAGTTAACTCACATTTCTCACGTGACTGCGGGATACTCTAGCAAATTCTAGGATTTATATTCTATTTTCCAATTGGTTGTTCTTCTCGCGTGTGGAAAATCCGCATCAGTTCTCAAATGTGTTTCTTCTTGATTAGTAACTGAATCAAACTCACAAGGGGGGGACTCAGATATTCCAAGGTCCTCTGGCTCCAATTCTGTGAATCAATATTAATATACTCTTGTTCAACATAGATGATCCCAACTAAGCATCATTTCCATTAAGCCGCACATCAGCGTGTGAGACATTTTCATTGTGCCTGGAATGTCCTTCCCTTATTAGTTTACACGTCAAATTCTATTTATCTTTCAAATTCTTGCTAGGGTGCTATCTCCTCAGTCTTCCTTCCCTGTACTACTTCTGTCTCTTGTACGTGCTGTTAGTACCACACCATTATTCTGGGTTTTAATTTATTTTACATGCCGTTCTCACACTAGGCAGTAAGATGCTTGAGAATAATTACAGTCTTTGGGTTGCCCAGGTCTGAGCACAGCACGTTTTACATGCATCGCAAATGCTTGTGAAATAAATTGAAATGTGATTATTACATCAGTATTGTTGCAGTCTGAATTTTACGACTACCTTTACAGCTCAGTTTTTAGTTAGGGTATGAATAAACTCCCATTTGTTGAGAAAAATTTGTTTCGTATCTTCCCCAAATATTCCACAAAGCTGTATTCTTCTGATATGCCTTATTTTCCCAATTTTCTTGATATTCTTTGTAATATTTTACATTTGGAGGGAGCTTTTTATTTATTTATTAAATTTAGGAAGAATTCTACCAATTCAAAGCCCGCACATGTATTTGTAGTGGCAAATTTTATGTAGTGCCCATTAAAAAAATATATTATACTTTAGCAGTATAGAAAGCAGCATCTAATTCTACCAAAATGTGCTTACTAGCAATTGTTATTCCTACTAAAGGATAAGTTCACTTTTCAAAGAATTTTTCCTGACTATAAAATTCTGTAAAATGCAACTCCTATTTCTAGCAGGAAAGTTGACCAAGTAACCCTACCACCACTGTAAATACCTAGACATGGCAGGTGAAATATAACAAAACTTATTTTAAATGCATAGCTAAGTTTTCAGCAAAGACGCAAATTGGTCGATACCAGAAATAAACTGGAAACCGAAAACCAAATGATAAGCATGTGAGTGGAACCTGAGACTGTCCTGTGATGTGCTTTTTCTCCCAGAACTTTAGGGACTCAAGCTGTCCATCCCATGTGAGACGGGGAACAAGGGGCATGCTCTCCAGCCTACACAGGACAGGGAATTGGAACTGAGAAATTTGAACAGAGCTGGGACCCTCACATGTCTACAAGTTTGGTGGATGATTTAATTTTGTAAATTGCCCAATATCATGGGGAGATAATAAGAAAGCTTGTCCTGTCTTTTCCTCCACTGTATGTGGAAAAAAATATATATATATATCCCCAAATAAAGTGAAATTCTAGTCCTATGGCTATGGTGGGCTTGAGGGTAAAATTAACACATATTGTTAATGCATCATATTGTTCCTGAGACAGTGATTACCATTAGGCCACCTGGTACAGCTAATGCAAAGCTGTTCCTTAAAGCTGTGCCACATATATAGTCTCACAAGAAAGGGAAGACAAAAGCCCCGCTAGAATAAACTGACAATTAAAAACTAACAACACATATGGAAATCACAGAAATAAATTGCCATGAAAGAGACTGAGCAGACACAATAGGAAGATTAGAGAGACTCAAGAATTTGAGCTACAGAAAGGTAATCTAAAAGGGAGTATAAAAACAATACATATCAGCCTAAAAAACTTTTTTAAACACACAGAGGTTTAAACATGGCTGTGTTGACAGGTGACGCAACTAATGCATAGACCCTGAATCTGAAGGTCTATGGGAGGGAGAGATCAGACAGTCTAGACAGGGGAAAGGAGGATCCATTTAGGGGAAACTGTTTGAAGGATAAAAATTTAGTAAAAATAGCCTAGTTTTTGTGCATATTACAATACCATGAGGAATAAGGTTGACCAGATAGAATGAGTCCATTTCAGTAGGCGAAGCCAAGCTGAAGTAAACAGTGTGCTTAGTGTCCAACATCCATCCCATCACTTCCCCGATAAGTGGCTGCGTAATTTGGGAATGAAACTTAGTTTTTGGATGGGTCTGCTTTGTCCACTACTCCCCTCCCCAAACCATGTCTGACCTGCAATGCTATACTTTAACTGTAGGGATTTTACCATGCCCATATCCCCTTGGCACCCTGTTGCCTCTGTAAATTCTATTCCCTTGCCTACTTCTCCTCACTTTGTTTTCTGAAATTTACAGTGTCCAACTGCACGAAAAACAAAACAAAACACACAAATGAAGCACTTTTAAATATCCCTGCTGCCTTCAAAGCATTACCTCTATAGTAGCATAACAGCCATCTAGAATTCTGATTGGGGTAATGAGAGGGAAGGGAGTACAGTAGGAGGAGTGATGAGTTGATAAATGTTTCATAACCAGCTTGGGGGATAAAGGCTGATTTGTAGCCTTTGATGATTTCTATGATGTAAATATTCCCACCATGGCTGATTTCAAGCTCCAGTGTAACAACCAGCTTGCAAAATTTCTGATAATTTAGCACTTGACTATCTCAAACCACTATGAGCCGGCTCCAGCACACTGCTCTCAACCTACCTTCAGAAGGCAGTATTGTACCATCTGAGATGCACTCTCCCAGGGAAGTTGTCCACTGCATTTTTCTAACTGGTTGTATCAACCTATGGATAGTAAATATTCCTCTCAGATTCTAGCAGTAGGGTTACTGCCATCCTAGGTGTTTGATGGCAATGTGGGCTTTGTGTTTGTCTTTATACATATGATAATGGGAAATTGGGAAACAATAAACCAGAGGCTATTTTAAATTGGACTCCCAAGCTATAAAATATTAACAATATTTCTAAATTTATTATTCATTTATTCAACAAAATGTATTAAGCACTTTCTAGGCACAGTTTGTTTTAAACCAACCAACCAAACAATTCCTTCTCCCCCGCTCCCAGAAAATTGTTCTCTAATTTGGTTTTAAAATATTCCATTTCTTTCCTCTGTGTAAATTGAATACAAGGCAATATCTATATACAATAATCGTATTTTGAATGTATAAAACTGAAAGGAAAGAAATCTACTGAAACGTTTAAAATATGACAGATCATGGTAAAACATCTGCAAGGAGAACTCTTTTTTTCAACAAGCCACCTGAATTTTCAAGTCACAGGATCAGTCATCCACCTATGATAGTAATTAAAATAACTGATTACAGTACTTTTATAATAGAAAAAAAAATAGAAAAAAATTCTGAAATGTCCATTACTTGGAAAATAGATAAATTGTGATAGACCCATAAAATGAAATGTTACATAGCAGAGAGGACGAATAAATCCAAGCTATACAAATCCATATGGGCAAACCTAACAAATTTAATGTTGAAAAAAATTGCTGGAAAATATATATAGTATGATGCTTTTTAAATAAAAATTTTAAACCCTTTATATATACATATTATATATATATATATATATATATATATATATATATATATATATATATATATATATATATATATAATCTGCCATGTATGGTGGTAATAAACAGCAATTTCATGAAAGAAGTCACCTCAGAAGTTGAAGGAAATGTGTTGCTATTAAAAAGAGATTCATAATCAGCTTTAACTATATCGGAATGTTTTATTTCTAAGCTGGCGATTAGCATATAGATTGTTGTTAGCATTTTGTTCTTTTGGAATGTATAAAATATTCCATAATACATTTTAGTGATTAAAAATTTAAAATTCATCAACTAAACATTTGTAGCTTCACAAATATTTTTGTGATTTAAGCATTAGTCAACAGAATATTATCTTGTGCATAAAAATCCTCATTAGTCTTTCCTATTTTTAAGTGTGGAAATTAACTTCTTCAATATTTAATTAATAATATGTCATTAATGTTATTAAGGACTTCTATCCCATTTCAAATCATAACTTGCAGAGTAATACATGAACAAAAAATCAGAATTAATAATTAGGAATGAGAGACCCGTGTCATCTTACCTGGAATAAGTATAACGGTGACACAAATTCAATCTCTCTTTGTTTTCATCATCCACATTTCATCCCAGGAAGATGTACTATATTTTTCATAATCAAGATTTGTGATGTCATGTGAATGTGTATGGTGCTCCATGTGTGCGCACAAGTATGTGTGCTCATGTATGTGTACGCAGAGAAAAGTGTCTATGATATAATTTTTAATTATGGAAATTGATCCAAGGCACAGAACACAAACTGTAATCAAACAGGAACATTTAGTTTCTCTGAACCTAACTAAAATATTGATTAAAGAGACTCAAAGAGATTGATTCTCTGACCTAGAAACCCCTGCTTTGCCAACCTCAGAATTGAAATTATATATTGGATATAAACACTGTTGAGATAACTCTGAATGAGGCTAAGGAGACTATTTCTTCTCCTTCCATTGAATTTTAAGGTCAGATCTAGACAAAAATTGTCTTGCAATAGGATGGGTTTTAGGAAAACAAAAACGTTAGTTAGCCGTAGTTTTTCAAAATTCTGTCCCCAGTGGTCTAGTGGTTAGGATTCTGTGCTCTCAAAATTCTAGACCTTCTTTGGTCACTGACCAGTTTTGTGACCTTACTTCTCTGATATTATTTTTCTGTTTCTTTTTTTTCTCACTTGTATAAATTATCTGGCATTCTATGTATAATTACATAATCCATACTGATTATATTTATTTGTTATATTTAGTAGAATTAGTTTTCCTTAGGCAACCCATGACTTATGTGTGCCTCAGAATTTCCCCCTGAGATACAAAAAAGTTTCCTAGCGCTACAAAAAATGAAAAAAGATGTTCCTCTAGTTCATTCTTGGTGGGGGGAAAAAAAGAAAACTTAGATTACTTGCAACCTAACAGAACAAAGGAAGTACATGCAGATGTACTTTCCCCAAAATGAGGAGAAATAGGATGATTTACTAATGCCTGAACTTTTCTACTTAACAAAGGCCATGCAGTTTTTCTTGTATAACGAAATTGGCTTTATCCAATTCTAGCACAACTGTATTTTAAAGAAATAAAATATTTATGACTCTATATGAAAAAATTTATATGCCAAAAATTATAAATTAAATAGGATTTGTTTACTTTCAAATAGATTTAGCCTAACATTTAAAAATATGTAATTTATAAAAATTAAATCTTAATTCAAATTTTAAGGTGAACATTTATTGCATAAGGTGGTGTTCAGCTTTATTTGAATTAAAATGTGTATTAATTGACATCTTGCCTACATAAAAATGATGATATTATGGTGATTCTTTTTATTTTGTTTTGTTTCATTTTTAATTAAGGGTTAAGTTGCAGATGTGACCAAACCAGAACCTTATAGATGAATGAATATTCTGAAATGTATAACTGTAGTTTAATAAAGTAGTGCAGATGGGCTCATGGTGGAAATAAAATATAGTAATACCATCAAAAGACATTTAATCTGTACCTTCATAAGAAATATTGATTTTTTTTAGGTTAGAAGCACAGTTAGTTGCCAAATATCATTATTAGTTTGAAGTAGTAAACTCCCTTGCCAAAGCAGTCCAAGAGGGAAAATTTTCCTTTCTTTCCTCACCACCACCACCAAATTTCCCCCAAACTTAAAGGACAAGTTATCCTACAGTTACAAATGCTCAGTTGGCTTCTAGAGTCTTCTGACCCCAAGTATAGAACCCACTTCACATGCCTGCCCAGGTTCCCACGTTCACATCTGCCTGCTAGGCTTCAACAGGGTGCTCACTGGAATGTCCCTGCTGTCACCAGCAGTGCTTCATCTGTCACACTGCCGGTATTTCCACCCTCCCAGCTGCCAGCTGGCCCAGCACAGCCTTCACACACCATCCACAAGGGGAACTGCATTGGCCCACGCACCCAGGCCCAACTTGATAGGACTCACAGTAGCTCTGGTTCTTCCCATCATGGCCAGACTCAGATAAAGTATTGTGCAGTGGGACCTGGGACAAGGCTCCACCAGCACCTGATAACACAACACAGAAGTGTGGGGTTTAACACCCCATGGACAAACGTAGGCTAATTAGAGTCAGGAAAATGAAAGAGCCAGCAGATAAATTCCTCTCCTTTCCTTCTCTTTCATACTGTTGTGTAGCAAGGGTTCCATAAAACCTTCCTCAAAGACTTCCGTACTGATTATGAGAAATATGTTGTGCTTCCTTCTGAAGCTGTGGCTGTTGGGCAGTGAACCACCTTTCCTCCTTCCTTGACTCACCTCTTTTTCCCTCACTCTTGTTGCTCTGGCATTGACCCTCCCCATAAAGTCTTAGGACGTAGTCTCTATTTTTCAGGGAGCTTTAAGATATCAAACTTTGGGGCATATATAATCTTAAATCTGTAAGAAATCTAAAATACTATGATAATAATTAAAAATCTTTCTGTAAAATTCCACTTGAATATCCATGGTTATCACCCTTTAACAACAATACACCAAGTTTAAAAAAAAAAAAAAAGACAAAGTTCTCCTTAATACCAGGAAATTAATCTACTTCAGGAGAAGATCCTATTTTTCTTATAGCTCTGTACCATGTGATGTAAAATACTAATCATTTTTTAAACTTCAGTCAGGACTGGTAAAGGATAATAAAATAATAAAAAAGTATGTTTTACTACTAGAGCTAATCAATGCATTTGGTAAAGTAGCAGGATACAGAATTAATGCACAGAAATCTCTTGCATTCCTATACACTAATGATGAAAAAGCTGAAAGTGAAATTAAGAAAACACTCCCATTTACCATTGCAACAAAAAGAATAAAATCTCTAGGAATAAACCTACCTAAGGAGGCAAAAGACCTGTATGCAGAAAATTATAAGACACTGATAAAAGAAATTAAAGATGATAAAAATAGATGGAGAGATATACCATGTTCTTGGATTGGAAGAATCAACATTGTGAAAATGACTCTACTACCCAAAGCAATCTACAGATTCAATGCAATCCCTATCAAACTACCACTGGCATTTTCCACAGAACTAGAACAAAAAATTTCACAATTTGTATGGAAACACAAAAGACCCCGAATAGCCAAAGCAATCTTGAGAAAGAAAAACGGAGCTGGAGGAATCAGGCTCCCTGACTTCAGACTATATTACAAAGCTACAGTAATCAAGACAGTTTGGTACTGGCACAAAAACAGAAATATAGATCAATGGAACAGGATAGAAAGCCCAGAGATAAACCCACACACATATGGTCACCTTATCTTTGATAGAGGAGGCAAGAATATACAATGGAGAAAAGACAGTCTCTTCAATAAGTGGTGCTGGGAAAACTGGACAGCTACATGTAAAAGAATGAAATTAGAACACTCTCTAACACCATACACTAAAATAAACTCAAAATGGATTAAAGACCTAGATGTAAGGCCAGACACTACCAAACTCTTAGAGGAAAACACAGGCAGAACACTCTGTGACATAAATCACAGCAAGATCCTTTTTGACCCACCTACTAGAGAAATGGAAATAAAAACAAAAATAAACAAATGGGACCTAATGAAACTTAAAAGCTTTTGCACAACCAAGGAAACCATAAACAAGATGAAAAGATAACCCTCAGAATGGGAGAAAATATTTGCAAATGAAGCAACTGACAAAGGATTAATCTCCAAAATGTACAAGCAGCTCATGCAGCTCAATATCAAAAAAACGAACAACCCAATCCAAAAATTGGCAGAAGATGTAAATAGACATTTCTCCAAAGAAGATATACAGATTGTCAACAAACACATGAAAGAATGCTCAACATCATTAATCATTAGAGAAATGCAAATCAAAACTACAATGAGATATCATCTCACACAGGTCAGAATGGCCATCATCAAAAAATCTACAAACAATAAATGCTGGAGAGGGTGTGGAGAAAAGGGAACCCTCTTGCCCTGTTGGTGGGAATGTAAATTGATACAGCCACTATGGAGAACAGTATGGAGGTTCCTTAAAAAACTAAAAATAGAACTACCATACGACCCAGCAATCCCACTACTGGACATATACCCTGAGAAAACCAGAATTCAAAAAGAGTCATGTATCAAAATGTTCATCGCAGCTCTATTTACAGTAGCCAGGACATGGAAGCAACCTAAGTGTCCATCAACAGATGAATGGATAAAGAAGATGTGGCACATATATATACAGTGGAATATTACTCAGCCATAAAAAGAAACAGAATTGAGCTATTTGTAGTGAGGTAGATAGACCTAGAGTCTGTCATACAGAGTGAAGTAAGTCAGAAAGAGAAAAACAAATACCGTATGCTAACACATATATATGGAATCTAAAAAAAAAAAAAGGTCATGAAGAACCTAGTGGCAAGACGGGAATAAAGACACAGACCTACTAGAGAATGGACTTGAGGATACGGGGAGGGGGAAGGGTAAGCTGGGACAAAGTGAGAGAGTGGCATGGACATATATACACTACCAAACGTAAAATAGATAGCTAGTGGGAAGCAGCCGCATAGCACAGGGAGATCAGCTCGGTGCTTTGTGACCACCTAGAGTGGTGGGATAGGGAGGGTGGGAGGGAGGGAGATGCAAGAGGGAAGAGATATGGTGACATATGTGTATGTATAACTGATTCACTTTGTTATTAAGCAGAAACTAACACACCACTGTAAAGCAATTATACACCAATAAAGATGTTAAAAAAAAAATATTTCTAACACCCTAAAAAAAAAATAAATAAATAAGTAAATAATTAAAAAGTATGTTTTAAAGAAATACAGGAAACATATGATTAGTTTACTGTGGAAAATAGATCTGATGAACAATAACAATGAATGTTAACAAAAATTAATTCACTTTTTTTTCTTTCTCATGAACTTTATTGAGGTATAATGTATATACAATAAAATGTACCCATTTAAAGTATACAGTTCAATGAGTTCTGACAAATATCTATACCCATATTACCATTATCACAATCAAGATTTAGGATATTTGCATCACCCCAAATAGTTCTCTCCTGACCTTTTTCGGCAACACTTTCCCACTCTTAGCCCCAGGCAACCACTGGTCTCATCGGCTTTCACTTTGTCACCATAGAGTAATTTTGTTCATTCTAGAATTTCGTATAAATAGACATATCACGCACACACATTTGTGTTTATATCTATGTCTAGGTTCTTTCTCTCAGCATAACGTTTTTGAGGTTCATCCATATAGCTTTGTTTACTGGTAGTTTGTTTCTTTTTGTTGCAGGGGAATATGCCATTATATTGATACACCACATGTGATTGGACCTTTTCATTGTTTCCAATTTTTGCCTACTACCAATCCAGCTGCTATGAGCATCTGTGTGCAAATTTTTCTGTATATATGTATTTTCATTTATTTTGGGTAAATATTTAGTAGTGGAATTTCTGTATCATATGGTAAGTGTATGTTTAACTTTAGAAGAAACTACCTAATTATTTTCTAAAGCAGTTGGACCACAAGCAATGTGCAAGAGTTCCAGTTGTTCTGTATCTTTCCCAACACTTATTAATCTTTATAATTGTAGCCATTTTATTGGGGAGTGTTATCTCCTGGTAGTTTTAATTTGCGTTTCTCTGCTGAGCAATGATGTTGAGCATCTTTTCCTATGCTTATTACCATGTCCTATCTTCTTGGAAAGTGTCTGTTTACATCTTTTGTTCATTTTTATTGATGTTTGTCTTCTTATTCACTTTTAAACAATGAGAAGCCTTCAGAATCCACTGAGGGGTCTTGTGGTTTACAAATATGCCAGAACATTTTAATTAAATTCATGAAATAAGAACAATTAATTACCTCATTTTCTGCTTTTAGCCTCCTTCCTCAGGAAGCTCCAGCTATTCTCGCCTTCTATCTGTTCTTAGAACTAGCCCAGTTTTAACCAGCACCTCACATTGCTCTTGCAATTAGCCCTGCTTGAAATTCTGCTTCCTTGTCCCCTCATGTGACTGGATCCTTCTCATCTCTCACGTCTCAGCCCAAAAGTCATATCCTCAGAGAAACCTTCCATGATCACCCAATCTAAAATAAAGCCTTTTATGCCAGTTCCTATCACAGCACCCTGTTTCATCACTTCTCATAATCTAGTTATATATTTTTAATTTATTTACTAAGTTGTTTATTGCTTCCCCCCCCCCAACCCCTGCTCTATAAGAGTAGACACCATGCCCAACCTGTTTTTCCAGGGACCCTTCCAGCACGTTACACAGTGCAAAGCCCACATTGGGAGTGGAATAAATATTTACTGCTGAATGAATTAATACCTCAGTTCTCCATGGATCATTAATTTTGAAGGTCAGTTTATACTTAGGGAAATGATTTACTCCCTAAAGTTCCTGTTGAAGTTTTAGGCAGCTGTCAGTAACTCAAAAAATGGGGATATGCTTGGACTCTCTTCCTACTCACCTGTTCATCAGGAGATTCCTAGGGTAAAAGAGGCTTCATGAGCTTTCCTAGATGACTGTGTGCAACTACAGGAATTCCAAGGAGCCACAGTATAGTTCTTGGCTTTTTGAGACTTCATATCAATGTTGAAACTTTTCAGAATAAGTGTCTCAAAATAAACAGGATTATCCAAAGGCTATTGAGCTATTTCTGGGCTCACTGAGAAACTAGGCAAATCACACAATGAGTAAAGTAGGCCCAGTAGAAGACAACAGAGAGCGGTGGGTATCTTGGTGAGTGCCACGTGTTGTCATGCTAAAATGAAGGATCAGTTTTTCCCAATCTCCTGGTTATGAATGATTAAGTGAATGAAGACAGGTTCACTTGTAGGCTCTATGTCTTAGTAATTATATTAATATTGGCAAGTTACTTAATCTCTATTTTAGTTTCTTTATCGTTAGTGGGGATAATAAGACCTAATGTTTAAGCTGTTTTCTGGATTAAGTGGAATGCTAGCAGAGTGCCTGGCATATAGTAGAAGTTTTATTTTGGTTTTTGTTTGTTTCCCAATTTAAATCACTTAAGCTTACATGTATTAGAAAGCAAACAGTTTCTAAACACATACTGTATTTAGTTCTCTATTCAACTAGCTGCCTAATAAATATTCACTAAGAGCAATAAAAATTTAATGGGTCTAGGAACAAATAGGTAACAATTATATAACCTAGAGACTGCAGCAGCAAATGAAATAAAAAATGTATTAAAAAAGAAAGACCTTAAATTCATATTACTAAGTGAAAGAAGTCAATGTGAAAAGGCAACATACTGTATGATTCCAACTATATGACATTCTGGAAAAGGCAAAACTGTGGAGACAATAAAAAAGATCAGTGGTTGCCAAGGCTGGAGTAAGGGGAGGAGAGATGAATAAGCAGGGCACAGGGGATTTTTAGAGGAGTAAAAATACTCTATGATATAATAATGATGGGTACAGTGTATATGTCATTATATATTTGTCCAAACCCATGGAATGTATAATACCAAGAGTGAACCCTAGGGTAAACTATGGGGTTTTTGGTTGATTATGGTGTGTCAATATAGGTTCATCCTTGGTTTAAAAAAAAAAAAAAGTACCATTCTGGTGACTGATGTTAACAATGAGAGAGGTTATGCATGTGTAGGGGCAGGGAGTATATAGGAAATCTCTGTACCTCCCTCTAAATTTTGTTGTAAACCTAAAACTGTTCTAAAAAAATTGTCGAAAGAAAGAAAATAATTCAAAGAAAAAAAAATACTTTTCATAATCAATTTAATACAGCAGAGACTCAGACAAACTTAAAAAATAATTTTTTCAAGATATTCTTATTAAACATTCTCTAAAGAATAAGAAATATAATTTGTGCTTGACTTTAAAAAAAGTTTGCAGTGCATTTGTTTGGCAATATTATAGAATTAGATATTGTATTTTGTGTACATTTTCCAGACAGTCAAATCTTACTCTGTGATATTTCCTTTAAAAATAACTTTGTCAGGCTTCCCTGGTGGCGCAGTGGTTGAGAGTCTGACTGCCAATGCAGGGGACACGGGTTCGAGCCCTGGTCTGGGAGGATCCCACATGCCGCGGAGCAACTAGGCCCGTGAGCCACAATTACTGAGCCTGCACGTCTGGAGCCTGTGCTCCGCAACAAGAGAGGCCGCGATAGTGAGAGGCCCGTGCACTGCGATGAAGAGTGGCCCCCACTCGCCGCGACTAGAGAAAGCCCTCGCACAGAAACGAAGACCCAACACAGCCGTAAATTAATTAATTAATTAATTTTTAAAAAAAACAACCATACAGCTGTGTTAATTTAAAAAATAATAATAATAACTTTGTCTAAATATTATATAATATCGCTTACATGTGGAATCTAAAAAAAACCAGTACAAATCAACTTATTTACAAAACTGAAACAGACTCACAGACATAGAAAACAAAATTATGGTTACCAAAGGGGAAAGGGGAGGGAAAGGGAGAAATTAGGAGTATGGGATTAACAGATACACACCATATATAAAATAGATCAACAACAAGGATTTACTGTATGGCACATGGAACTATATTCAATATCTTATAATAACCTATAATGGAAAATAATCTAAAATTGTATACCTGAAACTAACACAATATTGTAAATCAACTATAGTTAAATTAAAAAATAAGTATATAAAAATAAAAATAACTATAAATTTATAAATGTGATGCAGGTATTATTATATAGCAACTGGGCATCAGAGATTAATCAAACTGTACCAAGTTAAACAAACAAGAAGTTCCTATTCAATCCTAGGTCTTTCAGGATAGAGAAGAAGAGAAATTTGACTAAATAAAATAACTTCAAAAATCACGTCTGAAATCAGTGGGTATATAAGTAAAGTCAGCACCTGTATACAGATGAGTCTCATATCCGCCTGACCATATACTCCATCTTCATGCTGACTGTACATATTTGTATATCCTGTTGTCACCTTAAACTCAGTAAGCCTAGAGGAAATGTCTTTATCTCTGCAAACATAGTTTCAGTTTCTCAATTAAAATCCACTTTATTTCCTCAATCATTAAGGCTAAGGCTTCAAAAGTATACACTTGTCTTCCAGTCTTTGATTTTGAACCTCATGTCTGACCAGTTACTAAGTTCTAAAAATTTTTCTAGTGAGATAAGAAAAAAGATCGTTGGTTATTTCTTACTTCCCTTCTTAAGCCTGAAACCAGAAAGGGGAAAGGAAATTCTAAATGCAACAAGCAGAGTTCAATCATTTGCTTACCATGGGAAGAAGGAGCCTCTGAATTTAAAAATAACCCTTGCCTAGAGTCCAGTGATCAAAATCTATACTTGTCTCAGCTACTAACTAGCCTTGTGACATCAGATAAGACACTTCCCCTCTCTGCTTCAGTTACCTGATCTTCAGAATGGTGGGGAAGTGGGTGGTATTCTAAAATAGATTCTAAAATTCTGTGTGATCCTCCCTCTTGTCACATTTGTCCCTTTTTTTCTATCCCCACTGTAGCCAGTCCAAATATAGGCACTTATCACTTTATTTGTAGATTTTACATTACTTCAAAAATCACTGCAGGGCTTCCCTGGTGGCGCAGTGGTTGAGAATCTGCCTGCCAGTGCAGGGGACACGGGTTCAAGCCCTGGTTTGGGAAGATCCCACATGCCGCGGAGCAACTAGGCCCGTGAGCCACAATTACTGAGCCTGCGCGTCTGGAGCCTGTGCTCTGCAACAAGAGAGGCCGCGACAGTGAGAGGCCTGCACACCGCGATGAAGAGTGGCCCCCACTCGCCGCGACTAGAGAAAGCCCTCCCACAGAAACGAAGACCCAACACAGCCAAAAATAAATAAATAAATTAATTAATTAATTTAAAAAAAAATAACATATTGGAAAAAAAAAAAATCACTGCAGCTCTTTGCCCTAAAACCCATCGTTGACCTTACGGACAGATTTAACTTTCTAAAACACCATTCTCTTTGTTAATTCCTTACCTAAAACAGCTAGCAGTGTTAATTAAAATCATATTCTAGATCTTTCTAAATCACCTGCCACTGAAATTTGTCATACAAACCACTTACGTAAGCAAACTTTCTGCCCCAGTCAACCTAGGTCACTCATTCATATGAAAACATGAACTGAGTTTTCTCATTTCTTCTTTTTTGCTCGTTTCGTGTATACAAGTCTTCTCTACCTGGTGTGTCCTCTTCATTCCTTACTACCCACTGAAAACTTGCTCTGCTCATATTTCACATCCTCCAAAAAGTCTGTTCTGATTACCCCAAACCAAAATGAGTTGTCTTGCATCTGAACTCTCTAATCAAATGAAAGGACTTGAGTGTCAATAGGTTAGATGGGAGAGGGGCTCTCAGGCCCTTGGGGATGGAGAGGCTTCCCAAGTTGGGTGCCTGGCGGTGAGGGATCCCCATCACTGTTCTCCTCCAGCCATCCTGCTGAAGTATTTTTTTTTTAAAAAAAAAGAGTGAATAGATACTTCAGCACAGGCTGTTGGTGCCCTGCCCATAATCCATCTGCACTGTGCATGCCAACTACTGCTTACCAGGAGCACTTGGAATTCTCTGGTTGCAGACTCTTTGGCTCCGTGCAGAGCAGGCCACAAGTTCCAGGGAACTAACACCCCCAAGAGAAACCCTCAACAAAGGAAAAATGAGAGTTTGTGGATAAATAGCCTAGTTTCTTCGCTCCTCAGGCAGGATAATTCTGAGCAGTGTTCTACACAGCCTTCCAGAGTCTCCAGTGGGATTGAGCCCCAGTTGCCCCCAGCAGTAATCCACACAAAATCTTTCTTCCCAGTCTTGCTTCTCCGCTTCCCAGTCAGTGCTTTGGGAGGTCAAGTCCTGTATAAATTACTCGCACCCAAATGCTTGTCTTGGGGATCTGCTTCTGAGAGAAATTTTAGGTCTTCTATATATTTTGGGGTTTTTTAAATCTATTTTCTTTGGCCTTGTTTTGACTTACATAATTCAATCTTTTGAGAAAATTGCAGTTTCATTTATGCTTTCAAATGTGTTGATTTTTTTTTTTTGTCAAATGGATACTTTATTAGAGTCATAACACTTATAAAATAAATTTCTTTTCATCATGGAGTTACCAGATTTTAAAACCAACCAACACTGTCTCATTTTTACAGCTAAGATATATAAAGAAATTCTCAAATGCCATAATTTTTGTTCAAGTGCTTTGTCAGTCAACTCACAAATCTAGATCGTGATTAATTTACAATTCTAAGTATTCACAGTTAGATGAGTTTTAGGCTTGGTTCTTAATGATCTAGAAGCAATCCATTTACAAAAGTGTCACCAAAGCAGTTTCATGAAATCATTTAATTTAATGCCACCAAGCATGGACCTGTTATACCTTGGAAACAAAAATATAATCTCACAACTAAATCTAGCAGACTAACTTTTAACAATACCAGCCGGAATGGACAATATATCCTTATGGCGCATATATGACTTTGTAATATACAAGTCATAATTCAGGGTTAAGAGTGTGGCATGGAGCTAGAAAAACCAGGGAAGTTGGATATTATAGAAAAGCTATGACATCAGTATAAAGTCACAAGACTGATTTCCTCTTGCCGCATAGTAAATATACCTTTTATCTCTGTAATTACATCACAAACCAAACCTTAATAAGATTCTTCTTTCTAGGGGATTATCACATAAACAGTATTTGATCATTGAGCATTGATTATGCTACTCATTCAGGATTGTTCTATGTTCCATGAAATCTAACAGCCCAGCTTATACCTGGCACTTATAGTGGATGATTCAGCCAAAAAGCAAAGGGTTGAAAGTATAAAATAATCAAAAGCCCTCTTTTCCCAGAGGTAGCCCTCTTGAGGCAAGAGATAAGTATCTTGTTTGGACGGGTGGTGTGAGCCGGGGGCCTGACTCTAACTTGTTCTCCCATTCAAGCCATTTTGGCATCTTGCCACGACCAGGGTCTCTGAGGTGGGTTAAAATACTTTTCTGTGCTATTCATATTCAATAGATGTCAGGACTGTTCTCTAAACATGTGAGGATCTACAACTTTAAGTTATATTTCATATTCTATTCAAATTTAACTCAGAGTCATGTAAAAGAACTAGAAGTAAAAAGTTCACCCTTTGGAGAAGTCTATTGGGTAAAGCCTCACATATCCACACATAAGTGTTTGTATATTCATGCACAGGGCAAACAGCTGTATTTGAAGCATAAATAAACCCAAAGTAAGACATCAGGAGCTAGATACCAGTTCCAGGAGTGGTTAGTGGTCTCCGGGGCTCTCATTTTAAGGATGCCAGATGAGCAGTTTGCTCAGTTGTTAGGAAACACTTAGGTGGATTAAGCAACTAGGGTTCACTTCATAAATTACTTTTTCCTGTACCCAAGACTCTGCTTGAATTAGCTTGAGAAACTATAGCCCCTTCAAGGGTAAGTATTTGACCATTAACCCAAAGTCAATGTGATTACTGCATGAGACTAAATACTATGTGGCTTGTCTAATTCGCTTTATACCTTTCAGGATCAGTTCAATAAAATACAGAACCCATAACCAAGGTTTTACACCAGAGGTCAGCAAACAATAGCCTGCAGCCCACAGGCCAAATCCAGCCTGCTGCCGGTTTTTGTAAATAAAAATTTATTGGAACACAGCTACACTCACTCTTTTACTTATTGTCTATGGCCACTTTCACGTAATAACAGCAGAGGTGAGTAGTTGTGACAGAGACTGAATGGCCCACAAAGCCTAAAATATTTACTATCTGGACCTTTAAAGAGTGTCGATCTCTGTTTTACACTAAAACACAGAGTTCAGTGGGAAGCTTATTTGAAATGTGTTTTTCTTCAGGAGTTTTAGTTACCTATTAAAACTAAGGTTCAGGTGACTCAGTAACTAAACACAAGAGATACCCCTTTTTTCATGAATTATCGTATCTGTGTATTTTATGGATGTAAAGGGAAATTTTCTTTAAAATAAGAAAAAAAGAGAAAGAGGCAGATGTAAAACTAAAGGCTATTTCTCTGTTTAACATCATACTAAAATTAAAATTCCATCCATGAAATGAACCAAAACTTAGATTCTCTGCATATACTAAACAAATTACTTTGGGGATGTTGTTATATCTGGACAAAATGGTATCCAAATTGATCAGACATAAAAAGTACACAAATGAAACTAACACACAGGCAGTCAGTTTGTAAGGGGTGTTAACGGTCGCCATCGTCGTAAAGCCAGACCCAAACTGCAACCGTAACAAGCTGTCGTCACAAAGGCAAAAATTTGTTAAGCAGTGGTACCCCTAATGTGGTACATATTCAAAACTTCACGATGAGATGTCTATTCGCACAGTGATCTCACAGCCAAGCAAAGTGCAGCTATCAGGACTTGAGGATGTAGCAAATCATTTCTGTGACAATGGAAAGTGACCTTAGAGTGTGGCTGCCACGTTTATGTTATACTGGTTATCGTTCAAGAGCGGCTGCACAGCCATGCTTCTATTGCAACGTAGATTGTGCAGTGATGTGGCGGTGCTTCCAGCGAAAAGGCTCCAAAGTAGAAGACGAACACTGTAAAATGGTAAGCAAAATCCAGGAAGTTCCAGCCGGCATTAATCTGAGTCACCATGCCAGAGAGGAGCACGCCCAGGAAGAGGAGGGAACAGATGAAAGCCGTCACGGACACGAACATGACCCATCCTTGCAGCAGAGGTAGAGGAGCATTGGAGGAGGCGACCAGGATCCACACGAGTCCCCCGAACACCTGCTAGTGTTGGAGGGTCTCCTGCAGAGGCGGGGGGTGGCTGTGTCTCACCGCGGGGACAAGGACACTGGCAGCAGAAGTTCTGGGAAGTACTCCTTGGTGTGAGCCCTCCCAGAGTCCGCCATTAGCCCCACCAAGGAGCCCGGGTAGGCTCCACTGCTGGCTCACCTCAGGCCAAACAACCAACCTCAAATGTGTTGATATTTATGCATTATGTTCTCTAGCTTTATTTACCATGCTTGTAAGAATGTTTATTTGTTTTTCAATAAACTATCTCTTAGTTCTGTTGATCATCATTTCTGATATTTGGTTATTATTGCTTCTGTTACTCTTGTCATTTTCTATATTATTAGTGTCTGCTTTTACTTTTGGTATTTCTTGCTCTATGTTCCCTTGGTTTACTACATTTTTAACTGAGACAATTGCTAAGTTTATTTATTCTCAGTTGGTCTTATCTTTTAATTATGAATATAAAATTATACATTTCTATTCAAATATTAATTTAGGACCACCAGTTGAAACATAAAGTGCCTTTTCTGTTTATTGATTTTAAATATTTAAAAATCTCTATTGTTACTTATTTAGCAATGTGTTATTTAGCAATAATATGTTATTTCATTTCCAAAATTATTGTGTTTTATTAGATACCTTTGGTTGCTGGTTTCTAATTTTATTTATTTTGACTAGAGAGTTATGGACTGTTTAATGTTATTCTTTTGAATCTCTTAAAACTTTTGATCAAACTATTGATTCATTTTTATAAAGGTTGAAAATATGTGCTTAAAAATATCCATTCTTTATTGGGTGAGTAGATCTCTAAAATATCTATGGACTAAAAAGTATTAATCAAGTTTGGGCATTTGAAGACCTGCTTTTTGTCTGCTTAATCTATCAATTTCTTAATTAGTTGCTTAAAATATCCTATCATACTTGTAGATTTGAGATTTTTCCTCTGTAATTGTATCAGTCTTGCTTTATATATTGCAAAGTTCTGGTTCAGTGCACACAAGTTTCAATTGTCATATTTTGGTTGATTTTTCATTTTATCATTATGAAATTTTCCTTTGTCACTTTGAATGCATTCCATCTTCTGGCTTCACAGATGGTTCCAACTTCTGATTCCCCACTGTACATGGGGCTTGCAGACTTGGCTTCTCTCTCTCTGCAGGTGCTGAGGCCTTAGCCGCTGCGGATTTTTTAGGTGACAGTCACTGCACAGGTCTAATGGCTTCAAATATGGCTTATTGCTATATGTCTCTTTTCTGTTTCTGGCAGCTAGACATCAAGACACTTTACTTTCTTGTTCTGATATTAAAAATTCTATATCTATATCTATACCATTTTCTACATATCTATTAATTTTTCTGTTTTGTGTGTGTGTATATATATATATATATACACATACACATTTTATACATACACACATATATGTTACATAGCAGGAAGAGATGCATATATGTGTGTGTAATGTATACAGAGAGAAGGCACACAAGAATTGGTGTATTAACATGCGTTCCTTCTGCCATCTTGACCTTGAAGTCTATCTAATCTTTTCTTAAATAGAAAATGTGATTAATTGGCATTTCCATTCAACTTCTTGAACTTCAAATGCATTTCTTTCATTTGGAATTAATTTTCCTGAGCAGTTTAGTGAGTACCTCATTGCTTTCCTATGAAAGCTGCCCAAAAGATTTCAATATAAGTTGCTAATGACTACTTAGTCCTTTCACTAGAAGTGCAAAGCCCCCCTTGAGTGATACTACTGATGTATTTCTCTAAACGCCTTGTTAAATGGTTACTGCTTTTAGAAATGGTACCTGGGCTGATGCCCAAGCTTACATTAAGAAGGGAATGATATTAATGTGCCCTTTAAAAAAGCATCTTTTATAGCCTAGCAGGAAGAAAAATCACTTTACTCTCATAATTTGCTTTATGCATTGCTGTTATCATTGCTAATTACAGTATCCCAAAAAAGCATTTATTTATTAAGTCTCTTCGGTTTAGTTTCCTCAATTAGTAAAATTTATTTTCCTCTCTCAGTAAAATTTCTTTCTCCCTATTAAAATTTTTATATAATTTGATTGGATAAAGAATATAGATGGATGATCAAATTAACTAATGATAGAGAGACTGGTTAAGTTAATACTTTGTTTTCTTTTATCATTCTATTCAGACTTAAAAATTCCAGATCTCTTTCCTTTCTAAAAGTAAAAAAGGCTTAAGGAGTTCTAAATCTCATTTAGCCAGACACATCCACTTATGTCTTTAACAATTTAGAATGTGTTTTGACAGATTTTCTTCCTTTCTTTGCTGTCTGTATTATAATTTATGGTTTCATTGCACAGCAGTTAAATATTATAGTCATTTTCAGGAAGAGAAGAAAAGTTACCATAATTTAGCTACCTTTCTACTATCATACCTGAATCATTAAGAAAATTTTAGGAATCTATCCAACTGCATTTCTCATAAAACAATAAAACACTCCCATGTCTGTGTGCTGTGCAGTGCCAAGACTTACATCTGTGTAGCTCAGAAAATTAAGATAACTAAGTAAAACAAAAGAAATTAAATAAAGCACATTTTGCAGTACCACTGTGACCATGCAACTTGAACAAAGCCTATGAAAGCAAATTTTGTTCAACTGCAATTTCTTACGTAACATTTTCCAGCATTTTACATAATATAATATGAATGAAAGATAAAGTAGATCTTTAACCTATAAGCCAAAAAAAGCTGATTGATTGTCAATGACTGCTAATTATAGTAGATTGTCA
This sequence comes from Eschrichtius robustus, assembly GCF_028021215.1. Lineage (NCBI taxonomy): Eukaryota > Metazoa > Chordata > Mammalia > Artiodactyla > Eschrichtiidae > Eschrichtius > Eschrichtius robustus. Next base: position 38,239,096 of record NC_090825.1, read on the forward strand.
ATGACTGCTAATTGACTGTCAATGACTGCTAATTATAAAAAAGATACAATTCGGGACGTCCCTGGTTGCGCAGTGGTTAAGAATCCGCCTGCCAATTCAGGGGACACGGGTTCGAGCCCTGGTCCGGGAAGATCCCACATGCCGCGGAGCAACTAAGCCAGTGAGCCACAACTACTGAGCCTACGTGCTGCAACTACTGAAGCCCGCACGCCTAGAGCCGGTGCTCCACGACAAGAGAAGCCACCGCAATGAGAAACCAGTGCACCGCAACAAAGAGTAGCCCCCGCTCACCGCAACTAGAGAAAAAAGCCCGTGTGCAGCGACGGAGACCCAAGGCAGCCAAAAATGAAATAAATAAAATAAATTTATTTTAAAAAAAATACAAGTCATTTTCTCATCAAGATTAGAATTGTTATCCCAAATATGACTGAAGTTACGATTTTTAAAAGAGTAAAATGAAATAATTTATTTAAGATTAATTATAGAATTATTGTAATAGCATAGCTTGCTATTACAGTATTTTGAATCAGATTTACACACATTTAAAAAGCGGTTTTATATGGGAATATATGTATATGTATAGCTGATTCACTTTGTTATAAAGCAGAAACTAACACACCATTGTAAAGCAATTATACTCCAATAAAGATGTTAAAATAAATAAATGGGCTTCCCTGGTGGCGCAGTGGTTGAGAATCTGCCTGCCAATGCAGGGGACACGGGTTCGAGCCCTGGTCTGGGAAGATCCCACATGCCGCGGAGCGACTAGGCCCGTGAGCCACAACTACTGAGCCTGCGCGTCTGGAGCCTGTGCTCTGCAACAAGAGAGGCCACAACAGTGAGAGACCTGCGCACCGCGATGAAGAGGGGCCCCCGCTCGCCGCAACTAGAGAAAGCCCTCGCACAGAAACGAAGACCCAGCACAGCCAAAAATAAATAAATAAATAAATAAATAAATTCTTTAAAAAATTAAATAAGTAAATAATAAATAAATAAATTAAAAATTAAAAAGGGGTTTTGTGGTTCAATTTACTAGATAATTTTGGTTATAAATCAGAAAAATCTTTTCTTTAGCATGTGTCCCTTGTGACATTTGACCTTGAAGTCTATCTAATCTTTTCTTCAGCACAACAAAATTATTAGTTGGCATAACCATTAAAAATACCTGATGAACTGGCTATTAGTCTACTGGTTTTTCTGATTTTTTGTTTTTGTCTTGGCTTGATTATCTTAATATATTCTCTTGAGAAAATTGTTTCTTCATGTATGCTTTCAAATTTATAGACATGTATTTATTTATTATGTTCTCTTATAATCTTTAAAATGTTTAATATAGCTTTAGTTTATATCCCAGTTTTCATTTTCAGCAAAAATGGTTATTATCATTTGCAATGTACAATAAAAATAATTACTTTGGTCATATATTAGAACATATTAGTCTCTTCCAATTGTATCACTGACTCTCTTTGACCTTGAAATTTTAACAGTTTCTGACATTTTTTTATTATAAAATGTGTTTATTGAAATTATTTTCCTATGTATTGAATGCTTTAAGAGCTTCAAATGAAAAGATTTGATAATAAAGTAGTTTCACTTTTGATTCATCAAAAGTGTGGATTTCCTCCCAGATGAGTAAAATTTCTGAATGCATTGCTTGTTTTTATAAGTAATTATTTTCCTTTATAACAATGTATTTATAATTGCTTGAAAATATCATGGTGTTATTTTCTTCACTGGATTTCCCAATTTCCAAATGGTTTTCTTTTGACATCTATAACTGCAATGACTCATGAAACTCCCTCCATAACAGGATATAATTGTTCAGTGGGTAAGAAGACTCAAAGTGAGATAGTGGGTCAAGGATTAAGGGGAGAAAATGAGCATATCTTTAAGCCCAGAGCTCCACAGAACAGTTCTGAAAATCTAACTGTATCCACGGTTTTTGGCTCAATGGGAAAATGACACAAGGAAAGTGCCTACAGAATGAATAAAAAGGAGGAGAACAAAAAGAAGGAAGAAGAAGAAGAAGGGGAAGATAGAAAGGTAATTGGTGATTCCATTTAAATTCCTTAAATTATATTACAGAATTTCTTTCAGTTGTTCAGGCTGTGTCTTCGAATGAATGCAGTCATAGCTTTGACAAAAAGATAGCTTTGTAATTTACAAGTAAAGGGAAAGACATCATGCTTCGCCTATTCCAATTATTTTCAGCATTAAGAATAGGCAGCACAGAGACTGTGGCAAATGTGGAAGCCATTATGCACTAAATAGGCTTTGCCACTGAGCTTTTACTTTGCTTTATTTTTTGATAATAGAGAAGCTGCTGGCTAGTGCCATACTCACACACACACACACACACACACACACACACACACATATATTTGAATGCAAACGAAGAGATGCCTTTGAATTTGAAACAAAGAATAGTCCTGACGTTGTGAAAGACTACTCATTTTATGCTTTTATAACTACTCTCAAGTAAGCATTTGAAACACTTTGCAATCTCACCATATTATTAAATAGTCAGGTTGATGCAGCATTATTTTAAAATAGTTTGACATTTCTAACGATTTGGACTTGAGCTTTAGGCTTTAACACAAATTACTTGGACGTTGAAGTGATCTATGCTCATCTTCCAATACAGTGTCTACAACAGTTGTTTAAAAATATAAATGTTATTTCACTTCCCAGCTTAAATCCTCTAATAGTTCACCAAGGCCAAATTCCTTAACAAAACATTAATAGTGCCTGAAAGAAGGGTCCAGGCACACGGTTCCCCACTATTCCCTACGTGCCAGCCACAATAATCATGTTCTAGTTCTTCCGAAGTTCCATAATCCACAGGTCCTAAGCACCTTGGAGTTGCCTGCTTTTCGCTGAAATGTGGAATGTGTCCACCATCCTTCCAGCTAACTCTTGCTTCATGTGTGAACTCAAAATTTACTCCCTGGACCCCCAGATTAGAGCAATTCCCTCTGTCAAATGCTCATCTAGGTCCCAATATTTTCTTTTATACCATTTGTCACAGCTTAACATTGAGGGAAGATAAAATTAACAACCACTGTTATATATTACACTATAAGGTCTATGAGTAAAAATGGACCTTATCAATTTTATTCACCATTTTATCCTCACAACCTAGCACTGTACTTTGGATCGAGTAGGAGGTGCTCAAGAAATATTTCTGACTGAATGCATGAATACACGGCATGATAGTTGTAGCTTTTAAAATATATGTTGATGAAAATATATTACAATCACAAATAAATAGAACTTACATCATTTTGTAATTTATATAGGTGAATTCAGGTATTTTCAAGAGTCCTACCGTGTTCACAGTGGACATAAGGTTAATTTTTCTGAAAATTGTGGCAACATGTTTCCTTTCTGTGTTCTTTTCTCTCCACCATATTTAGAAATTTTAAGTTACACGAGAAAATATATATGAGAGTATGTGGTAGTATCTTAGTTTTACTCCCCTGAAAGTAAACCCTGAAAAAGGAATTCAAGTGTAAACAGTTTAGATAGGAGATGATCTCAGGAAACACTGGTAGCAGAGTGAGAAAGTGAAACAGGGAATGGAGACAAATTTAATAGCATAAAAATGTGACAACAACACAGTAACAAGGGTGTGTTATTAAGCAAGTTACTACTTTGGGCTTTGGGACCCATTGTAGAACATGCACCTCAGCCTTATCCCAACTGAGGGGCAAGGGAGCTGGGGTATTTAAATACTGTCTCCTATCAGTTGTGGTTGAAAGATGTTCCCAAGGGATATAAATTTACCAGGACTTCCAGCCAGCTACCATGCACCAGCATAGCAGCCTCCAACTGCCAGAGAAAACCCACAAAGAAATGTACGTGCTGTTCTTGGAAGTCTACTGGCGTGTACTACAAGGCTAAGAACCTGGGGGACATGGCAAGGCACAGAGTTTGCTTACAGTAGGCTTCATAAATATTTCTCAGTACACTATGCTATATTTTGATGATTCCAAAGACTGAGGGGGTCGGTCTATAATCTTGTTTTAATCATGATATTCCTGAATTGTATTAAAAATTCTTGGTGGTCCATTTTAAAATATAACAATAAAGAACATGACAGGAATGGACAGGTGTAGATGATAGCAAGTGGCATTGCTAAACCTATGCAGAAGCAGGTAGCCTTTAAAAATACTTGGGGAAAGGAATTAGCACAGTATTTGAAGGCTTAATCTAAAATGATTATAAAAATGCTTCCAGACGTGTGAATACAATTTGAAAAATAATTTGGCAAACAGTAGACCATTTCTTTTCTGTTCTTTTTTACCTCACATGTTGAAGTTGACCAAACTTGCTCTCCAAGTGGAAGCAAACAGAGAAAGATAAATAAGCATATGGGTCCTAAGGAGATAAAAAAGAGCTGAAATGGAAGAACATCAAAATATAGATATTGGTCATCTTGTGGTGTTGTCACAAAAATCTGATAGACTTTGGAATTATTGTATTGGAGTTGCTCTTAGACATTTTACATGATACCATTACACTTCCACCCTAAAAATAAACTACCAAAAGAGACTGTGTATGAATGAATATTATATTGTATAGTGAAATAAAATATTGAATTTATCTTGTGATTTTAAATAAAATACAATATTTTATATATATTTATTAGTCTCACAATATCTCTAGATAATAAATACTGTTACTTATCTGAAAAAAAGATTTGGAAACAATGCCACACAGTAAAAAAACCTTTCTGATCATTAAAGAGAATACGATAGTATCCAAATTTACAAGGGTATATCTATAATGAAAATAATTACTGTAAACAATACTTTCAGTTGTCATAGTGCTCTCATATTCATTGTTTCAACTAATCCTCAAAACATTCCATTTTAAAGGTAGAAAACTAAGTCTGACACTAGACGTCTAATTATGATGTCTCCCATCTTCAAAAAAAAAAAAAAAAAGCCATTGGATTGGACCTACCTCAGTTTCCCCCCAATAAATCCACCAATCTTGTCTCCTTCTCCATTCATCTTCTCCTCCTTTAAAGTAGATAGAATAAACGAACTGACCCTCTTCCTGTTGAAGACCAGTCCTTTCACTGGCACTCTGAATCAACTTGTCTTTTGCCTTCTTAGGAAACTGACACTACCAACTATCCTTCTTGCCTCAGCCATATCAGCTTTTAAATATCTTCATGTCTTTTCCATATTTAAAACCAGGCAAAACAAAGGCAAACAAAACAAAAAACCTCGCCCCTAAATCCCTCTCTATCTACCCTTTCACAGCCAAGCTCTTCTAATAAGTTGTCCATATTCGCTTTCGTTTCCTTCACACCCATTCACTCCTCACTCCCCATTCCCTCCCTCATTAAATGATTAACCTGACAGGTTTTTTTCAACTTCATCGTACTTAATCTCCTTGTAACTTTTGTACTTGTTGACCACTTCTTCCTTCCCTTGGCTTCATTAGTACTATTCGTTCCCAGTCTTCTTCTCATATTCTGCCTGCAACTACTCAATTTCTTTGTCAAGTTTATCCTCCTTTACCCACACATGAAGTACTTCAAGGGTAGTACTTTCTTTCTCCTCTATTTTATCAAAGCGGAGAAGATTGTGTCTGGGGAACTTGTAACTAAAATAGATGTTTAAGTAATTCAGACAATAGTGACTCTTCAGTTGTGAAGACATTAATTATATGAGACAGTCTATGGACTTCCAGTTTTGTAGACAACACATTAGAAGAAATTGAAAAACTGACTGCCATCTGTTTTTCTTTTTCTTTTTTTTTTTTTTAACTGTAAACCATTCTAGAAACATTAGTAGCTACATTTAGAAAAAACCTTATATTTAAGAAAGCTCTAGTTCATGGGAAGAGATATTACCTTTCTCTCTTTCTTTCTGGGACTGGCCATATTAGACACAGTCTGACATCTTACATTTCCCCAAATGGACTACTTTTACAATGAAATGCTGCTGCAGTGACACGATCCAGCTGCACTCCTCACCATGTGTAAAGGAACAATCTTAGTCTCACTTTACTTCATTGCTGACTACTCTGGAGATGCTCCTCGACAGATCAAATCCCAGTTATTCTTTATCCTTGCCCTTGAATTCCAAAATGTAAATCAAATTCATGTATATTACCTGTCTCACCTACGGCTGGTTTGCAAGCACAGCATGGATTGCTTGTAAGTACAGATTACAGGTACAAACACAACTGAAATCAGTATCATTTATTTTTCTGAGACTATTAAGAACACTGAACAGGTGAATTGCTGCTGTGAGTATTTTTCTATGCTAGAATGTATGCAGATATCACTGCTATCCTTCTTTTGTTTTATTCCTTACCAAATAGGCTTGAAATGCAGGTTATTGTCGTAGGATACTGGTTCATTTTTACGAGAGTTTCACCATAATATTAGATATTTACAGAACTTGAGGAATAGTGATATATTAACACATTTCCTCACAAGTATTGGCTGGTGCTAAACTTGACAATAAACTGATATGTTAATAAACTGCGTGATCTGAAGAGTTTGCTAAACTTTAACAAAATATTTTTTATATGAAGAATAATACACAGAGATACATACTTTATGCTGCTTGTTTTACACATATAATGGACTGGGAAAATATTTAACAAATATCAATGTTTATAATATTTATAATAAGGCTAGAAGTGAAAAATTTTAGCATGCCAAACTTCCACAAAGGCTTTTATAATTCTTACTGAGAAAGGATGATGATAAACTTTCACAAATGTCATCACTTAATGTAATCCCTTAAACTAGACATTCTTTATCTATTTTACTAAGTTTTGCTGACAGTATTATTTCTTATTATTATGGTTATTTTGTTTGCACATTATCAGTAAAGTGTAGAATCAGCTAAAAATGTTAACTATGATTTTTTTCAAGACTGTAGATCTTAGATTTATGAGTCTCATTAATCTCAATGTCAGCAATCCATAACATTCTAGACTTTTTGTCTAAGTTTTCTAGTTAAATGTTTATTTATATATCCTGTGCTGCTACACAGTCTTAATAATTAAAATTTTAACTGCCCTGAATAATGGTATTCTGAATAATAATATTAGAAATATTATTAAATATTCTAATTAAATTCCAATAAATATTCTAATAAAATTAGAAATGTAACTGCCCTGAATAATGTTATTCCGCACTGAGTTACCTTAACTTGGCTATGCCATCACCCAACTGCTAGTTACATAGTTTGTTTCGATTTATTTATTTGTTTGTTTTTCTGTATTTGGAAACACTAAAATGATTAATTTCCAGCAAATAAGTGTTTACAAGATTTGCAAATAACTGTTTCAAAGATTTATTTGAATTTAAAGTACATTTTTTAAAACAATCAACTTTGAGATATAATTTATATATAATAAAATGCACGTTTTAATTATAAAGACCAATGAGTTTTGACAAATGTACACTTTTATATAACCACCAATACAGATACAGAAAATTTTCATCAGCTCAGAGACTTTCTTTGAGCTCCTTTGCAGCCAATCCCACCCTCCCCCCAACTTCCCATCCCAAGGCTACTTACCAGGTTTCTATCATCGTACATTAGTTTGGCCTGTCCTAGAACGAAGTATAAATTAACCATACAGTAGTTATTCTCGTGTCTGGCTTTTTTGGTTCAGTATAATATTTTTGAGATTTATCCATGTTGTCACCTGTCTTGGTAGTTTGTTCCTCTTTATTGGTAGTGGTATTCCGTTGTATGAATTTGTTCATTCACGTGTTGAAAGACATTTGGGTTGTTTCCAGTTTGGGGAGATAATGAATAAAACTGTAATCAACATCTTGTACAAGTCTTTTGTGGACACAGAATTTTATTTCTCCAGGATAAAATACTTATTCTGGAATTTCTGGAGCGTTAGGTATCTTTAATTTTATAAGAAATTACTGAACCATTTTCCAAAGTAATTGTACCATTTTACATCCCAGCTGGCAATGTATGAGCATTCCAGTTGCTCCACATTCTTAACAACATGTCACTTTTTCTAGTTCTTGTAGTACTATAGGACAGTGAGACCTCACAAATTTATGTCTTGGAGACCACAGGATTTCTGAGATCAGAAGACAACAAAAATAAGAGAGTTTTAAACTGTGAGATTGCAAGGTAATGCCATGTCTTTCGATTTCTGGATTTGATTACTCAGTAACATACTCACGTAAGAGAATTAACTGGAAAGAGCATTTTCTTTGCATCTGAGACTTCCTCAGACTCAAAGCCCTCGCATCAGCTCAGAGGTTCAAAATCATTTGGCAGGTGTCTCCTACTCAAAGCAAAGATTGTCCTCGTTCTGGAGGCTTGCTCCTCCACCTATCTTGTCCCCAGCCTCAGCAACTGCACCAGGTAGAAGTGTTCTCTGTCTCTTGTTCAGCTGTGAAGAGTTTATCTCTCTGGACAGTTTAGTTCTAGATTTATTTGTACCAAATAGGATTTTCACAAAATGGCGGTTTTCAACAAACGCATCAGTTTTCAGTTTATTGGGTAACTTGTGTCAGTAGGAGTGAAGGTCTTTCACGTTCTTTTACATCCTAACCATAAGCAGGGCTCTTACAAAAAAAAAAATTTTTTTTTTTGCTAATTTGAATGATTTCCTAAGTATATATTCCCAGAAGAACATTATTAAGTCAAGAATAATAGATGTTTTTGTAACGATTGCCAAAAAGAATGATAATATGATGAGAGTACTATATGTCAAAAGAAATCCTATGTTCCTTTTTCCACAAAGAGTGTTACTCCACAGAGTTGAAACAGGACTCATTGAATTTTATTGCATTTGTTCTGTTACAATATTTGTACATTGTTTTCAAACTTATTTGCATGATATACTCTCCCCTTACCCATTGATCGTTTATTCAACACTCATTTATTCCAAGAGCAATCTTACGACCTTTCCCCCACTTTTGCAAGCCAAATGAAATAAATGAGAATAGCTGCTAGTGGGTACGGGGTTTCTTTTTGGAGTAATTAAAATTTTCTAAACTTGATTGTGGTGATGTTTGTACAACTCTGAGTATAATAAAAATCATTGAATTATATATTTTAAGTAGATGAATTATATGGTATGTGAATGTTATCACAATAAATCTATTATCTAAAAAATGAAATAAGGGAAGGAAATGTGAATGTCAGTAAAGCTTCTATGTCTCCAACAACTGAATTCTCACCCAACTGAAAACCAAAATCAATTTTATGGGGCAACTTCCTAGCACATTGAAAAAAGAAAGAAAATAATCGGATCTATCAGAACATCATCACAATAAATACAATAGAAGGTACTAAATTTTTGTTTGATGCCAGGTACTGAGCTAAACATTTTAAATGAATTCTCTTATTTAATTTTTATATCAACTCCAAGAAGTTACTATTATTTATGATACTTTTTGTAGGTGAGGAAACTGATATTTAGATCAAAAAAAGTAACTGAAAGAGCTAGAGCTCAAATCCTAGGTTCGTCTGATTTAATTGTTTTAATCTGTTGCTTCCCAACATTAGAGCATAAGATTCCACTGCTGTTGGCTAAAAAATCTGCACATGCAGAGACCCACACTCAGAGTCACTCAAAGGCCAAAAAAGTAGTAGGGACACATCACAGCCTACGCTGCTAAAAACCCAGATCCAGGAATCCTAAGAGCCTAAATTGAGGAATCCTAAATTCTTCGGAGATTAACTGGAAAGCAGGGGGTGCCAATAGATCTTACACTTAACAGGTATGCTCCTGTTCAACATCAGTTTAAAACCTCATTGATCCTGTGTCCAGCCACAATAACAATACTTTAGGTTCTATGACACTTTATAGTCAATGAAGAGATATGGTAATGGTTAAGATAACTTATGACCAGCCTTTTGAGAATTACTGAATATAAGTTTTGCAAGAAATCTTTGAAATTTTATTTTATAGGTAAGGATACAATTCCCAGAGAAGCTAAGGCAATTTTCCAAGGTAAAGCAATTTTTTGGAAAGAAAATCAGGGAACTATCTCAGGTGTTTTGAGCCAGGGTCCAAGAATTCTTTTACCACCTTGTATTGGTTATTACTGATTAATAAGTATTAGTTCCCTTTTTTCTCTCCAGTCCTTTGTGAATGCCCAAACACTGGGCCAATAATCATTTGCAATACTGCTTCCATGGTCTCTAGTATAGTCTGCTCTCTGCCTGCAAACTCTGGAAATAAACTTGGCATTATCCCAGACTCTGCTCCTGCCAAGTCTAGTTTCATCAGAGAGTACTAAAGAACAACAATACACATTTTTACTTTAATGTTCAAAGAACACTTCTGGATCATTGAATTTTGGACAGCATTTCATCTGTGGGATGCAAATTATTCTAATTACAACAAGTTTACCTTATAAAAAAGAACACCTGCTTTTTCAGGGCAACATCCCCTAAACAATATTGAATTGAATAAAATTAAATTTTGCTTGCACTTAATAGTAGTTAGGAAAGGATGCAAAAGAAGCAAGGAATTATATTTGCCACTAGGGAAAGCACTGGATGGTTAGAGAACTTTATGGAAGGAACATTTTAGAATTTTATACTGTGTGCCTTTGTACCATGTGCATTCAATAAAAAAAAAAAAAAGAAATAATAGCATGTAAAAATTCTTCAGTGTTGACATTCTAACAATGAACTACTCCTTTTAGAAATACAATTAAACAGTCAGTAACAGGTTTGCTTTATACATAGTAAGTTTTCCAGCTAACTAAAGCTTTCAGCTCCAAGGTGCATCACTGCGTATATTTCACTATTCCTTCTATAAGTATAAATTCTATATAAGGCTGCTGTGTTTGCCAGGCATGGGACTAACCCTGTGATAAAACAGAGGACATGGTCCCTGCCCTCATGGTGTTTTTATAGTGTTAGAAAGATCATTACTAAAGACATCTCATTTTTGCCTCTTTAAACCAAGGGTAATCTATGCACATCCGTGTAGTCTTAATGACTTTTGATGAACATCCATTATTGAAATAAAGCACTAGGACTGTATTTTAGACTTTGTGTCTCTTCCTTCTTAAATAGAAGGCTGTCAACCTCTATGGCACTGAGGGTGTCCAAATTTACCAAATTTCTAGTATTTTTCATTTTTATAGTTTTTAATCTTCGATGAGAGGTGAAACCAGATAAGTAGACTTGTCAAAAATTGTATGCTCAATAAATGAGACTCTGAAATATGTCCCTGTAAAGTATCTGGCCACTTAAGGGGACTCTAGGAAACTTCTTCAGTGATTTTAGGAGAACCTTGGGTTCGTGTATTTGCTAAAAGTTAGAGCTCCCCGTAAATGATATTACCAACTGTTAACTCCATTCTCTTTGTGAGGTTAGCAGAAGGGAAAATTGGTAACTGGGCCGCTTTGACTGCCATAACAAGATACCATAGACCGGGTGGCTTAAACAACAGAAATTTATTTTCTCACAGTTCCAGCAGGGTTAATTTCTAGTGAGAAATTTCTTCCTGGCTTGCAGATGGCCACCTTCTAGCTGTGTCCTCACGTGGCAGCGAAAGAACAAGCTCTCTGGTGTCTCCTCTTATAAGTACACTAATCCTGTTGTATAATGGGGGGGGGGCACAAATATTCAGCCCACAGCAGATGGTTAAACTAAATAATCATCTTTATTTTTCATATCATTTTATTTGTGTATAATTTATACACAAATAATAATTATAATAATTATAATTTATAATTTATTTTATTATATTATTAATCATATTACTGTTATTATATTAGATAGTGATGTGTATGGAAATTCTCCTGAGACATCTATTTTAGTGTTATTTGGTTGAGTATCAATTTGTAGTTAAACTCAGAAATAGCATCTATTCTTTGAATATCTCAAAAGAGGATATCAAAGTACTAGGGCCTGTAGTTAGTTTGTAGACTCAAGGCTTTTGGTTTCCATTATATATTTTGTTAAGGCTATAGACATCTGTAAGTTCAGAAATAACCTTTACTATTATCAAACACGTATGTCTCTCAAGGTCAGAGTAAAAGCTGTGTTAAACATTTTTGTTGTGAGATTGATATTACTGCTTGATGAGGGGAATGAAGGAGCAAAATTCACTGATCAAATTTGTTTTTCAGTACAGTCTCCAAATAAGAATGAGGCTTGGTTGCTAAAAAGCTTTCCCCTGGGGTTTTCTTTAAAGGGTTATAATGTTAATTTTCAATGACTGTCCTTAATACAGTAGTTGTGAAACCAATCAAGTGTAATGATCCTTCATCTGGAAATTTCTCAGACTTCATCTAATGGATCTTTAAATTGTTTGTACAGGTCATGGGTCAATGAATTAAGCTAGTGGCTTTGTTCTTGGTAGTGGTGTGAAATGGGACGGTACAATAAACAGAAAACACTAAGGCTTTTCTTCATAGGAAAGTAAATATACGTTATGAGTATTTTTCATTTATACATTACAGTGAAACCACTAGTCCCTTCCTTCCAGCATGACCGTGAAATACTTGTCTTCAATCAACAGACAGCTGGGTGTACAACGTTTGCTAAACTAGCTGAGTACTTACTGTACTTCCTAAACTGAAATGTGTAAATGACCAGTTGAGGATAATGTTAAACTGCTCTTTCTAACTTTTAGGTCCAATAGGTGTAGGGTGGTCCAATAGGTGTTGCCTGAAATTCTGCAGTTCTAGGAGTGATACTGACATTGCTGGCCCAGACCATACTTTGAAGAACAAGGCTCCAAAAGGCTCAAGGCACAGTCATTTCTCTTAAAAACTTACAAAACGTGAACTGATAAAAATAACATTACTATCCTACTCTCTGTGGGTGCGTTGAGGATTGATGAGATTACATATGTCAAGCAACTGGCACAAGGTAGTTCAAAAATGATAAAACCTATTAATTGAATAAATAAGAGACATTGTCTATTATGCTTAATTTTACGTAGCTTTATTTACCTAAGGCAGGGAATTTGGAGGACTTGTTATGGCAGCATGGGCATGTTGATATAAGTTTGTTAGAAACAGTAAACTCTAGAGATGTGGGACTTGATTTCCAAAGTGGGAGTAAATTCATCAGTGGCTTCCAGTCACGGTGATGACAAAGTAAAAGCAGTAATTTCATCTGGCAAAATTAAAGTTTTGGAAACCAGTGTGGATGTTTTTGCAGTAATATAGATGTGACTTGATGAGGGCATGTGGGTAATGGTGGAAGTAATGAAAAGAGGGGAAGAGAGACCAGTGTTTATTGATTGCCTACTCTCAGTCAGGCAGCATGCTTTCTGTTACACTGGTTGCATGTCAAAACCATCTGGGAGACTTTCAAATGTGTGCACACACCCAGGTCTCACTCCCAGACCTCACCAGAATCTCTGTGGGATGGTCCAAGCAAATCTTTTTAAATGCTCTTCAAAACCTTCTCCTCTGTTATGGCTGGTGCACCACTGCCTGGAAGTCTTCCTCTCTGCAGAACTCCTACAGGGAGACCTCCACTCCTTCCCTTCCCCACTTCTCCTCCAGCCTGGCCACCTTCACATAACATCCCCCAGGGAAGAGGTAAGTAGTTACGGCAGACATCTGTACTCTGCTCCTCTGACAGCCTTCTGTTTTACTCTCAAAAGTCTACATTTAAAGTAAAAAATGTTTGAAAGTTAACTGTTTTTTCTCTTTACCTCTCTGCTCTACCTAATAACTCTAAGGCAAAGTAGATGCCTCTGTTTATGAAGGGAATCCTCAGGAAGCGCAGACAAGAAAGAGATGCACACAGTTCAATACTGCACGATCCTTCATCACTACAATAAATGGCCTGAGCCAGGGTATGATTCCAGGTCTAAGTCCCGAGCACATATTATTCCTTCTCTGCCTTGCTGCCAAGCATTGCAAGCTCTCCAGGAAAAAGCAATTAAATTAATAATGACTTTTGCTCTTCCTTTTCTAAGACAGGAAAGAAGTAAAAGTCATTATTTCATCTCACCAGAACAGTACTCTGAAATATTAAGATATATAGTGCAGTAATTGTAGCAACATCTTTATCTTGAGCTATGAGGCTCTCACAACAGATCCCATTTTCATCACACATCTCTAACTCCTCACTTCATATTTTTGGCCCAACTCGGATTTTAAAAATCAAACATCATCCTTTCTTATAGATCTTTCTCTCCCACTTTTGCCTTTTCAAAGGTTCTCTAATACTTCTTACCTGTCTTGACTGGATTAAATCTCTCTTCTGTCAGAGCACAATTTGTAAAGTTTTAGCTTCCCTGAAAAGAAGAATTGAGTTGACCCAGTTAAAAACTTGTATGTATTAATAATCCCATGACAATTCTGAATCCCTTTTCAAAACTGGCATTTCCTCAATATGTATGTTTTCTTAATGTATGTATGTTCTTTTAAAGTTTTAAATGCATATAGTATTGCATTGCCCTCTGTTCTTTTCTCTGGAACCTCTCTAAAATACATCTGTTATGATTTCCTGGAAACAGTGATTCTCAAGCCCCACTTACACATTAGGATCTCTTGAAGGCTTTAAAAAATATTGTTGCTTGAGCCCAATTAAGTCAGAATCTTTGGGGTGGTATCAAGGTGTGAGTTCATTTTTTAAATGTCAGAATTGAGAATTGCTACTTTAGGTCATGCATTGCTTTGAAGATGTCCCTTCTCTTTTCCTTGAAAATGACCGCAACAACACAACAACCCTAGGGCATGGGTTCAGCGGGAGGAAGCCTAGCAAGGTTTGGAGGCCTAGTAACTGGAGGGCTCCCAAGAGACAAATTTGGAAGTCACAAAATAAGAAGACATAACTCAACCAAGGATATTGAATCCGTTACTAGGTACTGTATTTATAGTCCTTTCTTCAGCTAAATCTCCTATGCCTGTAGGAAGTACCTCTTGCTCAAAATCAATGTTTTAGATGATGGATCAATGACTTGTGTTTCTCTGCTCTGCATGGAAGGCTATGGGGAGAAGAGCAGAGTCAGGCATGCCTTAATTGTCTTCTCACTCTGTCATCCATATGAACCCTAAATTTTCCAGGGTCAACTGTTCTTTATAGATTTATAAATAAAGGGCCCAGAATGTCTAGCTAAACCCCTGCCACAGGGACCCCTGGTACAGAAGGAGCATTGTAGGATAGTCTGTGGTTCTGAACTTGAGACTAGGCACCAGGCACCTTACTCATCATAATATTGCTCTTTATTTTGAACACATCAGTAAGCAATCTGGGCCTCAGTTTCCTTACTGTCAAAAGGGTATAAGATCGGGACTTCCCTGGTGGCACAGTGGTTAAGACTCCGCCTGCCACTGCAGGGGACACGGGTTCGAGCCCTGGTCCAGGAAGATCCCACATGCCGCAGAGCGACTAAGCCCGTGTGCCACAACTACTGAGCCTGCACTCTAGAGCCCACGAGCCACAACTACTGAGCCCGCAGACCACAACTACTGAAGCCCACGTGCCTAGAGCCCGTGCCCCGCAACAAGAGAAGCCACTGCAATGAGAAGCCCACGCACTGGAAGGAAGAGTAGCCCCCGCTTGAACCCACTAGAGAAAGCCCGCACGCAGCAACCAAGAAAGACCCAAAGCAGCCAAAAATAAATAAATAAATAAATAAATAAATAAATTTATTTGGGAAAAAAAAAGGTGTAAGATCAAGTGCCATAAATACCTCAAAGGATTTTGTAAAGTGAGACAATCATATAGCTAAGTGCTTGAAAAATTACAATGCACAATTCAAACAAAAAATGATTTTTATTACTGTGATTATTTATGAATGATGAATTTAGTCCATGTTCTTCTATTTTTTGGCCAACTTTTGTGATAGAATGAAGTTTAAGAAGTACAAACAAGAGGAAAAACAGTCTCACTGCAGTACATTTAATGATATGAACACAATGAAAACAAAGAAAAGAATTTTTAAAAGAGAAGAAGAGGAAGTCATCCTGGGTATTTGTGATGACAATGAAAATTTGAGGGGAAGGAGGGGGAAAGTGTCACTCTTTTTAATTTTGCTGTTTTGTAATGTATACCTTCTGCTGAAACATACTTGCTCTCCCTTTAGCAACCCAAGCATTGTTTAGGGCAGAAATGGCTGACTTTTAAGTTGAATTCTCGAAACTCCAGAAGGAACTTTTGTTTCTTCCTAAGCCAAAGTAAAAATTCAGTCTTTATCCTTATTACATTCTTCAGGGAAATGTCAGCTCCTCAGTACAGCCCCTGGGACATACTGCTGCAAAGCTGTTTGCCTGCTCTAGAGAAAAAGATCTCAAACTTCCCTCGAGATGCCACCAGAACTGCTCATTTCAGATACTTATACACAGAATGTTTCATTCCCAAAATAATTTTTCAGAGACATGTTTTCCAAAGAGATTGTTAATATTAAAATTCTATATCAGAAATTACTTACTAATAAAGAGGTTAACCTCATAACAAACCAGGAAGGTTGTAAAATGCTTTATGAATACCTAAGGCTTCTGCCACAAACAAGAAAATGGTAATACACAAGGGAAAATGTATTCCATCAGGAAGAATTGTGTTCCATTTAATTCCTGCCATGATTACTCCTCTATTCTGTTTTCCCTTAACATTTATGAAATTAGTCAATGCTATATTATTTTACTTTTATGATTACCTTTGGAAGAGTGATTATTAGAAAATCCATGAAAACTTTTCCTCCTTAAAGGCAAAATTGCACATTATTCAGTATGCAGTTAACACTTGATAAATACTTTAAAATTATGTACTACTTTGAATCACATGATATTACCATTTTCATGAGTCAAGTGTAATTTTATATCAACAATCTCATATGCCTGATTTCATACAGACTAACTCTTGTCAATCACTTTTTCAAATATTAGGTTGTTTGTATTTCATTTTTAAGTATCTAAGATTTTCCCATCCATGTCAGAAAAGGTTAGCTAAGTTTTTTTTTTTTTCCTATTTAATGTAGACATTTACACTTTACGGCAATTAAATAATACCTCTTCATTCTATGATGGTTTCAAGTCTCTAAAAATATCTTTCTTTCTTTCTTTCTGGCTGCGTTGGGTCTTTGTTGCTGTACACAGGCTTTCTCTAGTTGTGGCGAGCGGGGCTACTCTTCATTGCAGTGCGCGGGCTTCTCATCACAGTGGCTTCTCTTGCTGAGGAGCACAGGCTGTAGGTGTGCGGGCTTCAGTAGTTGTGGCACGCAGGCTCAGTAGTTGTGGCTGGCGGGCTCTAGAGTGCAGGCTCAGTAGTTGTGGCTCACGGGCTTAGTTGCTCCGTGGCATGTGAGATCTTCCTGGACCAGGGCTCAAACCTGTGTCCCCTGTATTGGCAGGTGGATTCTTAACCACTGTGCCACCAGGGAAGTCCCAAATATTTTTCTTTATAAGTTTTAACATTCTTTTTTTGTTTTTGGAGGCTTTGGGGTTTTATTTTGGAGACAACATCCAGCTGCTGAAGACTTTTGAGCCCAAGAATGATATAACAAAAGCCATATTTTAGGAAGAATAATCTGGCAATGGTAGAATTGATAGGGAAGGGATGGTATGCAGATAGGTCAGACAGAAAACTACTACAATTGTCCTATGTTCCTGAGCCCAGTAAGTTTTTTAATTTAATTTTTATTTTATATTAAAGTATAGTTGATTTACAGTGTTGTGTTAGTCTCAGGTGTATAGCAAAGTGATTCAGTTATACATATACATAGGTGCATTATTTTTCAGATTCTTTTCCCATATAGGTTATTACAGAATACTGAGTAGAGTTCCCTGTGCTATACAGTAGGTCCTTGTTGACTATCTATTTTTTATATAGCAGTGTGCGTATGTTCATCCCAAACTCCTAACTTATCCCTCCCTGCCACCTTTCCCCTTTGGTAACCATAAGTTTGTTTTTGAAGTCTGTGAGTCTGTTTCTATTTTCTAAATAAGTTCATTGGTATCATTTTTTTTGATTTCACATATAAGTGATATCATATGATATTTGTCTTTCTCTGTCTGACTTACTTAGTCTGATAATCTCTAGGTCCATGCATGTTGCTGCAAATGGCATTATTTCATTCTTTTTTATAGCTGAGTAATAGTCCGTTGTATATATGTACCTCATCTTCTTTATCCATTCCTCTCTATGGGCATTTAGGCTGCTTCCATGTCTTGGCTACTGTAAATAGTGCTGCAGTGAACATTGGGGGGAAATCTTAGCATTCTTATCCCTAATTTTTTATTTTAATTACATTCCTTTGATATCTTGTAGACAGGTATGTTGAACCAGAATGTTTCAGCTTTAATTTTTCTTGGGCTCAGTATGTTATCTCTATACATAATTCACATGTTAGCTAATAGCATTCTTATTTCTTTAACACCATTTTCAAATTGTGTTTATCCAAACTTGAAAAGGCAAATCCCTAAAGTTCCACTGCAACAGATACTCAGGCAAGTTTTTTCTTACCATTTCAGTTAGTCAGTCCTACTCTTCACTTGCCTTCCTCCCAATAGAAAAACAATGTTTAAACATTTATTTCACAGTAAGAAATATGGATTTCCCTTCTAAGTTACTACTAGAAATCACAAACGTTAATAATATCTAACAAAGACATACTTAAGGTGATTGCACATCGTTCAACACTGATTTAATTCAACTTTCATGACTTTCTTCCCACCACCACACCAACAGAACCTCCACAAATATTAAACAGCAAAACATTATAAAGACTGCATACTCAAATTGTCACTGCCTTTTCCATTCTATTTTCTAGCATGTAGTTCACATTTTAGGATCATTTGTTGACCAAACATTGTACATAGCAATGCTTACAAAATGCTGATATCCCAGAGAACCCATATTTCCCAGAGAATAATTGTAGTTGTTTCCCTTTATGTTTAATAAGATTCTTTGTCAATATAATGAGTCCACTCTTCCCCGTCCCAATTTTCTACCCCTTAATTTTAGTTTATGCACATTTAGAGGTTGTTTTGCTTATTCTCTATACCCTTCTCTTGGGCAAATGCTTTTTCCCTTCCCTAGGAGTTTTATGTTGACTTTTTCTAATAGTTATGTAAACACTTTCACGTGCCAATTCAGCGTCTTTCTAGTTCCAATTTCAGCAGTCCTTTGAAGATGTTCGTCTCCAGATCTAACCATTTCTTTCTTGCATAGCAGAATCACCCTTGATGTCTCCTTGCATGTATTTATTTTCCATTGGTCTTTCTCCATGGGAGGAGGCAGGGGAGAGTAAATGTGAATGTAGTTTGAATAAGGAAGAGGGAGGAATGGAGGGCTGGGAAGGGGAGGACAGGAAGGAAGGATGTGGAAGAGGAGAGCAGAACAAACTGGGGAATTCATTGCTTCCTCTGAGTCTATTACTTGCTAGAAGGACCCGCTTTCCATGGTTCTTAAGACTAAGGGAAAGAAAGACATGAGAAGAAGCACAAGAAAGTGGTGACTGCAATATCAGTGTTAGTCTGACAAAGAACTATGTAAAGAAGGTAATCAAAGAAGGACCAGATATTATGTGCTCATTTCTTCACACTTTTAGAGGATTCCTCCTCTCCCTCTCCCACCCGTGGCCCAGCTCCAGCTCACGCGAATACCCTGGGTCATATCTGATCAGTTGTTAGAACTTGTCTCCAATGTGTTTATTTTCTCTCTCCCTTATATTGAAACTCAAAACCAAACTCTAAAACAATCTTACACTGAATTTTCCTAGTCATTAATCCATGTCTTCATAGCATAATTTTGAATAACAACCACATAAATTCACACTGTTTTTCTCTTGAATTGTTAAAATAAAGCTGGTTATCAACGGATATAGCTATTTTCATAAGCTATAACGGGAAAATTCAAGTGGAGTTGGTTCTGTAGATGTGAAAGAGTAAAATCTGTCTGGGACTGAAGGACTGTAAATCAGCTTGGACTGGAAAAGAAAAAAGTAGTCCTGCCATTAATCAGGCTGGGAGGACAGACACAGATAAAACCAGCTACAAACTTAACAGGAAACATTGTTTCTTCCAAGGTCATGCAGCTGTAAAATGCCATCATGAACCCCCCTCTTTGCATGACCACTGCTTTGTTCCTAATGATGCCTCCAGCCCTGCTTTTCTATCCTCACCCATCTATTACTGGAGATACTCAGTTACTAAACCATCCCTGCGTCATGATAGAACCCAGTTCCTAGTTTATCCCTGCTTCTAATCCTGCTGCAGAAACAGCATGAAACCCAGAACTGGTCTCCCTTCCCTGAGAGCTTCCTCAGACTCCTTCAGCAGGAACCCAAACCTTACAGAGATGGCACCCTCTTCCCCCTCTGGAGAGCTCCATTCATGTTTCCTCTGCAGTGTGCTCCCATGCTTGCAAGTCAATAAATAAGATTTTGTCAAACTACAGGTTTGAGTGCGGTAGACTGGATGGTTGAGCCTTAACAGATGTCAAGTAGAAGTTGGAGAGTTTGAATGATTTTCTTGGATATTTGAAGTTTTAAAATAAGATTTCCCAAATGCCAGCTGTTGTTTTGGTGATATATAAATTAT
This sequence comes from Eschrichtius robustus, assembly GCF_028021215.1. NCBI lineage: Eukaryota > Metazoa > Chordata > Mammalia > Artiodactyla > Eschrichtiidae > Eschrichtius > Eschrichtius robustus. The sequence continues at coordinate 38,259,578 of NC_090825.1, forward strand.
AAGAAAAAATGTGTTTTAAAAAAATCAAAATCCTTTGAGACATAATGAAATAAGTATCTGAGTGAGGTTTCATGACTTCATCTAAAGCTGACAATTTTCAATAATAAAAATTCTTTCAATGATAGAGACATTACTTTTCTAAAAGGCCTGACAGTTTTGCTAAGAAGAAATAAATTTCCATCAAGTGTTTAATTTTTAACAAGTTGAATGATCTCTGGGGTTTCTCTTCCGTATCAAACCTTGAATCTCCTTGGCAAGTACCCAATACAAACATTTATTTGCCTTCACTCTTCAAACAGGTACTGTATTGCATATACACCAGTAGTATTTGATTCAGAAGAGTACTACACGTATGGCCTATTTCTGACATATCTACTTCAGTTCTATGCATTGCAGCTTCAAAATACATTTTATATCTGATGAGAAAAATCCTTTCCGACCATCCTCGTCTTTTTTTCAAAATAGTCTAAATTGTTTAGACTGTTTATTCTGCCAAATACATTTTGTTAAAATGTGGTTTAATTCTAAAAGAAAATTATATTAAATGCTCCCCATGGTAACTTTATTAAAAATAACATTAAACTTCTAAATTAATTCTGAAACAATTGAATTTATAGTCTCAGGGCTTAGCATGCTTGTCTTTTTCAAATATTATTTTGTTTCTCAGTAAAGTTCCTTTTATAGATGTGTACCTAATAGTTTTACTATTTTAAATACAAGGTTTATTGTTTTTCTTTCTTTTTAAAATGTTTTTCATTAATAGAAACTGCCTTTAGAACTCTAACATGCTATTAACTGTGGTACCTCACAGATGATAAACATGTCAATCAAATTATCCAACTCATTATTTTTCTTTAATAAAGATAATACTCATGACAAGAAAAGTTATAAAATGCAAAAAAATACATAGACCATCATACTCCTAATAGGCCATGGTATCATCTTATTATCTAAAAGTATTAGCAATTATATCCCAGCTTGTTAAAAAAGTTCTGCCTTCTATTCTTGTTCCATGTTGTGGTAGGCAGAATAATGGCCTCCCAAAGATGTTCATGTCCTAGTCTCTGGAACCTGTGAATATGCAAAAGGAAACTCAGGTTTCAAATGGAATTAAGGTTGCTATTCAGCGGGCCTTAAACTAGGGAAATTGTCTCGATGGCCCCAGTCTAATCACAGGAGTCCTTAAAAGCAGAGAATCTTTCTCGGCTTCAGTCTGAGAAGGATGTGAAGACAGAAGAAGGTCAGAAAAATGAGACATTAGAAGGGCCGGGCACTGCTGGCTTTGAGCCAGGGAATATGAGTGGCTTCTGAAAACAGGGAAAGTCTCCACCACAGCCTGCAGAAAGGACTGCAGCCCTGCCAACCCCTGGATGTTTTCTCAGTTAGATCCATGTCAGACTTGTGATCTACATAACTGAGATAATGAATTTATGTGTTTTATGCCACTAAGTTTGTGATAATTTTTTACAGCAACAATTGAGACTAACACAGGTCTTTACATTGATCTGAACAGTATTGAATAATAATGTCAAATCTGGGGTGGAGAAAGAGACATTTAGGTCCAAAAAAACAAATGAGGCTGCCTTCCTTCAGCAACAAATGATACAAGAGTTCTCCCCCACTTCATTACATTTCTAATCTAGTTTTATTGATCTGATTTCTAATGATACATTTTAATGCCTCATATTTTCTTTTTCTGGTTTCCTTCATTTATTTTTGTTACTTTCTTGACATACCATTTTCAAAGGATTATACAAGATTTCTCTACATCCATTTTTTAAGGAACTTTGAGGTGGCATCTTCTCTAATGGGTTCTTATCTGAAAGTCATAATCCCCTTAAAGCATTGGCCCCTTCTGGTACTTTTGCCATCATATCTCTTTATACCTGTTATGACAAGACTCAGGTCTTACGTCCATATTCTTATTTTCATCTTTTGATTTTTCTCACATTTAAGCTCTATTTCTAAAGATAGATATTATATACTATATATAGTATATAGATACTACATATAGTATCTATATACTATATATACTATATGCAGTATATATAGCTAATGACCTTGCTCCTTTCTCCTCAATTTCTCTCTGTAGAGATCCAATCATCGTGGGTAGGGTGAATGTCAGTTGTTGTCTTCCCAGTAGCCCTTTCTCCTCCTTTTTTAATGGCACAGTGCTCTTAGGCTAAATCACAGTGACCCACCCCTTCCTAACTAACAGGTAGTACATAAACCAAGATTCTATCTCTCCTGGGAATCGGAATCTTGAATAGAATGCCATGGTGGTCTTAAAGTTGAGTTGTGGGCACTCAGAAGAAACTGTCTCTGAATTTCTGACTGAGATGCCGAAAGCTGTCATAGTTCAATTTTTTTCTGAGGCATGGTTATCGTGTTTTCCCTTCTATTATGTGAGCTATGCAACATCTTCCTTTTAAATACGTTTATTTACTTAATTTAACCAGAGCCAGTTTCTAATTAGCCTCAGACTGATACACAGAAGATGGTGATCAAGATGATATATAATATTCTCACCTATTTCCGTGGATTAGTGCCAGTGTTTCTTTGTATGCTATCTTAGTTAAGAATCTTTTAGTTCTACTGTAAGACTGGAGATAACAAGAAGAAAGAAAATATACCAAATAAGTGTGAAAAATAAGAATAAGAACACATTCTAGGGGGATCTCCCCAGTGACTCCACTGATACCAAATGTGCCTTCCAATTAACTCCTGTTTTCTCCAAACTGTGAGGCTGCACACAATGGATGTTAGAGTGAGATTAATAGAGTGGTATACCTTTTACTTCCTGTTTTGCAGTAAGGATGTCAGCAAACCTCTTTCCCAAGTCAGTCCTATGTAATCTCAAATTAAGTAAAATCTTCTAGCAGCCATGGGTTTATGTCAACCCACTCCAGCCCTCAGCTGCCAAACGGTGACATATAAATGAGGAAAACATCCATGTAATAATGTGGTTTAATGGTCTACATGGCAAACAGGGCAAGACATCCAATGACAAGGAAATGAGTGGCAATGAGGGCAGTCCTTGAGGGAAAAGCCAGAATGACATATTGGCATCAGATATGCTAAGTGATGGACACTATGAAATAAGATTTAATAGTGAGTTCTTTTGGCCAGAAGAACCTTTCTCTAAGCCATTAGAACACCCACTACCTTGCCCCACCCCCCAAATGAGCATTTATAAATCTGAGTTGCCCCTATCCCCTTTACTGGAATTAATCTTTAGGAGAAAAATTTCAGGGCCCAGACACCAATGTATATAAAACTTCATTTACCCTGAAGGGAGAATAAAAGAATTTTTTGAAAAGTTACTCAGGCATCTCTGAGAATCTAAAGAAAAGTTGGAATACCTAACCACAAGAATTGCCTCAGAGAAACTGAGAAGCAGGAGTTCGTGTACCTTCCTTCTGTAGTTCTACCAGGAATTTAACTTAATCCACACAGTTGGGGAGTTGTAATCTCCTTATGTGAGAAATGGATGTGAAAAGACTTTAGAACAACAATCAACGGTAATATGTTTGGCAGCCAGAAAAGACATATCCTACCTCAGGACCCTCACAGCTGTAACGTTTTTTAGTTTCAATGTAGTGCTTCTTTTCTTCTTTGTATTTCCTCTTTTCCCATCTAACCTCCATTACTCTGATTTTCACTCTGTCTGCCTTTTGTTTTTTCTATTTCTTAGATCATTCAATTGCATTCTGTAATTTTGAAAATTGATTATTTTAATACCTTTTGATCAATTTTTCTCTTAAAACTTTTATCATATTTTAAATTGTTTCATTATTCTCCAAAATTTTAAAAGTTAAAAAGGATCAGTGGTTTCCTCACCAGTGTTACCTTTCTTTTATATATACGATATATGAAGTGTGAAAGCAAGTTACAAAAACTAGAGTGAGAACATCTTATTTTTATAGAAGTAATGTGTATATAATAAATTTATACACCAACGTCTAGATCTAACTACCAAATTGCAAAAAAAAATTTTAAGGAAAGAGGAACAGAATAAGTCAAATGACACCACAAAGGAAGCAATCAACAAAATCCAAAATGTGGGAAATTCTTCAGAACAATGGACCTAATTTCTTCAACCATACATGTCATAAAAATAAGTGGAAGGAGAAACGATTAAAGACTTAAAAATTTGGTTTGTTACAAAATTCTTGTATCCTCATTTGCAAACAAACACACAAACAGAAAAGACAATTGTTAACATACATTTTTGAGAAAATCATGGAAATTATATTAAGGAATAATTAACTTTGTTATGCATGATAATGGCATTGTAGCTATATATTTTTTAAAGGCTGTCTGTTAGAGATGCACACTGCAGTATTTTCTGGTGAAGTGTTATGATAGGTGAAATTTGATTTAAAATATTCCAGTCCCACTTGTCAAACTGTGTGCTTTGGGATGGGATGGGGCAATAGATAACAAGATTGACAGGATGTTAATCATTATTAAACATGGGTGATGGGTACAGGGGATTCATCATACTCGCTCTCTACTTTGGTATATTTTTGAAAATTCCCATAGTATGGATGGTGAGTTTATAGGTGATTAATCTCTCCTTTTCAGTATTTTCTAATTTTTTACTACAACGAATAAGTATTAGTTGTGCAACAATAAAATTCTTAAATATTTTAAAGTTATGTCTTATATTTTAAATGCATTCCCATTTCTAATAGAATTTGTTCATCTTTTATGTGCTACTCCCAGTTTTTCAAGTTTTGAGAAAAGAATTTTGACATTATCAGGAAAGGTGCCATCTTCCATCACAAGGCAGTTTTGAAGTTCAATTGAGATCACATTTCTGAAAATATAGTGTAGCCATCACAGTATTATCCAAATGTATTAGTATTTGTTATTGACTTGCTTCTTGCTTTTCTTTCTTTTTTCTTTTTTCATATTACAATCCAAACTGTAAGCACATATACACAAATACATGCACTTTCATCGTATGTTCTTTTCCCTGAGATGCAACTAAAATCTCCTTTGAAACTTCTAGATGCAGGGAAATTATCCTCAGATAACTTTTCATATTTCCCTTAAGAGTATCCCTATTAGAAATTGTCATGTTCTCCTCTCAAAAGAAAGCACCACATTCTCAAGAGATAAATGTAAAATATCTTAGTGCATGGAAAATACTGAGTAGTAGTAGTAGTAATAATAAATTATAATAATAATTTGCTTTCCTCTCCGTGCCCTTCAGTTTCTCTCTTTCTGCTTCTTCCATTTGTCTCAAGGCCTATTATTATTGCCCTGCCCCTATCCTCCTAGTTCTTCCAGGCATAATGGTCCATTTCATTGGGCCTATTAACTTCATTTCTTTGAGCCTTTTCCTCTATTGATTTATCCATATATTCTTTTCCTCTTTCTACCTTTCCACTGCTAGACTTAGATAAAACTTCTTTACTAAAAACAGCTATGGTTTAGGTGCTGTCTTCTTTATGCATATAGTTTCATTTGCAGCCATATTACCTGTCTTCCTTCACACCACCTCTATCAACAGAAATCTATTTTCTTTGTTTTTGGTCTCATTTCTGGAGCGTCTACTCACTGCACTACACAGTCTCATGTGGCTTTAAGAAAAAACCAGTCAATTGTTTTGGGCAGAGTAGCCAATTTATTTATTTAATTTCCCATTTATTTTTTGGTTTGAAACTGGCCTGTGTCCCTCTTACTTTGTTTTGACCAGTTACTTAGAACCCACAGAGCCTACAAGGGACCCTTGGGGATTGTAAATCTAACTCCTTCATTCTAATGATGAGAAACCGGAAACCCATGTTTCCTGATTCCCGGTCCAATGCTGGAACTCTTTTCATGACACCTCAATTCATCATACATTTTAATAGTCATAGTTTATATTTGCATAATACTATTGCCTTTGTAGCGACTTTCACATCTATCTTCTCATTTGCATATAGTTTAAAAGCCACTCCTGAGCACTAACTTCTAATCATATCAGCCACAACCTTGGGATGCACCTGTGACTGCACCTCCTTACTCTAGGCCCTCAGGTAACAGCACAGAATCCTACACTGCATTTTCTTTAATGCTTTCTCACCTTGTTATATGCTCTATTATCATGGTAATATTTGCCTTCAGTTCTCTGTGGAAGCATTAAAAATGTGCATAATAGATATCCTTTTAAAATATTACCTTAATAAACAGCACTTGGGGTGGAAGGGAGCTGGATGAGTAAAGGAAGGGTATACTTCCTCCCAAACAAACCGACCAAGAACCTCCTGCAAAGAGCGATGACAACAATCTGGGTGAAGGAGGTTCACTTCAACAACAAAAGCGTAAGAGCCCGGATACTCCTAGATACACTACACATTACCTTTCTGTGGCACCTCAGTGTTTCCTAAACCTTTTCACACACTGTCTCTTTTTTCTTCTCTGGGGTGCCCCATTCTAGTCTACACACAATTCTTTTATATATATATATAAATTTATTTATTTTTGGCTGTGTTGGGTCTTCGTTGCTGCACGAGCTTTCTCTAGTTGCGTTGAGCAGAGGCTACTCTTCGTTGCGGTGTGTGGCTTCTCATTGCGGTGGCTTCTCTTGTTGCAGAGCATGGACTCTAGGTGCATGGGCTTCAGTAGTTGTGGCTCGCGAGCTCTAGAGCGCAGGCTCAGTAGTTGTGGCGCACGAGCTTAGTTGCTCCACGGCATGTGGGAACTTCCCGGACTAGGGCTCGAACCCGTGTCCCCTGCATTGGCAGGCGGATTCTTAACCACTGCGCCACCAGGGAAGCCCCTACACATAATTCTTTTTTCTAGAAATCAGTTATGTCCTTTTCTGCCAAACATGCAGCACTTTTTGCTTTGTTATTTTTTTCTCAGCCCTGAGTCAGAAGGGACGGGGCAAAAATAAAACTTCAGGTCTGTTCCTTAAGCCTGCAGAATCAATAGGAGCAGAAGTGGTGTTTTTCACCTGGGTATTCTTAGCATCTTGCACTGCTCCTGCAACCTGCAGGTGCTCAGCGTGTGTAGATCGATGAAGAAATGAAAGACCTCAGTGGGATTTCCACTCTTCACACGTTCTCATGCAGCCCACCTCCCTCTAGAGTGTGTTGTTCTACCTGTTTAGGTAATTTACCAGTTGCTTTTAGACACATTTATCATTTAGACCATGTTGTCTTCATCTCACCAAGTATTGATTCTTAATACGACCCCCGAAGGAAAGCAAGGAACTTTACAGAAGAAGTGGTTAAAAAGAGAGAAATTAAGCCATTTGTTTAAAATCACATAGCAAGTTGGTGACAAATCCTGAACTAAACAGAACTCAAGTCTCTGGCTGAAAGTTCAATGCTCTTTTCATTTAAACTACATTGCTTCTCAGGAATAATAAAGGTTTCCATAGCACAGTCCAACTAATAAGATAATGGATGTGGAAATAGATCCATTGCACAGAAAGCATTTGACCACACGTCATCCTGGTCCTCCTCATGTGTTTTGTTTATATACTTTAGCTGGGTGGCAGGCAGGTAGCACAACAACTCTCAGAATGAATTGAGGCCACAGTTTTATGTGGCTGAATGTGTTGAGTCATTTCCCTTAGTTCACACTTCTACCTCACTCTGTCTTCTAAGTTATTATCATGGCTTTAATCTCGCCTTTATTTTGACAGTTGGGATTTTTTTTAGCCGTTATCCAAATGAAATACTGATTCTCACTTATGAGCCCCTAATCCTTCCCCAATGGAATTGGCTATTTATTTGATACAACAGCTAAATCAGTAGGATTAAAAACACTTTACAAAGACATTAAAGCGTTGTTTACAAAAATGACAGTTAATTTACAGAAAATAGAAACTGAAACTTGAGATGATTGCCATCAGATTTCTCTAATATGTACTCAGCTCTTTTCCCCCTGTGATATAAATTAAAAGCCTTTTTTAAAAAGACTACTACCATTCAGGTGAAAAAAAAACAGCCAAATCACTGAATTAGCTGGTAGACATGATTTCTGGGCTCCAACTATTTTTATATTCTTTTGTAATATAGTCGTTATTTCTTCAGGGCTCTGTAATGTTGTACTTAACTAATACCCAAGTAAGAAAACTCTATCTAATTTTAATCTTTTATTTGATAAAAACTCAGCTTGTTTTATATGTAAGTATTATTAGTAGCCTAAAAATGACATTTCTGAATGAACAGGATGAATCAATTTGGGGAACAGAGAATCAGGTAATCACTATCAGGGAAATTAGCAAATAGAAGGAGTCTATCCAGCTGGAGGGAAGGAAGGCGGGTCGGCAGCATGAAAATATTGGAGAAGCTTGTTGGAAGGGCAAGACCTAACACAGTTGATCTTTACACTTGTAAAATATTTTGCTTCTTGCCTCCGCTTGAATGCCCTTTGTCATTTATTATGACTGGATTTATTGTTCCAATAGGGTTGTACCTAGAGTTTTGACTACAGTCGGAACAAACAAATCACTGGATCAAGCTGAAGCCTTAGATAAATTATATAGTAGGGATTCATGCACAGATTTGCTCTATTTGCCCTCTCAAATTTCTCTTACCATCAATCCATCCAACTGGTGTTCTCTGAAGGTCATCAGAGGTCAATCAAATTTCAGTAAGGTTTTAACCGAAGGTGGCCTTAACATTCAGTGACATTCAGCCATGTTTACAACTGAGAAGCCACTCCCCCTGTTGAATGGTCACCTTATACATGAGTCACCCAGTTTGTGTCACATTTCCCAACAGCGCTCATGTTCTGTTGCATTAACCATTGATTTCCATAAGCCCAGCTCCCCCCAACACTGATGATCTGAAGAATGTGAATTATTTCCTTGTCTTTGTCAAAGCCATTTCATTTCTTGTCCTCACATTTTTGCTTACATTGTTTCTATCTGGAATGTCCATATGTAACTACTTCATTTTCCATTTCATCATTCCATCATCCACATGCTCTACAGATTATCTATTATCAGAACTGGTCTTAGCTGACTCTCCATCAAGGTGCTTTCCCTGAACTCACCCTGAAGTAACATTTTTCTCTGCTAAATTACCGCTTGTCCTACATTAGTGCATGGCTTCTCTAACTGTCATGAAATGGAGTAGATGGGGAGAAGATGGAACTTGAAGCAAAATCTGCTCATTTAAGGCAGACTCTGGGAGAACAGGCCTGGCTGGAGGTGATGTACAGTCTAGATGATGTTTTCAGAACCTGTAGATGGTAACAACCAAAAACCAGTGCGAACCCAAGCAAGCTGTCAGTGCAGGGCCAAAACTTAGGTATTTCAAAGAGTGGATAAATCAACTTGGGGAACTGTGTTAGTAAATAGAAGGCAGACAGGCAGGGGTGTGGTACAAAACTATTGAGGAAAATGGCTGAGAGATAGCAAGCCTGATGCATGGCCTAAGTTGTTAAGAAATTAAGCCTACTACTGAGTCACTGAATCAATTACAGGGGCATAAGACAACATAAGAACATAGATTAGGTCAGGATTAGCAGCAAGGGTGAAATAGTATTCAGTTCTGAAATAATGAGCTAGAAATACTTAAAGCCTTCTTGCCAAAGGTAAATATAAAGGACATTTACTGGTTCTGGGTAAATTTCAGGTCTTTTGTTAAGAAGCCTACAACAAAAATATTCTCTTCCTTTGAAAGTGAACAGTGAAGCATGAAATCCCAAATACAGCTGCAGGTTCCATCACCTACTGATTTGTGTGTACGGAGCATGAAAGGAAGGCTCAGAAACAAAAGCAGATGGAAAAACGTAGATGGCGGCATTTGCTTGCAAAGAAATATGAGGAAGTCAACTTCAGAAGAAGTAGCCCAACAAAATAAAAAACAGGACAAGTTTTTTAAAGTAAACGAACAATATCATAAAGACTATCAAGTGTGCTCATGGTGGAAAACAGCAATTTTATCATGGTTACCATATTCACAAAGTTCATGATGTATCTTCAGACAATCGCCTTGTTGACAATAAAGTCATTTTTATTGAGTTAGCAATTTAAAGAAAATACTCAGTTTTATTTATTTGGGGGACTAGAACCAGACAGACAGAGCCTTTTATTTTTTATTTATATCGGAGTGCAGTGTGAGGGGTTTTTTTCCTTTCTTCAGTGGTGGGATGTGGTACATGTGCTTACAATGATGGCAGTGCCAGGTGTCACTTCTGCTTTTACAGTCCTTCCTGTGGTCATGTTTCCTCCCCATAGGACACATTTGCCTACCTACATTTGCTTAACATTTTCTCAATCAGTATTATTGATTTTATATTTTACTTTGACTCATTTTATTTGCATAGATGTAACAAGAAATGTTGATTAATATATAATTATCTCTTTGCATGGTTTTTTAATGGAACAATATGATACTAAGATTCAAGAGTTTACTTCTGTCTATAGGTTTGTAAGGCCCTATGGTTTTAATTTATTTCTATGTGTTTACTAGTTCAGTTGAGAGCAGACTAACCCATCCAATTCATTCTACCTGGTTCTATCTACAGTACTTAAAATTTTAAGGGTGTCCTTTTTATAAAAGATACTCAAGTTTCTCACTGTCCTTGTCCTGTCAAGAAGTGACACCCTTTTCCACCTCCGAGGCTGAGGTCCCTAGTCCATAGAGCAAGTACCAGATCAGGTTCCTGAAGGATGCTGTAGGCATCACTTCTGCATGCAAAACATAGAACATGTTTTTATTACTGGGTCTGTCTTGTCTGATTAAATGGAATTTGTAGCATGGTAATGGTAAACAGTTGATTTTTCCAATTATATTCAGGTAAAAAAGAAAACCAGTTCTTATTGAACCAATACAAATAACTGCATTGTCATGAAATGTAAAGGTCTTTATTAAAAGTAACTTTGGGGAGGGAAGTAACTTTGTATAATGTTTAACCATTACAACTAATTTCATGAGTGTTTTTTTTAATAGACAAAGCCAAATGTAGCATAAGATTTTACAAAATCATTAACTGTATTTTTTCTTGGAAACTTATTAGTTTCAATTCTATATAAAGAATTTTCATAAGGTATATTTTTCTCAACGCTGAGAATTCCAATTTGGAGTGCTCCATTTAGTTTTTACACAATTTAATCTTAAATTGAGGGTTAGAAATAGATTGAGAAGAAAAAAAAGGGGCTCTCTCGTGTTCATTAAAATAAAAAATTAACCCCAATTAAATCACTTTATTAAGTCCCTTTAGTCCTAAGCAATTACTTCTTCTTTTACTGGTCTTGAGCTGTGCAGTCTACCTTCATGAATTCACCTGCTTCTACATTACAAGACTTGGAAGTCCTGACTCATTCACTTGGTATAGTTAGAATATTGTTTGTGAGAACAAGGTCAGCTCATTTGGGAGGCTGATATCCATGAGTCAGTTTCCTGTGGTATCAAGAGTATCTACCGTGTCTGGTACAGTTCTTACTGAAGCTCTTTTGACATTGCTTCTAGAGGCCTTTGTTTTAAAGAGAAAGAAGATGTTGATAACAAGACCGAAAAGTCTGGTTTATTTTGTGTCATAGCAAACAACCTCACAATGAAGGAGAATGAAATTCTCTTTTGAGGTATAATACAAATTCATTTAATAAAACTTTTATCAGTGAATACCATAAAAGAACAAGCATATTAAGGACAATAAGAGAATTCTAATATATCTCTAGGGCCTTTAATTTACCCCATAAAGTATATATTATTACTGTCACCAGTTGATAAGGTTATTTTAAAAAAATTAATTGATGGACAGTTATTATACCAGTCTTTGTACATGACCATAAATATGCCTCAATCCAACCTGAAAAGTACATAATTGTTGCAATGTAGCCACAGTAATTATAAATAATTATTGTGTTTAATTAATCTAGGACTATTTTTACTTGTTAGGTGTTCTTATATTGTGCGCTTGAAAAGCAGAACGGTTCCCACTGGGAGTGTTGAGCTAATTAAGAATCTGGAGAATGCAAAATACCACCTTTATTTCTTATTTCTTCTTGTATATGGCTAGAAAGCAGATCTTTGGGGTTGCCCAGTGGTCATCTAGGAAACCTAGAGATATTGTATTCATAAAAAAAATCTTAATAGTCTGCTATTTTCAGTTGGAGGGTTAAAGTTTGGAAAATTAGTATCAAAAAGAGTGTCAACAATAGAGGTTGCAGGGTCAAGAGCCCTGCCATCAGGTAACCCCAGGTGGGCTCCCAACTTAGTTCAGCATCCCAGCTGCAATGGTGCCACTCTGGGAAAGCACATCTCCTAAAAGGACAAGAATTTTTGCTAGCCCCCTACAACTCCACCCCAGCCTATTACACCCCTGCGCCCGCTTTCCCCTTGAATCTCTGTCCAGGGATCAGGTACTGGGGCTTAAGTTGGGAGCTCTCCTGTGAAGGGCAGAATTAAGTAAATGCATCTTCTTCTGAAGCCTTAAGTTTGATTGTGGCCCAGGTGCCACTACCTGTGATTTTCCAGCAGAGGTTGTGGAGACCTTGACCAATAGCTACCGACCACTCCCCCAAGGGGTTTGTGAGACTGGGCTTTCCCATTGTCAATTAGTGGGAAAGTTCATGTAAATGTGTCCCTGCCTTAGACTGTACTGATATATGGGGCTTCTGTCTGTCAGAAGACAGACAGCAGGTGATGGGACACTTCAAAGAGAAAAAATGTCTTCAGATAACAGTTGATGTGCAAATGATGGGGAAAGCCAATTATCCTAACTAATCAGGAAATTGAGAGCTTCCCCTTTGTCCCCTGAGGGTTACCAGCTTTGTAACTATAGTGTCCAATGATCTTTACAAGTTAAAGTACAGAAGAGGTCAGAAAATGTTCATTCATTTTATTCACATGAGACTTGTTACCCAAGGATTAGTCATAGAAGCTGTGATTCTAGGTTTTCTCTATTCTGCAGGTAAGAATGACATTAGACCTCGATTCTTCAATGTGACTAAGAAATGAAGCTATTTTCTGGGAGAAGGAAGACAAGACAGTTCTGAACACAATTTTTTATGAAGAATGAATTTTCAATATGTAACAACTTACACTGCATAAGTTATCAGATAGAATTCTCATAGCCTTGGTATATTAAATCTCAAAGTTTTTAAGAAGTTAATTTCCAAATCAACAATCATAAATAGTCAACTTAAAGATATCCTTTGTTGGTGTCTTTCAGAATTTAGGACATAATTTTCTGACTTGTAAATTTTTTACTTTCTAGTTAATGGCAGAAAATAATCTGTATTATGCCAAACCAATCTGAACATTAGAAGTTAGTTACATAATGGATGCAGAAAATTTTTCTATATCTATGTTAAATGCATCACACAATTCATCAGCTTAATGTTCTCCAAATAGGGCAAAGTAATTAAGGCCTTCTTAACTCCTTTTTATAATGACCAAAATGACACTAGAGGAGAATGGTCGTGTTGTTATTTAAAGTTGATTCACCACTCTTCACTTCACTCTTATATGGAAACGACTGTTTTACCACAAAAATTACTATATCAGAGGATATAAATATGAGCGTAAGTTTTAAGCACCTAAGGACAATGAATAATAAAAGGCATAAAAAAGCACAGCAATAAGAAACACTGATCATTAGAAACAGTGAGACAAAATGGTTATTAAAAATGAGATTTTGTTAAAGAGTATTCAAATACATAACAGAAGCAAAAACATTGAGTGTCTTGACTAAATGAAGAACCTTTGCTATCTGGAAGACAGTAACTTTACTATTTTTATTAAGAGCATGCTAGTATATAAACATTGATTTATCATTTTATGAAAAAGAAAACCCAAATATTATTACTTTTCTTAGATCATCTATATAAGATTTTGCAATAAGAGATTCAAAAGCCCTTTTACATTTTATATATAAACTCATTAAATTAAAACAACTTAGTCAAAAAATTGTAAACATTGTATTGCTCATTTAAACTCATTATATGCAAGTATCATGAACTATAAAGTGAATAAAGTTTACTTTCCACAGATATTCTACAATTGTTATACACCCTCAGATTTATATTTTAAAGTCTAATTTGGTATTATGGCAAACCATAACAATTTTACTATTTTTTAAAAAGTTACTCCCTTTTTGCCTTGATAAACAAAAACACATTATCTTGCATGTGCTTTGCATACATTCACACTGACTTGATTTCTTAAAATAGAAAAAATAAACAGGTGCACCAATAGGAGTTAAAGATATTTGTACATACTGTTAATTCTTTTATCTGATAGTCATTCTATAACATATAAAAATAAGGGACATGGATATATTAAAAATTTTGCTTGAGTATCCAGAGATTATTTGTTAATTATCTCAATGCAATATTAATCCAAGTTCTTAAAGTTAAGTAGTATATTAAAATTCAATTTATGCTGACACATTACAGAGAAACAAAAATGTATGTTAAAATTTTGTTGGGTATGAAATTTGAAAAGTTTTTCCCAGAGTGTGTAATTTTGCCTAAACAACGTAATGATTTGTAGCCCTACCTCAAGTTCCAGGAATAAAACTTTTTAAAAGACAGTAATTATTCAATTTAGTTGAACCATAAAACCAACATGGGACATTTAGAGACTTCTGATTAATTAGGGTATGTTATAAATTAGAAAAAAATGCTAACATTAATTCTAACATTGTGGTAAAACAGGAAGAAACCATATGATTTATTTAGACCAAAACTATCAAGCCATATGCATTTATTCAAGAATTTCCCGTGATTAGAAATATTAGTAAGCTTCATTTTAATTCAATAGCAAAACCCTTCAAATTTTGTTTTAAAGTACCAAAGTCCTTAACATTATTTGATTCCTTTCACCCACCTGCCTTCCTTTGCTTCTTCTCATCTCACGTAGCAGTGAAGTCCATTAATTCAACTCAAAACTAAACCTCTGTATTTTTTCCTCTGAGCTGTACACAGGTCTGCAAGTTAGTTTATATAGATATGCCAATGAAAACAGGAGCTTCATTAAATTTAAGAGATTGTTTACCCTAATTTATTAATTTTCTCCAGAGATAGTAAAATATATAAGAATTTATCCAAAAGATATTTATATCACACAACAGACGTTCATTATCAGATTCTGGGCCAGTGATGATCTTCTCCCTATTTTATTGTGTACCTTTATGTGCTGTTTATTTATAGTCCTCATCCAGTCAGATTGTGGGTCAAGTTAGGGACATAATTGTTGAGATTTAGTAATACCTTATTGTTGGCATACCAAATATTCCTCACATCTTATTTTGACTCATTTTTGTATTTCTGTGAGATTTTCCTGTTTTCTTTTGAGAGAAAGGAGAAAGTTACACACTCCAAATGCTTTAGAGTTTTCAGAAGGGGATGTCACTTCAGACAAGTCAAAAGCAACAATTCCCACTACAAAACGTACTCAGGCTCACCAAAAGCTTGGTTTAGACAAACCAAGCAAAACCCTCTCAAAAGTTAGAACTCTCCATTTTACAAGTCATGCAAAACTGTCTTCATTAGTTACTGCTACAACAGTGATTCAACTTGAGTGTGCAGGAGAATCACCTGGAAGGAAGGCTTATTAAAATACAGATTCCTTGACACGCAGTTGGCAGTAAGTGCTTTAGTACATAAAGCCCAAGAATTTGCATTTCTCACAAGTTCCCAGGTAATGCTGATAACACTGGACCAAGGACTACTTTGAGAACCACTCTCCTAGAATGTTCACAAATGACTGATTTTTGTGCCCAATTAATCTGCCAAAGATTTCGGAGAGAGAGAGAAAAAAAATGAAAGAGTAGTAACACTTAAAAACAGACCACTTTAAAGGCTAATTAACCTTTTCTCATAGGAACAGGGAAAAACTTGAATTTCATTTCACACCCACAAAAAGCTTTACAATTTCATTCATATGTCAGAAAGAAGCAGAGAACACGAAAGTTCACTGACCCACATCTCAAAGTGTGACCTTCCATTCCAATGAGTGCAAGAATTTTGAGCTCATGTTGTGCAAAAAGAAAAACAACACAGAGGATGATAGAAGGCATCAACATCTTCAATACAAATAGACCAGAAAAAAAGAAAGAGGTGTAAAAGACTGTCTGCCAGATGCCCTAACACTTTCACCTGACAGAAGAGTGGCTCCCTGACATTACACAAAATCAAAGAGCTGTGGTCTGACAACAAATTTCCAAGAGTCTTGGACACAGAGGCCCAAAATCAGAATGTCTGGGTTCTTCAGGCCTAAGTAATATCACACTTGTGTTATCTCCAGCCCAGTTCACAAGCTCTAGACCATGCTGGTCTCATTGCTGTTTTATTCTGTTTTCTCTATTTTTGCTATTCAAGAATTCTAAAGGTTTGGAATTTCTTCCTTTTCTCCTAGGAGGACATAAATACATTGATACAATAAAAATTGTTATTCCTTCTTCCTTGAAATTTTATTAAGAATTCCAGAGTAAAAGAATCTATCACTCTCCAATTTTTTTTTTCTTAGTTGTACAAAAACAAGGATGAACGGTCCTCATTCTTCATTGCCTCAACGTAGGCTGACCCCATTTAGTGATACAGTGGAGGATAAATTGGAACCAATGTCCCCAAGGCCATCAAAAATAAGCTGCACAAAATGATTCACCGTGCTGTTTTAAGAATTTTTGAGGAATTTATATGTAAATTTTTGCCCTTTATAAAATCTGTAATAAACTTTATAAATGTAATTTGACTTTGCCACTTAAACTCATATAAACATATTGATTCTCTTACATGTCATACAGTATGAACACTTCCCCAGGTCAATAAAAAAAAAATCAAAACTGTTACCTTACATAACTGCATAATATTTACATATAGATATAAATAAAATGTGTGTATGTGTGTATGTGTATATATATGAGTGTGAATATATATATACATATAACTTAATTCTACAAGTTATTTAATCATTCTCCTGCTAATAGAGATCCACCATGGTCTCATATATTTTGCTACTGCAAACAAAGCAGCAATAAACATCTAACTTTCTGGAATATGTATTCTTTCATACTGGTGCTTCAATTTCCATAGGCCCAAATCCCAAAGGTAGAACTTCAAGGTCAAATGGTATTTTGTCTTTAAGAAAAATAATTATTATTGGCAGATTACTTTACAAAAAGTTTCCAATTCACATTTCTACCAACAATGTATAATGTTGGTATCCCTGAATCCTCACCAGCTCTGAATTTTTAAAATATAATCGGATGGATGAAAAAAATAGTTTCTTCTTCAATTTGAAATTCCCTGTTCACTAATGAGATTAAATATCAACATTATTCCTTTAAAATGCAAATTCTGAAAATATGTATAACTATAATAAATGCCAAGAGTATGTAAGCCAAGAGTCCTGGTAAATTAAATATCAGAATTCCTAAACAAACAGAGCACTGGCTGTGGAGCTGGAAAGTTCCTATGTAAATCCTAGCTCTTCCACCTACTAGTTTTGTAAATGTGGGCAAGTTGCTTAACTTTTCTAAGTTTTAGTTCCCATAATATCTAAACTGGACTAAATCATCATACCTACTTCCTGGGGTGTTGTGTTCACGTTAAGGAGTAACATCTTGTTAAAGTGGTCAACACAATTCCTGGCACATAGAAAGAAAGCAACAATAAACATTGGCTGGTATTACAAGGATGCTTACCACCTTCTAATACACTCTCTAGGATCTTGAGTGAAACATGTGGCTGCAGAGCAAGGTAGAATGTCACCTTGGTGATCTCAGTGTATTCACATTTCAAAAATTTTAAAATATTTTGCTGGCAAAACAAAAGACACCTGCTGTCTTTATTGGTCACTGACCCTGTCTTTAAACTCTAGAGGCAAACAGTATAAAGTGAGAACTCAGCAACCCCCTCCAAAAAAAAACCCCAAAATAAAGCAAAACAAAGTGAAGCAAAACAAACAAAAAAAAAAACACGTAAATGCCAATCTTAATAGTGAGTTCATGGCATTCTTACTGGTGAGATGGTAGTGTTTTGAAGATTGAAATTTCTTCATAAATGAATAGGTCTCCCCTGTGAAACCATATCATCAACTCATGCATCCACTCACTGTTCCTCTTTCCAGTATTTTACATCTTTGCTATTTGTCTCTGTAAATTCACTCATTCTTACCAATCTCCTATTCTTATACTTTGAATTGTTTTATCAGCTTATAGTAACCTTTATCGAATGGTGGTTTGCATTTGTTTACCCTTGGCTAATTCAAAGCACTTGGTATAATTTCCTGTAAATCATGTTCCTCCATCTCACAACACTGCATTATTTTCAATTAATTTCCAATGAACTTTTAATTGTCCATGCTCTATTAGAGCTAACAGAGTGAATCCCTGTTTAAGCTAATGGGTTCAACTTCTTCAACAAACAAATCTTTCATGAAAGCTGCTGACAAGCCAGAGATTAACTGAATCTAGTTTCATTACTTCTCACTTTCCTTGATCCTTCTCTTACTCTCTGAGAAATAGTCCTAACATCCTGGTGCTGATAAATAATATGATGAAAAGTAGAAAATACAGTCCAAGGAGCCAGAATATTTTTCTTAAATCTGGTATGATACTTCTTGAGCACCAACATGCAGCAACAAAGAATGTTAAATTCGTATACTCTACAGCAATTTCACTGACAGGAATTTATCACATAGATAATCTTGCAAAGGTACATAAACCAAGATTGGTTATAAATGTTGTTGGTAGCAGAGGGTTTAAATGAAGTGTTCATACAATGCAATTGTTAAAAGTAAGAATATCTTGAAGATAAATTATTAAATAAAAACACAAAGCCTAGGTAATCATTTTCCAATGTATACGTATATCAAATCATCTTACTGTACATCTTAAACTTACATAATGTTGTCAATTCTCTCTCAGTAAAGCTGGGGAAAAAGCACAAAGCCTAGGTTCTGAGCATCTTTTTGTGTAATCCTGAAAGATAGTTATATTTTCTATAACTTATTTAAGATATATATTCTATACTGGGGGATATGTGTTAAAATCATTTTTAGAAAGGCAAGAAATTGTCAACAATTATCTTCAGGGAAAGTTCTAGATGTATGGTGGTGTAAGACTAGAGAAGAAGAATTTTATATTTTATTTTTACCTTAATTTAATTCTTGGATTTTCTTATCTGGTGCATGAATTTTATTTTTATGTCAGCATGAGTTATCAGGTACATGAAATTATGGCCGTTTTTCTGTTTTCTCCCATTTACTTTTGTGTATAAATAAAGAAAAATGTCTTTTTAAAATTTGATAATTTTTAAACCACGATTTTTAGGAAGGTACTCTGCTATCTTCCTAACTTTCCTTTCACAAAGTCTGTTTATGTTGTACGATAATTATTTTTTCAGGATGGAGGTCTTATAAGGTAGATACAAAAAGTGGCACATATCTCTTGGGTCAAACTAATTTCATGTTATGAGCAAAATTGTGTAATGTCATTTTAAAAGACCTTTCTCTGATCTATCAATCTACAAAGTTAAATAGCTGAAATCACTTCCCAAACAAATTCTTTTGCAGTCAGCAAAATGAAGCAATTACATGAATACGTTTTTCCACTTGGCCTATTTTTCTGCCCATGGTTATTAATCAGTCTCACTGACTACATTTTCCATTTTACATCCACTTTCAGGCACTGCTCCAGGTGGCCAAACATTTCACATTATGTAAATAAAATAAAACAGAACGTTTGCCCATTTAACAAATGGATGTACTTCATATCTACCACTTCCAGCCTCTTTCAAAGCACTCAAAAAAACACAATATTGTTTCTATAAAGGGACACTCAATATTTTCATTCTATTTGGCCAACTGGAATTTAAGCGAAATTTTACTCCAGCCAATCTTAACCAAATAACTGAATTAATTTAAATTGACACCCTATTATCTACTAGCTTTTCGAGACCATTGGCTTGATTGTTTTATTGCTTGCCTTGTCTCCTCTGAATTCGAAGTCTGGAAAGTATCTCTTCTGAAACAGGTGTTTCACATAATGATTGTTTTGAATGCTGGTTCTTAACCCTGGCTGTGCATCAGAATCGCTATTTCTTTATACTAATACTCTGGACACAATCAGGTAGAGATTTGGATTTAATTGGGACAGTGTGAGGCCAGGGCCCTTTTTTAAAGCTCTAAACATGATTCTATTATGCCCACACATATGCCTTAGGGCTCAAACAGGACCAAACACCACTCTTACATTAATGATACTTCTCTTAAATTTAACTCAAGTCCTTACCACTGATAGATTCCTATAGACTGATCTGGCCTAGTGATAACACGGTTGTAACAAATCTACTTACAATATCTGTGTTCTTCATAGGAATTGCACTGTTATAAGATTAATGGTTCTTAGGTCTGAAAGCTTTAAAAAATAATGATGCTTGTCCTACTCCCAAAGTCTAAAGTGTGACTGGGCATTGGGATATTTAAAAATTTTCCCAAATGATACTAATGTGCAGCCAAGGTTGAGAACCACCCTGTAGGACCGAGATACTTAAGAAAATCCAAGTGCTATCTTGTCAAATATAATGTCCCTTTTTCCCAAAGAGATCCCGAGTATATACCTAACCACAGGATAATGACAGACAAAGGGAAGTAAAGTACAACAACTATATGGATACATATTCTGCTTTTTGAAACTTGGTTTGAAAATTTCTGTTAGAGTTCATTACTAGAAGTCTACCTCTAGAAAACATATTTTCACTCTGCAACATAGGGTCTAGGAAAATTAGTGAGATTAGAAAATTTTTTCCATGGCCTCCTCTCAATTTCTTTTATCAACTTCCCCTTTTTCTCTATCTAGGAACTGTTCTTATGTCACAATCTCCAAGGGCTTTGCTCTCAGCTAATTAACTAAGACATTATCTTTCAAGGTATAAGATATTTTCTCACAAGGATGCAGAGTATCAATATTTAATAGGGCAGGTAATGGGAAGATTTCAAATGTCTTTCCAGGGATATTACATCTTCTCACTCTATTCATCAGAACAGTCAGGTCTCTAGACCAAGATTAAAAAATTCACAGTTGAAAAGTGAATTCCTGTTGTGTCCAGTACTGTCTTGATTTTAGCAACAAAGGTTCCACATCCAGAAAGCCCCTCATTCCCGAGCAAATTGGGAGATTGATTGCCCTCCTTTCTACCTGTGTCTCTCCCTTTCATGATTGGCTTATAAATATTGCTGCTATGGTCTGAATGTTTGTATCTTCCAAAACTTATGTGTTGAAATCGTAACCCCCAAGGTGATGGTATAGGGAGATGGGGCTTTGGGAGATGATTAGGGAATAAAGACAGAGCCCTCAGGAATGGGATCAGTGCCCTTATGAAAGAGACCCCAGGGAGATCCCTCTCCCTTTCTGCCATATAAGGACGTGTGAAAAGACAGCTGGCTGTAAACCAGCAAGTGGACTCTCACCAGATACCAGATATACCGGTGCCTTGATCCTGGATTTCTAGAACTGTGAGAACTGTGAGAAACAAATTTCTGTTGTTTATAACCACCCAGTCTGTGGCAATTTGTTACAGCAGCCCAGCAGACTAAGACAATGGCGAAGGTCACAATTGTTTTAAAAAATTATTTTAGTGCATTACACATTGCTGTTTTTGTATTTTTAAAATACTATATACTGGGCTTCCCTGGTGGCGCAGTGGTTGAGAATCTGCCTGCCAATGCAGGGGACACGGGTTCGAGCCCTGGTCTGGGAAGATCCCACATGCCGCGGAGCAACTAGGCCCGTGAGCCACAACTACTGAGCCTGCGTGTCTGGAGCCTGTGCTCCGCAGCAAGAGAGGCCACGATGGTAAGAGGCCCGCGCACCGCGATGAAGAGTGGCCCCTGCTTGCCGCAACTAGAGAAAGCCCTCGCTCAGAAACGAAGACCCAACACAACCAAAAAAAAAAATAATAAATTAATTTTAAAAAAATACTATATACTCATTAAGAAACATTAGAAATATATAGAAAATAGTAAAGAGTAAAACAAAAAATCACTGACAGAAATAGTCACTATTAAAATCTTAGCACACTCCCATTCAGTATTTTTTTCTCTGATTTATATTATAGCTATTAATGTCAGAAGAAAAAAAAATCAGAGATTCACTCCTGTCGACCAACTGTCCTTTGCCTCTAGATAATTTTGGACAAATACATAACTTAATTCTATCCAAGCTTCCCTTTTACAGACTCCATGCAGATTAACCCTCTTCTGTTAAGACATCATTTCCTGAGGCAGAATAAATATGGTTACTAAATATATAAGATTTCTGAGTTAAGCCACAGTTCAGTTATGCTTCCCTAAGTTTGTAGCAGTTGGATTTGGAATGGCCACAGAACATTTCTTGGACAGCTTCTAAGAATGAGTGATATTTTCTTTTGTAATTTGCTTCTTTCTTTTTAAATCCAATTCTTGTAACATAACTATAACTTGGGGTACATTTTTGTCTCATGTTCATATTCTCGCTTTCAAAGTTCATGTGTATTTCCATATTTATGTATTTAAATACTATGTAAAAGTATGTGCAACAATAATGGGATTATACTGTACATACAAATTTGTATACTGCTGTTTTGAAAAGTAGTTAAATACTGAGTATATATAAATTAATATTTATAAAATAGGTATGAGATATTCACATACATAGTAAAACAATAATGTATCCACCTCTGAGTTTCAAAACTAGGACATTGAAATACCATTGAAGCCACCTGCTTTGACTAGTGCCTCTCTTCCCTGCTCTATTCAATCATTTATTAGGTCCCAAACTAGTTTGTTCTCAGATTGCTTCCTATCTACTCTCCTACTCTGTTTTGTATTTGAGGAAAATACATTTCCAGGCATCTGTGAGAGGCAGTGGAAGAAGCCAGGGTATCAGCTCTCTGTCTCCTATGGTATCTCCTGCAAAGCTCGTCTCTTTCCTGGGGACCCAACTCCTGACAGATGGCCCCTACTTTCATGGAGCCAACTACAGTAGACAGTGCTGATCTCAGCTCTAGCACCTGCCTGAGATTCTGGTCTCCTGTCTCTGATAATGACACCTCCTGAGGCAGGAGACAGATGGGCCCCCAGGGCAAACGGTTTGAGTTCGTTCCTTGTGGACCGCTACTCGGAAGATGGGAATAACAGGACAATTGAGAGAGGAGGCTGGGCCCTTCCCAGAGAGAAGGTAAGAGACCACATATTCCTCATTCTCGAAGTCAGGAGACCTCCCTGACTACACATGCGCAGAAAGGCTCCTTAGAGGTCAAAAGGGGAGTGATGCCAACTAATGCTCACTTACCCATAGGCCTCTTCGGTAGAATCCGTCTTGGCTAAGAGATGTGCACACACACATGGGAAAATCTTGAGATATACCAAATACGGACTTTGAACCAGGCAAATCAAAATGATCGGTCAAAGGAAACCCAGAAGAAATGCCCCATAAAAGTGATTCAAACTGCCACGAGGGCGCGAGTCTCTCTCTGAGCCCGCCTGTGTGTCTATCCACATGTACTGTACTTCTTTTTTCTACTAATAAATACTTTACTTGTTTCACTACTTTCCGTCTTTGTGGGAATTCCTTTTCTGCAAAGCCATAGGGCCAGGGCCTTGTCACTGACCACTGGTCTACTGGCTACGACTCAGTGCTCTCACTGCCGTGACCTGACCTCAATCACTGGCCGGGAACCAAAACAATGCTACAAGCCGCTGCAGGCCGAGGCCACCAGAGATCACTCTTACCATTATCCTTCTAGCCCTAGGGGAACTGCTGGTTCCTGCTCTTAAGTAGCTAACTCACCATGCCTGGTTTGGCTTCCATCATCTGCGTAATCAATTATCTCCATTAACTCACCTCTACTTGAAAGACCAAGAAGAGTTTCTGATTTATAAGTGGACATTAAAAGCTCTTCTATTTCTAGTGTGCTAGAAAGAGTCATCAAACTTAATTATTTAATTTTATTGAATTTACTTTCTGCATCTCCTGAAATGATGATTTGCTTTTCCTCATTTCACTTGTTTAATGTGATGAATTACATTTATAGATTTTTTCTATTGTTAAAAGTCCTTGCATTCATAGAATAAACCCAGTTTTCATACTATGTTATCTTTCTTCATAGATTGCTAAACTTCGTTTGCTAATTTCTAATTTACAATTTTTGCCTTTAGGTTCATGAGGGAAATTGATAATAATTTTCCTTTATCGTACATTTCTTGTACAATGTTGGTATCAAGATTGTAGTGGCCTCATTAAATGAAGTGTTCCTTCTTTTTGCATTCTGGAATACTTTTTGCTTTTTGTGTGTTAAAAATAATACATTTCTTGAAAACATTTGTTAGAACTCACCAGTAAAAATGTCTGGACATGTTGGTTCTCTTTTTGTGGGAAGAATTTTTAGCTTCTAATTAAATATCTTTAATAGGCTAGGAAATTTTTCAAGTGTTTTATTTCATCTTGAACATTGACAAATTTGAATTATGAAAAGTCCTCAGATATTATTTCCATGAATATAACCTTACCCTAATTCTACTTTTCTTTTGTTGATCATGTTAGATATTGACCCTATTTCTCAATCTCTGTTTCACATACACATTTTCCTTTCCTCCCTTTGCTATATCCAGTATAATTTTTTCATATCTAACTTCTAATTCACTTATTTTATCTTTGGCTGTTTCTAATCTAGTATTTAATCTGTCCTTTAAGTTTTTGATTTCTATGATATTTTTTATTTCTAAGAGTTCTCTTAAATTTAGTTCCCAATCTGCTTGATATAATACATATTTTTTCTCATTTATATTCCTGGAACACTTCTTTGATTTCTTTAAACATCTTAAATATAGCTTTTATGGTTATATAATAGTTCTAATATCTGAAATCTTTATCATTCTATTCTATGTTTCTGCTCATGGTGCCTATTTCCTCATGAGTTTTGTGATAGTCTTGTTTTTAATCTCATATTTAATGGAATTTTGTCAGTGGTAATTCTTTGAGGCCTGCGATACATATGGATTTCTCCACAGTTGCTTTGTTTTTGTTTTGGCTAGATTCTTGGAGATAACACCAACCAGGGACAGCTATAAAATAATTTTTCAATTGAGTTTTTAAAAATTATATAGATAGTAAGATTTTAAAGTACAAATTCATGTGAAGATGGACTTGTGATTTTTCCTTCTCAACCTAGCATTAAGTTTGGGGCAGAAAATTTTTCTAATTGGCCCCCTCTGAGAGGCAGGTTTTTTTCCTAATTTTCCCTTTCACTGAAATTATAGTCCTTTGGAGTTCTGGCTTTAAGCAGAAGTCTCTGGTTGTGGTGGTTGCGTATCTCTCTGGATTCATATATTCTCCTCATGTTTAGCCTATCGGATTTACCTTAATTCCTTTACAGGTTAGCAGTACTCATTTTAAAATGACATGTACATTTCATCTGGTATGAGTACATGTTATATAGCAGATTGGGGGTTCAGCAAATCCAGTCTACCATATTCTTGGTAGAAAAATATCTCCTGCTTTTTGAAAACATTATATCAACCATTTTTATTGTCATTAATATTTTTTATAAATATGCTTCCAAATAACTTCACAGCCTTTTTTAATATCTGTTTGTTATCCTATATTTAACTAATCTGCCCCCTCCTCTCTGTTTTCTGGAAGTGAAGGTTGTACTCAACTCTGTTTTAAGTTAAATTATTCTCTTATATTTATATCCTGTGAAATTTGTTGGCATTATATATTGATTATGAATAATTGATCATAAATAATGTCTTTAATAGAATATTTTTTCTGTAAATATAAATTTCATAAATCTTCCTTTAAATAGCTTTATAGAATTTCCTCTTGTTTAAATAATTGAAGATAAACCTCTTTCTTCCATTTCCTATTGCTTCTGGTCAGTTGCTCTCTCTTTTTTCTTCCATAAGATAAATTAAAAAATTTTTGTACCAGACCCTATGATGTAGTATTTCTTACTCCAAGCCTCCCACAGCATTTTAAGGATTCAAATTGACCTTTTCTTCTATTCTTCTTATTTCAAGTTGCCAGTGTGCCAATACCTGGGGAATCTCATCAAGGGTTTAACAGTCCATACCCTACTGACTCATTCTTTATTTCAATTTGATCTTCCTTATTCTCATTCAATTCTATTTTTTTTTTAGTAATATAAGTTCTTCAAGCCCTTTATTCTCTAATGCATTTTTCCAGGTTAGCAGCTGTAACCCTTACTTGCCCTCATTCAGCAAAAAAATAAATGCACTAAGCTTCTTGATAGCAAATTATTATAGCAATTTGAGAACAAGAAAATTGATGTACTAATAAACAAATGAGAACCTTAAGGTCGTGTTCCTCACAAATGGAACAGAGCTGGGAATCCCTGGGACCCTCCTGGGTTTTATTCTGAACAGGCTAAACATATCACTACTTAAAATTAAGTTTTTCTACAGTTCTCTGATACTTGTTTACATTTGTTCATGTTTACACTTGTCCAGTTTCTAATTCTCTAGACCTTGCTGCTCACAAAGGGGTCCTGGGATAAGCTTCACTTGGGGCTTGTTAAGAGGGCAGCATTTCAGGCCCCTCCCAGAGCCATTAAATCAAAATCTGCAATTTTTCAGGACCTCCAGGTAATCTGTATGTGCAATTCAGTTCAGAAGCACTGATCTGGCAGACTGGAAGATACTTCTACCTGCCTTATAAGTTTTAGGTGACATAATTAGTTAATCAAGCAAAAAGATCACATTTCTTAATGAGAAGGAACAGTCGCTGGCTCTACCTTGAGTGGCAAAATGATACAAAACAGTATGGTACTAGCAAAAAAAACAGAACTATAGATCAATGGAACAGGATAGAAAGCCCAGAAATAAATCCACACACCTATGGTCAATTAATCTATGACGAAGCAGGCAAGACTATACAATGGAGAAAAGACAGTCTCTTCAATAAATGGTGCTGGGAAGACTGGACTGCTTCATGTAAAAAAGATGAAACTAGAACATTCTTTAACACCATACACAAAAATAAACTCAAAATCGATTAAAGACCTAAATATAAGACTGGATACTATAAAACTCTTAGAGGAAAACGTAGGCAGAACACTCTGACATAAATTGCAGCAATATCTTTTTTTGATCCATCTCCCAGAGTAATGGAAATAAAAACAAAAATAAACAAATGGGACCTAATTAAACTCAAAAGCTTTTGCACAGCAAAGGAAATCACAAAACAAAAAGACAACCCACAGAATGGGAGAAAATATTCGCAAATGATGCAACTGACAAGGGATTAGTCTCCAAAATTTACAAACAACTTGTGTGCTCAATATCCAAAAAACAAACCCAATAAAAAAATAGGCAGAAGACCTAAATAGACATTTCTCCAAAGAAGACATACAAATGACCAAGAGGCACATGAAGAAATGCTCAACATCGCTAATCATTCAAGAAATGCAAATCAAAACTGCCATAAGGTATCACCTCACACCAGTCAGAATGGCTATCATCAAAAAATCTACAAACAATAAATGCTGGAGAGGATGTGGAGAAAAGGGAACCCTCCTACACTGTTGGTGGGAATGTAAATTGGTACAGCCACTATGGAGAACAGTATGGAGGTTCCTTAAAAAAACTAAAGCTAGAGCTACCATGTGACCCAGCAATCCCACTCTTAGGCATATATCTGGAGAAAAACATGGTTCAAAAGGATACATGCACCCCAATGTTCAGTGTAGCACTGTTTACAATAGCCAAGACTTGGAAGCAACCTAAATGTCCATCGACAGATAAATGGATAAAGAAGATGTGGTACATATATATTGTATTGTGGTACAATACAATGGAATATTACTCAGCCATTAAAAAGAATGAAATAATGCCATTTGCAGCAACACGGATGGACCTGGAGATTATCATACTAAGTGAAGTAAGTCAGACAGAGAAAGACAAATATCATATGATATCACTTATATGTGGAATCTAAAAAAAAAAAAAGATACAAATGAACTTATTTACAAAGCAGAAACAGACTCACAGACTTAGAGAATGAACTTGATAAATAGAATATTTATAAATGGAATATTTCCTGCCATATCAATACACAAAGAATGTCACAGTCATCAACGATTGCAACCCTCCAACATGAGCCGGTGAGCCCTGAGGAAGCTCAGGGCTGAAAAGAATATCTGTTATCTAGCAGCCATCAGACTGCAGCCACTCCCTGCAGTGAGCCCTGAGGAAACTCAGATGTGAAAATACAGGATACTGGCCCCAAATGGCTGAGGTGCATATCAAAGGAACTATTTTAGTGAGCCCAGACTCTTGCATCTTCCCATACATAGAAAAGCGCTAAATTCCTTAACTTGAGATGTCTGGTTTTCTTTAATTAACAATAATCTTTTGATGTTCCCGACTACCTGCCCTTTATCGCAAAACCCCTGTATATCCTGGCTCGCCCCCCCCCCTCGCCTCCTCGGAGCAGTTTCTCAGAATTATCTGAAACACTGTCTCCCAGGCTGCAGTCCTCATTTTCCCCAAATAAAACTTAACTTGCAACTCTCACATTGTGCATTTTTTTTAAGTCAACAAACTTATGGTTACCAGGGGGGAAGGGTGGGGGGGAGGGATAGACTGGGAGTTTGGGATTGACATGTACGCACTGCTATATTTAAAATAGATAACCAACAAGGACCTACTGTAAAAAAATAAAACAGTAAACTTACCAACAAAAAAAAAAAAGAAAAATGAATAGAATCTTAAGAATCTGTGGAACAATATCAAAAGTTTTCATCTATGTGCACTTGGATACCCAGCAAGAGAGAGAGATAGGGGCATAGATTAAAAGTGGACATGAGAAAAATTTTGGAAATTTTTCATTAACTTCATTGTGGTAATGACTTATACAAATGTGGAAACTCATTCAATTATACACCTTAAATTTAAATATAAAAATTTAATGTCAATTGTACTTCAATGAAATTGTTTTAAAAATTTTAAATTACATATGCACACAAAAAAAGAAGAAAAATAAATGTCCTTACACCCCCCCCAAAAAAACCAGAGATGATAGAGACCCAGACGAAGATTTTTGACTTAAGACATGCCTATGATGCAGTTACATATGCTGAATGAAACTGCTTGAACAAATCGATCCAGATTTCGTCTTTCTTTGAGGCAAAGGGAGGAAACAATAGGCTTACAGAACTCTAGGAACTAGAAGTCAGCTAGCAAAAACATACTATCCAACCTACTCCATCTCATCATATTGCTTTCTTGAAAACATTTTACAGAGCCAGTTAGCATTCAAAAAGCCAACCCTTCTAATTCTAAAAAAATTAAAAGACACACTGTAATTTTATTTAAAACGTCTTATAGAATACTACTTAAAATTCTTTTCTTCTTGCCTCATTAAAATCTGATTAGCAATATGTAAAAACTTCCACTTTATTAGCAATCAGTAACCTCTCTTCTTCTGATCAGCATTATTATTTTTTCTATTAAATATAGAAAATGAGATTCTGGGAAGTATACCTAAACTTTGTGATCCTGAGTTTTTGTATTTTCAAATTGAAGTTACTATCCTCTTGTATCACAAAAAAAAGTACTTAAGATGGTTTAGATTATATTTAAATATTGTTGGATGAAATGTACTTAGTGGCTGAAGCCAATTATGTTACAAACCATGTGTTTTTCAGTACCAAATTAAACGAAATGGAAAAAAGATGACAGTTCTATCTAGTATGCCTGCTTCAATATTGCACAAATCAGGATCATACATATTCTGTTATATATATATATATATATATATATATATATATATATATATATATATAAGTTCTGGGGCTTCTCTTTTACTTAGAAATAAAATAATTGACAAGTAAAGAAATTGTGTGTTTGTGTGTATAATAACAAAAGAATGGATAGATCTAGAGACCCAAATTGCCGGAATAGCCAGCTGAGTACTTTAAGCAGTATGTATTTTTACTCCAACAATTTTTGTATTAAACTTCAGTGATAAGTAAGCAGTGTATACTGAACATCATGAATACTTTCCTTGGTGAGTCAGGGTTATCTCAACACAATACCAATATCATATAGATTAGAGTTAAAAAGTGGCTGCTCTTGGGACCTTGAGGTATTTGGGTGATGTTGATAGCATATGAAGAGAAAAACATGACAGTAGAATTTAGTCCGCCACCTGCATGAACACGCTCTTGCTATTTCTGAATGTTAAGGATTCCCTTAGCTTTTGAACCACTTCCACTTGTGTTTGGATTTACCTGTAATCATGGGGCTTGACAGGCTCTACCTTTCTGGTCCACATTGCGCAATGAATACCTATCTTCTGTTTCTTCCTAATCTGACCCATTTTGATTTCTTCACCTCTAAATCTTATTTGTATTTTACAGTAAACATACATAACACATATGCCAATAAGTAGAGTGGAGGATGGAAAAATTGCCAGACAACTTTGTTTAATATTGTTCTTTTCACAAACTAGACACCATAACACAGAAAAAAATTTAAGAATGCATGCATGTTCAGTAGCCTTCAGTGCTTACACTGGTTATTGCAAAATTTGCAGGAATCAAAATTCGTTGAAGATTCACTAGGTCTGTGCTGATTAATTTTGTGTGTCAACTTGATTGCATCACAGGGTGCCTAAATATTTGGTCAAACATTGCTTTGGGTGTTTCTGTGAGGGTGTTTTTGGATGCGATGGATATTTAAACCAGTGGACTAAGTGAAGCAGATTGCCCTCCCTAATGTGAGTGGGTCTCATCTAATCAGTTGAAGGTCTGAATGGAATAAAAAAGCTGACCCCCCCCCCCTTGATTAAGGGACTTCTTGCCTGACTGCTTTTGAATTGGGCCATCAGCTTTTTTCTGCCTTCACATTTGAACTGAAGCATCAGCTCTTCCTGGTTCTTGAGCCTGCCCATCTTTGAACTGAAACTATACCATTGGTTCTCCTGGGTGTCCAGCTTGTGGACTCACCCTGCAAATCTTGGACTTGCCAGCCTCCATAATCATGTGAGCCATTTCCTTATGATGCATATATTATATAATATACAATATCCTTTTAGTTCTATTTCTTTGGAGAACCCTAATACAAGGTCCCTCACATAATTTCAGAAGTTTGACTAAGAAATAATAATGAAAATGCATTTCTTACAGTGTTCTTTAATCTACTGTTTCCTCTACATGTGGTGTTCTTATTTGTGTGCATGGTTATTGTTATAAGATCAGAGGCTAGTGGAGGTATTTGTCATGACCTGTTAACTTTTTCTTCTATACTCAATTTCCTGACCAATTCATGCTTTCCTTTTGCCCACCTCTGCCAGATTTGGGGACAAGTAATAGATTAGCTCATGGTGGCTATATTAAAGATGAATTTATCTTCAATCAGGCCAATTTTTAGAAAAGAGACTAGTGAAATTATTTCAGATTATAACTTCAAAATCATTACGTGGGTTATAGAGCTAGAGAACAGAGTTGACCCTCTCCATTCTCAGATGGTTATAAGGAAAACTGTATCCACAAAAAATATAATGGAAGCAGAATCTCTTGTTGCATATTCAACAGCTATTTCCCATTCCTCCTTTTTTTAAATTTTTTGGTAGCCTTTCAGAAGCGTGAGTAGGCCAATGTCAAATGTGTGTTATTACTCAGAAGCAGGCTATTTATTGTTACCAAGCAAATGTATGTTTACTGGAATCATCTGTTCTTTTTATTTATTTATTTATTTATTTATTTATTTATTTATTTTTGGCTAAGTTGGGTCTTCATTGCTGCACGTGGACTTTCTCTAGTTGTGGTGAGCGGGGGCTACTCTTCATTGCAGTGCACGGGCTTCTCATTGCGGTGGCTTCTCTTGTTGCGGAGCATGGGCTCTGGGCGCGTGGGCTTCAGTAGTTGTGGCACGCAGCTTCAGTAGTTGTGGCTCGTGGACTTTAGAGCGCAGGCTCAGTAGTTGTGGCACACAGGCTTAGTTGCTCCATGGCACATGGGATCTTCCTGGACCAGGGCTCGAACTCGTGTCCCCTGCATTGGCAGGCAGATTCTTAACCACTGCACCACCAGGGAAGCCCCCCACTCCTCCTTGATAACAGATCCCTATTATCATTTAGGACCCTGGTCTCAGTTAATGAACCATGAAGGAGTCTGAGTCAACAAGGTAATATCATTTTCTCTTTGCTTATGATTGTTTTAGAGGCAGGTCTGTGATCTATTTCTGACCTCTGAGATATAAGAAGAAATATGTTGAAGGCTTCTGGTAAAGATTTCACCTCTAATAAAAAAAAAAAGAAGGCCTTTTTTGCCCCTTTCTCTATTTTCCTACTTTGGAAACTTCCAAATAAGTAAAGCTGCAGAGCTATTTACAACTATGAGGTGATGAGCCTGCTGGTGACATTCGATACCCTGAGGAAGGCAGAGTGAAAGGATAGAAAGAAACTAGTTTTTTAAAATACCACTGAGCCACCAAACCAACCCTGGGACCAAGTACCTGAAGACTTCTTGTTAAGTAAAAATCAAGTGTTGCTGTGTTAATTAGGTTTTCTATTGCTTTCAACCAAACACAACCTAACTGGGATAATCTAACATGATTAATTATGTATTACAGTGCATGAATTTGTCTTTATTTTCCAATGGTTCTTTCTGATTATGTTGGCTTCATATTGAGTAGCCTATGTTTTCTTGCATTACACGTAATTGCATTATGTTAATTTCTGTTATGATGTTTTCTATTGACATTCTCATTAATGTAATACCATATGGTTGCCTTTGCTTGCACAATGTAATCCTCAAACATACATTATTAGAAATATAAATAAAGTATTTTCTTTATACTAATGGTCTAAGGTACCCCTCAGAAGTTCACAGAGTTTAGAGCAAAATGCTTTTTTTTTGGCAAAATAACATTTTTGTTCTTTAAAGAAACAACTCTTGATTTGATTCCAGGCCATTGTAGAGACTGAAGTCCTATCAATGGAACAAACATGACAACATTAACTGCTTATCCTGAAATGAGTGCTACCCAATTAACTAGTCTTCTCCATTAGCAGGTGGGAACAATATATGTGGACTAGAGCCAAAACAGATTCCAAAGACACAGTAAGCTGCATGAGCTTACTGTCTGCACTGCTGCCCCTCCTTAATACTCACCTATGTCTTCATGGGAGGTTCCCTCTGGCCAGTTGACCAATGAGGGAAGAACTGAGCCTAATTTACAGAAGTCACTGCACAATATATCAGAACCAGAGAAAAGTAGATTGCTTAGGCGTTATGGTCCACTTGAGTGTAATCTTTTTTTTTTTTTTTTTTTAAAGGACAATTGCTATTTTTTTTTCTTTTTTTTTTTTAAATTTATTTATTATTATTTTTATTTATTTTTGGCTGTGTTGGGTCTTCGTTTCTGTGCGAGCGCTTTCTCCAGTTGCGGCGAGCGGGGGCCACTCTTCATCGCGGTGCGCGGGCCTCTCACTGTCGCGGCCTCTCTTTGTTGCGGAGCACAGGCTCCAGACACGCAGGTTCAGTAGTTGTGGCTCACGGGCCCAGTCGCTCCGCGGCATGTGGGATCTTCCCAGACCAGGGCTCGAACCCGTGTCTCCTGTATCGGCAGGCAGACTCGCAACCACTGCGCCACCAGGGAAGCCCGAGTGTAATCTTAAGAGAACTTCAGGCTATATATTTGGTTGTTCACTATTCCTGTAAGGAGAGATAGTATTGATTTATATGTGGTGGCTAATGATTGGCTAAGTGTGTAGGGACTTGGAAGGAACAAGACTGGAGGTTGGTAACAATGAGTTTGGGGGAAGAGATATGGGGATGAATCACTGAGAATGAACCAGAGTATGAAAACATTTGTGCTTAATGCGAATGCTTACCAAACTACTGTCAAGATTACCAATCAGATATTCACTTCAGGTGTGGTACAACCTCTTTCACCAGGCACTACATTACTTGTCAGAAGGCTAGTGACCAAGGTAACCTTGGTGGTGGCAGTAGAGAATATGCATAGGCTCAGCAACATGCCCCATTCCTCTCCAAAGCCAGTTTATCTGCAGTACTATTAGGTGTCCAATATGCAAGTGACAGGAATCAAGTCTAAGCACCCAATAATATGTCATTGGTGAACAAACCACTCACTTTTTGGCAGGCTCATTGATAATCCTGGCAATCTTCTATCACAGTGGCAACAGGGAATTTTATAACTGGAATAGATGTTCATTCTAGGATTACGTTGTCTCCATTACTGCACACCATGCTTCTCTGATTACCACTCTCCATGAGCATATCAAATACCTTATATGCTGCTGCAGTATCCAATTCTACATTGCTCCTATGCAAGGAACCTGCTTTATAACAAGAGAGAATTCATTGGACTTGCCTGTCTCACCATTTACCCTATCATCCCCAAATAACTGTTACTACAGAATGGTGAATGTTCTATTAAAGACTCAATTGCAATGGCACCTGAGAGACAATGGCTCGTAAGGTTGGGCTGATACTAGAGGACGAGGTGTGTGTTCTGAACTAGTAACCAAGCATGAGCTTGTCTGGTGTCTCCCACAGAGCAAATACAAGAATCTTTGATCTGGGTTATGGATGTCAGAATGACACCGTCCACTGTTACAACTACTGATCCTTTCCAACTTTTTGTCTCCTATCCCTGAGATTCTAGGCTTTGCTGAATTAGTACCCAAGGGAAGATCCACAGCAATATTCCATTGAATTTGAGGATGAGACAGCTATGTGGCCTTTAGGGCTCCTCATTTCTCTGGACAAACAGTAAAAAATTTAAGAGTGGATCCATTGTTGGCTGGGTTAATAAACCTTGACTCTAGAGAGGAATTAAAATTGCAATTTCTGAGAAAAATAGAAAGGACCCAGGGGATACCCTTGGATAGCTCCTAATTCTGCCAAGTCCTGTGGTAAAAATTAATGAAGACTAATTGCCAAAACCTGGAAGCAACCAAGATAGCCTTCAATAGGTGGATGGATAAATAAGCAGTGGTACATCCACACAATGGAATACTATTCAGTGATCTTTCAGGATGAGCTATCAAGCCATGAAAAGACATGGAGAAAATAGATGTATTTTGCTAACTGACAGAGGCTAGTCTGAAAAGGCTCTATACTGTAGTATTCCAACTATATGACATTCTGGAAGCCACATAAAGACAGTAACAATATCAGTGGTTGCCAGGGGTTGGCGGGGAGGGGGATGAGTACATGGAGCATGAGATTTTTAGGGCACTGAAACTATTCTGAATGACACTATAATGGTCAATACATGATATTATACATTTGGCAAGATCCATAGATCTGTGCAACATGAAGACTGAACTCTAATGTAAACTATGGGTTTAATTAATAATAATAATAATAATAATAATGTATCAATGTTGATTCCTCAATTTTTACAAAAGTACCACACCAATACAAGATGCTAAACTTTCTTGGAACTCTCTGTACTTTCTAACTCAGTTTTTCTGTAAACCTATAACCACTCTAAAAAATGAAAACTATTAAGTTTTAAAAATAAAATAAGAATGACTACAGCAAGCTCATACAAATAGCTTATGAAGGACATTTCTGTCAGGAATGAAGATTTGGTCACTTTACAACGTAAAACCTCAACTAGCAGAGATGTTAGCTGGGGGCACATGGTCATAGATACCTGGTCACCAGTAATGACCTGGTGACCATCCACAGAAACAAGGGCCTTAACTTCCACCCACATTTTCTTTCCTGTATTGTCTTGTATATATTTATATATCTTAACAGTTTTTCCGTCTTCTTTCCTTTCCATTTCTCCCTCTTTTTTTTATGTAGGGTATATTGAAGGTTAATTTTGTAAACCGTACTTGACAAAATATCAAGATAGTATAGTGATGGACTTAGAAGAGGAATGGACATCACCCAGAACTCTTGGACTTAAAGTAGATGCTGTGACTGGTGAGATTTTCGGATTATTCCCTTGTTGTAGAGATGTAGGTAAGTGTTCACTTGTGGAAGAAATCGTTGTATTATGTTAGGAGGAAGCATGGGTCTTTTGTGATTCACTGAAAAAAATAAAAGTTTATGTTAATATTGAGCAAACCAAAAGATGGGTAATTATTATAATTTGAAGTTTGTTCCTATTTTTGAGGAATTCCCTAGCCTATCAGTCTTGATGGGAGCAAGAAACTATCTCTTGCTTTAGAAGCTAATATGCCAAATGCATGCTTTCTCCACCTCCTTTGCAGCTAGGGTACCAGCATATGATTTAGGTTCTGTCAACCTGTTTGCCGGTGCTGAATTTTGACTTAGGAATTCATAGAAAAGAAACAGATTCAGTTAAGCTTTCTCTGTTTCTAGAGGAGGCAATGCAGCAGCTGCGAAAGTGTCTGCTGTGTGGTGCACGGTGGGTGTGATAATAGTGGTTTAACAGTTGGCCTCGGATTGTGCAACAGGTATGGTTGCTGCCTTCTGCGAGCTGCAGCGTTAGTTCTTAGCGGCGGTGGCAGTGGTTTCCTCTCTGGACCAGTTACAACATGGTTTGGGGCACGTTTCCTGGCTATTTAAGTCTGGTTTTCCAGCCTTTTCAACAGTTCCACAAGCTCCCCAATATTTCTGTGATAAGCTTATTTACTGTTAAAATCAGACATATTAGGCATCTCTAATTTATATTTTTAAAAATCCAAGATATACAGTTAGTTAAGAGAGGCACAGCAAACATTTATCTTTTTTTTTTTAATTAATTAATTAATTTATTTATTTATTTTTGGCTGTGTTGGGTCTTCGTTTCTGCGCGAGGGCTTTCTCTAGTTGCGGCAAGCGGGGGCCACTCTTCATTGCGGTGCGCGGGCCTCTCACTGTCGCGGCCTCTCTTGTTGCGGAGCACGGGCTCCAGACGCGCAGGCTCAGTAGTTGTGGCTCACGGGCCTAGTTGCTCCGCGGCATGTGGGATCTTCCCAGACCAGGGCTCGAACCTGTGTGCCCTGCATTGGCAGGCAGATTCTCAACCACTGCGCCACCAGGGAAGCCCTACATTTATCTTTTTAATTTAAGATATAATCTATGTCACATCAGGTAAAATGAACAAAATTCAACAAGTTGAATTGAGGTAAAGACCAAAGATATCTTAAGCCTGGCTGGTCTTAAAAATGTAACTGGATAGGCCTTAGGTTTTTGACTAAGTAGAAAATAGGTTACATATGTGTATAATATATATATTTATATATACGTATATATATATATATATGTATATGTATATATATGTATACATATATATATTTATAAACTAACATTTTAAAAGGCCTGGAGTGTTTGGGTCCAAATGTTCTGGCTAAAAATGTTGATTCGAATCTTGTGGGAAAAGTGGAATGTGAAAATATACTGATAATCTGAAATCAGTATTTTTCAATTCTAGGAAACAACTTTTTTGTAGATTTTCAATGGGTATTACATGGAAAAGGAGATATTTGATTAATTAATATGAAAACTGTAGGTGTAATCATAATTAGAATTTTTATTTTTTTACTTCTTGAAATGTTTAATATGTCTTGTGCTTTGTGAATCTCTAAAAGTGTGAAAAATACAGCTTGATATTTTCTAAATGTATTTGAACATGGACTATTTTACTTATTAAGTTAGCAAGCAAATACTCCCCTAAACACTCTGGCAAATCTGGTATAGATCAATTGTGAGCTAACATTTTAGTACGAATCTATTTGAATGGTTTTGGCTGCAACTAACAAAAAGCATAATTCAAACTGGCTTTTATAATAAAGAGAATTAGGATAACAAAGAATTAAGGGTAGTTTAATGCAAAGGTTTAGCAATGACACAAAATAAATGCTTCTTGCCTCTCTGTATCTCCCTTCTACATTATTAGGTGTCCATTTTATTCTATGGCTTGAAATTCCATGTCATCACAAGATAACTCCCTCATGCTTCCTCTGCTGCCATCAGAGAGAGGCTATTTTCCCCTCAATCATTGAATAAAAAAGCTGTGCTCTCTTCTGATTTGATTAGCTGAAAGCATATGCTCCTTCCCATACCAATGATCATGACCAAGAGTGCTTGGCATGGGGATCATCCCACTCAGATGTTGTCATGGCTGGGAAATTCACTGTCTGGTTAGGAGTATGTGTGGGCAAGGAATACTGAATGCTTAGGAGGCCACTGCATGTATTTCCATTTCAGTAGACTTTGCCATTAAGATACTGCTACAACAACAATCAGAAGAGCAGAGCCTGGAGTCCCCAACTTTGTTGATCTGAAAAAATGAGGTTGTTTTCAACTGGATAGTTTTGAATCTCACCTATGTCCATATGTCCTAGTCCAAATTTATTTTAAACAATTTTCAGACCCATATGTTTAGGATATTCCGTTTGTTTGTTTATGCATGAGTGCATTGTGTATTATACATATGTACATCGTATGTATAAATATTTACAATATATGCGCATACACACTCCTACATACATTAAACTGTTTTCCCTAAAGAGTGAAGAAAAAAGATGGGTGCCAGAGTTGAAAAGAAAACTTTTACTTTATTTATATTTGTAGAATATGCATCTAAATATTTTACATTGTGGAGGTATTAATATTTTCACAGTTTTATTTATTATTTATTTATTTTGACTTAAAATGACAGAAGTGTATTTTCTCACAGTTCTGGTGGATAGGAGCCTGAAATCAAGGTGTCAGCAGGGCCACGCTTCCTCTGACACCTGTAGGGAAGACTCCTTCATGCTTCTTCTAGCTTCTGGTGTTTGCTAGTAATCCTTTAAATTTCTTGACTTATAGATGCACCATTCCAATCTCTGGCTCCATTATCACATAGACTTCTTCTCCCTTTGTCCTTGTCTTCACGTGGTGATCTCCCATAATTTTAAACACTACTTTAAAACCAGCAGATGAGTTCCCTTAAACAAATTTGGCTCTCACCTAAAAGATATCAAAGTATATGCTAGAGGCACTTTGCTTCTCAGTCTACTCTATAGAAATTTAGAAGGCCCCTACATTTCAGAAGGGTCTAACATATGTAATTACACACATGCACCAAGGTCTACAACTGTCAACCAAATACTGACAGAAAGCTACAGGATGCGACATAGAGGTGGCAGCTCCAGGGTTTGCATTAGCTTCTACTAGTTCTTTCCACTGTGTCTGCCATGTTTCATGTTACTGTTATTTAGCTACTGAGCTAATGCACTTATATTTATAAAGGGTCTCGTGTGAACCTGTAAATAATTAAAGACGCATAAGCTCCCTGGAGGGCCAACATGAATTCCCGAACAAGCCAAAACACCTAGGGACCTAATCATGCAATTTCCCTAAAAAGCCTAGCTTTGAGGAAGAAGTCACATCACTCAGCAATGAGTAATATAATTACTCACAGCAGTTTGCCTGGTGCTCTATAACATTCAATTTTCAGAATTAAAGGTAATGCAATTCAAAAGAAAAATAGCTGGTTTTAACGAATGACTATTCATTAACTACGATGTCATTCGTAGTTGAATGACATCAACTATTGAAAGTGTCTTTCGGTTAGAGCCTCCGTATTAGGGTTTCGCAAGGTTTATACTTTTAATTAACATCCTATTTAGCTTGCTGTAACTTCCATTAAGCTTCTCCAGGACAAAACAAAACAGAAATTGATTTCTGATTATAAGCCAAAAAGCAAAAAGCAAAAGAACTGAGAAAAATTTTGAAGAAAGAGGTCAATCAGGACTAATCTTTACAAAAGGATAAAGACAAATCAGATAAAAAAAGAAGCAGATATAATACAAAAACCCTATGAAATGTGCCTAGAAAAAAATAATTTTTTTTTTAAGAAACAAGGTTTAACCTGCCAGAGGGAAGAGTTAGCATTTTGGACAGGAAAACAGCCAAAAACCAAAGAATTACTTGAAGTCTAGAAGACGAAGCTTTAAATTTTCTCAAAAAGAATTGGGTTGCTAAAGGATATAGTTTAGTTAAAATTTGTGACATAAGAGTTTCTTATAGTCTAATCTCAACTCAATGATTTCTAACTTTTTAGAATTGTATTATATGTTTAATTTATTCATAAAAATTGTGTTTCATTGTTTATCCATTTTATCATAAAAATAACAAATGCAATGGCATTAGATTTAAATAACTCATTGGATTTAAAATGAGAAATAAATGTGTCCCTCTCCCCTACCTACAGTATTGCACAGAGGAAGGTGCTGTTAATAATTTCTTTGTCCTTGTATGTTACATTTCCTTTTCTAAAAAAGTAGTGTACGGGGAGACCCTCAAGATGGCGGAGGAGTAGGACACGGAGATCACCTTCCTCTCCACAAATACACCAGAAATACATCTACATGTGGAACAACTCCTACAGAATGCCCACTGAACCCTGGCAGAAGACCTCAGACCTCCCAAAAGACAAGAAACTCCCCACGTACCTGGGTAGGGCAAAAGAAAAAAGAAAAAACAGAAACAAAAGAATAGGGAAGGGACCTGCACCTCAGGGAGGGAGCTGTGAAGGAGGAAAGGTTTCCACACACTAGGAAGCCCCTTCGTGCGCAGAGACTGCGGGTGGCGGAGGCGGGAGCTTTGGAGCCATGGAGGAGAGTGCAGCCACAGGGATGGGGAGAGCAAAGCGGAGAGATTCCCGCACAGAGGATTGGTGCCGACCAGCACTCACCAGCCCGAGAGGCTGGTCTGCTCACCCACCGGGGCGGATAGGGGCTGGGAGCTGAGGCTCGGGCTTCGGAGGTCAGATCCCAGGGAGAGGACTGGGGTTGGCGGTGTGAACACAGCCTGAAGGGGCTAGTGCGCCACAGCTAGCTGGGAGGGAGTCCGGGAAAAAGTCTGGAGCTGCCAAAGAGGCAAGAGACCATTGTTACGGGGTGCGCAAGAAGAGGGTATTCAGAGCACTGCCCAAACGAGCTCCAGAGACAGGCGCGAGCCGCGGCTATCAGCACGGACGCCAGAGACGGGCATGAGATGCTAAGGCTGCCACTGCAGCCACCAAGAAGCCTGTGTGGAAGCACAGGTCACACTATCCACACCTCCCCTCCCGGGAGCCTGTGCAGCCCGCCACTGCCAGGGTCCCGTGATCCAGGGACAAGTTCCCCGGGAGAAGGCACGGTGCGCCTCAGGCTGGTGCAACGTCACGCCAACCTCTGCCCCGCAGGCTCGCCCCGCATTCCGTACCCCACCCTCCCCCCGGCCGGAGTGAGCCAGAGCCCCCAAATCAGCTGCTCATTTAACCCCGTCCTGTCTGAGCAAAGAAGAGATGCCCTCAGGCGACCTACACGAAGAGGCGGGTCCAAATCCAAAGCTGAACCCCAGGAGCTGTGCGAACAAAGAAGAGAAAGGGAAATCTCTCCCAGCAGCCTCAGGAGCAGCAGATTAAATCTCCACAATCAGCTTGATGTACCCTGCGTCTGTGGAATACCTGAAGAGAAAACGAATCATCCCCAAATTGAGGCAGTGGCCATTGGGAACAACTTTAGACTTAGGGTTTGCTGTATGCGACTGACTGGTTTCTGGTTTTATGTTTATCTTAGTTTAGTATTTAGAGTTTATTATCATTGGTAGATTTGTTTATTGATTTGGTTGCTCTCTTCCTTTTTTTTAATATATATAGATTCTTTTTTCCTTTTTCTCTTTTTTGAGTGTGTATGTGTATGCTTCTTTGCGTGATTTTGTCTGTATAGCTTTGCTTTTACCAGTTATCCTAGGGTTCAGTCTGTCCGTTTTTTTGTTTTGTTTTGTTTTTTAAGTATAGTTTTTAGAGCTTGTTAGCATTCATGGATTTGTTTTTTGGTTTGGTTGCTCTCTTCTTTCTTTCTTTCTTTTTTCTTTTATTTTTTAATACTTTTTAATTTTTTAATTTTTAATAATTTTTTTAATTTTTATTTTAATAACTTTATTTTTATTTTATTTTTTTCTTTCTCTCTTTCTTTTTTTTCTCCCTTTTCTTCTGAGCCATGTGGGTGACAGGGTCTTCATGCTCCAACCAGGTATCAGGCCTGTGCCTCTGAGGTGGGAGAGCTGAGTTCAGGACATTGGTCCACCAGAGACCTCCCAGCTCCACATAATATCAAATGGCGAGAGCTATCCCAGAGATCTCCATCTCAACAGTAAGATCCAGCTCCACTCAACAACCAGCAAGCTAGAGTGCTGGACACCCTATGCCAAACAACTGGCAAGACAGGAACACAACACCACCCATTAGCAGAGAGGCTGCCTAAAATGATCATAATCATAATCATAATAAAATCATAACACCCCAAAACACACCACTGGGCATGGTCCTGCCCACCAGAAAGACAAGAGCCAGCCTCATCCATCAGAACACAGGCACTAGTCCCTACCACCAGGAAGCCTACACAACCCACTGAACCAACCTTACCCACTGGGGCCAGACACCAAAATCAACAGAAACTATGAACCTGCAGCCTGTGAAAAGGAGACCCCAAACACAATAAGTTAAGCAAAATGAGAAAACAGAGAAACAAACAGCAGATGAAGGATCAAGGTAAAAACCTACCAGACCAAACAAATAAAGAGGAAATAGGCAGTGTACCTGATAAAGAATTCAGAGTAATAATAGTAAAGATGATCCAAAATCTTGGAAATAGAATGGAGAAAATACAAGAAACGTTTAACAAGGACCTAGAAGAACTAGAGAGCAAACAATGATGAACAGCACAATAAATGAAATTAAAAATTCTCTACAAGGAATCAATAGCAGAATAACTGAGGCAGAAGAACAGATAAGTGACCTGGAAGATAAAATAGTGGAAATAACTACTGCAGAGCAGAATAAAGAAAAAAGAATGAAAAAAATTTAGGACAGTCTCAGAGACCTCTGGGACAACATTAAACACACCAACGTTCAAATTATAGGGGTCCCAGAAGAAGAAGAGAAAAAGAAAGGGACTGACAAAATATTTGAAGAGATTATAGTTGAAAACTTCCCTAATAGGAGAAAGGAAATAGTCAATCAAGTCCAGGAAGCACAGAGAGTCCCATACAGGATAAATCCAAGGAGAAACACGCCAGGACACATATTAATCAAACTATCAAAAATTAAATACAAAGAAAAAATATTAAAAGCAGCAAGGGAAAACAACAAATAACATACAGGGGAATCCCCGTAAGGTCAACAGCTGATCCTTCAGCAGAAACTCTGCAAGCCAGAAGGGAGTGGCAAGACATATTTAAAGTGATGAAAGGGAGAAACGTACAACCAAGATTACTCTACCCAGCAAGGATCTCATTCAGATTCGATGGAGAAATTAAAACCTTTGCATACAAGCAAAAGCTAAGAGAATTCAGCACCACCAAACCAGCTTTACAACAAATGCTAAAGGAACTTCTCTAGGCAGAAAACACAAGAGAAGAAAAAGACCTACAATAACAAATCCAAAACAATTAAGAAAATGGTAATAGGAGCACACATATCGATAACTACCTTAAATGTAAATGGATTAAGTGCTCCAACCAAAAGATATAGACTGGCTGAATGGGTACAAAAGCAAGACCTGTATATATGCTGTCTACAAGAGACCCACTTCAGACCTAGGGACACATACAGACTGAAAGTGAGGGCATGGAAAAAGATATTCCATGCAAACAGAAATCAAAAGACAGCTGGAGTAGCAATTCTCATATCAGACAAAATAGACTTCTTTAAAATAAAGATTATTACAAGAGACAAAGAAGGACATTACATAATGATCAAGGGATCAATCCAAGAGAAAGATATAACAATTGTAAATATTTATGCACCCAACATAGGAGCACCTCAATACATAAGGCAAATACTAAGAGTCGTAAAGGGGAAATCGACAGTAACACAGTCATAGTAGGGGACTTTATCACCCCACTTTCACCAATGGACACATCATCCAACATGAAAATAAATAAGGAAACACAAGCTTTAAATGACACATTAAACAAATGGACTTAATTGATATTTATAGGACATTCCATCCAAAAACAACAGAATACAATTTCTTCTCAAGTGTTCATGGAACATTCTCCAGGATAGATCATATCTTGGGTCACAAATCAAGCCGTGGTAAAATTAAGAAAATTGAAATGGTATCAAGTATCTTTTCCGACCACAATGCTATG
Source organism: Eschrichtius robustus (assembly GCF_028021215.1). Lineage (NCBI taxonomy): Eukaryota > Metazoa > Chordata > Mammalia > Artiodactyla > Eschrichtiidae > Eschrichtius > Eschrichtius robustus. The sequence continues at coordinate 38,303,610 of NC_090825.1, forward strand.
AGACTAGATATCAATTACAGGAAGAAATCTGTAAAAAATACAAACACACGGAGGTTAAACAATATGCTACTAAATGACCAAGAGATCACTGAAGAAATCAAAGAGGAAATCAAAAAATACCTAGAAACAAATGACAATGAAAACATGACAACCCAAAACCTATGGGATGCAACAAAAGCAGTTCTAAGAGGTAAGTTTATAGCAATACAATCCTACCTCAAGAAACAGGGAACATCTCAAATAAACAACCTAACCTTAAACCTAAAGCAACTAGAGAAAGAACAACAAAAAAAAACCCCAAAGTTAGCAGAAAGAAAGAAATCATAAAGATCAGGTCAGAAATAAATGAAAAAGAAATGAAGGAAACGATAGCAAAGATCAATAAAACTAAAAGCTGGTTCTTTGAGAAGATAAACAAAATTGATAAACCATTAGCCAGACTCATCAAGAAAAAAAGGGAGAAGACTCAAATCAATAGAAGTAGAAATGAAAAAGGAGAAGTTACAACTGACACTGCAGAAATACAAAGGATCACGAGAGATTACCACAAGCAACAATATGCCCATAAAATGGACAACCTGGAAGAAATGGACACATTCTTAGAAAAGCACAACCTTCTGAGACTGAACCAGGGAGAAACAGAAAATATAAACAGACCAATCACAAGCACTGAAATTGAGACTGTGATTAAATATCTTCCAACAAACAAAAGCCCAGGACCAGATGGCTTCACAGGCAAATTCCATCAAACATTTAGAGAAGAGCTAACACCTATCCTTCTCAAACTCTTGCAAAATATAGCAGAGAGAGGAATACTCCCAAACTCATTCTACGAGGCCACCATCACCCTGATACCAAAACCAGACAAAGATGTCACAAAGAAAGAAAACTACAGGCCAGTATCACTGATGAACATAGATGCAAAAATCCTCAACAAAATACTAGCAAACAGAATCTAACAGCGCATTAAAAGGATCATACACCATGATCAAGTGGGATTTATCCCAGGAATGCAAGGATTATTTGGTATACGCATATCAATCAATGTGATACACCATATTAACAAATTGAAGGAGAAAAACCATATGATAATCTCAATAGATGCAGAAAAAGCTTCTGACAAAATTCAACACCCATTCATGATAAAAACCCTCCAGGGCTTCCCTGGTGGCACAGTGGTTGAGAATCTGCCTGTCACTGCAGGGGACATGGGTTCGAGCCCTGGTCTGGGAAGATCCCCCATGCCGCGGAGCAACTAGGCCCGTGAGCCACAACTACTGAGCCTGCGCGTCTGGAGCCTGTGCTCCGCAACAAGAGAGGCCGCAATAGTGAGAGGCCCATGCACCGCGATGAAGAGTGGCCCCAGCTTGCCACAACTAGAGAAAGCCCTCGCACAGAAACGAAGACCCAACACAGCCATAAATAAAATAATTTAAAAAAAAAAAACCTTCCAGAAAGTAGGCATAGAGGGAACTTACCTCAACATAATAAAGGCCATCTATGACAAAACCACAGCCAACATTGTTCTCAATGGTGAAAAACTGAAACCATTTCCTCTAAGATCAGGAACAAAACAAGGTTGTCCACTCTCACCACTGTTATTCAACATAGTTTTGGAAGTTTTAGCCACAGCAATCAGATAAGTAAAAGAAATGAAAGGTATCCAAATTGGAAAAGAAGAAATAAAGCTGTCACTGTTTGCAGATGACATGATACTATACATAGAGAATCCTAAAGATGCTACCAGAAAACTACTAGAGCTAATCAATGAATTTGGTAAAGTAACAGGATACAAAATTAATGCACAGAAATGTCTTGCATTCCTATGCACTAATGATGAAAAATCTGAGAGACAAATTAAGGAAACACTCCCATTTACCATTGCAACAAAAAGAATAAAATACCTAGGAGTAAACCTACCTAAGGAGACAAAAGACCTGTATGCAGAAAACTATAAGACACTGATGAAAGAAATTAAAGATGATACAAACAGATGGAGAGATATACCATGTTCTTGGATTGGAAGAATCAAAATTGTGAAAATGACTCTACTACCCAAAGCAATCTACAGATTCAATGCAATCCCTATCAAACTACCAATGGCATTTTTCACAGAACTACAATGAAGAATTTCACAATGTGTATGGAAACACAAAAGACCCCGAATAACCAAAGCAATCTTGAGAAAGAAAAATGGAACTGGAGGAATCAGGCTCCCAGACTGCAGACTATACTACAAAGCTACAGTAATCAAGACAGTATGGTACTGGCACAAAAACAGAAATATAGATCAATGGAACAGGATAGAAAGCCCAGAGATAAACCCACGCACATATGGTCACCTAATCTTTGATAAAGGAGGCAAGAATATACAGTGGAGAAAAGACAGCCTCTTCAGTAAGTGGTGCTGGGAAAGCTGGACAGCTACATGTAAAAGAATGAAATTAGAACACTCCCTAACACCATACACAAAAATAAACTCAAAATGTATTAAATACCTAAAGGTAAGGCCAGACATTATAAAACTCTTAGACAAGAATATAGGCAGAACATTCTATGACATAAATCACAGCAAGATCCTTTTTGACCCACCTCCTAGGTAAATGGGAATAAAAACAAAAATAAACAAATGGGACCTAATCAAACTTAAAAGCTTTTGCACAGCAAAGGAAACCATAAACAAGACGAAAAGACAACCCTCAGATTGGGAGAAATTATTTGCAAATGAAGCAACTGACAAAGGATTAATCTCCAAAATTTACAAGCAGCTCATGTAGCTCAATATCAAAAAAACAAACAACCCAATCTAAAAATGGGCAGAAGACCTAAATAGACATTTCTCCAAAGAAGATATACAGATTGCCAACAAACACATGAAAGGATGCTCAACATCACTAATCTTTAGAGAAATGCACATCAAAACTACAATGAGGTATCACCTCACACCAGTTAGAATGGGCATCATCAGAAAATCTACAAACAACAAATGCTGGAGAGGGTGTGGAGAAACGGGAACCCTCTTGCACTGTTGGTGGGAATGTAAATTGATACAGCCACTATGGAGAACAGTGTGGAGGTTCCTTATAAAACTAAAAATAGAACTACCATACGACCCAGCAATCCCACTACTGGGCATATACCCTGAGAAAACCATAATTCAAAAAGAGTCATGTACCACAATGTTCATTGCAGCTCTGTTTACAATAGCCAGGACATGCAAGCAACCTAACCTGTCCATTGACAGATGAATGGATAAAGAAGATGTGGCACATTTATACAATGTAGTATTTCTCAGCCATAAAAAGAAACGAAATGGAGTTATTTGTAGTGAGGTGGATGGACCTAGAGTGTGTCATACAGAGTGAAGTAAGTCAGAAAGAGAAAAAGAAATACCGTATGCTAACACATATATATGGAATCTAAAAAAAATAAAATAAAATGGTTCTGAAGAACCTAGGGGCAGGACAGGAATAAAGACGCAGACATAGAGAATGTACTTGAGGGCACGGAGAGGGTGAAGAGTAAGCTGGGACGAAGTGAGAGAGTGGCATGGACATATATACACTACCAAATGTAAAATAGATAGCTATTGGGAAGCAGCCACATAGCACAGGGAGATCAGCTCAGTGCTTTGTGACCCCCTAGAGGGGTGGGATAAGGAGGGTGGGGGGGAGACACAAGAGGGAGGGGATATGAGGATATATGTATAGGTATAGCTGATTCACTTTGTTATAAAGCAGAAACTAACACAGCATTGTAAAGCAATTATACTCCAATAAAGATGTTAAAAAAAAAAGTAGTGTACTATACTAGTATACGTACTGTCTATTCATGAACTTTGATTTTCTCGTTTAATATGTCTTAGATCCCTTTTCATAACAGCATATATCTCTACCCATGATTTTAGTTATTGCATAGTGCATCATTTAGATGTACAATTATTTATTTACCGAATCTCTTATCAGTGGTTATTTAGATTGTTTCCAGTTTGCCCTTGCAAACAACACTGCAATGAACAATCCTTACACACATATTATTGTACATATATCATAGGGTTTGCTCTATCAAAGAGAATATACATTGCTAATTTTGGTAGATGCCACTAAACTGTACACCAAAAAGATTTAATCAGTATACACACTCTCTAAGATTATGTGTGAGCATAGCCCTGGTTCCCAACCAGGTAGTTGACAACCCTAGGTATTACCAAATATAAGCTTTGCCAATTTATTAGTTGATAACTGGCAGTCCGATGCTATTTGGATTTGAATTCCTTGAGTTATCAATGAGGCTGAGCATCTTTTCACACATTCATTGGTAATTTGCTTCTCTTTCTCTGTTGTCTCTCTTTTTCTATGTTATACAGGTTTCCCAAGCTTTCCAAAAATAAAATGAAACCTTTCCTAAGCCAAAATGGCATAAAGCAATGCAATTACCGTTAAGACAGATCTTGCTAATGGACACACAAAATAAATCGAGGTAAAGCACAGGTGCTCACTGACAAAGTTGGAAGCTATTGGCGGCTTGATGCTGAGATGTTGAGTGTGGAAGGAGCTTAGTGATACCAGTCTCACTGCTGGGCTGCGCTATGCCTCTATAACGGCTCTCAGCAAAACGAACGCTGAAGCCTATTTTTTCTTTTTGCCTTTTTTTTTACAAAAGTGAAAATCCTCTTTAGATTTCTTTCAGTTAGTGAAAAAGCAGGTAGTAATGTAAATCTTTTGTAAAAGAGAAGTGGCAAAAAGTGAACTTTAGAGAAGTGGGGGATATGTGTACTTACTCATACCATCTACCCTTCTGCATATTGGGCTCTTCACTGTTTTCTTAATCATTTGTAAGTTTATAAAATGACCTATTTATCTGCTGCATATTAGTCTAATAATTTTTCTCAATTGTTTATCTTTTATCGATGATTATGGAATTTCTTGCTATTTAGAAAGATTGTTTAAAATATTTTATAGAAACTAATTTTATTCTTTGCCATTGATATCGCTGGGTTTGAAATCTTCCAGACCTCCCTGCAAACCACCTACATGAAATTTTCCTCAGAGATAAATCGCCTTTTTCCCATTTGATTGTTGAGAAAGAATAACATTGGCAATGTGAGGCACTGAGGAAATTTAAACTGTGCAGAATTGCTTTTAACCCTCATAATAATCCTATGAGGTATTATTTATTATCCCCATCTTAAGGATGAGGAAACTGGTTTAAAGAATTTAAGAACTTTGCTTAAACTCATAAAAGAAGTAAGTGGTGAGACCAGAATTCAAATCTAGGCAATGTGAATCTGAGCTTGAGCACTTTGCCTCTACATTAACTATTTCCTTTTGAGATTTCTGTTACAGTGTCTGCAACATTTACAACACTTATGTTTTTACGTCTCTCTCCAAGAAATCCTTTGTAGGGTAGGGAATGCGTTAATCTCTGCATTCCCCAGAGCATACAACAGGGCCTGGAAATCAGAAAATGATGGAAAATATTTACTGAAAGAATTATTAATCTGTGATAGTTGTTATAAACATTCAATTAGTTGTGCATGCTTACCAATTGCTATAAGGGAGTCAAAAGAAAGAAATTACAGATCTTTTCTCGGAGAATTTATAGTTTACTACCAGAAAGTTAAACTATATATACTTGTGAAAGACTGAAGGATATTTACAAAAGAATATTTACTTAATCCCCAAGAGGCTGTATTAATAATGAAGCAAACAAGTTTGTTCATAAACAACTGAATAAAATGAATGAATGAATGGTTTTGCTTTGCCTTGCCAGTTATTTTTTCCTCCCAAGATCTCTACTCTTATCTTATTATTTTAAAAAAAGGTATCGAGTTGACCTTCTAAAAAGAAAACAAATGAGTGTGTGGCTCAGTTTGGAAACAAGGTATTACAGAGTAGAAATTCAGGATTAAGGTCAGATTCTATGCAATGCAGCTGAAACAGAAAAGCCTGATTTTTAGCTCAGTTCTCCAACTGAGTGCCAGGTGAGTGCTGGAGGTGTGAGAAGGTGAGCCAGGATAATTGGCTTTGAAATACATCTTTGAAAAATTCTGTCTCATTATGGCATGCCACATGTGCTAACATTTGACCCCTGGAAAAAAGGATGGTATCACACTGAAATCTTGACTTAGAATTTTTTCATATTGCTCCCTAAATGGATTTCTCTCTATTTCATTCTTATGTTAAGGGCAGACAGAATTCTTACTCATGCAAAAGGGATAGTCACCTGAAGCTTTTCCTTCAGTTATCACTAGAGTGAGAAAGTTAATCAAGGGATTATGTATATTTATATATATCAGATAAATAATATGGATAGGTTGTAGGATATATAGGGTATGTTATAGGCTGGATTATGCCCCTCCTCCCCAATTCATGTGTTGAAATGCTAACCCCCAGAACCTCAGAATGTGACTGTATTTGGAGATAGGGACTTTAATTAAAGATGTAATTAAGGAAAATGAGCTCATATGGGTGGTACCTGAACTAATAGGACCGATGTTCCTATTCGAAGAGGAAAGTTGGACACAGCTATGCATGCACACAGAGAAAAGACCCCATGAGGACAGAGGGAGAAGATGGTCATCTACAAGTCAAGGAGAGAGGCCTCAGAATGAATTCAATCCTGCTGATGCCTTGATCTCGGACTTCTAGCCTCCAGAACTGGGAGAAAATAAATTCTGTTGTTTAAGCTGCCCAGTCTATGGTGTTTGTTTTAGTAAACTTAAAGAACTAATACAGGGTACAGATAGATAGATAGATAGATAGATTTATATATATATATATATAAACATTCTTTCCTGGTATGTAGAGAACAAGAGGGAAAAGAATCTCACATCTCTCTTCCTTTCTGCTCTTTTTGGATTGCAGACTCGCCTCTCGTAAATACAAAAAGTAATAATGCTAACAAAGTAAACAGAAAGGAAAATAATACTATTTTTGACCCCTGTGCAATCTTTTCTAAAATTACTGCAATGTTTTTTATTTACATTGAGAAGTTGATGTTTAAAGTTTTATTAACGTGGAAGAACTCACTACTATTCCAAACATACAGAAATAATAGATAAAATATGATAGAGGATTCTTTTAAAATACACAGCTGAATTAGAATAATAGAAAGTAATTCCCTGCCCCCACCAAGCACAGAGCCAAGCATCACATTGCAGGTTGCTTTAAGACCTAGGTCTAAGGACTGAAAGTTAGGATATATATTAAGGGAAAGAAAAAATGATAATGCAAATTTCATAAAATAATAACAATATTAACAATCAGGGTAAAGGGTGTGTGGGTATTATGGGTGCTACTGTTTTTTTCATTTGCTCAATTTCAAACTTAAGTTTGAATTGTTTCCAAATAAATCTTTAAGTTAAAAAACAGAAAGATATTTTTGGGTAACATTTTCACACCTAGGCTTTTCAGATACAGGAAGTACTCCAAACGCTGAGCAAACTCCATAAGAATAAACGCATACCTACGTACACCACAGTGAAATTGCAAGATACTAAAGACACAAAGAATATCTTGGAATCCACTAGAAAGGAAAAGCACATAACCTGCAATGAAAGGCAACTAGATTATTGCAGACTTTTCTTCATCTGCCATGAGAACAGGCAAGAGAGAAATAACATCTTCCAAGTTGACAACCCTCAAACTAGAATTCTACAGCCTAATAAACCACCATTCAATGGACAGGGATTAAAGATATTACCAGGACTTCCTTGGTGGCGCAGTGATTAAGAGTCTGCCTGCCAATGCAGGGGACACGGGTTCGAGCCCTGGTCCAGGAAGATCCCACATGCCGCAGAGCAACTAAGCCCGTGCACCACAACTACTGAGTCTGCGCTCCACAACTGCTGAAGCCCGCGTGCCTAGAGCCCGGGCTCCACAACAAGAGAAGCCACCGCAGTGAGAAGCCCGCACACTGCAACAAAGAGTAGCCCGTGCTCAATGCAACTAGAGAAAGCCTGTGCGCAGCAATGAAGACCTAACGCAGCCAAAAATTAATTAATTAATTAATTTTTTTAAAATGATATTACCAGATGTATATACAGAAATTTAACTCACAGATGTCACTGTAAGTTTGCTTGCTGAGGTGGCGGTAAGTGGACATGTGATAAGCTTACTGATGATTAATGAAGAGCTCTTCAAAGCTTAGGTCATGTGTCCTCACTGAACACACGGAGCTTTGCACTTGCTGTGGAAGGTCCTCCTGCTTCCACTCCAAAGAAATTGCTGCAATTTCACCACCCCAAATGTAAGAACTTCTCTTTCAGTTTGATTCTTGGTCTTTATTCCCTGCTTACGTGTACACATACTTGTATGACACAAGTATTTCTCTTTTAGTTGTTTAATTCCCGAGACCATCTCTTTCAAAATTCACTATATACACCCCAAGCATATAGAGTTATGGTAAGTGACCTTGGTTAACTGTATTGACTACATGGCCAGTATTTTGTTGGCACATTTCTTTGTAAAATATTTTATGCTAGATGGAGAACTCTAGATGAATTCAACTAGGAAAATGTTTTCTTTGGCAGTTATTGGACACTTAGAGATGTACTGTTAATTACTCCTTCAGCAAACAAACAAGCCCAAATAAAAGTATTCATAAATGTAACTATTTTGATCATGCCTTCAAATGGTATATGATGTAGCCCACAAAAGACAAACAATATTCAGGGGAAAAATGATTATTTCTTAAAAATCGGTGCTGAGAAAGAGAGATGTGTGAAGTGTGAGGAAGTATGTAACAAAAGCTTGAACATAGGTACATCTTATATTCAAATCTGTTTGTTAAGAATTTGTGACTGGGAGCTTCCCTGGTGGCGCAGTGGTTGAGAATCCGCCTGCCAATGCAGGGGACACGGGTTCGAGCCCTGGTCCAGGAAGATCCCACATGCTGCAGAGCAACAAAGCCCGTGCACCACAACTACTGAGCCTGCACTCTAGAGCCCGCGAGCCACACTGCTGAAGCCCGCACGCCTAGAGCCCGTGCTCTGCAACAAGAGAAGCCACCGCAATGAGAAGCCCACGCACCGCAATGAAGAGTAGCCCCCGCTCACCACAACCAGAGAAAAAGCCCGCCTGCAGTAACGAAGACCCAGTGCAGCCAAAAATAAATAAATAAATAAATTTATTTAAAAAAAAAAAAGAATTCCTGACTGGGTAATGGGTAGGACTTCATAAGGTTTTCTTTTCCTCAGAGTGTCTGACACAGTTGCAATAATTTATTAAATAAAAGTAAAAGTCACATTATATGAAGAGACAGAACAAGTCAAAGAAACTGGGCTTGCTAGATGAGTGTTTCACATTATATGAAGAGACAGAACAAGTCAAAGAAACTGGGCTTTCTAGATGAGTGTTAATCAATGTGGATCTAAAAGCAACAGGAAAAGGAAGAGGATTTGGGCTTGGAGTGTGAGGAGGTTTTTAGGTGCTGCAGAAAGGCTGTGGTGTCTTTCCAGGAAAGCTGGAATTGGGTTAAAATAAGATAAGATAATCTCAGTGAAGAGATAAGTCCTTTTCCACTGAAGGTCTCCTTCAGTGGAGAAATTAAAGTAAAAGGGGATTTCTTTATCATAGAAAGGGGAGAGGGAGGCCACTGTTTCAGAGGGAGGAGAGCTGTGAGAGGAGGGATCTGGAAAGAAAACCTGTGAGTCATGAAGAAATGATAGTACACAAGAAGGTGGATGCTTTGATCAGTTAAGGCTGCAGTAAAAGGTAAGGGTGTGAGGCTTGATGGAATGTGTTGGCTGCACATTTTCTAAAATAGTTAATTCCAGCAGTCCCTTGACCCTTCCTGGCTGAGGAAATAGCAGCCTAGTGGATGAAGTTTAGACCTTTCTAGAAGAAGAAAGCAAAACGCTGTCTTTTAAAAACTAGTACAGAAAAATAATAATTATGGGGGATAATATGCCCATTAATTTATTAAATGTAGAGAGATAGCTCTATCTGCTTCTCTATCTATAGCACCATTAATTTATTTTACTTTTTTTCCTCTCTCTTTCCCACCCAACATTTTCAAGTACTTTTCAGACCACTGAGTATGCATTGTCTCTGGGGAGGGACGTGAAAAGATAAAGCAGAGGAAAATGTTGTTCAGGCTTTGGTTTCTAAGGTTCTAAGCCTTAGGGAACTAGAGAGGATTCTAGACTTACCAAGGTATTTCGAGGCAGAGCAGAATTTTCCCCCACCTTCTCATTAAACCAAAACCAAAACCAAAATGAGACAAAATCCAAAATACTTTGGGTTCAGATTAGAAGAGAGAGAAGAGAGGATGATGAACTTGGGAAGAAGTAAGACCTGGAGAGAGAGCCACCCTTAGAGTCACCCTGAAAGGAAGGAGGAAAGTTGCAACAGCAAAGACCTACAGCCACAGGTGTAACTGGGAGTCCAAGGAGCTGGACCTGAGTGAGCTGACAAGCTTGCACTTGTATAAGCAGAATGTGCTGCCTCATCAAAGGGGTAATGCTAACTGAATTTCCCCTCTGTAACCTTGTGTAGATTCCTCCTCCATAGCATTGTGCCTGAGGATCACAAGTGACCCCTGTCAGTGCCCACAGTGGTAGATAACAACAGCCCTAAAATGCCATTGGATGAAAGGGGGTGGGGTGTTTTATATGGATGAGAAAGTTCTTGTTCCTGAACCCTGGTAATGTTACCGAACCAAACTTATGTCCCTTCACCTGATTCACAGCAGAGACAATTTATTGACACCAGGCTGTGGTGAAGGAAAGTACAGTGTTTATTGTAGGGCCAAGCAAGGAGAATGGGCAGCTCATGCTCAAAAGATCTGAACTCCCTGGTGGATTTCAGGGAAGGGTTTTTAAAGGTAAGATGAGGGAGAGGGTGGCAGGGTGCCTGATCAGCTTGTGAACACTCTTCTGATTGGTTGATGGTGAGGTAATCGGGAGTCAACATTGTCAGCTTTCTGGTTCCAACCAGTCTGGGGTCTACATGCTGGTGGTCAGCAGTTAACTTCTTCCACCTGATGGGGGCTTTCATATCTGCAAAACAACTGAAAGATATGGCTCAGGATATTATCTATAGCCCTTGAGGAGGAACTAAATGTCTTTTGACTTTGTTTTATGGCTAAAATATTTTATGTTGCTTGACTGCTTTCCTTTGTTTCTGCATTTTCTCACTTTTTTAAATTAAATTTGCTCTTTGGAACTCAGGAAAGGCCTAGGAGGCTAAAAGTTTTCTATAAATAAGAGGTGGGGGACTTTGTGTGGGGGGGTGGTCTGTCCCTGGGAAGGCCCCAAAGGGACCTGCTCAGTTTTAGTAAGATATACCCCTACTACAGAGCCTTCCACCAATGTCAGATAAGCAGTATCTAAATGGCCCCTAGAAGTAGGGTTTACTGAAGAAGTTCATTTTAAAAAGAAATCTTTTAGAGTTGAGAAAAATAAAGTAAAAGTAAACACCTCATTTATGGAAGTGTAACAATGTTCGCTTTCCATCTTTTTGTTGTTGTTAGTTCTGAACTTTCCACGGGAAAACAAATGATCACTTCAAAATCTATAATTTGAACATCAGGCTAAATTTGTTTAAAATAAAATGTTTTAAAATGCCAGTAAACCTCATAATTATTGAAAATATAAAAATAAGGAGAAAAAAATTAAAGCATTCATAATACCAACATTCAGAGATAAATACTTTTAACATTTTGGTATAATTTCCAAGACACTATGAGATGTAACCATTCAGATGTAAAGAATCTTACTTTGTAAAAGTTTGATTACACACTGTTTTTTCATCTTACAAGGCATATGTTGAGCGTGACAAAATGGGAGCCACCATGAGGGCATGAAGGCATCTTTGTAGGTATAAAGTTCATGACTTTTGTAGTAAGTTTTCTTTTCAAGAAACTCACAGTTTTCTGGTGTATACCAGCAATAGTCTGGTGGACTGTTTGCATTGTTTTTATTGATTTATTTTTTCTTTACTGTTTGTGTCGGTCAACAATTACCACAACAATGCTGAGTAACAAATCCACTCCAAACTCTGTGGCTTAAAGCAGCAATCATTTATTCTTATTAATGTGTCTGTGCCTGATCTAAGCTGGAGTAGACTGGGCTTGGCTCCAAGTTGCAAACTGAATCCAGATCTGCCCTACATGTCTGTCATCCTTCTGGGAACCAACAGATTACCTAGGTTATGCTCTTCTCATGGTGATGGCACAGGTGCAAGAGAGCAAGTCTAACCACACTCGCACATTTCAACCTTCTACTTGTTTCACACCTGTGAACAACCTGTGGGCCGAAACAAGTCGATGGACCAGCCCAAAGGCAAGGGCAGCAATGTACACTATACCTGGCAGGAGACCAAAGAGAGTCACACATCCAGCAACAACTAGTAGACTTTGCTCATGTGCATTAGAGGGCAGGAAAATTATTGAGTAATAATGGAATCTATTCCATTAAATTTCAATACAAACATTGAGTATCATAAGTTTGCTTTGCCAATTCTTGAAGTGATTGTATGCTGTTAAGGTCAATGGTACTTACATTTTGATTTACAAAAATTTCTCTTATGACAACTTTCCATGGATAGGAGAAGAAACATACATTTTTATTGACTTTATCATTACTAGGTTGTTTTGTAACCACTTTTCCATGACAGTAACCAGTAATAGCAATATTAATTCTAATTCCTGATTCTATTTTAAATTTCCCTTGTTAAACTAGAAGTTTAAACAGGTGGAACAATCATTTTAAACACAAAGTATTCCCTACACAGGGCAGTAGAAAGGCTAAAGACCCCAAGAGAAGAGAGGGTCAGATTCAGGAACTAAGACCCTATAAACTGCTTTTAGGGATCAGAAACTAGGGGAAAGGGAAGACGGCTCTTTGACTGCCGTGAACTCAAGTAAGAAGTTTTTGAGAGCCTGTCCACTGATGACATCTCATGCTTTCATAAAAGCAAAACCCTAAATGAAAACCAACAAAGTGACTCTGAAAAGAGTGCTCCAAGGTAGCTCCTCATTTCATCCAAATCCCACGTGCAGCTGCTGCTTTCACTATAAGTTTCCATCTCAACAGCCCTGGAAAGAACACTATTCCTTTTTCCTTCCTCCCTCCCTCTTTGCCTGCCTTCCTTCCTTCCTTCCTTCCTTCCTTCCTTCCTTCCTCTCTCTCCCCCCACTCCCTCCCTCCCTCTCGTTCTCAGTCTCTTTCTCTCTTAAATAAACTTTTTTCTATACATATTCATAAAGTTGAAAGCAACGTGAAAACCCATTTAGTGTATACCTCTGCTATTAAGACTGGACCACACCTAAAATAATCTGGACAGAAAAGAAAAACTTGGTGAGAGTTGGCAACCTTTTAGTTGGAAGTTTGCTAGTGTCAACATTTCAGGAGGCTGGTGTGCCAGGTGGCAGGAGGAAATAGAACTTGTATTATATGGGAGATATGAGCTACTGGCACTGACAAAGTAGTGCTGCTATCGTGGCTTGGTCTTGACGGAATCAAGCTTAGGTTGGGCCTGGCGTAGCTCTAGGCTAAACTGTTGGCTAAGATTGATTTGCTAGGACAGGCAATAACTTCCCTAGAACTGCAAGCATTTATATAGGGCGACTGTTTATGTCACCTTCTGCCCAGTTTGCCATACAACGCTGTTGTTGAAGAACTCTAGCCAGCAGATACTGAGCAAGTCATGTCATGTGTTTTCCCTTTCAGAATCTTTCAGTGGCTCAGAAATGCAGATGTCTGTGCTTCACACATAAGTTCCTTCATGATTTGATTTTTGAGTAGCTTTCTAGCTTCATCTGTAGTAATATTCTGTCCTCCTCATGCTTCATTCAGTGGCATGGTAAATGTTTAACTGTCAGCTCTCTGGAGAAGGAAGTTGAGGCTCTGCTTTGCAGTGATTCTGATTTCTGTGGTAAATATTCCCATTTTAGCTGATATCAAGCTACCAGTGTGAAATCAGTGAATGTGGAGTGGGGAAGAGCTGTGTACAATTTGTCTTGCAACCGTATGGGAGCCAGCTTGGGCACACCACTGACTCCAGACCTTCCCACAGCCGAGAATGTTCTTCACTTTCTTTACTCCTACTCTGCCTTCAATACTCAGCATCACTGATACCCGCTTCCCCCCCAGGTCATCTGAGTTATGCGCCCAATGTGCCCAATGAGTGTTTCACACTCTCCTTCCTTCTTTAAACAAGCATTTATTGTTTTCTGTGTTTCACACGTTAGCTTAAGTATAAGAGAAATACTGTTGAACAGAGCAAATTACTCAGGCTCTGGGCACATTCGCTCAGCCTTGTAAGAGAGGAGGACAAACAAGTATGTGTGGTACGTGCTGTTACTGGGGTAAGCGCACAGGAGGGGCACCAATATGGAGCATAGCATGCAAGTATTCTCATTACTTCACTGTAAGAATAAAATGAGAAGAAATCCAAACTGGGAGGAATAAAATAATACATTTTTTGAGATATTTCAACCCCCCAAATATTAGTGAACACCCCAGACCCAGTCTAGAGAAATGCAGTAAACTGGTGGTGTAGTAAATGATTTTTTATCAGACCAGTAAGAGACCAGTAAGAGATATTGCCTTCATTCTTTCTCACATGCTGCCCCTAAACGTGGAATGAGTAACTGACTTGGGCCTAACAAATCAGAATACTTCATGCACTTGACCACAGTGATTGCCCAAAGATAGACCCTTGACCGGAGGTCGGTGGCTAATCTTTTTATTTTTATCCTGGGATTCATACAGAGTGGGGAAAAGAAGCTATCTTTTCCCCCCTGCCTGGGCTTAATAAGCTGGAATGTTATAGGGGATTACCAGAAGGCCATTTTCTCTGGTATTTGAAAGTATGAAAATGCCACGCAGAAATGGAAATGGGAAGAGAGAGACAATGGGTTGAGTTGAGTCCTCAGTTCAATTCCCTGAGCTGCTAGGTCTACCAGCTCTTGCTTTGGTCTGCTACGCCACCCAAACATCCTTCCCAGTTGTCAGAGCCAACAAATCAAGTGTTGCTTTTGCTGGTTTGAGTTAGAGTTCTGTGATACAACAAAACATCTCCTGACAAATATAGTGACCCTGGATGTGACCTCAAGGGGACAAGACTGGGTTATAAAAACTGCACCTCCAGGGAGGCACTTGTTCCACGTTCCTAGAGCTCCTTCCTCTACCTAGAATCTGTATGGGCTCCCAGATGGCACCAAGTACGTGGGCAGGGCCTACAAATATGAATAAGAAGAAGTCCCTGTGCAGGGACATACCACTTACTTATAACAAATGCATCCAGACAATGTGACAGAAACCCACCAAACTGAGGAAGCCAAGAAGGAATTAGTCAATTGTAGATAGGGGTGAGGGAGAGAATTTTTAAAAAGTGGTTCCTTAATAACAATTAATTCTTACTAAGCAACTCCTATATTTCTCTTTACATGGGCTTATCTCATTTAAACCTCTTCAACTGTTAATGGCTAAGGGCCATTGTTCTTCCCATTTTTCAGATAAGAAAACTGAGATTTTATGTAATGACAAATTGATATTGGATACCTTGCCCAAGTTTCCAATTCTAGTAAGTTGGAGAGTCAGAATTTGATCCTGACTCTTTTACTCCAAAGCCCAGTGGGATGAGGGTTAAAGTTGTTCCACAGTTAATATCATAAAGAAGAAAAAGAACATATAATGGAAGTTTTTAACCTGAATTAAGAAAATATTGAAATTACATGGAACACAATTCATGGCCAACAAACGCAAACCCCAAGTGCTCAGTCATCTAAAGCTGTTTGAATATGCCACGTATCCCTCTTAGTTAGGTGTATTACAGGCTCAACATTAATTAGAGAGAAGCCTATTTAACTTTACTTAATCCACTTTCCCTCAAACTTACTTGAATCTGGAACCACTTTGGGGGGAAATCTCATTATATAATATAAAATTAATACCCCATGGGACGCTCTTGGGGAAATGCTTCTCTTTTTCAGAAGAAAGCATGAAATGTCGAAGGTCATAACAAAGTGAAATCAATTAATCAATACATATGTACTGAGTACCTCCAATATACTCAGCAATGTGCCAGGAGCTATTTATGGGCAGTGGAAACAGAGTAAGTAACAGGGGAAATCTAAATTTCAAGGAATTTAAAACAAAGCAATAAAAGACAATAATTAAGGCTTCAAGTCAATCCAACAATTATCCATTAAACTACTGTGCATTATATTAAAACAGGCTGTTTTGTAAGCTCTGCGGTGGTTACTGAAATGAGTAAAACTAGTTCCCGCCTTCAAGGAACTTACAGTCCAGAAATGGGGAGTTTGGAGAAGAGGAGATATTAGTGAGTTGGAAAAATCAGGACAGATTTTTTTGAAGAAAAGAGTATGTGGTCTAAAGGAGTTAGTTTAAATTTTTTTTTTATTATTTTTAATAAAGACTTAAAACTTCTATCTGACTAGAGTATCTATGAAAGAAAAGGTATTGCTATCCAGAAGATATAAAACCTCCTAGGAAAAAAAAATACAAATCCAGAAGAACCAATAGGAAAATAGAGAAAGCCTATGACAGGCAGTCATACTCAATTATACTTGTATACTCAAAAGACTACAAATTGCCAATAAACACTTGAAAAAATGCCCAACCTCACTAACAATCAGGGAAGTACAAATAAAAACAAGGCAAATATTTTTCATCCAACCAATTAGAAAAAGATTTAAAGATTGATAGTGCCTATTGTTGGAAATGTTGCAGAGAATTAGGTATTTGCAAAAAACAGTTGGCAGAGTATAAAATAATTTTGAGAGCAACTTGCTTGTACCTATCAAGTTTTTAAATTGCCAGTTCCCTGTGATTCAGACAATCCACTTCTAACAATCTATCCCAAAGAAACAGCTGAAACTTTGCATAAAGTGTGCATTTATTGCAAATTGTTTTAATCACAAAACATTTTGAAAAGCCCATCATGACTGCAGAGGCATGGTTAAAATATATTCTATAAAATATATTTTATTTCATTCAATAAAATTCTCTGCAGTGGCTAAAAGAAATGCTCTAGATCTCTTTGTACGGACTGAGAAAGTTCTCCAAGACAGTGGAAAAATCAAACTGCAAAACAATGTGTATTACATGGTTCCTTTTAAATTAGAATGTATATGTATAAACCTATGAATATATGTACATTTGTGTGTGGATAGATGAATGCAAGAACC
Source organism: Eschrichtius robustus (assembly GCF_028021215.1). Classification (NCBI taxonomy): domain Eukaryota; kingdom Metazoa; phylum Chordata; class Mammalia; order Artiodactyla; family Eschrichtiidae; genus Eschrichtius; species Eschrichtius robustus. The sequence goes on from NC_090825.1 coordinate 38,320,770, forward strand.
AAGAACGGGAGGATTCTCTTATAACTATTAATACCAGTTACCTTTGGAAGGAGGAGTGGAATTAGGGGTTATGATAGATGGGAATTTTCACATTTTACTCTCTGTACGAATACATGTCTTAAATGGTTTGCACTGAGAATATATTCATGCAGTATTTATGCACTTTAAAAAATAAACAAAGGAGAGGTATTTAAAAGAAAGTAGAATTAATATGATTGAGTGCAAACTGAGAAATTTAATGAGTTTGTTTGCATGGGATGGTGACGCATCTCATCTAACTAGGGCCGAGGATTCATCTATGGTAGAAACGAGGATTAAAGTTTAATGAGAGACAAATGGGACTAAATTAAAGAGAAACTTGGAACTAGAAAGAGCAGTTCAGGTTTCACACTATAGCTTTGGTATTAGTTAAGTTCATTAAGATTGCTAGAAAGTGCCGTAAAACCTCCACAACCACTGTGCTGCCCCATCTGACCTTAGGTTAGGGGTGTGGTAAGGATCAAATTCAGATGAATTTCATATCAAACCACCTAAAATTCTCCATTTTCAAGGTTGACTTTGGTTTGCCCCTACTTTGATTGCTAGGCCAATCAGATGAGGTCAAGATAGCAGGATTAGTATCTCTCACAGCAAAACTACTAGATGCTTTAGGACAAACTGCCCAAATCCACTTGTTTTAGAAGAGGCCAGCTGGGGCTAGCAGAGATTTTGAATTGTGTGGATTCCTTTCCATTACAGAACATTTGCAAGAAGAAGTTATATAAATCTAATAATTGACAAGAGCTTTGAGATTGCCTTCCTTCCAGTGGCTTCCCATTTCTCTCAAATTAAATTTCACTTCCTCACTCTGGCTTAAAGGCCCTTGGTGACCCCTTCCCATAGCAACCCTTCGGACACAACCTCTCCCTTTTTCACTCTGATTCTACCACAAATTATCACAGCGCTGTTTCCAAGGTCGACCAAGCCTGCTGGGCATTCCCATGGCATTTGCTACTGATAACACCATCACGTATTTGGGAAAGAGGCCTGCTGTCTTTGCTAATCCTGTCTCCCACCCTCTTTTCTTAATCCCCATGGAATAGCAGAGGTCAGGCTTTTACTAAGACTTTACTGAGGGCTGGGATTCATTTGGGAAAGGAAGTTCAATGCAGGAAAGAGAAATATAACTGCCACTAGAAGAGGCTATTTTGAGAGCCTGTAGGCTCCAGGCGTCCCTCAGAATCCATTATGGGGCTTCTTGTTGGCTTGAGTCCTGGCCTGCTGCCATTAGCGGGGCCAGTTTACTCAGCAGTGAGACTTCTGAACATTTATCTTCCTTAAAGTTCAGTTCAACTGCTGAAAGGTCTGGAGAGAGGAAAATGTTCATTCCCATCTAGTCCCACCTTAGACAAGCTAATTAACCCTTTTGTGCCTCAGTCTCCTCTTTCGCAAAATGTGAAGAATAATAGGACAGCTTCCATATAGGGTTATTGTGAATTAAATGAGTTAATATATGTAAAGCATTTAGAGCAGTGTCAGGCTGCACTACTAAGTTCTGGGTAAGTGTGAGTTATTAATACCCACATCACACCGTTGAACTTAATGCCACATTTCCATTACCTTACACTTCTGCAGTTGAGTCTTTTAGCATAGGTGAGGAATTTACATTTTTTTTTCTAGTAAATCCTGTTGGCTTGGGATCATTTTTCTAAACCAGTGGGACTTTTTTTGGCTAGACTCTATCATTCCAACACATAGAGTATTATTTCCAATTACTACGGCAAACCACAAAAGTTCTCTCTCATCAAGAATAATGATTTTTTTTTAACAAAGTGATTAAGGGCCTGTATGCACTATGTTCCTGAATGCATGCGAGTGTGTGTGTTTGCACAGAAGTGTTTAAGGCAGGGATAGAACCTCCTCATCTCAAAGGTACATATAGTTTTTAATAAGACCACGAATAATCTAAACGTTTAAATAAGAGTCTGAGATGAGTCAAGGTAAACGGGATGCTGGCTATGAGCAGAGTTTGAAAGCATCATGCCATAAAGATCTCGCATAGGAACACTGATGCCTTGGTAGTTTTTATTAGAGAAACTTATCTTGTAGAAATGCATACTAGATAGAAAAGTTAGTTTTTAATTTTTTTCTTATCCCTTAAAATTTAAAAATATTTAAATATATCACACCTTAAGGGCATGAACAGAGTGAGGTTAGCTTTGTTTAACCAAAACAGGGCAGCCTGTGAAGCTTGAAGAAAAAATCAAATGTAGGACAAATCACAAGGCCTATTTTATGGAGTGAGTGGTAAACCAGGAGGTGAGCCAGACCAAAAACATTTGGTACCTTTAAAACTATTTCAAATTTACTTTGGGAATGCAAGCTTGATGGATAGACAACTATAAAATAAATTCTTGTGAGTTAACAGATTTTAAGTTTTTAGAGATGTTAGGGCATAGAATGGAAGGAGGAAGTACGCATGATACCCAGTGTTATGTGGAAGAGAAGAAAGTGTTTTTGGTAGCCAGGGGGCCTATACAAAGCAGCATATTCAGAAAGGACTTGAACCCGTCCTGCCCTAGTCAAGAAGCATTTCAGGAAGGATGTGAGCAGATGTACCGTGACTGTGCCTCTACTACATCAAAGACTGCAGTGGTCCAGGTAACGCAGAGGTATGTTTCCTCCTATAATTCACAACAAATGTGATGTATTCCAGGGCATACCACAAATCATTTCGTGTTTTCTTTCTGCAAGATAGAGGAGTTGGAGCATATGATTTCTCATTGCTTTTGTCTCTCTAGAATCTTAAGAATCCATCGGGGTTCACAGTCATTCCTACTTCTCCTAAAGACATTGTCACTGTCAGTATTAGAACTGGACAGATTAAGGGTCTGAGCCAGTTTGACAACTCTTGGGTACTTATAAGGAAGCAGACTGAAGCTGGAGTATCCATAAAGAGGTTGAAGGGATGACCATTCATGCATTCAGCCAACATTTCAGCCTCGCTCCTATATTCCAGGCACTGCACTAGGCACTGGGGATGCAGAACCAAGTGAGACGTGGTCTGCTCAGGGAAGCAGTCTCAGTGCAGAAAAGATCAACAAGCAACGCGCTGTTAGAGGCCTGTCCTAGGGCATATGGCAGTATAGAGGCAGGGCAGCTACATCAGCCCAAGGTGTCCTTAGGCAGAACAGAAAGTGAGGCTCAGAGCAGTATCTCATTTCTAAACAAGACAACAGGATTGTAGAAGCTTTCCCTTGATTGGCAAGAAAGTGGCTTTTTAAAACAAGCCAAACAGATATCCATCCTTTAGGGAGACCCTGGCACGTGCCAGATGATTCTGCCAATTTTTCATGGACGGAAACACCGAGGAGGGAAGAAGTGGTGAGTCTCTGCAAGTAGAAGAAGTCCCTCAAAAGGAGCTGTGTTTCCTAAACGGCGCTCCAAAGGGGCTGAACTACTTCCATCCGGGAGAAAAGACTCTGGCAGTCAGGGCACGGGAGGGTGTACGTCTGGAGGCATTTCAAGGCTTTTTCCATCTTGCCTGATGTGGCAACAAGGAAAGATTTGTTCGTTTTATTTATTTATTTTCCATTTTGAACGCTTTTGCTTTTCCCTTCTTCCCCCCTCCCAGCCACTCAGGTTTGGGTTTTCCATATGACTCATAATTCCTTCCGAACGTGGAGTCGAATTCATAAAAGTGGTGGTGCGCGGGGTGGGGGACGGGCTGGGAGCCCCAGGGAGTCTTCACTACCGACATTCCCAGCCCCCGGCGCGAGCGGCGGCCGGGCTGGGGAATCCAGCCTGCGCTCGGATTGCGGATACTATCAGAGCCCCGGCGGCCGGGACCGGGTGACTGAGCGGCGGGCGCGGCGGGCGCGGGAGGGTCTGCGGCGGGCGGCGCTGCAGCAGCCTCGGCACGGTCGCCGCGCCCCCGGGCGCGAGTGTGCGCGGGTGTGGAAGGCCGGCGTGCGGGCCGCGAGGGGTGTGCGCGCGTGAGGCGGAGCGGGGCTCGCCCCTCGCCGGCGCCCGCCGCCCCGCGGGCGATCGCTCTCCGGCCGTCTCCGGGACCCCCGGACCCGCACGGCCTTTGGTCCGGGCGGGGGAGGGAGAAAGTGAGACTCGGTGTCATCAGCATCCATTGTCAGGAGGGGAAGAAATTGGAATCCAGCAGCGGCGAGCAGCAGCTGGGCGGTCACATCTGGGAATGCAAAGCCGACCTCCCCCTCCTCCTCCTCCTCCACCACCTCCTCCTCTCTCAGCCAGGATCACTTCCGAAACCACTTCGCCTTCAGCCCCTGCCTCGGCCAGAGGTTTCATTTTTAACTGAATATTTACGAAAGCTGGAAGCGTGCGAGGGGGTGGGGTGGGGTGGAAATAGCGGCTGCTTCTTTTCCAGGGATTTATTTAATGGGGATGTGTTCAAGGCAAGAGCGAATTCAGAAGGATATCGACGTCGTGATCCAGAAGTCCAGAGCTGAGAAGGACTGCCTGTTTGCAGGTGAGTTCTCGCCTTTCCAGAGCCTCGGACCCAGCGCCAGCTTCCTCTGCCTGCCCGTCACCCCCTTTCCTAGTTTTCTGGCCGCGACGTGTGTGGCTGGGGATAGGGGGTGGGTTGCACGTCCCCATTCCCGGGTTCATTTGGCAACAGCTGCTGCAGCGGTAGCGGGAGCCAAAAGGGGGAGGGGGTGCCAGCCTCTCCCCTTCTCCCCTCCCCCCGTCTGGGGCGGCCACTAGCTTTGGGGGCAGAACCCTGATGGCCCGAGCGGGGGTCTAGGCGGGGGAGCCTTGCATTGTATTTTTAGTCCCCGGTGAACGCCCGGAGCGTCCGAGCCCGCCTCCGGGGTTTCAGCAGCAGCGACCCAGGCGGCGGCTTGGACCCGCCGGGTTTGCGCAATGGGCAGAGCAGCGGCGGCGGCGGCCGGGAATGGAGCCCGCTGCGCTGCGCGGCGCTGGCCGGCTGCGCCCGGCACCGAGGCCCCCCGGGGGGCAGCGCTGGGCCGATCTCCCGCCCCTTCTGCTCCCTCTAGTACCTCCGACTGGCAATGCGATGCCCCGGAAAGAGAAGGGATTCCCGAGGTTCCGAGGCGCGCGCCGCCCCTGCCTGGGGGTCGCCTTTCGTCCATTTTGCCACCCCGGGAAAGCGACTGGATTTTGCTTTCGCAGCCGCGACCTCGGCTGGGGCCGCTTCCGGCTGCCCGGACCGGGAAATTCCCGCCGTTGCCATGGCACCCGGCACTTGTTGCGGGGGGCGGCCTCCCGCGGCACCCGGCACGGGGTGCGCGGCATCCCCTCCCGCACCACTCGGAGAGCGGACCTCGGGGCTCTCCAGCCCTGGCCTCCCGCCCCGCCCCGCCCCGCCAGGCTTCCCTTCGGCTCCATCAAATAGGGGGCCCGAGCCATGACCAGGGTGAAAAATCCACTCCAGGGGTAGCTTTTAACAAGACTTTTCGTTTCAGATTTCAGATACTCAGACTCCACCTTTACTTTCACCTACGTTGGCGGCCCCAAAAGGTACTTATGTGTATAGAGTTGCTTCATTTCCTGTTCACAGGCTTGTGTTTCCTTTGTTCTTAGCGTGTTCCGTGTTCCGGTATTTCTTCTTCTTCTTCTTCTCTTGTTGTTGTCTTTTAGCCACGTGCCAAGCCTGAGGTCCCTCGATTTTAAATAGCAGAGGGGAAGGAAATATGTTTGATTCAAGTGTTTCTAAGATCACGCCGCGGGCCATGAACAGAGCTCTCACACTCTTCGTGTTAAAGCTGTTCTACAGTAGTAGCCAGCTCTTGAGGCTTTAGGGGTTGACATAGGCGAGTGCAAAATCTGAATACTGGGCATAAGACATAACATGTCACAGAATAGCTTGATCACATGTGGTGATTTTTCTGGTGAGCTGGGGCTGCATGTTTCCATGTTTTCTGAAGGTTGACATAAACATGCAGTGTGCCAATTCTCCATACTTTTTTTTTTTTTAAGGAGTCCTATTTTGGTGTTCATAGTTGGAAAGAATTTGGGAGTTATATGTAGCTGGAGTGTATAACTTCTTCCTTGAAGAAGAAGAATGAGAGGTGCATATATTAATACTAAGTTGTTAACAGTATGAAAGAAGCCCAAATCCAATTTTGTGTTTAAGAGTTAGAGATGAAATGAAAAGTAATCATTAAAATATGCCTTGCTGTCTTCACTTGTGGAGGTAGAATTTTCTCCCTGTTAGCCCTTTGGGGACACAGTGGTTTAAAAGAGCAGTGGCCACACATGAGAACTGTCAGAGTTTTAGCCTTGCTGTTCGGACTTGACATTCACTACCATTTGATCATATTCCAAAATATGGCTTAGCTAGTGGAAACATTTATGAACATATAAATTGCAAAAGAAGCTCTCTTCTGTAAATACATTTTTTACAAGCTTGGAATTGATACGAATCTTAAAAATGCTTAGGATCTGTGTTGCAATGTACATCTCAAAAAAGCTTTCATTGAAATAGTTATTCAGGTTTCCCATATGCACAGGATACCTAAGTGTCACGATTGGTATATTGATTTGATTTACTGGTTGAAAATATAACATACGTAATATGGACTTATTGGGGGAGAATAAAATTACAGTATTTCTCAATTTCCTATAGTACCATCATTTTTGAATAAAAAGAATAAATTAGAAGAGATTCAACTAAGTTAACGCTGCTCCTACCCTTGCTATCCAGAGAATGTTGGTGTATGACTAATAACCTCTTCAGTTGTTTTAATAGTTAAAATATGCTGTGTAGCCCACTGAAAACATTCCCCATGCAGTCAGGTTGATACCTGCTTGAGTTGTCCGTTTCACAATTGTGGTTCATCTCATGAGAGGTGCGGACTGGGAAAGCCCTGGGTAGGCTTTTTAACTAACTAGCTTTACTATTTCCAATAAGATAGTAGAGTTGTTTTGGCCTCAGTTTACTTATCTGTACAAGGAGGGGGTGAATCTTACACTTAATCTCTAAGATCTGTTAGATACTGCACTAAGATTGTTTATCAGCAAATTACTGAACTAGTTTCAACACAGCAAGAGGTGAAGGCATTTCTTTTTTTTAAAATTTTTATTTATTTATTTATTTATTTTTGGCTGTGTTGGGTCTTCGTTTCTGTGCGAGGGCTTTCTCTAGTTGCGGCGAGCGGGGGCCACTCTAAATCGCGGTGCGCGGGCCTTTCACTGTCGCGGCCTCTCTTGTTGAGGAGCACGAGCTCCAGACGCGCAGGCTCAGTAGTTGTGGCTCACGGGCTTAGTTGCTCCGCGGCATGTGGGATCTTCCCAAACCAGGGCCCGAACCCGTGTCTCCTGCATTGGCAGGCAGATTCTCAACCACTGCGCCACCAGGGAAGCCCTATACTTGAATTCTTTAAGCGTGAATTTAATCATAGCATTTACATGCTCAGAAGCTTTCAAACGCAACCAAAGTTTATTCCGTATCAAGTTTAATCCCCATTCTTGGCTCTCAAGAGCCAGCTTCCCCATCCATTCATATGTTTCTCAGCCTTCTAAACACTGACTCACTACTATTTGTTTATTGACCTCATCTCTCCACTCAGCAGCAGTTTGTATTAACTTAGTGTATTAAGCATATACAGCAGCTGTTCAAGTTTTATCGATTGTAACGTGTCGCCTAATAATCTTGGTTTGGCTATCAAGATCATGTTTTTTATTATCACGAAGACTGGTTCATTTAATCTTTCTTTGACCCCAAGTAGCATCTCCGTGAAAATGTATAATGTATTCACGTACAACAAGAGGATAGAGTGAGGCCCTGAGTGGAACAAGGTGAGACTGAGAAGACAAAATGAAATCTGAGGAGGGTGGGATGAGACTATAAACAGATTAGTCCCAATCCATTACATAATAACAACAACAGCAGGTCTCAAGTGTAGTTTGTTTGCATATCGGTGACATCCTGTTTGTGGCTGACACCTTCTTAGTATTAAATGGAGGATGCAAATTTTTCAGTGTTAAATTTAAAAGGGAGACATCCACTTAAGTCTTTGTGCAGTCAGATCAATTTTCCTTATACCGAAATTAGCAACCAAGATGGTTTCTTTCTGAACATTTTGAAATGTAGGTTGGAAAGACCTTCCCAATGGCCTGAAAATGTTCTTAGGATTTGTCAACCAACCCTGAAGTGCTGTAGTTAGTTATTTGGATTTTCATCATTGTTTTGTTTAAAAAGCAAATACGGGTTTTTATTATCCAAGAATCATTTGTAGAATATTTACTGTGTTTGAAGTATAGAATTGAGCCAGAGACTAATAGAACTACTTTACATTTGTTAGGCTTTCACATCTGTGCAGAAAAAAGTTCAGGCAAAATTGGAGAACAACAAACCAAAAATACTATTAAGGATAGAGCTGTGTAAAAGAAACAATGATAAGTCAAATAAAATGTCACACACAAAAAATCAGTAGTCTGTTTAAAGACTAGAACTATTTTAGCAGAGTGCCCAGAATATAGTATTTCCGAATATTTCTTAAATGATAGTAATATTTTTCCTATGTGATAGCATTTCCCAAACTGTTTAATTAGATGTTAGGTATGTGGCCAAATAATGTCTGGGAAATGATTAGTTAAATAATATTAAACAATTTTAATGGTTGTCTTTTTAGAGAGTTTTATATGTTAGTGTGCATTATGCATACCCAAGAGGTGAATGAAGTATTCAGGGTTTTTCAGACTTATTTGATTACAGATCTGGAACATCTCAAGAGAGTCATTTTGTGGAAAACACTTTGGTAGACTCTGTTTTATTCATTAAAAATAGTTTTTGAGTAAACAACAGTGTAATATAAATGGAAATTGCCGATTCACATTGAGCCCAGAAGAATTTATTTTCAGTAATTTTTACAGACCTTGCTTTATGACAGTTAAAGGCACTTGGCATTTCATGCCACCAACATTTCTACATGAGGATTTATCTTTCTGGGTCTCTCACTCCCTCCTCAGTTGTATTGAAGTCACTTATGATGAGGGTTCTCAACTATTCTTCTTTACCAAAGCACTCAAGTTAGCAGGACCCTGTTTGGCACATGATTAGAAGTCAGCTTCATAAGGAAGTATTAGAGATAATGATTCTGTGTAGCAGAAGGATTCATTATGTCCTCTTAAATTCTGCCACTGTAACTGCAGTAGAGTTTCTTAGTGAGCCATCTTTGTTGGAGTATATACTTTGGGAGAAGTTGGTGGCAAGAGAAATGCAGAATTTATCTAAATGTTTCATTTCTTTGACAAATTACATTTAAAAAATCAATGAGGTCATCTATTTTGTAAACTCATTTTCCTCCCAGTGACCACAAGAGAAAGTTACTTGAAGGAGCTTTACAGCATTTCTCAGAATGTTTTCAACATTAGTCAGGAAGCAAACTCCCTCTTTAGACAGTGTCAGTCGTTAAACTTTAGGTAGCCACACGTTTCTTTTGGTAACACATGAATAGAGGATGAATCATCTGCTTTACAGTGCACTCCTGGGGACACAGGGTCAGGTTTATATTTAAAAGGATTCATGTTAACAGTTGATGTTTTGTCTATACGAACATTTTTGTGATTCAGGGGAACCAGTGGAACCTCACACGTACCGAGATCTGCTTAGTTCTAGGTTTCTCATTTGGAAGTCAATGTGCAAAATCTTAACAGTGAATTTGTGATTGTGATAATACATTTGTCCATCTACATGTATTCTTGTCATTGATCTTCTTCAGAACAAAGTCTTCGATACTGTCATGCGGGAGACCTAAGCAGAAGGCTAAAATCTGCTTCATGGATAAAAGCTGATGCAGTCATCCTTTCTCATTAAAATGCACCACAGCTAGATACGCAGCAGCAAAAAAAAAGGCCCTCCAGCTGAAAAGCAGTCATTGCTTTATTACTACTACAGAATTTGATATGATTTCTCTAGTGATTGGTCATATTCATTTTTAGCTAACTAAGAAAGAAGTTTGAATGATTCACTGCAAGCCACATTCTTTCTTGATTCTTTTTGGATCACTCCATCCGTATGGGAAAACCAGCCTAGAATGGTGATTTCAGTGAATTTTGATTAAGCGATTTCAATCAGAGTTGCATATTCTTGGCTGAATTTGACCCCGCATTGATGAAACTTTGGTCAAGAAAGATTTTAAACTTAATTTTTTGAAATCATACTAGTTTGATTTCATGTGAGCTTTCTGTGTTGACTTCCTATGTCATTAATTTAAAATTTCCAGTATTCTCAATTCTTTTTTTTTTAAAATAAATTTATTTATTTATTTTTGGCCACGTTGGGTCTTCGTTGCTGCATGCGGGCTTTCTCTAGTTGCGGCGAGCGGGGGCTACTCTTCCTTGCGACACCTGGGCTTCTCACTGCAGTAGCTTCTCGTTGCGGAGCACGGGGCTCTAGGCGTGCAGGCTTCAGTAGTCATGGCAGGTGGGCTCAGTAGCTGTGGCTCGCGGGCTCTAGAGCTCAGGCTCATTAGTTGTGGCGCACAGGCTTAGTTGCTCCGCGGCATGTGGGATCTTCCCGGACCAGGGCTCGATCGAACCCTTGTCCCCTGCATTGGCAGGCAGATCCCGGACCAGGGCTCGATCGAACCCTTGTCCCCTGCATTGGCAGGCAGATTCTTAACCACTGCGCCACCAGGGAAGTCCAGTATTCTCAATTCTTGATGTCCAATATGTACAAAATTCTTTCTAGCCAAAAGTAATTGGTGGGGAAAAATCTACTTAGGGCAATAGTTTCCTAAAGGGGTTTTTTTTCAAAACAGAGAAATGTTGACATTTTCAGCCTTTGAGTTATATTCTGGGAAATGTTACATTTCAAAAGTACTTTGAAATCAGAATTCAGGTGCTTAACACTACACAGCTATTAGAATGGCCAAATTCCAGAACACTGGAAACACCAGATGCTGGCGGGGATGTGGAGCAACAGGAGTTCCTGGTGGGAAGGCAAGATGTAGGTCCGGTCACTTTGGAAGACAGTTTGGACACTTTCTGATAAAGCTAAACCTACTCTTTTTTTAAAAAATAAATTTATTTATTTATTTTTGGCTGCATTGCGTCTTCCTTGCTGCACACGGGCTTTATCTAGTTGTGGCGAGCGGGGCCTACTCTTCGCTGCGGTGCACGGGCTTCTCATTGCGGTGGCTTCTCTTGTTGCAGAGCATGGACTCTAGGCATGCGGGCTCAGTAGTTGTGACGCACAGGCTTAGCTGCTCCGCGGCATGTGGGACCTTCCTGGACCAGGGCTCAAACCCGTGTCCCCTGCATTGGCAGGCGGATTCTTAACCACTGAGCCACCAGGGAAGCCCACTGAACCTACTCTTACCTGTGATCCAGCAATCACACTCCTTGGTAGTTACACAAAAGAGATGAAAACTGAATGTCCACACAGAAACCTGCACATGATGTTTATAGCGGTTTTACTCAAAATTGCCAAAACCTGGATGCCACCAACATGTCCTTCAGGTTGGTGGATGGATAAATCAACTGTGGTACATCCAGACAATAGTGGAATATTTTTCAGCGCTAAAAAGGAACTAGCTATCAGGCCATGAAAAGACATGGAGGAACCTTAAATGCATGTTACTAAGTAAAAGAAGCCAATCTGAAGGGCTACACACTCTATGGTTCCAACTATATGAATTCTGGAAATGGCACAACTACGGAGGCTGTGAAAAGATCAGGGGTTGTCAGGAGTTAACGGGGGAGGAAGGGCTAAATAGGCAGAACAGAAAATTTTTAGGGTATTGAAACTGTTCTGTGTGATACTATAATGGTAGATACATGTCATTTTACATTTGTGTAAATCCATAAAATGTACAACACCAAGAGTGAACTTTAAAGTAAACTACAGACTCTGGGTGATAATGATGTGTCGGTGTAGGTTCATCATTAGTAATAAATGTACCACTCTGGTGGGGAAAATTGGTGATAGGGGAGGCTATGCTTGTGGGGAGGGTAGAGGGAACAAACGGGAAATCTCTATATTCTGCTCAATTTTGCTGCGAGCCTAAAACCACTCTAAAAGATAAAGTCCATTTAAAAAATTAGCCAGAAAAAAAAGGCAGGTGCTTGCCAAGGCTTTTCCAACTTAAGATTCATATCTATAGAAAGTTTCAGGATTTCTTTTCACATTACACAGGCATATAAATTTAAATCAGGAAAGTATAACATTAGCTATTTTGTTTTATTAAATAAAAGTGTCTTGGCACAAAACTAAAATGGGTAATCTGTATTATGATTTTAGCATTTAGCTAATTATGTAAAAGAAAAGTCACAATTTTAAATTAGAAATTTATAAATTTTATTCAAATATAGATCATAAAACTGTACTAAACAATAAGTATTTCGTATTCCAAGAAGTATCAGTAACTATACAAAAATTCTATGCCTCCAGAATTTTAGTCACCACGGAAACACAATATTTAGTAATGCCAGTGCACTGCTCAAATAAAACCAAGTAGGACTTCGTGCTATCAGATATTTCTGTGGCTGAATACTGAACTTAAACATAAAATATATTTGAAATATTTCTCTCTTGTACACACACGTACACGCATATGCACAAACCTGCAAAACATTGAAATGACAGTGCATTTTAAGCTTTCCCCCCTCAACATACAAAGGTAACGTTCTAAAGTACATTTGTAGATGTTAAGAAAATAATGTATCTATTTCTTTCCCTCACACACACACATACCCATATGGTTTTCAAAGATGGGAAGCACTGAGAATTACCCTGAAAAAAATTTTTTAGGGTGGAGGGATAGGTAGGCGAGGAACATCATATAATTTTTAAAAGTGCTGGTACCATATTACTGCTTTTAGAACCACCACAGACATATATAAAATTCTTAATGAATGTAAGTTGGACAGTGTTTACGAATTAATTATAGTCTAAATATTTTTCAAGGATTATGAAATTGTATTTTATATTTTCCAAAGAAAATATATAAGATTATTTTAACAGTTCTTTATAGCCCGTAACATTACAGCATGGTATAGCAGAATTGATTCGGATTCTTTTAACCAACCAGTCAAATGGCTTAACCTCTCTGAGTCTGAATTCTGTCGTCTGTGAAATGGCAGTAGTCATATTGCAGGGTTTTCAGGATTGAACTAGGTAACATGTTTGGAAGGGGTCTTGAAGACTGAAGGAGTCACAGGACTCAGAAAGCTGTTAAACTCACTGTTACATTTTATCATAACAAAAAAATACAGATTAAAATCAGCAAAGGGCAAAGGCTCATTGGGCAAAGTCCAGGAGACACTAGCACAAGTTTCCAAGTGTCTGGTCAGTAGAGTCACATGGACACACTTCATTTTCCCTGCAGTGATTGGTGATAACACGTGCAGAGTGTTGCCAACCAGGGAAGCTCCCCTGAGCCTTGGTGTCCAGGGCTTTCATTAGGGGTCAGTCACAGCCGTACTGCACCTTTATGACTGACCTCAGCTACTCAGACTCCAGCCACAGAACAAACAAACAGGTGTTTACCATAAATCACAGTTGTTAGCACAACTATCTGAGCAAATCCAAGACCATAGGCCTAGAAAAACACCCTTATCAGGCAGAATATTCCAAGGGCTCAGAGCTCTTTTCCTAGGAACTGGCCAAGGGCCAGTCTTAAAGACAGACCTTTCTTGGGAATGTGCAGGGTTTGAACATCCAAGGCCTGAGTTAATCGTTTTCTGCAGTGTCCTGCACAGGACAATACTTGTGCTGGACAATAGAGAAGGCAATACTTGATATAATTATTCATAGCACTAGCCTGACTAATTCCTGGAGTCTGGGCCCCAGGAGCAAGCAGAATAAGGGGGGAAAATGCCCTTTTTTGGGTAGGACAATTGCTCTGATTGATTTGGAAATGCAAAATTTTCTCGATTTAAAAAGGCATAAATTTGCAAGATGCACTGTCATTGAATAACAACTTCTAATAAAAACTATAGTAAGTGTACACAAACGTTAAAAAGATAGCAATAGCATATGTTCATTTGTATAATTGCATGCTATTCTTTTTTTTTCTCAGTGTCACAAAGTCCAAGTCTAAACCTTCGTCATTTTTAGAGTCTAAAGATCCTTCAGACTCACTTTTGGCCACTATCAGGTCACCGCAGCATTCCAGTGATACTAATTTTCCTTCCCCAAGTTCTGGGTTCCTGATCTTCACCTATAACTTTAGAATAGTTAAGCCTCCTTTTTTTAAAAAAAAAATTTGAACAGTTATAGGTTTTTGTCTACATTTCTTATTTGCTTAACCTTGTATTTTTTCCCTTTCTTTCACTGAATTATGTATTAGTGAAAATTAAGTAGTTTCTCTGGAAAATCAGCTAAAATGTGTTTTAAGGCCACCATAAGAGCCCTTCTCTTGGCAGGACCCTCCTATTGTACCAGCCTCCCCCCATCCTTAGAAAGTCTTCATGTTATTCTGATACATTTGGCAGTTCCTCCTGACGTTTCTTACGTTGTCTGACATGTAACGACCCTCTCTGTAGGAAAAAAAAATCTTTTATTTCAGGGTTGTATCATAGCTTTATGCAACAGACAAGTGGTGATTCCAACGCAAATGACAATCAAATGAGGTGAAATACTCTGTTGAGGTTAAGCTATCACTTTTGCTAACACTGGTAGGTAAATGTCACAACTTCTTCCTGCATAGTAGTCAAGAAGTTTCTTTTGATATATATTTTAGAGATAACAAGTTAAAAACATGAGTTTTATAATCAAGAAAATTCAATAACCAAGCAAAGGCATACTGAGCTAGTAATATGAGATAGGCAAATAATTCCTACTTTCTGCTTCTAAATTACCCCTCACATTTTGGTCCCAAGCAGATTTCTCATTTATTCCATGTCCTTTACATGCTAGAGAAGCTGATGGAACAGGTGACTGGAATAACTTTATACATTCTGATAGCCTGGATTGCCTCAACATTTACATGTTTAATTAAAGTATCTGTTTGATAATTTAAATTAATTTGAAGCAATATAATGAAGGGAAAGCTCTTCAGATTTTGTGAGAGAGGCTATTTTGGGACCAGGTATTTATCGCTAGGCTTACTACTTCTGCCTCTTCCATTACCGTGGATCAGTGCCCCTCGTTCTTATTTTTCACAGCGCCCTCCCTCCTGCTTCTCATACCCTATGCGTTTTCTTTTTTGACAGTGACTCTCAAGGCGATTGGAGCTGCTGCACCAGGCAAGGTGGGAAACAGGAGGGGTGAATGAACATAGAGGTCATTTGCAAACCATCTGTGTTCTTACTGCTCCTCCATTCACTCTGTCTCTCTGCCTCTGTCTGTGTGCATGTCTATTACAATATGTATTTTTCATGCACACATCTACAGTTTTTAAAGAGCAACTATTATCACAGTTAAAACCGGGGGAAATTGATTTTTTTTAAGGAAATACCAATAGGCAAATAAATCAATTGATTTTTTTCCCCCTGAAACTTGCTTAAGCGTATTGATGAAACACACTCAGTAAAGAAAAACATCACTGTCTCATAAAGTATGTTTCGCTTTCATATGCCTTCCATATTCCAGTAACTCAGACTTCCCCTTTCTAAGGGTTAGTTTCTAAGTGATGTTGGAAGCCATGTATGTGGTAAGAGGACAGAATTACAAAATCATATTTAAATTAAAAAGTAAAATCTTGATATATTTGGCACAAATCCATCAGTTCTATGTCCTTTGTTAGGACCTGAGGGCATGCCTGATTTTCATAAAAGCCATTCATTGCCATTCAAATAAACAAGCAAAAATTATTTTTGATACCCTACTGAAAAGCACATGAATAACTTAAGTGTATTAGAAATTTTGCAATTGGTTGAAATTTTATAAAATGCTGAGTTTTATCTTTTTTCATGAATCCGAAAGATAGACCCTAGTTTTCTAAAAAAATAATTAATTAATTCACATAGATAATATCTGTGTAATTATAGATAGTAATTAATTAATTAATTAATTAGCATAGATAATTTCCCTACTAATAGGGCATGAGTGAGTTTTAGTTCCAACTTAAAAGAATATATATTACCAGAGATATAAGAACAGAAGAATCAAATATATCCGATCCCATTAGAAAATATTACTTTTTCTTGAAATTTTAAATGACAGGAATTTAATGACATATGTAAGTCACCTCTTGTTTCATTTAAAAAAATGTTTTCAGTAAAATACAGTTGAGCAATTGAGATTTGTTTTCCCAATACCTATGATATTTTTTGGCTAAAAATTAAGTGAGTTTGGCTTTGAATCCAGTTCATTTATTCTTTAAGGGCTGTTGGATCACTGACCTATGAGGCAAAAGTCATTTAATCATCCTGGATGTGGATAGTCACTTATAAGCATTTTTTAGATCCTGTTTACTTAAAATGAGAGGGATTCGCATTGGGCAGCTGAAAAGGAGGGTGAATATTCCTCTTTGATACCTAGAGCAGCAAGTTTACAGATTCATTATTCTCACAGGTCAGATTGAGAGCTTCATATAAAATTTAATTCCAATTTCAGCTACTTGTGAAGCAGTTTATTTAAAGTAAAATTAAAGCCCTTGTTTTGAAGTTATGGAGGAGACGCAAGAATCAGAACAGAGTTTCTTTCAACCTGAAGTTGGAAGTCTGTGAGTTCAAGGACTAATAAGTAAAAAAGCAAACTATGTAGTGTGATTATTAAGGGGGAACTATTCCTGTAGTTACTGGGACCCGGTTGAGGAACATTCCAGCCTCGAATCTCCCACTTTCTGTCCTCTGTCTCCCCACACCCCATTCTTCTTTTTCAATTTACTTGTAATATAATGTGATTGGAAACCAAATAACCATGCTTGTTAGAATCATGTGTAAAATGGCACAGACTTTGTGCAGGGACCAGAGGGAACATGAGGACACGACTGTGACATATTTTTTGATGGTTTAACACCATTTTGTATGTTTTGTTTTCTTCTGTGCTTAATTTCATGGCTATTATTGTTTCATATCCTCTGACTTAGAGCTTTGGCTACAAAGCAGTGTAAATGTTGCACATATTACCATTTGTCATATTGGCAGATGGCAGTGTATAGATAGATGGTTGGAATTTTGCTGTTTGGGCAAGGCTATGCCATTAAAAACTTGTTTTCCCAAGTATCAGTACATTCTCTACTTCTCCGAGTGGAGAAACCCAGATCTGAACTAAGCATAATTGAATACATAGCAAGCAAGAGCAGGGAATAACATTTGATGCCACTTCCTTTGCTTATGTATTGTTCATTGCATTTGAATATGAATGGAAAGGTTTTCTACCAAGAAAATGAAAGTAACATTTGGCTAAGCTTAATTTTAATGAAACCATTTGGGCTTATTTATAGTCACTTAACATTTTCAGTTCATGTGTTCATATTAATTCTACTTGCTGGAGAGAAAGTACAGAAATGGTATTCAATGTGATGACCACCTCGTTACTGCAGACATGTAGAAATTTGGCATTTTTTATATCAGATGTTTTAAGTTAAAGAAAACTTGCCAGTGTCCCACAGCATAATCTATGCTTGCTTATGTCCCTTTAATCTTTCTGTTATAAAATTAAGCCTAGAGGCCTTATACGATTTAAAATTTTCAAAATTAGGTCACGTAAATGTTGTGTCAGACTTCTAATTCATAAGTAATACCCTCATGAATAGTGAAGATAGGATATATTTATATCCTACTACTTGCTTAGCTGTGGATCAGTAGAGGTGAATGGAGAACACTAATGGTACTTTCAAATGTTGGTAAACTGTTTTTCTTGATCTCTTATATACAAGTGTGATGACTTTTTTTTTCGTTCCTGAACACTGGAACATATGGTCTGGTAAGTGTGAGTACATTTGGGGAAGGCAAGAGAGAATGCTTCAAATTAGGGCTGACCTGGAAATTGTGGATTAGGAGGGGGAGGTAGTGAAAAGGAACTTTAAAAGCAACAGAATGAATGGTAAAGAGAATGGATTAGCAGCAATCTCGGGGATCCCAAGGATTTATCCTGAAGAGACCGAGGAGAGTTCCTGTGATTAATGCAGCAGCGGAACAAGTTGAAAGCCTTCCACCTAGGAAATGATTTAAATACCCTGCTCCTATCCAGAGTGTGAATACTTTATTTACTTTGAGGAAGATGTTTTGACCCTTCTTATAGATTCCATCAATTTCAGATGTAATGCAAATACATTTTCCCTTTGGCTGTTTTACAAGGACGTTGAGGATTAATTAAATTTAAAAGAAAGTAGTGCATTGAACTCCCAGGAGACAGAGGAGCTATTTATTATTTTCTCATCATTCATTCCTTATTCATTCATTTTACAAATATTTGTTGAATATCAATTACAATGAAGACACTATTCCAGGTGCTCTAACTGGGAATACAAAGATGAATAATTAGGGTGGCTTCTGCCCTCATTATGTATTGTGTTCATATTTTATTTAAAAAATTTCCATTATAATATGAGTAATTGTGCAGGGATATAACATTGCCAGTGTCAGCAATAGTTGATCTTTGACTAACATCACTGACACATATTTTTATTTTGTAAATTCATTTTTTTCTGTAAATTCATTTTTCTCTTCTAAATTTAGAACTGCTCTACCTTCTACTGTAAGAGAGGCACAACATAACTTCATTTTGTACTATATTATAATCAGCGCTATATGAACTATTTTTTCTTACTAAAAAAATAAACACAAATTATAATAGTAAACCAAAATAAACCCCTTACACATTACTTCTTCCATTGAAATACACAGGTATTATTTTAGATGCCACACTGAGAATAATTTTAATCTTGCATTCTTATTTGTGAAAATATTAAGTAGAATTTAAAAAAAAGGTCTCTAATATTCATATTCTTTAATTAGCATTAAAGAAGCATAAATTAATCCGCAGTTTGAATTAAAATATATGTTAATTATCGAAGACATAAACTTAGACATTTCCAGTAAGCATTTGTAATCTATTGTAGTAGAAAAATGCACACTATTTTCCAAAGAGGCTGACGAAGGTTTCCTAGCTTAGATGACTTTTATAGCTCGTTGGTTCTTGAAGTTCATTGAATAATGAGTGAACAATTTTGACTACCAGCCTGAAAATGTTAATCGTTCATTTCAGTCTGAGCAAGTGGAAGTAGATAAATTTGTAATGTGTGCCTGGTTCTCTCCTTTGCATTTGAGAAGAAATAAAGACTCTCCTTCCTAAATTAGTATAGAAAAGAGGAGAATTTCTCTCCTTGATTATTTCTCAGTTTAGGTTTGTGGTTTTGGAGAAGGAAAATAGTGCTGGAATCAGTAGCCTTTGTCACTGCCAAATAACAGATGTGTCGCTGTCCTGGACTGGGCTGAAAAAATACTGGATTAAGAATAATGATAAGTGACAGCTAAAGTTTTATATATATTCACATGCTCTATTTCTCTTCATCTTATGTAATGTTATAAAAATGATAAAATGCCTAAATATAGTCTTGATAGAGCGCCAGCATCCAACTTCTGCTTAAATTACGTGAACCTATCAGAAACCTTAATGACGATATTTTGGGGCTAACCTAATGTTATTTGGAACCAGTGTCAGGAGTGATTTCCAGGATTTACTTGACTTCCATATTTATAACATGGATTTTTAAAAATGATCTTTTCAGTTTGGCTACTTTGAAAGCAGGGAGTTTAGTAAGTGTCACAAATGGCATATTTTTCTGTTCCTGCCTCCTGTTCCTTTCCCAGAAGCGGGATATGGGTGAAGTCTCTTTGTAGGTGGTGTGCTTGCAGGGCAATCAGGGGACCTGTGGTTCTACTGTAGCTCCATTCCCATGAAGATCAAATCATTCAACATCTCTGTGGCTTCAGCTGTCCCACTTATAACAATTGCTCTCTACTGTAAGCTCCTTTTACAGAAGTGCAGATTTTACGGTATTTCTAATTTTTTTTGCATTTAGTTTAAAATGTTATTTGTAGCCGATTAGAGAATGCGGAGAAGCAGGAAGGACTTCTGGAATGTGCAGATCATTCTCAGAGCATGGAACACACACAAGCTGTGTGTCTTGACATTTGTGTATGTCAGGATGCCTTCATTTGAGAATGACGGAATACCCAACTCAGTTGGCTGGAATAAAAGAGGATTTTCTTGGTTATCTAATTCTGGATTCGGCGATAAATTGAGTTTCTGGGTTGATGAGTTCAGAGTTTAACAATGTCTTCAACTACTTGGTTTCTTTCCAAAAGTAGGCTCTTGCCTTCCATGTCAGCTAGTGTGTATCACTTTCTCCAGGGACTGCAAGATAGCTACAGACAACTCCAGTGGTTTTTCCTTTCCCATATCCAAACAGGGGAGATGCTTTCAGAAGCTGATTATTTCAGGCCTACATTCCATGTCCCATTGCTAGAGTCGGGGGTAAAATTAGATGTCCTCAAATTAGCTACCCTGCGGAAGATATGATATAGTCATGGACAGTAGGAACATTTCTAAGAAAAAGGGAATAGATGATGTTGGCGTGACAACCACAAAGTCCACCAGAGAGAGAGAGTTTTTCCATTTCCATTACGTAGTGTATTTTTCTGTTTGGCCTTGGGAAAGCTACAGAACAATTGGATTTATCTTAAGCAAATAATTGTACTGTGCCATGTGAGAGTAGTTCACTCTGACACACTAACAAACAAAATACACTCCTGGTTTGAGTGTGCTCGGGGCAGACTTCTATAACCACTATCATAATTTTTGCCACGAACCTCAAAGATCCCTGGTGAGCAGGCATTGCAGAAGAAGAGAATTCACAGGAAATAGAGATTCATTGGGAAATAGATCAGAATATGTCATCATGAACCACGTCCTTCCAGTGCAGATGGTGGAGGTAATGATTGGTAAATATTTTATTGTTTTGGCTAATATTCTACAGTTCATTTGAATTTATAGTATTGATGTAGTTTCAAACTCACATGTGTGACATAAATTAATAATTTAATAACGATGGGAAATAAAAATCAGATAATTCTCATTTCTGTATAAAATTAGTTATGAAAGTTCTAACTTAATATTTATATAGTGCCTAGAAGTTAATTCTAGCTTGACTCTTCAAGTGTTCTTCAAGTAGCTTATTTAAATTCTTTACTGAAAGAAAATATGAGATGAGTCATTATGTTATTTTACTCCTTTTATTATATAGCTTTGTCAATTCAGAAAATTAAGAGCATCTTGATATATTATGGGTTGAGCTGTGGCTCAAGGCACTCAAACAGGAAAATGATCGCTTTGGTGATCTTGGACAAATATCATCATTCACAACGACTTCCTTGTTTGTGCTGAAGGAATCGGGTAGGCTGGGGGAAGGTGTTTAAATATGAATAATTTTTCTTGCTGAGTTCTCCAGGGGGTGCTACATTGTTCCTCGGGGTTCTTAAGCTGCCGTTTGACCCTCTGGCCTTCCGAGGAAGAGACACTTTAGTCCACCAATTATTGGAGATGTGATTTTCCAGGAGGCTGGGCTGCCTGAACCTTTAAACCGACTACTCTGTAATTTTTTCCACACCATCCACTCTTGTCAGCGATCACAGCTTTTGATTTTCTTGGCCAACATGGACGTTTTCTATGTTTAGTGAGTATAGCTTAGTTATGCAGTAACCAAGTAACTCTGAAATCCAAGCCACTTCATTCTATTGATACTAAGGCTTAGTTCTCTCTTACTGTCTACATCCATCCTTGGCTGGTGGGGGGGCTCCATATAATCACTCAAGGTGTAGGACTGAAGAGCCTCTATCTTGTATGCTCATTATCTGGAAACACACCCTGCTCAGTCTATTTCAGGGAAAGAAAGAAGCTAGAGAATTCTACATGGGCCTTTCATTACCTCAGTCCAGACGTGACACACAGCACTTCCTCTCCCGTATCACAGGCTCACATCAGTCACGTAGACCAGGGGTCCCCAACCCCAGGCCGTGGACCGGTACCGGGCCGCGACCTGTTAGGAACCGGGCTGCGCAGCAGGAGGTGAGTGGTGGGCGAGTGCGCGAAGCTTCATCTGCCGCCCCCCCCATCGCTGGCATTACCGCCTGAACCATCCCCCCAACCACCAGTCCGTGGAAAAATTGGCTTCCACGAAACCAGTCCCTGGTGCCAAAAAGGCTGGGGACCGCTGATGTAGACCTGCCCAACTATGAGGGTTACAGTGAAAGGGGGCAAAAGGAATGTCGGTGAACAGTGTTACACCTGCTATACTTCTCTGTCCCGGAAAAGCTTGCAATTTCTGAACACTTGAGGAGGTCCCAGGGGACTAACTCATTCCCTCACCTACCTTACTTGGTAGAATGGTCTCTTGGAATTCATAGATCTAGACAATTCCTAAATGATGCATATGTCTCACCTTGTACCTGGATTATTGCAGGCACTTTCTATTGGAAGATTATTTTGGAAACATTATTTATCCTTCTAGCTGCTATCACACTGAGGCTTGTCAGTTTCTAGCCTTAGGTGGAGACTGGGCCTTCCCTGAGGTCATCTTCCTGCAACTCTCTTAAGAAAGCTGCTCTTAGGTAAGATGGCAAGTAGATAAAAGGATTCCCATTTGATGACTTTCATTTCTTAAGGAAGGTAGACGAATAGAGAGATTAAGAAAGTTGGAATAGCCACTGTGAAGAGATGTGGAGTAGGGAGGAGAGATCCCCAGTACTTTCTTTTCCATCCTATGCAAAATCCTCTGCTGTTGTAAAGCTCAGACTATTTTACTATACCTCCTGCCCTTCCCTCTTGCTGTCTGTATCAAACTCCTGGTCATTCTCCCTCACTGACTGAGGACTTTGACACCGGGTTCGCAGTTTTCCAATCAACCCTACATCCAGCCACATCGATGACTTGCTTGTTATGCAAAGGCCTTTAATTATTTGCCTAAATGTCTTTAGTATTTTCCTGGTCCAGCCATTTTAACCACCCATCTCATAGTCACTCTCTGGAACTTACCATCTCCTGGAACTGCTTAAACTCTGGCATATTAAGCCCATATAACCTCACTCTCTGACATTGTCAATGTGCCATCTTTCCAGTTCTCACATTATTATTACCACTTCATTGAGACCTTTGATCTCATGGCCCATTTACTTTCTTTGTTAACTTCTTCCTAATTTTACTCCTTCCCCTTTTAGCCTGTTCTATCGTCTCAGAGGCCCATTTGGTAGTATCCTCTAAACTTGTCCTTTTAGCTTTCTGTTGGACCCATTTAGCTAAACTACATTTAAGATTTGTCTACCTACCTACTCCACTCCTAGGCTGATTCACATTTCTGCAGGTAGAAACTCAGAAGTGACAATTAATGTTCCTAAGTGTATGATCTCCAGCCTCAACTGGGCCCTCACATACCAGGTATTACATCAGCTGTTGAAAGAATACTGAATAATGAGACACCAGTACAGTCTGCTTCCCTGTTCAGCTCTCTTTCCTGTTTTCCACAGTAGTTGCTCTTTCTCTACCTCCCTTCTCCACCCTCCTCAAACCTCTTATTCCTCCACTTTCTTCCAGATGACACTCCATCAAAATTCTCATTAAAATCAGTAACCAAAAGGTAGCAACTCTTTTCACTTTTTGCCAGGTACCCACAACCCTGTTTTTGATGATCCTTTCTTCTGTCATTCAGTCTCGTTGGAAAGGAGCCCGTGGCTAATGTGTTAACATCCCCCTTTGTGCTCTGGAACACATCTATTCCATGATTTATTCCCCTTTCACACACCTTCTTCTCACTAGTTCCTTTGTCTTAAAAAAGAAAAAAAAAAAAAAAAAAGCAAACAAGCTTACAAATAAAAACTCCCTTGTTTCCTCATTCTTTTGTTCCTGCTTTACTCCCCTCCAAAGGCAAATTCTCTGACAGAAGTGTTTGTGTTCTTTTCTTTACATCCTCAGCTTTTCTCTTCTGCTGAACAGCAATCCTGTCCAGTAGTTGCCCCCTGTGCTTCATTGGCACAGCTCTTATTTTGCTTGACTTGCTTGAATGTAGCCTTTGACTGGATTAATCAGGCTTCCTTTTGGAAATGCTCTTCTCCCTTGGCCTCTGTGATGGACTCCTGGTTCTGCCCCACATCTCTGACTGTTAACATCCTTTTTATGGACTCCACTCCCTATTCCAGTCTCGGAAATGTCAGTGTAACTTAACATTCTCTTCTGTTCCCTCATTTTTACCTACTCCAAACATCCGGGGAAATCTCCATCAGCTCCCTTGTGTTGAGTTAATTTCATTATTGTCGTGTCCCAGATCTCCCCAATTCCTGACCCCCTTGTTTTCTTCAGCCCCAATCGATGTTCTGTATATCTGCCTATCTACTAGGCACCCCAACTTGGACATTTAAAGAATCTTCAAACTAAATATGTCAAAAATGAAACTCAGCTTCTGTGCCCTCCCAAGTTCCAGTGCCATTGAATGACTCCACTGCTCACCCATATTTACCCATGTGAAAAACTTGGGTGGCATCCAAGATGCCTTTGTCTCCCACACTCCCTATTTATAATTAACCACCACATTCTTCTTGATAGTTTGACTCCTTAATATCAGTCAAATGACTGATATTGAATGGTGGCTACTTTCCATCCCAACTCCCTCTACCTTAGTTCTGACCACCACCACCATTTCTTTCTTTGATTATTCTAATTTTCCGGATTGGTCTTTCTTCTTCCCATCTTGCTTCATTCCATTCCATTCCACCATAGCAAAATAATCTTAAGTATAAATCTGATCATATTACTTCCTCCTCTTAAAGCCCATTCTAGTTTACCCACTGACTACAGAGTGAATCTAAAAATCTTCATCATGTTATTCAAAAGCTGCCTTGTGATCAGGCATCTCTTGATCTTCCTAGCTAATCATTAATCCTCACCACTTTATTTACTTTTGATATTTTATTTTTATTTTGTGTTTTATTTTATTACTGTTTGTTTTGATTTCAGTTTAGATGTCATTTCCTCTAAGTTTTCCCTGAAACCCTCAAGGTTAGAGTATATGTCTCTCTCAGGTGCTACTGTGGCCCCTAATACTTAGCTATATGTATAGTAACCTCATAATTAAAATTCCCTATTTATGACTCTGTCTTTTACACTCCTTAAAAGCAAAAAAAGTTCTTTTTCTCTTAGCATGGTGCCTGTGTGAAAGTAGATAATCAGAACTTTTGAGTGAAGGAGTGAATGCTGTTGAGACCTAATTAGACCTATTGATGAGAAGTTCTCTTTGTCCCCATGATTGCGTTTTTTGGTTTTGTTTTGTTTTTTTTAATAAATTTATTTATTTATTTATGGCTGTGTTGGGTCTTCGTTTCTGTGCGAGGGCTTTCTCTAGTTGCGGCGAGCAGGGGTTACTCTTCATCGCGGTGCGCGGGCCTCTCACTGTCGCGACTTATCTTGTTGCGGAGCACAGGCTCCAGACGCGCAGGCTCAGTAGTTGTGGCTCACGGGCCCAGCCGCTCCGCGGCATGTGGGATCCTCCCAGACCAGGGCTCGAACCCGTGTGCCCTGCATTGGCAGGCAGATTCTCAACCACTGCGCCACCAGGGAAGCCCCGGGAAGCGCCCCCATGGTTGCGTTTTGTTACTTCCATAGGATGGTAAAAATTACCTTTACCTCTCTAATCCATTTGACTAGATCTTACTATCAACATCTAAGATTCAGCTTAAGTAGTCACACTTGGTCAGTCATTACCTTGTCTTAGAGGCACTTAATTTGCACCCCCATGACACCTCATGCTTGTTTGTTATAGCACTTAAAGCAATGATTTATAATTATTGGCTTTCCTGCTTGTGTTTACTTCTTGACTTTAAATTCTTCAAAGCAAGAATGTATATTGTTCTTACCTGTGTCTCTAGATGACTGACCCAGGAAAAGAGGAGCTCTTAAAATTTTTATTATAAGGATGTTGGGGACTGCCCTTAGGAATTCTTTTTTTTTTTTTTTTTTAAACACTGATTATTATTATTATTTTTTATTATTATTATTTTTGGCTGTGTTGGGTCTTCGTTTCTGTGCGAGGGCTTTCTCTAGTTGCGGCAAGCGGGAGCCACTCTTCATCGCGGTGCGCGGGCCTCTCACTGTCGCGGCCTCTCTTGTTGCGGAGCACAGGCTCCAGACGCGCAGGCTCAGTAGTCGTGGCTCACGGGCCTAGTTGCTCCGTGGCATGTGGGATCTTCCCAGACCAGGGCTCGAACCCGTGTCCCCTGCATTGGCAGGCAGATTCTCAACCACTGCGCCACCAGGGAAGCCCAGGAATTCTTTATATACGTTAAACATAGGAGTTCTCCAGATGATTACCAAACTCAAATGCCATTGGTAGATTTCAAGCGAAATTATCAGTTGACAGTAAATGAAAGGGATATTTTAAATGCTGTTTTCCCTTACTTTTCAGTATTTATTACAACTGACCATAGATTTCCCCCACTGATTTTTTTTTAAATTAATTAATTAATTTATTTATGGCTGTGTTGGGTCTTCATTTCTGTGCGAGGGCTTTCTCTAATTGTGGCAAGTGGGGGCCACTCTTCATCACGGTGCACGGGCCTCTCATTATCACGGCCTCTCTTGTTGCGGAACACAGGCTCCAGACGCGCAAGCTCAGTAATTGTGGCTCACGGGCTTAGCTGCTCCGCGGCATGTGGGATCTTCCCAGACCAGGGCTCGAACCTGACCAGGGCTCGAACCTGTGTCCCCTGCATTGGCAGGCAGATTCTCAACCACTGTGCCACCAGGGAAGCCCCCCCACTGATTGTTAAATGGCCTGTCTCAAATAAAATCTGAATAAGCATGGGAAGTAGCTATCTTGGCCTGGTGTTTTCTTACCCTTTATTCATTCATTTAACACTACAGTTGAAAGCATCCCCGGGCATAGGATGGATTACATTTAGCCAGCATTTTGAATCTGAGCCATGTTCTGCAGCCATTAGGAAATTAAGCCTGTCCAGGTGTTGCTGACTGTGTTATTTTCTTAGGAGGTCAGAACCTACCTCAGGATAGAACGTAACTACTTTATAGAAGAACATGTTCAGAGTCTAGGGTAGCATTATAGAATTCTAAGCTTTTTTGGTTTGTTATATTCACATCTACACTGCCCATGACTTTAGAGTTACGCATACTTGTTCTTATAATCCTGACAATGCAGAAGGGTATGAAGAAGAAAGAAAGCTGCTTATAATTTCAGCACCCAAAGATAATGGATTAACAGTTTGATATCTTCAGTGTATTTTTCTATACACACACACATTTGTGCTCTCTCTCTTGCTCTTTCATATTTTTTTTTTATTATGTGTAAAGTAAGATAATCCTAAATTCCTAAATGGTGTTTTGTAAGTAGCCTTTTTTTCACATAACAATAGCAATAAATAATTGTCTACAGTACCATACTTTATGCTTGAAGCAACTATTTGTGAATATTTTTGTTGCTTTCAATATCCTGCAGTGAACAAGGATCCTTGTACTTATATTTGCTTGCACTTGTCTATTAACTCATAATGTATTCCTAGAGTGAAAATTCTGAGTCTTTTGACACATGTTGTGAAATTGCCCTTATGAAAGTGACACCGATTTACTTACACTCCTGCCAGCACTCTCATGACTTAGCTCATGCAGGATGTTAGAATTCTTTTAAATTTTTGCCAGTTCCATGTACACAAAGTTGAATCTCATTATAGTTTTAATTTGCATTTATTTAATTGGTAGTCAGTTTGAATATGCTTTCATGTTTAGTTTATTCTCCTAGATTTGATCAAAATCCCCTTGGAGGGTTTTGGTACCACATTTCCTGCAGAGCGGGTTTCATCTCTGCTTATGTAAATTTGGTGTCCTTGAGGCATTTTTTTACGGTGGCTTCAGGAACCTTGGTTTTAACTATGAGCCTGACAGTACAGCTTCTAGAAACTGGGGCCATGTGTACCTGGCTTTATATTCTCTATGGAATAATCTGCTCCCAAGTATAGAAATGGAGTGCCTTGACAATCATGCTGAATTGTCAGTGCTCAGGTAGCACTGAGCTTCAGGTGGGACCATGACCTGATGCAGCACCCAGGATGCTTAGAAAATGAAAAAAGTAACAGCCTAATCCAGGTTCCTGCTTAGTCACCCAGACTTCCTAAAGCAGTGAACTAGGTTGTTAATGATTGTTGGAGGCTGAGCAGTTTAGCTAATTGAATATTTATTAGACACACTTCATAAAAGCAGATGGGTAGGTTCTGTAATCTGCACTAGTAATGTGTACCAATTAATTAATTATTATTATTGTCAATAAAAGAGCAAAATATTTTTATGTCTTTCTTTTATGGCTCTTTTTAAAGATAAATGTGAATCATTTTTTTCTTTTGGTTAGTGTTCAGTTTTCTTCTTTTTAATATCTATAGCCTTGCTTCATTGTATAATACAGTAATGGATTATTTCTAAACTTTTCCCCCAATAATACATTATTTTGATTTAAAAATAACTCAGCAGATAAGGAATTATTACTTCCAGAAGCACTACAAGTTGATTTACTTTTGAATATGCAAAATAGAAGCTTTAGTGTACTTGAGCAACGTTTTTGTGATTTAGAGTTGCTGTGGGATTTATAAATTTCAAAAATTTTCACTTGGGTGAATTCAAAATCATTCTCCACTATGGCATCTTGATATATTTCAGTTGAATTTACTGTTTATTTTTGAACAAAGGCATGATTTAGTTGAAAGAAATACTTGTTCTTCATTATCAGGGATTATGTAAATCTTATAAATTAAACCTGTACATCAGCACTTAGAGGACATAATTTAATGCTTATACAGGAGAGAGAAAAGATTTTGTTTTAAATGAGGAAAAGAAAAACAATTACTTCAAATTAATTTCAAATAGACAATGTAGCAAAAGATTGAGGAGAATCAAACTATACCTTAGCTGCTTCTGGTTAATCTATAGTCACTTTTTAGAGTGTTTGGGCTGCCTTACAGAAATAATTTTTTTTAAAATTTTATTTATTTATTTATTTATTATTTTTGGCTGCGTTGGGTCTTCGTTGCTGTGCGCGGGCTTTCTCTAGTTGCGGCAAGCAGGGGCCACTCTTCATCGCGGTGCGCGGGCCTCTCACTATCGTGGCCTCTCTTGTGGAGCACAGACTCCAGACGCGCAGGCTCAGCAGTTGTGGCTCACGGGCCTAGTTGCTCCGCGGCATGTGGGATCCTCCCAGACCAGGGCTCGAACCCGTGTCCCCTGCATTGGCAGGCAGATTCTCAACCACTGCGCCACCAGGGAAGCCCCTCACCTGTCTTATCTCTCTCTGTGCCCTTGGACTTATTGCGCTTGCCTTGGGTGTTCTTATTCTCACTGAGGATAGTGAGACCCAGGCTTGCTGCCACATCTGTCACTCAGGACATTAAAAAGAATGGGTCTGAAACCATGGTCATACCCTTCTGAGTCAAAAACTCTAGGGTTTCGGAAAGTTATTGAACAGGCTGCCAGAATCTTATCTGGAAATCCTGTCTCTTATTTGAAATCCTGGCCAACAGTGTTTGAAAGAAGAAAATTGGTACTTAAATCAAGACATAAATTAAAAAGACTTATTGATTCTATAAAAAAATAAAAAAACAACTATTTGTATCGTTTTCTTGATAAATGTGTTGTTGGTAACAGATAGATGTTGGCAAAGCTGTATCTTTTAAGTAAATAATATTCTCATTTGTCATCCATAATGTAATTTAGCATGTGGCTTATAAACAATTTGTTTACTATAACTAATTTCACTAATAATGAAAATAATCACTGTGTTGGATCAGTAACACTACTTCCCTTTTGTACCTCCTTTGTAGCTTTCACCGCTGAAGTGTCACAGGAAAGCCTCTCTTTCATTAGGTTAAATCCTCCCATTGGACATCTCTCCTAGCATTGCAACTGAAATTTTACACATTCATATGTGATTACTTGATCAAAGTTTAATTTCTCTCTGGACTATGAACTCCACAAGGGCTTTTGGTGTTATGTTGTCCAGGGCCTAGCACAATGCCTGGTGCACAATAGGTACTCAATGACTATTTCTCAATTGAGTGCATAAGTAAGTAAATGAATGAGTTGGTGCTTCATGATTAAATTAAAGGTATAGATAAGAAAATGTCTGAGAACAAAATTCATAGAATATTTACTAATTGGTTTACTCACCTATCGTTCCAGCAGACTTAGGCATCAGGGAAACAAAGATGAACTCGATGTGACCCCTCGCACTGCAGGTGTCCGTATTAATCCAAAACTATCCCTATTCCCAGGGCTTCCTGAGAATCCTAGA
Source organism: Eschrichtius robustus (assembly GCF_028021215.1). NCBI lineage: Eukaryota > Metazoa > Chordata > Mammalia > Artiodactyla > Eschrichtiidae > Eschrichtius > Eschrichtius robustus. The sequence goes on from NC_090825.1 coordinate 38,350,973, forward strand.
ACATCTATGAGTGTTATAATTGCAATACTCTCAAATGATACCTTCTAGCAGGTTCTTCATATTCCCCTCTTATGCCTTAGCATCTTTTCACTTCTTATCACTTTGTCAAATGCCTTATATGAAGCCAGAAATTATACCTGAGTTTGATAGGCAGCAGAATCTCAATGGAAATGAGAACCCCGCCCCTACCCCTGCCCCCAGCACATTGAAGAGCAGGAAAAAGGCCGGAGACCATACTCAGTCAAAGAATAATCAATCTCTTATCCTGATGAGATTTTTGCTTTACCCTGTCTCTGAATGGAAGGAAAAACCATTGAAGGAAATAAATGGGAAACCAAAAAAAATCTGAAAAGAGGCTCTGGTGCCAGGGGTTCCTTGAAAAGGGTTCAGGGAAGGAAAAGGATTAGAAGATTAGGTGTTATATAAGATGTGCTGGCCAAGATGATCTGTAGCTTCTAACCGGTAAGTTAAAAATGTACCAAGTAAATCTATTCAAGACATGTCGTTCCCCCACTGGGAAGACTTAGAACAGGATTTTGCTTAGTTTCACAGGAAAAAAAAAATTCTTTGGAAAAAGTTCAACTTTGCCTCCTTGGAACTATAGTGGAAAGATACTTTTCCACATGCCTCTGTTCAGGAAATGAGGGCACTGTGGTGTCATTGGATCTTGTGTGTCTGGTTGGAAGAGTATGATACCTAGAACCATGATAATGTCGTTTCCATACAGACAGAGTTGTGTCTGTTTTACTCTCCACTGACTATAATTCTTACCCTTAACATGGCAGGACACAGGTAATGTTGCGTGAGTGAGTGTTAAATGACTGACCAAGTGAATGCAAGATTGTGAAGGGCCTCCCACACTGGAACATGGAAAGGATTGCTTGGTTTGTTGACCCTTTCAATTCCTCCCTTGCCAAGTCCATGATCTAAAGAACATGGATCTTTGGCAGAATTGGGATCTTCAGAAAAAAATCACAGGACCAACAGTTATTTAACACCTTACCAGTTACAAAGTGTTTTGTACATACATTTCCATGTAATCTCATTTCCAGAGCTGCCTCAGTTTCTCAGTCGTCTTGAGAGCACATCACTGTGTAGAGGTAGTTGGATCAGAGGAAATGTACGTTTACTCAGCCATCTTCAGTAAGCCATCATCACCTGGTTAGGATTCCTACCAAAATGGTCCTAGAGAGACTCTTGTGAATCAGCCAAATTATTTATAGTGCCATCTCTATTATTCAATATGATGAAAAAAACAAGTGTGCTGAATGTCAGCCTTGAATGTAATAGGGATCACTTGAGCACCTGTTGAAATGTAGATTCAGATTCAGTGGGTCTGAGATGGGCCAAGTTGCACTGTTTCTAATAAGCTCCTAGATAAGCTGATGTTGCTGGACTGTGGACCATATCCTGAGGAGTAGCAAGTTGCTAGGACATTAGAGGTCTTTGGGTGCAGCTAAGGTCTCCCATTGTTTTTCTCTGGCTGATACATTGTTGATAGGATAACATCACCCATTGGTTAGATAAAAGTCCCATTAACACACAAAAGGACAGACAGCATGACTCATGGAACCTGTCTTCATTGAAAATTAGTGAATTAAGCCAGACTAAATACATATCCATTTTTAAAAGGCCAACTGGAGGCATTCTGGTGAGAAAAATGAGGCTTTCAGGTGGTGTTACTGGATTAAGGTCAAGAAAATATTGGACTTAAGTCTTAAATCATCAACATTTGTCCTTCTCCTACTATACCAAGGGCCAGATGTGCCAGAATCAGCTTCTAGAAAAAAGAACTGCACTGGTTTAGGGGTGAAAGGAGGTGGTATTTTTAACCTGTTGCCACTTTGCTGAAAAAAGAACTTATCTTTATATGATTTTCCTCTTTAAAATTCTCTGAGAGGATAAAGCTCTGCAGAGAAAAAACTAAGTTCCAACTAACTATTGATTATTCTGTAGATAACTTCATTCACAGTTGGGAGAAAAAATAATAAGTTTGCACATAAAAACTTCTTAAGTAGCCTGTGGTTTCCGTCATAAATTTTTGTTTTGCTTTTCTGTAATGAACTGAAATGGAGACTCAATTTGATCAACTACAAGGAAATAAACATAATATGACCTAAATTTACTAAACAATGCTTTAAGGCAAGTATTTAAATTCTTGGAGTATATGTTTGGTTTTCTCTTAACTATTTTATTTTAGTCTCTTTAGACTTATTTTAGTCTCTTGACTATTGCTTATACTTAATAACTGAATGTTTGTGTCAGGCATCATTTCTCAAAATTATATTTTCCCCCTATGGATGCAATGTTAAATTAATGTGGTAACGTGGTAATGCTAATAATTCAGCTACTGTTCCATAAACTTCCATGTCTTTTTTTTAATCTGGCAAAAGCTTTCTCTCAAGATAATCATTATACTTGATAGATAATCTTCCAAGTAGTACTCCTGATCTATCTGCATACTCATTAAAACATTTATTGTTGGTATCGGAGTTTCTGAATTTCTGTATCTCTGAGACAATAGAAATTCCCCAGGTTATGCTATGGAGAATTTTTTATATTAGAATTTATATTTAAGTCTCACATTGTTTGAATACTCAAATTCTAATTTTAAACGTGATTTATTTTTGATGACTGACATGAATTCAATCAATTAAATCAACGAATTAAATCAACACCGATTTTAATTTTTGGAGTTCAGTTAACCTAACACAGATTAAAGATTTGACAGCCTAAGTCATTGCCCCCCTTCTCACTCATTTTTTCTTAGTAGAGTGATAAAACGAAAGCGTTGTATATAATTATCTTTAATAAGAGGAGACTTATAGTATGGCTATAAGGATGGGGACAAGTGGATGAATTGATATTAAATGGCAGAATTTGGTGTTGATTGGATGTGTAGGGTGGGGTGTGTTGATTGCATATGTGGGGTATGAATTGGGGGAATTCATTAAAACGAACTTCAAAGCATAGTGAATTTGTTTACCTGGGGATAAAGCCTTTATTTAATTCTTCTAATGAAAAGAATATGCTTTTTACCTGAATCCTTTTTATAAATATCAGTTTGCTCTCCACATAATTTTCAAAAGTAGCATATAATATATATGACATTCAAATTAAGTAATTACCTTTCCATTTTGAATAGTCATGTTTGAAGTGACTTTGGTTAACAAGATTGGCTCTTTTGAAATCTGGAAGTCTGTATAAGTGGTTAAAGAGATAAAGTTTGCTTGAAAAGACCATTTAAGGCATGTGTTGATTAATGATTCCAAAATAAATCGTTACTCTTCTGCTTAGATAATAACCACACACATCCAAGGAAGATCTTGCCTTGCTCAAGGGGCTACAGAGAAGGGTACATTTTGAGAATTTTTTTTGTTTTTGTTCAGCAACACAGTGATACACGGCATTTAGAACTTCTTCCTTTATTATTTAGAAACTTGGAACCTTTTATGTCATAATTTTATTTTTTAAAAATTCAAGAATTTGACCTCATTCTTCCAGCTCTGACTCAAGAAAATAATGGGTGTAATTGTGGAGTTGTGACTGTTTTAGCTTGTAAACATAAACGAATACCTTTTTCTTGTTTTTACAGCTGACCTTTTAAATAAAACAGCATTCAGTTTTCCTGCTTTTGTGGACTAATTTGCAGAACATATAATTTGAAACCTGATGAAAATGTATTCATCTTTAGTTGTACAATTTATGTAAGTGTTCTTAAATTTGGTTCTTTTAGAAACAAAAGAAGCATCTTCCCTTAACTTCTAATTAGATCTTATTTAATTTCCCTAAGCAAGAATATTAAGTTTTTTTTAAAGGTGGATATTATACTACCCTTAATCATACAGTTGCCATAATCAGACCTAGTCTTGTGTGATCATAAATAACTTGATCTTGGTCACTGATAAAACATGAAAGTAAAATTATCTTTTAAGTAGATAAATAAATTCCTACTTTATTGGTGGCCTCTAGAACAATACCAACTTTAAAATTCACACCTTCCTATCGAAGTGAAAGTATTCTGAAATGACAGTTTTCAAGGCTTGTCACTTTGTTATATGATTTTCTAACACATTTTTATTGTCTATGAAGTATTTAAAATTCATTCTAAGTCAAAAAACCCTAGTTCATTCCAAACTAAGAATCTAGTAGATGACACCCTTGCTTTTGACTTCTCACTCTTACCTCTATTTTAAAAATGCATAGAATTCCAAATCCCATTGCTACAGCACTGTTCTTTTTCTTCACCCAGTTTCCCTCTCCCCTGTATTCAACAACAGTAGTGGGAATTGTTTCTTCTATTAATGTATGTCTTTAATCCTTCTGTAGAAGTAATTGAGGCACCCAGTAATGTTAAGTGCAAAAACAAGGATTAGGTGAATCCATCAATTACACAGAAGAGGAAACAATAAGGAAAATATATGCCTTTCCTCCATGTCATTCATTGTTCCATGAGTGCTTCCTGTCTCTGTGCCAGGCACAGCGGATATAGTAGTGACAGTACTGACCTACTGACCTACTGACCGGGACCCTGACCTCCTGGGCAGACAGACAAATGTACATATAAATAAACCAGATAATTACAGATGACGGGAGGTTTTTCAAAAGCAAATTAACAGGATGATGTGATAATCCCTGGGAAATGCTATTTCTGATTAAGGAAAAAATTTCTTTTTTAAATTATTTCCTCTATGTAGAGACGAGGTATGATACTCGAACTATCCAGCTAAGTCAGTTCATTTCTCCAGAGGTTTACTTGGGGGTTTGATTTGGCCCTTGAAGGAGTCATGATATTATCACTGCCACTGTTTATGCGTCAAGCCACCAATATTGATTGAGTGCCTGTTGTATTTCAGGCCCTGGTCTGGCCTTTGGGAACAAAACTGTCAAATTCCCTGATCTCAATGAGCTTGCCATTTGTTCTCTGCTTTGATATAACCCACCTTGGGAGCAACTGGAAGTCTCTTTCCTCTCCGAAGAAAGTTTCAAGGGGAAGACACACCAGGGAACTTGCTTTTCCATTTGTACCCTCCATTAGGCTTGGGAAAGTGAAACAGTTGTAGTCAGAGGGTTAGATTTTGGAATTAATCATGCTTGTCTTATCTCTTTCCTTTTAGTGGTAGTTGTTTTCGTAGCACCTCACATACTGCTTTTCACAGGTGAGATGCTGGTGAATATTAATGACTGACTTCCTGTGTGTTCACACCACTGATCTAGTGGTGTATGTGTATGTGTTCCAGACTTCTGAGGGCCTTTATCTATGTGCCGAACACTAGGGTTTGAACAATAGAGCCTTCTTCAACAAGTCTCTCTTCATTAAAGAGAGACTCATCTGGAGACCTTATGGAATTTTCTTTTGGAGATTTTATGTCAAATATGGAAGGCCATTAATAAATTTCTGTTTTTACATTTGCCTAATTAATTTATATTTGCCTTGAGACTTTTTCATGCTTTAAAAAGTGTTTTTATTTATTTTTAGTCTTAGGAGCTTGAACTTTCAAAATATTCTTAAAATGTAGGGATGGAGGTTCGTTTTAAATTTACATTTTAGGTAAGAAAAATGTCATTTGGGGGAGCTTACTAGAAAAGAATAATGGACTACAAAATGTATTGATTCTGTAAGTTTTTATTAGGATCCACTATGTGGCAGGCACTTTGCTGGCTGCTGGGAATATGATGACGGACACAGTGAATGTGCTTGATTTCATTATGCAGTCAGGCAAAAATACTCAATGAAATATTTTCAGTACTGTTGTACAAAATGTGATGTGATAATCATTTAGCAAGATCCCTGTTTTCAAGAAAACTGTAATGGGGCAGAGTTCATAAAATTTAATTTGGTGAAGAAATTTTATTAAAGTAAGGTGAGTGTCATATGATACTGACGACACACCTGTATATGGTTGTAGTTCAAAGGAAGGAGCAACTGCATTGCCTTGAGTGAGGCACTGGGTTCTTAAAGATAAGTATAATTCAAAAGAGTATCAAGAAAGATAACAGTGACATTAAAATTGGTTTACATTTATTGGGCACTCACGTGATCCATACAGTTTTACACACACACACACGAACACACAACCTGTCATATACTTTGAGTTGACATTTTCAGTTTTGGAGGTTTAACTTCTTTAAATAAATTGTTATTGTTTAAGTACTGAAAACTTTGTAGGGAATATTTTCTTCCTTTATCTTATCACCTCAATTATATCAGAAATGTAATGAAAATGAGAGAGGAAAATATATGACATAAATATGACAAAGCCTTGTTGTAGGAAATTTTTGTGTAATTAGTGTAATACAAGGACATTCCAATTTAATAGCGGTTAGTAAAGAGAAAATGACTTTAGAAGAATGAACTTTTTAAAAAACTTTTGGTAGATTTTTTTTCCTTTTTTGGCTGCGTTGGGTCTTCGTTGCCACGCACGGGCTTTCTCTAGATGCGGCGAGCGGGGGCTACTCTTCTTGCGGTGCACGGCTACTCATTGCGGTGGCTTCTCTTATTGCGGAGCATGGGCTCTAGGCGCGCGGGCTTAGTTGCTCCGCGGCATGTGGGATCTTCCCGGACCAGGGCTCGAACCCATGTCCCCTGCGTTGGCAGGCGGGTTCTTAACCACTGCGCCACCAGGGAAGTCCCCCTGGTAGATATTTTAAGATCGTTGACTTTAGATAACCCCTAAATTATTAATTGTTCCAAGTGCTGCTTTGACTTTTCATTTCTCCTTGAAAGTTTGCAATGCTAAGGAAGTGAGGCATTTATTGCCTTTTTCATTTCAGTTTTTATTCTTAAGGAGAAGGCAGAAATCTCCTAGATTCAGCATTTGACCTGGAACAGTCCTCTGTGTTAGATGGTGAGGAACCCGAGATTGAGCGAGAGAATGACTACTCCCAGGTCACACAGCCATCCCAGCATGGCCTGCAAAGCCACACTTTCTTACTTCAGGACTTTTTCCACAACACGTGACTTTTCTTGGAGAAAACAAATCTAAAAATCGAGCCCTCCTATCCCCTCTTTTAAGTTTTAGAAACCAAGCTGTTTGCTTATTGTAAGAAAACAACTCTGAATATATGAACTTAGGTTTCATAATTAATCTTTCATCTTGGAGACCATTAAAAGGTGGGAGTCAATTAAAATTGTAGTCTGCTTTCTCATATTGGTGAACTTGGTGAAGGTAGAACTCACACTGTGGCAAAATTGCGCAGAGGGCTTAGGCTTTGCTTAAGGGACCACTTGACAAATAAAATAAGGAAGAGCTTGTATTTTGGTTTTTTATTTCAGCTCAGAAAATTTCTTCCCAGTTAATATTGTACTTGGTTTCAGCTTCCCCAAAAGCCTATGAACTGCCCTAACCTTATATTTATAGCTTCTCTTCCATGGCCCTCCCAGTTGCACACACTGTTGCCTTTGACATCGTCTTTGGAATTCTGTGTTTTTCAGCACCATTTGTCTATTTAGAGAGTCTGACCTTGTCCATGGCATTGTCTTGATTCTGCCTGCACACATACTCCCCAGTTTTTTTTTTAAAATGAGTAGTTTTATTATGATTCTTATTTTTTCTCTCCATATCTTACTCAGACCTATTAAAATACTAACATTTGAGAAAAATCTAGGTCAAGCCATTTGAATTAGTTTAGTTTTTGAGTAAAATGCGAGTACTGAAGAAGAGGAAAGAAGGTATCATATCCACTGGTACTCAGATAAAAAGGGTCACATTTGCAGTGCTCTCCAGCAGTGGGTATGTTAACTTTTAGGTACTCAGCCTGTTTGGTTGGGTGGATGTTGCCATGTACATTACAGTGCTCGCTATGATGATGTATACCTGAAGGTGGGCATGGTGACAACACTGAAGCTTTTCAGCCCCTGCCTCAGTGCCAGGAATGTAGCTCTGTGAGAAACAAGAATCCAGTCACGATAGGAGTAAATTTGCAGTACATTTGCAATGAATTTGCAACAAATAACAGCTTTGTAGTACGTCTGTTGATGTACATGGGTTAATGCCTCAATATCTCACAACTTATGCTTTTCTTATATGAAAGGTTCTGTATTAGATACTTAAGGGTCCTCCAGGCCCCTCAGTTTTATAACGGTCTGAACATTCATTCTTTGAACATTAATTTTCCATATTTAGACATGAATTATAGGGGAAAGTACCTGCTGTATAAAGCAAAATTTAAAATTTAATTGATAACGTATTGAAATGATTGACTTTGCTGTTGTTGCTGTTATTTTTGAGCTGTATTTAACATTTGTTTAGCTTGCCCTCATATTAAATATTTTCCTGTAGTTAGAAGTTGTCTTCTCTGTGCGTTCTATAGGGAATCTGGTGCCAAATCTGCCTCAGGCTGGAGAGTCTGGCCTACTTTTCCTACTTTTAGCCTTTGAGACTAGCGGTGCCTCAAAGTCCTTATCATTCTGGATATCCTGGTAATTCTCCTTGGCGTATGTAGATCCTGATCACCAACTGACCATCAAAAGGCCATTTATCTGTCTTCTTTTCAAGTCATAATCAGAAAATGTTGCTTATTTTTCTACCGTCTTTGAAATAGATTTCATCTATTTCTTTTTACCTTTTCAATGTAACAATTTAAAATTACATCTGTGGCTTGCAGTATATTTCATTTGGACAGTGCTGCTTTAAAATAGGAATGCATGAAGAATGTTTCAAAATGGTTTTGGAAAGCTGGATTCGTTAATCTATTTGCAGAGATGCAAAATCAGTCTAGAGCAGTGTAATTTTTAAATTTAGAACCACTTCATGGTCAATAATTTGCTTCCTTGTAAAGCAAGTGAGAGCTTTAATGTTGCATATGGGATAGATGCGACATTTACAAACAGACAAACTACAAACTGCCACAGCAGTGTCTTCGTTGCCATCTTGATTCTCTTCTCAATATAGATTGAGACTCATGTACACAAGGAAAAATGTTTTGGTGGAAATTGTTGTTTCAGATTTTTAAAGTGTATTATTTTAAAATTGAGATTATTCACCTGAGTAGTACTGTAGGCAGTACTAGTCAGAGATTGGCTTTGGATTTGTGTTATGCTTTGTTGAGCTTCCAGACACCAAAGTAAATCAAGGGGTTTTCTTCATGTGAGTTTTATGTGCGTCACTTGATTATAGGAGAACAACCACAGTAGCTAATTAGCTTGCTTCTTTTTTAATTGCCACTTCCTAATGTGTCACACAGGTGAGGAAAGAAAAATACTAATTTGATAAAGATGTCTGACTTAATTTTAGTTAACTGGGCTCATTTTCTTTTAAAATCAGAAGGCTGCAATATAAGATATAAAAATTGGAAATGTAATTACTTGTATGAGATAAATTATTGAAAACGAAGTTTTTAAAGCCAGTTACTTTTATTACTTTCAAAAATAGTTCACTGATTCAGACAGTTGCTCTATCTCAGGCATCATGGCTCAGGAGAATGTGTGATTTCAGAAGTAAAAGATGAAAAGAACATTGGTGATGCCTTTTGGTCACATATCTAGGAACTATTTTCTATAATACCTGCTTAATTATGAAGGGTAGAGAATGGAATAATAAGGCTTATTATGGAATAATAAGGTATATTATTTCAAAGCACCAAGGTCCAACTGAAAAACTAAAAATAATAGCAGAGTTCTTATAGATACAATGTAAACATTGTAAAGGAGGTAAAATAAGGTATAAGTAACATGGAGATAACCAGTCTAGGAATTAAAAATTCATGTGTTTAAAAGGAATTGGTGGGATGGAGCTAGGACTTGATTTTCATCATAAGCTAGCTGCATGTACCATTTAATTTGTTGCCATTTGTCTGCATTTCTTTAATATGTATTTTTAATTTGGTCTCGGGCAGTATTTCTTAAAATGTGGTTCAGAATTCTGCATCAGAATTATTGGAGTGCATGTAAAATGCAGATTCCTAAGTCCCAGAATAATTGTATCAGTTTTTCTGAGTGTGATGCCTGGAAATCTGTGTTTTAACTTGAATCTCAGTGGAATCTTTTAAATTGAAGTTTAATTGGTTTACAAAATTATGTTAGTTTCAGGTGTACAGCATAGTGATTCAGTATTTTTGCAGATTATTCTCCATTGTAGGTTATTACAAGTTAATGGGTATAATTCCCTGTGCTATACAGTATATCCTTGTTGCTTATCTATTTTTTACACATAGTAGTTTGTATCTGTTACTCCCATACCCCTAGTTTGTCCCTCCTCCCTTTCTACTCTCATTTGGTAAAGATAACTTTGTTTTCTATATCTGTGGGTCTGTTTTTGTTTTGCATATACATTCATTTGTATTATTTTTTAGATTCCACATATAAGTGATATCGTACAGTATTTGTCCTTTCCTGTCTTATTTCACTAAGCATAATATTTTCTAGTTCAATCCAGGTTGCTGCAAATAGTAGTATTTTATTCTTTATGGCTGAGTAATGTTTCATTGTATATATATACCCCCAGTGGAATCTTGAGCACATTAAAGTGTGAGAATCTCTTTGAGATGTCAGAGTATATTTGGTGAAAATTTTCATGTCATGTGAAGTATCTCAGCAGTAACTAAAATGAATGTGCACTATAAATTCATTGGTATTGATATAATATACAATTCTAGCCAGCCCTGAACAGCATAATATTGGGATTTACAAAGTGCTTTTTGATAGTGGTGGTTGGGGACCAGCCATTTCTGTATCAGTAGTAAGATGTCAGTGACCTTATTTCCCAATTCTCAGGGAGGGAGGGGGAAGCAAGTCCTTTGTTGGCATTTTATAATTGCAACGTTGTGGACAGCACATAGGGAATTAAGCCTAAACAAAGTGTGCTTTTAAGTGGGGGGCAGGGTTGTTCTGCTGCGATTACATCAGGGATGGTATCCTTGTCTCAGCCAAGTACCTATGTTATAAATACCATAAACACTACTTTTACTTTGGTTATGGTATTTTGACAGCAAATAACAAAATGCCCGGACTCAAAATGGCTTAAATATGAAGGAAATTTGTTATCTCAAATGACTGAAAGACCAGAGCTGTAGTAAGATGAAGTCAGGGCATACATCAGGGACTAAGTTATGTCATTAAGGAACTGGTTATTTAGGCTTCATCCTAAGGCTGGTTTTCCTCCTGTTTCCAAGATGGCTGCCATTAATAATCAGCACTTTGCTTACTTCCTTGTTCAGATTCAACAGAAAGAGTGAGGGGATTCCCTTATATCAATTTCATTGTAGTGGAATTATCATACTCCACTATGTGGTTGTTTCAAGGTAGTGTAGGTACTAATTTTATTGAGCATCTTTGTATGTCCCTTTATTTACTTGAACTAGATTCTCTCTTGGATATATTTTAAAAGTGGAATTGTTGGATTAAGATAGGCTCATGCTCAGAAATTACTTTCCGAATTGGTTGTATCAATTTAGACTGCAGGCAGAAGTGCATGAAAATCACCATTTCCCCCCATTCTTGGCTGTAATTGATGTTACATTTTAAAATTCGTTATCAATATTAGGGTGTTAAATCATATCCCGTCATTATTTTAATTTGCATCTACTGATTATTAGCGAGTTGGAGTATTTTTTGAGTTTCTTGAAAGTTTGGAACTTTATTTCTGTGAGGTTTTATATTCTTTTGCATATATTTTATTGGGTCTTAAATACTTTTCTTAGTTACTTTTAGGCATTCTTTATATATTCTGAATAGTTGGTTTATGGGAGGCAAAACTTTTAATGTGTTATCAATTTTCTTTTATCTGAGAAATCATGTAATCCTCTTCCTGTCCCATTTGACTGTATCTGGAACCTTTTGATTGTATACTTCCTGTGACGGTCAATGTCAGAAACAAGCCTACTTAACAATAATTTTAGTAGTTAAGATCAGGGTTTTGAATCCAGAAGCTTCAGTTTGAATCCAGGCTCTTCATGATTTTGGGTAGTTACTTCATCTCTCTAATTTCTACATAGGAATAATAACTTGCGATAATAAACACACACAAACACAAATGTTTAACTCAGAGCTCAAAACTATACCCACAATAAGTGGAAGGAATAATACTATCGTTATTATTATTAATAAGGAAAAGAATAGCACTGACAATTTTCATTTCACCAAATAGCTTATGCTTTCAGCGTGCTTTTACTTAAATAAAACTTGGTTATCTGAACATTTCCTAATTCATATTTTAATAGTCCATTGTGATGCTGGTAGCATCGGGTGATTGACTTCTGCCATTTTCATATACTGAGACACATATATCTTGCTTATGAAATCACCACTCAAGAGCTTCATAATTTACACAAAAATCTATATAGCTACTTTTTTATTGGGTAGTCTTGTCTAAGTAAGTGTTAGATTTGCATATAATTATGTAGTTCATTAAATCAATATGTTCTTTGTAAACTGACGTAAAATCTTTTTATACAGTTATAAGAGCATGTATTGATTTAATAAATCAGACCCTTGTCAACCATGCATCAGTGTAAATTGTTGTTTGTATATAGTGTGAGCATAGTTCTTTAGACAGAGTACGTAATTCATCATTCAATTAGCATAAATATATGATCAGTCAGTATTTACCTCCCATGGCCCAAATCCTGCAGGAAGGGAACTTTCTTAGATACATAGAAATTATAATTGTTTCTCATTTGATGATTCTACTAGGGTGCTTTTGTGTTTTGCAGATATTTTAAATTTAGATATTTTAAAAAACTCATTTCACTATAAAAATTAAATAGACTTGACAAGTATAGAATGAATAATCTTTTTCTCAAAAGCAATATGGCAAATTCTAAAGGTTTGATTAAAATCCTTAGGCCATTAAAACTAACCTCTTAATATTTGAATATAATGTTTGATTTTGAGGCAAAATCAAAAATCTCCAAAGAGATACTCCAGAGAGTATCTGAGAGAGATTCACCCATTCATTGATTAGGGGACATGTTCTGCTACTTTTCAGGGAACAGTAGCCAGGTGTAGAGACCATACTACTTGCCAACATTGTCTTTTAAAAGCTGATGATATTGACTGCTTCTTTTGGATTTGAATGCCTGCTGGTATTTTCCTGCTTCTGCTTGCTGTGATCTCCTCTTGTTATCAATGGAGAGTTAAAAAAAATTATACATTCATGACATAAACATATATATAAGTGCAAAATCAGACAGTATGGGCTTATATCAACTGTATTTACCATAATTTAGAATAATATGCTTTAACTGCTCTTTATTGATTTGTCAATTTTAGACAGCATCTATTGAATGCCTGTTATAGTAGTATTTATCCCCTCTTGCATCTCCTTACCCCATAATATCTCCATATAGACATTTCAATGCATTGATGCATTTTTGGTTGCATCCGTAAATCAGCATTACATTTACATTGACTATATCATTGTATTATAACTGTATATTTTTTCTTATATAACTTTTCCTAGGATTAAAGATTGTCTATGAATTTTTTTCATTAGCTTTTATTTGATTGTATATCTATTTTTTTTTCAATTATTTCAGAACACTTGCCATGGCTCTCAATAATTTTCCCAAATGGTCAAACACATCAAAATAAATTATCAGTGACCCATCTCTCTCCACTCCTTACCCATCCTGGTGACCTTCCCTGAGTTCTTTTTTTTTCCTTGAGTCTGACCCATTTTCTGTGTACATCTGATGCACATGTGTTATCCTTCAACATAGCCTTGTGTTGTATCCTCTGTTTACTGGATGCCATGCTTTCCCATTTTTGTTGAAAAGTGTACTCTTTTAGCTGCGAAAGAAAAGTTATGTTGGAAGTCATTTTTTTGAGTCTGGGGATGTCTAAAACATTTTTATTTAACCCTCATTTTAATTGACAAATTGAGAAGGTATGGAAATCTGGGTTAGCACTCATTGTCCCTCATAATTTTGAAGACATTGCTTGACAGTCTTCTACTATCTGGTGCTATTGAGTATACAGTACCTTGCTGATTCTGATTCCTATATACTTAACCTGTCTTTGTCTGGAAGCTTGATTTTAGAGCTTTCTTTATCCTTGAAGTTTTGACATTTCACAATGAGGTGGTTTAGAGTAGATTTTTTTAAAAAGTCTATTAGACTTGACATTCACAGGAAGGCCTTCTGGTATAGAGGCTTCTGTCCTTCTAAGAAATTTTCTTGTACTATATCTTTGATAATATTTCTTCACCTCCTTCAACTCCATTTTTTTTTTTTGAGTCTATTGTTGAACTTTCTAAAATGATCCTCTATGTTTCTTATGTTTATTTTCATATTTTCCGTGTCTTTATCTTTTTTCTACTTTTTCAAGATTTCTTCAATTTTATCTTCCAACCCTTTCTTTTGAAATTTTAATTGTCAGTATATATATATTCTTTATTTCCAGGGCTCTTTCTTGGTTCTTTCATTTTTTTTTCCTAATTTTTTTCCTTTTGAAAATACTTTGTTAAAACATTTTGTTTTATTTTATGTACTTAATATCTTCTGGCTATCTGTGTCTCTCTGTATCAACTTAAGTTCCTTCTACTTCCTTCATTGTTTCTGTTTTCTCCAGGTTTCCTTTTCTGTTTGTTTTGGTCTCTCACATTCATGTTGGAGGCTTTTCTCAAATGTCTAGTGATCCTTCACTGCCTATTTATGTTCAAGAGTGAGGCAGTGGGTAAAATATAGTAATAATATGTGTAAGCATTATAGTAGGGGGCAGTAATCAATGAAACTCTAGAGTGCAGTAGCCATGTGGTTTAGAGGACTGTTTCATTTCAGGATTCATCCAGAAATTTACTCCTCCCACAAAAAGTACCCAGTGTCATTAAAACCTGCTACTGTTGCAAAGCATGAAAGAAAGGGAAAAATAAGAGCAATGGAAAGACCCAGAGCCCCAGAGAGAGAAAGACAGAGAGAGACAGAAAAAGTTGTAGACGGACTAAGAGTCAAAGATGGGTAGATGGATAGATAAGGGTGAATGCAGGAGGAAGGGAGAAGGGAGAAAGAAGAGAGAATAAATGATAGTGAGAATATATATTCAGAGATGTTTGTGAAGTGAACTTAATGACCCTTCAATAGAGAGAAGCTTTGTGTTAATTTTGGCCAGAAAAAAAATGACAATAGAAAAATTCACATTAATAAGTTTCTGGGGTTAATCATTAATTACATTTTTATTTTATTACATGATTACTCCTGAAATAGTCCTTTCTCAGTCATCTAAAGGTGATAAAGTGAGCACCTTCCATCAGCTTATTATTTATTCAGATCTATTTGCATGTCTGATTCAACCTGAAGTATAAATTGAGTTTTTTTGTAATTTCATGGGTCTTTGCTTAGATGCTATCTTCTAATGATTTTTATCTTTATTTTGGGATGATTTATGAGGCAGTGATTGCTGTTGCCTTAGAACTTTATCAGCAATAGTAGAAGAGAAGTACTCACATGCTTCTTAACTATATCCTTTTCAAAAGGAAATCTTTCTATTTAGAAGAATCGGAGACTAGAATGGGTTGGACACCCAGTGGTACCCAATCTCACTGAATTCTGCTAATTCTCATTTCTGTACCACTCCTTTGTTCTGGTAGGAACCTTTTAGAGAAAGGTAAAGAACAGTGTGTGTGTGTGTGTGTGTGTGTGTGTGTGTGTGTGTGTGTGTTTGCTCCTTCATAGTGCAGATTTTCTTGAATTTCATTCTCCTTTTTAAAAATAACAATATGTAAGTGTGATAGATGAGCAGTGTAACTCTACTACTGACTTTTGAAAAAGAACATAATTTTGTATCCATGTCTGCAACCTACATATATGATGAAAAATATTACATCTAAGAGGTTCTGGTTTGAATGACTTAACCTAGCCTCCGAGTATCTATCTCTGTCTCTATCTCTATTTCTATCTATATATTCTATATTCATACAAACAGATGGGCATGTCTCAAATATCTTGATCTGATCCTCATTTTAATTGATAGATTGAGAAGGTATGGAAGGTGGGTATGTGTACATACATACATGTGTATGTATATGCACTCAAATATATATATATTTGAATGCTTTCCTAGCCTTAGCATATAGTAGTATGTTTAAGTACTTTTTAGAATGTGAATGGTTTCTTGTTACTGGCCATCTGTAAAATGGCATCTTGATTCCTCCTCTGGTAAACGGAACCTACCTCCCTCATCCTGCATCCTCGGAACTTGGCAGTTTGGCCTGTTGTAGAGCTAACTCTTACGACACCATTCATTTCCCAAGTTTCAAACATTATCATCTATCAGACATCAGTTCCTACCTTTTTCTCTGCAAAGAGAAAACCTGCTTCATTCAGGAAATCACCCGTAGTGAAAATGAGTGACCTTCTCTCCAGTCAGGGGTAAAAGGGAGGTAGTTTAATCCAGTCGTGTCCCTGGCCTCTCTTGCCCACCTTCCCACCCTGATTGATTCAGGGCTGTGGCTATAGGACTCACATCTGGCCTCTTCAGATATGAGGAGTTCCCTACCGCGAAGCTTCTGGACCTGACTCCTGTTAGAGTTGCTCTTAAGAAGGAAATACACACAGGACGCCCCTTCTGCTTTGGACATGCTCATGTCTGGGTGTGATGTTGGGACTGTAGCAACCATCTTTTTGGCCACATAGGAAGTTAACCCAAAGGTGAAACGATAAACTGAGACAGAAAGGAAAGATGGAAGAAACTTGAGTCCTTGATGGCATTGTTGAACTGCTGAGTTAAACAATTAAGCAACCATGGAGTACCCCCCTGCCCCTCCCACACACATACTCCCCCTCCACACATGCCCCTCCCTCCAACATACATTTCTGTGCTTTTTCTTATATGAGATAATTGAGGTCTTTTTGGAAAGTTAAGTCAGCTTGAGCCAAAAACATCATGAATGAAACATATCACTGCTTTACCTTTTACTTCCGTTTTCCATGGTGATTATTAATACACCTGTTAACCCTCTTTTTGTTTTTAAGCCAGTGGAGTAAATGATAGGCCAGGTTATTTGTCTGGTATTATTGCCATAATGATAAGCCTTCAGAGAAACAAAAATCTAAAGGATTTTTCTGCAAAATTGATTTACCTGTTTCCCAAAGGATCTTATTACTTCTTCTATCTCTGAGAAATATTTATGGTACAATGTGATTTTCTTATCAATTTAAAGTTTTATTAATCGTCACTTTATTCAAGATGGTTTGAAATAGATTACAAAGTGGAATGACACTTATTATGTCCAAAATGATAACAAACAGTGTATGCTGACCTTTGGTTATTGATTACCATTTTGTATATTTATCCCAGGGCTATATGTTTAGAAATAGGTATTTAGCATTTTATTTTAAAAAAAAAGAAACTTCTGGAAAAGGTTTTCTGTTTCTCCACAGTGAATATATACTGTTTTGTGAAGCACCTATAAAGCTACAGAATGTTCATGCTTTTTATGTTTTAATCACTGTATTGTTGATTGCAGAAACAAAAGAAACAGGAACATTTTAGAATCTATTCAGTTTCATATTGATTTTATGTTAATATAAGGAAATGTTTTATTCTAAGAAAGGTACAAAATGGTAGCAATTGGTAAAGATTCTTGGCAAAACAACCTACCAGGTTTTTAAATTACTGCAGTTTATTACTTCTGCACTCATTCATTCAGTAAGCACAGAGGACCAGCCTCTACAGGCCACCCTGAGTATAGAAAAGTCCCTGTCCTCATGACACTCACAGGTCAGGGGACAGATAAAAAGTCAGACATTACAGTACATTCTAATGTTGTAAGTGACAGTACAGACAAGTGCTGTGAGCTATGGGAGCATAATAGGTTGGGAACCAAATACAGATCTGTAGGGAGGAGAGGAGAGGTGTTTTGGTACAAGGAGTATTTAATGTAGGGAAGTGGGAGGCACTTAAAATGTTTTTAATTTTAAAAAGTTCTAAATGCTAATATTGGACTTGATCTTTATCATGTTTTTATGTTTGCGGCATGAGATTTATATAATAAACTCAATGCAGAGATATAATAACTAAATGTAATATAACAACTAAATATAATAATAATAACTAAAATTTACTCAGTGTTTACCCTGGTGGTTAAGGAGTGGAGAGGAGAATTTTAATCCCCCTTCTGTCAAGTACTTGCTGTGTGACTTTAGGCATAGTTATTGAGCTATATTTTCCTCATCTGTAAAATGGGTATGATAGTGGTCTGTATGTCACAGGGCTACTGTGAGGTTTCAGTGAGTTAAATCTCCAAGGGATTTAGAAGAGTGCTTGGCATATATAGAGTGATCAATAAGCTTCAGCTGTTATTGTTATTCTTTTGACAACATCGTATCATCTTTTTAATAGTCTGACAAGGTAAGGTGGGAAACAGAATAATGGCACTGCAGTGTCCACATTCTAATCCCAGAGCCTGTGAATATGTTCCCTTGAATGACACAGAGAAATTTGCAGATGGGGTTAAGTTAACATTTCATGATGGGGAGATTATCCTGGCTTATCATAGTGAGCCCAGTGTAATGACAGGGACCCTTAGAGGCGGGAGAGTCAGAGTGGGAGATATAATGAAGGCAGCAGAGGGTTGTAGTCAGAGATTTGCAGATGCTGTGCTGTTGGCTATGAAGATGGAGAGGAGAAAGCACCAGGAGCCAAGGAATGTCGTAGGCAGCCTCTAGAAGCTGGAAATGCCCAAAAGAGATTTTCCTCTCAGGCTTTGGGGTAGGGGTTGGTGGGGAGAATGAGACATGGCCCTGCTGACAACTTGATTTTGGCCTGGTCAAGTCTATTTTGGAATTGTGACCTCCAGAACTGTAAGATAATAAATTTGTGTAAATTTAAGCCACTGAGTTTGTGGCAATTGGTTAGAGCAGCAATAGAAAGCAAATACAGATAGGCATTATTCCCCTTTCTCAAATGAGGAAATGAGCTCTGGGAAGTTAAATCACTGGTAAGGTTACTGGAAACTCTGAGATGTGAGCAGGGCTTGTAGGCCGTGTGAGGGGATCGTCACTGGTGGACCCGGGGCCTACAACCCTGTGCAAGGCCTGCAGTTAAGCCTTCCTGCAGGTCCTGAGCCTCTCCAGCTCTTAAGGTAGCAAATTGCCTCTCTTCTCCCTGAGATGCATTCTTGCAGGTAGCCCACCACTCCACTGGCTTTTCCACTCTGTTAAATCACTTACCACTTTTCTAGCCCCTTCTCTTTTTCCAAAAGTGTTAGACATCTCTTTTCCGTGGTTGGCTCTCTCATCCTTCCTGCCCTTGTGAATTTATGCCCCTCCCGCCCCTTTTCCCTGCTTTTAGTCTCATTTTAGTAAGAGTTCATCAGGAAACAGAAATCCGTGGTCAGCCAGCCACGCTCACCCCAAGCAGCATACTAATTTCTGACCTGTAGCAGTGCCTCCTGTCACTTCAGTACCCTCAAAAGATTGCGAACAGTAGCATATTTTCAGCCAGATGACCACAGTGAAAAAACGTCTCACGTGGTCATCATGAAAGCACCCGGGGTTTTTGCACTCTTTAGTAATCTTTCCATACAATCTTGGTGGTAGACCAGTAGGTGGTAGGCAGTGCTTTTTCACAGCCTGCCAAAATACTCACAATGGATACATTTCATATTTGGGGACAGATTTATATGAATTCACTTATATTTTTTACAGATATTCTGGGCGTTTACTCATACTTTCATGAACTCCTTCCCCATATTGGGGGAGGAAAGAGACTTGCAATGCATACTTTTTAGACGTGTGTGGGTCAGCGTGTCCCAGTATTCATAAAGACCTTTAATAAAAATGAAGTACTGCCAAAGAGACGACCAAAATTGGTCATTTAATAAGGAAAAGACAATATGATTAATCAGAATTTTAAAATGTTCATTTTTAAACAATTATTCAGACCACCATATCATGGGCAGTTGTAACAAGGGGAGTAAGTAAATATTAATTAAAAGAATATTTTTAAAAAACCCTAGTGTTTACATTGTAATACATGGTATGTTTACCTTATAACGTAGATTAGCAAATTTTCGTGTCTCTATATAATTGGAAGTTGTAACTCTTAGGTCTTTACAGAACAGATATGTAGAGCTGCTTTTTCATCCTTGTGCAGTGTACAAGAATAATTCAAAGTTTTTCATTTGTTCTTTAAAGATGAACATTGTTTTAGAGCTTTATTTTCAGTTTTCAGTTCCCAACTTTCTAATTGTAATTCCATTTCTCTTCCACTCTCACATCCGAATGGATGAAACTGACATTATAACAAGAATCTCAAATGTATTATGCTTTGTCGAAATGAGTAATGCTTTCCAAAATTTTGCTGTGCTTCAAAATGGTCTTCTGAGACTCTTGTGCTCCCACATGGAGGCCGAGAATTGCTAACTTGGAGCCTCCTGTAAAGAAAGGAAGATGCTGTTATTCCTTACACTAGAATTCTGTTAAATTACAAAGGAAGATGACTCGATGTGGCACAGAGCTTTATAAGTGAGGCAATAATTATATGATATAGGATAGTTCTGATTTAATAGTTGTGTCAATATAGTGCATATCATTTTTTTTTTACTTGCTCATCAAAGGGTTTGATGGTTAAATGAGCCTAATGCCTGGATAACATTGAGATTCTCAGATTAAAGGAATTTGGTAAAATTTTCTTGCTACTAGTGAACGTAAACTGTGTTTGAACAAACGTACTGTAAGTTTACTATGTTTTTAATATTTATTCCATTCATTCATTCATTCATTCAGCAAATAGCAAATACACACCTACTATGTATCAGCAACTGTTCTTAGAGCCGTGTTAACAGTGAACAAGGCGGAGTAGGCAAAGGAAGATCATGTAGGGCATTTTAAGAAATTTGATTTTTATTTTAACTACAAGGGGTGGGGGGTCATTGGATGATTTTGTGGGAAAGTTACATGATTTTCAAATATGTAAGTTATATAATTTATAAATATTGGGTTAGCCAAAAAGTTCTTTCAGATTTCTCTGTATCACCTTACGGAAAAGCCCGAACGAACTTCTTGGCCAACCCGATAGATCACTGTGGCTTCTCTGCACAAAGTGGATTATTTGGAGAAACAAAGAGGGAGTTGGAAGACTGGGTGCATGCATTAAAGTAGTTCAGGGGAAGGATGACGGTGGCTTGCCTTGGGGTTAAAGAAGAGGAGATGCAGAGCAGTGGATAGCTTCAGAAGGTGGTGTCAGTAAGACTTAGGATGCAATAGACAGATGTGAAGGGGTGGGTGAGGGAAGGAAAGGAATTAATCATGATGCCATAGTTTTGGGCCTGAGCAGGTATTTAGATAGTCAAGATAGAGAAGTCTGGGGAAGAGCAGGTAGAGGAGAGGAGAGAGAAGGAGTTGTAAGACTGAGCCCTGGAACATTCCATAATTTAGTGGTCAAGCAAGAAGATGGGTTCAGCAGTTGAAAGTAAGGAGGGACCATAGACAAGAAACTAAGAGAGAGGATGATGTCATGGAAGCTAAGAAAAGGAAGTGTTACAAGAAAGAGAACATGTTTAATTGTCCAGTGCTAATGAGAGTTCAGCTCTTGTAGGAAGAGAGAACTGACCATCGGATTGGGGAACAAAGAGGCTGTTGATTATATTAACAAGACAAGCCCAAAATTTGATTGGGTTAAAGGAAAAACAAGAGCTAAGAAAATAGCAGAGATAGTGCGTATTGGCAACTCTTTCAAGAAATGTTCGTATGAAGTGGAACAGAGAAATAGGGTGGTAGCCCGGAAAAATTATCCTAGATTATACTAGAGTATGTTTGGTTGCTGATGGAAAGAGGTAAGGAGAATTTGATGATGGCAAACAGGCTAATTTTATGCGTGAGGTTGTTGAGAAGTTGAGAGTATAAGCATCAAGGAATTATACAGTTGTGACCAATTGAAATTCACGTTAAAATCTGGGAATTTGACCATTGGTAAGAAGTTTGATAAAACTTAATGAATCTTTGTACACCAAATTTTGAAAGTGATAAACAGGTAAATTGATCTTAATAGCTACTTTCTCTCGAAGAAGGAATCTTGTATGTCTTCTTGATAAAAATTGTGAACATACTATTGAATAAATAGGAAGCGCTTTTAAAACCATGGAGAAAGCATATGTATATCTTATGTCTGAAAGTGTGCCAACAGGAATTTGGCCAGAGAATATTATCAATATTTTGGTCCTTTATTGTAGGTTTTAAGAAGAACCATATTAAAATTTGTGTCTTTCTCCCCTCTCAGAAGTTAAGTGGTTTAAAAGATAAAGAGGGAAATTATAAAAGATATTTTCACAGAGTCCCCAGAGAAAGAACACCCCTTGGAAACAAAACATGCAGTACATTTTCAGAAATCATTTTCATCATGGAAAGTCAAAGTCGACTCTAGATCAGTTTCATGCCAATAATTGAAACCTAAGAGGCTTAACAGAACCTGTAGTGTCTTGTTAGGTATAGCTGTTATAAGCCATACAATTCTCAGGCAAATTATTTGAAAACATTTGACCTATTTCTGTCCTGGTTATGGATCCCATCAACAGTCATATATTATCATTAACGGAGAACTTTTCAAAAATAGTGTTTTAGAAATCTTCCTATTATTGCTCCAAAAGTGTACTTTGCATTGCTTACATTGTGAGAGACGTTGACTCCTTCACTGTCAAGGTCTGGCTCAGGCAGCAGTTTGCATTCAGTAGGGATCTAGACTATACGTCAAGGGAAGGTGTGTGTTTCGGACCCCTCTTCTCCCCTCTTGTGTGTTCTCAGCTCCAGTGTCTTCCCATAGCACTTTGGCTGCAGTTAACAAAAAACCATAATAACTTTGGCTTAAATGAGAAGTTTTTTTCCTTCTCATGTTGGTCTTTCAGGGAGGGTCTGGTCTCTGTGCTCAGGGACCCAGGCCCTTCCAGCTCGCCCCTTCCTTGTGGGCCAGGATGGTATGTGTGTCCTAACAAGAAGGAAGAACGGAGGAGGAAGAAGGCAAAGGGACATTTACCAGCTGCCTCTTAGAGGAGGCTCCCAGAAGCTGCCGCAGGATAGCTTTGTGTGAACCATATTGGCCAGGATGTGATCCTATCCTAATTCCTGTGTGCAGTGGAGGCTAGGGAATGTAGTCTTGATACGGGGCAGCAATGGTCCAGGGTAAACATCCGGTTTCCATAGCAAAAGGCGTGAATACATATTGGGGTCAAGGAGCTGTGCCACTGCATCCAACCCCTGACGTCACAGAGGTCTGCATTTCCTTGAAATATACATGCTCTTGATCATCTTTCTTCTTCCCTTCCATGGGTCTTTGACGATGAGAAAATGGCAGCCCTTCCTCCCAGCCATGCTGCCCTAGGGTTCAAGTCTTACTGAGCAGAGTGAAGGCTGGATAGCATTCTCTTGGGAGCTCTCAGCCTGGAGCCCTTGTGTGGTGCACACTTTGCACAGCTGTACGTGGCAGCGCTGTTTCCCTGCTCTAAGATCTTTTTCTCCTGTGTCCTCTGCTACTTTGGGGGAGAAGAGCAATCTAATTATCTAATTAAAGTGATTCACAGGAGGTAAAAATAATTTTTTTTACCTTCCAACAGGGGTTATTATGAAATATTTTTGAGTTGGGATAAAACCCTTTCAGCCCTTTAATATCCCTGTGTGTAAAACTTTCCAATAGCAGTCTCCCTGTTCTGAAGAGAAGTCTGTCTCACTTAGTATAGGAGTTAAGAGGTTGAAGCAATGGCTGCCCCCTGTGTTTCAGAAAGCATGCAATTTAAACACCAGTGCATACAGGAGACTCTAAGTTGTTTGTTTTCTAGAGGTAGCATTAGCTTTTGTAATGCAGTCATACCCACGTAGATGATTTATTGGAAGAAGAAGATTGGCCAGTTGTTTAAGAAACATGAAGCTAATTTTGCTTGTGTTGTAGTCCACCAATTCAGTAATTTATCTCAGAATACAGAGCTGACATTCTTGAGACAGAATATTCAATTCACTGGATCTCTCCTCCCATCTTCTCTGAATTCCAAGTCAAGTACTTGCGACTTAAATAACCAGTTGTATTGTTCCGTGCTTACCACTGACCGTGGTTGATTAGTTCACATGGGTGGATTATAGCTGAAACAGTCAGTACTAATTTGGGAATGAGTTTAATAATATTGTGTGGCTGAAACTATCTTTTTCTCCTGTAACTTTTAGATGGTTTTTTGAACACCATCTGAAATAGTGTCTTATTTAGCATGAAAGTGTGAGTGAGTTCATAGAAATGTTTTCTCCTTAGTGAAAAACAAAAAGTTCTTCTTGGTTGGTAAGAAATCATGCCTTTGTATGCAACATGAAATGAGTTAAAAAAACTACTAGAACTGTATTCTGATTTTTTTCAGATAGTTTTTATAATATAGTCTTTTCTTTTTTATGTATTTTGTTTTCTGTGTATCTATATCATGCTCTAAAAATGTTGTAGCTTTGTAATAGTATTAAGAACGTGACTGAGTAGATGAATCAGATTTTATTTTTCATGCCCAAGCTGTTTCCTTTTTCAATGTGTCCAATTAAAATATGTTACAGTTTTCATAGTGAATGTTTCAGTGTAATATTTGAAGGATGAGGGACAGCTGGACTGAAACAGTTGTTTTTTTTGTGAAAGTTTTGGGAGATTACTAAAATCTGCTTTAAAATTACCTATATTTGTTTTTCCCTGCTGTTAATTTCTAACTAAGGGCACTGGAAAACTGTGGTACAAAAAGCTGTGGTACAAACTTCTTTGTATTCACCAGCTCCCTTTCTTCCTGAGGACACAGCCAGACTACATTTTCCAGCCTCCCTGGCAGTTCATCATGATCATGCATTTGAGTTCCAGGGAATGGAGTATGGATGGAAATGATGTATAACATTTCAAGGCTTTGCCGGTGAAACTCTTCTCCACGGCTTCCGTGTTTTGTTTCCTGAGCATGTGATTTAATGCTGAGGCGGATGAAGCCTTAGCAGATGGTTGGACACGACAGACAATAAGCCTGGAGCCCTCAGTGACTGTGCGGAGCAGAATTACCCCCTCTTATCCACGTACTGCGATATGGATGAGAAGTCAACGTCTGCAGTGTTAAACTGCTGAAAACACATGTAAAAATTGATACCAAAAAGTATATGCTTCTCAGCCCTCTTGGGACCATGGAATCGAGCTGTGTACTCTGGAGGAAATAGGATTTAGTGAAGACAAGACATTGTCTCTGCCACAGATAACTTGCCAAAATTTTCAGGCATGGATGTTTTATGTGCTTAAAGATTCTATGCATCTTATATTATCTCAGATGTTTCCTAACCTTGCAAAGTGATACGAGTTTTATACTCACTAGGAATGTTTGGGATAGTCTAGCATCAAGAAGGCATTTCAGTTCAGTCTAAATCGTGAATATTTCTGCAGCAAATAATTAACATTGGTAATTGCACCTTTTCATAGCCAGCTTACTGGAATGATCTGTAATGCCGCTTGGCAACTGTCAACAGCTATCAGAAGCCATTTGACATAATTTACTGATTAGAGATAAGTTCTTAATTCGTGCCCAGCTTTTCTACTCGATGAATGCTAAAGCAGAGTCTTGCCTCTTAAATACGGTAGTAGTTTTTCCTTGACATGCAAATAATTGTTATAAACTAAAAATTCCTTTCCCTTGCGAATCAACTTTCAGATGCTTTTAATGGATGATACTTTTTCAAAAATGTTATCATTTGGTTCACAGATGTTTGTTTTAGAGTTAGATTTGCTTTAAAAACTCACTCACTTCCCCTGGAGTGAAGTTCTGTCTGTGCCGTCTCAGGAAGCAATGGAAGGACATTAAATTTCTCCTTCTTATACTCTTGCCCAAGTGCTTAGCTAGTACATTTTCTACCAGAATAGATCATTCTTTCTCAGTTCCTGGATGAAACAGTTGCCTTCTTATGGCTTTGGTGAAGATGATGATAATATGATTAAGTGTTTGGATATCAAAGGCCAGTGGCCTGTGTTTTCTGAAAGAATTGGTTTTTTGGTTTGGGCTGGTTTACATTTAATTTCATTTAGGTGGTTTGGGTTTGCTTGAATACCAGATTCTGGGCCTAATTCTATAACTTTCTTGCTATACAATATCAATGCTTTCTCATTCATTCATTCGTTCGTACCTATAACAGGAAAAGTTAGGAAGCCCTTTAAAGCTCTGTGATAGTGTGATCCATTGAATTTATGATTTACACGTGGCAGGTAGTACCATTATCCTTGGTGATTGTAATCCTAGAGGTAAGAATAAGTTCTTGAAGAAGGATAATAACAAAAGAGAAAACTGAATGAGAAAAATAAAAAATATATGTACATCAGTGAGGACTATTTTCAGATTTCCCCAAAGATGTTCATTTCTATTCCTTATTAGATTGAAAAAAAAAATCTTTCAGGAAATGGGGAGGGAGATTTTTAAAAAGTTCTTCTCAAAGTGTTATGTCCTAGAAACATTGAAACTTTTCTAACATTTATTTATGAGAAATTTAGTTTTGTTTTACAGTTTAAGTAGAGAATTTGAAATCCTCCAGGAGAAATTATTCTGTTTGGGTCCACGTACATCTGTGCAGTGACATTCATATAAATATTCTTCAGGATCAGCTGTAGAAATTCTTAAAAATATGATTGTCTATTCAGATTACATGCCTTTCCTTTCTGCTTTTGGAATGGACAGACAAATATATAGCTCAGTGAAATTATATTATGTGTGGAAATTGATTCTTTACTCTTACCTACCTTATTAAGCATGCAAATTGCCTACGTTTCAGTAGATGCATTTAAAATAGATCATAGCTAATCAAATGTGTCGCTTTGTTTCCTTCTAAATGACACAGTGTACGTGCCAGCACAGCAAAGGAAAGAAATCAGTTTGGTTATCCTTTACTGAAGACAGAAGTTGATTGGTTCAGAAATGAATTTGCAGCTACATGAATTGATATTTATGAATTGATGTGTAGATGAGTAGGAATCACAGTTTTTCAAAAACAAACGATTGCTCATGAATATATGGTGAAATGTTAGATAATTCTTCCCTCTTCTACCCATCTGTGTGTAGTTTATTAGTGGAAAATAATGTAATTATGTTATTTGTTTTAAAAATTTTTTGTGAAAGCAATACATAATACAATACAATTTTGGCTGTATATGATACTCTTTTGTTTTATATTTTTATTTGTATAATTGGAGTTAAAATGTCTGAACTTTTTTGATTGGAGTAGTAGTCTAATACCAGTTAAATGAATTTAGTTGTTTTCCATAAAGCGTTTTACTTAATGCCTGTGTATGTGTGTATTAGCTAGAAGTGAATGTTGACTAACATCTAAAGTAAGAAAAACAATTAAGAAATGATTTACCTATTTATACTTTTAATAAAATATTTATACATAGGTTCAAATAAAAATCTTGTATTTGGGGACTTCTCTGGTGGCGCAGTGGTTAAGAATCCGCCCGCCAATGCAGGGAACATGGGTTCGATCCCTGGTCCGGGAAGATCCCACATGCGGCAAAACAACTAAGACCGTGAGCCACAACTACTGAGCCTGCGTGCCCTAGAGCCCACGTGCCACAACTACTGAAGCCCGCATGCCTAGAGCCCATGCTCCGCAACAAGAGAAGCCACCATAATGAGAAGCCCATGCACCACAACGAAGAGTAGCCCCTGCTCGCCACAACTAGAGAAAGCCCGTGCGCAGCAATGAAGACCCAACACAGCCAAAAAAAACCCGACTTATATTTGATTTCACTGTTAATCATTACAGTTAATCCGAGAAAGTATTGGCTAACTATTGCTTCCTAACATAAGTTACATGTTCAATCAGGGCGTGTCTGTGAAATTCAAACATAATTTCCTGAGTTTACTGCTAGTAATGGCTGTTAACTAAAGCAAAATGAGTGGGCTAAATAACATAAATTAAAGGGTAATGCGTCAATTTACTAGTTGTTTTTTCCATGGCAGACATTTTCAGTTGTTTATGCAGTACACCACACTGGTGCTAAAAGAAGTATTTACAGTTTAGTTACGTTGCCATAGCAGTAGAAGATCTGTTAGGTCCTAAGCCAGTCTTTCTAAAATATAATCAGTATGTTCTTTTCTATTGGTGTTTGTATTTCAATATGGCAGTGCTAATGTTGGCCTTATCAGTTTGTAAGCAATTCTGCTTAGTTTTTCTAATTCTGTTCATGTAAGTGAGATTTCCTTCAAATCATGACTGTAGAAGCCTCCCTCAGAACCTGAGCTGTTTATGGCTATGGCACCTACTCCTCCGGTATTTCCATGCCTCTTTTAAGAAAGCTGACAATTTGTTTGCTTTATATGTGGTTATTCCACAGCTGTACCATGTTGATTCAAGTTGTCCTCTTCCCAACTTAAAAAAAAAAAAATTCTGTTACTTAGCTGTGTGTTAGATCTGGGTTTGAAGCTTCACTTTTTCCCTTAGTAGGATGTGACTTTGGGAGTTTGTGTGTGCACGTGTGTGTATATACACACACACACATACACACACACATATATTTATTTATTTGGTTGCACCGGGCCTTAGTTGTGGCACGCAGGATTTGCGCTGCAGCATGAGGGCTCCTTCAGTTGCTGCATGTGGACTTTTAGTTGTGGCATGCAGGATCTAGTTCCCTGACCAGGGATCGAACCCAGGCCCCTGCATTGGGAACACGGAGTCTTAACCACTGGACCACCAGGGAAGTCCCTGGGAATGTTTTTGTTTGTTTTTTTTTTAAATTTATTTATTTTTGGCTGAGTTGGGTCTTTGTGGCTGCACGCGGGCTTTATCTAGTTGTGGCGAGTGGGGGCTACTCTTTTTTGTGGTGCGCAGGCTTCTCATTGCGGTGGCTTCTCTTGTTGCAGAGCACCTCGGCACGCGGGCTTCAGTAGTTGCAGCATGCAAGCTCAGTAGTTGTGGCTCGCGGGCTCTAGAGCGCAGGATCAGTAGCTGTGGCTCACGGGCTTAGTTGCTTCGCGGCATGTGGGATCTTCGCGGACCAGGGCATGAACCCATGTCCCCTGCATTGGCAGGCGGATTCTTAAGCACTGCACCACCAGGGAAGCCTCCTTGGGAAAGTTTTTAAACTTAGGAGTCTAAACTGTACAATAATAGTGAATTTAGGGTGTTTTATTAAATGACATATTTAAGTGCTTGGCATATAAAACATATTCAGTGAAAATACATTGAATGAAAGAAGTATGTGTAAACTGTTTCATTAGCTGTCTTCCAAGCTTTCTTTCTTTCTTTCTTTCTTTCTTTTTTTTTTTTTAACATCTTTATTGGAGTATAATTGCTTTACAATGGTGTGTTAGTTTCTGCTTTATAACAAAGGGAATCAGCTATACATATACATATATCCCCACATCGCCTCCCTCTTGCATCTCCCTCCGACCCTCCCTATCCCACCCCTCTAGGTGGTCACAAATCACCGAGCTGAGCTCCCTGTGCTATGTGGCTGCTTCCCAAAATAGCTAGCTATTTTACATTTGGTACTGTATATATTTCCATGCCACTCTCTCACTTCGTCCCAGATTACCCTTCCCCCTCCCCATGTCCTCAATCCATTCTCTACGTCTGCATCTTTATTCCTATACTGCCCCTAGGTTCTTCAGAAACTTTTTTTTTTCTTACATTCCATAAATATGTGTTAGCAATGGTATTTGTTTTTCTCTTTCTGACTTACTTCACTCTGTATGACAGACTCTAGGTCCCTCCACCTCACTACAAAAAACTCACTTCCGTTTCTTTTTATGGCTGAGTAATATTCCATTGTATATATGTGCCACATCTTCTTTATGCATTCATCTGTTGATGGACACTTAAGTTGCTTCCATGTCCTGGCTATTGTAAATAGAGCTGCAGTGAACACTGTGGTACATGACTCTTTTTGAATTATGGTTTTCTCAAGGTATATGCCCAGTAGTGGGATTGCTGGGTCATATGGTAGTTCTGTTTTTAGTTTTTTAAGGAACCTCCATACTGTTCTCCATAGTGGCTGTATCAACTTACATTCCCACCAACAGTGCAAGAGGGTTCCCTTTTCTCCACACCTTCTCCAGCATTTATTGTTTGTAGATTTTTTGATGATGGCCATTCTGACTGGTGTGAGATGATATCTCATTGTAGTTTTGATTTGCATTTCTCTAATGATTAGTGATGTTGAGCATCCTTTCATTTGTTTGTTGGCAGTCTGTATATCTGTAGTCTGTCTTTAGGTCTTCTGCCCAGTTTTGGATTGGGTGTTTTTTTTTTTTTGATATTGAGCTGCATGAGCTGCTTGTACATTTTGGAGATTAATCCTTTGTCAGTTGCTTCATTTGCAAATATTTTCTCCCATTCTGAGGGTTATCTTTTTGTCTTGTTTATGGTTTCCTTTGCTGTGCAGAAGCTTTTAAGTTTCATTAGGACCCATTTGTTTATTTTTGTTTTTATATCCATTTCTCTAAGAGGTGGGTCAAACAGGATCTTGCTGTGATTGCTGTCATAGAGTGCTCTGCCTATGTTTTCCTCTAAGAGTTTTATAGTGTCTAGCCTTACATTTAGGTCTTTAATCCATTTTGAGTTATTTTTGTGTATGGTGTAAGGGAGTGTTCTAATTTCATTCTTTTACATGTAGCTGTCCAGTTTTCCCAGCACCACTTACTGAAGATGCTGTCTTTTCTCCATTGTATATTCCTGCCTCCTTTATCAAAAATAAGGTGACCATATGTGCGTGGGTTTATCTCTGGGCTTTCTATCCTGTTCCATTGATCTATATTTCTGTTTTTGTGCCAGTACCATACTGTCTTGATTACTGTGGCTTTGTAGTATAGTCTGAAGTCCAGGAGCCTGATTCCTCCAACTCCATTTTTCTTTCTCAAGATTGCTTTGGCTATTCGGGGTCTTTTGTGTTTGCATACAAATTGTGAAATTTTTCATACTAGTTCTGTGAAAAATGCCATTGGTAGTTTGATAGGGATTGCATTGAATCTGTAGATTACTTTGGGTAGTATAGTCATTTTCACAATGTTGATTCTTCCAATCCAAGAACATGGTATATCTCTCCATCTGTTTGTATGATCTTTAATTTCTTTCATCAATGTCTTATAGTTTTCTGCATACAGGCCTTTTGTCTCCTTAGGTAGGTTTATTCCTAGGTATTTTATTCTTTTTGTTGCAGTGGTAAATGTTTCCATTAAGGAGTGTTTCCTTAATTTGTCTCTCAGATTTTTCATCAGTAGTATATAGGAATGTGAGAGATTTCTGTGCATTAATTTTGTATCCTGCTACTTTACCAAATTTGTTGATTAGCTCTAGTAGTTTTCTGGTAGCATCTTTAGGATTCTCTGTGTACAGTATCATGTCATCTGCAAACAGTGACAGCTGTACTTCTTCCTTTCTGATTTGGATTCCTTTTATTTCTTTTTCTTCTCTGATTGCTGTGGCTAAAACTTCCAATACTGTGTTGAATAATAGTGGTGAGAGTGGGCAACCTTGTCTTGTTCCTGACCTTAGTGGACATGGTTTCAGTTTTTCACCTTTGAGAACGATGTTGGCTGTGGGTTTGTCATATACGGCCTTTATTATGTTGAGGAAAGTTCCCTCTATGCCTACTTTCTGGAGGGTTTTTATCATAAATGGGTGTTGAATTTTGTCAGAAGCTTTTTCTGCATCTATTGAGGTGATCATATGGTTTTTCTCCTTCAATTTGTTAATATGATGTATCACATTGATTGATTTGCATATATTGAAGAATCCTTGCATTCCTGGGATAAACCCCACTTGATCATGGTGTATGATCCTTTTAATGTGCTGTTGGATTCTGTTTGCTAGTATTTTGTAGAGGATTTTTGCATCTATGTTCATCAGTGATATTGGCCTGTAGTTTTCTTTTTTTGTGACATCTTTGTCTGGTTTTGGTATCAGGGTGATGGTGGCCTCATAGAATGAGTTTGAGAGTGTTCCTCCCTCTGCTATATTTTGGAAGAGTTTGAGAAGGATAGGTGTTATCTCTTCTCTAAATGTTTGATAGAATTTGTCTGTGAAGCCCTCTGGTCCTGGGCTTTTGTTTGTTGGAAGATTTTTAATCACAGTCTCAATTTCAGTGCTTGTGACCAGTCTGTTTATATTTTCTATTTCTTCCTGGTTCAGTCTCGGAAGGTTGTGCTTTTCTAAGAATGTGTCCATTTCTTCCAGGTTGTCCATTTTATTGGCATAGAGTTGCTTGTAGTAATCTCTCATGATCCTTTCTGTATTTCTGCAGTGTCAGTGGTTACTTCTCCTTTTTCATTTCTAATTCTGTTGATTTGAGTCTTCTCCCTTTTTTTCTGGATGAGTCTGGCTAATGGTTTATCAATTTTGTTTATCTTCTCAAAGAACCAGCTTTTAGTTTTATTGATCTGTGCTATTGTTTCCTTCACTTCTTTTTCATTTATTTCTGATCTGATCTTTATGATTTCTTTCCTTCTGCTACCTTGGGGTTTTTTTTGTTGTTGTTGTTCTTCCTCTAATTGCTTTAGGTGTAAGGTTAGGTTGTTTATTTGAGATGTTTCTTGTTTCTTGTGGTAGGATTGTATTGCTATACACTTCCCTCTTAGAACTGCTTTTGCTGCATCCCATAGGTTTTGGGTCGTCGTGTTTTCATTGTCATTTGTTTCTAGGAATCTTTTAATTTCCTCTTTGATGTCTTCAGTGACCTCTTGGTTATTTAGTAGCATATTGTTTAGCCTCCATGTTTGTATTTTTTTTTACAGATTTCTCTCCTGTAATTGATATCTAGTCTCATAGCATTGTGGTTGGAAAAGATACTTGATACGATTTCAATTTTGTTAAATTTACCACGGCTTGAGTGTGACCCAAAATATGATCTCTCCTGGAGGATGTTCCATGAACACTTGAGAAGAAAGTGTATTCTGTTGTTTTAGGATGGAATGTCGTATAAATATCAATTAAGTCCATCTTTAATGTATCACTTAAAGCTTGTGTTTCCTTATTTATTTTCTTTTTGGATGATCTGTCCATTGGTGAAAGTGGGGTGTTAAAGTCCCCTACTATGATTGTATTACTGTCAGTTTCCCCTTTTATGGCTTTTAGCATTTGCCTTATGTATTGAGGTGCTCCTATGTTGGGTGCATAAATATTTACAATTGTTATATCTTCTTCTTGGATCGATCCCTTGATCATTATATAGTGTCCTTCTTTGTCTCTTGTAATAGTCTTTATTCTAAAGTCTATTTTGTCTGATACGAGAATTGCTACTCCAGCTTTCTTTTGACTTCCATTTGCATGGAATATCTTTTTCCATCCCTTCGCTTTCAGTCTGAAGTGGGTCTCTAGGTCTGAAGTGAGTCTCTTGTAGACAGCATATATACGGGTCTTGTTTTTGTATCCATTCAGCCAGTCTTTTTCTTTTGGTTGGAGAATTTAATCCATTTACATTTAAGGTAATTATCGATATGTAAGTTCCTATTACCATTTTCTTAATTGTTTTGGGTTTGTTATTGTAGGTCTTTTCCTTCTCCTGTGTTTCCTGCCTAGAGAAGTTCCTTTAGCATTTGTTGTAAAGCTGGTTTGGTGGTGCTGAATTCTCTTAGCTTTTGCTTGTCTGTAAAGGTTTTAATTTCTCCATCGAATCTGAATGAGATCTTTGCTGGATAGAGTAATCTTGGTTGTAGGTTTTTCCCTTTCATCAGTTTGAATATGTCCTGCCACTCCCTTCTGGCTTGCAGAGCCTCTGCTGAAAGATCAGCTGTTAACCTTATGGGGATTCCCTTGTATGTTATTTGTTGTTTTTCCCTTGCTGCTTTTAATAGTTTTTCTTTGTATTTAATTTTTGATAGTTTGATTAATATGTGTCTTGGCGTGTTTCTCCTTGGATTTATCCTGTATGGGACTCTCTGTGCTTCCTGGACTTGATGACTATTTCCTTTCCCCTATTAGGGAAATTTTCAACTATAATCTCTTCAAATGTTTTCTCAGTCCCATTCTTTTTCTCTTCTTCTTCTGGGATCCCTATAATTTAAATGTTGGTGCGTTTAATGTTGTCCCAGAGGCCTCTGAGACTGTCCTAAATTCTTTTCCTTCTTTTTTCTTTATTCTGCTCTGCAGTAGTTATTTCCACTGTTTTATCTTCCAGGTCACTTATCCGTTCTTCTGCCTTTGTTATTCTGCTATTGATTCCTTTTAGAGAATTTTTAATTTCATTTATTGTGTTGTTCATCATTGTTTGTTTGCAATTTAGTTCTTCTAGGTCCTTGTTAAACGTTTCTTGTATTTTCTCCATTCTATTTCCAAGATTTTGGATCATCTTTACTATTATTACTCTGAATTCTTTTTCAGGTAGACTGCCTATTTCTTCTTCATTTGTTTTGGCTGGTAAGTTTTTACTTTGCTCCTTCAACTGCTTTGTGTTTCTCTGTCTTCTCAATTTGCTTAACTTACTGTGTTTGGCATCTTCTTTCACAGGCTACAAGTTCGTAGTTCCCCTTGTGTTTGGTGTCTGCCCCCAGTGGGTAAGGTTTGTTCAATGGGTTGTGTAGGCTTCCTGGTGGAGGGGACTAGTACCTGTGTTCTGTGGATGAGACTGGATCTTGTCTTTCTGGTGGGCAGGACTGCATCCCGTGGTGTGTTTTGGGGTGTCTGTGACCTTATTATGATCTTAGGCAGCCTCTCTGCTAATGGGTGGGTTTCTGTTCCTGTCTTGCTAGTTGTTTGGCATAGGATGTCCAGCACTGTAGCTTGCTGGTCGTTGAGTGGGGCTGGGTCTTAGCATTGAGATGGTGTTGTCTGGGAGAGCTTTTGCTGTTTGATATTATGTGGAGCTGGGAGGTCTCTGGTGGACCAATGTCCAAAAGTTGCCTCTCCCACCTCAGAGGCACAGGCCTGACACCTGGCCAGAGCACCAAGACCCTGTCAGCCACATGGCTCAGAAGAAAAGGGAGAAAAAAAAAGGAAAGAAAGAAAAATAAAATAAAATAAAGTTATTAAAATTTTTTTAAATTATTAAAAATTAAAAAAATTTAAAAATAGTAAAAAAAACATAATGAAAGAAGAGAGCAACCAGACCAAAAAACAAATCCACCAATTATAACAAGTATTAAAAACTATACTAAAAAAATGATAATAACGGACAGAACCCTAGGACAAATGTTCAAAGCAAAGCTATACAGACAAAATCACACAAAGAAGCCTACACATACTCACAAAAAGAGAAAACGGAAAAAAAATATATATATCTATATTTTTAAAAAAAGGAAGAGAGGGGCTTCCCTGGTGGTGCAGTGGTTGAGAGTCTGCCTGCCAATGCAGGGGACACGGGTTCGAGCCCTGGTCTGGGAAGATCCCACATGCCGCGGAGCAAGTGGGCCTGTGAGCCACAATTACTGAGCCTGCGCGTCTGGAGCCTGTGCTCCGCAACAAGAGAGGCCGAGATAGTGAGAGGCCCGCGCACCGCGATGAAGAGTGGTCCCCGCTCGCCGCAACTAGAGAAAGCCCTCGCACAGAAACGAAGACCCAACACAGCCATAAATAAATAAATAAATAAAAATTTTAAAATGACTAATACTCTCTAAAAAAAAAAACAAAAAAACACATTAATTTGTTTAAAAAAAAAAAAAGGAAGAGAGCAACCAAATCAATAAACAAATCTACCATTGATAATAAACTCTAAATACTAAACTAAGATAAACATAAAACCAGAAACAAATCAGATGCAGACAGAAACCCCAAGTCTACAGTTGCTCCCAAAGTCCACTGCCTCAATTTGGGGATGATTCGTTGTCTATTCAGGTATTCCACAGATGCAAGGTACATCAAGTTTATTTTGGAGATTTAATCCACTGCTCCTGAGGCTGCTGGGAGAAATTTCCCTTTGTCTTCTTTGTTCGCACAGCTCCTGTGGTTCAGCTTTGGATTTGACCCCGCCTCTGGGTGTAGGTCACCTGAGGGCGTCTGTTCCCGATCCAACAGGACGGAGTTAAAGTAGCAGCTGATTAGCGGGCTCTGGCTCACTCAGGCCAGAGAGTGGGAGGGGTACGGATGCGGAGTGAGCCTGTGGCGGCAGAGGCCGGCGTGATGTTGCACCAGCCTGAGACGCGCCGTGTGTTCTCCTGGGGAAGCTGTCCCTGGATCACGGGACCCTGGCAGTGGCGGGCTACACAGGCTCCCGGGAGGGGCGGTGTGGAGAGTGACCTGTGCTTGCACACAGGCTTCTTGGTGGCTGCAGCAGCAGCAGCCTTAGCGCCTCATGCCCGTCTCTGGGGTCCGCGCTGGTAGCCGCGGCTCGCACCCGTCTCTGGAGCTTGTTTAGGCGGCGCTCTGAATCCCCTCTCCTCGCGCACCAGGAAACAAAGAGGCAAGAAAAAGTCTCTTGTCTCTTCGGCAGCTCCAGACCTTTTCCCGGACTCCCTCCCGGCTAGCTGTGGTGCACTAGTCCCTTCAGGCTGTGTTCACGCCGCCAACCCCAGTCCTCTCCCTGGGATCCGACCGAAGCCCGAGCCTCAGCTCCCAGCCCCCGCCCGCCCCGGCGGGTGAGCAGACAAGCCTCTCAGGCTGGTGAGTGCTGGTCGGCACCGATCCTCTGTGCGGGAATCTCTCCACTTTGCCCTCCGCACCCCTGTTGTTGTGCTCTCCTCCGTGGCTCTGAAGCTTCCCCCCTCTGCCACCCACCGTCTCCACCAGTGAAGGGCCTTCCTAGTGTGTGGAAACTTTTCCTCCTTCACAGCTCCCTCCCACTGGTGCAGGTCCCGTCCCTATTCTTTTGTCTCTGTTTTTTCTTTCTTCTTTTGCCCTACCCAGGTACGTGGGGAGTTTCTTGCCTTTTGGGAGGTCTGAGGTCTTCTGCCAGTGTTCAGTAGGTGTTCTGTAGGAGTTGTTCCACATGTAGATGTATTTCTGATGTATTTGTGGGGAGGAAGGTGATCTCCACATCTTACTCCTCAGCCATCGTGAAGGTCTCTCCCCAAGCTTTATTTCTTTTCCCATTTTATAAATATGTTTTTCCTGATATGAGTACCTCAGATTTGATTTCAAAGTCTGAGAGGGCAGGCTGCTTTTTCTCATTTAAGCACATTAATTAGCATCACTAACTACTATAGAGCACATTTTGTATTGCCAATGATGTCCCAATTAAAAAATCCCCTGGGAACAAAGCTCCATTTAATAAAGTTGGCTTAGGCACAGTGATGGTTGAGAAAATTCCCTTTGCCCAGTGCAGGAAAACCCACAAGGGAGCTGTTTGCATGCTGGTCTCTTGGAGACTTGCTGGCTCCTGAATATTCTCCGAGAAGGGCAGTTCAGGCTGGTCACAGGCAAATGCAAGAGGCACTGATCAGTGCTTGGATCATCTCTGTCCCCATGCTGTAGACCTGTCCCAAAAGGCAGAAGCCAAGCCACTCTATTTGCCCAAAGGGCAAGACTCCTTTATTTAGAGGGAAAGGGTGGAGGTGCACTGGGGAGGGAATTCACATCTTAGAATAAATACATCCCTGTTTCCTTTATTATTTCTTCTTGTGGAAGCAAACAGAAGCGTGTGCCATTGGAAACTCCTCTCCTATGGGTAGTTTAAGGACAAGGTAATCCCCAAAGGGGAGAAGTTGGGGGGGGGATAAATTCGGAATTTGGGATTAACATATACACAGTACCCATGTACAACAGATAATCAACAAGGACCTACTCTATAGCATAGGGAGCTCTACTCAATATTCTGTAATAACCTATATTGGAAAAGAATCTGAAAAAGAATGTGGATATATGTTCATGTGGAAAAAAAAAAAAAGGACAGGGTAATCCCATGCTATGGTGACGTATATAGTCATAAATCAAAACCATCTCATATATCTCAGGGCCTTTGATGTTTGTAAGAGAAACACAGGCACTTCGTTTGTGGTAGTGTTTTGTGAGTGACAGGACATTGCCCTGTTAATGGTTTTGGTAATCATTTTATCCTTAGCTCCTATCAGCAGGGCTCTAGTATTTCTATGACCACTTCCCGCTTTTGTAATGAACATTTGAGCTACTTCCTTGCACAAAGAGCTGTAGGCCCATGTGGACACGACGTGAGTCAGCCTTGGCTCTCACGTGCCAAACACCCGCTTCTGCTGAAGTTTGCCCAGTTGTTGCGCCTACTGTTTCTGCCTCTCCCCGGGCTTGGCTTCCTCTGGAAAACGTGGACACTGATCCACTCAAGCTGTGTCTCTTCTTTTGTGTTGTTTTTCTTTGTGTAGATACTGTGTCGAGTGCTTTGATTGAATGTATTGCAGTGGTAGATGTGGACAATATTTTTAAAAAGTAAAATATATCAGGTAATCTACATTACTTGTAGGCTTGCGTGCAGTTCTTTTCAACAAAACGTTTTAAGGTTGATTATGATTTGCACCTTCTGCTGTGCTGCAGGCTATAGGTACTACAGGTACACAGAGGAATAAAATGCAGTTTCTGCCCATGAAGGGGTCTGGGTTCTACACTTAGTTTGGAAGATAAAGGCTAGAAAATGAAAAATTTGAAGAATGAAGATGGTGCATTTAAACTCCTCCAGTCTTTTTCCTTTGCTCATCTGCAAATTTCTGCCCAATTATCACTTTGTCTGGGAAACTTTCCTTCCCCCGCACCGTGGGAAAGTCACATGCCCTTGTTTTGTGCTCCAGTTTATGGTGTAGTCTTTCCTTCAGAGCATTTGTCATAACTGTAATTTTCATTTGTTCGGGTGATATTTTCATTGTGTTTTCCTTCGATGGACTAGGAAGTTCCTGAGTTCAGGGGTCCTATCTATTTTAATTCAACTCTGTTGGCACAGAGTAGGTCTTCAACAACCATTTACTCCATACTTGGTTGAATGAATACTGAGTTCTGACTATTAAGGACTGGTGAGAACTGATTGTTGAATTCAGTTTCTTGTTACATTCTTTTCACTCTGAATGTGAATGTCATTTCTCTCAAGGGCTTAATATTTCTAGTGTTTTGGTAAAGACTCTCATGTGTGCTTTTAAAAGCTCTCTTTTGTTTTGTAGTATTTTTAGTCATAATGGGATAATCACTTTGAATTGCTTCCTCAGAGTCACGTTTGTGATTGGTAGATGTGTTAAGATATTTGTGTGCCTTATATTTAAGTGGGTGCATATTTGAGAAGGAAAGTTTTGGGGCTGGAGCTGGGTAGACATGATCATCGCCCGCATTCATTAGTTCTGTGCCATTTTTCTAGGTGGAAGGAAGTTAAGGCTTAAGTATTTTCCTTTAAATTCTAATGAGTATTTCTAAGCCATTATTTTGTTTCCTTTGTTAAATGACAACATTCAGTGAAGACACTGCATTGATACTTGCAATTTTAGAAAACAGAGTGGGTGTAGGTGACGAGTGGATGCTATTGAATTAGGCTGACGTAAAAGAGTGATCAGAATGTTGAATTATCTAGGAAACAACTCATTTAAAATGGTAAAAGTGATTCTATTGATCTTAACATTTTGAGTTCTGATCAACTTTTGTCATTTTGATATATTTTTTTCATACAATCTTTTAAAATTGACCTTATTCTTGTATTCTTTTTCCTCTCTGTTTTTCTGAGTGAAATTTAATTGGTGGTTATCTCAGCTTCACTTTTGCTATTTGTCAAACTATCTGTTTTTATGTTAGACCCTTGTTTTCTTAGGAATCACACTTTCAGAGTTAAGGTCCTACAGTTTCCTCAGTTTGTAAAGAAATACACAGATTGATTTGTTTTTTATTTTTCTTTCTTTTTTTTTTTTTTTTGGCGCCCATATGGGACTTTTGGTTACAGCCCTTCCATTATTAGTTGCCTTTTCTTTCCCGAGAATGCCTGATACAGAAATAGTTCTAAAAATGTAGTAAAACTAATATTTTAATATTTTTAACAATTTAATATCAAATACCTTTCTTTTTTTTTAATATTTTCTTTTTTTTTTTTTAAGATTTTTGTTTATTTATTTATTTAATTTATTTTTGGGTGTGTCGGGTCTTTAGTTGCAACACGCAGGCTCTTCGTTGCCGTGTGTGGGCTTCTCTCTAGTTGTGGCGTGCGGGTTTTCTCTTCTCTTGTTCAGACGCGTGGGTTTAGTTGCCCCGTGGCATGTGGGATCTTAGTTCCCTGACCAGGGATTGAACCCGCGTCCCCTGCATTGTAAGGCGGATTCTTTACCACTGGACCACCAGGGAA
Source organism: Eschrichtius robustus (assembly GCF_028021215.1). Classification (NCBI taxonomy): domain Eukaryota; kingdom Metazoa; phylum Chordata; class Mammalia; order Artiodactyla; family Eschrichtiidae; genus Eschrichtius; species Eschrichtius robustus. Next base: position 38,391,024 of record NC_090825.1, read on the forward strand.
GTCCCGAAAATTTCCTACCTTTTTAAAAAATATTCATTACCCGAACAGAATTTATTTTAAATGTAAAATGGGAGAAGAAAGGAGCTAGATGCATTTGAGAATGCACTTATAGTAAAATAAACACTTCAAGTACTTTCTTAAAGCGAACACATATGGAAATGTATTAACTAAGGTATGAAGAAGTGTTTTAGCTTGTCTCCTCCTAATTAGGGCAAGCACCTGGCTATATTTCCTCTTTTAAGATTGGAATAGGTTTTTTAAAAACATAAGAGTCATCAGCACAGATTGTAGATGGATTTTAACTGGCTTTTGTTTAGTCTTAGTTTTATCAATTTTTTCTTTGTTAGTCTCTGTCATTTTATAAATGTCAAACCTACTTTTATGTCTTGAAAAAGCTGATATGACAGAACTGAGTTGTGTGTGGATTATTAACCAGTACATTAGCTGTTGAAATATTTATTCATTGCCAAAAATCATTGAGATTTTTTGTTACATTTTAAATGGTTTCCTTTGGAAATAATTTATACTTCTAGAATATCAATAAGTTCTTTTGTTATGATGATCAAAGGTGAAGTATAACAGGTGAAGAAATAACTGCATAAACTTAGTCATGTTGATTAGAAGCCAAGGTGTAACCTGTGAGGGAAAGGGTACCTGGTGGGATTGGGCTTACTTTGGGACAGAAACTTTATTCTTTTGACTCTGTGTTCAGAAATACTTTGAGGAAGAAGAAGATTAGATCTTGTCACAAAATAATCAGAAGTTTCTTGCCGTAACAAAGCTCAGTGTGCAAAATTCACAAGAGGCCAAAAGACTTACAGGAAAATGTCAGAAAACCTAGCTCTGCTTCTGGTTCCACGTGGAATTGAATGAATCCCTTTAAATTTATGTTTCTTCATCTGTAAAATGAGGGTGTGCATGAGGTGATTACTGACTTCTGTTGTACTTGAACACACTGTGAAATCCAGATCATATTGTGAACATTTTTTTTTCCATTTCCAAAGCCTTTTTTATCCTTTGGTTGGCCTTCAGAGCGTGAAATCAAAACAACCTCTCTCCATTTTGAATTTCTTTGTTCAATTGATTTCTCTTTCGCTCTTCTGTCCAAAAGAATGAGCATGTTCGTCTGTTGGACTTGAGTCAAATGAAAATGTAAAATAGGAAATTCACAGCATTGTGCATTTGCTGGTACAGGTCTGGCTCATGTAAATCTGGTAAGTCTGGTAGATATCTTAAATTTATCTATATGCTAAAAAAGAAAGATGTACTTGTTGAACTTTGAATAAAGGACTGCTAGACAGCTTTTTGTCCTTTCCATTGTGAAGATATATTCATCCTGATCTTACTGTGAAGGGAAATGTTCATTATCTCTTTCAGATATTTTTCTTTTTTTGTTGATACAGTTATTGGGAAAGCATAAGGTATAGGACTCAATGCTTAGGTATTTATGTGTAGATTTCTTATTAGAATCAGTTATGTATTTGCTTAATTATAGAATGTGGCCTATGAATCATCCATTTAAATATTAAAAGTTGAAATATTTCAATTATCCAACTTCATTATCCAGAATTTATAAATCTAAAATGCTCTGAGAATTGAAGCAGAATTACTTTGTAAATTTGGCCCATGTTTAGTGGCAAACTGACCTGAACTGACATGAGATTATAGTGGCAACATTCACGCATCTCCCTCCATATATATCATTGTTTTTGATGGTAAGGTGTAAAATATGCACTCTGTTACCTTTCTAATATATGAAAAACTCTGAATTTCAAAACACATCTGGCCGCTGGGGATTCAGATAAGAGACTGATATCTTTATCATTATTAATTTTCCCAAAAGATTAGCATGTGAGCATAAGGATATTGGTTTCTTACTCACTATTGCTGGTAGTGGAAATACAATGCAATAATTTAGTGCTTGTGCCTAAGAAATGTTGGAATTAGAATCTGGAAAAATAAAATAAATGCAATATGCGGGAGAATCTTAAAGAACACAGAACATATGATAGTACTTATGTATCAAAATTGTGACTTTTAAAACCAGTGTTGTTTGCTATAAATGTAAATAGTGTTTTGTACAGATTTGCTAAATGGTTAAAAGAAATTCTGAATAGAAATAGTTGATATGCAGACTGATATTTGCATAAAAGCTAATTAATGGACCGCTTTGGAAACATTCAATATTTTGTTGAGTAATTTGGCTTTGAAAACAAAATAGTAAAAATTGTTTTCTTAAATGACAAATGTAAATGACATAAAATAGTTTTGACTCAGCAGATTGTATTTCTTTCAGTAACTATAGGAATGAAATTGTGAATAATTTTCACATAATGGTGCTTTTAAACTTCTGATCTGTGCTCATAGATGACATTCAAAATTGATGAAAAACTTGCTCCTGACATAACAGATGGTGTCTGTTGGGCTGTCTGATGGGCAACTTGACTTTAAAAAAAAAATTGAAAATTCAGTTGCTAGTACCAACATTTTTTTTTAAATTGAAGTATAGTTGATGTATAACATTATAGAACTTACAGGTGTACAGTACAGTGATTCACAATTTTTAAGGGTTATACTCCATTTATAGTTATTATAAAATATTGGCTATATTCCCCATATTGTACAATATATCCTTGTAGCTTATTTTATACCTAATAGTTTATACCTTTTAATCCTCTACCTCTTTGTTGCCCCTCCCACCTTGCTCTACCTCCTGGTAACCACTAGTTTTTTCTCTACATCTGTGAGTCTGCTTCTTTTTCATTATGTTCACCAGTTTGTTGTGGTACCAATACTTTTTGAAATTTTTATTTTGCTTAAAAAGCTTTATATTTTAAAATTCTTTATGAAATAGTTTTTAAAAAGCTTTAAAATGTTTCCCTGATTGATTGACTTTAACTTAATATTCTTATTTTATGACTTTTTTGAAAAATTATATTAAGCTGTAATAGCTATATATATATATGTTTAGGTTTCAATTAAACTATACTCAGGGTCAGAAAAGGTAGTTGTAAAATAATTTAGGAAATGGCTTATCAATTATTGACTCACTACCTCACAATTTGTTATACATAAAAAGGGGCTTTTTGTCAATACAGTAGAATCTAATGCCTTTATTATCTTTTTCAATCTCTTATCATGTGAGGCTTCATTTTAATATTCAGTATGATTACTTATTTTCCTACTAAGTCAGATTCTCTACAATTCCCTACATATCTGGTTCTCATACTTGTTCATCTTTTCCTTAAATCTGTAGGACTCATCAATTTCCGGTGTATTCTCCGGTATTACAGTTACCTCCAAAAGCCTTCCATAAGTGGCCTTGTGCCATATAGAGCATTTCCTTACTTTGCTCACACTCTGTACAGTAACTGATAACTCTGTACAGTAACTGATAATGAGGAAGGGGAACTTAAGTGACATACTTTGTTATGAAAAATAATGTTGGAAAATCTTGTGGGAGTCTATGATCTAATGATGTTAAATGCAAACATATGGATAAGAGTGGTACAGAAATTTTTAACATTGAACTTTATCTTTCTCTTTTATGGAGGTTTTATTTCAGATCCCATATGGACATTTATCTTTTTTTCTATTAGTATATGTGAACTTTATAATAATTTATGAAGGATCTCTTGAGAGTAGAGTTGGGGCTTGGGAAATCTCATAAAGGAAATTTCATCATTTTCCTTTTTCTCTGGCCCTCTTAAGAAAAGGAAAGGAAAGAAAGAGAAGAAAAGACCTTTGTGATGGTGCAGAAGTAGAGTATCCAGTTCTTCATTTGCTTTGGGCTGTCACTGGATGAGTAAAGTAATCATAATAATCATAATTATACATAGTTCTACGTGATAACAGAGCGAGGCATGTAGGTGAACTGTTTGCAGAAGTAATCACAATCATTTCAAACAAGTCAATTTGTCACTAATGTATTTACTGTTATATAACATTGATTCTCCTTTCCTATTTCACGTCCTTAGAACTATATATTTCCCAACCAAATCGCAAATGTCCCCAGGATGGCTAGTGTACATTTTCTATCTCAAATTGACTGAACAAAGACAGTTAATGCGCTTTCTCTTATTCTCTCTCCCTCCCTGCTTTGCTTTTCTCTGCATTCTTTGCCCTGAGAAATTTCTACATTGACTTATCTGGGGTTAAGAGGTTTATCAGTTTTTATAAATAGAGAAGTGACTTTCCATGGGTGCTGGAGTTTTCCCATTTTCTTCAGTGAATTCACAGTGCCAAAATCAAGGATGCCAAGACACGGATTTATTCTGTAACCATGCATTGCCTAGAAAGGGAAGTTAAGAGATTGGGGTCTTTTTGCCCACCCTAAATTCAAACCCGAAGAAGGTTAGGTATGCAGAACCACGTATGAGACAAACTATATTCTAGAGTCTCAATATCGTTACTATTACTATAATAGAAATCCATCATGAGCAGGAGGGTTTGTAGTGATTGGAAGAACATTTTTATAAGTCAGATTGATGGTTGCTTCTCTCATTTGGTAGTGCTATAATAGGATTCCAGTGTACATTTGTATGGCTCCTGGGGAGCTGGCCGAGCAGAATAGTTTCTGTAATTTATTTAAACATATTTGCATGGCTTGCAGATACTGAAATTTCAAGACCTTCAAGTGCCTTTTGCTGTTTGTTCAGATTTTATAATCAATATTGCAAATATCAAGTATAATGTTTTCATGATTTTGAGCATGTTGAATTATAGATGGATGTACTTGAACCCTCTGCACATAATATATAAACACAGGCAATGTGACTCCTGTCTTCTCTCATTCAGGACATTATACAGTACAGTAAAATTCCATCACAATGATTTGTTTCATGCAGACACATTATAGGCCAAATTATATCCCTTAAAATATTTCACATGTAAAGAAAAATCTGTTCCATGAGTGAAAGACAGCGTTATTCATCTCTCCTAAAATTAGACTTATTAACAGACTTAATTTAATTGGATTTAGGTTGTTTATCTTTGATAAGACATAAAATACTTATTCTACCATATTTTAAGAGTCATTCAGTGTACATGGGAAGAGAGCTATATGTATATTTTGAGTGCCTCTTAGGATACAATATGCATAATATTGAGCTTCTGGGACACAACAGTGAATGAGCTACATAGACATCTAGTAGAATAAGATACATTAGATCTAGTGTGGGAAAGAAGCATTGATCTGATTTTCACCCAAATTATAGCTGTGAAAGTTTTAGGAGGCGTTAGGATAGGGCCCTATGAAAGTGTTTATTAAAGGGACAATCCTGTCTGAGTCAGGTTGGACAGAGCGGGGTTGAACCCGAGAGGGAGGACCTGAGAAAGTAAAAATGTAAACTAATTCCTAAAGGACACATAGGATCTAACCAGGAGATATAGAGGAGTTTGCCCCATTTTATTAATGAATGTATCTCACAAGTATTTGATTTGTGAAATATAACTTTTAAATTCTAGTAGTTTTTCTCTATAAATATACTTGATTACTATTATAAAGTTTATTCCAGAAAAGTTAGGAAGAAGAGAAAAGCAGCCATCATCAGCAATAACAACAATCAATGATTCAGGAAACCTTCTCCCAAAAAGGATACCTTAGATCCTTCTTCCCCACCAAAATGCCCTATACAACTATAAATTAATATTTTAATAAGTATATATAAAAATCGGAATTTTTAACAAAAATGGAGTCACAGCATCATTAGATTACAGTTTTACATCCTTTTATTGTCTGCACCATCCTTGTAATAGATGCACCATTATTTATTTAACCATTCCCTATTTGTGAACTTTTCAGTTACTTCTAACTTTTCGACAACCCAAAAGTATTTTAGGCAAAGTGCACAAATATTTATGAAGTTGACTTTATCATTTTAGCACCAAAATTAATCTGAAATAAGGAAGCATTCATTTATAAATTCCAAAGCTTCTTTATTTATGTTTGCATGATTCAAATGAGAATAGGGAATACAGATATTTAACTTACTGAGATACATATTCTTTATCAGAAAAAACTCATTTGTAATGCCATGAACAGAAATCATTTGCATTATGATCAGTTTTTTTACAACTTAGCTTTTATCCCTATAGAGTATAAAAATAGCTGAGGTGATCAGAAATCCCTTTACAATCAGATACTCATTTGCAGGGGCCCATTGTTCCAACAGAAAACCCTCAGAATCCTTTTTGCCCATTTTCATGTTTTTGACAGTTTTTCCTTGTAGTCTTCCTCCTGTGATCATAAGTAATTTCCAAAGGTAATTCTTCATCACAAAAAGCTTCAGCAAGAGTGTTAATTGGCTATAGAGGCCTCCTTGAGTTTGCAAATCTAGAATCATGACCTATTGAGGTGATAGAATTTAACTTCTCTCCAGAATTTTTCGTTAGAAATCTTAGATTGGAGTTTTAAAAGCGTCTATTATTTGCTTCTCTGAGGCTAGGAAAACAAAACCAAGACACACTCTACAACAGATTTCACCTTGAATACCTATGTAATTGGATGAATAGCTGTTTGGTTGAGTCCTGCCAGAAAGCAACCTTTCTCACCTGCTGTAACTCTGGGAACCGACCAGCCTGACAATTTTCCTGGCAGGGATTTGTAGGCATTAGTTCCACATAAAAGTCAATTCTTGTTTCCCAGTAGTTGCTTGTCATTTCTGATTAAATGAAAATCATTTTGAAATGTATTCTAGGGATAGCTTTGGTTACACAATTGCTTTGTCCAATAATATACTGGTAAAAAAGAGAGGGCAGATTCTTACTGAACCTGTGAAAATAACTATAGGGCCATAAAACATAAGGAGTCTCATTAGGAGTTTCTGAATTTTGGAGGGATCAGTAAGAATCAGATGCTCTTTCTAAATGTTTCATTTTAGTTTACAAAAGCAGTGTCTACAAAATTGAAGTTAGTTACAGCTCAAAAATAAAGAAAAAAGATGAAAGTCTTCCTCATCTGTCTGTTAGAAAATAGAATATTAAAACAGGAACAACAGTATCTCAACAAATAGCTGATCAGTTAACTCAATTATATGTAATTCTTTTTTTTTTAACATCATTTTTGGAGTATAATTGCTTTACAATGGTGTGTTAGTTTCTGCTTTATAACAAAGTGAATCAGCTATACATATACATATATCCCCATATCTCCTCCCTCTTGTGTCTCCCTCCCACCCTCCCTATCCCACCCCTCTAGGTGGTCACAAATCACTGAGCTGATCTCCCTGTGCTATGCAGCTGCTTCCCACTAGCAAACTATTTTATATTTGGTAGTGTATATATGTCCATGCCACTCTCTCACTTCGTCCCAGCTTACCCTTCCCCCTCCCCGTGTCCTCAAGTACATTCTGTACGTCTGCCTCTTTATTCCTGTCCTGCCCCTAGGTTCTTCAGAACCAGTTTTTTTTTTTTTTTTGGATTCCATATATATGTGTTAGCATACCATTAAACTGCCACCTTTCCTTGGTTAAACCATCCACATGGCTCTCTTTGTGTTAAATATTTGTTACTTTGAGGCTGTCTTTTAGTTACATATTCACTGGCTTAAGAATGAATTGCATTTGCTAATTGAATATCTAGTAATCAATTAACTTTGTGGTCAAAATATGTCAGATTTAAGTACATTACCCTTGTTTTCAAATAATTATACTTTCCACATTAATCTTGTGAGAACAAATCAGTTTTCAAAAGCTTAATGAAGAGTGAAAGGCTAATTGATTTTAGTAAGCACTAGGAAATACTATTCTACAGTCTGAAAGTCTCCTGTTTCATTGCTGACCTCCCAAAAGGCTGTAGTCCAGAAAGAAAGAATCAAGAAAATCAGCAGATAGGACTACAGCTTTCCAAATCCAATTTTACATACATACAGTATTGAAATAAAATGGTAAATCGAATGCCCATGAAGGACTAACAAAAATCATTTCACCACAAGGAAAACAATGTTATACCCTAAAGAAAATGAACTTATCTTTGACAAACAGAAAAATAATAAATAACTTGCAACTTTTATTGTATAATATCTAATGTATCACAGTTGCTTTCAGGTCATGAGTTCTGTAAAAGTTATGAATAGTACTTAAAACCCCAAATCACTAGTGTATTCTCTACTTTCAAATAATTAGGCAAAAATCATGAAATTAAACCATGGGTAAATGTCTATTAATTTTTTTGTTTGTTTTTTTAACATCTTTATTGGAGTATAATTGCTTTACAATAGTGTGTTAGTTTCTGCTTGATAACAAAGTGAATCAGCTATACATATACATATATCCCCATATCTCCTCCCTCTTGCGTCTCCCTCCCACCCTCGCTATCCCAGCCCTCTAGGTGGTCACAAAGCACCAAGCTGATCACCCTATGCTATGCGGCTGCTTCCCACTAGCTATCTATTTTACATTTGGTAGTGTATATATGTCCACGCCACTCTCTCACTTCATCCCAGCTTACCCTTCCCACGTCCCGTGTCCTCAAGTCCATTCTCTACGTCTGCGTCTTTATTCCTGTCCTACCCCTAGGCTCTTCAAAACCATTTTTTTTTTAGATTCCATATATATGTGTTAGCATACGGTATTTGTTTTTCTCTTTCTGCCTTCACTCTGTATGACAGACTCTAGGTCCATCCACCTCACTACAAATAACTCAATTCCGTTTCTTTTTATGGCTGACTAATATTCCATTGTATATATGTGCCACGTCTTCTTTATCCATTCATCTGTCGATGGGCACTTAGGTTGCTTCCATGTCCTGGCTATTGTAAATAGAGCTGCAATGAACATTGTGGTACATGACTTTTTTTTTTTTTTTTTAAATTTTTATTTATTATTTATTTATTATGTTTATTTTTGGCTGTGTTGGGTCTTCGTTTCTGTGTGAGGGCTTTCTCCAGTTGCGGCGAGTGGGGGCCACTCTTCATCGCGGTGCGCGGGCCTCTCACTATCGCGGCCTCTCTTGTTGCGGAGCACAGGCTCCAGACACGCAGGCTCAGTAGTTGTGGCTCATGGGCCCATTTGCTCCGCGGCATGTGGGATCTTCCCAGACCAGGGCTCGAACCCGTGTCCCCTGCATTGGCAGGCAGATTCTCAACCACTGCGCCACCAGGGAAGCCCCATGACTCTTTTTGAATTATGGTTTTCTCAGGATATATGCCCAGTAGTGGAATTGCTGGGTCGTATGTTAGTTCTATTTTTAGTTTTTTAAGGAACCTCCATACTGTTCTCCATAGTGGCTGTATCAATTACATTCTCACCAACAGTGCAAGAGGGTTCCCTTTTCTCCACACCCTCTCCAGCACTTATTGTTTGTTGTCTATTAGTATTTAATTTAAATAGCTTGTAGATGTTTACGTTAAAATAACTCAAGCAGTTTAATAGGTCCGTGTCCAAATTAGGATGATTTTGGTTCTAAGAAACAAAAATATTTTATGCTGACTTAAACTGTAAAAGCAAAGTTATTTGTTCCTGCCATGAAAACTTCATTGGTAAAGCGATGTAGGTTTATTTTGGTCAGGGCTCTGCCTCTGTCTCCGTCTCTGAAATTTTCTAAGTTCTGCCTTTCTCTGCTCACCATGGGTATTAGAAGGCTACCAGCAGAAGCTGTGGCTATATGCTTCCTCATCCACAAACAGGAGGAGCAAGTGTCATTTCCCAAAACCATTAAATAAAAGTTCCAAGCTTTACTCTGAACGAATCGCTCTGAACCAACTACCGATGCCAAGGTATAGGCTAGGTGACTTCTCTTTCCTACTTTAGGAGAGGGATTGGCAATTCTGATTGGCTTATGTCTCCACCTGAGAGAAGGGATTCTCCTCCCCCAGATTCAAGGGCTTTTTCCTGCAGCAGGGAGGGGAAGGAGGGGAATGGAGAGTGAGGAGGCCTTGTGGATGTCCATTACAGAATTATTTTACATCTTCTCGTGCTTGACTATTTGGGGAGGGGAGAAAGTTGAGAAATCGTTTTCGTTGATCATTGCCTCCCATGCCACAAGCTGCTTACTTCCACATGACATCCTCCGTGTAATACTCTCTACAAGATGAGGAAGTAGATGTTATCTCACCTAACAAATAAGCAGGAGAAAGTTAGCCAATTTAATGTTCTCAGGTTCATGTGGTTCATAAAGGCATATTCTAAAGCCCATGCTGTTTCTTCTGCACTCTTCAGGTTGTAGACTAGATCATATTTGCTAAGTAATTTTGTGAGGAAGTTTATTCCAAGTTGGAAGATCAAAGGATGCATACATTTTAAATAAACATTCATTCTGCAAATAATGACAATGTTCCTACGATGTGCTGAGTGTATGGTAGGTGCTGGCATACTGTGGTGAAGAAAATAGGTGCCTTCTAACCTCACAGATTTCGTGGGAGAAGCAAATGTTAATGTCACGCAGTTAAGTTTAAAATTACAAACTGTGTGACTGCCCTGTCCTAAGATCTGTCCAAGTCTGGGAAGGTTGATCGGAAAGCTTCTTCCTGGGAGGTGACATTTGAGTTGAGATCTGAAGGATGAGAATGAATTCACAAGACAAAAAGGAGCGGGAGGAGGGGGAGAGAATTCCAGGCAGCGGGAACAAGGCATGGCTAAGAATTGAAAGCGTCCTTTTTGTCGGAGCACAGAGAGTGAAGCAAGAGGATGAGACGAGGAGATAGGCTGGATCCTGCAGGGTCTTCGGGTAGTATTAAGAATTGTGCTTGGTATTCCACAAGAAATTGTACCTTAACTATTGGAGAAAGTTGGTGAGATAATATCTTAGTATTTATTGCAGTTATCTCTCTGAATATTTGTAATGTTTTCTTAATACATGTTTTCTTGCCTCTACAAAGCCTTACTTCAGTTACAGAATTATTCCATCATATTCGGCATTTCAGCCTTGACATGCTGTTCAACTCATTTGTAGTAGCTTTAGACTTTTTATAATCACTTATAACTTGAACTTAGATGTAAAATGGTGAAGGCAAAGGCCTCTACATTTTAGTGAATATTTACCAAAAGAGTACTGAATTAGTTGTAGTTGCAAACTGTGCAGAAAACTCCAGACATTAAACTTAGAGGGAAGAAATATGGAAATTATATATATATATATATATTATACATATTTATATATCTATAAATTTAATGTAGGTTTTGGGTAATATTTATATACAATTAACTTAATGGTGGTGACTTGACATGTTGTCCACTATCCATGTCCTGTTGGAGTTGCACTTGGGACCTCCTCTTTTTTCTGGTTATGATTAAAGAAAGAGAGAGAAGCAGAACTTTATTTAAATATACTGTTGGCTTTTGCATTTGACTAAGTCAGTATAAAAGAACGATTTTGCTCATACCATATGGTATATTAATACCATAAATAAAGCATGCATCTAGGTTACTAATTAAAGTTGGGCTGAGGTTTTTAGAGTTCATCCTTGTTGAGAAGAGGGTTTACTTAGAAGTCTAAACATTCGACCTATAGTGTAATATTTAAGCATAGAAAGTTGCTGACTCAGCCACTTCCCTAAAATCAAACAAAAGAACATCATGGCTTTTGATTCCATTACTTCACGTGCTGCAAGTATAACTTTAAAAATTATCAAAATAAGCTTTGAAAATGGGAACATGTATATTACTGAGAAACAGTGTTTATTGGGCAAGTGTCTTCACCCTTTACCTTTGTCAGGGGTGGTATAAATTGCCTTGTGTCAACAATTTATTTCCTTGGTAGGAGAGATGAACTTTCTGTTCTGGAGTGAGAGCTTCCTGCTCTTGTCTTCATGTTGAGAGGAACAGAGGAAGGGAGGCAGATACATGCGCAGGGTTTTCACTGGAGGCCTTGAGCAAAGCATGCTTATTCCTTGCATGGAATATATGATGTTGCAACAAATTCCTGCTCAAACATTTTGCACACCACTGCCTCTTCTGTCTAGGAGAACTGACATTCTTTCTTCTATACTTTCAGGATAGGAGTAGATTAAATAAAGACTTCCATGTGTACTGCTCTCCTGACAAGTAAATTAATTAAACTACTCATCAGTTTGAAATGCTAACATGTCTATTTTTTGTGAAAATAACTGGTGCTTCCATTTTTTAGAGCATCTCAGAGATCTTCCTGTATATCGTGTCGTTGAATTTCAGCTCATGCTATCAGATCTGGTAGTAATTCAAGTATCATCCTCATTATGTTGATTTGAAAATGAAAAAGACAGAGAACACACATGACCTGGGTGTTCAGAACCAATTCTACTTCTGTATATCACAAAAAGCCTGTGAAGAGAATGTGATGAAAGGGTCCGACACTCACGTGAACAGTGGTGTGTACCCACAGGGAGAACTGCTGGGTACCTGCATTTGCTGATTGATTTTTATCAAATATTTGAGCACTTGCCTACTACTTGGTAGGTATTCTGTCCAGGACTGTCATGGTATATCTTCAGGTAGTTTAAGAAAAAGATATGATCTGTTCATTTATTCAGAAGTTATTTTATTGATAAGTTACTCTGTCAGAGCCCTGGGAATTTGAAGATGAAAATGTTTGGTCTGTACCTTCAGTCTAAGGACAGTTAAGGTCAAGGTGAAGTGGGACATGAAGGAAAGAACACCCAAGTCTGCCTGGGTTATTGGAGTTTCATAGGAAGTTGTTCTTCAGACTGAATCTTGAGGGTGGAGGGGCGTGTGTTCTAGGAAAGTAAGTCTACGTGCAGAAGTAATAGTCAATTAATAATATTATTAATGAAGCAGCTAATGTTTATTGACTACTTTGGTGTCATTTTTTTTCTTCTCAGTGCTTTACCCGTATTAACTTGTTTACTCCTCACAACAACCCCAAAAGATAGGTGCTACAGACGAGGAAACTGAGGCAGAGAACAGTTAGTTATCTAGCCCTCGTTCGCACAGTTAATAATGGCAGAGTCAGATTCAAAGCCCAACAGTCTGACGCCGCCACATTCCTCTGTGTGAAAAAGCTGGCCTGTTTCGGGAATGGTAGAACCTGAAATGGTTGGAAGTTAAGGTCTGTGGGTATTTATCAGGGTTTTGGCTGGTCAGGTACTTAAGGGTCAGATCGTGAAGAGCATTGGAAGACATGCTAAAGAGTTAGAATTTTATTCTACAGGGTCAGTATTTATATGTTTTTGAAAACAAGATCCAGAGCTTACCTTCATTGGTATCACTTGGGGTGCTTTTTAGAGATGCATACTCCCAGGTTCCGCTTCAGATCTACTGTATCAGAATTCCCCTGCTCCAGAAAGTGGCCAAGGGGCTTGTGCCCTGAGTGGTCAGGTGGTAAGTTGATCCCTAGCTCCTAACAGCAGCCGCTGCTCTTATTTGTACCGAATTTCTTGGTATTTAATTTGCTGCGTTGAAAATTAACATAAAGAAGGCTATGAGTTCTGTTTTGTATGTGTTGGGTTTAATATGCTTTCAGAATATCCGATGGGAAATGTGAGGGAAAAAAAGAAGCTGCCTGCTTGATTTAGAGATAGGGAATTTTTGAGTCTTCTGCTTATAGCTGGTTGGAGACACTTATGGATATAGTTGAGATTACTCATGTGAAAAAATAGAGCAGTCAGCATGGCTGGAAAGCATTGAAATATGAAAACAACATGAAACGTGAAATATTGAAAGGGATTAAGAAGACATCAAAAGCAAGCGGGACCCAGGGAGAGGTGGAGTTCAGGAACCAAGGAAGGAGGGTTTCATGACGTCTTCGTTTTTATTAAATGCATCTGAGAACTTGTGTAAGAAAGGAACTAGAAAGAAAAAAAAGGTCAGTGGTGACCTGAAGAAGCAGAATTTTGGGGGAGTAGTACTAGGAGTGGAAGCCGGATTGTAATGTGCATGTAAAGTGGGTGGCTAGTGAGAACAGGTGAGATTATTCTTTGTAAAAATTTAACTTTAAGAAGAAAAGTATGGTGATAAAAAAGGCTACAGGGTAAAGGGAGAGCTTAAACATTACTAGCTTTTTTACTTTTTACACAGTTCACATTTATTATAAGGATTGAAACAATACAGATATAAACAAAGAATAGAGTTCCGTTTCATCCAATAACCAAAAGATAACAACTGTTGAAGTTTGTCGTTATTTTTCAAGCCATGTTTCTATCTGTATATGTTTGTAGTAGATATGCATTTACACATTTTAAATGAAAATATGTTACAGCAGTCTACATTTTTGTATGTACCTTATTGTATTAGAAACACTTATCTCTTTTTTTTGTATAAATTTTTTTATTTTATTTATTTATTTTTGGCTGCATTGGGTCTTTGTTGCTGCACATGGACTTTCTCTAGTTGTGGTGAGCGGGGGCTACTCTTTGTTGTGGTGCACAGGCTTCTCATTGTGGTGGCTTCTCTTGTTGCGGAGCACGAGCTCTAGGCGCACGGGCTTCAGTAGTTGTGGCACGTGGGCTCAGTAGTTGTGGCTCGTGGGCTCTAGAGCGCAGTCTCAGTAGTTGTGGCACACGGACTTAGTTGCTTCGAGGCATGTGGGATCTTCCTGGACCAGGGCTCGAACCGGTGTACTCTGCATTGGCAGGCGGGTTCTTAACGACTGCGCCAGCAGGGAAGCCCAATTATCTCTTTCATTATGTATTATTTTACACCATTACTTTTTCACAGTTGCCTAGCATCACATTGTGTGTATATAATAGTTTGTATAATCCTATTATTGGCACTCTTGGTTTTGGGGGGGTACTTTTTCATTTTAAATAGTGCTACCATTAATATCTTTGTGGGCAAATCATTTCTCATTTGCATAATAGCACATTTTTGATTAATTTGAAATGGTGGCATTGTTAGATTAAATTAATAGAAAAAGGTACCAAATGGAGTGTGGGTTTATGGGATCTATAAATCAAGTAGATGATAGCAGTCTTAGATAAAAAGACACATTTCCTTCTTTCTGGATGCAAGGAGGGTGGAGGACTGCTTGCCATTACCTGCAATTTTGTGTTAGTTTCTGCATTTTGCTTTGCCTCATGTAAATTCTAAAAGTGATCTAACTGGTAGAGAAAAGATAGGAAAAGATTTGGTTTATCGAAGAAATTGCTTTAGATTTTAGAGAGTAAGGTAAAAGGTATTACTCAATAAAATACTGGTTTTTGCTTGCTCTGTCAAAACCCCTGGGTGAAGTATGAGTTCAGGATCCGGGAGTTTTGAGTTAGAGATGGCAGAAAGTCACAGCATTTGGGGGCCCACTTGTAGAATACTGATATTGAATTCAGTACCACTGACAGGTGTTCTTGGTCTAAAACTCTTTCAAGTCTGAGTTCCCTTCTCTGTTGTGTTAAAACTGCCATCTTCCTTTAGCTCCTTCCTGTTCTTAAAGAATTTTCTTAGATCTGTGAGCTTGAGAACTAGATCTAAACTCGATCTACTTTCAGCTCTCTGCAGACATTTCAAAAGGAAGAGAATGGTAATGGAGCAAATGGTGAATTGATACAAGAATGACCTTATGAATGATTTTAATGATAGGACTAAACAAATATATAAACAAAATACAAGATTAGGCAGATACTGAACATCTAAGGGCTCTCCCAGGAACTTCTCCAGAGGCTCTTGGCTATCGGGAGGTATCTTTAACTGGGATAGATGCTTTCAGAGGAATAAGAGGTGGAAGCAGCCATTTTATCTAAAAAATTATTGAGGTTATGAAATAACTTACAGATTCTAATTTTAAACTTGTGATATTAAGAACCTAGTACTGTGCGGTGCATACAGTATATGCCAAACACACATAGACGGACCTTAATTTCTCTGGCAAAGCACCTCAGTGTAATTGTAATTTAGCGAATTCCAAATATCTGAAGGCATTTTTTTTTTTAATCAGAATTTTAGAGTTTGCTCCAGGTTTTTTGTCCTTGTCATGTTCACCCTCTTTCACTTTCACTTCTCAGTATTTTTGCCTGCTTTAGTATTTATTATGTACAACATATGCTGCCCTTACTCTCATATCTATTTAAGCTTGGTCCTTTGCTCTTTTTTTGGCCCTACCTTTTAGGTCCTTTAGCTTAGTCATCCATGTCTGCTTCTATTGATACTAGATTGTTTCCCTAAGGACTCTGTTAGTGAAACTGATTTGGATTTTACAGCTCTGGTGATTTTCCTTCTGGTGTACACCAAGAAGATGCTATATATCACAGGGGCTGATGAATTATTTTGTAGGGTTTTTGTTTTCTATTTTGTATTTGAAAAATTAGGTATGATCATGAACATGGGAACGTCTCTTAATATCATGAGGATAATACAATCATAAAATAAAATCATCCATGTTAGCTTTGGTCTCTGAAAAAATGTAATATATTGTGATTTTGAGCAAATCGAGTTCCCCAGAGAACATTCATTCATGTAAAATTTCACTTCTGTAAATTTTCATTGCTTGTACTGGAAGCTGCCTGAAATTACTTGGCACCTGCTGCTATGTGTCTGGCATTGTCCTGGGGGCTTTACAGCTGTTAAGCCAAATCATCACAGCAGGCTTGTAGGGTAGGTCTGGATTCCCCCATTTTACTGAAAAGGGATGGAAGCTGAGTGTATAGAAATGACTTTTCTTATGCCACCCAGCTCAAAGCTGGAATTTGATCCTGTTTGTTTGGCCCTAATCACAGCAGTCTCCCTAATTGGAGTTAGACATGGGAATGTATTAAAGCTTCGCTTTGGATTTAAACATTGATTCGGATGAAAAATGAAGCCGAGTGCTTTGGTTGAGATGGTTGAGAATTAACCCCATTTAGTACTGAGTATAATCTCTGGCAAGGTCCCAGGTTCTGTCACATAGTACTGCCAGATAAAGGGTTGCCTTGATCATCAGTGATTTCATTTCTGCATAGTACAGTTCCATTGTAGAAGGGAATGAATTGTGGGAAAATAAATTCACATGGGATCATGGTGTATATTTCCCCCAGCTTGTTTGAGGCTCCACTGGCATAGTTATTTTATCTTCTAAGTTTTGGCATTTGATTCAGGGCCCAAAGCTGGGCTCTTGGCTGGGGTTCAACATCTGCCATTTGTTCCTCCTTCTCCTTCCCAAGAGGCACCTCCTCACTGATATTTGCTCATATTTTATTACTTAATTCAATCTCTCTCCTCTTGAGTCTATCCTAAATGTTTCCAATCACAGTAATTTTTTCAAGATACTTATTTTGTCTTAAAATTCTATTATGCTTCACAGTCTGATTCACTTATATAATACTCTTGAAATGACAGAATTACAGAGGTGGAGAATTGATTAGTGGCTGCCTGGGTTTAGGAATGCTGGAGTGA
Organism: Eschrichtius robustus; assembly: GCF_028021215.1. Classification (NCBI taxonomy): domain Eukaryota; kingdom Metazoa; phylum Chordata; class Mammalia; order Artiodactyla; family Eschrichtiidae; genus Eschrichtius; species Eschrichtius robustus. The sequence goes on from NC_090825.1 coordinate 38,408,255, forward strand.
AGGGAGACAGCCTTGACCCTGAAGAGGGCAGCATGAGGGAACTCTCTGAGTGATCAGATAGTTCTGTATCTGGATTTGTGATAGTAGGCACACAAAGCAAATGTGAACAAATGACATAGAACTGTACCCAGATTTTACACTAATGTTGATTTCCTGCTTTTGATGTTGTGCTGTAGGAACAGAAAATATAATCAGTGGGGGAAACTTGGTGAACATCCATGAGACCTCTCTGCACTAACCGTGTAACTTCATGTGAATCGATAATTATTAAAAAAAAAAAGGACTGTCAGTCTATTTATCTCTTGTAAAAATAAAATACAGTGTGTGTGTGTGTGTGGAAAAAAAAAAGGACTGTTGTGCTTTAAAATATTCAAGTTCCTTTGTCTAGCATATTTATTATGTTTCATATTCTTTGTTTCCCTCTGAATTAATCATTCAGTTATCTCCTGATTTTTTTTTCTACCTAAATCTTATTTGGCATTAACACAGTGTTTGGCTTCTACCAGGTTACCAAGAAATGCTTCTTGAATTAATTGAACAATTAAATATGCTTTATGAAAGAACAGTATATCAGTACTTGGTCTCATTACTAACCATCTTTCTTTCCTACTCTTTTCTTTATTTAGTCTTTCTTGTCTCTGCCTAATCTCTTTCCAAGGACTAAGCAACGTGCCAGGGGTTTGGCTGGTGGAGTCTGGAGACTTGGGCTTGCCTGGGAGGGTTGCATCGCCTGTGGCCACAGTCACAAAGCCCAGTCACAAATTCTAAAAGGCAGTGGCTTCTTGAGGACTTAACGACTTAGTGTCGTAGGACAAGATGAACCAGGAAACCCAGGATATAAACTACTGAACCCTGATCATCCATCCATTCACATTTATTAAGACTAGTTTTACAGACCAGTATATGATTTATCTTGGTGAATATTGTATCCATATGTACCTGAAAAGAAAAAGATATTCTTTTGAATATCTTTTGTGGTTGTAGTTTTCAGTGAAAATCTAGTTTAGATCATCTGTGTCTTTAATGAGTTTTTTGGGGGGAGGGGGGGTTGGATCTGTCAATTTCTCATACTATGACTATGGAGTTCTCTGTTATTCCCTTTAATTCTATCAGGTTTTGTCTCATGGTTTTTGAAGCTCTGTTATTAGGTACATGCACATTCATGATTATTGTGCCTTCATCCTGATGAATTGACCCTTTTATATTATGAATGATCTCTTTGTATCTTTGTCTTGAGGTCTTTGTTTAACACTTCAGTCTTCTTATGCTTACCTTTGCATGGTATATCTTTTCCATTTAAAAATTTTCAAACTACTTGTGTCTTTTTACTTAATGTGGATCTCTTAAAAGACAGCATAGAATTGGATCTAGCTTTTTTTTTAATCCATCTGTCCACCTTTGCCTTTTATTCAATGTGTTTAGTCCATTAGCATTTAAGGCAATTCTTGCTATGGTAGGATTCAGGCACCATTTATTATTTTGTTTTCTATTTGTCCCTTGTTTTCTGTTCCTCTGTTCCTGCTTTCTTTTGGATTAAAGGTTCCAAAATGCTTTTAGAATTCCATTTAATTTATTATTGTTTTTAATCTTATTTTGTGCTTGCTCTAGGAATTACAATATATATTCTTAAGTTTTCTTAGAGTTATTATTTAGGGTTAATATTATACCATTTCCCATAAGATTAAGGACCTTGAAACTGTATGTGACCATTTAACCCCTCCCTGACATTATGCTGTAACTGTCATGTGTACTACATTTACATATGTTATAAATCACACAATGAAGTGTTAGAATTTTTACTTTAAACAGCTATGTGTATTTTAAAAACATTAAGAGAAAAATAGTCTTTTATGTTTACAATTTTTGGTGCTCTTCATTCCTTCTGGGTATTTGAATTTCTGATATCATTCAGCTTGAAGAACTTCATGTGGGATTTCTTGTACTTTAGGTCTGCTGGGACATGTTTCCACAATTTCCTTGTATCTGAAAGCTTCTTTATTTGCCTTCATTCTTGACAGATATATAGCCTGGATAAAGAATTCTGGTTTCATAGTTGTTTGTTTCCCCCCTGTTCCACTCCCACCCCAGCTCTTTACTGTTCAACTGTCCCGTGTCCTCCATAGTTTCTTATGAAAACTTAACACTGATTCTTGTTTCCCTATATGTAATGTGCCATTTTTTTCTCTTCTTTAAATTTTTTTTCTTTTTTTTTTTAAAGACACCAATTGTACTTGAACGTTTTTTTAAAAATTTATTTATTTATTATTTTTGGGTGTGTTGGGTCTTCGTTTCTATGAGAGGGCTTTCTCCAGTTGTGGCAAGCGGGGGCCACTCTTCATCGCAGTGCGCGGGCCTCTCACTATCGCGGCCTCTCTTGTTGCGGAGCACAGGCTCCAGACGAGCAAGCTCAGCAGTTGTGGCTCACGGGCCTAGTTGCTCCGCGGCATGTGGGATCCTCCCAGACCAGGGCCCGAACCCATGTCCCCTGCGTTGGCAGGCAGACTCTCAACCACTGCGCCATCAGGGAAGCCCTAAATTTTTTTTCTTTATATTTGGTTTTCAGCAGTTTGACTGTGTGTACCTAGAATTAATTTTCTTTGCACTTATCCTGTTTGGGATTTTCTGAGCTTCTTCAATCTATACATTATGTCTTTCACCCAAATGAGGAGATTTTCAGCTTTTTTTCCCCTGCATTATTCTCTCTTTTCACCTGCTAAAAGTCTAATTATATAAATTATTTGCTGTTTTGCTAGTGTCCCACAAGACCCTGATGATGTCTTTGTGTTTGTTTGTTTCTTCTTGAGATTGGATTTTCCTTTACATCCTTAACCATACTTATTAACTGTTTTAACATCATTGAGGGCTAATCCCAACACTTGGGTCAAATTTTCTCTCGAATGTTGGTTCAAGGTTCCTGTTTGTTCATATGTCAAGTAATTTGGACTGTTTTCACTTTGTGAACGATACGTTACATAGGCTCTGTATTCTGTACGTTTCTTCAAAGAGAATTGATATTTTTTCGGTCTTAACAGGCAGTTATTTTGGCTGAACTCGAGCTCAATTTTGACTTTTCTGTGACAAGTGGCAGCTCCACTGATCCATCCAAAAAGCTAATATTGAATATGTGCTGTGCATCATGCTTATGTGTTTACCATCGGTAACTGTGCTGAAAATACGAATAGACATGGACCTTAACCTCAAGAGACTTGCAATCTACTTGACACAGAGAGGAGAGTAAGCAAAGTATGACAAATCCCCATATGTCATATGAGATAGGTACATAGAGACAGTGGAGTTACTGAAAAAGGAGTTGTTAAAAATGATTTTTGAAACAACTCAATCCTTCTGAGAACAGGAGGTATTTTATTTATTATATATAGTAATGATGAAAGATTGGCTGATGAACAGCTATTAGTTACACTGTCATACTTTTGTTAATTCTTTGAAGAAAAGGAAGTGTTTCAAAAGCACAGCATATTGTGAGGAAACAATGTTAAAAATAAATGTTTAAATTTATAAATGTTTAAATTCTTGGGTGCCGTACTAAACAGGAGAAAGACTTCATTTTTGGTAAGAAAAGATGCTTTGATAAAACCCGAGCAAACAATGCACATGATCATAAATAACTGAATGTTAGACGTTGCTGAGATAAAAGACCTAGCTATACTAAAAAAAGTATCACAAAAGATATATCTTACTATGTCATATATCTTAAAAATCTGTATGTTTCCTGTGTCAAATATCAAAGACGTTTTCTAATCCATTTTGGTATCTATACTTATATCTATATAAAGTAATGGGTAACACGGGGTTGGTTTTTATTGTGTAAAAGCATGTTTGCCCTAGCAGTAACTTGAACCTTTCTTTTCTCTCTCTCTTTTTTTTTTCTTTCCTGTTTTGACAGTGTGTCCTATTCAGTACATGTATCTGAAGATTACCCAGGTATGTTTTTCTTTTTCTTTTTATTACAAATATTCATGCCATGATTCTTTGAATACTTTTTTCTTCTGGAGATGTAAAATGTACATAAATATATCTAGGGTGAAGGGTTGGCAGGGGAAGACTTAAAGATATAAAAGAATTCTGTTGATTGCCTGTGAGTTACATGTCTCACCCTGAGACACAGTACAGAATCAAAATAGTTTTCCCATGAAACTACTTTCCTTGAGTCCATATGATAGCTTCATCCTGTATATTTACCTCATTACAATTAAAATAAAGATTCTCTAAACTGGTTTAGTTGTTGGCTTTGGAGCATTATTTAGCTTTTCATACTCTAAAAAGAATGGGTAGGAGTAACAGCTAAAATAATAGCTAAAAGTAATAGTAATATTTGAAAATAATAGGCCTTTCTTAATTTCTCTAAATTTATATATAATTGAACACGTCTCACAACAACTCTCTGAGGTTGTTACTATAATCCTCATTTTACAGATGAATGATGACACTACTAGTACAAGGAAGAACTGCAATTTGAACCCAGTAGTCCAGAGCCCGTGGACCATACCGCTAGACTGTACTAGGCTTCTTGCATATGCACAGCTGTCCTCACTGTGTGTCCTGAAATAGATCACTAGATCCACACACACTTGTCCATAGACAACTGAATGTAAGGTCACTACAGATTTATTTTTCTATAGATCAAACCAGTATCTTTCTTCTAGGCCACGTTCAGTCTTACTTTCTAGACTCACTGTAATCTCACCAGAGCCCAGGATGTGTATGCCAACATTTAAGTCATGATAATTTGGACTTGATCTTTAGTATTTTTCTCACTAATGATGTCTGTAATTTTATCTTGAGTAGAGCATGAGCACTGTAGACTTAGTGTAGATCAAATATGACTTGATTAGTTTACCCCAAAGAAAAAAGTATAATGCAAGAATCTATTTTTTATCATATTCTGTGGCAAAGATTAGCAAATTTTAACTGCCTATGTTTCATATATATATTTTTTACTCCAGCATTCTTACTTAATAAAATCTGATGGTTACCAAACTAACTGTTCTGATCTGTCAGGGTCATAAATTGAAATCATAATTACAATTCCTATTCAAATCTAGCCATTTTATTCACTTACTATGCATGATTGGGATCGTAGTTTTCTGTATAAAATGAGTAGATTGTTATAAGTAACTTTGATTGTGTATACTTTGACTATTTTTTTTTAAATAATTAGTAAATAATGTGGTATGAGGATATTGTAAAATATTTTTTTAGCCTTTAAGCTAAGTATTTCCAGTGGCAATTTGCATTATGCATTTAACCTTTTTGTAAGATCAAATGTTACATTTTAAAATAATTTTCACATATCATAAGTTCCCTTACAATTGTTTTGCTATGATGTTTTAAGCATATGTTTTAAGCATATGTTTTAAGCATAGCATTCTATAAAACTATTGTGCAATTTTACAAGGAGAGTTATTCGTTATTAAAAATATGCCTATTTTTAATAGTAGTATAAAAAGTATTCTAGGCAGATATTATTGGAAGAACCAAGACATGAAATGTATAAAGAAAAAAATTTTCTTAGCTGGTTTTGCAATCAGCCCTCTCCCTTATTATGATATAGTATGTTTTTGATGCTGAATGTTTGCTTAAGTATGTTAAGAAAATAAAAGCCCCACTATTTATTGTAAATATTATGATTATTATGCTTCTCATCTGAGGCAGCTCCTAGAGATGTCAGCCAAGAGAGATGCAGGACATTTAAGTCAGGGTGATAGAAATAATGCCACAAATGAAAGCCCCCTGAAGACAGTAAGTGAATTATTCTGTAGCTCAAGAAATATGGTAGATGCCTTTAATAAACCAAGTGAACCAAATGTTTAGCTCCCTCTTGTGGCCAAGAAGTATTACTCTGGTTTTTCTCGCCATACGGGAGCCCCACTGGAACTACAGTATACAAAAATTGAAATTAAAAAATAAAGTATTGGTTATCATTAGTGCTTTTTAAAATTGAGTTTACATCATGAAGCAAGTTCATAGTGAATTTCCAATATAATTTAATTTATAAAAAAGAAGTGTAAATAAAACAAAGATGGAGAGAGAGATTAGTGCATTTGGGGATAGAATTTTGAATTGGTTGATGCCAAGTATCTTCTTATACATGATTGAATTGATTCTAAATACCAGTCTGTGTATAGACAGAACAAGTGCTATCATGACATTTTATACTTGAAGAGATGTGCTGAGAGAGGTTAAATATTCCCCAAGGATGTGTAGCTTGGTGGTAACCAAGTCTATAATTCAGTTCTGATTCCTATCACTTCTGAGGAAGAAGTAGTAGTAGTATTTTTATGGAACTTTCTTCAAAGTGAATATTACTATGATAATATGTTCCCCATTATTAAATTTTAATCCATAGTTATTTGTACTAGGAGTTCAGTTAATATGCTTGATTTCTCATATAGATAATATTATATAAAAATTATATGTTTGTTCTTCCTTTCCAGTATTCATACCTGTATTTTTTTCTCCTCTTGTACTGGCTAGAACTTCCAGAATGATTTTTAATAATAGATATGAAAATTGGCAGCTTTGTTCCTTTTCTCAAAATTAGTGAGCTTGCTTCTAGTCGCTTTCAGAAAAGCAAGTATCATTCCTTTTCTCATTTACTAAGCTTTTTTTTCTTTTAAGAATGAGTATTAAGTCTTTATCGAATTCTTGTTTGGCATCTGATGAGGTATCGTATATGTTTTCTCCTTTGAATAGAAGGTGACAAGTTATATTAGCAGATATCTTAAGGCTGCTCTATAAGAACTACGTGTATTTTGTCATGTACTCTGTTATTAAATACGTCAAATTGATGACGGAGTTAAACTGTTCTTTGGCATTTGATAGAACTTGCTAGCAAATCTATCTGAGCCTGGTATCCTTTTAAGGATGGTTCTAGAGCAGTTGTCATGTTTTTCTGCCATGATTGGTGAACCTGTTCTTTGTTTCTATTTCTAGTCATTGTTTAACATGTGTTCTTCTTGAAAGCCCACTATGTTGGAGGAATGTCCAAATTTTTCAGCAAAAAGTGTTTTTAATAGTATTCAGTCTGTAAGTCTAAAAATCTTCTGTATCTCTGTGGTTATTTCTCCTTTCTCATTTCTGTTATTTTATATTTATTCTTGTCTTTTTCTCCCCTTGATTTTCCTTCCAAAAAGTTTGCCTATTTTAAAAATTATTTCAAACAAATAGCTCTTTTATGTTGCTTTTAATTTCTAAATGCAGTAATCTTGATAGTACTTTTATTAATTCCTTCTGCTAATGCTCCTCAGGATTTTTTTCCTACTTTTTCTGGATAATACGGTTCAGTGCTTATCTCATCGTCTAAGTGTGAAAATACAGTATGGAATTTTTTTGGCCCTATGAACACGTATCAGCATAATCCTCCAAATTCAGGATTATGCCATCTTATTTATTTCCTTAGCAGATTTGCCATTTTATAATTTTAATCTATTAAGTTACCTGTGCCATCTATTGGAACTCATAGTTTGTTTTTGTGAAAATGAAAATTGAGAGGGTCTTCAAGTTTTAGGTATACGTAATAACATGTATATAAATGAAATACTAAAGATATATTGGCTCTTTAAATAAAATGAAGAAATAAAGCAGCCTTCTAGTTTACCTGTGGAGTTTATTCTGTAGACAGTTTTCTGTTTTTTAAAGGTAAGTATATTACAAATCACAGATAATTGACTCTGTTGTGACAGGCCAGCAGAATTCTTTCTCATCAGTTACCACCTTTAATTAGGAGGCTTACCTACTGGAGGGTATGAATTCTCTCATTTCTCTTACATATTTTACAAGATACTGCAATTGTTGAGTGACAATATTTTGATATAAAAAAACATAGCAAAGCATTGATGTTTGGATTCAGACAGTTTTACCACTTACTACGCTATGTGTAATTACTTTAGTTTCTTAAATAATTTGGGTGAATTAATTTTTCTGAGCCTTGGTTTCCTCATCTTTAAAATAGGGATAATAATTGATTGGCTTGGTGGTTGACATGAATATCATATGTAGGGGAAATATGCAGATTATATTATAAAACCAGTATAGTTATTATTTATAATTATTTCTATTAAGTTACATAGTAATGAATAATGGAATGATGGCTTAAATTAGAAATAGAATAAAAGCAGTAGTTTAAGAGATGCGTTTCCATAGCTCTCTACTCATCTCTCCCTTGTCCACAGAAGTTCCAGTAATGCTTGCATAGTCTGGTAGGGAAGGGAAGAGAAAATATTCATACTGTTAACAGCCTTTAACAAAAATCTACAGGTTCTCTACAAAACATACACGTTAAAGAACCTAATTGTCCCCGGAAGCTTTCAGAAAAAAAATTGTCAGCCTTAGACTCAAGTGGGAGACTTCCCATGAAGGAATTTGAGTTTGAAAGCATTCTGTTCTGTCACTGACTCATTCTGTTACCTTAAATGCATTCTTTATCCTTTTTGTGTGCTACTTTCCTATGTCTAAACAAAGACAATGTATTATTACAGATGTCAAAATAGGTTGAGGAAGATTTAGAAATAATTAGTTAAACAACAACAAAAGAAAACATAGACTCAATTCAGACAGCTGGGACGCTCCTCAAAGATCATCAGCAAACTCTTCATTTTATAACTAAGCAGACAGTGGCTTAGATTTAAAGGGATCAACAGCTAATTGGTAGCAGAGTCTAGATTTGAAGTGCTTTGTCTACTCTTACATTTCTGTTCTCGACTTGAATACACCTCTGTGATCTGGCCTATTGTATCGTAATGGTTATTTAATGGATACTGTCATGCAAACTGAAAACATTTTGGTTTGGGTAAATTAAGCCAAAAGCAGAAATTAAAAGTGTTCTAATGCTTAAATACTAATCAAAATACAGACTGGTAGAAAATCTCTTAGAAAATGATATGTCGAATGCCTAATCCTGTCTTTCGGTATTATGCAACATTTATTTACTAAATTATATTGTCTTGAATCACACCTCACTGCCTTCCAGTGTCAACACTTTGTGTAAGCCATTTGATCCTTTAATCTTTTTTTTTTAATATAAATAAACAAATTAATTTATTTATTTATTTTTCGTTGTGCTGGGTTTTCGTTTCTGTGCGAGGGCTTTCTCTAGTTGCGGCGAGCGGGGGCCACTCTTCATCGCGGTGCGCGGGCCTCTCACTGTCGCGGCCTCTCTTGTTGCGGAGCACAGGCTCCAGACACGCAGGCTCAGTAGTTGTGGCTCACGGGCCTAGTTGCTCCGCGGCATGTGGGATCTTCCCAGACCAGGGCTCGAACCCGCGTCCCCTGCATTGGCGGGCAGATTCTCAACCACCGCGCCACCAGGGAAGCCCCCCATTTGAGCCTTTAAATTGAGTTATTCATTTTCCTGTTTTCTTAAACAGAAAGTTCTAATGTATTTGCCTCTTGATGCTTTAGTAGAATCCTCCTCATTCCATGACGCTGAGCTATTCCATGATAAGGAGTCCACTGTACAGATTTTTCTGGATCTTCCCTTCTAGTTGGTGGTCAGCTATTGCTTCCATTGCTCTTTTTCTTCTCAAGTTTGTGTCAAGGAATCCATTGTTCATAGGGAAAACCTAACTATACACAGTGAATCAGTAAGGCTCTGAATGAGGGTTTAAGAAGTTTAAAAATGGACTGAACCCTCTGAATGAGGGTTAAGAAATTTTAAAACTCTGTTTTAACAGAGCAGCTGTTGACCCTCACCTGAAGGTATGAGTTTACTGACAGAAGAGACCCCAGATAAGCAGTCAAAGGCTCACCTAATATGATGAGACAGTAATTAAAAAGTTATATTAAATCTGTTTCTTAATCCGGGGTCTCACTTGATAAACACAAAAATCCTCACACCCTCCTAGATGCTACTTGAAAAGGAAGTAAGGCAAAATTTGTAATTAGAACAAATCAAAGTAATGGGGCAAACCTGTTTTGTTTCAAGTCTAATCCACCCCCATCTCCTCTCAGATTCCTGAATAACTTACAGCCTTGTGACTTTGAGAGTGTTTTGTGGCTACGTTGTGAATACATATCACTGTCATTTACTCACTACTCAAGGTCTAAAAACAGTACAGATGTTTCTTTGGAAATAAAGTAATGACTTAGCTGTCTATCAGTTAAAAATCATGTTCTCACTGTACTGACACAATATTGTGAAAACTGGGCTCAAGATCTTTTATCATGTGTTCACTAAGTCATCTGAACGCTCATTTCTCCTAGCAGAAATTGATACAGGCTTCTATTGTGGGTTAGGTATATTTTATACTTTTATTTTTTATATCTATTTTTACATTTTTTATACATCATTGATGAGTGTATTATAGGACCATTATTTAAAAATTGGTTAAATATTTGTTGAATAGCTGTGTCGCAGATGCCCTGTAATCATCAATGAGCAAAAAAAATAACAGTCGTGTGTCATATTACCATATACTTGGTACCGATATTGGGAAGGATGCTCTTCACTGAGTTGCGGCAACCAGTTGCGTCCAAATGATCCATCACTGCATGGGATGTTAGAGATGTGTTTGGATAGTCTCTATCCAAAGTCCATATTTCTCTAGGAGATGCAAACATCTTTAAAGAAGCCATTTACAATTAATTCGCACATAAACCTGCAATTTACTTCATTTTTTTTCTGAGATTAATCAGAACAGTAGTGTGTGCCTTATGAGTGTTGGAAGTGATGTGGCTATACCTTAATTTTTTTTAATAAAGGTTGTACTTTTTCAAGTTACTATGCCTTTAGTTGTCTGTATTTCTTTTGCAGATAATACGTATGTGTCAAGTTCAGAAAATGATGAAGATGTATTAGTTACTACAGAGCCAATTCCAGTAATTTTTCATCGAATAGCAACAGGTAATAGGAATACACTATTTTCTTAAATTCCAGGTTAATATTTTCTTGATTGTAGGTAGCTCTGTTTTTTGGTTTCTTTTAACCCATATAATATTTATCCTTGGCATCTATAAATCTGGTTTTCCATACAGGTTTTCTATTTAAAGTCATTAATTTGTTTTTCAACAGTTGTTTAAATGCATAAATTAGTACATTTAAAAAGTCCCATTTAAATGCCTTATGCAGATATTTGCTTTTGTGAAAATATTTTCATTCATAATGATACTGCCAGACAAACTGAATATTTAAAAAACATACTGAAGGCAATGTAGATCCCATGAAATATATAGTGAGAGCTGAAGGAATTTGTACTGTGGCCACTTCAGTTTGAGCACATTTTTATGGGCAATGAAAAATCAGAATAGTTTGTATGTAATATAATTCTCCAACATAATATAATTTCAAATTATCCCTTAATTTCTCTTGCAAAGGAAAGACTCATCTATGGGGGGTTTTTATACTGAAACTTATGAATATTTGGTAAATAGTATACTGAAAACTAAAATGATTCTTTAATTATAACTTTCAGAATTAAGAAAGACAAATGACATTAACTGTTGCTTATCCATAAAATCCAAATTACAGAAGGAAAATGGGGAGGTATGTAAATTACATTTTATGTTTTATTATATTTCTTCAAACAGTATAGATATATTTGAAATTTACTGTGTATCTGTAGTTAATATCATCATTATTTAGGTTAAAATTGCATATAGTGAATGAAGTACACGCTCCTGGCTTAGGGACTTACGTATGGGAAAGATGGTGGCCTAAAATTAGCTACCTTTAAAGTAATAGAAAGAACATCTGGTTTAAAATCTAAATAAAGTGCATACAAAACCTAACTTGTTCTCTGTGTTTTCATCAGATAATGTAGTTGATTGAAGAGCACTTACGTAACATATTTAGAATAACCGTATGTTATTCTAAACTGTATGTTTAGAATAACTGTATGTGGTATACATAGTTTTGATCTGACCCTTAAAATTTCATCTGTAAAAGATGATCTTTCTAGCTAAAGGAACACAGAACTTGGGTATAGTCTTATTATTTTTGGCCAGTGTTAAAACAACAACAACAAACTTATCCCCTTTCCTCACCTTCAAGAAATTTACTTCAATCTCTAAGTAAATACTGGGACATTAAACAAACAAAATGAATGTGGTGGGACCCGACAATTCTTTGGTTTTAAAACTATGCACTGAATGCAACCCTGCCTTCCTCTCAGTGTTGTACCATTCATCCTGCTCTTCTTAGCCAAACTGAGAATCACTGATTTAGCATTATTGCTGCTAAAACCAAAAACTGTTTGTATTTTATAAAACCCAAATTCCCTTTTCTCGGTTTTTTGTTTGCCTTAGTAATTTGAAATTTGATCTAGAAATTTAGGGATAATTACAAAACATTGAATTAATAGATTCCTGTATCTAAAAGCAGCTACCTTTCTCTTAATTATTTTAACAAGGTCGGGGATAGGAATAGTTACTTTAGATGAATTTTTGTTGTTTGTACTTTAGACATATAACAGATATGGTTCAGTTAATTAGAAGCTCAAACTTCAAGTTCAAGCATATTTAATTAAATATTCTTTTGAAATCTGAAATCTAAAATAATTTCTCCAAAGTTCTCTTCATTATGTGATTTGTATTTATTTTCATAATTTGAGTTTTATATTATTAGATTCAAAGTGCCTTTTCTTTCATACCATTATGTGGAGTTGGCAGTGGAAGTGAGAACAGTCTGGGATAAATAGCGCTGAGGAATTTTTTAATAAAAAATTGAACCAGTGTGAGCTGCTCAGATGTTTTATCAGAACAAACCCAAAATTGTAATTGATGAACATAGCTTTTTATATACATCAAATATTAAATTGTACAACTCAAGACCAGTGAAATGTACATAGAGCTTAATGTACCCACAAAATTGTCTCTTACTACCTTTTTGTTTTTGGTTTGTACTGCACCAAGAATTCTTTTATTTAAAATCCATGTGATACGCATAAGACCTACCTATTATGGCCATTTGTTACTTTCGTTTCAGAAGGAGGAAAACTAGTTTGACCATTAAAATTGTCTTCTTACTATTATTTTAAGGAGTCAAGACAAAATAGTACGGTGGAAGAAGATTCTGAAGGAGATAATGATTCTGAAGAATTTTATTATGGAGGACAGGTAAGCACACCAGCTCCTCCAAACAGCCACTTTCAAAGGTAGCAATAGCCATATGTGTTCTAGTGGAAATCTGTGCTTGTCATCTAAAAGACCTGTGTGTTGTTCAGGGTTCTGTAACTAACAAGGAAATTCCTATAATTTGTCTGTCGCTCATTTTCTATATATTTTCAGAAATTAAGGTTACTTTTGCAATTATTTGACTGTAATCATTTATTTACATTGAAGTTGTCTTAACTTCATTACAGATGTTTTGCAGACAGCATCTTATTATGCTTTTAACTTTTACATTTATTAAACATATTGTGCTCAGTCAATATTTTGAAACGGTGACACTAATAAAAGCATGAATTGTTAGTTTTATTTTATTTTTTTTTAACTTATTTATTTATTTATTTATTTTTGGCTGTGTTGGGTCTCTGTTTCTGCGCGAGGGCTTTCTCTAGTTGTGGCGAGCGGGGGCCACTCTTCATCGCGGTGCGCGGGCCTCTCACTATCGTGGCCTCTCTTGTTGCGGAGCATAGGCTCCAGACGCGCAGGCTCAGTAGTTGTGGCTCACGGGCCTAGTTGCTCCGCGGCATGTGGGATCTTCCCAGACCAGGGCTCGAACCCCTGTCCCCTGCATTAGCAGGCAGACTCTCAACCACTGCGCCACCAGGGAAGCCTGAATTGTTAGTTTTAAATAGAAGGTGATTAACCTTTATAAAAACTGATGGGCCCTAATTATCGAGCATCCTCATTATTTGTATCCATTGTCTTCCTTTTCCTTCTATACTAAAGTGTTTGTTGAAAAATTGTTATGAAGAAACATCGTAATTTATATATATGAAAATGGCATAGCCACATATGCAAATATATGAAAGAATTCATTATATTTTTTTCCAGAATAATGTCAAAATTTTAAACTGAGCATTTGATTGTAGGATATGGCTATATAAGGTGTCTTGTTCTGTTTCTGTAAACTTCTTGATCCAATATGCTTTGTAACTTGGATAGTTTAAAGGAAAGGTAATATGTTAAAGAGATGCTTTAAAGCCAGTTATTATTATGTAAAGAATGCAAGTCAATTTATTCATTCAGAATCAGAAATTAGTAATTTGTCAATCAAGTGTATGCAAGGCAGTAGAGGTATGGACGGACATAAGTAAAACTAGGTTTCCTCTCTCCAGGAATGCCTTACTAGGAATGGGGTACTTTTCCTAATGATTCTTTAACCGATATAACACTCTAACATTCTGCAAAATAATTCTTCCTGTTTCGATTTTTGTTTACACTGCTCATTCTTACAGGGGGAAGTAAATGTTTTTTTTTCAGTCTAGAAGTTTTTCAGATTATCTGCCACTTCGCTCCTTTTAACATTGGCATTGTCTTCGTATCAAAGTTGTCATATATTACTCTTTAAGCATAATAAATTATACTAGATGTATGTGAACCTAAGAACTTTAGTGAATATATTGCTGAACTGTCTATACTTTTTTCATGAAGGCGACCGAGAGAATGCCCATGGCAGAACTACAGGGTCACCTGTCCAAGCGATTGTTTGTATTTTGATTTTTTGGATTCTCTTTACCCTAAGTCATTTCTAAGTTATCCCTTTTCATCAGGTGAACTATGACGGGGAGCTGCACAAGCACCCCCAACTCGAAGCTGATTTGTCGGCAGTGAGAGAGATATATGGACCACACGCAGTTTCTCTCAGGTAAATAAATACCTCTGGTGAATACAACTTAAAATTATTTGGAAAGTCATTGGAATTTTCTGTTGGAGTTAAGTGGAAATTTTCTTGGGCTTAATTATATTTGAAAGTATATGAGAGAGTCTATTATGTTTCTGCTTATACAAAATGGCATATTTATGGCTATGATTTTTTTGTGTGTACACGTGGTTTAAGATTACATTGATTTCATTAAAGAAATTAGTTATTTTTGGAGAGTTAGTCTGATAAAATATCAGTCTTGAGTGGCATCAGAATCAATTCCTGTAATAGATTTGGCCATCTGAGCCCATGTTGTTATCATAAATTAAGGACGTATTTGTGTGAACAGTAAAAGTAAACAATGCATAACCGCTGGTATCCAAATCACATTGTGATATGTAATCTGGCCCCTAGAAAAAGAAAGGAAAAAAAGTCATAAGTTTGTGCAATGTGTGTTTGAATGATAATTTTTTTTTGTTGTTGCAGTTACTTAATATATTATTTGGTGATAAATTTCCAGGCCATTTTCTGTTACTTTAATCATTCAGAAGACCCCCACCATCCCTATTTAGACTTTCTTTTCTCTCCTTAATTTAAGAAAAACCCTTTTCTGCCATCATACTTGTTTCCTTCCGTGAGTCAGATCTGATTTTTCAGATTTTTGTTATCTTCCTAAGGTCTCCAAGTCTTCCTATCTTCTCCAAGTCTCCAGACTCCTCTCACAGCCCGACCTCAGTTCCAGCCTTATCCACCCAAACCAGGATTGTTTCTGTTCTCGAAACATGCTATATTTCCCCTTGACTTTTTGTCCATTTGCCCAAGCAGTGCTTCCCTCTCAAACCCCGTTGCTCTCTTTATTCAAGCCCCAGTCTAAAGGTCAGCTTTTCTTTGAGCCTTCCTTGAATCTCTGATGCAGATTGGTTATTCTGCCGTCTGCACTCCCATCACATTTGGCTCTTAATCTCACTTATTAGTCTCTTCATGTCTTGTCATTATGGGTTTACTTCTCCCCCTCTAGACTCTGAATTCTGTGAGTGCTGCGGCTGCACACTTTTTTGTTATTTGCCTTTATTTTGTGTTGGTTTGGTTTTCAATCCTGCTTGTACTCCAGTACTTAGCCTAGCACAGGGCATATGTGAAATATAAGCTGGGGGCTTCTTGACTGTTTTCAGTGGAACGTCTGTGAAAAATGTTCATATTATCTGGTTATATTCTTTTCGGTGAACATACGCAGATTTTGAGAGAGCAGATGAATACTTAAGGGAGTATAACACAGCTGTAATTTATAATTGCTAACTGTTTCATTTTACCTGCAGAAACTCACAACCACCTGTGGCCTAAATAAGCTGGGATTGTACACCCGGACCCTCTCCCTCCTGCTCATGGAGGGATATTAGGCTACAACTGAATGAGAATGATTGGAATTATACTTGGAAAAACAAATCTTTGCAATTTCCAAAGTTTTAGCAAATTAGCTGTGACCATTTCACAATTGATCTATGCTCTGGCTCCAGGATAAGGAATATGGAGATTCAATAAGTATTATAGAATGAATAAATGAAGAAGGCAACAGGGACTATCAATAAATTGTCCAGGGATTCCCTGGCGGTCCAGTGGTTAAGACTCTGTGCTCTCACTGCCGAGAACCTGGGTTCGATCCCTGGTAGGGGAACTAAGATCCCCCAAGCTGTGTGGCTCGGCCTAAATAAATAAATAAATTGTCCAAAACAATGACTAATCTTTTAACTTTAGTCAAACTTTGGTTGAAAGCTTAAAACTTTAATCGCAGTAGTTTAACCCTCTCCCCCACGAAAGAAAAACGTCTGTGTATGACTAATTCAACACAACATAGAATTTAGCTGCTTTTCATTTGAAATATGTATTTTTGTTTAGAGAATCACTTCCACACATTGATTGCTTTTATAGAGTTTTTTTACATATATTTCCATGCTATCTAGGCCTCAATCATATCATATATATATTTGTATATACATATGAATATTTTTGTTTCTTCAGCAAGCATTTGATAATTTCTTATGATATCACTATCATAAGATAAATACTTATAATTTCTATTAGTATCTTCCATTATTAGTAAAATATTGATAATTTATGGACTGTTGAAATTAGATAAATATCTGGAATTTCATTCAAGTGAAGTATCTAAAGTCATAAATGGTTTCGATTATTTTCCCCTTGCCTCTTTCACTTACGAGTTTTGATCCCATTTAACTCTCAATGAACGTAAGCCATGTTCTTGCCTGCTCTAGATTTTCGCTAACTACAGAGGATATTTCCAGAATAAATAACCTCCCAGAGGCCTCATGATATAAAGGGAAACCACAGCAGGACTAGTCTGATTTACTTAAAATAAATAAGAATGAATTTACTGTCTGGTCTCAAATACTGTGGCTTGGACACATGGGAGAAAGGAGTAGTTAGGCCTAAGATCTTGGAGTCACCTTCTTTGCAAAGTTTTAAGTCTGTTGAAAACAGACTGTTCTAATTAGCTGTTCTTTTACTTAATTGAGGTTTATAAGAACTTAATGGAGTTTGAAGAGCAAAAGTACCTCAATATGCATAATATGCTATTTGCTGTCATTTTTTTTAATGTGACATCTAATGAGAAAGGCAGCTAACCACATCTAAGTTCTCTTTAAGAGATGAAAATAACAGAGATTGCCTCAATTGAGGCAAAACTCTCTTTTAGTAGGTTGAGGGAGGCTATAGAAAAAGTGACCGATGATGAATTTATTACTTAAGTAGGGAATTTTAGCTCTACCTGGCCAAATCATTCAAAAGCAGCAGTCTGGCTGGGTTGAACTGTGCTTGGAAACATTGATGACCATTCTGATTGACAGGCTCTTGCTCAGGAAGTGAGTTAGGTCTCTGGGGGAGCATGGTTAGCCCCCCCGATCAGTCTGCATGTGTCTCCTCTTGAATCATGCAACAAAATGAGGTTACTTTATGTTTTTATTATAAATTTACTCCTATAGTCATGTATTCATTTAAAAAATGATCAGTGCTATTGAAAACAATTTGAGATTAATATTTTTAGAAAGCAGGGAATTACAAATCACAAAATTCTCATTTGACTGGGAATGAAATGATTCTGATAATTTGCTGATGGTGTTTCAAACTTTTACCCCAAATAAAATATCCTTTGCTTTATGATCATCCATCATCCATTTAAAGAACTGAAGGCATCTGAGTAATATTCTAATCTTTTTATTGTGGCTAATGTTAAAGTAGGTTGGAAGATTGCAAGATTGTGACTATTCTGCATTTTGATCACTTTTTGTGGTTGGATGATTGTAGTTTTGGAGTTGATGTTTTGGAGGACAGGGCATGCAGAGGATTTTTTTAAGGTTTAAGGAAGCTATACCACTATATTCAGGCCCACCACCCAAACATATATCTCATGGAAAAGAGAGAGAGAGAGAGAGGTTGAGAGAGAGAGAGAGAGATTGAGAGAGAGAGAGAAAGAAAAGGAAAGAAAAAGCCACATAAATCAGGGTGGACCACTTTAATTTCTCTGGATTTCCATTAGTAGTGGGCCAGTAGGACTACTTAACAAATCTCTGGTTCTCCTCTTCTGGCAGATGGCAGGATTGTATTTCCCTACCTCTTTTTTTTTTTTTTTTTAATTTATTTATTTATTTTTTCGCTGCGTTGGGTCTTCATTGATGTGCGTGGGCTTTTGCGGCGAGCGGGGGCTACTCTGCATTGCGGTGCGCGGGCTTCTCCTTGCAGTGGCTTCTTTTGTTGCGGAGCACGGGCTCTAGGTGCATGGGCTTCGGTAGTTGTGGCGCGCAGGCTCAGTAGTTGTGGCTCACGGGCTCTGGAGCGCAAGCTGAGCAGCTGTGGCTTCGCACGGGCTTAGTTGCTCCGCAGCATGTGGGATCTTCCTGGACCAGGGCTCAAACCCGTGTCCCCTGCATTGGCAGGCGGATTCTTAACTGCTGCACCACCAGGGAAGTCCCGTCCCTACCTCTTATAATATCAGTAGTGGACACACAACTAGTGTTGGCCAGTGAAATGTGAGCCAAAGTGCTAGTGTGTGAGTTCCCACATCTTCAGTACTCCATCACTCTGGGCCCCTTGGCGACTACAATGAATAGCATTCTTTCTAGTCCTCTGATTTCATAGTAAGCAGGAAGTGTGAGTGAGCTATAAATCCTTTTTTTGTGTGTTAAACCAGTGAGATTTTGAGGATGTTTGTTACTACAGCATAACTTAACCTACACCGAAGTATGTCATTCGTCAAAGGATCTTGCGTTGGATGTTTGTAATGTCCTTTGCAGCATACTGATTCTCCCGCTTCTGCCTCTGGAGCCTACGGAAAAGCAGTCTGAATTGAAAACCAGGGGAAAGTGATGGCAGGAGGCACACAGAAGAAAGAAACAAAGAGAAGACTATTTTTCAAAAACACTGGCATAAAATCTAGATGCAAGCTTCAGAATGTGAGATCCCAGACAGTCACCTCTACTTCCAATGCCTGTGCTTTCCTCAAGCAAAACCAAGGACTTTTAAACGGAGGGCAGAGTTGTAGCAAGTGTTTACACTGTACCTCTTATACACTGTTATTTTATATGGGTTTCCTTTCTTATCTGGATCTAATTTTTAAATTCTTCTTAGCCCTGTTGTCCTTTAGCGAAATTTATAGCTACCATGAATACAGTCTTGCAAATGCTTTAATCTGCCAAGACTTCTTCCCAACTACTGAGTTTGCATATTTCTTGGCCCATTCACAAACATCTCTCCCACACTGAGCATGAAACACACACTGAGTAGGCATGCAGAGATAGACACACAAGCTGTTGAGTTTCAGATGTCATAGGAAGGTGTATGTTTCTTCACAAAATATATTTCTTCTCAAAATATAACTGACTAATTGTTGAAAGCAGAAATAACTAAATAGCAATAGAGGTTTATTTCCCAAGAACTTGTGATAGAGTTTCATGTATGTGTGTGTGTACGCATATAATTTCCTTGACAGTTGATAAGCGAAGGCTATCTATCTAAAATATATTTTTATAACCAGCACAGTCCTGCTAATTTTGATCAGATAGTATTATAAAACATCACAACAGTATAATAAATAAGCTGTGGTTTTATAGAGAAAGGAAGACCAACATAGATGGTCTAACATTTAATATATTGTAACTATGTATGTGGTATCATTAATGAGGATGTTGTCTTGATTAGTTCCACTAAAAAACAGGAAATAAATTGCTAAGAATGCTAACACATAGTGCCCTCAAAAATGCATGTTCATAGAAAAATATATTTCACACATATGTTCTTAAATGAACTAGGTCACATGTAAGTAGTCCAAATCAGATGGTTGGATTTCAAGATATGTCAATTCAAAGACTAATAACTCAGATGCTGGAAAGAAATTTGTGGAGCAGTTCTTCTCAAACCCTCAGTCCCAGAGTGAAACAACTGCATCAGATCATTTCTGTGTAGTCTCCCTTCTCTTAAAAAAGTATTCAAGTTCAATTTGATGTGATCTTTTCATAGTGAATAAATATAGGTAGTGCACGGAATTGTTTTGAATTATTATAAACCCAATACAGCATTCAGTACACAATCAGATATCAAGATTCACAGTTCAAGTTGCATTCGTATTTCAAGCATTCGCCTTGATTCTGCATTTGCTAATCATGAGATCCAGAGCTACTGAAAGATACTCAGATACAGAAGCAATCCTGATGACTGGGCCGCTGCATCTGGACGGACTGTAATCACGCTTTGTAATCTCGCAGTAGGAAACGTGAAATTACTGGCATTGTATAAAAAGGGCATCACAAGGGAAACTGGTTTGCATATACACAGTGTTGTTGTGAGTTCTTTGAAGTGTGGCATAAAAACAAAAGTGTAACTATTTACAGATCTACACCTGCAGAATCCAGTTAATTGCAAACCTTTAATGCCTCTGCCTCCTTAAAATTCTGTATATATGCTCTGCTATGGTGAAGAAGAACACTTGTAACCCTTTAGTTACTTTTTTTTTCAAAGAAATTGATAGTATTGGGAACTGGGAAAATACTAACTTTTAACCAAAAAAAATGTTGAAAAAAATCATATAAAGAATACTTCAGAATTCACATATTAAAGGTTTTATAAGGAACGTATATCACATTCTGATCATAACGTTATGATAAATTCTGTTGAAATGATCTGGAAATCTATTTTTGAAGAAAACAGCTGTGGGTAAGGTTTGTGCTGACTTTTGTTGTCTCTGATTCCTTTTTCTCTGCCTCTAAACATACCAAAGTCTTGCCATCATAAATAAATCCAAAATTATTCTCCCCTCTGAAATTGGCAAAGATGGGAGAAAAAAATGCCTGGTGATGATGAGGATGTGGAAAATGGTCACTGGGGGATCCTTGCTGGTGCGATTATAAGTTGTTTTAACCTTTTAAAATAGTAACTAAACAGTATATATTAAGACTCCCAAATATAGTTATACTATTTATTTTACTCAGTAATTCTAGAAATTATTCTCTGGGAAGACAGCTGCACATTGATTTTTATCCAGAGAGCTATTTATCAATATTTATAGTGTAAAAAAATTGAAAGCAACCTAATGTTGTATTACATAATTTTATTCATATAAATACAGACATTTAAATTTATGGTTTTGAAGAGTATTCCACAATATAAAAAAATACTCATTATAGAAAAAGTGAAAGAGCAGAACAAATATCTTTGCATACCTTATTATCCTTAATAATAATCATGTGTATTACATGATATATTAATATATGAAAGAGACTGGAGTGAGGTATAAGCAAGAAGAATTGTTTCTGAGTGACTGTGTTACAAGTTATCTATTGTCCGTTTTTCTTTTTCTCACATTCTATATAATGAGTCTATATTACCATTGTAATCAGAAAAAGTAGATTTTTTTAGGAAATACATAACATTTTTTAATAAAATAAATTTTATCCACAACCTATAGTTAATATAAAAGTACTCTTTCTACTTTTTTGGTTTTCCTATTTCTATTTTATCTAAATAAAGTGTTTTAGTTTCCATAGTGTTTTGGTGATATGCTTGCTCAGTGAACAGTATATTTGGAACATTTCCCTCAGGATACTAAATGTTTTTATATCAATATATATAATAATGGGTAATTTAAAAAAATTATATCAATGTGCCATCGTTTAAGTATTTCCTTATTATTCAATATTCTTTTTTTTTCTAATTTCTACTCTTACATACATCCTTCTAGGTAAAAGTTTGCACGTATTTGTTATAATTTTCTTGGGGATGGTTGTTGTCAAGGCCTCTTTGCCTCACCAAAATGTCTTTTGCACGTCATTAGTGATCTATCCTCATCATTGTATTTAATGGCTCTCTTTTAACATGCCTGGCTGTAGGTATTTGACTTCTTATATTATGAATAATTTGCTGGTGTTCAGGGTCAGCAAATTATGACCACTGGGCCATGGGGCCTGTTTTGAACAGCTCATGGTGTTTGCTTTTTTAAAGGGTTGTTAAAAAAAAAAAAAAAAAACCCAAAGAAAGAGAAATATGCAACAGAGACTCTATGTGGCCTGAAAAACCTAAAATATTTACTCTTTTGACCTTTATAGGAAAAGTTTTCTGAACCCTGAAGTAGAGGCATAAAAGAAATGGTTCTTGTGCTTGGTCCTTCTTCTTGTCTTAGTTTCTGTATAATTTCGTAACTAAGTTGGCATACTTTTGTATCTAAATTTGCATATATGTCTAAATTTGTAAAGGGTTATACAGGTTTTTATCCTTTATGAATAGCACAGATGTTTTGATGCAGGCAATTAAAGAATTCCTATGTGAATAATTTTATCCCTTTTCTTCTTTATGTAACCTTTAAAAATATGACCATGAAAAAACAAAAATTAATTTCATAAATAGTGAAAATGTGCTCAGTGTTTTGATATATTTTTAAGGAGAGGATGGAGAAAGCATAGAGGCTGAGTTATTATTTTCTAACGTGCTGCATTTTTTTGGTCATTGATATCAAAAAGCAAAAGGACCCTCTAGATTCCTTTATTCGTCAAATTACATAAAGCCATTTAATCATTAAAAATGCCTTCTCTAAACCCTATAAAAGTGCCATAGTTTTGTACTCTGTTAGCATTATTTTCATATATCATACACAGAAATTTTCATTGAGTACTTACTATGTGCCAGATACTGTACTGTACAATTTTGAAGTTGAATATGCGTTCAATGCCTGGCTTCCCACTGACTTCTTATCTGCCCTTTGACAACTTGTTTCGCTTTCCTAAACCTCAGTTTCCTCATTTGCTAATGAGGATAATTATAGTATCCCTGTCAGAAGGCTATGATGAGGACCTAATGAGATCATCCATTAATGTTTGACCTGGTTTCCAACACAAAGTGATAGTTTATTGAATATTGAATCGGCTAAGCACTTGCATAAGTAAATAGGATACGTGTATTCACATCCCAGCTCTGCTACAAAGTGATGACAGGTGAGTTACTTTATTACTCTGAGCCTCAGTTAATGGACATATAAATTGTATTTATATAAATATAAATGGTAGTAGTACCTATAGTGCACTATGATCGCATGTATGCAAAATCCTTAGAACGATTTCTGGCATGAAAGTGCTCAATAAATATTGGCCATTAACTTTTGTAATTTCTGTTATCTCTATAGTTTTCTCCTTCACTATGATTTGTATTTGTAACTTAAGAAATTTATTAAAATATCAAAAATAGGGATGTGTGTATGGAGAATACAAAAATTGCTGTTTTTATGATCTTTGTTAACTGTATGCTAGTTTGTGGCACTGTGTTGGCTGGAGAAAAGTTGGTCTCCATAATGTCTTTATGTGGAATATACTGTTGTTACTTGTTTTAATTTTGATACATCAGACCTTTAGAGCTGCCTGTCAAAACATAGTGACATTTAAGTGGCAGAGCACCTGGACCAGTTTCAGAACCACCATCTAACGTGACAGGAAAATTTATGGGCACATTATTGTGGCAGTCACTTATCCCTCCACCCCTTCCTCGTGTCAGAAACTCCTTTCTTGCCCTTAGAGGCAGCTCTTCATCTTCAGAGAGTACAGTGAAAAGTGAGTGGTCACATAAGAAGATTGTTTAGTTTGTCACAGAGAACTGGAAATGTTTGAAACTATGAACCAAATAACTCTTGAATTTATGTATGCATTTGCCTGAACATGAAGATGGAAAGATATCTATATGGTATAAAGAGGTCACATAAGACCACAATCCAACTAAATTGAGTTAGTTAATTCACGTCCACAGTCATTTCTGAGCTATCTGTGGAAATCAGAGATGAAAATTCATGATTAAATTTTAATTTAAAATAAGCTAGGACACCCTATCTTTTAAGGAAAATGAAAAAAATAATGTTAATCTTTGCTTTCAGGGAATATGGAGCCATTGATGATGTAGATATTGATCTGCATATTGATGTTAGCTTTCTTGATGTAAGTATCAGTTGAAGCAATATGATTGGTACATTTAAAAAACACACTTTTATTCTTGGAAGAAATTTAATTTTAGTTTCTCTTGTACATAATACTATAAGTAACATAATGACTTTGTTAAAGTGATTTATGAAGAAATGCTATGAGTTGTCAAAAAAGCAGAGATTTTATATACATGTATATTTTTTCCATCAGTTCTTGTAATATGTTCTGAAACTTATGGGCTTGTAGTATATCATTATTTCTTAAGTTTTCACTTTAATTTTCAGATTTAGAAGGCAAAAGTTAAGAGTACTTTGGCTTTCTTTTCACAAGCGAATATGTTTTGAAATAACTTATAGGCCTTAATGATTTAAAATAAGTTTAAAAAATTTTATCTGGAAAAAAAATCAAGACTCTAAAAGATGACTAATTCATCTTTCAAATATTTGCACAGGAGGAGATTGCTGTGGCATGGGAAGTGATTCGAACAGAACCTATAATTGTCCGACTACACTGTTCACTTACACAGTATTTAAATGGCCCAGGTTAGTTTTATTTCTCTATTATTTTGAATGTTCATTAGTTGTGCATTGTGCATTAAGTAAAATGACTGTTCATTTGGTAATTCTGAGCATAAATGCAGCCATCTTCATAATGATACTTAAATATACTTGCCTCCTAACAGAGGTGCTTTATGACCAATATAACTATTGGAAGCAGAAACATATAACATTTAGTTTTATAGTTTTCAGAAGTTGACAAGTTGCTGTGAAACAAACATAATAAAACCTAAAAGAGAATTTTGCATATAATAGATTCTCAGTAAGTGTACTTAGGGTTGCCCTTAAGTTTAATTATTTGTGTCTCTGAACCTGAGATTTAATTTTAATGTTTACTTATCTCACCTTTGATTACTGATGAATTTAGCCTAAGTGTAACATATTTCTGTTTTTGAAAATGGAGATCATAATAATATTTTTGATTTCCAATACCTGAAGGGATGATTTTGCTTTATCTCAAGGAATAGTTGTTTATAACACAGGACCCTATTATAAATCTTGCTAAGACTTATTGGGTTTAAATGTTTTCTCTGCCTACTAACACACTCTCTCTCTCTCTCTCTCACACACACACACACACACACACACACACACACACACACACACACAACTGCATCTACTCATATCATTGCAGTTATCTACTGCTGCAGAACAAACCACTTCAAAACGAAGTGGCTTAAAACAACTTCTCTCTCACCATTCTTTGGGGCTCAACTGGGCAGCTCCTGCTTGGGGTCTCCCGTGCCTTTGCAGTCAGATGGTGGGTGGGGTTTATGTCATTAATGGCTCCACTAGGTTGGATGCTCAAGATGGTTGGACTTCAGATGGCTAGCAATTGATACAGGTGTCATTTCGGGACCACGCAGGGCTCAGCTGGGGCTATTAACTAGAGTGTCTCCTTACACACGGCTTCTTCGTGTGCTTTGGGCTTCTTGTAGTATGGTGGCAGGGATCTGAAAGCAAGTGTTCCAGGAGACAGGGTGTGCTAAAAGGCTCAACGGCTCTTTCATTGTATTCTGTTGATCAAAATTGTCAATGAACCCACCCAGAATCAAGGGATCAGGACATAGACGGCACCTCTCGAAATTGTGGCCATTTTTAATCTGCTGTGCACACATTACTGTGGTCTCTGCACATTTCTCTTTAGGCATATCAGGGAACGTATATCTACTGTTAGTTTTCACATAAGAAAAATATTTGCCCTTTCAAGTTTCTGAAATATATAGGAAAGTCTCTCATTTTGAAAATGTCTCTGTTGTCACCATTTTTAAATTTTTGGATAATGTATTCTACTTAAATAATCAACATACAGTAACACATAGTAACTGATGTGATTTAATGCTAGGCAAAGACAAATAGATGCTACATATCTTTATTTTGATTACTTCAAATATATAGAAATGTAATAAAGAAGAAAAGTAATTCCTCATAATCCCTCTATCCTGAGAAACCTGTAAATCGCTTGGTGTTGTTTCTGTTTTCTGTGCACATGTGGTTTATTTTTATAAAGTTGACATCACATTGTATAGATATCTGTGTGCTTTAATGTTATGTCATGAGCCTGTCCTCCAGTCTTTAAATATTCTAAAATGGAATGATTTGTAATATCTGCACAATATTCCAGCCTATAGGTGTATGTGTTTTTGCTGTTTTCCCACGTATTCTGCTGTATCGCTAATATTTTTCTTTCTTTAGTGATTTGAAATGTACTTATTCTATTTTATTCTGATGGTGGTTAAAAGCAAAAGAAGCCCTCATGTCTGGACTTTTTTTTAGTTAATGGGGTTAGGAAGAAAATTGGGTCATTTAATCTCTACTCACCCCAATTCCATCTGTGCGAGATGACTATGTGGCATGCTTTTATGTAATCTTACCACTGTTACTCATGTGTTTATGTAATCTTGAATTTAGGCAGAGATTTTTCCATTCACAGTATCTCTTTAAAGATTTGTCACATTTGCATGGTTTTATAAATATTTCAACAATTATATTTTAGTTCACGTTTAGATCATTTTATTGCTCAATACTATTTATTTAGTATCGCAGTTCATCTGTAATTTCTTATTTTTCCATCTTTGTTAGTTGATTTACATGTTTAATAGTTTGTTAACCAAAGAAACGTGAGGGTTATGCTTCATTGTTCATACCTAAGAATGAACTCTTTGTTTTGCGAATGAGACAAACTTGACCAACTATAAATTTATGGGCTCATAACTGTTCCCCTCAAAAAGGCAAAAGTGCTTTAAAAACTTCTGCTAGTCTGTGTCTGAAGTGTTTAACTTTGTTCATTTGTAAGAAATCTATCTTGGTTTTGTTTATGTTTTGTTATGTGTACTTATCGAGGTATTTTTTTCTCTTTTTCCTTGATATTACTCTTTATGTATTTGTTTTTGATTGGTATGCTTACCTTCTTTATCTGCTTGCCCCAATATATGTAGATTGGATCTAATTCCCATATCCTCCATGCTGTTTATCATTTCTCTTAGTCTTTCATCCGTCACCTCTGATTGTCCAAGTTTTTTTCATTTGTCTTCTACTCCATTGAGTGAATTTTTTTCATAATTTAGGCTTTGATATAATGTTCCCCTTCTATTTTTAATTTTACTACAATCTCTGCTGATACCATATTTCCCCCTCTTTATTATCAATTGCTTTCATTTTATTTATGCATCATTTTGAATTTTGTTCACAAAGTCAATAATCGTCCAAGAATTATAATTTTGTTCCTATAGATGTGAGTTCTGTTTTCCTCAGAATTCAAGCAGTGTCGAAATGCACTTCTTTCAGAAATTAGTGTGATTTGTGTATAATTTCTTCTGATAAGAAGAGTAAAGACTCTTTATAATGAAAACAGGAAATACAGAGACAGTGTGGGGGAAAAAAAAAAGGATAGTAAAGAAAGAGAATTCCAGGGACTTCCCTGGCCGTCCAGTGGTTAAGACTCCGCGCTTCCAGTGCAGGGGGTGCGGGTTCGATCCCTGGTCGGGGAACTAAGATCCCACATGGTACGCGGCCAAAAAAATAAAAAATAAAAAAATATTAAAACTTCTTTAAAACAAAAAGAGAATTCCACATTTACTCATTTACTGTACTCTAGAGTTAGTTCTGATAAGAATTGAAGAAATACACCTCCTTATCCAATTTGAAGTTAAAAATAAAGATTATTTTTATTGTACATGGGGAAATATACTTTAAAAAGACAAGGTTGTTATGATTCTTATGGTACTATATATTTTTTCCAGAATTGCTGGTATATAAGTCTAGTTTATGATCTCAAGGACAGGGCTGCTTTTAGTTTAAAGTGATAAATAGCTGATGTTATTAAAAATGTTTGCCTGTGCAGATCATCTCATTATTGATACCTCTACATTTACATGACCACAGTGTGGGACTAATTTTCACGTATCTTGAGCGACCCTCACTTATTGCCAACCTAAATTATGAGACAAGGAAAAATTGAACTTTTACCTTTTGTAAAACAGAAAATATTTTACTAGTATATCTTTCTCATTCTATTGCCCCCAAAACTGAATGCTGTGGGGAATTTGGTTGAGGTAAACTTTTAATTTTGGAAGAATAGACATTTCTATAATATTTATTACTTTTCCTATAAAGGAGCATTTATTTGTAGATTCTACTTTTAAATGTTGTACAGTTCTGTGTTTTTGGTTTTTGGTTTTGTTTTTGCCTTAAATGACTGATTTTAGCTAAATTTATTCCTGAATATTTGTGTACTACTTAACTTGTTTGCTTAATGGCACTTTTATATTCCAGTTTATTTTCTAACTGATTGTTTTGGCTATCAAAAATCTATTACCTTCCTTTTTTAAATTGTGGTAAACATAATATAAAATGTACCATTTTTAAGTGCACAGTTCAGTGGTATTAAATACTTCCACATTGTTGGGCAGCCATCACCACCATCCATCCCCATAACACCATGTGTTCTTTTTTTTGTTTGTTTAACATCTTTATTGGAGTATAATTGCTTTACAGTGTTGTGTTAGTTTCTGCTGTATAACAAAGTGCATCAGCTATATATACATATATCCCCATATCCCCTCCCTCTTGTGTCTCCCTCCCACACTCCCTATCCCACCCCTCTAGGTGGTCACAAAGCACCGAGCTGATCTCCCTGTGCTATGCGGCTGCTTCCCACTAACTATCTGCTTTGCATTTGGTAGTGTATATATGTCCATGGCACTCTCTCACTTCGAAGGAAGAAAAGAATATACGGTAGACCTAGGTTTTATATTTCTTGTGAACCCAATCAGGAACTAGAATATAGTCCTATGCATATAATATATCCTTAGAAAATACTTAGCAGTAATTTGATAATTATTAGCATCATGATTTAAATTAGTAGATATAGTACAGGAACAAATCTTATTCTGTATGTGACTTGCTTTTCATATGATGGCATACAATTACTTTTGTTTACTTCTCACCAACCATCTTGTACGTTGCAATTTGGAGTTTTAGTCCTCAGCATTGAAATGTTTTTGGTATTTCTTCCTGTTCCAGGACAAAAATCAGAAAAATAAAAGGTATTTGTTTAATAAATTGCTGTACTTAAAAAAAAAAATCTATTACCTTTACAAACATTTAAAAAAATTAATCTAAAACATTTTTAGGTTTACAGAAAACTGCAGAGGTAGTGCAGAGTCCTCATACACTCTACATCCAATTTCACTGATTACTAACATCTTATATGAATACATTAAATACAATAAATTACAATAATTAATTGCATTAATTTTAATAGTAATAAGAATTTTGTCACTTGAATTTTGGAATATTTTTAGAAGTAACATCTTGTTAGCTCTTTCAGTGTATTCCAAAATTTGGGGTCATTCAGATTTTATACTACTAATTGAGTCAATGTTGGTGACATTTATTTTCTAGCCATTCATAGTATGAATAAGTTTTGGCCTTTGTATTATTAATTTATAGGATAATTAATATATTCTGGATAAACAGTTGTGTCTATTATATCTCTTCTTTCTCTCTCTATGTGTCTTATACAATTTTCTTCAGTGAAGATTTCAGTTCTAGTGTGTTTTGGATTTTTCTGCATTTTTTTAAACCAGGTCCCTTTTGTTTCTTTGCCTCCATCTTCCCAGTTACTTTTTCCATCTGCCTGAGAAGAGACTGTGTCTTCTTAAATCTTAGAGAGAACACACTGTGTTCTAGTTTTGTCATCTTTTTCTTTAAAAAATAATTCCCCTGAGTTTTCAAGTTAGGATTTTTTTTTCACTTTTCTATAGCCTTCGGTTTGGGACACGTGGGATTGGAGTGATGTACTCTCTATGTTAAGGATTAGAATGTTTTCAGGAAAGAAACTGATGGGTGATATAACACCCATTTTCTTTGATCAGTGGAGTGTTTGTATCTCAGACTAATGGCCAAGATGGTGAGGCAATTGGGGATACCAGCCTGGTTTACTATGTGGAGCATGTGTGGTCTGAGAATGTCCTATTAATAAGACAGTCTTTGCTCTGTCTTATTAATAACTAACAGTTATCCCAACTGTTAGTATGAATGGTGCTACCCATGCTCCTGTGCAGTATCATCCTTGCATTTGCATGCTAGCTTCCATCTCCTTTCACCTAATTAAGATACCCTTCAGCCATTCTCTCTCTCCTTCTTGTACTGTTCATGTCTCTTTCTTCTAAAAGATTTCCTTCAGGAAAAAAAAAAATTCCTCTCATCTTTAAAACAAACACCTTTAGACCTCAAATCATTCTTAACTTAGTCCCTAACACTCTGCTTCCCATGACTGTTAAATATCTTCATTAGAGTTGTCTCTATTAGCTTACTTCAGTTTTTTTTTGAAATTCTATTTATTTTTTCTACAGCAGGTTCTTATTAGTTATCCATTTTATACATATTTGTGTATATATGTCAATCCCAATCTCCCAATTCATCCCACCACCACCACCTCCCCCCTGCTTTCCCCCTCTTGGTGTCCATATCTTTGTTCCCTACATCTGTGTCTCTATTTCTGCCTTGCAAACCAGTTCATCTGTACCATTTTTCTAGATTCCACATATATGCATTAATATATGATATTGTTTTTCTCTTTCTGACTTACTTCACTCTGTATGACAGTCTCTAGGTCCATCCACATCTCTACAAATGACCCAAATTCGTTCCTTTTTATGGCTGTGTAATATTCCATTGTATATATGTACCACATCTTCTTTATCCATTTGTCTGTCGATGGGCATTTAGGTTGCTTCCAAGACCTGGCTACAGTAAATAGTGCTGCAGTGAACATTGGGGTGCATGTGTCTTTTTGAATTATGGTTTTCTCTGGGTATATGCCCAGTAGAGGGATTGCTGGGTCATATGGTAATTCTATTTTTAGTTTTTTAAGGAACCTCCATACTGTTCTCCGTAGTGGCTATATCAATTTACATTCCCACCAACAGTGCAAGAGGGTTCCCTTTTCTCCACACCCTCTCCAGCATTTGTTGTTTGTAGATTTTCTGATGATGCCCATTCTAACCAGTGTGAGGTGATACCTCATTGTAGTTATGATTTGCATTTCTCTAATAATTAGTGATGTTGAGCAGCTTTTCATGTGCCTCTTGGCCATCTGTATGTCTTCCTTGGAGAAATGTCTATTTAGGTCTTCTGCCCGTTTGTTAATGGGGTTGTTTGTTTTTTTAATATTGAGCTGCATAAGCTGTTTACATATTTTGGAAATTAATCCTTTGTCTTTTGATTCATTTGCAAATATTTTCTCCCATTCTGAGGGTTGTCTTTTCGTCTTGTTTATAGTTTCCTTTGCTGTGCAAAAGCTTTTAAGTTTCATTAGGTCCCATTTGTTTATTTTTGTTTTCATTGCCATTACTCTAGGAGGTGGGTCAAAAAAGATCTTGCTGTGATTTATGTCAAAGAGTGTTCTTCTTATGTTTTCCTCTATGAGTTTTATAGTGTCTGGTCTTACGTTTAGGTCTTTAATCCATTTTGAGTTTACTTTTGTGTATGGTGTTAGGGAGTGCTCTAATTTCACTCTTTTACATGTAGCTGTCCAGTTTTCCCAGCACCACTTATTGAAGAGACTGTCTTATCTCCATTGTATATCCTTGCCTCCTTTGTCATAGATTAGTTGACCATAGGTGCATGGGTTTAACTCTAGGCTTTCTATCCTGTTCCGTTGATCTATATATTTTTTTTGTGCCAGTACCATATTGTCTTGATTACTAGCTTTGTAGTATAGTCTGAAGTCAGGGAGCCTGATTCCTCCAGCTCCTTTTGTTCCCCTCAAGATTGCTTTGGCTATTTGGGGTCTTTGTGGCTCCATACAAATTTTAAGATTTTTGTTCTAGTTCTGTAAAGAATGCCATTGGTAATTTAATAGGGATTGCACTGAATCTGTAGATTGCTTTGGGTACTTTAGTCATTTTCACAATATTGATTCTTCCAATCCAAGAACATGGTATACCTCTTCATCTGGTTGTGTCATCTTTGATTTCTTTCATCAGTGTCTTATAGTTTTCTGAGTAGAGGTCTTTTACCTCCTTAGGTAGGTTTATTCCTAGGTATTTTATTCTTTTTGTTGCAATGGTGAATGGGATTGTTTCCTTAATTTCTCTTTCTGATCTTTCATTGTTAGTGCAGAGGAATGCAAGAGACTTCTGTGCATTAATTTTGTATCCTGCAACTTTACCAAATTCATTGATTAGCTCTAGCAGTTTTCTGGTAGCATCTTTAGGATTATCTATATATAGTATCATGTCATCTGCAAACAGGGACAGTTTTACTTCTTCTTTTCCAATTTGTATTCCTTTTATTTCTTTTTCTTCTCTGATTGCCATGGCTAGGACTTCCAAAACTATGTTGAATAATAGTGGCAAGAGTGGGCAACCTTGTCTTGTTCCTGATCTTAGAGGAAATGCTTTCAGGTTTTCACCATTGAGAATGATGTTTGCTGTGGGTTTGTCGTATATGGCCTTTATTATGTTGAGGTAGGTTCCCTCTATGCCCACTTTCTGGAGAATTTTTATCATAAATGGTGTTGAATTTTGTCAAAAGATTTTTCTGCATCTATTGAGATGATCAAATGGTTTTTATTCTTCAGTTTGTTAGTATAGTGTATCACATTGATTGATTTGTGTATATTGAAGAATCCTTGCATCCCTGGGATAAATCCCACTTGATCATGGTGTATGATCCTTGTAATGTGTTGTTGGATTCTGTTTGCTAGTATTTTGTTGAGGATTTTTGCATCTATATTCATCAGTGATACTGGTCTGTAATTTTCTTTTTTTGTAGTATCTTTGTCTGGTTTTGGTATCAGGGTGATGGTAGCCTCATAGAATGAGTTTGGGAGTGTTCCTTCCTCTGCAATTTTTTGGAAGAGGTAGAGAAGGATGGGTGTTAGCTCTTCTCTAAATGTTTATAGAATTCACCTGTGAAGCCATCTGGTCCTGGACTTTTGTTTGTTGGAAGATTTTTAATCACAGTTTCAATTTCATTACTTGTGATTGGTCTGTTCATATTATCTATTTCTTCCTGGTTCAGTCTTGGAAGGTTATACCTTTCTAAGAATTTGTCTGTTTCTTGCAGGTTGTCCATTTTATTGGAATAGTGTTGCTTGTAATAGTCTTTTATGAGCTTTGTATTTCTGTGGTGTCTGTTGTAACTTCTCCTTTTTCATTTCAAATTTTATTGATTTGAGTCCTCTCCCTCTTTTTCTTGATGAGTCTGGCTAATGGGTTATCAGTTTTGTTCATCTTCTCAAAGAACCAGCTTTTAGTTTTATTGATCTTTGCTATTATTTT
Source organism: Eschrichtius robustus (assembly GCF_028021215.1). NCBI lineage: Eukaryota > Metazoa > Chordata > Mammalia > Artiodactyla > Eschrichtiidae > Eschrichtius > Eschrichtius robustus. The sequence continues at coordinate 38,441,829 of NC_090825.1, forward strand.
CTTTGTTTCTATTTCATTTATTTCTGCTCTGATCTTTATGATTTCTTTCCTTCTACTAACTTTGGGTTTTGTTTGTTCTTCTTTCTCTAGTTCCTTTAGGGGCAAGGTTAGATTGTTTGTTTGAGATTTTTCTTGTTTCTTGAGGTAGGCTTGTATTGCTATAAACTTCCCTCTTAGAACTGCTTTTCTGCATCCCATAGATTTTGGATCATCGTGTTTTGTTGTCATTTTTCTCTAGGTTTTTTGATTTCCTCTTTGATTTCTTCAGTGATCTTTTGGTTAGTAACGTATTGTTTAGCCTTCATGTGTTTGTGTTTTTTGCGGTTTTTTCCCTGTAATTTATTTCTAATCTCATAGCGTTGTGGTCGGAAAAGGTGCTTGATATGATTTCAGTTTTCTTAAGTTTACCAAGGCTTGATTTGTGACCCAAGATGTGATCTCTCCTGGAGAATGTTCCATGTGCACTTGAGAAGACAGTGTAATCTGCTGGTTTTGGATGGAATGTCCTATAAATATCAATTAAATCTGTCTGGTCTATTGTGTCATTTAAAGCTTGTGTTTCCTTCTTAATTTTCTTTCTGGATGATCTGTCCATTGGTGTAAGTGAGGTGTTAAAGTCCCCCACTATTATTGTGTTACTGTCGATTTCCTCTTTTATAGCTTTTTGCATTTGCCTTATGCATTGAGGTGCTCCTATGTTGGGTGCAGATATATTTATAATTGTTGTATCTTCTTCTTGGATTGATCCCTTGATCATTATGTAGTGTCCTTTCTTGTCTCCTGTAACATTCTTTATTTTGAAGTCTATTTTATCTGTTATGAGTATTGCTACTCCAGCTTTCTTTTGATTTCCATTTGCATGGAATATCTTTTTCCATCCCCTCACTTTCAGTCTGTATGTGTCCCTAGGTCTGAAGTGGGTCTCTTGTAGACAGCATATATATTTAGTTGTTTTTCTGGGGTTTTATCTTGTTCCTTCTTCTGGTACATAGTCCTCTGCCTTTTCATTTGGTCTTTCTGTGAATGTCGTTTTCATTCCACAGGCTGCAGGATTGTAGTTCTTGCTTCTGCTGTCTGCCCTCTAGCTTCCTTCATTTTCTTTCCTCTTTTTTTCTCCTTGAATACGCTGTAGATGTGTTTTGGATGCATCATTTCACAAACGCTGCTCTTGTCAATGTCACCAGTGACTAGAATATTGCTTAATGACCCCATGACCAATTTTGAATCCTCATCTTAATTAACTTAGCAGCATTTGATAACAGTTGTTTACCCCCTGCTTGGAAATTATTTTTGAATATGTGTCCAGATTAACAGCATTCTGGAATTTTCCATCCTCCCAGCCATTCCTCTTCAGCCTTGTTTGCTGAGCCTCTAGATACTGAATGGCTCAGGCTGAATCCTTAGACTTCTCTCCGCCATCTACACTCACTCATAGTTTCTCATCCAGCCTCGTACCTTTAAGTACATATGTATTTTTGCTCTTCCACATAGAAGTCTTTTTTTTTTTTTGGCTGTGCCGTGGGACTGGTGGGATCTTAGTTTCCCGACCAGGGGTTGAACCCGGACCCTCGGCAGTGAGAGCTCGGAGTCCTAACCACTGGACCGCCAGGGAATTCCCCCCACATTTATGTCTTTAGCACATTCCTCTCATCCGAATGCATAAACACCGGATTTCTTTATCCAGTTGCCTACTTAACTTTTCCACTTGAGTGACAAATAAGCATCTCAAATTTACAATAGCCAGAGTCAAGTTGCCAGTCTTCCCCACTGCGCCAAACCTGATTCTCTTGCAGTCTTTCACGTACCAGGAATTGGTAAGTTTCATCCTTCTGGTTGCTCAGGCCAAAAATCCTTTGAATCATCCCTGACTCCTTTCTTTTTCTGATACTTTAAATTCAGTCCATCAGCAAAATCTGTCAGCTCTCTCAGAGAGTGTGAATCCAAAATGTTCACCACCTCTGCTCATCCAAGCCACTATACTCTTCCCTTAATTACTGTAATGAGTTCCAGACTGATTTTCCTATTTCTATCCTTGCTCTTTACAGGGAACCTACACTGTTTGTGGTTCTTCTCTCATCTCATCTCCTAACGGGATACCTTGTTCACTTCTCTCCAGCTCTCCCTGCTGGTCCTAGAATATTGAAGCACATTTCTACCTCAGGGGCACTGCCCCTGTGTTTCCTCTGGCTGGGACCCTTTTCTTCCTGCCATATTATCTAATGTTGAAGTCTGTTTATGCCCACGTAACCTTCAGCCACCCCCCCCCACCCTTTTCCGTCTTTATTTTTATCCAGAGCCTTTATCACCACGTGACATTTTATCTATTTTCTGTCTGTCTCCTTCTCTTTCCTAAGGCTCATGAGGGCAGGGATATTTGTGTGTGTTTTTTGCTACTCTGTCTATAGTGGCTGGCACAGTGAGAAAACAATAAATACCCTTTAAACCAGTGAATAATGAATGGTGAGTGACTCTTTTGGAGGTTATCAATTTCATAAGCAGCATAGTTATTAACTTATAGAAATATATGTATCTGATACAAATATGAAGCACACAAGAGCGTGTGCAGTGCAAAGTGAGTATCCTATGCCTACTGTCATCCTCCATTGTTTTATTCTTAAAAAAAGGTCTATGTGTATACAAACGTGTCTCTCTTCCACCTAAGGAATAGTGTGCAAACTATCCTACACATTGCTGTTTACACTTAACATATATTTTTGGAGATCATTCTTCATTATTATATATAGTGCATTTACATATGCATATATTATACATTAGTATATATAATATATACTAACCTAGAATGATCTCCAAAATCTCTCTATAAAGCATAAATAGCCATGTGTAGGATTGTGTGTAGACTATTTTAAAACGTGTATGTATGTATATACATATATATTACATATACATAGTAATATATATATTACTTTTCAGACTTTTTCCTGGCTGATGGTTGAGTTTCAACTCAACATTTAGGCTGATTATTTTTCCTTTGCAGTGCCCACTGTTGATGTCTTTCAGATTTCCACAAAAGAGAGATTTGGACTGGGACATCAGCTGAAAAAGTAAGTTTTCCAATGAATAAAAAACAAATTTCTATTGAAGAGAACTGAGTTCTCATTTTGCTCACCACTCCCTGCCCCATTTTTATTCAACAAAGCTTTTTGAAGTAAATGCCTCAGGAGCGGAAGTCATCCTGATGCTAAGAGCTGCATCATTAATTTAGTTGGCAGAGCTCACTTTAGAACTGAGCCAGATTCCTTCCATCTGCCCCCCTGGATTCACTCTCCTCCCTCTAACATCCTGCCTTCCACCTGAGGAGGTGGGCATATAAAAATTAGAAAATAAACCCTTAATGTTTAGAATTCCACATCTTTGAAACTAAATTCAATTTGTAACATATATTTAGCACATGATATTATGCAGTATTTTCTTTTTAAGGACTCAATATAGATTCATCAGTTGTAGCAAATGCACGGCTCTGGCAGGAGATGTTGGTAATAGGGAAGCTATGGGCAGGGGGCATATGCGAAATCTCAGTACCTTCCTCTCAATTTTGCTGTGCACCGAAAACTGCTCTAAAAAAATAAAGTCATTAAATTAAAAATAATTTTTTAAATGAGGGAGAAAATTGGGTGAGGGAAAAAAATCACAGGGGAAATTTTCTCAGTTTCCTGTACTGGATTAGGTATCCTTTTCCAGTGCAATTGGCTTTGTTTTTTCAATTGGATTTTGTTTTTCAAGCCAGTATCTTACAGGTCTTGGAACTAAGCATGGAGCCTGCCTTCTATGTTAAGCCATTCAAGTTGGCCACCACCTCATCTTAGCACATCTTTTTTTTTTTCCCCCTATGATTTTTTTCCCCCTATGATTTTTTTCATAACATAGGTGTTACAGCTCTGCTGCTTACTATCCAGGCTAACTTGGAGAGATTTCATTTCCTTACCTTATTTGTGAAATGTGTGGAAGGAGAAAAAAAATCTGTATATAAAGTTCCTCTTTCACACTCTGCTGTATTGTAAATAGTAGATATTGGTACCATCTTCCTGGTCCAAAAGCAATCTGTGTTAGAAACAACTGAGAAGAGCAGGAAAGCAGGACCTACTGAATTGACTTGGGAAAGAAAATCAAAATGTTTAATTTATTGCGTACAATGTTTAATTGTAAAATTTTGCCTCTGCTTAAATATCAGCCTTAAGGGACTCTCCTCCATTGTCACTGGAGGGATGGGATCCAGAGAAGCTGTCACAGACTGAGACCCTTCTCAGAAAACAAGGCTGTGTCTTAAATCCACAGTTGACATTCTAGAATTCTTTATCACAAAACAGTGATGCCATGGTCTTGACTTAGAAAATATTGAGATCAGAAGTTACCAAATTCCTGCCTTAGGATAGGAACTAAAACTTCTTAGAGGCTCACCATCTTTTAAAAAACCAGCACATTTTAAAGTGAATGGCGGCTGTGCTGAACGTAAAACTTGCTGACCTCCTAATTCTCCAGAGTCAATTTTGCATGGCTTATTTTTGTTTACGATTTTGTAGTTTTATTTTGTTTTCCTTTTTATGAAGAAAAATACATAAGCAAATCAAGGAGAAGGAAAAGAACTTTACTTGTATCTTAATAAATCATAATTACTAAGAAAACATTTTTTAAAACCTGTGTTGCTAGCACCAGCAAAATAATTCAGACTTTTCTTTTGCCACCTCAGCTAAAGGTGTTGATCCTAAAGGCCATCCTTATAAATCTCTTTATATCCTTATTCTTTTATCAACTTCTTAATCGTTTGTATTTTAATTATGTCACAGTAATTAATTAATTATTAATTGTAACACAGTAAAATCATAGAAATTTTCTATAGGATGCTTTCCTACGCAAGAAGACATCTTGTATGGTTCAAAATTAAACTCCGCCTAATTACCATGCATTTATTTTCCTTTGATAAATGCATTCTCTACATAATCCATACAGAAATCTGATATTAAATTACCTTGGAACTGTGATAACAAACTTACCTTTGGTTTGACAGAATCATGCAGACATTTGTTACACAGCAGTGGAAACAGAGCAAAGAAAAATCCAGTTGCCTGCACAATAAGAAGCTGTCAGAGAAGAAAGTGAAGTCTCCCCTGCATCTATTTTCTACCTTGCGCAGGTGGGTAACCAGACGTCTTTCCATCGTCTTACTAAACGCTGCACCTGTGATATTCCATGGTTATTTAATTCAAAGCATTCCTGCTACAGTGTTGGCATCTGTTTATTTTCTTTATGACTTTAAAGAACAGACCAAGTTACATCCATTCCATCAAAAAACACAGATACTCATTTCTGTGTTTTGAGTTTGTGTTTCCTTTACATGGGATACATTTACTAAAATTACATTTTTTGGTTTCTAATCACATAGAGTTTTCCCTACCAAAATTAGTCGTTTATAGGGCTCTGGGATAGGTAGGAGGGGAAAAAAAAACACAAACAAACTGGACAAACCTTCTTTGCTTTCCAGGAAACATAGCATTCAGTCCCTGTGATCTTTCCATACATATTTGGTTTCAATTTTGGCTGGATAAGCTGGCTTAAAAAGACATGGTATCTGCAGCAGAGCTGAGTTGATTGAGCCCGACAAGTGTTCTGCATGGTCTGTTGCGCTCACGATTTGCCCTGTTAATTGTTGCATTTTGAAGGTCGCCAAGTTATCCCCCCCCTGGTTGTGGAAAAAGCAAATCCAAACTGAAATCGGAGCAAGACGGGATCTCCAAGACGCATAAGCTGCTGCGGAGGACTTGCTCCAGCACAGTCAAGACGGAGGACGTGTGCGCCCCGAAACCACACAGGACCTTCGGTCGCTCGCTGTCCAGCGACCCCCGGGCTGAGCAGGCGGTGACGACCATTAAGTCGCACAAACTCTTGAACCGTCCCTGCCCTGCAGCCGTCAAGCAGGAGGACTGCCTCGCTCTCAAGTCACACAAACTCTTGACTCGCTCTTGTTCTGGAGACCCGCGCTGTGAGCACAACGCCAGCCTGAAGCCTCACAAACTGTTAAGCAGGTCTTATTCCAGTAACCTCAAAATGGAAGAATTGTATGGACTCAAGAATCACAAGTTGCTCAGCAAGTCTTACTCCAGCGCCCCCAAGTCATCCAAAACGGAGCTTTTCAAGGAACCCAACGCAGAGGGCCGGAGGCTCTCTCTTACCTCAGGGCTCATTGGTATCTTAACACCATCATCATCTTCATCTTCCCAGCCTGCTGTGCGTACACATTTTCATCTTGAGTTCTTAAATGTCAGCTAAGGGGCAGTAGAGGGTTTCGTTAGTTTGTTTTGTAAGATCTGGTAAAGGAAAGAAGCACAATTTTGTTTTTTGTTTTTTAAAATTTACAATTTTTTTTCTTTTGGATGTTATTTTGCATACCAGACATTTGCAACTGGTACTGGAATGTTCGTTTTGATTCTGAAGAAATAAACGTGGCCGTCAATTTGAGGTCTAGTCCAGAGTCCTGTCACGGGAATGAATGCTACTAAAAGTGGAAGGAAGTCCATTGGATTCACAAAGCCTGTCCTTTTAAGCAAGCATAGCATTTTTAATGTTTTATTAAGTAGGTTTATCTAATCTCTAGTTTTCTCACAAGAGTAGTGGAGCTCAGAGTTGGTCTAATAATTTTTTTTTAGAATAAAAATTGTTGATGTTTTATTTTATTTATTTATTTATTTCTCATAATTAAGAGTGGTGTCCTTCCTGTTGTATATAAGAGGACAACTTTGCCCGTGAACTTGTGGAGAGAAGTGACAGTTACAGCTGTATCCCAGAGCCTCACTTAAAGCTGCTCTCAGTGTCTACTTTATGAAACTGAAGTCACTTTGTCCTGAAGCTGTTTTGCGTGGGGAGATGGGCCTGGGAGGTGACTGTATTAAAGCTTAAGTACTTTGGGTGGTATTTATTGGGAGTCAGTCTTACACAAAGTTTACCTCTAGAGTAATCAGCATTATAGCCAGTTTCAGATAAAGAAACAGACCTATCTTATGTATATTAATTACATAAAATAATTGACCAAAAGTTTTGTTTGCTTTTAGTAAATTTGTGTGTGTGTGTGTGTTAGGGAGGAACGTATTTAACTCTTTAACTATTAATACAGAGCAATACCAAGCAATAGATGAAACTGAAAAAAAATAAGAGGATACATTTTCAGAAAGTTGTGGTGTTCTTATATAGATTTATTTCTAAAATTACATTGTAAATTATACCATGAAATTTTATTTGTGTTAAGAAAATGTATATGAGTATGTTGGTAATTTTAGGTGGATATCCCCAAAGCCCATTTCTTCTCAAAACTAAGTATTAAAGACATATAGAAAAGTAATTATGTCAGAGTTACATAGTAGAAAGTTACCGATGGTTAGTTTCACCTAAGAAAGATAATTTCGGATATTCTGTAAAAGAAAATGTCTTAATGTCCTCCTGTATGGTTAAGCCTAATACAGTAGTTTAGTATTGTACCTCTTACAGCAAGCAGCTGTCTAGTACGTCCTTGGAGAAATAATTCTATCTGATTGTAAAATGAGATTGAAATCATCTAAATGAGGAAGTGGGAGCAATCAGTGATGAGTAATAGAGGCAACGAGTTTTTGTGATCGTTTAAAGATGCCACTCATTTTTATTAGAAGATCAGAAATTAAGAATGCTGCTCATTTAGTTTAAACAAAGATTGCAATAGTAATGGAGGAAAGGGCATTATAAGAAATTCTAAAATCTCGATGTCATAATCAGTGATTTAATTTACATTACAGGTGATCTTAGATCACATCTGTATTCACTGTTGCAAAAGTAAAAGGCTATAATTTACATATTTTCCTAGTGAAAAAATTATTTTCTTCTACTTTGCTTTTTATAGCCAAATGGTGCCAAATGTATTCCAATACGAGACCGTGGCTTCCTAGTGCAGGTATGAGCCAAGCCTCCATCCGTTGTAGAGACAGTTTAGCCTTTAATGGGTTTTCAAATCCTGCATGAACTTGACTTAGTTCTTTCTCTTTATTGTCTTATTCAGACAATTGAGTTTGCTGAACAGCGGATCCCTGTGTTGAATGAATACTGTGTGGTTTGTGACGAGCCACATGTGTTTCAAAATGGCCCCATGCTTAGGGTAAGTCCTCATTGGTGGCATGTCAGTTTAGAATATAAATGAAGAGGGTTAAGATATAAAAATAAATAAGTAAATAACTGCATTTACAGTAAATACTCTCTATTGAGCCAATTACAAAATACACAAAGTCATGTAATTTTGACAAATGAGTCACTATTTCTGAAGGAGTCTGTGAAAGATCAAGCTGTTTCATATTAGCAAAATGTTTCTTATTTCTCACCTGTGCTTATTTATCACTTCAGTGTCTATTCATCTATCTCTATATCCATCCATATCAATATGTATATATATATATGTAAACTTGTAAACACTATTTTTTCAAAACAGCACAATTTAAAGATAGTTAATACAGAGAGTAGAAGTTAGTCCTTGTTCCAGTTAGAAGAGGTATATAGTAGAATCTGGAGAATTAGAGTAAAGATTTCAAAAAAATGCCAGCTCACTGACACATTTGTGACATTGTTAAGGGAGTACGGAAATAAGAATCAAAGTATAAGTGGTATTTTTGGGGAGAATTATCCAATTCAAAAGTTTTTTTTGCCATTTTTTTATTGAGATAAAATTTGTATAAATATACAATTCACTATTTGAATGTGTACAATTCAGTGGTTTTTATTACATTCACAGTGTTGTGCAACTGTTACTCCTAATTCTAGAACATTTCTATTACCCCAAAAAAGAAACCCTATGCATGTTAGTAATCACTCCCAATTTTCCCCTCACCTCATCTCCTGGCAACCACTAATATATTTTCTGTCTCTATGAATTTGCCTGTTTTAGACATTTCATATAAAGGGACATTAAATATAAGTTATACATTATGTGGCCATTTGTTTCTGGCTTCTTTCACTTAGTAAAATGTTTTCGAGGTTCATCTGTGTAACATGTCTCAGAACTTTATTCCTTTTTATGGTGGAATAAGACTACATTATATGGATATGTGACTTTTGTTCATCCATTCTTCAGTTAATGGAATCGCTGGGACATATGTTAACGCTACTTAACTGTTTCAGGAACTACCGAACTATTTTTGACAGTAGCTGTACCACTGTATATTCCTACCAGCAGTGTATGATGGTTCCAGTTTGTCCACATCTTCACCAGCGCTTGTTATTTGCCTCTTTTTTTCCCCAGTTATAGCCATCCTAGCATTCATGAAGTGGTATCTCATTGTGATTTTGATTTGCCCTTCCCTAATGACTATTGATTTGAGCATCTCTTCATGTGCTTATTGGCTATTTGTATATCTTCTTTGGAGAAATGTCTGTGTAAATCCTTTGCCCATTTTTTATTTGGGTTATTTGTCTTTAGTGAGTTGTAAGAGTTCTTTGTATATTCTGAATACTAGATCATTGTTAGAGATATGATTTGCAAATATTTTCTCCTATTTTCTTTTTCTTGATAGTGTCCTGTGACACACAAATTTTTAATTCTAATGGAATTCAAATTTCAGTTGAACCATTGCCTAATCCAAGGTCACAAAGATTTGCACCTATGTTTCCTTCTAAGAGTTTATAGTTTATATCTTACATTTAAGACATTGATCCTTTTTGAGTTAATTTTTGCTTATGGTGTGAGGTTGTTGTCCAAATTCATTCTCTTGCATGTAGCTATCTAGTTGTCTAAGCACCATTTGTTGAAAAGACTCTTCTTCCCCAATTAAATGATCTTGTCTCTCTCTTGTTGAAAATGATTTGACCATAGATGTTTTGATTTACTGGTCAACTCTTAATTTGACTCCACTGATTCGTATGTCAGTCCTTATACCTGTACTATACTGTCTTGATTAACTGTAGCTTTGTAGTGAGTTTGAAATCAAGAAGCGTGAGTCCTCCAACTTTTTTTTTTATAATATTGCTTTCACTGTTTGGATCCCTTGCATTTCCATATGAATTCTAGGGTCAGCTTATCTGCCAAAAAGGCAGATGGAATTTTGATAGGGTTTGCTTTGGGTCTGTAGGTCAGTTTGGGAAGTATTGCCATCTTAATATTAATCCTTCCAATCCACGAATGCAGAGTATCCTTCCATTTATCTAGATCTTTTAAAATTTCTTTTTACACTGTTTTTTAGTTTCAGTGTTCAAGTCTTGCACATCCTTGGATAAATTTATCTTTAAGTAGTTTATTCTTTTTGATGCTGTTGCCACTTCTAATCAACATTGTACCGGAGGTTCTAGCCAGGCAATTAAGAAGAGAAGAATAATAGAATGTATCCGTATTGGACAGGAAAAACTGAAGCAATCTGTTTGCAGATGACTTGAGCACTGTGTGCCAGGCACCCTGTGTAGACATTTTGCATACTGCTTCCTTGTTTGATTTTCACAAAACTCTGTGGTTTAGGTATTTTTGTGCCCATGGTGCAAATAAGGGGGTTAAGATTCAAAGAAGTTAGGTAATTTATTTAGCATCACCCAGCTGTATGAGTGGAAGCTGAACTTTGAACCTGATTTTGTCTGACTTCAAAACTGCATCACAAACATTTATTGAAGGCTTTATGAGTATAACGCTCCATACTAGAATCTGTTGCACTTTTTAAGAGAGATTTGTCCTGTCCTTAGAAATATATGTTTGAAAAGATGAATTGCAAAGCCTAGAAACAGGTAATTTTATTAGAACTTTTTTGTATTTCAAGACTTATACTTTAAAAAACATATGTAATATCCATTTATGGCCATAACCACTGTCAGGCTTTATGATATATTTGTTTCATTTTATTTGTTTATGGGAAACATATAAAAGAGATTTTTCTTGCCACCCATATGCTGTTTTTTGACAGTCAGTTATTCCTCTCAAAGAGATATATTATTTTTCTGAAACCCAACTTAACTAAATCAGAATTTACTAAATATTTGTGCAAGATTGTTATTTTTTAGTCAATACAGGGAAAGGTATAGTTATGATGAGAGGAGAGAGGATCCTTTAACCATGTCAATTTATCCCATTAAGGAGGCCTATTGTTACTTTGTCATTGTGCATCTGTGGATCTTGATTTATTTCTTGATCCATGGCAATGACATTTTCCTTGCCGTAGATAATAGTAATGTTATTAATGGCATAAGCTTTTTGAGTGCTTTTTATGTAATCATGTTTTTGAAGTGCCTTATATGGATTATCGTATTTAATCCTCATAATAACCCTATTAGACAGGTATTAATACTGTCCCTGCTCTATAGATGAGGAAAACTAATTTTTTTTATGTCACACCGCTAGTAGGTAATAGGGACAGGATTCAAACCCTGGCAGAATGGCACCAAGGCCACGGTTCTTAATCATGATGCTACTCTTGACTCATGTGCTTGAATTGACTACTTTTATGTCCTGGAAATTTACCACACATGTTGTTGGGAGTTTGCTCTTTACGGTTTAATTACTGGCAGTTCATTCCTATAATAGGTGATAGAAATATCATAGTTGATGTTAGTATTCCCTTTACCTTGCTTCAAGTTCTGTTTTACTTTATCTTTCTGCACCAGTGAAGTTTGCTGTCTCTTTCTAGAAATGGAAATGCTTTTGTAAACAAGAGAAAAAACGTTTTCTAAATAAATATATCTAGTTATCAGGTGGTTTTATGTTGCTTCAGTTCAGACTGATATCTAAGGAAATCAGAAAACTTACTTTGGTTTCTTAAATAGTAAGATAAGTGACCTATGAAATCAGATCAGGAAATGAAAATAGAGAAACATCTCATATTCAAAGGAAGAAAAGTAAACAAAACTACCTCCTGGTTCTGTTAAACAGATATTTCACCTAAATCAGGTATACATTCATTTTTTCTCTCTCTCTCTTATATTTACATCACAATATGTTTTACTATAATTTCAATAATGTACATAGTATATAATTTCAATAAGGTATCACAATTATTACAAATATAATATTCAGCCCATATAACACATTAAAAACTGCAATAAATCCTCGAGCTATAAAGAGGATAAGTCATAGCCCCATAGGATGATTAAATAGGTTAGATAAAACTCTATTTCTATAGATTTCTCTGCCTAATGTTTATTACGTTTGTTAGATCTTTCTCTGTCAAAATTCAAATTGTTTCTTATGTTTTGTCTCTTTTCTTCAAGCCTGATTGTTTTTTAAATGACATAAGTCCCCTTTTACCCCTATTTCCCAAAAGTCCTAAAATTTTACTCACTGCTTTCCTGTTCTGCCACTTTACTCAGAGGTCTAGGTAAGCATGTCACACTTTCGCAACATGAAGAACTAAACTACTTATTTAGAAATACCACAATGCTCTGATTTTGTCTTTTGTTTATAAAGGTTATAAATATCACTCTCAGGTGTGAGTCCTGACATGTAATACTGTGGATCTGCATAAAACTCACATTATCAGAAGGGTTGTTCAGAGTCCCAGAATTTCAGTTCGGCAGTACAGTCTGCATTGTGATCAGAAAACCAAACCACTGGTTCTCTGTTTTGGAATCAGCTAGAGTGTTAATGCACTAGACTGTTTTGGAGATGCTTTAAAATGTTGATTTTGGTCTTCAAGTGTGTTCGCAAAACAAGAAAACAAGGATTTACTGCCAAAATCACCACTGCTTTCATCAGCCTATAAATTCCTAGTGCCCTTGTCTTTTTGTTAGAGTCACCTTAAACACCCAATTCTTGGATCAATGCAGGTGTTTGTCTTCTTCTTTGAACCCTGTACATGAGCTGCTGAATCCTGTTGGATAAAACCACTCGTGTGGTTGCGTGGCTTAGTATCCCTACAAAGTTGGAACTTTGTCAGTGATACTGGAGGCTCATTCGCTGTGTCCCTGGTTAACAGACTTTCCTGTTTCTCGCATCAATATGTGATGTGGGAATTATGATTTCATTTTCTTCTCCTGCTGTGTGAAAATGTCCCACATTACTTGCTCTGGATTATCAGGCCTGAGATTCTACTGTCACCTCTTGAGAATAATGCTCTTTCCTACTAAAGCAAGGTCAGAGAAACCTTGCTGTGGACCATAGACAAATGTTTGTAACTAAGGTTCTTATTTTCAGAGTGAAAATTAACAATACCCAGCTATAATTTGGTCATAGTATAAGGCACTCCCATGACCATTTTTTGGGAAACTGAGTGTGTGGGTCAACCTGGATATGTCCCATTTTACCTTGAGGAAAACAGGTAGGTCTTCTTGTATTTAGGTCTGATGTTAAAAAATGGATGAAAAAGCATAGCCTATTTTCTCCCTGCTCCCCCTCAATGCATTTCATAGAAGTTAACATTTCAAGTTCTGAAATACAGGCTAAACTAAATAATTATGCCAAAAAACTTTCAGTTCAAAAATATAATTATTTTTACATCCAAATTGAGCAGAAATTGGTTTTAATGTTCAAACAACTTTAGTTTTATAGGACAATAGGGATCACCATGTATATTGGGGCCTAACCAGGCCTGATCCTATCTTATTGTGGATCTGTCTTGACCTCTGTGGGATTCCTGTCTTTCTTAATGGACAGTAAATCTTTCCCTACCCCAAATGTGTCTCTCTTCCAAACCATGAAAAGCACCCAAAGTACTGACTATAAAACTGGAAACACAGAGAATTAAAGTCATGTAGGTTTTGTGTTTCCACTAGATACTCTTAATTATTCTCATATGTTTTCAACACTTGTTTTTAAATTGTGAAGTTGTATTTACATTGTTCATTTCTTTTTTAGCAAGAAATAGTGTAGCAACAAATTAAGAGTTTTGATAAACCACGGGTATGAAAAAAAAATACCACTTCATGATATGCCTCAATGAAAATTCTTATTAAACACTAATTTTTGTATATACATTGGGTTGAAACAAGTAGAAGAGACAGCTTATCCAGGTTACCTAATACTGTTAATATTTAAACAGCTCTCTATACCTCAAGGAGATTTTATAAAACATATCTCACTTGGTTCTCTTTCTCACTTAGTCCTTTTATCAACCTGGTGAACTAGATCTGATTTTATCCCTGTTTTATAGCTAGGAGAACTGAACTGTGCACATATGCTCCAACTGGAACAGTATCCACTTTTATCTGTTTTATGTATTGGGCTTACATGAAATATTTTGTTTGAAAAAAAAGACCATGGCAAAAAAAGGTTTGAAAACCACTCACCTACACTGTGCTATATATAAATACATAGCTAGATTCTCTTGAGTTATGTCATTTCTATTTTCAGTAGGAAGTAATTTAAATTCATTGAAAACACAAAGTTTCTAAAGTGCAGTTAGGTTCTAAAATATTCTTTAGGGCTTAAAGCCATTTTTTGGAAACATGTTTTTACTGCTCACATTTAAATTGCTTTGATTCAAATAAAATTAAAAATGTATTCATCTTAGCTTAAAAATTTCTAAAATGAATCTTAACTTAGGGACATATAAAGTTCCCCATGTTTTTAAATGGTGCATAATGAATATTATATTGCAGATATATTATGTATGTTACGTGTCATGGCAGGAGGGACTTGCCATGGTTTTGCAGTTTACGTTATAGGGACTAATTGTTTGAAGGCAATATAATAGTATAACATTAAGAATAGATAGGGCTTCCCTGGTGGCGCAGTGGTTGAGAGTCTGCCTGCCAGTGCAGGGGATACGGGTTCGAGTCCTGGTCTGGGAGGATCCCACGTGCCGCAGAGCAGCTGGGCCCGTGAGCCACAATTACTGAGCCTGCGCGTCTGGAGCCTGTGCTCCGCCACAAGGGAGGCCGCGATAGTGAGAGGCCCGCGCACCGCGATGAAGAGTGGTCCCCACTTGCCGCAACTGGAGAAGGCCCTCGCGCAGAGACGGAGACCCAGCACAGCCATAAATAAATAAATAAAAACAAATAATTTAAAAAAAAAAAAAAAAAAAAAAAAGAATAGATAATATTTTATAAATTGAAACTAATAGATTTATTGTAAACTCAAATTAGTAAATAATGTACATTTTGGGTGATATTTAGGCATACATACTTTGTATTAAAGTATGTTTAATAAAACACACAATTTCACTTATCCAGCGATAGCTGTTCAATGACTACATTTTATTTTGAATTGATGCTGGAGTTTTCTGTGCAAATGATATAGTTATAGCAGAATTTGTTGGGAGCACGGTATTGGCTGGCAGTCGGCTCAAGGCGGGAGAATGCTAATTACAGTATAACTGCATATTTTATTAAGGAAAAATGAATCAGTTTCTTTCCTTGAATAGGATGTCCTTTCTGTGAGACATCTAATCTTGATTACTTACAATTTGAGAACTTTCTTTTAGTACGCCATCTTGTGTTGACATTTTGAACTCCTTTCAAATAAAATGTGGATAAACGTGGGAAAGGATCTGGGAGAGGATCAGTGCTCTACAAAAACTAGTTGACAAATTGTTATCTCAAAATTAAACTCATTTATATCTTGAATACTCTATAGAATGTTCTAATAAAAAATGATTGATAGATATAACATTGTTACTTTAAAAATTCACTGGCATTTACTTAGTATGGTGTTAGTATAGTACATAAATTATTCACAATATTACTACCTCCATAGTTGCTATTTTAAAAAGAAAGGAAGAAACATAGGCAGAACACTCTATGACATGAATCACAGCAAGATCCTTTTTGACGCACCTCCTAGAGAAATGGAAATAAAAATGAAAGTAAACAAATGGGACCTAATGAAAAGGAAAACATAAACAAGATGAAAAGACAACCCTCAGAATGGGAGAAAATATTTGCAAATGAAGCAACTGACAAAGGATTAATCTCCAAAATTTACAAGCAGCTCATGCAGCTCAATATCAAAAAAACAAACAACCCAATCCAGAAATGGGCAGAAGACCTAAATAGACATTTCTCCAAAGAAGGTATACAGATTGCCAACAAACACATGAAAGGATGCTCAACATCACTAATCATTAGAGAAATGCAAATCAAAACTACAGTGAGGTATCACCTCATAGCAGTCAGAATGGCCATCATCAAAACATCTACAAACAAGAAATGCTGGAGAGGGTGTGGAGAAAAGGGAACGCTCTTGCACTGTTGGTGGGAATGTAAATTGATACAGCCACTATGGAGAACAGTATGGAGGTTCCTTAAAAAACTAAAAATAGAACTACCATACGACCCAGCAATCCCACTACTGGGCATATACCCTGAGAAGACCATAATTCCAAAAGAGTCATGTACCACAATGTTCATTGCAGCTCTATTTACAATAGCCAGGACATGGAAGCAACCTAAGTGTCCATCGACAGACAAATGGATAAAGAAGATGTGGCACATATATACAATGGAATATTACTCGGCCATTAAAAGAAACGAAATTGAGTTATTGGCAGTGAGGTGGATGGACCTAGAGTCTGTCATACAGAGTGAAGTAAATCAGAAAGAGAAAAACAAATACAGTATGCTAACATATATATGGAATCTAAAAAAAAAAAAAAATGGTTCTAAAGAACCTAGGGGCAGGACAGGAATAAAGACGCAGTCATAGAGAATGGACCTGAGGACACGGGGAGGGGGAAGAGTAAGCTGGGATGAAGTGAGAGAGTGGCATGGACATATATACACTACCAAATGTAAAATAGATAGCTAGTGGGAAGCAACCGCATAACACAGGGAGATCAGCTCTGTGCTTTGTGACCACCTAGAGGGGTGGGATAGGGAGGGTGGGAGGGAGATGCAAGAGGGAGGAGATATGGGGATATATGTATATGTATAGCTGATTCACTTTGTTATAAGGCAGAAACTAACACACCATTGTAAAGCAGTCATACTCCAATAAATATATTAAAAAAAAAGAACCGTTATAAGAGGAAATTCCAAATGCTAATGAACATGTCTAAAAAGGTTATTCCACGAATAATCAAAGAAATTCATAATAAAGCACTTTCCTTACCAAAAAAAAAAAAGGAAGATAAAATTATTTTTATAAGAATGTAATGCGTAGTTCTACTTCAAATTTTTCAGTATGATAGCAAACTTTCTTTTCTCCCCCCCAAAAGCAAGTTTTCTATCATACCTGATTTCCTTCTTCAAACAGTTGCAGTAACAGGATATTCCTAGAAATCAGCCTTACAAATTTGAGTATGGGAAGAAAGGCCACTTTTCAGTGAAAAAAAAATGCGGAAAAGAAAAGGAGTGTCTATAAAGTAATTAATCCATAGCTTTACATTAGGAACGTAGGTTTATTATTTAAAATAATGGGTCAGCTGGTAAGTCCATGTAATTTGGAGATTTAGAGGTTTGAGTATAAACAGATGTGGGAGGGGCATGAAATAGTAATTCAGGAGAAAACATTGAACTGTTGTTGCGCATTTGTTACCCAAGATAAAGACCACGAGGTCTGGGTGAAATTGGTAAAAAATCATTTGAGACAAAGTCAGGGTGGCACAGGAATACCTAGGATTGGCTACAAAGTGTGGTGATAGAATATTCAAATTTCAAAAAATTATCTTCCAAAAAAATTATCTTCCAATCTAGTTTAGCAGAGTATTTTATTTCATTTTCATTTATATTGCTTAAGGCAACAATTTGGTACCAAAATGGTGGTTTCTACTTATATTCCCTGAATATGTGTGTGAACACACATACATACATACATATATTTTAGGATGATCACAAAGTAAGTATAATTAATTATCCAGGGTTCAAATAAAAAAATAAAAACCAGTCATTACTCGTATATACTAAATGAGCCTTATCCTGATATTCAGCTTTGGGATTGGTGGATTTTAGTCATAAAAAAGTGTATGGTTATTTGGCAGTAGTATTCTCAAAAACAAAGTACCTTCTGTGTCTCTGTTTACTTCCTCAGTGAACTTTGGGTGTCTGGTAGAGTACACATATTAATTCCTATGGCCCTTTATGATTTCCAAGGTTTATGTTCCCCAGGTTCTTGTTTGTGTATAGTTTCACTATCCTCAGACACCAATACAGTGTTTGACACTATAGTAAATATGCAATAAAATGGTTCATGTTATTATTTCAGACCATACCATGCTCCCCTAAAGTAAACAAAAGAAAGAACCCAATGTCAGCGGGGGAAGTTGAGGAAGAAACATACATGCACATACACATGAAAGAATAGATTAAGAATAGGTTAGATGCTAAAGTAGAAGAAAAAATGGTAGAAATTGAACAGTCTGCTCTAAGTATATCCAAATATATGCAGCAGTATACATCGCTTGAGGCTGGATGAAGAACTTTTTCCAATGAGTTTCCTACCATAGGTAGTTTTTCCTGATGTTTCTGAAATAGAATCAAACTGTCCTTTTAAGGCTGACAAAGGAAATATATCAATTTATTTGTTTCGAAAATTCTCTTTGGGGAATGTCAATCAGAAATCTTTGTGTGATTGGTCATGCTTTTCGTCTGCAAAGCTACCATGTGGGCCTATTCTGATCATAAAGGATGCTCAGAATGGGGCCATCCTTCCCCACTAGTTAAGCAGTAGATGAAACTGTCCTCTGAAATGCGTGAACATAAGAGCACTGGCACTGACAAATGCGTCTGTCTGCTGTGCCGGGCACCACAGGCTGCATCGTGTTAGGCCTCATCAGCTACCTAATGCAATGTAACTTGGGAGATAAGATAAATCAGACAGATGACACTGTATCAGATTTGAAAGATGAGAGCTCTTCCAAAGCAATTGCAGAGTGTATATTTCAGTGCTGTTGACTCTAGGAGGTTATTGAAGTCAAAAGTCTTTGCAACAAAACCAATCTTTCAAGAGCTGGGTAGCAAGTAAGCAGAGTCATGCTATTTCTTCCAGAGAAAATTACCTAGGAAGAAATGGAATTCTCCTTTTTATATCTGTTTTACACAGCTTTGTGGTTTAGTTAGTATATCACCAGCTTAGGTATCTGTTTTTTTTTTTAGTGCACCTCATGTGTAAATGTGTATTAAGCAGGCGAGATGGATTTTCCAATTAAAGGATATTTTCATCTATTGCTAAATCATTCCATGTGCCTAAAACTAACTAAAATGAATTTTTAAATCATATTTGTGACTCTGTATCAGTAAATGATTATTTACTAATTGTACCTAAATTTAGAAATTTAATCCTTTAAAGTGATATTTCTTCCCTTTTCCCCCGTCCAGTTTTATTGAGATATAAGTGACATACAGCACTGTATAAGTTTAAGGTGTACAGCACAATGATTTGTCTTACATGCATCATGAGATGATTACTACAATAAGTTAGTGAATATGCATCATCTCATATTAATGGAAAATAAAATAACAAGAGAAAAATATTTTTTCCTTGTGATGAGAACTCTTACGATTTACTCTCTTAACTTTCACATACACTAGTGTTAATTATATTAATTATGTTGTACATTATATTCCTAGTAGTTATTTATCTTATAATTGGAAGTTTGTACCTTTTGACCACCTTCCTCCAATTCCCCTTCCCCCCACCCC
Source organism: Eschrichtius robustus (assembly GCF_028021215.1). Lineage (NCBI taxonomy): Eukaryota > Metazoa > Chordata > Mammalia > Artiodactyla > Eschrichtiidae > Eschrichtius > Eschrichtius robustus. Next base: position 38,461,338 of record NC_090825.1, read on the forward strand.
TCCACCTCTGGTAACGGCAAATCTGATTTCTTTTACTATGAATTTGTTTGTTTTTGAAGTATAATTGACCTACATACAACACTTCGTTAGTTCCTTGTGCACAACATAGTGATTTGAAATTTCTATACCTTACAAAATGATCACCATGGTAAGTCTAGTTACCATCTGTCACCACACAAAGACACTGCATTATTATTGACTACCTTCCCCACACTCTACATTTCATCCCTGTGACTCATTTATTTGGTAACTGGAAGTTTGTACCTCCTAATCTCTCTCACCTATTTCTCTCATCCTACCACCTACCTCCCTTCTGGCAACCACCTGTTTGTTCTCTGTATCTATGACTCTGTTTATATCTTGTTATGTTTGTTCATTTGTTTCTTTTTTTAGATGCATGTAAGTGAAATCATACAGCATTTGTCTTTCTCTGTTTGATTTATTTCAGTTAGCATAATGCCCTCGAGGTCCATCCATGTTCTTGCAAATGGCAATATTTTGTTCTTTTTTATGGCTGAGTAATAGTCCATTGTATTTATACATATACCACATCGTTATCCATTCATCTGTCAATGGGCACTTAGGTAGCTTCCACATCTAGGCTATTGTAAATAATATTTCTTTCTTTTTAATATTCTAAAACTTTGCATTTTCTATTTATTATAAAGAATGCCATACATTTAATTTAGGAATTGGAGGATGGGGAAAAAATGTTGAATTGATTCCCCTTTCTTTTGTAGCCTACTGTGTGTGAACGAGAGCTGTGTGTATTTGCTTTTCAAACCCTGGGAGTAATGAATGAAGCTGCTGATGAAATAGCAACTGGAGCTCAGGTAGTAACACGTGATACTAACTATTCTATATTTTGATTTGAAAAGTTTATTCTGATCCACTAGCTAACTTTACCCTTCTTTGGGATGAATTTTTGATAGTTTCTTGATAGATTAAGAAAGCAAACCAGCATTTGATATTTCTAGATAGAAACTAAATTTTGCCAGCTTTATCTAATGTGTGTTTTTTGTCCTTTTGCAATTGCCAAGAGGAGAAGTTAAACCGACTTTAATTGTTTGAAAAGTAATACGTTCCTTTCTTATATGGTGAAATTGAGATACTGAAACCCTTGCACTTGCATTATGTAATGTTTATTTGTAAAGTTATAGTGCCATAAAATGGAAGCCAATTTACTTGTAAAACTTAGGTGAAAAGATAATGGACAGAACATGTAATAAAAAGAGAGCATTCAATTTTACAATAGCAATGTTTATGACATAGGAAGAAGAATATAAAAACAAAGAAACAACTTGAAAGTAGAGAAGAATCCCATGTTTCTGGAAAGGAAAAAAATCAGTTGTAAAGATGCCAAAATTTATTACTTCATGCAATGTCATTAAAATTTCAACTAGTTTTTGTTCATTTATGGAACCTGACTGAAATACTAATAAATAGATGAGAAAAAAATTACAGAAAACAAAAAATAATGAGTGTTAATTAAGTGAGGCTAGACCAACCAAATACAAAACCATATTATGTAATCCTATGATATTTTGAAAAAATATAGTACTGGCAAAGAGTAGAAAGTCAGATTATCCCCAAAATAGGTCAAGTTATAAATACATTTAATACATATTAAAGGAGGTATCACATCATGTTGTAAAATAAAAATGGTTTAGTGAAGGTGGGAACAAATGACCTGCAACATGGGGGGGAAAACAGGTTAGCTCTTTATGCTGTGTGCAAAAACAAATTCCAAATGGCTTAAAGAATAGTTTTGTTTAAAAGTATTATACCCACACTAGAGCATGCACAGCCTAGGTAGGGCCTCAGATTCATGCATTTATGCAGATACAAAAAATCATAAAGAAAAATATCAACAGATCTGAGTCCATACATACTTCACATTTTTTACTTGAAAAAATAAGAGCTAACACACTTACGAAAAAGTATGTTTTGCTACAAACTTAATTACATAGAAACGCATGAAAATTGAGACAAAAAACATGAAGATCATCACAAATTAATAGAGGAAATGAATGCACAATTCACAAATATGGACCTATAGTTAGTAAAGAAACATGAGAAAATACTTAGCCTCACTAAAAATCAAAGGAAGCTAAATGTAAAAGAATTGTATAAAATTCACAAAGATGGGTGGGAAGAATGATCATGCAACAGACATCTGGTCATTCTTACAGTAAGTATCAAATGCCTGTTATGTAACAGGCCGTACACTAGACTAAGGTACAACAGTTAACACAGACGACCCATGCCTCATGGATTTAGACTCCCTTAACGTCGTTATTTCACTGATTAACTAAACTGAGATGCATCCACTTGATGAAATTTTAAGGACCATATTTGTGATGTAATTAGTTATAAATGAAAATAACACAAACAGAACATTGATCATATGCGATGTGAAAAATGATTCCATGATTAAAATAAATTCCAAAAATGCAGCTTCATATTGCCCCATACCCAATGTGTACAAATTTGCATACTAAAAGCTCTGAGAATGCCTAAAACTGAAGAAAATGACTAGCCTATACTTAGAGGGTTTCTCAAATGTATCTATCCATGGTGAGTCTTTATCTCTTTTTAAAAATGGTAACGTTTTTCTCATCCCTTGAAACTAATATTGCTCAAAGAAAGGTACTTTAGTATATGCTATTTATAGCTATGTAAAAATAAACTTTACACAGGTGTGTGTACATACGCACATACGTGTGTATTTACATGGATATGTATGTGTGTATATATATGTATAATTTTTCAAGTAGTATAGTTAATATTTATGCATTTTACTGGAAGTAAAGTATCCCTCGTACAATTTGAAAAGGGAAGGAAGTAAAGCCTAGAAATAAGGAATAATTGATTAGAAGGAAAACTAACATATTAACAGTAGGCTAGGTTGAAAGAATAATAGGTGCTTTTTTCCCTCTTATTATAGATACATCTCTAAAAAAAATGGTTCTTAAAGTGAAATTACTTTTGGATTATATAATGATAGTAACAGAGCACAAATACTCGATCAGATCAATTCAGTGATTCAGCTCTAAAGATCAGTATCCAAAAAACTCAGAGAATTTAGTGATTCTACTCCAAAGTCAATGCAGAATATTCTTTTCAGCACTTTAAAGGAGATACCCCAATATTCTGGTTATAATCCTAGAGATTACATGGAAATGGATTCTTTTTCTAAATAAGAACTGTATCTCTGTAGCCTTGTTGCATCAGTTGACTCCTGCATTTTTAGTGGTGCTCTGTGGAGCTCTGGAGGTTGCAAGAACATTCTTTAGAGGGATCTGCAGGAGGCTGGGCTGCGATCAGAGTGTCTCAGCAGCCGGGATTCCAGGCCTCCGAGTACTGCTGTAACCAGAACAGCAGCTCCATTTTATTCTTTTATGTTTTGGGGCTCTCAAATACAATTTTTTTTTTAAAAAAAGAAAAGATAAAAGGAATTACTCTTGAAATGTTTGAAAGCCATTAGTCTACAATTTTAAATTCACTTCTTTTCCAGAATACATTGTACATCATTTTACTCTGTGGAAAAATTAGCATATGTAAATAGAGTACAAATCCTAACAGTGTAATATAAACCTTTCTTTGTTCAAAGATTCTGAATGCTAACTCCTATAACAGATAAACCATAAAATTAAAGTGACTTAAGATGGTAGGCTTTTATTTCTAACTCACACGACTGTTCGGTTAGAATGTTTGTTGGGCAACTGTGTGATCACTGAGGGAACCGGATTCCGTCCATCACATGAGTCCGCTGTCTTCAATACTGGCATATAGTAGAGGGGAAGGGAGAAAAAGGGAGAAGGAGCGCCTGTTTTTTCATCAGCTCAGCCTCTTTCCACTTTCCGTCCATTGGTTAAAACTAGTCTTACGGCCTGACTTAAACAAAAGGGGTAGAAATGTCCCCTGCAGTGCAGTTGCTTCCAGGCAGTAGTAGCCCTATACCTTGAAAGCAAGGAGTATGAAACTTCGGTGGACAGCAAGGAATTTTGCCAGGGTAGTTACACTGTTTCTTTTCAGTTAGGTTAAGACATACATTAACAAAAATATTCTGTTAATTAACTTCTTTACCCCTACATCCATTATTTTCATTATAATTTACTTAAGTCCACTAGTGAAATTATTGGCAAAGCAATGCATTTGCTTTTTTTGGTAGTTTTGATTGCTTTGAAGCTTTGGGCACAAGATTTTTAATTAAAGTATTTGATTGAAAGGGGAACATTGTTCAGGTTATTTTGTATCCATTTGTGCCTTTCTTGTTGTGGTAAAAAACACATAACGTAAAATTTACTATATTAATCATTTTTAAGTGCACAGTTCAGTAGTGTTGAGTATATTCACATTGTTGTGAAACAGATTTCCATGACTTTTCCATTTGCAGAACTGAAACTCTATACCTGTTGAAAAACTCCCATTTTCTCCCTACCCACCATTCTACTTTCTGTTTCTGTGAATTTGATTACTTTAGATTCTTCACAAGTGTAGGCATATAGTATTTGACTTTTTGTGACTGGCTTATTTCACTTAGCATAATGTCCTCAATGTCCATTTTGTAACAGGTGACAGACTTTTCCTTCTTTAGGGTGAATAGTACTTCATTATATGTGTGTACCACATTTTGTTTATCCATTCACCCATCAATGGATATTTTGGTTGTTTTCACCTCTTGGCTGTTGTGGATAATGCTGTTGTGAACATGGGTGTGCAAACATCTCTTCAAGATCCTTCTTTCAATTCTTTTGGATATATACCCGGAAGTGGGATTGTCACTTACAGCAGGATCATATGGAATTTCTATTTTTAGGTTTTTAGAGGAACCTCCATACTGTTTTCCATAGTGGTTACACCAATTTACAATCCCATCAACAATGCACAAGGGTACAAATTTCTCCATGTGCTCACCAACACTTTTTATTTTCTGTTTTTTTGATAGTAGCCATCCTAATGGTTGTGAGGTGATATCTCATTGTGGTTTTTATTTGCATTTCTCTGATGACTAGTGACGTTGAGTATCTTTTCATATGCTTTTTGGCCATTTGTATGTATGGCTTCTTAAAAGAAATGTCTATTCAGTTCTTTTGCCCATTTTAAAATTAAGTTATATGATTTTTTATTGTTGAGTTATAGGAGTTCTTTATGTATTCTGGTTATTAACCTCTTATCAGATAAATTATTTGCAAATATTTTCTCCCATTCCATGTTGTTTTTTCACTCTCTTGATTTTGTCCTTTGATGCGTAAAAGTTTGATATAGTCCTATTGCCAATTTTTGTTTTTGTCTGCCCATGGCTTTGGTGCTATATCTAAAAAATCACTGCCAGATCCAATGTCATAAAGCTTCCCCCTGTTTTCTTTTAGGAATTTTTCAGTTTAAGGTTTTATGTTTAGATTTTTATTCTATTTTGATTTAATTTTTGTGTGTGGTATAAGATAAGGGTCCAGCTTCATTCTTCTGCATGCGTATATCCAGTTTTCCCACCCTCATTTGTAGAAAAGACTGTCTTTTCCCCACTGAGTGGTCTTGGCACCCTTGTCAAAGATCATTTGATCATACATACATGAAGGGTATGTATTTTTACAAAGCTTCAAGTGCATACTGTGACATATAATTTTTTAAGGTATTTACCAGATTGTACCAATTCATGGCCCCAAAAGTTTTAAAAAAGGCTCTTTTATGTTACTGATGATTCTTTCTCAGAAATTCTTGCTTGGGTTTTACTATATTAGGAGACCAGATAATGCTGAAAACAATTTGTATCTGGGTTATGGTGCATCTTTCTGGGGTAGAAGGAGGATGAATATGGGAGAGGAAAACAAAAAGGAGGGTTTTAATTTGTCTTTATCATTATTATCTGTTGCTTTGAATCCAATTTATTGCAAACACACACACACACACACACACACACATAAATGGAATAGTGTGGTAGAATCATATTAGCTGTTTCAGTTCTGCTGTTTTCTAAGTCCTGTGGGTATCTATGTCTGTGTACTTTGGAATGTGTTATTTATAGATCCTATACCCGATGGCTTGAGTGTTGCTAATTATTTTAGGTCACTGGAAATTCTGGATGCTGTGATTGGGTGGATGTGTTTTGTGAGTATACACACAACATAGTGAGCCCTACAGTCATTAGGTCACAATACCCCCTCGTTAACCATAAGAATCAAAAATTGTCCTACTCTTACTGTGCATTTTTTAAATGCCTGTTTCAAAACTTTCTGGAAATATCTTCCCCTATAAAGATTAAGTCAGCTGCTTCCTTATGAAGTATCTTGTCTTTACGCTATAGGTAGGTCCGTTCTGATGAGCTCTCTCCGTTTAAACAGTATCGGCTTTCTTGATTCAGTTGCTAGAGCGTGTTGTTTTTGGGAACTAGGGAGGGGAGCCACGCTCTTAACTGCTATGTCGCCTTGCCTCTTAGTGAATTGTGCGAAGGAGTCACAGACGCACGTAGGAATAAAGCCATCTTATTTAACAAATCAGAGGACATTAATAGCCTTTGTCAGAGGAGAGTAGGAAGAAGTAAGATGGTGTCAGGAGATTTACTGTCCTTGGGGCATGTCAGATTCACTTTCTGCAGTTTCCTTCACCCGGAATGGTTTCTCCCAAGATAGTCACGTCTCCATCTCCCACTTCGTTCAGGTCTCTGTTGAAATGTCACCAAGTTTCCTGGCTACGCTAAAATAGTCCCCCCTACTGCCTAAGTCTCTAATGGCAGCTTTATTTTTATAGCATTTAACACTACCAGACACTATATGTCTTTAAGCATATATTTAACTGATTTTTCAGCACATCTTCTCCATTGAAAGGAAAATTTCATGAGACCTTTTCAAGGACCTGTCTTGTTCATTGTCTTTCCACAGAACCTACAACAATGTTAGCACGTAGTATGTGTTAATGACAAAGACATGTTAAAGACAGATATGAAGACGTGAGTAGTTGGAAGCAACACATATTAGTTACTTTAATATATGTTACTTTAAATAACACATATTAAAGTAACTTTAAATATTAGTTACTTTAAATTAATAGTCAGGTTTCGTCAAATTTGACCTAAAGCCACAAATGACAGATTTCAGAGATTGCTAGCCGTCCTGAATCTTTCCTAATTAACTACCATGAGAGGGAGAGACAATGGCAAAGCATTTGATAAAACCTGAAGGATAGTAACTATCTTATGTATGTATTTCAAGGTGGTAGATCTACTAGTATCCATGTGTAGGTCTGCATTGGAATCTCCTAGAAAAGTTGTCATTTTCGAGCCATATCCTTCTGTGGTAGATCCTAACGATCCTCAGATGCTGGCCTTCAATCCAAGGGTAAGTAGTTATCCTGGCACATCAATCACAAGTTTCCTTTAACAATAATTGAGATTTTAGTCTCATTAGCTTTCTTCTGTGTTAGCTAAATTACTGTCTCATCATATCCATGACCTGTCACGAACTCTGTATCCATTTAGCAAATATGATTCTTTTTCCACCAATTTGATTTACTTCCACCTTGTCTTTCATGTATCCTGTTACTTCTCCTCTCCTTTTCTCCTTTAAAATCATTTTCCTAACTTTGCCTTCATGAAACTAGACCCATTTAATCCCCTCAAATTCTGATCTTTACACATCCCATCTGCATGGAAGGTAGGTAAATAACTGTAATAAATTGGTTTATAATGGTCAATATGATTATTTTAATTTCATCATATATTTTTTGAGATTCTAACTTATGTAATCTCATTTTAATTTTAAGGATCATGGGTAAAGGGACAAATTTTCCCTTTTCTTTTGTATTTTTATTTCATCCTTTCTTGCCCTCCCCTCTCTCCCTCCCCAGTTATCTGAAGGTTAGTGAAAGTTTATTTCGTATTGTTGATCAACTGACATTTCTTGAGAAAACAATTTTATAAATATTCAGAGAAGTTTGGCAGAACTCTTCTGAAATAACATGATTTTCAAATTACATGAGAGCCAAAATTGCCTTAGTTTCTATTACTATTCATCTTGAAATCATTTTATGGAAACGATGACTATATAAAATTCTCTTGGAAAAACTTTCCCTCGTTCATAAGTGGCAACAGTGCACATATTTTCAGTGTGCTTAAAAATGAGTTATCAGTTGAGTGTATGCTGTCATTTACACACTTATTAATCATACTTGTTTGGTAACAATCTTCCAATCAAAAGAAACTAAAAGCAAAATGAAATTGTAAGATTTAAAGTGGATTTTTGTGTTTTAGAAGGATTCTGTGCTTGCTTTATTCATCATGGCTTAATTTTTTAGTGGTGACAACAAGAATCAGGAGCCTAATATCTTTTTTGTATTTATAGCTTTTCCCCTGTAAGCTGAACATCATTTTATGTATTTACACTAAAACTGGCATTATTTTCTTTTTTCTTCCCTCTGGCTCAGTTATAAATCCTATGTCCTTGAGCCATCTTATTAAAGTCTTCCCTTTTGTGTACACAACACAGTCATTGCTTTCAAATTGACCCTGATGGAAAACTCAGGTACAGAAATAATACGTCTCTCCAGTAATGTGCAGACTTGCAAAGGCTTATGGTGAATACTATTTTTTCCCCCATTCAAACAGAAGAAGAACTATGATCGAGTAATGAAAGCATTGGACAGCATAACTTCTATTAGAGAAATGACACAAGTAAGTATATCATCTTGTGGTCTTGTACAGTTCAGTTTTGCTTGAGTGAAATGATATTTTTAAAATATATGAGAGTACTGGCCATGTGGTGAAGTGTAGACTTTTCTATTATATGAGAGTATAATTAAAATCATAAAAAAATGAAAATTGTTTTGTACTAGGATGTTTTAATTAAATTACATCAGTGTTTTGGCATGCTACCACTGTGACTTTGGAGGGTAATTGCATAATCATAATCTGAATGCTCGGCTCTCAAACTCAGACAAGAATTTGTTGGAATATCTTAAGGCAAAAGTTAAATCTGGTACCATCTTCCTCGACTGCCAATTTTAATTAATGGTAGTAATTTCAAAACATTTTAATGTTAAAATCAAAACTAATATTCTTTCAAATGTAAATTACACGTAAATAGTTCAGATGTAACACAGAATCTCAAAAGAACTTTGGAAGACACCAGACTCCTTGAGAGCATGAGTTTATATTTTTGGCCATTAGGGAGGTTTTGGTGGAAGAGTTTGATGAGCAAGGATCAGGGTTTATTATGAAAGCCCAATGTATCCCTGGGCTGGAATCCAGCACTTGGAAAAGCACATCTCATTGAATTATTGAGGCCTTTCCACTGCCAAACACTTGGAGAAAGGTTTAAAGCTCATCATTATAAGTAGAAATTAATAATCTAATTGACAATACCACACATTATGGGTTGAGTTTGCATATGGTGGTTTCAAGGCTTGCACTGCCCCTTGAGGCCCTTGCAAGTTTATGGTAAGTATTACTCTGAGTCATTGCCTTTCTCTGGGGAGGGAGGGAATAGTGATTTTTCCAGTCTCGGGGCCCACAAAGCTTCTGTGCCACTCCCCCTCCCCCACTACCCCATCTACTCCATTTGCAGATGTGCATCCAAAGTACATGTTTTTTTAAAGATTTATTCTTTTTTAAAATTTGTGTATTTTATTTATTTATTTTTTGGCTGCATTGGGTCTCCATCGCTGTGCGCGGGCTTTTCTCTAGTTGTCGCGAGCGGGGGCTACTCTTCGTTGCGGTGCGTGGGCTTCTCATCATGGTGGCTTCTCTTGTTGCAGAGCACGGGCTCTAGGCACACAGGCTTCAGTAGTTGCATCACACGGGCTCAGTAGTTGTGGCTCGTGGGCTCTAGTGTGCAGGCTCAGTAGTTGTGGCGCACGGGCTTAGTTGCTCCGCAGCATGTGGGATCTTCCCAGACCAGGGCTCGAACCCATGTTTCCTGCATTGGCAGGCAGATTCTTAACCACTGCACCACCAGGGAAGCGCAAAGTACATTTTTACATTCCCAAATTTGATTCTTGGTTCTTTTGATAGTTATTTATTTATGAGGTCAAATACTCATTCATCCGTTCAACAAATGGTATGTGTCAGACAGTGGTAAACAAGAGATCCTTTAATTCACAAGTTATATTATTTGCTTAATAGCTGTCATTCTTTCCACCTGTTTTTCTATGCCCTTTCTACATTATCAGAATTCCTTTTCAAGCAAACATTTATTATTTGTATAAGGAAAAGAAAACAATAAATGCATTTCCACTTAGGGGGAAAAAAGAACCTATTGCAGTACCTTACATACAATTAAACATTTTTGGTCACCAAAGATTTTGGTATAGGATATTTATACTGTACTGTAGATCCAGACCATTCTTGCATCTAAAAATAGCTACAAACTCTGACTCTGGGATCAGCTCTGTGCCAAGAATTGCTTCCTTTATTCTGGGTCATGTGTAAGCTATGTTAATAGGAGGCAATGGAGATGATTGAGTGTCAGCTTGGGAAGTTGCAGGCCCATGTGGTATAATTTGCTCATCAGTGACGTGGCCTGCAACCGTGGGCAAGTTGCTTAATTGCTTGATGCCTCAGTTTCTTCATTGCCAAGATGGTAAATAGTAATGCCGCCTTCTCCCTCAGCGTACACTTCATAGGGATGCTGTCAGGTTTTATCCTGTCAAATTCTTTAAACCTCTCCAAATAAATATAACATTATACTGGCCTAAATTGTCACAGACAGATTGCCTTTCATTCTAGGAAAAGGTTAATTGTCTGGGTGAATTCCATCAATACTTTTAAAAGAAGGGGTCGTCATCTTATGTAAATTTTGTCCAATTTTCTCATGTAAAGATCTACCCGAAGCCAGTACCCTCAGATATGAGCATGAGTAGTAGCTATTACAAGTTTCGCTTTAATGTTAGTTAAATGTTAAAAATGTCAAAGAGAAACCAGACACTTGATAAAGGTGACAAGACAGATTTATTCAAGTACTGCAGTAGGGGAGAGAAACTTGCAGTGTGAGCTGAGATCACCTCCGAGTAAGGCAAGGTGACTGAGGTTTTTAAAGTGAAAACAGAGAGGGAACAAAAAGGGGCTACAGAGAAGTGAAAATAGGGGGGCTCTGGGGAAATGGAAATTTCAGTGGGGATAAGAGAATTACTGAAAGGTTAACTGTATGGGTTGGTACCTTTTGTGTTTTAGCAACATTGGGTTTTCTTGAGCAAAGACTCAGCAGTGGTCCAGGGACTTAGCCTAGTGCATGGAAGCCAGGCTAAAATTTGATTGAGCCTCTTATCAAAATGTTCCGGCAAGTCCTTTGTCCTGCATGGAAGGTCAGAGTTCATATCATCTTGGGGAGAAGCAACTAGGGTAATGGCTGCCATTATCATGTCACAACCACAGGTCTTCACGTTTAACTGGATTAGGCATACCTGTTCAATCTGACTTTCCTTTTGCAAAAAAAGAAAAAAAGGAATTTTTAAGAAAAATCAAAACGTATAATGACTTTTTTTTCAGGCACCGTATCTGGAAATCAAGAAGCAGATGGATAAACAAGACCCCCTTGCTCATCCCTTACTGCAATGGTATAAAATTTAGTTTTCCTCTTAATGAAAACAGCATCATTTCCTACTGCCTGCTTTAAGGAAAAAAAAAAAAACAAAACCCTATTTTGCAAGACCTGCAATGCTACAGTTCTACAAGCCTATGAGGCCTGGTGATTTTACAGTCCAAGAGTCCTTAATGACTCTCACTTTAATTAAAATTTGGACATCACAAGGGGAAGAAAGTGCTGTCATATGCACTACAGGGATATACAGTGCAGTCGACAGCAGTTTGTTATCTATCATTTTTAAAAATTTAATTGGTTAGATTACATGCTGAAGCCATTTTGGCTCATTTAATTTTCTGGTTAACTGTGTGATAAAACTGTTTCAAACGCTTACTGAAAACCTCTCTATAATGTGTGTTTTGTATAATTTACTCCCTTAACAAAGATAGTGTAAATTTGATAAACTCTGTGTTTGATGACTGCAGATGAGGCACTGTTTCCGAGAAAGTCTGGTAAGGGACACAACGTTAGTCCAGCCTAACCCTAGAAAAGAAGGGTTAGGCTATAGTTGAGGGGTGGGTGGAGAGCTCCCCTTGCTCTACAACACTTACTTCAAATAATTTGCCCTCTGGTTTCTCATCTGCAAAAAGAAAACAGTAGTATCTACTCACCTACTCACCGTACCTATGGGGGTTTTCGGTGCGTCTCTTTGAAATCACTGACAACTCAAAGACTGGAATTTACCATGATTATCAGGCAGTAATACAAATGTAAAGATTGTAAGAGATTGGTCTGAATGAGTACTTATTCCATGCTACAACCAGGAAGTTTTTAAAAAAATATGTAAAAATGGGCAAAGGAGGAAGAATCTGGCCACCTCATGACTCTAATTACTTAACTTTCACTTAGGCAGAACCTTACAAAACACATTTAATTTAGTCTAGTAAAACCATGACAAAAGTTAGGTTTTAGAAGTCTTTCTTCTTTGTATCTTTTATAATCTATTTTTAAAATTCTGACGAATTGAGTAAAATAACACATAGTTTTTATTTTAACTTTTAAAATTCTCATATTAAGTTGTATTCAAAATGAAGGTAAAAATTTCAAATATCTAATCTCTTTCTTTTTTTCCCTGAAGTTAGCCTGATTGTTCACTTTTAATTATTTGTGATCATTTCCTTCAGCTTGTTAGTCGCTCTTCCTTCAAGGAGAAGAAAATTTACCAACATGTTTTACAATTTTTTTAGTTATTATTTTCTATACTGAAAAGCATAAAACACTTAGTCCTTTCAGATACCTGAGGTTTTGATTTTTTTTCAACTTCATTGTCTACATATGGTGAACAACAGTTTGTATATAAACCATTGTATGTATCAGCACAAAGATCCTCAAATATTTAAAGAAAGGAAAAATATCTTCATAAAAACTCATTCTTAGTTAAACAGTGTAGGGAGAAGCAGAGGAAGCAGATGTATAAATCAGCTTCTAAATTTTGTATTTAGATTACCGTTATTTGAAAGCATATTCATAAATGTTCACTTTGCTGATATCTGAGGTTGTGGTTATTAAAAATTATATCTCTTAAGTTTTCAAGAGCTACTTCTGTGTTTTCTCAGATTAAAGTATCTTTTTTATTATATAGCTCTTTAAGTTGTTTCAGGAAGCAAAGCAAAATGATGTAATTAAATAAAATTATTACTCAATTTAGTTTATGTCACAGCAAAAATAAGTTTTAATCACTTGCCAACTGAGGGGAAAAACACTTTAAATATATGTGGCATATATTTGTGACTGATGGCTTATTTTAATTAATTTCAGGGTTATTTCAAGTAATAGGTCACATATTGTGAAACTGCCAGTTAACAGGGTAAGTTGTTTTTTCACATATACATACAGAAATGTGAGGAATACTTACTAGTTGGGAGAACTGACCCCTGTGATTTTTAGGCAGCCTCTCCAGGAAATTGAAGTTAACTCAGGCCAAGCCTAATTCTTCAGTTAGAAATGACCATATGTGCCCCAGCTCTAAGTTTCTCCAAGGTATCAAATTCAATTTCAGGCTGCTGCCCTGAACTTTTAAGTAAACGAGTCAATGTGAAATCATTTAGTTATTCCACATGTGATAGAGAGAACATTATCTGGAGATTGACCAGGAAAAGGTAGTGTGCTTTTTTATCATTGTCAGTTTAATACTGGCACAGCTTTACTTTTCTATATTGGAGAAGATATTGCCTCCAGATATCTTACTTATCGGCCTAATATGCTTACAAAATAAAGAAAAAGCTAATGGACTCTGATTTCAGTTCTGATCGTCACCTGGGAGCAGAATCTAAAATCTCAGCTCTCCCATCTATGAATCTCTAAACTATGAGATTCCTATATATTGGATTCCTGTATAAGTACATATATTCTTAGGTGAAAGGGCAGCAATTAGAAAATTTTGTTAAGCGACTGATTCAAAAGATTTTGTTTCAATTTTTTCCATGAGCAAAGTGGGAAACTGTAATTTGAATGTAGGCAATTTCTAATTTTACAAATATATGTAAATAAAGCATGATGATGATCATTTTTGCAATTTTAAAATCTTGAACTAACTTTTCTGCTTAGCAAATTCAGATATTTCCCCAGTTGAATAGCTGGTGGATACTTAGGGAATTCAATAATAAAAGTCTCAAAAAGAAATGTAATTAGGAAGGCAGATCTGCTTGAATGTGATTACATAGCATATTCCGAAGCTAAATATAAACGACTTTGGATTGTCTGTCTCCTATTCCTTTTCCATTAGCCTAAAGAATTATCCTTCATATCAGCAATTCCATGTGATTTATCATTTATTCAGGGTTTTTGTTAAATGAATGACCCTGTTAATATAAATTATTATGGTTTGAAACTAGATAATTCTTAAACCAGTAAAGTTTGAAATTGTCATCAGCCTGATTGTATGTTAAATTTGACATGTTTTCCTGCATCCTTATTTTAAATGGCAGCAACTGAAGTTCATGCACACTCCCCATCAATTCCTTCTTCTCAGCAGTCCACCAGCCAAAGAATCCAATTTTAGAGCTGCTAAAAAACTCTTCGGAAGCACCTTTGCATTTCAGTGAGTATGGCTTAGTGTTTAGGGGGCTGTGTCCCCCACTTAGTCTTCCAGAAATGTGTGGGGAGGAAGGCATCCTCTTTTAGTAGTTGGCTGTTAGCACTGGACAGTCCACTACACGATACTTGACTAGGAAACCCAGAACTCTGAGAAGGCACCATGACTTGTTATATTGAGACCCCGTAAAAAGGTCATTGATTTTTGATTTTGCTTTTTCCTTCCCCTCCCCTGTGTTTTAGTGGCTCGCACATTGAAAACTGGCACTCCATCCTGAGAAATGGTCTGGTTGTTGCTTCTAATACACGACTGCAGGTAAATTTTCTGCATGCTTTAACGAGACTCGTTATTCTTCAGTATTGGAGTTCAGTAAGCAGTCCTGGTGTTGTTTTCACTTGCAAGAGGGAATGCATGTGTGCTTTAGAAAATTACGTGGACTTTTCTAATAGGCTTACGTAATTTTCACAAAATCAGTCAAGCAGAATTGATCTATACACAACATAGGGATGAAAAGAAAAAGAAAACTGAGTTCTGCTATGAGAAAATAGTGAAACCACTTTAAACTTAATAGAAAAAAATGATCACAAAAGAGGTAAAACCTTACACAAATTCTCTCTGCTACTCCAACTCAAGTTTTTTGAGCACTACCTCACAGTGTGAATACTTTAACAGAAGAAAAGGTAGGGCTAAGAATAAGCAAAATGGAGATTGGACACCGAAGAGCCATCGGCTACCTGCTTTTCAGCCCGCAGGGCAGCTCATGGGCAGGATATTGTGGGTGTGGTCCTCATCTTTGTTTACGCCTTTCATCTCCAGCATCCCACCTCACTCTCATTCAGCTGATTTTCATCTGATGATGTAAGGAGGTCGGGAGATGAAATCCTCAACCCAGTCACCTGTGCGAGAGCTCATATTCTGATGACAGTTGGGATGACACAACTAAATATAAATGTTCATAAGTACACATTTAATATAAATATAACTGGCCATAAATATAAGTGTCCATAAATACACATTTATTGAATTAATATTTGGTGCATACTAAATACGGTATGAGGGCCCTAGAACACGGAGATAATAAGAGAGAATTTTAGTTGTTCTGAGTAGTAGACTAGTCGAAGAGTTTCAGTTAATGAAACTCTCCGTAACTAGAAAAATTTAGAGGAAGTAAGGAATGGGATGACAGTGCCGTGTAGTGAAAATCTGAATAAGATATTTTGTTGATATACTAGCAGATGAGTCCTGATCAACCTTCTGTCACATGTGTTTCAGCCACGTTTGTTTTCAGTATTTTAGAGTCATTAACATAAAAGCCTACTCCAGGGCTTCCCTGGTGGCACAGTGGTTAAGAATCCGCCTGCCAATGCAGGAGACAGGTTCCATCACTGGTCCAGGAGACATCCCACATGCTGCAGAGCAACCAAGCCTGTGTGCCATAACTACTGAGCCTGTGCTCTAGAGCCCATGAGCCACAACTACTGAGCCCACGCGCCTAGAGCCCGTGCTCCGCAACAAGAGAAGCCACCGCAATGAGAAGCCCACGCACCGCAACAAGGAGTAGCCCCTGCTCGCCACAACTAGAGAAAGCCGCGCACAGCAACGAAGACCCAGTGCAGCCAAAAATAAATAAATTAATTTAAAAAAAAAAAGCCTACTCCAGTACTTGATACTAAGTGACTCTTTGTCATCAGCAGGGTGGAAAATCTTTACTAAGGATTTTTTCTGGCTGTCATTTTCCATATATCAATGCACTCTGAATTTTAAGAACAAGGATATTAGTACTCTTTTCAAATTAGACCTTGAAATCAGAGCTTTATCATTTTATTAAGAGCTAATGTTCCAGCATAAGACCAATGGTCTTCTTTTGTGAAATATTAACATTTGAAACCATAAACTGACCGTTTCCTTTCCCACCTCCTCTCATTCTAGCTCCACGGTGCAATGTATGGAAGTGGAATCTATCTTAGTCCAATGTCAAGCATATCATTTGGTTACTCAGGTAAGCTTGTATTTCATTTCAACCTCAAATATATTAGGTTTTTGTTGTTGTATATTCTAGGCACAATTTTTTATCGAGTAAATGAAGCTTATTTGATGTATTTGTATTAAATTCATTTGATAAATGTCAGAAGTAAAAACAAAGCTCACGTGTCAAGATGAATTTATAATACTTCCCCTAGCATATAAGATGGAGCATATGTTTTGTCAGTTTCAAAATTAATTTTAATTTTGCTTCAATAGTTTCTACATTTATTCCGTCTACAGTAAACATTGAAAATATAGCATGTACAAAATATTATGTAGAGCACTGAAAAAAGTTTATGTACATATTATATTAAAGAAGTTTTAAGCAGTATGGAAAATTTAGGATTAGAAAAACATCCTCAGAACCATCCTACTTATTGACAACTTCTTGTTAATATTTTGGTGAGGTTATTTGAGAAAAATATATTGGAATAAACTGAAACCATGTGCCGAGGAGGAGCCTCATAAATTCAAAATATGGAAAGAACGATTACCAAATTGTTAGCATTTGTAATCCTGAGGTATTAAAATTCAGGGTGATTTTTTCTTTGCACTTTAAAAATTTTTGGAATATTTCACAATGATCCGTGTGATTTTTTTCTTAGAACAGAAACTTATTCTGTTTAAATATAAAATAATTATGCCCATTGTAAAGAAATTGAAACCACACAGAATTGTATAAAATAACAAATGAAAAATTTTCCTCCTTTCCTAACAACCTCAGGGTTTGGTGAGTTCCCCTTTAGACTTAAAGGCTTTTATATTCGTATACCTGCATATATAGTTGGTTTTGCTTATGTGCTTGTGTTGTGTGGGGTTACATGATTCCATTAAACAACTTCAGGAGATGTTGCTCACATGGTGCCTGGATGGTAAGTCTTAAGATCCATATATTATAGAAAAGGAGACTTAGAGAGATCTAATAACTAGGAGAACATTGAGCAGGCTTACCTGTCTGATTCTTTTGCCCAAGTTCACGCTCTTTCAGCCACAGCAAGTGGTTTCTCAGTGTTCCACCCCGACCTTTTACAGAGCACATGTCCTAAGAAGAGCAGGTGGGCTCTGTATGCCTCTTCTGACCCAGCCTCAAAACTCACGTGGCGCCACTTCCCATGTACAGTATTGGTCAAAGCAGTCACAAGCCCCTCCATATCCAGGGGCTGGGGAATTAGACTCCATCTCCTGATGAAAGAGTGGCACAGTCGCATTGTAGAAAAACATACTGTTGAGAAATATTGTTGCAGTGATGTTTGAAAATACAATATGCCAAAATAAAACTAGGAAAATAAATATCAGAAGAATAAGATAGTATAGGAAATAAAATAATGTAGTTCAATGGGAAAGATGATCAGAATCAGCTTAAATCAGACTCTAAATCTTATTAAAACAGAACACAGTAAAAAAGTAATATCAAACCAGTTTTAATAAATAAATACAATCTCAGCATAGATAAGGACAACACAACACATCATCAAGTCCTGTGATTTTCTGCTTCTTATACGGGTGTACTGACTCCTTAGATGGGTTCATGGAAAGGTTTGTGAGGGATTCAGATGAATGTAAAATTTGTCTGTGTGAATGTTTGTCTGGAAAGAGGGTCGATAGCTTTCATCCAATTCTTTCAGTGTCCTTGATCTGAAAGAAAAAATGTAAGAACCTCTACAGTACGTTGAACTGGCTTCATACTTGGTTTGGAGGGCTTCAGGTCTAGGAGTTAGAGAGCAGAACAGTCTTTCTGCACGTAATAGCCTTCGCCTGTTCCTCAGCTTGAATGCACCCACTTCTGCCCCTTTGCGGGAATGTCTGCCTTGGAAAATGCCTGCATCTGCACCATTTGCAGTTTGGTCCATAGGCTTTGCCCATTTTCATTAAGCCTTTTATTGAAACAGCAACAAACAAACAGGCTTCTCAACTTTAGGATAGTAGATGAGCATTTTTAAACACACTATAGCTACAAATCTACCTATTCTAAAACAGACAGGAATTTTAGTTCTGTTTTGTCTGAAATATTTCACATTAAAAAGCCATGGCATTAACAGGGTAAGGTAAGACTTGTGAGTATCATAGACAAAAGGACTTAAATAGTTTTCCTTTATTAGGAGGAATAGTAAATTCTACAGGAATTGAGCATGAAGTTAAGTTGCAGTATAAATATATTTTTCTGAATATGTTCATATTTTCCACCCCTTATCTTCTTCTAGTCACCAGATGGTAAGAATGAAATTTAGGTCCTAAGCGCCTTTTAAAATCAAGTTTTAAGAATTTTCTGATGATATCAATTTTATGCAAGGGAAGGTCCTAGCCTTCTTTTCTTTTTTTTTTTTTTTTTAATTTTTTTTTTAAGAGATACCTCTTTTTTTTTTAATTAATTAATTAATTAATTAATTTTTTATTTTTGGCTGTGTTGGGTCTTCGTTTCTGTGCGAGGGCTTTCTCTAGTTGCGGCGAGCGGGGGCCACTCTTCACTGTGGTGCGCGGGCCTCTCACTATCGCGGCCTCTCTTGTTGCGGAGCACAGGCTCCAGACACGCAGGCTCAGTAGTTGTGGCTCATGGGCCCATTTGCTCCGTGGCATGTGGGATCTTCCCAGACCAGGGCTCGAACCCGTGTGCCCTGCATTGGCAGGCAGATTCTCAACCACTGCGCCACCAGGAAGCCCATCTAGCCTTCTTTTCAATGCAAAGAAAAACAAACTGTATTTTCTACTTTGTAACTTGACCAGGACTTCCAGAAGCCGCCAGCTTTCCACCCTGCTTGCTCAGGGCACAGCCGCTGCTCCTTCAGGAGCCCTTTGTGATGGTCTGTGGCCTGATGCTGTCAAACCTTTGCCTAGAGTGGAACTTTGCAGTGTAGATGGATTGTATTTTGAGCTGCATCATACAGCTTTGTCCCTAAATTATTATTTTGCTGATGTTTTTAGGGATGAACAAGAAGCAGAAGGTGTCAGCCAAGGATGAGGCAGCTTCAAGCAGTAAAAACAGCAACGCATCACAGGTGTTGTAGCGAATCGGGTGACTGCCGCTGATGAGTGAACTCTAGCTCCCTTAGCTGGCAGGACTTCGATAAATACTCAGGCTTTTTAAGTCTGCAGAATTATTTTAAGTGGCCATTACTCCTACAGGAATGAAACTCACCCTAAAATGCCTTTATTCAATAAATATTCAATAAGTATGTATTGAGCTTCTACGAGAGTGCTGGACATCTCCTAGATAATTGGGGTACAGTGATCATCAGCGATAGACAAATCCTCTTGGTGCCTGCATTCTACTGAGTGGATATAAATAAATTAAATATATATTTAGATAGAAAGAATGCTAGATGGCGGTAAATCTTACAGAGAAAAATCAGGGGAAAGGGATGTTGAATGCTATGAGATGCCAGATGGAACTCGAATGAATTTTAAATGGGGTGATCAGGAAAGGATGCTCTGAGAGGGTTCTATTTGAGTAAAGACCTATAGGTGGTGGGTGCACGAGCCATATGGCTCTCTGGGAGAAAGAACATTCCAGGCATAGAGAAGGGCAAGCACAAATCCCTTGTTGTTTCAGAGAAAACAAGCATTCTGGACAAATTAAAATCCATCTGATGAATAATGTGACTTTATATTTTTTTAAAAAGAGTATAGCTAGTCTAGTGTCTGAAAACAAAAACAAAACCCCAGATTTTCTACATGAAATGTTTCTGAAACCTCTGTGGCTTAATGATGCTATGAAAATGGGTTGGTTTTGGGTAGTTAGATGATCTAGAATAATTGATTTTAATGTTTGAAACGATTATGCAACTTTAATTTTGTTTCCCTCTAAATAGAGACGCTAGACTTCTGGTAAAAATAAATTTGAGTTCTAATTCTATGTTGTGAGGCTATTGAACTTTAATTTAGTATTTTTTAATTTGCTTATTTTTGAGAGTGATTTAATTATGATTATGTACAGAAATTAAGTGATATAACAAATATAGACTGACATTAAGAGAGAATTCAAGGATATTGCTGCTGGTCGAGATAGGCCTTTTTTTAAACCTCTGGAGCTATCTTAGTGACTATTACTTTTTAATGATGATTCTTTTTTTTCACTTGAGTGACTGTCCCATTTTTACTCTAATTTTTAAATTCTTTTGGACTTTAGTCACAGAAAAAAGGACAGCAATCCCAGTTCCTGCAAAGCCGTAACTTAAAATGCATAGCCTTATGTGAAGGTAAGTTGAAAGTTTTACAATTCTCATAGCGTTAATTGTCTCTCTTATCTTATTTAAGAATTTAAGTATGTTTACAAAATGCTCACAATGGACTAGTGAAAGCTTTATTCCTTATGACCATCTCTAAGGGCACAAATGGAAAATACTTACAACAGAGACCATAAAGGTTAAAACCAAAAAAGCAGAATTGGCATGAATTCAAATAGTGCTATATTTTATTCTTGGCAGATATTTCAGGATGGTAATTATCTCTTTCTGATCAAGTATTGCTTATCTCTTTTGTTAATATACCCCTTCCTCTTTATGTTGGTTTCTGAATGTATAATACCATAAAAAATCTGAAAAATGAACCAAGTGCTGAGTAGATAACCCAGTAGGTCTTTCTCGTTCCTACACTGAAATTATTCTTCGATTCTGAACTTAGGACAGAAAATTGATAGGCGATTTGCAAGATCATATACTTTCCTTTGTTCTTGCTTTCAAATCTGACTTTGGCTAAAAGTTCATTTTTTTCTTCTTGTGTTGGGAGTTTCAGTAGCCACTGTTTACTGTCTTTCAAGTTTTCAACGTTGGATGGTTATAGAGGACGCTAAGTTGCTTTCTACATAGTTCCCAAGTCAGGACCTATTTGCCACTATAACACAAAAGTGATTTCCTTCCTATTGTTATGCTAATGGTGTTCCAGACATAAAATTGTTACTTGGCATTTCACTGTTTTTATTTACATTTCTTGATAGCTTAATAAGGTGAAAGAAACATTTTTCATATGTTAATTTGTGCATGCATTTTTGCTTTCAGATTTCTAAGAGAAGAGATATAGTAACTTAGAATAAATAGTTCTTTAATTTTCTCTTCCATTTACAGTGATCACCTCACCTGACCTGCACAAACATGGAGAAATATGGGTCGTCCCAAATACTGATCATGTCTGCACACGATTCTTTTTTGTGTAAGTGTAAAAACTTAAAATCCTATGTTACTGTCTTCTCCATAAATGAGGTAATAGTGACTACATTATTGTTTGGTCACTTTAGCTGCCAAAATATAGCAGACAGGTATTTTCTCATCAACTCAATGTTTTTGTTTTATTTTAATAAGCTGTGAAAAATGGGGGTGTTTAAATGCTATTAACTTAGAAGAATTGAAGAAAAACACGGTCTCTTTAACCACTATCTGTGTGTATGTATGTATACATGTGTAGATATGTGTATATATACATACATACAGATCTTATATGTATCTAGATAGATATATACACACACATAAATATACACATATATTATTTATAGATTTAAAAAAATATTAGAACTGGGAATGAGGAAAACAATAATGAGAAAGTCTTCTTCCTGTAAAAAGTTGATCTGCATTCCATATGATATAGGCTGGCAATGCAGGGCATGTTAATGTGGATTTTTTGACACAGCTACAGCATAAGAGCTGCATTAAAATACAAGAGTGGTATTTTTCTTCCCTAAGTAAATGAGTGCAGTAGATCTGTCTGATTTTTATCCACCTTGCTTAACTCTCAACTTTTTCCCATGCCTGAGCCTTCCTCATCCACGGTCCTGTCACAGAAAGGACCTCAAGGAAGAGTTGAGTATATCTGTTTTGTACGTTTATGTAGCTTTCTAAAAGGAAGCTGGAAAAATGCACTGACTTGTTTTATAAGCCATGTCAAAATGACTGTATCATGATTACTTCAATATATAGCATAGCTGGAGCGTGCTACATCTGCAGCATTTGGTCTATGAGCTTATTGACTGACGGTTCACAATGAAAATTTTATGAACTGCCTGGTTTTCTTTTGGTTGGTCTGAAAAGTGTGTCTTTCATATGATCCAGATTTATATATTATGTATTTATCTATCTTTTGTGTTTATGATACATATTAATATATAGATTACATAGTATGAAGACATATACATACCTATAGATTTCATTCTTAGTGGCAAGACAGCAATGAGTATAGTAAAAAGAACCCTGCTGCTTTTGATCAGACAGTTTGTGTCTAGGCTCACCAGTTATTAGTGAGGTGACATTAGCCAAGCTGCATAACCTCTCTAAGCTTCCTCAGTAGACGCAATATAACATCATCAATAGATACAGTAGAACAATATACCGGTATCAGTGAGAATCCCAACAGGAAACCACTGGCCCTTAAGAAATGTGATAATTTCTATCATTCACAGTTAGATCACTTACAAAAGTGTGATTATAGGGGAATCATAGGTCTAGTACAGTAACCTGGATCTAGTAGCACCAGAGCTATTATACATCCTCAGGTCCAAAATGATAAGAATAAGAAGCAGTTATCAGAACCTGGTAGGAGAGCCATTTCTAGTTCATCAGCTTTGACAGGAGTCATGGCCTTCAGTTCAGGGACGTAGGCAGCCCAAGGTGACCTTGTGGGGCTGGAACCAAGCAAAACCTTGACCTCGCCCTCCCCATTGGCCAAACTGTACCAGAAACTAGAGGGCAAGGGAGCATATTGACCAAGTCCATAGAAGTCGCCCTCCTGGGGCAGAAGGCAAGGTAGAGAAGTGTACAGCCATAGCTCTGGAGGCTCCCAGGATAGCTGTCTGCTTTTTAAGGTTATGATTCAGATTAAGGTATAGCACAGTGCAGGTCTCCACTGAAAGGCACTCATTGAATATTTTTTCCCCTCTTCTTTCTTGCTCATCTTGACTCTTATCCATTGTTAGAAGGTCAGCCTTCCGAAAAACACCTCCAATCACAAAGTTATTTCATTGTGTGAGCTGGAGATTTTCATGGAAAAGTAACTCCAGAGGCCTTTCCTTAGCTTGTCGTTAATCAGTTAATCTGCTCCTTTTAGTGTCTTGCTAAAATTCATAGTTGTTGAGCTAAATAACATTAGATATGGAAGTAGGCAGTAAACATTTCTAGTATTATTTCTTTGCAGTTTTACATAAATTATATGTAAACTAAATCAGTGGAGGTATATGTCTGGGTATGTGTGTGTTGATTGGAGAGAAGGATGTCTATATTTCATAAGAAAAAAGTGAGGAAAGACCATCTGAAAAAAAGAGAAGAAAAAGCCTTCAGTACACTCAGACACTTTCCAAATAATGCAAAGGAAAAAATTCTATTAAGGTAATGATTTTCATTCCTTCATAAACACAAATGAGACTTCATCCTTTTTTCCTGCTCCCTCAGGAGAGAAGGAACTAATTAAGGAAAATTGATAAGATTCAAAACACATGAAAAGGAGAATCCATTCACTAATGTACATTCTAATTACAACCATCAGTTTTCCTTCTTTATAAAAGATGTAATCACAGAGTTCTGCTAGTGATGTGCCTCCCTGGTGAATGGCACTATCTAGGAAAAGAATAAATTGAGGAGAAAGAAGTGAGTTATCACAAATATACCATAATCAGACAGAAACTCAATTTCTATTCTTATTTCATCCTTTCTTTTTTTTAACACATTATGTGATCTCTAAAGTTAGATGCTTTGCCTGATGACTAGGATATAAATTGGTGAGGCCTCCTTTTTATCTGTTACTAACTGAAAATATTAAAAATTATATAAATTCTATGCTAATCTGATTTCCAGAGTAGAGATAATAAAATGTATAAAATTAAATAAATAAATTAAACAGTCATATAATATCCTAATCACATTCTTCCCAATAAGGAAACAATAACAGAGAATGAGAGAAAAATGGGGGAAACTTTAGAACAGCGTATCAGAAAAAATTAAAAGTAAAATTTAAAGGAAGATATCTGTTAGGAAAAAATAAGAGAATAAGAAGTTTGAAAAAAATTTGGTGGAAAACTCCAAAAATGAATCAACTTAATCAAATATAAGTGCTTCAGGCAAAAGGTAATAATTCAGATGTTAAGAACAGATTCCAGACGGTTCTGAGGGTCTAGGAATTGTTGCTAGAGCTTGATTTCGTTGCTGACCTTGAGACACATGTGTACAAAGACATTAAGGTCAATATGTAGAAATAAGGCAGCTATTTTAAAAAGGGCCAGAAGTTTCACAGCGGATGTGAAAACCACATAGACATATGGTGCTCTAGTCATATACAACAAAAATGTTATGAAATGGGGATTTTAAAGCTAGAGAGGAAAACTTACTATTGGTATTTTCCATAAATAGGAATAAATAATAAAATCCAAGAGAAGGTAATTGATGATTTGGCAGGTTAACAGATTAGGTGTATCTAGTGCCATGGGCACCCCATGCTACACTGCCCCCACCACTGCCATAGTGAAAACTCAGAGAGATAGGAGTGTGTCTTCTCCCTCAACTGTTTGGGACCAAGGAAAGGTTAAGAACTGCCAGGTTTTTGTATCTTGCTTATCTGGTGTTACAACCTACATGTTTAATGCTTTAGTGGTTCTTTGATTTAGAGCAGGCAGATCTGCAAATGAATCGTTTCCATATTTTCTCTATTACGTCGATTTAAGGTATATATTTCTCAAAATATTTCAAGAAGTTCAGAAATTTAGGAGCAGGAAGGACCAAATAAAACAAGACTATCTGCAGAAAAGTGATGCGGGGTATTTTCAGGTTCTTGAGTCAAGCAGATGTCGGTGCTAAATAAATTTCAGGAATTCCTATCTAAAGTCTGTTCTATCTTTTAAGGTCTAGCTCAAATACCACCTCTTCTATGAAGCTCCTAATCAAAATTAATCTCTCTTCCTGGTATTCCTACAACTCAGTGCAGAACTTCAATTTAAAATTCAGTTTATTCATTGTATCTGACTCTTCCACAAGACTGTGAACTCCTAAAAGGCAGACTCCTACTCTTGTTTTTTTACTGTCCTGCGTGCCCTGCATCACCTTGCACGGTACCTGATGTACAGCTGCTTGTCAGCAAATTTTTAATGAATGAACAGAAGAAGGCAAAAAGGAAAATATTTTGGAATATGTATTGTTTTACTTTTAGGTCAAAGTTTGAAATATATCTAAAAAGGTAGCTACAAGAAAAATTTATAAAATAATTGTATCATGGCTGTTACATGAAATAAGAGATACTTTGCATCATGATTTTGCAAAAGATACACGGGGTTTGAATGGGAACATAGCAAGGAGACAGCTTATTTATGAAGTTAAAAGATAGGACATTCAGTCATGGCTCAGTGACATAAACTGTGTGACATCAAGCTGATAGGATCTGGGAGCTTTGCTTTATCCCAAATCTATAATGAATCCAATTTCTCTGTCTCTAACCCAGATCTCTTTCCAAGATTGAAACTGCCACATCACTGCCCTGCTTAAAAGTCTTTGATAGCTGCTTACTACTTATAAGATGGAGTCCAGTCTCCTTTACAAAGGGAACCAACTGATTCCTTGGTGCTTTGTTCTTCCTTCAATACCACTGCGTTGAAGGTGGAGGAGATCCAATCTCCAGCTGCATGGCCCGCCATTTTTCATTGCCCGCTGTTTCTCACCCCAGGATGTTATGCTGCACAACCTGAGCTGTGTGCTGGGATTTCCACACTCCACGCTCTTGCTCTTTCCTTTGTCCATTAATCTTCGATTCTCTCTTCCATTTTCTTCCCTCGCATTGTTTATCTAATTCCCACTCCTCTTTTAAATCTTAATGTATGTCTTCCCTCCTCCCAGAAACGTCCCTTGATGCCTTTGTGCTGCTCCCTTTTGTTACTATGTAATACCCTGGGCATGTGTTTATTACTGGATTGTTCTTTTTTATGTATTGTCTTCTTCGTTACTCTGTATACCTCTTGAGGTCAGGGACTATACAGCTTATTTGTGTTTGCGTACCTAGCATAGTGCTTGGCAGATACGTAAGAATGAATGAAATGCCCATTTTATAACTGCTTGCTGGATATTTTGTCCCCCAAAGTCCACTAATACCTTAAAATCATATGTACAAAGTGGAACCCATTATTGCTGTAGTTTTCGATTTCTTTTTCCTTGCTCACTAGTCATCAGTTCCCAATTACATCTTTTCACAGTTTTCTTCTATAAACACCTTTGTTTCTGTGTGTATCGTTCTCTCCCCTAGAGTACACCAAAAGGTTACTAGTTATTTTCCATGCTTCTAATTTCTTCATTGCTCCTAATCTGTTTTTTAAAATGCCAGATTTTTTAAACATTACCATCATTACACCAGTGATACCTGTTCAATGTACAGAAACTGAAATCAAAGGTAAGCAAAAAGAGAGACAATCACCCATTATATTCCCACTTAGAGTTAACTATGGTTAATAAGATCATACAATTTATACCACATTGTTTTTCCAAAAGGAGAGTTTGAGTATTCCTTGCTCATACAGGCTGATAGTTATTAACAAATAAAAACATGGCATTCTGCAATATAGTGCCCATCTGACTTGACTTCAGTTACCCATACAAACCACTGATTGAATAAAATTATTATCCAAGCTGTTTCTTGAAAAAAACTTGGAATTCTTTTCCCCACGAATGTGCCTTTGCTCAGTCAGTAGGAATGGTTGGCTTTCTCACCAGCTCAGCCTTTAGCCAATCTTTCCAGGCTTAACTGTATGGTCTTTTCCGTGGGGCCTCTCCCGGCGTCCCACTCAGACAGGATATCTGTCTACTCTCAGTTCTGCTTGCCCTTTCTTTGTATCACCCAGGCTGCCTTGTCCTCCAGTTATTTGCATAACTCTATTATCTCCCCTAGTAAAATGCAAATTCTGTCCGTGTTTGGGAATCTTACATCTTGTGCAGAAACCCTTAATACATATTGAATGAAAGCAATGACAAAAGACTGAATGTTCTAACTTAATAGAGAGATTTATACGTGGGCTATGAAGCAGACAGTACACTACAGTATCAGATTTCTTACAAGAACTTTGGAGAAGTTCTGGATATCATTCAGTTCACAGTGAATTTCTCTTCTCTGTGACTAATGAAAAACAGTGCTATCATTTCTGGCTTCCAGATTTAGGGAGTCAGAAAACAAATGTATGTGAACCAATCTTAAAACTGTCACAGAGCTGCTATAATCAGTTTGAAAATAAAGGTTGTCAATACATTTAAGTTTTTGTCTATGAAATTTCCTAACATACCCAAGAGAGTTCCAGATAGCCAATATCCATCTATTGTCTTATTTCCTCTCATAGCTTTTAAAGCAAATTGGTTTATTATTTATTAAAATTTTAGTAATCTTTTTATACTCCTAGGAACATAGGTAATTTTTGTCTTCTTTTAGATGGTTTCATTTTTCCTTCTGTAGAAAACCCTAGTCAAGTGTATCATTTCCCTATTGATATCATTCTTGCTGTATTTCTTTTTTTTAATTTTGTTGCTGTCTGGACGTAAGTGAACTTCAGTGTTATATTAACAACTTAGTGTTTGTCTGCAATACTAATAAATAGCTGCAAAATAGTCTGTATGCTATATTGTAATAAATGTCTTAATGCCGCTAGTAATTCGTTTATCTAAGCCCTGCTGGTTGACCAATTCAGATGGTAGTTGGTTTTACCTTTATTATTATAGATGCTTCATAATTTAAGACACCTGAATGCCTTTGACTGATTTTATCCTTCAGCCCGCAGCTGTTGCGTTTCCTTGCGGGCTTCATAGACAATGGAAAAATAAGCATTTTTCTTAATACTTTCAATCTCAATCTCTCACTCTTGCTCTGTATTCTCTCCTCCTCCTATGTTCTTTCTATAAATTATTATAGTTTAAGAATGTGAGTCTCATTTCCTCTCCATTAACTTCAAATGCTTTTTAAGTGTCAGTGAATGTGTACTACTTGGATATAGCAAACCCTTCCGTTTGACTGGGAAATAGAGTGAGGGAGGAGTGATGGGTCATGACTAGAGAAGAAGTTTAGGTTTGGATTATGAAGGACCCAGGTGTGCCATGCCAGTGACATTGGATCTTGTTCTGCAAGTGAAGCGAAGGCCATTTGCATCACTCTAGCAGGGCAGAGAATAGTCTTGTAGGAGGGATGGGGGGATAAGTGTAGAGATAGAAAGATCAGTTATAATGTTATTACAATAGTCTAGGTCAGCGTTTCTCACTACAGAAAGAAATGAATTTGACATTGTGACTTGGGAAAGAACAATCTTACTTTGTGTGGTGCAGTCAATACTCTCTGTCCTACTTTATTCTAATTTCATTGGAAAATGCTAGCCTGGACCACCTAATTTCAAAGCCTGCTAACTGTACACAACCTGCCACTTGAAAATCACCCATTTAGATGAATGATAATGAATGCCTAAACGAAGGTGATGGTATTAGATGGAGAGAAGATGCAAGTGGGACTAAATAGGGAAATGGAAGCAACGTAACTTGATGATGTATTGGATTTGGGCACATGGAATAACCAAGAATGACTGAAGTTTTCTTGTTGGTAGGGTGGGTAGATGATGGTACTTCAAATTGAGATCCTGACAGAGTAGAAAAGAGCAGTCAGTTTTGAATTAAGAAGTTAAGTTCAGCTTTGAATATACCACCTCTGTGATTTCTGTAGGAAATTTATAGTTAGGGAAAGATGTAAGGACTGGAGATACAGTTTTAGGAATCAGTAGGTGATAGTTACAACAATGGGACAGACTAAAGTAAAGTGAGTTTGCATATCATAAAAAGAGGGAACACTGAGGAGGGAATTGTGGATAAAACCAGCATTGAAATGGGAGGCCAGGGAAGAGAATGCAATGAAAGAGACTGAGAATTAATAATCAAAGGGCCAACTAGGGAGGGAAGAGATGATATAGCTTTAAGAAAAAGAGCAGTCAGCTGTATCACATGCTGCAGACATAGTAGATACAATCTCCTGAATTTATCAGCTAGGAGGCCATGGGCAACCATTGTCAGTACTTTTCAGTAGAGTAGTAGGATCTGAAGAATGATTGCAGTGGGTTGAGGAAAAAATGAGAAGTTTTAATGTATTACAGGCAAACCTTAATCAAGGTCAACTTTAAATTGAAAAGAATAGAGATGGGAATATGTAGGCTGGTATTAAGCCGAAAATATCTTATATAAACACCTATTAGGAAACTTAGGATGGAGATACATGGTGGGCTGCTATCAGAAATTGGGAAGCCATCAAGAACCAAAGCAGTTCTAAGACCTGCCACTCTTTCCACTTCTCTCAAAGCACTATGGTTTCCTTTGTGTCTGGTTCATTCTCTTTATGTCAGTCTCTTTTGTTTTCCATAATCTGTATCCTAGAGGAGCTAGGCCAGTTGGTTTGATAAAACACTGTTATCTCATTTGGGCCGAGCCTGCAAGCCAGGTTGCTTCCCCAGCCTTGGCTCAGAATTATGGATGGCTTAGCTTACCCTTGGTCCAGTGAG
Source organism: Eschrichtius robustus (assembly GCF_028021215.1). Classification (NCBI taxonomy): domain Eukaryota; kingdom Metazoa; phylum Chordata; class Mammalia; order Artiodactyla; family Eschrichtiidae; genus Eschrichtius; species Eschrichtius robustus. Next base: position 38,491,435 of record NC_090825.1, read on the forward strand.
TAGCCTGGATTTATACAAAAACCAGGCTAACATATTTTACTTGCCCAATAAAATATATCTTTACACAGTTTGCTACAAAACACCCGATTAGATCTAGGTCTAAGGCATTTCACTTTACACATTCTCTAGTTTGTAACAGAGCACTTATTGTTTGAACTCCTGAGAAAATAATTACAACTGGGCTTTGTACCACATATCCCATTCTTTTTTTTACAATAATGTTTCACCGTTGGGTGCCTTATGTATACGTATGTGTGTGTGTATTCTCACGGTAAAAATTAACCAAGTAGGCAAACTTGGGCCATTTCTTAGGAGTTTAAACTCGATATAGATGCAACTGTCACTAGGTTTTTAAGCAGTTGATTATGTAAGGACCTGAGTTCTCATTGTTATATGTCATCTATTTCATTTTTCTGTATTGTGCTATTTCAGGAGAATTTAAGCATGGTGAGGAAAAGACAGTGGCACACATTAATCTTTGAGACACTATGCTTACACCCCTGGTTATCTATTTTGAAGTAATTACCACTTCTCTAAAGCTTCTGTCTTGAAGTCATTTTTATGAAGTAAAATTAATTCATCACCTATTCTACTCTGAATGTTATCATGGCAGTTTAAAAATTCATTCTTGGGAAATTCTTATTGCCCAAGTAATAAGTTTATTTGAGGAAATGAATTGTCATCTAAAATGTAATTACTTCTTTCTAAAGGACTTAGTAATTGCTGTCCTTTAATGTTATATTTTCACTTCTGTTGCTTAGCTAAACTTAGCAGACTGGCATTCTTGTGTGTAGTACCAGAATAAATAAGAATATTGTTGTAGTCGGACTAAATAGAGCAACCAGTGATAAAAAAACATGCAGCACTGATTACAACAGAATAATAATTAGAAGGCAGGAATGGCAAAGGAGCAATGGTGGAAAGTGAAGTGATTTTTCTGAGAGTGTCACTGATCCGAAAATAAAGAAATGATTGAAGTAGGAGTGGAGTTAAGAAGTCCAGAACCCAAGGAACATAAAACTGAAGTCAGTATGTTCTTTCTCAGCAGGCTTCTTGTAACAACTGCTGTGAAAAATGTTTGCAGAGCCAGAGACACTGGGGTGCTTCCCGCATCTCAGGCAATGCTTTATGTGGGGTTAAAAAGTTAAAATTAAAAAGGAGGGGTCAAATCAGGGCATGACATAGAATAATCATGTGTTCAGTAATGTGAGCACATTATTAAACACAACTGAGAAGCAACTGTCTCTTGCTCTTGATTCCCTTGGGCTGTACTTTAGGTACCAGACAGCATTTCTAAGCTGTCTTAAATGCTTTGGGGATGTTTTTGAATGTTTCTTCTTTTCGAATGTTTTATGTTTCTGTGTCTTGTGTTTTAGCTACGAAGATGGCCAAGTGGGAGACACAAATATTAACACACAAGAAGGAGGCATTCACAAAGAGATCCTTCGAGTAATTGGTAATCAAACTGCTACTGGTTAAAGGACCACCATTTAATTAACATGATTTGAAAGCCTTCCTCGGGTTCAAAGCTGGATTTTGAACTGAAGAAGATGATAAAATAATTTATTGTTATTATAAACAAAATTAACCCTTTGAATACTGATTTTTTTCTTAGTATTTCTAAGTTTCTCATTAAATACCTAAAATGGTATAAAATTTATCAATTGTAGGGTTATGGAATCTAGTAATAAAATTACAACAGCACTTAAACTGAAGTTTGGGTTCCTCACACAATAAACAGATTGAAAAAACAGTTTCGTGCTGATATTTTTATATTAAACTCTTTAATTGGAAATTTGGTATTATATACCGACATCTTAGGGTACAAAAATAGAACTGAAAGCATTTTATAATGGCGTCTAAATCTATAAGATACTTTGCAATAAGTGTAATGTTTGCACATTCTGATGTGCTATATAATTAGCGGTATGAACATTCGAATGTTTTGGGGAGGGATATTTCCTAATCTGTTACTTTTCCATATACAGAAACAATTAGGTCTTAGATACAGTGTGTTGCCCAAAAGTATGTAATATACATATCTATAGATTCATGCATCAAAATGTATGATCGTGCATATATGTGTGTATGTACACATACATGTATTTTAACAACAGAGATGGCACAGCTCCACAATTCTGTTCTCATTCAATGGAAAGAAAATAATGTTCAGTAAGAAAATAATATTCTCTCTGGACACAGACCAAGATATGAGCCAAATTCACCACTGCTCATTCACTGAAAATATTTGCAAACAAGTTTTCTATTTGTTTAAAGAATTTTCCCTTCAGTTAAAATTTAACTCTTTATAATATTATAATTTGGGGAACATCTTTATTCAAATGACAATATGTTTAAAAGAAAGGCCTCAGAATTTAAAACAACAGTATATATATTTTTATTTCCTACTGTGGAACGTTTTTTACATTTATTTGTACCACACCAGCATTTTTATATTTTTCATCTAATACCTCTGCTTATTTTTTTTTCATATTGAGAAAGAAGACAAACTTTGAAGTTTCTTTTATATTAAAAGAACATGAATAAGTTTATATAGAGAACAATAACACCAGCTCTCAGCATTCTCTTTTCAAGAGTCATGTGCGCATCAAAATCATTACTGTTTCTTTGGGACCTAAGTTCTTATTCATTACAAGTTTTAATTGACAGTGTTTCTTTTCCTACATGATGTTTTTGGAATAAGGCCATTCATGAGAGCAGTTTAATTAGCAAGTCTGCCACTCTATTCAAACCCTGAATCAAGGCTCATATCTGACTCTAATTTATTTAGAAAGAAAAAATAAAAATGTATACTCATTTGCAAGTGTAATATAAATTCTGTGCTTGTTCCCTTTGGTATAAAAGGTGAGAACAAAGGTCATACACATTGTTAAGGATTGCTATCATCTAGGAAGCATTTACTAATTGTTTGTTTTCTTATATTGTAAATAATTGATATGCCACTTATTTCTGTAAAAATAGACTTGAAGGGATATTAATCATTGTGGTAGGATCCACCTAAAACATTGATCTGTTTTGACTTGTGCCTCTGAACTCAAGGCCAGACTGAGGGATAATATTGGTGTGGTAGGGCCAAGATACAGTATCTTATTCAGTTCTGTGACCAAATATTTGAAGACTTTACATGGGACAAGAGGACTCCTTGCTTCTTTCTGCCAAGACTCCCAAGTCTCCCAAATCCCTTTACTGTGTTTTAAAAATATTTTAAAGCAACAAAATTATATTTTCAAATTAATTTTGTGGGGCATTCATGTATATATGACATAAATATGAGGATGTAATAGTAGGATTTGGAAATTGAAATCTTGAAACCCCATGTGTTTGGCCCCTAGGACCACGGAGGCACCTCCAAAAACTCTTTAAAGTGCCTCCAAGCATAATTTAAAAACCACTGATCCACTAAGGATTTACTCAACAGTTGAGTGACCTGTAAGGAGTATAGTATTAGAATCTGAACTGGAAGGGTAGCTTGGAGGACTCAAGGGAGACTATTTAGGGGAGACAAAACATTATAATACAAACTTCTACTGTCAACTCAAGAATAAAAGTAGATTCATTTATCAGAGCAAGGAAAGTAATTGATAGTTTTAATGTCCACTAAATATTACAGATAATAGACATCTTTTATGATAGTAAGATGTCTTCTCATGATAATTGAATGCTTTTGCAATGCAGAATGACAGATTTTAGTTTGTTTTGAAAAATTGTCAAAACTTTTTAAGCCTGTATTCTAAAAATAAAGCCAGTCTTCTCATTGGACTTTTGATATTGGGAATACTATAGTAAACTGATGTTTATTTCTAAAGAATCTAATTTCAATCCCCATTAGTAGATGAATATCATGCTTTCAGAATCCAAGCAGGTCATTAAAATTTAGAAGTTTAAACATTATCATCATGCCTTGATTCAGTTACCTCATTAAGATATTATCGTTTGACTTATTTGATAATTCCAAACATGTGATATTGTATTGTACTTCTATAATCATTCGAAGTCTGTTCACTGATTCTTTGTAATAGTTATACTAATTATGTAGTCATTACTACTTAATATTAACCCACTGAGCAAAGGCAATCATTTATTTTCATTCTTCAAGTGGGAGAAGAAGAGCCTTAATTTATTAGTTCTACTTTTTTTCCTGCATTACTGATTTTGTAAACATTTCACTATGAATAATTTGTCTCTTTCATTGTCCACTGTATTTAAAAAGAGAAGAAAATGATTGAACATTCAAGAAGAGAAAAAGTAATAATATACATATAACCTAGCGCTGTAGAATACATTATGGTAAGGTACTTTGGTGCCTTAGATTGCGTTATGTTAAAATGATTTTTATTTTGTTGCTCAGCAAATCTCAGTCAAATGTTGGATTTGAAGGTGGTTTCTAAATTTAAAATTTAAATATAAGAGTGCCACATCCTTAAATTCACTCTCAAATACTGTGTGATATAAGAAACCTACTCAAGCTATTGTTAATGCTATGAATATTTCTCATTGAAAAATTTAAGAGTTTAGAGAAGAAATCCCTCAATTATTCTCCCCTTAGCTAAAAGAAAGGAAACTTTTAATATGTAAGTCTATGAATCTTTATTATCACTGAAAGAATTTTATCAGTACTTTGTACCATAATACCATAACTTGCCTTAGGGCATGGGGTTTCAGAAAGTTCTAAGGAAGACCTCATCATCCTTGTTAAAGTCTGGATGGCTTCATCAGATAGTGATTTAATACGCCATGAAGGGCCATTCAACCTTGGACTGTCTACCATCTAAATATATGGATTTCATGGTGGCACTTGAAGCACATTTTTAAAATATTATGATGTTATTCTATTGTCCTGCTGAATTCTTCATCATTACACTACCTCAAGACAAATGATAGACTGTCAAGATAAGTTTGGGTTTCCAGTATAAGGATCAAATAAAATTTTACAAATAGAAGTCATCAAATAATATGACAGTCAAGACCATGCTAGATCTATGTTGTCAATTACCTCTTGACAATACAGTGATATGGATATTTCAGTCACCAGTGATGAATAACATAGTTCTCACCCAATGAGTACGTGAAGGGGTTTCAAGTTGCAAAATTTGAAAATAATTAGTTCCCTTTAGGATTGGTTTTCTACGTGGGCCAATTTTATGTCCTTTCACCTGAAGCCACAAAGAATTGCCCACCCTCAACAATTAAAGGATTAAAATACCCAACTGCTGTGCCAGAATGGCAGACTGAATATTCAAATATTCTTGAATGCCTGCTAAATTTTTGTCAGATTATATATAAATTTGATGTATATTATTACCCAGTAAATTTTTCTTGGGAATTTTGTATACACTCTGATATATTAGGATAAGTTTTTATAGTTCAAAGGAATTTCAAGTAGTTTTTAGACAAAACATATCATATCCATGAGTGTGAAGAAGCTGTGTTGAAGAATAGATTACATTACACATTTACCAGCAAGTCAGTAAAAAATAGTGCTTATTTACATAGTCAACATAATTTAATGTTCTAAAAATAATTTCTTCAATCTGCCCGATATTTAATGTGTCATTTGAGATTTTAAAAAACGCAGCCACTCCTTTATGTAAACATTAAGATATGCCTATGTTTCTTTAATTCTACAGCCTTCTTGACAATAAATTTCTTGACTTTTGTGCACAAAATAGTATTGCAACCTGCTCTTTAGCCTTTGGTGCCTTAGAGTTATTATAAATATTTAACAATATGTACATAATGTAAATACTGCCAGAAGATCACTAAGGCCGAATATTTTCTCTATTCACTTTTTACTGCACTTGCTTTCTATTGCTACTTAAGCCTCTTTTATCCAGCTTTGTAATAGTTCTAACATTGTAGCCGATGTAAATGTTTACTTTCAATAAATCTGAATTTGTTCAACAAGTACGGTATATGTGGGCACTATTTTGAAAACTCGGTTAGGCCTTAGATACTCCTCATGATGAATCTTGCTTCTGGGGACTAGATATTTGAAGTTCTCAATAAACTCTAAAAATGATGCTGCCCTTTTCACTGAAAAATACTTTTAAAATAAGAGGGAATAAAAGAAAAAACTCTTCTTGCCAGTATTCCCCAAGTAGTTGCAGTAGATTTAATTGGTCATGTGAGTACCATTTTAATTTCAAGTTCTGTCAAGAAATACAGGATTGAAACAAAAGACTTTTGTACATTTTATATATATGCTCTATTTATAAACACTTTGGCATAATATCAACTGGAGCATTTCAAATGAACTGTCTTGAATTTTCTAAGCATTTCTGACTTGGTTAGTAATTGGAAAATAATTGTTAAAGCACCACTTTATAAAATACATTTCATTAACTGAATAAGATATTAGTCCATAAATAAATATGGTTCTCTAAACACTTTAATAGTAAATATTTATGAGGAGCTAAATTTATATTCTTGTAATAAATAAAATATTTTACCCATGTTACATTTATAGCTGCAAAACCATCGATAACAAACTTCTGGTTTTTAGACTTGATTTCAGTTACTCTAGAAATACTTGTTAGAGTCTAATATGCATCTTGACATTCAGTATAAGGAATAGAGAGTATTAGATTTTGTGTTGACCTTAAGGAGCCTTCAATCTATTTGGGAAAGGAAAACACACACGTTTGGAAATAAATAATTCATGAATAGCACAAGGCCAGTGATGCTGAATGGGAAAGACCAACAACACTTCTTAGGGAAGGAACAGATCATCTACATCATAGCAATGGGGGAAATACCATGCGAGATCCTTGGGCATTAGCAGAACACTTAATAGACTGTCCCCAGTCTGAGGACAAGGTCTTTAAAACAAAGATAGGATGGAAAGTAGGCTTACAGATGAAAGAATCTTGAGTGAACCTACAAAAACTCATACTTTTATATTTGTTGAAACAAAAACTGCAATCCAAATGACATTTTGATCCTTTAATCCTTTATTAAAAAGGCATTTAAGCCTTAAATTAGTGTTAATGAGTAGTGTCTTACTAGTATTTCCATTTACTTATTCAGCACTTTTCGTAATCTTTTTGCAACAAAGTTACAATGATTTGCTTTATTTGCTTGTATATCTGCTTTTGCTTTGTTGTAGATAACACATATATTAGAAAGCACTTTTTTTGAGTTTTTAGTTTTTGATTCCTCAACCAAATTTTTGATAATTATCTTTTTGACTTCATGGCTCAATCTTACAGACTTGTGGAGCTGTCATTCCCTCTCATGGGGAATGATATTTCTCCTCATAGGAATATAACTGGCAAGAGTATAGTTCTACATTCCAGGTTAACTTAAAAGTTACACAGGCTGCTTTTTTGCAAAGCCAATGTTGAGAATTTGCTGAGTATTTGGCCTCTATTTCTGCTCCTAACTTCCGGGTCCCTTTTTAAAATTATTTCAAATAATAGTGATTTGTAACTTGCATCTAAGAAGACTGAAATTTTCAAAGATACCAAATATATATACATATCAATAGTTTAAAAACCGGGTATTCTTGAGTTTCAGATAAGAGAAATTTTTAATTAGATAGGATTTGCTTTATGAGCTCTTGATAATTTAGACAGCACTTTCACACAGATTGTCTCATTCTCCCATCCACATAACTGTGGAATGTGTTAGCAGATATCTTTATCTCTTGCAGAGGAGAAGTTAAACACCTTGCCAAAGGGATCACTAGGCTCCAAACCTAGGGTCAGTGTTTCTGAATCTCATCTTTGTGCTCTTTCTAATAAACCGTATTTATCACTGTTGAGATCCTAGCTTGGCAAAATGGCTAACGAGTGTTAAGAATTACAGCAGACTGATGGGAAGAGTCAGGGAAGAGTTAGTCTGGTTGCCTTGAAGAGTTCTATCAAGGAGTCATTAAATACCATTGCACACGCTGGGTGTGGTTTTATTCTGGAGAATCTGGAAGGAAAGAAGTCTGCACTTGACTGCAGTGGAAAAATCGTTGTCAGCCCTTGGGTGAGTGACATCATGAAAGTGGAGTTTTGGAAGCATGCTGACAGCTGTATTCAGAAGGATTTCAGAGGAGGCAGAAAGCAAGAGACGTTAGAAATTGGTTTTAGTAATTCTGACGGGTACAAAGGCCTGGAGAGGAGGAACTGAGAAAGAGTGGATAGAAGAGATGGAGAGGATTTCGGAAAAAGCAGTGAATTAGGAAACAAGAGACCCAATTTGTGTGTTAGAGATAACTTGATATAAATCGAGAATTTCCCCCTGGACTTTGTATTGGAGATCAATTAAAATTCTCCTATTCCTTTTAGTATTCAGGAAAGAGAGGACGACCTGAAGACGATGGCCTGACAATGCTGTCTCTACACCAAGAAGCCTAAAAGCACCACATTTAGCCAAGTGAAGGGGAAAGGTAGAGGAGGGATGTTCTGGACCCTAAGGGGACGTGTTTGTGAACACACTTCACCCTCCTCCTGTAAAGCAGGCTTGCTCAGTACTGAGATCTGCAAGAGAATGGTTGTAGTAGTTTAGTAAGTTTCATGTCTGTTGTGATGTGACTTGTCATTTCCCAGATCCATCATATTGTCAAGTTGTGTGTGTGTGTGTGTGTGTGTGTGTGTGTGTTTGATGCACTGTACCCTGGGCGACACTGAAGACTCATCACCCAGGATGGTGGCATCTTGCTCTTCTGCTTGGAAGACACTGTCCACCATGGCTCCAGATCCCACCTGTAGTTTGATGACTCCTACACCTGCAGCTGTTATTCCTATCTCTCCCCTGAGCTTCAAATTCGTATGATCAAATACTGCCACACAAGCATCTCTTCGTCGGTGCTCCTAGGATACCTCAAATCAACTCTAACCAGTGCCCCCAACCCCCCACCATTTGACTCTCCTCTTGCACGCCTCTCAAAAAACCAATGAACACCATCCACCTGTTTACTCAAGCCAGGAGGCAAGTCATCCCCTAGTGCCTCCTTGTCATTCAATCCCCACCAATCAATAGCCAGGTCATTTTAATTCCTCTGTGTGAGTGTCTTGAGTGCGTTCAATTTTCTTGATGTCTCCTGTGACTTCTTTTGTTAACTTTTATGTGGGTTATATCAATATCTTCCCGTGATTCTCCTTGACTGAATCCGGGACCCTCTCCCCAAAACAGACATTCAGCTAGAACATATGAGTACAGCCTTATGACTGTTAAGATTCTGAATGTTAGTTCTGTATGTTAGTGAAGAGACACTGCCTCAGTCCCACATGCCCAGATGCAGCAACTAAAGGGTTAACTCAGCACACAGCAGACCCTCCTACATTTTGGTCCCCACTAAATAAGCTACTAGATTTTTTTAAAAATTTTTATTGAAGTATAGTTGATTTACAATGTGTTAATTTCTGCTGTACATCAAGTGATTCAGTTAATAATATATATTCTTTTTCATAATCTTTTCCATTATGGTTTATTACAGGATATTGAATATAGTTCCCTGTGCTATACAGTAGGACCTTGTTGTTTATCCATTAATATCACAACTTTCTTGACCCCCTTACATAATACTGAAGCTAATGTGATCTTCCTAAAATGCAAATCTCATTTTATAAACCCCTTACTTAAAATCCTTCAATGTCTTCCAATTTGTTACTCAATAAAATAAAAACTTCAGGCCCCTGTTTCCCTCTTCCGTCTCCAGCCTCGTTGTTCACCACCACCACAATGATCCTTACACTCAGCTTTGGAACCACCCTGAATGATTTGCAGTCCAGAGGACAGCCGGTTGCTACTCATCTCCTCTCACAGGCTTTTTCTCTCTGCCTAAGACAGCCCCACTCCCAGTCTCCAATTTTTACTCCTCTTGGCCCTCAACCTGTTTTCACTTCTTTCAAAACCTCCTCTTGTACTCTCAGTCTGGACCAGATGTTTCTTCTAAGTCTTCTCAGAGCATCTGACCATCACTCAGCTGTCTCAGCACACAGTGAAAAGGTGTATTGATTTGCCTGCTTCTTTCTCCTGGTCACCCTCCTCCATGCCACCAGGCACAGATTGTTTCCAGTACTTAGTAAGTGTTTGACACTAAGTAGGCACACAAAAAAAGTAAATTTTAAATGTCCATCTGATGAAAATGGTCTTCAAATAAAGTGACATTAAAGCCAAAAATATGTCTTATAATTGGCACATAATGTATTCATAAATCTAAACATCTACCCAGCGGGGGGAATATAACAAGCCAAAGCTAACGTCATCATCATCACCCTGGGCTCCAGCTCTATCACCTGCAGAAAATGGAGGAATCCCTAGATGTGGGTAACATTTTCTCTGTCACCCTTGAATTATGTATTTTCATCTTCCCATTATTTATCTTAACTTTGGAGCAAGCAATACCTGGATTGTTAGGTCATTCTGAGAGCCCAGAATGAACCATAAAACTGGATACCTACAAATTTATAATTTAATGTCAGTAATTTGCAAAACCAAAGTATCATTGCTTTGCTAAATAATTACTTTAAATAATGAGCTTCCTTAGCATATTTAAGAGTTAATTTACAGGTCGTTAACTACTTGACATACAAGGAAGAGAGATATTTTAGGCTAAAGTACTAATAATATTCATTACCAATAAAAATAAATCAGTGATGGAATTAAGTACATCTATAATTATGTCAGTGAGGAAATAAGGTTCTTTCCAAAGCAACTACATTCTTCTAACTTGGTATAAATTGCAAGGAACCTGAGTTTTATTATATATACTTACTACTCTGTGACATCTAACTTAATTTTTGCAGCTGTGTAATTGGGAACATTATGATCTTTATGTGTTTCCTGGTTAACTTCTGGGATACATATTTTTTTTTTTTTTTTTTACTTTTTATTTTATATTGGAGTATAGCTGATTAATAATGTTGTGATAGTTTCAGGTGCACAGCAAAGCAACTCAGCCATACATATACATGAGGGATACATATTTCTTAATAGTTATAGGCTTAGAGCATAACCAGTTTTCTAGTTCTAATCTGCAGCTGCCGTGGAACAGCATAGCTTTCTGTAATTTATTATTTGGAATCTTTTTCCTTGCATTCCTGCCTATTGTAAATCTATCTATAACTCAAGGCCATAATTCTCATACCCTCAAGTACATGAATACTTTCTGGATCACTCAGCCATAAATGATGTCTCCCTGCTCCAAATTCCTGCAATACTTTGTGGTTTTGGGGAACTGAGTTATAGTTACCACTACTTCTGGGTTTTTCGGTATAAAAAATTGCATTCCTCAAAATTATACTCTACCTACCACCACCAATAATCTTTCTTTGCTAATGTGCTTAATTTCATAAATTTAACCTGTTAAACATTTAAGTGTTTAATTTTTTAAAACCATGCTATTAAATAATATTTAAATTTTTATTAGTTTTACTGAAAAAAGTGATGAAGAGTAAGTACAACCACTTTGGACTGAAGATGACCACAGTCTCTCTCCACCTCTTTCATACCTTCTCCACTTCTGCTACCCAACCAGGATGATTTGGAGGAAGTAACAGGGCAGAGTCATCATTTATTACCATAAATAGTATAACAATTATTGCCATATGTAATATAACAATTCAATGAATAAGAGATCCACCACTTTCCATCCTCTTTAAGTTTCCTTAATTTGTTCAGTGAAAGAGACTCTTCAGAGTGAAAGAGTCAGTACGTATAGAAATCATGCACCTCAGTGATTCTTTAACAAGAAACTTAACAAGTAAAAAGACTTCAGGTGTGTTTGACATTTCTGCCCTTTCCTGCATTCTAATCGCTGAAAAATATCTGTGTAGAAATTGTACTCAAATGTAGACACGGTTCCTTTGCACACTTGCTAGTAACTACCTAGTGCATTTCAGACCGCGTTTAACTTCTGACGGTTGTTCTTCCCAGAAGCTGCTGGTTTCCGTTCGGAAACCATACACTGGACCTAAGGCAAAATATTAAGCTGCATATAGACATTCAAAAAGCATCAACAAAGGCACGATTCATTTTTTAGTATACAAAACTTCTAAAAAATACGTATAAGCAAACATGAACTATCATAAAGATACTGATTTTCTTTTGTAATGTCTGACTGACATGTGTTTTCAGGGATTGGGAATGCTATTTCAGCTTGCATAATTCTAAGGATGAGGGTTTGGAAGTGTGCACCAGCACATTTCCCATTGAAATAGCGTGCTGAGGGCTCACTGACAGCCTTATTTCTGTTCAAGACTACCTTCATTCTCAAACTCACTGGGTTAAAAACCATCTCTCTTCCCCACTGCATCCACTCAGTCTCCAAGAACTGTCAAGTCTCCATCCAAAAAATCTCTGCCTTCCCTGGACTACTACAGTATTTGTCAACCCTAATATTTTCATTTATCTCTTCAAAACACTTTTTTTTTTTTTTTTTTTTTAGCCCATGGTATGTACCAGACTCTGTGACAGGTGTTCTCCAGATGCCCATCTTTCACTTTCAAGAAGTAGTTCCTGCCTTAAAAGTGTCTACAGTCTTTAAGAGAGTATATACAGAGGTAGTTACAATCCAGGATGCTGCATGATGTGATAGGTGGGTACATGGAAGGAAACCTCTCACTGAGCCTTGAAGACCTCTTTGTCAGGGTACTATCCTGTTCAACGATCCTGTGGTTTCTCATTACTGTATAAACCACACATCCTAGCACAGCATTCAAGCCCTCTATGAAGAAACCAAAGAGTTTCCGTCTTTATTTATCATAAAATCACTACACATGACTTATTTTCTGTCAAACCAGTTTCCCCACTAATCCCTGAATCCACTAAACCTTGGACATTGTTAATTCTATGTTCTTCCTCACACTGTTTCTCTTTGATCCAAATCATTCTACCCATTCCTACTGTCAGATCAGCTGGCCTTAATCCTCTTTTCTTAAAAATCTCAGAAGAAATCTTATCTCCTCCCCGAAGTCCATCACCAGATACAATCTCTTTCTTCCGTACAATTTCATAGCCATTAACTTGAACATTTCTCGTGGCTTCCATCACATTCTGCTGTAGGTAACAGCACCAGACTTGCCTCCTTTCTTCCACTAGAACGGAACCGCCTCCAAATAAAAACCTGTTTATATTTGTTTTTTGGTATCCTCCACCACCCTGAGTAAGTGAGCAGCAAATATTTTTGGATGAATAAATTAAGAACTATAATGTGAGAATACTGCAGGCAAAGCAGTGTTACTGTATGCTATAGACACTCCCTTCAGTGATATCTGCCCTTCTACCCCAATGGTACCAAATTATAAACTGAGGGAAAATCATATATCTAAATCTTGTTTTGTAAATTCACTATAACAAAATGGTGACTGTTCGAAAATAGCAATTAGAAAACCCCTCTGGGAAAAGAGAAAATAGTTGAACCTCAACTTGGGATCCGGTTGTTCTCTATATTTCCTAATTTGCCTTGAAAATATACCTACCTTGATACATTTTTCTCACAACCTGTTTCTCACATCAAATAGTAGAGTGAGGATTCCAGCAGCACCGTCCGGGTGACAGGAGGCGGCTGATGAGGGGCCACAGAGTGCGGAGGATCAGCAGGCAGTGGGGTGGCTGGGGAAAGAGGAGGGGGCGGGGGGCGGGGGGGGGGGGGGGAAAGGCGCCAGCAGGGGAGGTCCTAAGCGCACCAAAGGCATTTCCTGGGCTCATGTCAAAGCCTGGCCAGGCCTGGTCAGGATGAGTGTAGTTGTTGGCTACAGGAAGGAAACGAGAAGCGGAGTAAACCCTGAAGAGTCTCTCCCTTAGAGCTGTGTAGCCTCCAGTTTCCACTGGTGCCTCCCCTCCTCCTTAGCCATAAACCTCCTGTTTCGCCCTCGGTATCAAATTCCCAGGAAACTCACAGGACACAAAAAATCTCCCTTGACATATTAGATGAAGTTGCTTCATTCCTTTGAGTATTTAGGGGACTGCTTTTTTTTTCTGTAGGCCAAACAAACAAAAAAAAAGAGTGTTGAAAAGGGGGCTTTTAATAAGCTAAAGTCCTTTTACACAATTGGGAAAGCCCTCAGAAAACCTGGAAAGATTAGCCATGTGTTTTGTTTTGTTAATTAATGTGGGGTGAGGAGGTGGGCATGAGGTCTTTCATTCCTTACGCAGCCAACAAAGGAAAGGAGCCCAGGTGAAAAACGACAGGGAAAGTGGGAAGGCAAGGAGGTCTCTGGCATAATGTGGGAGCCTTCTGAAACCAAGAATTCCAAAAGAAATTTGTTTCTCAGCCCTCTAGCTAGAGAAATCACATTAATCCTGACTCTATCCCACACATTTCTCATGCTACTTTTTATAAACAAAATTCAACTTTTGTTTAAATGCTTAGTAACTCACTGGGTTTTTCTCTGTAGCTCTGCTGCTATTATTTCTTTCAGGTTGTGTAGCTACTCAAGTCAAAAAATGTATGTTTCTATTCATCTGCTATTTTTCATATTTATCCACGTAAATAAGCATTTTCCTCAGCGTGACTGAAACTGCACTTTTACCCACACTCTATCTCCACAATCACACTCCAATGCATATGTGTTGACATATTTTCAAAAGCCTCATTCTGGAAGGTGAGAAGGTGAAAGGTTGGCCCATATTGGGTTGTGACATTGTTGACAAGCTGTCATCCTCTTAGGACTTGCAGACAAAAGGCAGCAACGTGAGCACAATTTAGGAATCCAGGTAACCACGATGTTCTATGCAGCCACAAAGAGATCTCACAACGACAGAGATACCAAAGTGAACAGGTTTAAAGGCAGCAGTGGGGACTGACATTTGATAAAGATGGCCATGGCAAGAAGTTAAATATTAAGTCCAGGCTACAAGATATCAACTTCTCTTCACAACAGAACTATCTAGTGTGTTCAATTTGCCAAAGAAAACCTGTAATTCATTCATTAGCCCTTTGTTTTCCCACAAAGTGGAGAATGGGGTCTTGGGCAGAGTATGTACTACATACCCTAATTAATTAGACTGTTTTTTTTCCTGGGATTTCTAGGTCCTGCATAATTTGACCTCTCCCATCAATCCAACCTTATCTCCCACTACCTCCCCGTCCCAACACCCTGAGTTCAGCCATTAGTTTTTTCCCGTGTCCCTTCAACGCACCGTGAGCCTGTCCACTCTCCTGAGGGCCCCAACTTTCTCCCTTTGCTTAGAAGTTTCTCTTCTTCTGACTTCCAGGTACCAACCAATCTCCAATCCACTACCTGTAGGCTCAAGCTAAGCTCCACCTCCTCCATGAACTCTTTCCAGACTGTAATGTATGTTAAGAGGGGCTTCTTAAGGTTTTTTTGTCTCCCTAATATTTTGTAAAGACCCAGGGAGAAAGAAAATATTATTTATACTTCAAATTTCTGAAACGTTCAGCATATAGCAAGTACTCAATAAAAAATTACTGAATAGGCAAACTGAATTGACTAGTTAACTGAGCATGAAGAGAAGAGAATGAGAAAGTTAGGGTGTGAGGAAGGCACCCGTATATACTTTTGTTTAAAGTTCGCTAACATAATTATTCATTTAAACTGATGTCTCTCTGTGTCTTCTGACGCTAAAGCCCTAGACTTATACATCTGTCCTGCGCACCTGAATCCAGTGGCTGCTACAGCGTAAGACACTCAATATGCCGTAAACGAGCAAGTTACCCAGTGCAGGATGAATTAATAAGTGAAAACAGCAAGATCACATTTGGGCCTCTAAGCAATACCTACTCAAGCTTCTCAGGGAATTATGTTCTGTGTTGAAAATTCTCCTATGGGCCCCAGGAGGAGCACATCCTTGGACCAACAGAGATGGTTAGATTTGAGTGCCTGGAGGAAGGAGCAGGCAGGCCCGCTACTAAGCAAGGGGACCTTCGTGAGGGCCCCATGAGAGTGGAAACAGAGTGCACAATGCACAAGCAGGAGAAGAGTATAGTTTTCTGTTAATTTTATTCCCCTTGGGGGCCTTGCTCTGTGTCTTGCTTTGGCCACGCTCCATCCACTTTGAATTTCCCTTTCTTATCTCTGTTTTCTCCCTTATCTTCTCCACTCTTTCTTTTGAGCTCCTGTTATCCTGAAATGCAAAGTGAGGGTGGACAGAGAGTGAGAGCTAGGAGACACCCTAGAGGCTGAGATGCTGTATATGGTACAGATTTTCCCCAATTGAATGAATCTGGGTTGAAATTAGGGCATTTTCTAATAGGATAGAGGAAGCAACTTGAGGCATTTCACTGCATTTTAATATCTCTAAAAAAGCTAAGTAGCTACCGTGCTGCAGGTTCTCCACTGGGCACTAGGTGGATACAAAGGGGAAGATGCCTCAGTCCTGCAGGAATGTATTAATAAGAGTGCTTATTAGTAAGAGTGATGATGATGATGATGTCTACTAACACTACATACAAGGCATTGTTCTCACTTCACTTAATACTCACAGTAACCTCTGAGGTTGATACCATTATTATCCGCATTTTACATATTGGAACACTGAAGCAGAAAGGCACAGGAATTTGGCCAAGGTCACATCTCAGTGAATGGTGGAACCAAGGCCATCCAACTCGAGCTCAGATGCTTAACTGCTCTGTGATTTTGTCTCTCTCACCCACTGATCAGCAAGCACAATTCCAAGCACAGGCTCAACATGCCAAAGTGTTTGCTGAACTAAATCTCTTTCTACACAGTGTTTATGAAACCTATGCCCTTTGAACTAATTTTGGCATTTATAATGGCCCAGAAAAAGACCTTCACCACTGAAAGGATCTTTATAGAGTAAGAAGAACAGCTGCTAATACAAATACTTTGCACAACACTTACAGAGTTTTGCCAACAAGTTGAGTAGAATCCTGGATATGTCTGCTCCAGAAGCGCTTGAGGTCAGTTCCAATGCCCTATCCCCTGCCCAGGCTGCTGAAGGTAAATCTAATTGCTCCACTCACAGAATGTTGAGTACGGTATCTGCCAGAAAAGCTGTTGTTACAGACTATGCCCTGCAAAATACAACAGAACAAACCCCAAGAATTGTCACAGCAATTCACATCTCCTGGAATACAGTAACCTTGATAATCCTCAGGACTCTAAAGCCTTGGAATGGTATCAGATTTATGAGGTCCAGAGCAAAACACCACAGAAAATAGTCTGTAATAAGAATCACAGATACCCATGCGGGAAGTAAATCTGGTATCAAGAGATAAAGCTGCCACCCAAAGTATTTTCCCATGAAGTTGTTGGTCAGTTGTGGAGGGAACCATAGCATCATAAAGATGATTTGTTCTGAATTATTTTTTCATTCATCAATTAAGGCATTCAAGATGTAAATTGGCCACCTATCACGTGCAGTTACTATGTGAGGAGTTAGGAATACAGAGATGAAATACAATGAAATGCTCATATGTTCAAGAGGACAGGGAAATGTCTTTTTATTTGTTTACCTCTGTGCCAATCCTGGGCATCTTGGCCTTCAGATCCATTCTGCACTCTTCCACTGCTCTGCGTTGCAGGGGGAGCTGAGCCTACTTCGTTTCTCATGCTCCTGCGTCAGCCGCCTTCCAGGTGGACTTGGACAGTGGGAAGCAAACCAGGAGATTGGCAAACACGAGAAGGGAGAAGGTGGGGTATTCCTCCCTCCATTTGTTCCTCTGGCGGCCTCTCCAGCAGAAGTTGTTTCTCCTTCGTGGCTCCAGCTAGCTCCTGCACTGCACGCTAACTGATATTATTAACCTCTGGACCGTTTCCTCATGCCCTGTTTGGATTCTAATCTCCTCCATCACCCGAGTAACCAATATCCTGCACTGAATCCCCTCTGTTGTAAATACTCAAAGTGCTTTCTATTCCAGACCCTGACTACAGATGCGTATTCCCTATGCATAGAACGAGTCTCACACATATTTATTGCTCAATATTTGTTAAATGAACAAATAAATTAATAAAGGGAGACAAACAAATATATGGATGATTATAACATATACATTAGGGGTGATAAAATGGATATATACCACAGGAATACAAAAGACAAAGAAGTTCTTGGTGTATTTGAGAGTTTAGGGAAATTGAATTTTGAAGGCAAAATTTTCAGGTCAACAGTAGGTAATGTGCTTTCCAAGAATCAGAAACCACGTGAGTAAAGACAAGAAGATAAGAGAAAGATATGAGTGCTTAGGGACCTACTTGGTATTTCTTCATGGGTTGGACATAAGATTACTGCCTGAGAATTGTGGAAATTGAATTAAAAGATGGTGAGATTTAGACTACAAAGGGCCTCACGGCCAAACTAAGGAATTGGATTTATCCTGCAGAATTACTGAAAAATTACAAGCAAGGAAATTACATAAACACACACACAAATTTGCTACCTGTGATATACCTATTGCAAAACCAAAGCGAGCATTTTATGATTACTTAATTTCTACCTTCTTTGTTTGTCTGTTGTTTATCTTTGTTTCAAAAAGCAACTGTTGCTGAAATATTTCATCTAGTTAAAAATGATTTTCAGTAACAGTGGGTGCTTCAGTCTGAAGGTGCCTTTGTGAATACGGATTAGTTAATCCCCTCAGGGTTTGTGTTGCTCCATTACAATAAACATCAACCACCTTTTGGTTTGTTTTTAATCACTGATGCATCATCTTATAATGTCAAAAGTGTGCTTCTCCACTGCCTGCCAGACGGCCGCAATGTGCCAATTGCCTAAAACTCCACAAAAAAATGTCACGTACAGACTAGAATCACGTAGAAATTGGAAAAGAAACTGCAGGGAATCAGGAAGCCGTGGTTTTACAACCATGTTAATCTGGAACCTTTGCTAGGAAAACTAACACTTATAGCCCCAATTGCTGGAAGCAACATCTGAGCCATTTTACTTGTGCATCTGGAAGAGTAAAAGCAAATCATGATGACTTGGGTCTGTGAAGCACAAAGATTCTGTGGTCCCACCTGCTTTGAAAGGATTTTTACAAATATCTTATTTCCTCCATACTCGTTGAACTTTTTCTTAAAATTAATTTTATTTATTTATTTATTTACTTATTGGCTGCGTTGGGTCTTCGTTGCTGCGCGTGGGCTTTCTCTAGTTGCAGCGAGCAGGGCCTACTCTTTGTTGCGGTGAGCGGGCTTCTCATCATGGTGGCTTCTCTTGTTGCGGAGCACAGGCTCTAGGAGTGAGGGCTTCAGTAGTTGTGGCACTCAGGCTCAGTAGTTGTGGTGCACAGGCTTAGTAGCTCCGCGGCATGTGGGATCTTCCCGGACCACGGCTCGAACCCGTGTCCCCTGCATTGGCAGGCGGATTCTTAACCACTGCACCACCAGAGAAGCCCTCCTTGAACTTTAAATATGATTGGCTTAAATGCCTAGGTCAAAACCTTATGGAAATCCAAAGCCTGACTCAAGATTTCTGTGGATTGTTCATGTGAGCAGGTCACCTTCACCTCCTAGATCCTGACATGTACTGTTTCTGTGTCATACATGCTTACATTCAGACATGGAACTCAGTCATTTCCTCATTTTCCACACTTGCATTGGGGCAGGTGCTGCATTGCAATGCAAATGATTTCCATGTCAACATTAGCAAGTTCTTCCATCCTTTCAGCCACTTTGTCATTGGGATTTTCTCACTGGCTCTTCACCAGCTACCCAGCCACTATATATCAGCTCTCTCACCAGGATACTTAACAAGGAATTTAAATGATAAAATGTTCGTCTTCTTAAATGATTACCTCTTTATTCGAGTTTATCCACCAGAAGAAGAAACTCCTTGAAGAAGTTAAGCCAGCTTAAGGGGTTAATATGAGTGATTTTATCATTGAAGATATTGCTATGGTTTAAACATCTTTGGGTCCTGGGGCCCTTGAGAATGTGATGAAAATGTTGGACTGTCATCTCATTACTACCAGGTGAGGGTGGAAGTGCAGGTTCCCCACTCAGCCTCATAGACACCTGAGCAAGTGGACTTCTCCTCGCTGTTGGATGGAGTGGGAGTTCTGCCTCCACACTGGGCCTCCACTAATGCCTCCCTGGCTGGCCGATGTAGGAGTGCCTTGCAACTGCTCCTTATAGGACCACCACTAAACCCACACAGGGAGGCTGTCCACACTCCCTGGGCAATGATGAAAGCTCTGACAACTGGGTATCCTCAGACAACACCCCACCTGGGGAGTGGAAGGGATACTTCATGACTGCCAGGTGGGAATGGAAGTCTAGACTCTCCACTAGGCCTTTGCTGGTGTGGGCAGGGTGGAACCAGACGGTTTTGTTTTTTTGGTTTTGTATGTTTGTGTGTGTGTGTGTGTGTGTGTGTGTGTGTGTGTGTGTGTTTTCTGTGATGCTTACGATGGAACGATTATTATCTAAACCTTCTCTTTTTTGTTAGGCTGCCCCTTTCTTGGTCCTTTGGCTAGGGAGAGAGGGCTTTTGTTGGGGCTTCATTTGTCTGCATCTGTTGACATTTCTGGGTTGCTAGTTTCTTCAGCTCTGTGATATATGAGGGAAAAAGACAAAAAACCCCAGAGAACTCACCACTATTTTGTCCCTTGGATCCTCAGGTCTCTAGTGAGTCTTTCTTCTGTTCACCTTCCATAGACTTCTTATATTTGTCTCATATAGAATGTTCAGTGTTTTCATTTGTACTTAGTCGAGGAATAGGGAAAATACTATCTACTCCATCTCCTGGGAAATAGAAGTTGATTTGATCCTCATTTTTTTGGTGAGGTTTTTGGTCCTATTCTTTCATAAATTTTCTGTTTATTATCTTTATGTATTCAATTATTGAATTATCATTGCTATTTTTATTTCATTACCTATTTATAGTTAAGGTTATTAACAATGTCATTTGGTTGCAAATATTTTACCAGCTTTTTGATGGACTTTTAGTTTGTCCACAATGTTGAAATATAAAAGTTTTAATATTTATGGAGTTAAATCCATTGATAGATTTTCCATATGATTTTTTCCCTTACGTAAAACATAAACAGTCTTTCTCTATCCAAATATCAGGTAAACATTTGTACAGAATTCCTTTTAGATTTTTTAAATGACTTTATCATTTTATTTTACTTTTAACTCTTTTAGCCACCTCAAATTAATATTTTTCTTTTATTATTGATGTACAGTTGATTTACAATGTTGTGTTAATTTTTGCTGTATAGCAAAGTGATTCAGTTATATATATACATATATTCTTTTCAATATTCTTTTCCATTATGGTTTATCACAGGATATTGAATATTGTTCCCTGTGCTATACAGTAGGACCTTGTTGTTCATCCATTCTGTAGATACTAGTTTGCATCTGCTAACACCAAACTCCCAGTCCATCCCTCTCCCTCCCCTCCTCCACCTTGGCAACCATACGTCTGTTCTCTATGTCTGTGAGTCTGTTTCTGTTTTGTAGATAAGTTCATTTGTGTCATATTTTAGATATTAATATTTAGATTTAATATTTTTCTATAGACTTAGAGGAGAAATTCTTGGAACTATGTTTTTAGGGGAAGAATTCTTGACTGTGTTGAAGACTTGAAAATGTTTCCAAATATTCTCTAAGCCAGTACAAAATCTTGCTGCAAAAATGACAGACTGTATCATTTATTTACTCCATGGATTAGCAGTACCAGCCTTCCTAACAATGTGTCTGCATTCAATGTGTCTGCAGTTCATGTTGAGGATGATGGGAAGGGAACTTTGCCTGCACTGTTACACCCAGGAAAATGGCCATGCTGAAAAACTTATGTGGGTGATGATGGATTCCTTTTTTTTTTTTTTACTTAAGTGTTAGAAACGTTTATTTGTCAAACTTTAAAAGAAAAAGGGGGGGGGGGGAGAAGTGGAGTAAAACAAGGCTAAATTTCAGCTAATGCTGTACCATGATCACAGGTCAGACATAAAAAAACAAAACAAAACAAACAAAACAACAACCACCAAAACCCCAACGGTCCTAGCAATTTCAGAAGATTAGCGTCAATGTTAAGAGTCCAGAGCTAACAGAGAAGAGTAAAAGGCTGCTTGCCACTACACGGTCATTTTAAAGGGAAAGGAGATGTTGCAGGTAGACAGGGAGAAGGGTTCAACTCCTAAGGAAAGCAAGGTAAGAGGGATTCCACTGTACAGGAAAAAGGGGATGCCAGCATAATCCTTACCTAGGGCTGCTCAGAGGCTGAGAACATAAGGAATAGAGTGAAAGGCTACAGAGACTAGTATCAGGAGGAAAGAAAAGTCAACTTAGAAGAACTAAGGAAGAAAACATAGTTGGTCACAAACTCCTTTGTTTACTGAAACATGAAGCAATGGAAACATCCCGGCAAAGGGGACCGCGCAGAGCAAGTTCTCATATACGACCGCAGCCCGAGGGTTCAGTCCGCAGTTATCCTACCTCCAGTGTTTAAAAGGCTGAGTACCGTGCTCGGTGCACATACTGCTTCCGCTCATACCGGGCCACGTCATACAGAGAATTCCGTGCAGCTGCTGAAGCCTGAGACAGCTCACTCTCTGGCCCATAACCGTAGCCCTCTCCAACTGTGGGGAGCACAGCTGCAGCACGATGCAGGGGGCTCCTGTCCCTTCCGGAATAGGAGGAAGTGGTGGCAGCGGCAGCAGCCATAGCAGCTGAGGTGGCAGCAGCGCCTGAGTTGGGCCACAGGTGTCTGTCGTAGGGCTCAACAGAAGTGGAGTTGAGGTGACTGGTCACAGCTGTGCTCTGGACTTGAGGCAGATGGGACTGGGTCTGCTCTGCGTAGTTGTACGCGGAAGCTGCTGCTGCTGCTGCCACTGCCTCGTAAGAACGGACTCGGTAAGGCTTATAGTAGTCGAGCGCTCCATACGCGTCGTTGTAATACATGGATTCCCCGTAGCCCATGGTGTAAGGTGTGCACACTGGTCCACACTGTTCGTTATACTGCTCGGTAAAGTCCGCCACACGACCCGTACGATCTACCGGACACTCTTTGGACCAGTGCCCCTCTTTCCCACACCGATAGCAGCCACTCTGGTCTCCCATCCCAGGGGCAGTCCGAAGCCGGCTGGTGGACAACTGCACGTGCATTCGTTTGCCTTGAAACTCTGTGTTGTCAAGGCCCCTGATGGCCTCCACTGCATCCTCTGCCCGCTCCATGTGTACGAAAGCATAATCTTTCACGATGTCACATTCGATGACTGGACCATACTCCTCAAACTTGGCCCGAAGCTCTTGGTTGGTACAAGTAGGACTGATGTTGCCTACATGCAACTTGGTTGAAGCTTTGCTCTTACTCTTGCTGACTTCCACGTTGATGTTCACCCCATGCAGCTTGTAGCGGTGCAGGTTGCGTATGGCATCCTCGGCCGCCGTCTTGTCCTCTATGTGCACAAAGCCGTAGTTCTTAATGATGTCACACTCCAGCACCTTCCCATACTGCTCGAAGAGTGAGCGGATCTCCTGCTCTGTGGCCTCCCAGGGCAGGTTTCCAACGAAAAGCTTCACCATCCTGACAAGAGCCTCCGGGTGGTGGTGGCGGTGGCGGTGGCGGCGGCGGCGGTGGCGGCGGCGGCGGCGGCGGCGCCCGCGTCAGAGAGAGCCCTGCAAAATGGCGACTGCCGCTCGAGCCTCAGCGCGACCGGGCCCTTTCTCGCGCGCCGGCTCACGCACGCGCGAATGCGCGCTGCCCCCCCTCACTCTCGCGGGAGCCGGACCGATGGATTCCTCGACTGGGCTGTCAGAGGATACTGCTTGAACCATCTTACCAGGTCTCCTATCATGTAACACACATTGGAAGCTTAGCAACAGAAATTAGCTCTGCTGAAATATCAATGAAGTTAATACTTAAAGCGTCTTGATTCGAATTTAGGTAAGTTTTGAAAGACAAACAAGTGTGCACTATGGCTCCTTCAGTTTCCCTCACAGGTGTTAGTCTTTGTTAGGCACTCTAGGGCTGAACCAAGGTCATTTTTTGCTGCTCTTTTGGAGGCCAGGAACTCTGTAATCATCTCCGAGAATACAAATGTGTCAGTGTGGTATTGCCGTCTTGAAACACCAGGAAGGGATTCTGCGGTAGTGGGCATACTGCTAAAATCAGTCCTTTAGCGCTCTCTGCCATTGCTCCACTGTTGTTTGTTTGTTTTTTGGTCTGTGCTTCTACGTCTTCATCAAAGCCATAGACTGAATAAAATAACAATTCTTCTTTGCTTAATACATCAGAGAGACAACTCACAATTGTATATTAACTAGGGTGACTCAAAAATGGAGTCACAAAAGGGAATCCCATTCCTGAAGTGAGAAAAACAGTTGTGTTACTATTAAACATGACAATTGTAAAGACTTCATAGAAACGTGGAAAATATTTTGGGGGTAAATTAAGTGGAAAAAAAAGCAAGACCAGAAATAGTATGCTCACCATATTAGGGAATAAATACAAATTATGGTAGTAGTAGCTTCCAGGTGTTTTTTTCCCCTCAGTCTTATGTAATGTTGCCTATTTATCAGACAGCCTAAAAATCACATTTTAATTAATTAAGGAAGAGGAATTGTGTAAAAACCGGAGTTTCCTTGGTGTATAAGGAAGAGGAATTGTGTAAAAACCGGAGTTTCCTTGGTGTACTTTGTTGTTGGTTCCCTAGAATTACAGACTTCAGAGGAAGGCTCCCATTGGCTAGTTTTATAGCAATAAAATGCTGTTTTATTGAATGTTGCCTCATCACTGCCTGTATTTTTATTGCTACACAACCAATGGTAGATTAAAAATAACTCAAATATTACAGCATTTTATAAATTTCAGCGTTATTTTATAAACAATGCCCAGATAGGAGAGAGTATGAGATAAAAAGAGCAGCTTCCCAAAGTAGCCCTATTGCTTCTGTCTCTGAGCTGTGAGAGGGATGTTTGAAACCAATGAAACCAGAAAGTTCCAGCAGAGCAGGTTTGTTTCCTGGAGGGTGTGCTTTACACAGAGGCCCTTTGCCAGGAAGCCTAGACAACAGAATTTCTTTAGGGACAACTAGAGCCTTCAGCTCTGCCAAGAATTACTTGGGAAAAAAACCCCAGAAGCATTCCATTCTCCAGAGGGCAGGTTTTGGTGCAGATTGAGGCAGATCTATGACTGTGTGTATAACTCCAGCGCAAGTGAGTTTCATGCTTCACAATAGAAACGGTGAGCCAAGCGCAAGAGTTATTTGCAAGCTGAGAATAGAAACTCACATAAGTGGTTACAAGACAAAAAATGGAAACTTCATAAGCTATACAGAAAAAATAAAAGAGAATACAGTTGCTGGCCCAAACACACACACACACACATACACACACACACACACACAGCCCTCAAGGGCTGAGTGCTGTTAAAAGTATTTGTCAAAAGGAAAGCCCTCTGGAGCCAGAAGAGGGAAAAACTATCTAAAAAGAAAACAGAATGGGAAGTCAAGAGAAATTAGGTCCTTAGGTCCCAGTCATGTCCCCATGACTCCGGAGAGAGAACGTTGATCAATTCTCTCTGAAAAACAGCTAAACACTCAGACTTTTCTAGTAGCCCATGAAAATGTACTAGAGTGAATCTTAAATATGAGGACTCTATATTAGCTTTATATTTATGAAGCAGATCCTTTTATTTCTTATAAGTCTTGGTTAAGGATTCTAATAAAATTCTATAAAAACCTATGAAACTTGGTGTGCAAACAAACATGTCACTGAATCGATGCCCAGAGAAGACCAGATAGCCCTTAGAGAAGAAAGGGACGTTAGGAGATTGGCATCTCAGAAAGAAAGACTTTACATCCTGTGCTTTATCTCGATGCTCCTGGGTGTATTATTATCACAGATAAAATAAGGAGGTTCACAGACTTGCCCAAGGCCACATGGCTAGAACTACTCAGTTTGAGATTAGCACACAAGTTCTTTGCCTCCCTGCCCTCCCGTCAGGTTTAATGTATTTATACTCACATTTTCTCGGTTGCTTAAATAGCCCCCAGAAAGACCATTCAGGGGCCGTTGCTGTGGGCACTAACCAGGGAGGGGAGAGGGTTCTGCTAGTACTCAGTGGGCACCAATAACAGAACACAGCGAATTCTCACCTCTGTCTTGTGTCAGCCTCCATGAGGTCATTTTAACTCTATAGCTGATCCTTTTTTCTGTGTTCCCTGATGGGTCATTTACATGGCAGACCAGTGCCTCCTATTAAAAATATGCACACGCATTTTTCCAGTCAAACCACACTGTGTATTGTTAGATTAGAAAAATGAAAAGGGGAATGTAAATTTTCCAGACTAGCATTTCTCTAGGACACATTCACCTAACCTATTTTTTTCCTGTATGCCTCACTAGTTTTTCCATATTACACGAGTCCTGAAATGCCAGCAGTATTCTGGTATATGTCACTATTCACCTGACGCGTTCCTCTTGTGGGGACATTCTATTTGTGCACAGTTGCGTTATTTCACTCTTGGTATCTCTATCAGATTCTGCAAATGTTAATGTTGTATCTGTCACAATAACATTCAAATCATAGAAATGAGTACTGGAGGCTGGAAACTTCAAAAGTAATCATAGAGATACTTCTCATAACTTTCTTTCAACTTTAAGATCATTTTTTTTTATTGGCTGATTGGGTTTTACAAAGAGAGGCTAGAAGCAAGAGAAATGATTGTATTTTTTTTTTTTTTTTTTTTTTGGCTGTGTTGGGTCTTCGTTTCTGTGCGAGGGCTTTCTCTAGTTGTGGCAAGCGGGGGCCACTCTTCATCGCAGTGCGCAGGCCTCTCACTATCGCGGCCTCTCTTGTTGCGGAGCACAGGCTCCAGACGCGCAGGCTCAGTAATTGTGGCTCACGGGCCCAGCTGCTCCGCGGCATGTGGGATCCTCCCAGACCAGGGCTCGAACCCGTGTCCCCTGCATTGGCAGGCAGATTCTCAACCACTGCGCCACCAGGGAAGCCCAATGATTGTATTCTTAAAAAGTTTTTATGTATGCAGTTTCTCCTACTCCTACTTTTATTTTTCTTCTCTTCTTTTTATTTCCCCTAACAAGGTATTATTTGTAATATACTGAAGATGTATTATTTGCAGTGCATTGAAAAGGAAAATTTGAAAAATGTGTATGGTTTCACATGATTGATTTTTTCTTACCTAGGGTTGTATGAGTTGAATTTCTAATACAGTGTCATTCCTTATATTTATCATTTTCTTAGGCATTAGTGCAGAAAAAAATATGGCTACATTTCAGATTTTAAAATGCATTACGGCTATTCTCCTGAACAGAATGAAATTTTGGAAAGCATCCTTTTCACAAAACAAAAACATCTTGAGGCTAAGTCTGGTGTGTGTGTGTGTGTGTGTGTGTGTGTGTATGTATGGGTCCAGCATTCCTGGGCTGAGTTGTTCATCCTTGTGCCCTGCAGAGACCTGGGTTGTTCTGCGGGCACCTGTCTTTGTACAGCTTTGAGAGTTTGCTGTGGGGAGCACACAAAGGAAACATTAGGAGAATGGTGGCAAGTGGATCAGCTCAGCATGCAACTCATTTTCGAAAGGAAAGAGAATGGTAGAAGGTTTGACGTTCAGAGACTACAGTGGGCAGATTCCTAAGTCACTCTAAAGATGACTATGGAATTTAACATGCCTGGCATGGAGCACATAAGAATGATCCGGTCTGCTATTTTTGCCATAGCATCTTTGCTGTAGACATTTTTTGCTGTAAAAGATAAAATAACGAAAAATAAAAGAGGGACATTAAAAAAGACATACTGGAACATGAAAAGTGAATAACAAAGTTAAAAAGACTTTGCTGCAAAATACAAAATATTTGAATACACTTAAAATGTGTGTAGACTCATGGCAATACTGTGCAAGTAACTGATTTTATTTTGTGGGTTGAACCTAAGCACTTGTCTTCCAAGTCTTTTTGTTCATTTATAGTATTTTCTACTCTTTTTTTTTTGCTGTTGATTCATCTCCTTGTTCAGCATCACACTTTTTCTTTGTTGTTAAAAGTTCTTCGTTAAGAGAGGTATCAGTTTCCAAACACCAGGATGCACATTTGTAACTGAGGTGTTGCGTTGTGAGAGCCTCTACATATTGTTTGTTCTTGGCATGTTGTCACCTGTCCGTTGATGGATGTGCCAAAGTCCTATGGGAAATGTGGGTTCAACTCTGCACCTTCAAATCAGCTGAAGGATTTGCGAACTGGTATGTTATCATTTTCTTGTAAGGTATGCAATCTGGCTTTACCCTCTTATTTCGCACTTCCAGTAAGTTTTATCACCGTGTTTCCTGTCAAGTTGACATACGTGGTTGTTATCTACTATTTTAAGACCACCATCTTTACTCATCACTGTAGAGACCATTATGAGGTCTCAGATCTATGTAATACAAAAATGGGAGCACTGGGTCAATGGAGGAAGGAAACCAAAGTGTCAAACAGTTATTTTATCTTTTACAGTAAAATTGCCTTATGGCAATTAGTTATGCAGTGAAAATGATCCCAGCAAAGATATCTACCGCAAAGATGCTTATGGTGAAAGTACCTAGAACCCCAAATAATCACAGATTGTAACAAATTACAAGAACTTTTAAAGAGCTTAGTTTCTCTCTAAGTAAAATAGATTTCTTACAATACTGTATTTGTTCACAGCAATTCCATGTTGGAATCATAGAAACTTTGCCTGTTCTAGGGAACTAAGATGTGCAAAGGCTATGAAATCTTTCTGCTGGTTTTTCTTTCATGTAATAACAACCTTCTTTTGTATTTTGCAAGTAGAGTGGTGGCAGTAAGTTCTACCTCTTTGCCTGGTTTTTGCTTATTTACTTGAAATGATATTTATTGCTTCTCAGTTTTACTTATTATAACAGTAAACATCAAAGAGATGTTTAACTACATGAACTACAAGTTTTTGGAGTCCTTAATGACTTTGAACATCTTGAAGTGAAACCAGAAGTTTGAGAACGGCTGTTCTGAGTTTCTTCTACCCTAATTTAGTCTCCTCTTTCTATAATTTACCTTTGGGTGGCTAACTCTTATATACGAGCTACACTTTACATTTTTCTGTTCTACTTTGTCCACAAACCGTGACTCTCCCCCTACGCCCAGGTTCCCCAAGTGTGTGGAACAGACCCACAGAGGTAACCAACTCAATTATGCTGTGGGAAATAAGAAACTAGAGGAAAATGGAAAAAATCAAAAGGGATAGTGTAATAAAAAGAGCACAGGTATTTAATAGATGTGTTCAACAGATGTGGGCTCTCATCCTCTCACCATGGGAGCAAATTAACGTTCCTTGTCTGGAAAATGAAAGAGGAGATCAGTTGTTTCCAAAATACATTCCACAGACTTTTATGGTTCTGAAGACATGACGGTGGTTCCAGGTGGAATGAGAGACAGGGTGCGTAGACTTCCTCCTTCCCTGTCTCAACCAAGACAGAGCCACTTCTAGATCATCTTATAGATCAGAGTTTGGGATAAGACTTCATTTGATAAAAGAGCCCTTTTGCATGAAAAAGTTTGGAAACCACTGGACTAGATGATTTAAAGGCCTTTCCAGCCCTAACTTGACAGAAGAGAAAGGGATCCTGACAGGAAAATATGTCTACTTCGACTAAGACAGTATAATTTTGGTTTTTGTTCTAAAATTTATGAGTTGAAGAGGTTGTCTCAAATGAATCTGAGATGAAAGCTGTGCACCTATCCTAAGTGAAGAAGTTGTGAAGAGAATTTTCCTGTGTTCTCCGGGTGGTCCTTGTGGCTTTGATATATGAACACAACCCTCCAGCCAACACTTGGTTACACTTTCTTTAACAGGATCCCTAACTCCAGAGAAGCAAGTTTGCCTTGATCTGATAAAACATGATTCAGTAGAAAATCCAGGAACCTGACAGAGAAGTTTCTTTACTCCATCGGAGTTTATGGAACATTTGCCTTGCTATTGAGGTAAGAAAAAAAAAAAAAAAGAAGAACTGCAAGGTCTAAATAAGGTGGAGGACATTTTATAGGTGAATCAAAGCATTAAAATATTGCAACAAAGTAGCATGTTTTAACTTTGCGATCTTATATGTCCCGTTTTCTTTTTCTCAGCTTAATAAATATTTAGACAAGAGACTTTCTACCTTGCCAATGTAAATATTGAAGCATAGTTGTGTGAAACAACCTGTGTGAGAATACTAACAAAGAGCACAATAAAAGAGACAGAGCTTCAATGCAAGGATTTTGATTCATCACCTGAATTCTTGGGTTTACATTCCAGAGAATGGATTTCTTCTTTGTTACTGACTACACCAATACTAGTAAGTGCCCTAGGAATATGTTTTTACAACACAAAATATTTCCTGAAGGAACAATTCTCTTGGGAGGAGAGAGCACTTCTGTTTTCATCTCTGGCCCAGCTTCCACTCCAAGAATCTAGCCCACCCCCAACTTTTGCTGTATAAGCATCTTTTACATTCTAATTGAAAGAGTTTCAAGTAACCTATAATTATCATTTTCATGAGAGGGAGGTTGTGATTTTTTTAACTTCCATCTTATAGTTTTATATATACTTAGAAAAGCTCTAGCATTTTCAAATGTTTATAGTTTAAAACATAATGAAATGCATGGCCCTACTGTCTTAGGTTCTCCTAGGAAGGAGGCAAAATATGCTCATTTCAATTCTAGATAAAATAGTGTTTGAATTCAATTTCTCTGGAATTTGGAAATTGCTGTTCAAACTTCTCTGAGACCTTTTAAAACACAGTAGCACTTTTGTTTAAAACAAAATCACAAGGTTTAAAATCTTTAATGAAGAACTGTTATAAACGTAAGAGATTTTTCTCATTAGTCATAGCTGTGTCACTTTCAAGATGTATCTTCCAATATAGCTCTCTATAAATTTGTGACATTCTCTAGCTTGATTTTCTTCTCATGTGATGAGTACTTAATTTTTCACTTGGATCATGAAAAAAAACTTGAAAGTTAAACAGCATTTTGCAATTTTGATACTATACTCTTCGCTGTTCCACAAAAGTTATGAATGGGTTAGTCATTTCCTGCAATTATAAATGACCTTAATGTGATCACGTGATGAAAGTCATGCTATCTTAGTCAGTTATTTTGGGGGTCTTTGGGGAGTTTTTTGTGTTTCTTTGGACCAGTTCTGTAGGGAGCTAAATTAGTAAATTTATGTCTGCTATTTCAGCTCTAAGTTACATATGACCCATTTTTGTGTGCTTATCTGGGAACAATCCATTATTGACTTAGTTTGGAGTAGACATAATGTACTAATCTTAGTCATCAGAAATATGCCCTACTTAGAGAAGTATTCCATTCACTTTATTTCTCAAATGCACAGACCACTTTGAACAGCCCTTATCTACAAACAACAGAGAGGAGTAGTTTCACACTCTAAGAATTTATCATAAGTCACTGGAGAATTTGACATATTCCTTGTGCTTCTAACTTTTCTGCCTGAAGTAAATTTCAGCATAAACTCTTAAATGATTAAATGAATTTCACCCAACCATTTACTCGCATGGTTTGAAGATCATAACAAAACTGATGGTTATATTTTGGGAAGAAAAAATATGGCCTCAACTGCTTGGTCTGACACAAAACCAAACAAAATTACTTCAAGGTTTTCAAATGCTTATAGGCTTCTGGATTTAGAATGGTGATGAGTTTTTGCTTTCCTTTTCCACCTTTATCTTAATTTCTTAGTTTTACTTTTTCTTTCCACCCCTCCTCTTCATCCATATAATCCCCATCTGCCTTTGGTCAATCTGCTACTATGTGTCATGTACTACATTTCTGTGGGTGACTTCAAAACTTTTTGGAACTGGGCATTATCCCCTTCTTTCCACATTCCTCTTCTTCCTCGTTATTCTGAAGAAATGTAATCAAAGAATGAAAAGACCAGATTTATCTGACTCAATAGTCTACCATCTGAAAAGACTGTCAGGACTCTATCAGAAAAAACATCGTAAGTCTTTGTGCAGAAAAAAAAGCAAGAGCAGTATTTCTTGCTCTATAGAAGTAGAGTTTTAAATAGGACTTTTGATTTTCCATTGTATTAGTTTGCTTGGGCTGCCATAAAAAAACACCACAGGCCAGGTAGCTTAAACAACAGAAATTTATTTTCTTACTGTTCTGGAGACTAGAAGTCTGAGCTCAAGGTGCTGGCAGGTTTGGTTTGTTCTGAGGCCTCTCTCCTTGGCTTGCAGACGGCCTCCTTCTCATGAGTTCATGCATGGTCTCGCCTCTGGGTGCATGTGCCCCTAATGTTTCTCTGTGTGTCCAAATTTCCTCTTCTTATAAGGACATCAGTCATATTAGATTAGGGCCCTTTCTAATGGTCTCCTTTTAATTTAATCACCTCTTTAAAGGTCCTATCTCCAAATACAGTCACATTCTGAAATAATGGGGGTTGTGGCTTCAATATATAAATTTTTGGGGAACACGGTTCAGCCCCTAACACCTGTGTTTTGGTAAAACCCTCCTCAGGTAGGCACAGTAGATCTTTTCTAGCATGATCTGTTTTTCTATCCACATAAACATGAAAATGTCCATTAGCCTTCTCATTACATCTGAGATGTAATGAGTAGCATTATTATTGGAAATTGGAAGAGCTTTTTTCTTTGTCTTAGGATGGATTAATATATTTATGTATCCTAGAGGGCACTGTAGGTGCAGTGTTACTGTTCTGATTTTTTTTTAATTTACTTTAAATAAATACTACGCTATTTTGGAATGGAGTTACCCAGGAGGTAGGACTGCTAAAGGTCAAGTTTTAAAGACTTGTGGTCATCTAGCTTCTATACTTGAAAAGGAAGATCCACACTTAACCAGAGAGAGAAGCTAGATTAGAAGTAGTCAGGGCCCTCCAGAGAAACAGAACCAAGAGGAAATGTATCTCTATCTCTATATCTATCTATTATCTATCTATCTATCTATCTATCTATCTATCTATCTATCTGCCATCTATCTATCATCTATCTATTTTAAAGAATTGGCTCATGTGATTGTGGGTGCTGGCAAGTCCAAAATCTGCATGGCAGCCTGGCTGGCTGGTGACCCAGAGAAGAGTTGATGTTGCAGTATGGCATCCAAAGGCAGTCTAAGACAGAATTACTTTCTCTTGCAGGGACCTCAGTCTTTGCACTTAAGGCCTTCAGCCTATTGGATGAGGCCCATCCACATTATGGAGGGTAATCTGTTTTACTCAAAGTCTACTGATTTAAATGTTAATCACATCCAAAAATACCTTCACAGCAACACCTAAACTGGTGTTTGACCAAACAGCTATGTACCATAGCCTAACTAAATTGACGTATAGAATTAACCATCACAGGTGGATTTTAAAATACAGTGGTGACAACTCATTGT
This sequence comes from Eschrichtius robustus, assembly GCF_028021215.1. NCBI lineage: Eukaryota > Metazoa > Chordata > Mammalia > Artiodactyla > Eschrichtiidae > Eschrichtius > Eschrichtius robustus. Next base: position 38,524,677 of record NC_090825.1, read on the forward strand.
GACACTATGTCCAAGAGCATGGCTCATGTTCTTGCTGTAAGTTAACCACTCTTAGGCCTCCAATGAAGGTAGTGTTGTCAGCTGATCTGCCAGACAGCCATGTTAATGTGGGAATAGTCCGTGTTATAATGAACTCTTCCACATGTGCCAGCTATATAACGCATGCAAGAAGGCCACCCAGAGACTGGCTATGTACTGTGAAAGTTTGCCTTCTTGGAGGCACAGAACCATACCACATGACCTCTTGCCATTAGTTTGGTGTTTTGAATCCATCATGTACCACGTATGATTCTATCCCAATGCCATTTTATGGAAGTGATTCACATTTTGGAGGTGGGAGCTTCTTGAACCCTTCCTTCAAATGAAATTTGGAAGCATAAACAAATAAACAATGAAATGGAGTAACAACAGTATGTGGGTGCAAGTGGATTCTTCACTACTGGCCCCTACCCGTGCCGATTTTACATCTTACTGTAAGTGTAAGGAAAGGGCTTGTTTCTCTGTAGTTCACATATGGGTGATATCAGATCTTCAGAATACACTCCAAAGTATGAGAAAAGCTAATATTTTCTCTGATAACTTGAGATACCTATTGCAAATCCCCTGACCTATAACTGGTGCTTTATGATTTCACCCATTGTGTGTGGCCTCATTTGTCCTAATTTATTATTTTGCTCTTCACTAAGCCCACGTATGTGCCTTCTCAGGCCATAATATATTGTGTTGGTGAACAGACTCTTACTTGAAAGGAGAGGCTATATACTAGGTAGCTTGTAGGTCTTCTCCCTGTGATTTAAGGGGAGAGAGTTCCAAGGAGAAACAATGACAGACAATACAGAGGCGGGGAGTGGTGTCTGTATTGGTAATATTGAGTCAAACTAGTTTAATTTATATTTGGTAGCCTCTCTTTAAGAGAGCAGAGGAGTATTTTAGAGAAGTATTTAGAAAGTATTTCAGAAATACTTCAGAGGAATATTTTAGAAAACTTCCAAATAGATTGATTTCCTTTTTTTTTTAAGTTTCAGCATACATATGGGTTTAAGTCAGTTTTGAGAAAACTTCATTTACATAAAACTCTGAGAATACTGATTAAATAATGCATTTATTTACATGACTATTTTACAATAATCTGTGGAAAGATCAGGACCGAGCTAATGCCTGCCCTAATCTGAGAGCCTGGGTTAAGGTTTACATAAAATTTCTTGCAACCCATGAAAGCCACATTTCCCACACTATTTACTACAGGGCCCCAGGGCACCTCAGGGAACTCACAGGGTCACAGCAGGATATTTTAAATTTTCAAGGAAAACACAGCAATGCTTACTATCTGACAGACACAAGCAAATTATTAACTTAAGGACTTTCACAGTTTCAACATTAAATTGTACTACATTCCTTTTAATGATGTCATATCTAAGAAGCTGAGTGTTCTGAAGTTGCTGTGATAAAAAGCAAGTAGCATGCAGGAATGAATATAAAAGAGGATATAAAAGTGGCAGTGTTCAGTCTGATTCCAGGGTTCGAGGAGCAGTGCAGTACCCAAGAGGCACATACATCCAATGCATTAGTATATAATTCTAGTCATTTAAGGATGAAATAAAGTTTTTCTTCCAGTTTATGTGTATATGTTTGTATGTATTTATGTGTGTGTGTGTGTACTTAAGTGACTATTAAGTTGCTGGAACAAAAATACTTACTAATTTGTTTGGACTAAGCTACTTAAAAAACTATTAGGTAGTTCTTTTGGCCTTGTTGCTGCCATGAAAAAATTACACCAAGGGCACAATGAACTGAGAAAGTTTGCAAACCTTTATGCTAGAGATTATGGCTGCATTGGTACCTGCTACCAATTGAAGAACAGGTTTCAAAATATTCTAAATGTGTAGTTTTTCACAGGTAATTGTGTATGAAAGAAAGAAAGTGCATGGGAGAGAGGGAAAGGAGAGAGAGAGGAGTTTTACATGAATTTTGTCTGTATTATGCTTTTTCTGTTTATAAAACAGGACTATATATAAAATAGATAATCAATAAGGACCTACTGTATAGCACAGGGAACTCTACTCAATATTCTGTAATAACCTATATGGGAAAAGAATCTGAAAAAGAATGGGTATATGTATATGTATAACTGAATCACTTTGCTGTACACCTAAACCTAACACAACATTGTAAATCAACTATACTCCAATATAAAATAAAAATAACATTAAAAAAAAGCATTATGGGCTTCCCTGGTGTCGCAGTGGTTGAGAATCTGCCTGCCAATGCAGGGGACACGGGTTCGAGCCCTAGTCTGGGAAGATCCCACATGCCGTGGAGCAACTAGGCCCGTGAACCACAACTACTGAGCCTGCGCGTCTGGAGCTTATGCTCCGCAACAAGAGAGGCCCGCGCACCGCAATGAAGAGTGGCCTCCCGCTCGCCGCAGCTAGAGAAAGCCCTCGCACAGAAACGACCCAACACAGCCAATAAATAAATACATAAATAAATAAATAATAAAAATTAAAAAAAAAAAAAAAAAAAGCATTGTGACATTTAATCTCACCTCAAAATCTCCTGCTCAGGACTTCCCTGGTGGCGCAGTGGTTAAGAATCTGCCTGCCAATGCAGAGGGCAGGAGTTCGAGCCCTGGTGTGGGAAGACTCCACATGCCGTGGAGCAACTAAGCCAGTGTGCCACAACCACTGAGCCTGTGCTCTAGAGCCGGCGAGCCACAACTACTGAGCCCACGAGCCACAACTACTGAATCCCGCCCACCCAGAGCCCGTGCTCTGCAACAAGAGAAGCCACCGTAATGAGAAGCCCACGCACCCCAACGAAGAGTAGCCCTCGCTGGCTGCAACTAGAGAAAGCCCACGCACAGCAACGAAGACCCAATGCAACCGAAAATAAATTAATTAATAAAAAAAAAAAATCTCCTGCCCATTCCTTACCTAGTTTGCCACACCTTGGCAAAAATGGTGTCACCATCAAATCAGAAACCTAAGCAGCATCCTTTATTCTTTCCTCTCTGTTACCCTCCACAGTGGCTTTATCACTGAGTTTTGTTGTTTCTACCTTCGACATATAGCTCCTGCCCATCCATTTCTCTCTGGCCTCACTGCCACCCCCTTGCGCAGACCACCCTCCTTCCCCCTATAGACCTTGATGATGGCAACAGCTCTCAACAGGTCTTCCTGCATCCACTCTTCCCCTCTGTTCTCAGCACAAGAGCTTCAATAATCTTTTGAAAATATAAATGGAATCATGATTCCCCCTTACTTAAAACCTTCAGTAGCTTCTCATTTCACTTTGTGAAAAAAAATATATCAAAGCTCCTTACATGACTTAAACAAATACTACATAATTTGTCTCTCCTCTGCCTCTCTGACCTCATCTCCACGTCATGCCCTCAGACTCCATGCCCCAGTGCACTGGCTTCTTTCCGTTTCCCAGGCACTAACATCTTCTCCAACGCAAGGCTTTCTTGCCTCTCTCTGCCCGGAACGCTCCCAACCATCACCACCGATATTACTGACTCCTTCCGTTTTTCAGTAAAAACTGTGACTTTCTCTGCAAAATGTTCTCTAACCACACTGCCCTAAGTTAAACCTCTCTACATAATCTCATAAGGAGAAACCTTCTCATGGCCTGAACTGAATATGGTTTTTATTTGCAGTTGTCTGTTGATTATTTTATTGCCTGACTGGCCTCACTAAACTAGAAGCTCTTCTAGAGTAGCTGGTGGTCTTTGTACTTATCGGTGTAGACCTAGTACCTAGCAGTGTCTCTGGTTGTGTACTCAGTGATAATTGGGAATAAATGAATGAGTGAATGCATGAATGAATGGGAGGATACCCTCCATTCTACCAGATGTGTGGGTTGGGATCTGGGATTGGTCTGCTTGATCTTTTCTACTCTGCTGGCCATTCCATCTAGTCTGGTCTCCTTGCCCTTGGCCCCTGCATCATCTGTAGATGGAATTTAAAGTGATTCAACAGTGTACCAGCTGAAGACAAATTTACAGACACAAACAAGGAAGCAGAGCCCCCCTTTCCCCTAAATAACTCTAAATTCCCTAACTTTGCAAGTACAAATAAAGATTTCAGATTGTTTTTCTTGAATCACTCTTTCTTTTTCCTGTTAAGAACATGGCTATTTTAAATCTTTTCAAATCTGAAAAGATTTGAGTAATTACCATATGTAAGAGATTTCTTGAGCAACTGTTTTTTTTTGTGCTAAAAATTCTACCCTGGCTTTTCTCTTTATAGAAGTCCCAGTAAGTAATGTTGTTCATATGAACAACACAGGAGCAAGACTTCTTGGGATGTCTGCTTGTGGCAAAGCAATATTTCAGTTTTCTAAAAATGAATCTTATCTCTAACTTTCCACTGTATTAAAAATGGTCCAAAATTCTAGGAAAAAAACTTTATTTGGTTCCTGGAAATGATGGGAAATTTGTGCAAAGGTACACTGTAACCACAAGAAAAAGATTTTGAGAGAACATGTATTTGCATTTTATGTATTAAGGTGTTTTATTAGTTTTATTGTTTTTAGTCTTAGTAAAGCATATGTGTATGTATCTCTATTAATTAGACATTTTATAAGTATGTAAATATTTATTTCCTAAATACTAGGGGTAAAGCTCTAGAGTAAACCCTAATCGACAAATAAAACGCATATATTTAAGGTGTACAAAATGATGTTCTGATATACGTATGCATTGTGAAGTGATTACCACAATCAAGCTAATTAACACATCCATTCCCTCACATAGTTACCTTTGTGTGTGTGTGTGTGTGTGTGTGTGTGTGGGATGAGAACACCTCAGATCTACTCTCTTAGCTAATTTCAAGGATTACTAACTATAGTCACCATGCTGTACACTAGATCCCCAGAACTAACTCATATTACGTCTGAAAGTTTGTATCCTTTGACCAACACCTTCCCATTTCCCTCACCCCCCTGCCAGGCCCTGGAAACCACCATCTATTCTCTGCTTCTCTGAGTTCATCTTTTTTTAGATTCTACGTATGAGATCATGCAGAATTTGTCTTTCTGTGTCTGGCTTATTTCACGGGGCATAATGTCCTCCAGTTCATCCACGTGGTTGCAAATGGAGGATTTCCTTCTTTTCCATGGCTAAATAATATTCCATTGTACACAAATACCACATTTTAAAAAATCCATTCATCTGTTGACTGACACTTTGTTTCCATATTTCTTTCAATTCTTTTAATTAATGAAAATGCTGTGGAAAAGATGGGATGCTTACTGGAGCTTGAAGGGTAGATTTCTTTATAAGCATATTTTTTAAAAGTATTCTATAAGGAAGGACTGGACAAAGAAATAGCTGTCTTGGGAAAGGATTAGTAATAGATGAAGAAAGGCAGCAAGTTTCAGAGGTCTCTGTTAAGTGATGTAGGCTGCAGTCATTGATGACCCAAATAATGATCAGTTACTTGTGCTGACATCTACTTCACGTATCAGGGGTACATTCAGTGCAAAATATGCCCTGGTAGCAATGGCCCTCTCATCTTTCCCACCTCTGCTTCGCAGAAGAACGCTGGGCTCTTCCCTGGCACTCATTCTTCTGCTCAGAAAAAAAAAAAGAAAAAAAAAAAAGGAAGAAGTTGAGTAGGTAGATGCATCCTCAGTAACTTCTAAGAATGTTCCAACGATGTTGTAGAGGGAAGACACTGGTTCTTCCTTCTGACTCTTGCCTTAGACTGTGACCTGGTCCAGGTTGCTCTGTGATGATTAAAGACCCAAGACGAGAATGTCCCTGAGCAGATAACGAGAGTTTCAGTGACATAGTCTCTACCAAGTGTTTACCTTAATAGCATTTACCAGAAGAATCCTGATCAGTATCTCTCAGCAGGAGATGCTACTTATCCTCTTGGAAGATTGTTCTGATTAGGGAAAATTGTTTCAGAGGCAGGGATAAATTCAGGTGAAGCTGGCGACAGAACCTATGATTGCTGACGGCAAATTTTACCTGAGGCATGGCATAATTTTGTCTTCTATTTTACTTAAAATATTTAAAATGTTGTAGAAAGATGGAGGTTTAGCATTTTATAAAGATCATTCAAAATTCAAACTAGACTCCCACAAAATAAGGAATGGTAAATAGCATTGTGCTTGTGCCCTTCAGTGTTTGGTTGGAAGATTCAATTTAATCTAAAAAATGCAATTAAAATGTTAAGTGCTTTGTGTTTCAGTCAATAGGCAATAGATGTTACTATGTATAAGGTACCACAAAAATAGCTGTGGAAGACTTGAAAAGTTTAATGCAGGGTCTTTGCCATCACTGGGAAGAAGAGACACAATCACAGGAAATACAAAATGTGTAAGGCAATGTGTAAGCACCAAGCTAAGTGATTAAGCAATTTAAATTTAAAGACTGAAAGGCTCATTTTAATTGCAAATTACATAATTGCATTTTCATGTTTTACAATAAATGAGATGAATTTCTCTCCAAATTGTTCTTCTCTTGGAGAGTCGATTTGGCCTGCATAGTCCACATTGAAAGCCAGAACCCAGCACCCGCGGCAAAAACATTGTTGTTCTGGGGCTACACAGCCCCACACACACTCTCTGGGTTGGGTAGACTGAAAAAGTTCTGCCTCAAATAAAAAGTGAAATATACAGTTATTATGGACATCTGAATTTTGAGATAAAAGATTTCCTCTTCTCTGGCACTATGAAAACAAGTTAAGATGTTCTCCCAGTAAACACACAGGAGAATTAATTTGGAGATAATTACACTCTGATGTTTAAAATTATACTTGGATTTTTGAAGTATTTGGATATGAGGAGAAGCTGTGGTTCAAATGTATGGTTCAAAGACTAAGAATCTCAGGGTAGATTTTGCAGAGTGGAGAAACTATGACTATAGGATAATTTTCATTACCTAACATACAATGTGTATTGGCTTTGGATATTTTCTCTGATAAGCAAGAGAGCTAAACAGTGCAAGTTAGTCCAATACCCGTTATTATATTGGATGAGACTTTCTGGGTGAACTATTCAGCTATTATTTTAAATATTGGGAGGCTAATTTATGTAAGCTTGAGCCAAAGGTCAGCTCATTCCTGGGATTCAGAAATGTTGAGGAATGTCTGATAAGTTGGTAAAATAGGCAGCACACATATATTCACTCACATTCTTTGATTCACATGGAGAAAAATATTTGTGTAGAAAAAGTGGAAAAGAACTGGGATGGGCATCATGGTATCTGACTCAGGTAGGGGGTTCCATAGTGGACCCATTGGCTATCTGTTCAGTCCACTGGTCTTTTCCCCTTCTTTCAGATTTACTGCCATCCCCTAGGGGCTGATGCCCTGCAGATATACTTGTATTCTATAATCCCAGCCATGGCTGATTGGACCTGGATAGGACATTCTACTCAAGATAGGTCAGTCTGATTTTCTTTCTTGAGACTCTGGAATTGAAATTCCAGGATGACCAGGAAGTCTCTCGACAGGACTGAATCATATAAACCATTGTAATCACAACAATATAGTCTGTCTTGTGAAAGGGAAGCAAAAAGAGCTGAAGAGTGAAGTAGATGTACCAGAAACTTGAGTTCACAAGTTGTGCTCCAGTCGTTCTCAGTGACAAAGGGCAGCTCAGAGAGGAGAAAGGCATGTACACATTAACATGGAAGCATCCTTGGCATAGACAGCAGGGCTCTGATGGAGGGGACCGTGAGTAATGGCAGTGCAAGGACACTTGGAATTGACCCTTGAGGGTCAGGTCAGTAGTTACCAAAAGGAAAATGGTGCAGGCAGATGAATTTAGGAGCAATACCTGGAGACCTCAAACTACAACCGTGTAAGATTGACATCCATGAGATGAGTAGTGACTCACTGAACTTTGGGTAAATAGCATTAAAGTGACCCCTTTAGTACCCATGATTGGTTAGGTGTAAGAAAACTTGCAACCATATGAGCAAGGGCTCTATTTCCAGAGCAATCGCTTTGCAAATAGTAACCAAAGGATAAACCACGGTGTTTATTTTTCATCCCAGGTGGACTTGTCCACTTGAATAAGAAGTGTCACTCAATGGCTAGGTGGCTTTTGTCATATCTGTTACCTTCTCAGGACCTCACTTGCATTTGTAAAATGAGGCATCTGGACAAGATGCAATGTTTCTGGGTGTGAAACATATTTCTGTGAAGCTAGAAATATCTTACATTTGTTCTCTTCCTTCTTGAAAAGCATTCACACACAAAAAAATTGTGGTAGCTAATTCATTTGTTTTGTTTTTCCCCTATGAATAGAATTTATTGTCTGTATGTTTTTTATTATAAATCAACATTCGTTAACAATCTTTCTTATAAGCTGAAGTGCAAATGGGCAGTTTTCTTAAGACAGGATTTCAAAACAGTAGGTTTTTTACTATGGATTATAAAAAAAAAGACAGTGTGCTGAAATGAATCTTTCCTCTAGGTATGGGACCCAAAATCTATTATAAACTTGCCTCTGGTATATATCAGTGACTGAACATTGGAAAGACATAATTTAGCTGTTGAAAATCTGATTTGTGTTTGCTGAAGTGTTCCAGGAGCCCCTTGAATGGAGACTTTCTTGAAGTTCTTACCAGTGGTGGAAGTGCCCTCACAGAGAAATGAAAGGTGTGTAGGAGCACTGGGAGAGAGAGGATGGTAAATACACCTACATCTTTGATAGCCTGTGCAAGGTTACGTCGATCATAAATCCCAGCTTGCTAGACGAGTCAAAAGAAAAAGGCAGAGACACAAGGATGCAGAACCAAAGATTTCCGCTGGAGAAACAAAGTGAATCAGAAATAGTGTAAAAGGTTACCTTACATGGAATTAGTAGGATAGCTTAGGACTAGCCTTAGGAGAACCTTGAAGGAGACAAAGAGTGTTGGGGAATAGCTCCATTGTTCTAAAAACTAGAGGACTTCTTTTCCAAGATACAATTTGTGTGTGTGTGTGTCTGTGTGTGTTAAAGCACCAAGCTGGATGTATGGATATGACTTGAAAATGAATGGCAGAATCACCACCTCTACTGTGGGATGAGAGTTCCTCCATATTTTTTAATTACTCTCTTTGCTGGAGCCACAATGTCCCTGTGTTCTGTAGAAATACATAGACATAATGACAGTTTAAGAGCTAGGTGCATTAAAGTAGTAGAAGAAGAAAGAGGGGGAGACAGAGAAGGAAAGAGAAGGGGAAGGAAGGAAAATTCAGAATGCCAAAACATATCAGGCACTCTGCTGGTATATTCATAAATGTGATATAATTTTTACCATGAAAGAGACTATGTTGAATGCTGAGAATCATGTGGGATAAATGTCCTTCCTCTGGGGAAGAATGGAGAGTTTTAAACAATGTATCAAGTGTCAAGGAGACAATATTATATACCAGTTAAGGACATGGATGTAGGAGTCTGGGAGATGTGGGTTTGAATCCGAGATGCTGCATTTGCTAGCTGTTCTAAGCGTCAGTTTCCTTATCTCCAAAGTGAGCCCACCCTCGAAGGGTTACAGTGACAATTAGTGATAATAAATGCTTAAGTTTTCCTACACTGCTGCTCCCCGAGTAGGCATTCTTTACCCGTTATCTCATTTAATCCTTACAACTAACATCTGAAATGGATATTATGCCCATTTTACCGAGGAGGTACCTGATGGACAGAAAGGTTAGGACTTTTTCCCAAAAGTCAAAGCTGGCCAGTGGCAGCAAACCCAGGCTTTATGACTCCAAGTCTAAAGCATTTTGACTTACCTGGGATTTTGACCAGGGAAGCCAGAGCACAAGGAAGCAGAATGAAATTGGCATGGCACTGCTATACCTCTCCTGTCTTCACCGTCCCTTCTAAGGTCTGACTGTCCTCATGGGGCCGACGTGTATCAGGACTGTCCCCTTGGTAATGGCCCATGAGTGACCCTTCTCAAGGGTCACTGAAAGCAGTAACACAAAAACAAACACAGTGACTTTCTCCCCCAAGTTAATTAAATCAGCAGAGTCCCATTTAAATGCTCTTTACCTGAAGTTCTGTCTTTAAGAACTGACCTTCTCCAAGATGTGGCCTCACTAGCAACTCAAAGCTCACCTCAAACACATCTTTTAACAGATGTTAAAGTTATAAAAGCTCTTCTTCTGGCTCCGTTCAAACTCACCTGTGCGTGAATGCTGTCTCTCAAGGAGACTTGGAGAGGAACTTTATGTTCGGACACTGTCCCATGATAACGATTAGAGGACCACCAGCCCTGCTTTGTCTCAGGCTATTACAATGATTCAAAATGAATTTGGAAGTTCTTGAAAACTCCCAAGTTTTGCATCCTCATAATGCATCCTCACGTTCCACTCACAAGTTTATTTACCAAACCACACAGTCATCAGGAGAGATGGTTAACCTCCTGCATTTACCGCCGCTGTTGTCAGCTTGCAGCTCATAGCTTTGGGAAGCCAGCCTTTGGACCAGGCTGGATTACTCTATATAACTGTTTTCCAGCACTGGGTTACTCAGAGTGGTTTTCTCCTCCTCAATTGATAAGTTCGTGTTTACTGAGTATCTCCTATAAACTCAGCATTAAGGTCATAGAGAAACATAAAATGCCATGATTTGACCTCAAGGACTTTTGAGAGTATCCTAAGGAAGGTCAGGTCAGGTCAAGTCAGGGGACAGTTGATTGTTTCCGGCCATCTATTACTGTTTGTTGCTCTGTGTGACTAGCTCTTCTTCTACGAGACTGATTTGAGCCAATCAGTCAGAAAATGATAATGTTTTTTGTTTGTATTAGAACTTGCAGCCACATAGAATGCTATTAGACTGAGGGAAATTTAAGATATCAATAAAGAATGATTCCGGATTCATTTTCTGACTTTTCAAACCTTCTCACAGGATAATCTGAATTTTTAAAGGCTCATTATTGAAGCCACAACTTAAAATAGAAGACCCAGATTCTAGTCTTGGATCCACCAGCGAGTGGCTGTGTACTCTTACACGAGTCACTTGACCTCTCTGGATCTCAGATCTTCAGTTTTTATGAAATGATGGGGCTACCATGTGTGAGAAATTATGTGCCTATAAGATCTTTTTTCAGCTATAATTATGAGCTCCTGGGGCCACTCTCCACAAAAAGTATTTTAAAATACAAAGTTGAATTATCATCATGACAGGTGTGTGGACTTGGCTGCAGGTGCAACCTCTGGTCTTTACTTGAAGTTTCAGGTCTCTGCAGGTAAAGGGGCACCTGTGGGCTCCACAACACACAAGGACTGAAAGGTGGGTCCCTCTGACCAAGGATCATCTGGCTCCACCAGCAGCCTGTGAGACACCCCTTAAACTGACAGGCCCCAGACTACACTTAACCATAATCACAGCTTAATGAAAAGAGATTGGGAACTAAAGAGTTTTACTCCCTGCTCTGACACTAATTTGAATTATTACTCTAGACAAGCTACTTACACTGTCAATTTCACATTTTCCCCCTTGGCCAAGAGGGAAGAATAATATTGATTCTAATCATTTCATCAGATTGTTGTGAAGACACCCCTACACCCCCTGCACTGTACCCAGATAGAAAACTACTTTCAACATCTCTGGTACGTTGTGGTCACAGCGGTTTGTGATGACAGATCTCATTGGTTCAGAGTATATATGTCACTCACTGGCTTACCCACAGGGTGAATCTTAAAGGACCACTCTTATCTTGCCATGTCCCTGCTCAAAAACCTTCTATAGCTCCCACTACTTGACACAGGTAGTCTGAAGGTCAAGGTCATAGATACTGTTTAGACTCAACATCTGCCTCTCAGCGGTCGTCAACTGTGTACGCCAAAGTCTTTTGCACTCTTTTTTCTCCACTCTTTCTTTAGGCACGTCCTTGAGGCTGTGCAATGATCTGACAGATCAGCCTGGGCTTCTGATCCCTTCCTATTGCCGGTCTGTGTCTGTCTTCCACTGAAGGGCAGACCACCTCATGCTGGTGCAGCTTCTGCTGCCAAGAGTCGTCAGGTCCCTTCTCCAGCCTCCACTCCCATTGCTTCTGCCTCTGCTGCCTCAGGCGCTCACTTCTTTTTCCTGTTGGGGCCGCAGTCACAATGCTCGAGGTCCTGGGCTGCCATCCAAGGTCAAGAGTCTGACCCCAATCTCTTCCAGGCTTGTTTGCCTACCTCTCCTCATGGGAACGTTTTGTTCAGGCTAAATTTATTCTTTAACCCAACACATCTTCCCCGCTTAGAATAATCTCTGCCCTTCTTACCTTTCCACACATCTCAAATGTTGCCATCTTGAAAGGTTGAATCAAAACCTCACCCTCTCCAAGAAGCCTCCGTTATGGCCTTATGGAGACTCAGTAGCCTTGTTTTCTCTCAACATCAATAACTTTTATTTTTTGTACTCTGCTTCGGGCACTGCAATACTGTCATAGATGACTTCTAAAGGCAGAACTTCAGTCTTGCTACAAACTTTGTAAATCCTACCATTTAAATGAGTGTTTTGGACTCTTTTTCTTAAAGTCCAGCTGAAATCTGTATTACTTGGGACAAAAGGTTGGGCAGAGTAAAAATACAGAATAATTTTATCTTAATTGATAATTTTAAAAATCAGACCTAGAGACGATGAAGTGATGGACTAAATAGAGTCACGATCTATTTCCAAATTGCTGACAACACTCTTTTCCCAACTACTTCAAAAGATTCTTCAAAACCCTAAGCAAGGAGAGTGGGAAATAAGGCAAAAGCAATAACAGCAGTAAGTGATGGCTGGGCTTCTGCTGCTTCCTTCAGTGCCTAGGAGACCAACACGGGTATGGATTACTCAACTGCTTCCTTTCAGGGACAAGGCCAGGGATGTGTCAAATTATTTGACACATCCCTCCCCTTGTATCTAGGGGATGCTGTAACTGCCTTGATGTCTTAGTCCATTTGGGCTGCTATAACAAAAATTTTATAGGTCTTAAACAACAGAGATTTATTTCTCACAGTTCTGGAGGCTGCAGAGTTCAAGACCAAGGTGACAGCAGATTGGGTGTTTGGTAAAGGCCACATCCTGGTTCATAGACTGCCATTTTTTCTCTGTGTGCTCACACGGCAGGAGTGAGGGAGCTCTCTGGAGTCTCTTTTATAAGGGCATTAATCTCATTGGTGAGGACTCTGCCCTTATGACCTAATCATCTCCAAAGGGCCCCACCTTCAAATACCATCACATGGGGGATCAGATTTCAACATGAGTTTTGGGAGACACAAACATTCAGTCTTTATCACCGACCGATGGAATGAAGCAGAAGTAACACTGTGCCACTTTCCAGGCCGATGCTGTAAGAGACTGGCAGCTTCCACTGCCTCTTACATTCACATCTGAGATTGAGCCACCCTATTTGAAGAAGCCCAAGCAGTCCCACGGAGAGGCCCACAGGAGAGGAGTGAAGACCCCTGGCTGAGAGCCCCAGCAGAGTTCCCAGATGGCGGCCAGCACAACTGCCTCCATGCAGATGAGCCATCACAGAGGTGGAAACTCCAACCCTGGTCAGGCCACTTCCAGCTTATGCTTTGAAGATCAGAGATGAGTGGTCCACAGACATATTTTTTATCAAAATGAATACTTGTTGTTTTAAGCCACGAAGCTTTAGATGGTTTGTTAGGTGGTTATAAACAACCAGAATATAGTTAGAATTAGTTTCTGTCATTCTGGTTGAAAACAGAGTTGGCTGAGTTGACCTGACAAACTTCATAATTATACACTGAGTAGAAAAATCTACCAAAAATGTGGACGTTCTCACATCTGGATTTTTTTGGCCAAAAGAACAATTAAACAACACAAAAAGCATCAGCTCAAATTCTCAGTGAAAAGATTACAAAATAACACTGCTTTAATTTCTCATATATATTCTGCAAGTTAGAAGAAGAATACGAATGCCATTTAAATAATGTCCGGTCTAAATTTTCCACTCTCCTGTAATGACAGAGAATAATAGCCATTAGAAATAAGGTCTAGGGAGCTCAGTACTTACTTTGGAGAGGATGTGTGGATGTTAACAGTACTTCTATTTGGGGGGACCTACTAGGCTATGTAAAGATTTGGTGCCATTCTACATTCACCAAATACTTAGTGCACTTTGATTATGTATGAAGCACCGTGCTGAGATTTGGGGGTACAGTGTGGCAGAGAAGATATTGTTCCTGCTCTTATGGGGCTCACATGAGGTAGGAGAGAGAAACAGTAAACAAAGAATTATATATCAAATCACTGTATCACAACAATTTTGTTAAATGCCATGGAGGAAAAATACAGAGGGTGTAGAGGGCATATTAGCAGAATTGAATCGAACTTGGCAGTAAAAGCATCCTCCCTGGGAAGTGGCATAGGCTGGCATATAAAGGTGAGTCAGAATTAGCCAGGTGGAAACGGGGTGGGCAGGAGCTCGGGGGTCTGGCCAGAGCAGACTGACCAGCGTGGGGAGTGATGGGGGATGAGGCTGCCCTGGGGGTTTAGTGGTTGGATTGTGCGGCTCTTTTAGCCCAAAATAATAATTTTGAATTTTAATCTAAAAAAATGACAATCATGACAAGCTTTAAAAACTGAAATGATTATATTGATTATTTGTTTAAGGATTAATCCCAGGAAAAAAGGTTTTGAAGTTGATGTAAAAAGTGACCCGATACATCTTTAATTTAACGAAGGAAGGTTTGGTGGGTGAAGAAGTTGGGGGGGATGTTGATACCTGACTTCTCTACCCAACACGTCTGCCCGGAACTGGCCTTCACCGTAGCTTGCTCCCAGGTCCCTCCCATCTATAAAACTCCGAGTGGCTCTGCAGCTGAGGTCAGTGAGGACCCCCTGGAGGCAGCAGATGCTGTAGTCCACTGGTTCTTTCTGGAGGTGGGGGAAGAGCATGACGTGGGTCCAGCAGGAAGAACAGACCGTGAGATGGCTTTCTTCTCCACATGAAGCCAGGCGAGGAGCAGATAACCTCTTGCCACCAATAAAGAAATAGAACTGATTATTCCGTAGGTGGCATTTTCTTTTTCAGTATCAAACTAATCAAGGTCCTGCTGTGGTGGCAAGAGACACTGAATTGCTGAGGTGGCTGCCTTCAGATGAGAAAAAAATTGAGCACCTGAACGTAGCTCCATAAATAACTGACGGTTATTTGCCCTGGGGATGGCGTTGTTCTGAATATTCCTACCAAATGCTAACTTAGTGATTACACTGTGTCTGTCTAAATGGCCATTGTAATTTCAGGAGAAAAGCTTCTGTTTGACCAGAGCAAAAATGTATTTTAAGAAGCATAAGTTTATACCTGAAATAGGACTTTTGCCTGAATGTCTCCAAATGCACAAAACCGAAGACAAAATCTTCTCTATAGTTGTTCACCCTTTTTTGTACTTGAATATGCCCAACCTCAAATCTGTTTTGTTGTTGTAAAACCAGTATAAGTCTATAATTATTCTCAAGTTCATTTTATTCATAATCAAATAAGCATTATAATAATAACTACATGTCTAAAACTGTACTAGCAATCAATCCTCTTACATCAGGTAGCATTTTAAGAATTAACTTTGCCATCCAAACCTACTTTTCTAATAAAGTCATTTCAGCATCACTTCTATGCCAGGCACATGGGATGCATTTAGGAACTCTTTTTGCATAGGGAAAGATGACCTTTAGGTTATAAAGATTTCTAAAGCTATGAAGTATTCTCTCTTCTCGTGGACTTTGGCTTAAATATTTATAAATCTACTATTATCATAAGTGTGTAATCTTTTGTTCATCTTTCAGATCTTCCCTAGATGCTTGTTCCCAGATATATTTGAATAATTGAATAACACTTTACTTTTCATGCAAATATTCCAGAATCATAAAGCCAAACCTTGGATCCTTCAATCTTACTCTTCATTTTAAAGAGACCTTACAATAACAGGGTGATGCCTACACTGTAGCAATTAGAACTGGGGTTCCTGAGAGCGTCCCCCAATAGCATTCTTTCACCTTTCATATCCAGTTCATTTGGGATTTCCCAGTTGTACTTTGGCTCTCAAATGGTTTATAGAAAAGGCACTTCCCTCTAGCCTCCCTGTCCAATCACATGAAACATTCACTCCAAATCAGTTGACAATGGCTCCTTCCTGCCTTTTGTACTTATTTCAAATCTTGCAGCTCAGCCTTCAAGGCCCCCATTAACTGGCTCCCATTGCATCCCTGTTCCTCAAAGGATCTCTTCCTTTTTCATCATTTTGGTTTTCCCATTGCATCTGCCCCCTACACACCCAACGCATACATATAACCCCAGTTCATTTCAGCTCCGTGACCCTAGTCAAGATATTTCCCTGCAGGCAATGCTCTTTTTCTCCTCATTCCATTATTTTAAGTGTTGAACTTAGGCTCCTGTCTTGCTAAAGGCCCACATCCTATATAAAACCTTATCAGATGTGTTAAACCCATGTAGGTAGTGAAGGAAAACACTGTGCAAGGAGTTAACAGACAGAAGCAAGCCAATCCCCATTGCAGACTCAGGAAGAGGCTCAGGATGTGTCATCACACTTGGCTGAAGGTAGAGCCAGGCAGGCGGCAGAACACAGGGACCTTGTTGGGCAGTTTGCTTGGAGCTCCGTGCGGGTCCCATGCTGTAAAGCCAGGTGATTCTTCCCCCACCCCAGCAGGGTATTTGGGATTCTGCAGAAAAATCGAACTAGAGGGGCTCAGCATGAGGGGACACCTGGGACATTGAAGGGAAGGAAGAGACACTATCCTGGAAAGAGGAGAATTAATTGAAATTCTACAAACTGAAATGAAACTCTTCAGCAACCTTGCACTCTTCAGTTTCAAGAATACTGTGAACCAGGCACATATTCCAGCCAGAGGACTGGAAGATTCTTCTCTGGAGAAAACAAATACTCTCAAAGGAAAAAAAAGATCGAATGCTACTGGCATTTGGAAAATTCCCCTGATGAAATGGTCAGATTTCTACTCAGTCCCTCTGTGCTGAAGTCTACCAATTGCAAAGTTTTGCCAAAGCACAAGAGATTCTGAATTAGTGTTTTATTAATTTTAGGAAAGTCCCTCCTTGAGAGACAGGGATGAAAACAAGCACAGAGAGGAAAAGGAATTTGAAGGAAACAGAGGTAATGCTGGGAATATAAGGAAACATCAGAACTCTGATCAGTTTCCTTGGAGACAAAAGAAAGTATTATATCTGTGGAACGATAGAAGACTATTACAAATTAGCAAATAACAGTAAAAAAGAACTTTTGAAAAATAAAAATGATTCCTCATGTAAACAAATTGAATATAATTTTGGAATATAATATTGAAGATATATTTCAAAAAAGTAAAACTAAAAACATTGAAAATAGAAGAGTCCAAATAAATGAAAATTTGATCAATAAGAGACGGATCAATATGAGATATTCAACTCTCAAATAATAGGAGTTCCAAAATAAAAGAGAATAAGGAAAATTTAATAATGATGATGATGATAATAATATCATTATTTCTTATTTGAAAGGCATGAGTTTCCAACTTGAATGAACCCAGCATCATAAGTGAGAAAAGACCCACACCAACTCATGTTATGGTGACATTTCAGATAATGGGAATAAAAAAAATATTAAAAGCTTTGAAAGAAAATAAAAATATTCCCCACAGAAAGGATAAAGAATCAAAATGATAATAGACTTTTCAGCAGCAACACTGGAAGCTAGAATATAATGGGGCAAAGGAATCAAAATTTTGAAAGAAAATGAATTGCAACCTAAAACTCTAAAATCAACTAAATCATCAGTCAGGTATAAATTTA
This sequence comes from Eschrichtius robustus, assembly GCF_028021215.1. Lineage (NCBI taxonomy): Eukaryota > Metazoa > Chordata > Mammalia > Artiodactyla > Eschrichtiidae > Eschrichtius > Eschrichtius robustus. The sequence continues at coordinate 38,542,432 of NC_090825.1, forward strand.
AAGAAATAAATTTTAACATCCTTTCTCATGGGTAGCTATTGGAAGAGTTTCTCCAACAAAATAAGGAAATAAACCAAAATGAGACAAAAATAGATCTAAGAAACATGGAATAGTGTCTCAGAAGGACAGTTCCAGCAGGCCTTCCAGGCAACCAGACCAAAGTAATGAGAAGGTTATTTAGGAAGATCTTAAATTTAAAGACCAATATGCATCTGGCTATATTTACTTTTGAAGATGAAATGCATACAACTAGAACCAGCTTCTATTTCTATTGCTTTGTAAGCTAGGCTGAGTCTACCCACTCGCTGTGAACACATCTATAAATAAAACGTGGCCAATTGCAAACTCTAAACACAAGAAAAAAAACAAACAATATAGGTTGGTGATGTTACAAATACAAGTTTCCTCAGTCCAACATAGAGACTGCGTTTGTTTGTTTCCCCTAACAGGTTTGCCTGTGTATCCCGTCCACAATTGTAGGCCCATAGTTAATGCTGTGACATGACCCCAGTGGATCTTTGGCACATACTTACATGGTCTCTCCATTGAAGTCCTGTCTCTGACTCTCTCCTGCTCCTCCTACTATTAGTGTCCACTGACCTCTCCCTCTGTTAAAATGTGCCCTCTGTAATTCCTCTAGCCCTGGGAAAATTACCTGGAATGCCAACGATTTACCCATCCTTAGGAGCATGTCTTTGACAAGAACCAGACTATTCTCTCCTACTCCCTTCTCCCCAAAGAAGACAGACAAATTCTCCCCCAAATTGGCACCACTACTTAAATTTTCATCTAGTTCTTCTAGCTATCATTCTCGAAACCCTTGGGAAAGCAGAGATGTGAGAGTGATTAGAAATCTTGTCAATAGAAATTACATCAGTTTCTTTTAATCTCTTGATCAGTGAAGAAGCAAACAAATAATGCAAAGCATTGTGGGTTTTCTGTCTCCAAGAGGAGTTAATGTGCACAGATCCGATTATCTTAAAAACCAGTGTCTCTTATCTTTAAGTGAGTTTTTCATGTTGATCCATCAGGTGAATTCAGCCAAAGGCTGCACCACCAATTTAATTTCATTTCGTTATACTGTCAGTTTAGAAGTGTCTTTACTTTTTAAATAAATCAAGGTTAGTATGGTTTTATTTTAGATTTCAATTGGATAGGATTAGTTATACCTGCTTATGTACCCACAAGGTAGGGATTTATAAACTCTTGCCATATGGGGACACATTAAACGGTATCAGGTGCTAGAGCTGTACTTAATTGTCAATTGGTAAATTCAGTGAAATATTCTTTCTTGGTAGAATTAAGTAAAAAAAATTTGGAAGTTCAACACTATGTGGTTCAATATAATACATGTTAGTATTATTTTGAAGGGTTACTGCCTTCAGTGACTATTGGACTGTAATCAAAAAGCCTTGGTTCGTTATGAACTAAATATGTAATATTAAGAAAGCCCCTTAACCTTTCTGGATATCAGTGTTCTCATCAGCAAATTGAAAAGGCTGAACAAAATTATCTCTAATATCAATTTCTAGAAACATATGATTTTTTCCTTTTTTTGTCTGCGTTGGGTCTTCGTTGCCGCATGCTTCCTTTCTCTAGTTGCGGTGAGTGTGGGCTACTCTTTGTTGCTTTTTTGTTTTTTGAACATATAATTTTATAATTACTATTTTTGTGATAGAAAATTACCAATAAAAATAAGAGAATACAGGTTGAGAAGTTTTACTTCAAGAGTGAATACAAGTGACTGGCTTCAAATTGATAATCTAGGTAAAAAGGATGTATGTGTTTCTTGAACAAATTATTCTAATTCAGAAGGAAATGTGAAATGAAAGTTCCAAATTGTTGTTTTCTTTTTGAGTACATCACAAGTTTTGAATGTTATAGTTCTTTATTAATATCATAATATTGGGCTCATATTTACATAGTAATTTAATTTTCCAACTCTCATCCTTTACTTAATAACAAGAGCTATCAGACAGATGGCTTATTATGAGCTAGGTGTTTATTATGAGCATTTTATACACATTTTCTAATTTAATTCTCACAGTATGCATATAAGGTTAGTATTATCATAATAATACATAATAATACAAATGTACTGAGCAGTAAACTGAAGCCTAGTGAGGTAGGATAATTGTTCAAGGTCATAAATTAGCAAATGACAGGCTTTTAAATCTGGATCCATCAGACTCCAAAGGCATCTCTTAGTCACTGTGGTACCTTGTTTATAATTCTTCATAAATATTTTAGCAAATAAATGTGCTACATTTATTTAATTTTCTCCAATTTCTAGTCAGTCTTTAAAATGTTGGAAATCACTTTTTTTTTTTTGCTGAGCAAGATTCTCACCATTACAAAAAATAAGTGTCATTTACGCATAAATGAAAATGTTAACAATAGAGGACGCTTCTTAGGCTTTATGTAAATCCAAGATCTTGTGAAACAAGCAGAAAATTAACACAAGACTTTCTTGCCAAAGTCAATGGCAAGTTAGAGGTGAGCAAGTTTTCATGAGGCAAACTGTTAACTCAGTGTAACATCTAGCTCCAAAAGTAATGATGTTATGGCCACTTGACAATTTCATTTGTACCTTTCAAGTGAAAAATGTAAAAGCTAAATCTTTCTTTTTATGTAACCCATGTATTATGGGTTGAATCATGTCCCCCAAAATGGTATGTTGGAGTCCAAATGCCCAGTACCTCAGATGTGACCTTATTTTGAGACAGGGTCTTTGCAGATGTAATTAAATTAAAATGAGGTTATTAGTGTGGGCCCTAATGCAAATGACTGGTGTCCTTAAATAAAAAGAGGAAATTTGGTCACAGACACAGATACATAGAGAGGGAAGATGATGGGAAGAGACGAAAGGAGAAAATGGTCATCTAAAGCCGAAGAGAGAGGCCTGAAACAGATCTTTCCCTCACAAATCTCAGAAGAAACCAACACCTTGAATTTAGAGTTCCAGCCTCCAGAACTGTGAGACAAATTTCTGTTTTTAAGTCACCCAGCTTATGGTACTTTGCTACAACAAGCCTAGCAAACTAACACACCATGTTTTCTAGGCCATATCAACTGTGCATTAAGAACTTTAAGGTAGAATATCAGTGTTTTTCTGGCTCTACCCCTTTTTAGAAAAACCAGACATCAATTTACTCACAAATAGTTATCAATCCTGTGCGCTCTGAAGCCTTTCCACTTTTTCCTCCTTATATTTTCATTGTCCGACTGTAGTCCCTGTTTTGTGAATACTGCTCTTGGCTTCTTGCATTTCACTGGTGGAAATCAAGATGAAGACCGACAATAGAGGGCACAGGACAGGCCAGAGGGATGAGGGATGCTCAGGACTTGGGCATGGTCCAGCACACTTCATAAGGAGACTACAGTGGAGTTTGAATCCAAAGAACACCTTATCCTCAGGGCGTATAACCCTTGGTGATCTTAGAGCTGGTAGGTGGCTGCTCTCAGAGTCAGAGACCCTAATCTTGGCCATAATGGTTACAAATGCCATGTTATGAAATTAATAATTAAAGAGTACTATGTATTCAAAAAATCTTAATACGCAGACTGGCATTACTTGCTAACTATTTGGCTATGCATAATTAAATATTTAATACAAGGCTAAAGCACTTTTGTATATATTCAATCAGCAAATATTTATTAATGATCTCCTGAGTTCCAGGCATTTAAATCACTTGTAGAAAGTCATGATTGTAAAGGTTTTCTGCTATGTGCTTTTGAGCATGGCATGTAATCTCTTGAGCCATGTTTTCTCTATTTGTATGAAAAGGGAATTGTATGATATTACCTGTAAAGGTCTTCCTAGCTCTAAACTTCTATAACTTTAATGATTCCATTCATTCCATATTTTAATAATTCTTTGTTTCCACCTTTTGATATCTTTAATTTGTGCAGAATTCATTATCCTGATTATAAATTCCAAATGCGTGGCTGATTCTTCGATCTGCTTAAGGATGCTCACAGGCTTTGGACTGTTAAAGTTTTTTAGGTCATAGACTAAATTTGGAAAATGGCAAGATTTTAAGCAGCTACTACTTTAAGATTTAGTATCATACTTTCTATTATCCCCGAATAGCCCTTCTTAACATTTACCTTCTACTTCTGAATATGCTATAAACAGTCTACTTACCTTTTCAAAATTAACAGCTATCTTGAGCACATTAAAAGGGCACCATTGTGAAGTTTGTTGTATGTTTCTTTCCATTAAAACGTATTATTCTCAGCATCTCGCTGTTTTACGTCTTTTCCCTGGTGTTGAACACAATTACCACTATATTCTTATGACTCTGCTCTAAAGCTCTCCTTCTAGCTGAAAGCCACACTACATCTTTAACTCCACAAGGTCCAATAACATTTTCCCAAACATGTTGTGACTGTCACCACTGGAGAGCAGTGCTTTTAGGGGAAAACGTAGAGTTGGTAAGCAGCACGTTCCTTTCTTTTATGCTTTCCTAATTTCAGATAATTATTGAGTTGAAGTTTATTAGCTAATTGTGTACATGCTGCGGTATTCAAGTACTTTCATTTATGTAGTTGACAGTAACTAGAGTTTTCTTCAATACAGGTATTTTTCTTCAGATTTGGGAGGTGAAACTGCACTCTACTAATTGTGGTTATTGGAAGCCCAGTATGGCTCTAACTAGAATTTAATCAGTTGTAGTTATTAGGGAATTATTCCATGCACCTTGGGGAATTATACTAATTTTTCTCTACCAAGATATCATCCAATTGGAGCTCCACTGATATGGCCACAAACCATGGGCATTGTTTTACCTGTAACAAGGGGAGCAAGGTCAGGGGCAGGAACCTGGACCACTTGAGCTAAATAAACTTAAGTTCAAGTTCAGTACTGTGGTAACATTTTAACATTTCTAGTTCTGCTCTTCTCAGTGGTTTCAGAAAACACATAACTTTTATATCAATTAAAATTAATTTATTGGGTATATACTTTGAAAGCTCTTAGCTTAGTTTGAATTGATTTATTGGTCACTATAAAATAAATTTTAGAAATTGAGTTTGATTTCACTGCTACCTTCAGCAAAGCTTTATAGCATACTCTCTATTTTTACACAAGGTGCCTCTTGACTTAGAGGTATGAAGAGGTCTCTTTGGTAAGGATGAAAATTTGCCAGACATGTTTAAAAGCATGTTCTTCCTTTCTTCAAATTGTCCTCAGGCTCTATACTTGCCAGCGTTCTAACTGGGAATTCATATAATGGTTGGTCATCTGGTAGCCTTGAGTACCCCCAAGACCATGTCTCAAAAGATACTCAAAGAAGACCTAGGTTCCTGACAAAGATCAAATGAGAGAAAGCAAAGTGATTTAAGGCATAAAAGACATCCTATGGTGGTGGTGGTGATGATGATGATTCTTTTTTATAGCCTTATTGAGGAATACTTGACACATAATAAACAGCACATATTTAAAGCTTACAATTTCATCACGAACCCATCATTACTCCCAAACGTTTCCTCTTGCCCATCTGTAACTCTCCTTCCCATTTCCACCAGCTCCATCCCCAAACAACCACCAATCTGCTTTTTGCCACGATAGACTACATTTTCTAGATGTTTATATAAATAAAATCATATAGTATGTATTCTTTATTTGTCTGGCTTTTTTTCTCTCAGAATAGATAGCTTGAGTTTCACTCATATTATTGTGTGTACTAATAGCTCACTGCTTTTATTGCTGAATTGTATTCAGCTGTATAGATATACCATGATATGTTTACCCATTCACTTATTGATGATAGCCGGCAAGAAAATGAGCACCTCAGCCTTATAACAACAAGGAAATTAATTCTGCCAATAACATGAATGATCTTGGAATAGGATCTTGAGCCTTAGGTGAGGCTGTACATATCAACACTTTAATTTCAGTCTAGAGAAACTCTATAAAAAGGACTCAGCTAACCTGAACCCAGACTCCTGACCCATGGGAACAGTGAGATAATAAGTTTGGGTTATTTTAAGCCTCTATGTTTATCATAATTTGTTACATAGCAGAGGTCAGGAAATGCTTCCGTGAGGAAGTAGCATACGAAGAAATCAGAGTCTGCTACGGGGGTAATAGGAAAGAAGATTGCTGACAGAGGTTGCATCCTGCTCAAATGCCTGGGGGTGGAAGGAAAGGGGGAGGATTCAAGGAACTGAAAGAATATGATTGGCTAGAGTGTAGCTATTCAGAAAGGGAATGAATTGAGATGAGCCTGGAGAGGTAACCATGCCCTGTAAATGTTTGGTCTTTTTGTTAACAGCACTGAGACCTCAGGAAGGGTTTTTAATGTGTTGTAGGGTGGAGAAGAGGTGGAATGACTGATGTGATCAGATTTGCTTTTTTGGAAAGATTATTCCACCTGCAATTTGGAGGCTGGGCTTGGAGAGGGCAACAGTGAATGTGGAAACCAGTTAGGAATGCAATGCCGTAATCCTGGAGAGAGAAGTGGGCAGTACACAGTTGAGTATTAGCAGTGGAGGCCAAAAGTGAACAAATTTGAGTTAGGAAAAGCCCTAGACAACCACATGGAGATATCAGGTAGAGAGCTGCATGTACTGATTCGAAGCTAAAAATGTAGGTCTACACAGAGACAGACTCATTGACCTGTAGAAGGTAATTGAAGCCATGGGTATGTATGAAACAATCTAAGATATCAGATTCTTCAGTGCTTAGTTCTGCAGGATAATATTGCAAAGAAGGCTTTTAGTAGCCAGAGATACTGAAAGAAAAAAGTGTGGCAAGGAGGCCAAGAAAAGAATATTTTGAAAAGAGAATTTTGAAAAGAAGGGAACGGTTCACAGTATAAATAAATACTAAGAAGCCAAAAAATATGAGCTCTGAAGATGTCAGCTGTGTTCTGAAGGTCTTACAAAGAACTATTTGGGTGAGATAATAAGGGTGGTGAGGAAATAGAGATATTGTAATATAGACAGCATTTTGGAAAGTTTGTGAAAAAGAGGATGAAGAAAGGACTCTAGCTTCAGGAGAAAGGAGGTCAATGAGATTTTTAAAATTTGTTTTGCTTGATTGTTTAAAAATAGGAAAGATTTAAATACCAAAGGAAATATCCAGTGAAGGAGTGAACCACTGTCATTTATTACTGCTGTGCTTTTATTACTTAATGTGACTATTTGTCCTATGGAAAACGAGAAAGTTTTTATTTAACAGCATAGGTAGTCTTCTAAGACTTTAGAGCTGTTCTTTTTCTTTAGGATCCTGGCTTAAATTTGAATTACAAAGAAGTCCAAAGGAAGTTTGTGCAATAAGTAAGCAAACACAGGAGCTCATTCAGAGCTTAGTGTTTGTTGTTATAGTTGTTCTATGACCTGGGTTAATCAATTAATGAGGCAGTACCTTTAATAGCAGCCCCTGTCTTCTGAATCCTGTCTAAGCATCTGTGATAATTATTCAGGCTCTAAAAGAGTACTGTTACTCACCAGGAGCTCAAAATCTAATGGATGAACAAATAAAAGCACTGGAAGGTTTGTGGAATACTAATAGGAGGAGAAACTGGAGGAGAATTCCTATTTCCTGTAGTATTATGAAATCTTTCTTTTAAAATTAAATTCTTGTTCGAAGAAGTCTCTACAAGGTTGTTGGGTTTTTTGTTTGTTTGTTTGCTTGTTTGTTTTGTTTTTCTGATACACATAAGAGTGAGCCAAAATTCCATCATCGCCATCCTTAAAATAAGGCTGTATCCATGCCACACAACATTTATAAGAAAGTATGGCAGTCATTGTTCTTTGATTAGCAAATATTATGAAGTCAGCCTTAGCCGTCATACATTTTTGTTCCAGTCTTTACTTTCCCAAGCTTCTATTTTCCTCCTGAACTTCCTATGACTATTCAGGAAACAGCCAAGGCTTTGTTATATGCCCTGCCCTCGGGGCACTATTGACATTGCAAAACTACTGAGTAATTGTTCACTGTGAGTCTCAAAATAAACTAGTGACAAGGACGACAGAACCTATAGCTTTCAAATAAATGAACATGGATATTTTGAGTGCCATAAGTCTGAACTTTATATCATAGAGGAAGAATATATGAAGAGATCCAAAGGTCCCCAGTCAGTTCTGGGAGACTGCCTAAGAGCTACCGCGTCAAGCACCATCTTTGCCAATGCTAGGAAGCCCAGTGGGAGTCACATCAGCTTGTACGTGGTTCAGTGACCATTCGAGGATGCACTGAACGTTGATTGTGCAAGGAAAACCTTCTCGTGGTTACCCTGAAAACTGGGCTCCAAACAAGGTGATCGGGGTATTGTCCAAAGAAAGTAGAATTCATTTGCACATCGTCTCCGATGTTAGAACGTAATTAGTGAGAGGAGGTTCTGCATGTGACCTTGAAATGAGAAACCCCACCTCTACCAGAAAGTGCCATTTTTTTTTAATTAAAAAAGAATAGCATGCATGGTGCAGATAACATATTAGAGGAGATAGAAGACTGGGGCTATCATTGTTGGATAAAATTAACAATTGTGGATGATCACCTATATCCTCTTACTTATTGTCAAATTATCAATCTGTAAAACCAATCTGATTTTGAAAATTTGTACAAATTACCTTAAAATTCTTTTGTTTATTCCATCATACATGTATCTAAGAACATTATGTGGATATTTCACTTGGCAAGTGACAAAAGTAGGTCTTTTTTGACTCTTGATGTCCTCAAACTGTCAGGGCAATGGGAGTTCCTGATGTGTTTTAAGGTGCATTGCCAAGCCATGTCCTCTGTGATTATTGAAGTAATGAGCACTTAGAATGGATTCCTGTGGCATTAACTTATTCTATGTAATTCTTCAGTGTGTAGATTTTGATAAATTTTGTTCATGTAGGGAAAAAAAGTTATTTTTGATAATTTAATCCCATCAGGTAGCATTGCTCATAATTTACTGCTGCTTTCTTTTGAAAAATGATGGATATAATATACAAGTTGCTTAATTATTTGACTGACTTGGTTTCTGAAGTCTGCCAAAACATTTTCTTTATTTGGCTTAAGTATTGTTTGGGAGTAGCTTTCATGTAAGATAGCATAAAATCATCTGTTAAAAAATATATATAGAAAAATTTCTAGAAGATTCTAGGATGTTATATATAAATACATAGAAAAAGTTCTAGAAGGTTCTAGAAGGGTATATATATATTTATATATAATATATAGAAAAGGTTCTAGAAGGGTATACAGAAACTGTATATAGTACTTAGCTCTGGAGAAAGAAGTTGAGTGGCAGAGATGGGGATGGCGACAGGGGTTGAGAAGGAAATTTTTAATTTTTTCTATGTATAATTCTGTATTGTTCTTTTTGGGTTTTAAACAATGACCTGGTATTAACTTTGTAATTGAAAAAATGTCTGTGCCTTGAGAAACTCATCTGGCTTCTTTTGCACATTCTTCACTTTGGGTTTTAGAATGCATTTTCCCCTTTTCTAGGTCGTGGCTGTTTGCTGTTTTGCATATAAGACACACTAAAAGAGATAGCTCTCTGACTAGACTATAGAACGCTTTAGTTTTTTTCCCTTCCTTTCCTGTGGAAAAGATTTGTAAAATGAGATCAATAGAACACTGGGATTAAATAAAAATCAGTCATGGCACTAAATTCTCAAGGTAGACATTCAGTAGCATCTATTAATCATAGATTATGTGTATCTTATCTATATATCATCTGCAAATAAACTTATTTTAGTAGAGTGAGTGGATTTGTTTTGGTAAATGTTTAGAGCAGTATGTTTCCAGAATAGGCATTTCAGCAGTGTGATGATTGTGCATTCATGTTTTGTATACAGTATGACAAATCCAATCAATGCTTATTTCGCTTTTCACGATTCCTATAATAAAAAATACAATAAAATGGAATATGAGTGTCCTGAGGCACTCACTGCTCTGTATAAATAGAATTTTTAGTTAAGGAAGAAAACACATGATTACTTATTTTATTAATTTAATCTTAGTTTTTGCCATTGTATGTCTTTAAATCAGCTCCTATAAATTTGTGTCTGAAATACCACCATACTGAATAAAAGTCTAGAAATGGTGAAGTGAGTGTTGCTGAAGAACTTAAGATATTATTTATTTCAAGACAGTCGTCTGGTAGAAATCTCATTTATTTTATTTTAGATGATGGCCCTAGAACCACCGATTTTTTCAGCAAAAGAAGCCTTTTTTCTTTTAATTTCACATAACAACATTGCTATGTCTAAGTGATTTTAATACAGCTTCTAGCTTTTATAATCCTTTTTTTAAAAAAAATTTTATTGGAGTATAGTTGACTCACATTGTTGTGTTAGTTTCAGGTGTACAGCCAAGTGAATCAGTTATACATATGTGTATATATATATATATATCCATTCCTTTTCAGAGTCTCTTCCCATATAGGTTATTACAGAATATTGAGTAGAGTTCCTGTGCTATACAGTAGGTCCTTATTAGTCATCTATTCTATATATAGTAGTATGTATATGTTAATCCAGTCTCCCAGTTTATCACTTCCCCCACGTTTCCCCTTTGGTGACCATAAGTTTGATTTTGAGATCTGTGAGTTGGTTTCTGTTGTGTAAATAAATTCCCTTGTATCATTTTTTAAATTAGGTTCCACATATAAGTGATATCATATGATATTTGTCTTTCTCTGACTTACTTCACTTTGTAATAATTTTCTTGATAGCTAAATTCTGAAGGTATTGATTGCTTAGAAAAAAGAAATACCATCATTCTAATTTTGGAGACAAATCAAAATAATAGAGAGGAAAACCACCTAGAATAATTTTTTTAAAAATATTCAGACAACTTTTTAAGGAAATAATTATTTAATTAAATAAAATCAAAATTTTATTTTTGAAAACCTTTAATAACTCAAGAAATATTTATCAAATTATTACCAGGTACAAGACAATGCAATGGGTATTTTAGGATATTCATTTATTCATTCAAAAATATTTATTGGGCATCTACTATGTGTCAGGCTCTATTCTAAATTCTGGGGATATGTTGGTGAATAAAACAGACCATTCAAAATAATTTTTTAACACTATTATGTCCCAGACATTATTTCTGGAGCTGGGAAATGGTAATGAACTAAAAAGAAAACATTCCTTGTCCTCATTTTAGCTGATAAAGACAGAAATATGTAAGATAAATAAAATATATAGCATGCCACACAGTAATAATTGCTAAGAGGATGTATAATAAAGCAGAATTGGGGGTATGAAATGTTGGGGAGTGTGTGTGAACTTTTAGATAAGGTGCCAGGGTAAAATTAACTGAGATCATGATATTTTAGTAAGCACCTGAAGAAAGCAGACCACTATATCTGGGAAATAGCTGATATCTTGACAAGTAGAATCCTAAGCAAAAGCAATAGAAAATGCAAAGACCCTGAGGTAGGGTTGTTTTTGAAGTGTTCCAGGAATAACAAGGAGGTCAATATGACTGTTGTGGAGAGAACAAGATGGAGTGAATAAAAGAGATTAGAGGGGCAATGAGGCATCTATTACCTTTGCAATTGATTTTACATGGCCTTATATGTCATTGTAAGAATTTGGGCTTTTACACTAAAAGACATGGAAAGTCACTGGAATTTTTTGAGCAGCAAGATGACATGACTTGTGTCTCAATAGGATCACTTTGTTGTCTTTAAAATATACTGCAGTATGGCAAGGGAAAGTGTAGGGAGACTAGTTGAGAGGCTGTCCCAATGACTGATATATGTCAGGTATGATGCTGGTGAAGTGGTAAACAGCCAAGCTGTTTTTGCAGTTGGAGTCAACAAGATAGTGTGACCATATATATATGGAGTGTGTAAGAAATACAGGCATCAAGAATGACCCCAAGGTTTTGGGTTAATTGTGTTGGAGTAACAGTTTTCATTGAACTAAAGTAGGGAAAATTTAACTAAAGCAGGGAAAGATTCCTCTCCCCAGTCCCACGCCTAGGAGTGGTGGTGAGTTTAGTAATTCAGTTTCATATGTGTTAAATTTGAGATGTCTTTGGACATTTGAGTGAAGATGTTAGACTATATGGTGAAAGATTCAGGCTCATGAAGTAGTTGAGCATCACTAGCATACAGATGATATTTAATGCCATGAGATGGGATAAGGTCATTTGATGGGGATAAACCTAGAGTGGGTTTAAAAGAGTGGAGGGCATGAGAAGTTGCAGACACTGAGTACAGACAACTCCCCAAGGAGTTTCGTTGTAAAGGGAAGGAGAAATAAGATGGTAGCTGGAGGGCTTCCCTGGTGGCGCAGTGGTTGAGAATCTGCCTGCCAATGCAGGGGACACGGGGTGGAGCCCTGGTCTGGGAAGATCCCACATGCTGCGGAGCGACTAGGCCCGTGAGCCACAATTACTGAGCCTGCGCGTCTGGAGCCTGTGCTCCGCAACAACAGAGGCCACGATAGTGAGAGGCCCGCGCACCGCGATGAAGAGTGGCCCCCACTTGCCGCAACTAGAGAAAGCCCTCGCACAGAAACAAAGACCCAACACAGCCATAAATAAATAAATAAATAAATTAAAAAAAAAAAAGATGGTAGCTGGAGATGGAAATAAAGATATAAAATATAACTATAAAAATGACTATAAATAATATTTGAAAAGTATGTTTTTGAACTTCTTATTACATCATTTTGATTACAGCATCTCATATAATTCATATTATAACTGTTACTTAAAGAAAGTAGCACCTCAAAGAGGTCACAGTTTGAGTGGGATGTAGAAAAGGGAAGACAATTACCGAAGAGACTTCATACCTAAGAGGCTCACCTGGCCAGTGAACATGATTTTTCCAGCTGTGTTATGAGCGTAAAGAAAAAGCACTGATTGTAATGAATTGATAGTGCTCAGAAAGGGTCAAGTGATTCTACACAATTTATAAGAAAATCAACTAGCAAGAGGCTTTTGTATTAGAAGAGAAGTGGCAACAGACTGCAAAGTCATAATGTGATTTTGCTTTAAATTGGAATTAGAACTTTAGGGAAAATAATGCCCTTTATGGGAGGAAAGTTTTTCCAGAAGGAATTGGACAAAGGGATATGTATATTATTCTTTAAGAGATAGGTATCATAAAACTTAAATATTTTATATAATGGGTTTATTATTATCTATTATGGGTTGAATTGTATTTCCCCCCAAAATACGGTGAAATCATAACTCCCAGTATCTCAGAATGTGACCTTATTTGGAAATAAGGCTGTTGCAGAGGTAATTATTTAAGATGAAGTCTTAATGGAGTCGATTGGGCCCTTAACCCTCTATAAATGGTGTCCTTAGAGGAGGAGAAGAGACACAGAAACATAGACACCGAAGGGGAGAAAGCCATGTGACAACACAGGCGGAGACCGAAGTGTTGCAGTTACAAGCCAAGGGGCACCAAGGGTTACAGGCACCCACCAGGTTTCAGAGGAATCATGGCTCTGCTGACACCTTGATTTCAGACTTCTGGCCTCCAGAGCTGTGAGACAGTAAGTTTCTGTTGTTTGAAGCCACCCAGTTTGTGGTGTTCTGTTACGGCAGCCTTAGGAAATGAACACACTGTCTATTCCCCAAAACAGTAGTTGCCCCCTTCTCCATGGTTTTGCTTTCTGTGGGTTCAGTTGCCTATGGTCAACCACGGTCCAAAAATATTGAATTCTAGAAATAAACAATTCATAACTTTTAAATTGCATGCTGTTCTGAGTAGAGTGATGAAATCTCAAGCCATCCTGCTCTGTCCTGCCCAGGATGTGAGAACCGTCTCTTTGTCCAGCATATTCCCCTGTTGGTCATGTTAGTCACTTAGCAGCCGTCTTAGTTATCAGACTGAGGACCCCAAAGAGCAAGAGTAGCGATGCTGGCAATTCGGATATTCTCTTTTTTTTTTTTTTTTTAATTAATTTAGGGAAGGCTCTTTTATTTATTTATTTATTTTTGGCTGTGTTGGGTCTTCGTTTCTGTGCGAGGGCTTTCTCTAGTTGCGGCGAGCGGGGGCCACTCTTCATCGCGGTGCGCGGACCTCTCACTGTCGCGGCCTCTCTTGTTGAGGAGCACAGGCTCCAGACGCGCAGGCTCAGTAGTTGTGGCTCACGGGCCTAGTCGCTCCGCAGCATGTGGGATCTTCCCAGACCAGGGCTCGAACCCGTGTCCCCTGCATTAGCAGGCAGTTTCTCAACCACTGCGCCACCAGGGAAGCCCCCGGATATTCTCTTACTGTGCCTAATTTATAAATTAAACTTTATCATAGGTATGTATACATAGGAAAAATCATAGTGTATATAGGATTCAATACCATCTGTGGTTTCAGTCATCCCCTTGGGGTCCTGGAGCATATCCTCTGTGGATAAGTGGGGGACACCGGTAAGAAAATATAACTTTAAAAGTCTTGCCTAGAGTTTGGGTTCCATTCTGAAAAAAATTGTTTTTTTAAATGTAGCAATGGGGCAGCTATGGGTGAGTATGCAAAACGAAGTATCCGTAGTATTACTACTATTAAGCATTGACTATGTGACACTTTACCCACATTATCCCAAATCTCTAAAGTAGCCTTTCTGCAACATAGGTATCATAGCCAGAATTTTACAGATGGGGAGTCAGCAGCTTAAAGGTGTTAGAATAATGATTCTGTCAGATCTGACCCCTTCCTCACTGTTATATGCCTTCCTTCCATTAAGCTACAAAGAACATAACACATGGGAAAATTATGAAGATGAAAAAAAATATGTAGCTTCTGTGTTTGTAATTTCCTAACACTTCAGTTTTTAACACATGAGAACTTTTGCTTCATGGTTTATATATTTCAAGATAAAGAGATTCAACCAGTAGAACCATCAAATAAGTGCTCCATGGTGCATGGCTTGTATGAACAGATGCTAACATAAAAAGTAGCTATGTGACTCTCAAAATAAGAATTTTTTAAAAAGATGCCACAATTTCTGGTAAGGTTGCTCAAAGGAATAAAAGTAATTTGCCCCTACCTCAAACAAGCAAAGAAAGAGAACAAAAACCTGACAGAGTTCTTTACTATAATGTATCATCTCAAGTAAGAAAATGCAAAATGTGTCAAAATTAGAATAAATGAACATAAACAATGAAAAATGAGTAAGCGAAGCATGATTTTTAACAGGCTTAAGTAGAATATCTGGAAATAATTATACCCTAAAACATGGAGGAAAGATAATATATATTGTGACTTTTGTTACAAAGTCAGAGGCTTGTGATTTGAAGAAAATAGAAAAAAATAAATATAATTATAAGAGAAAATGTTTTGTTAAATGGTAAGTGGAAAAACCAGAGAAAGTATCTGTGGCTATCTACCAGTCCCATATACCTGTATATATGTTTTAATGTTTAGCTTATTGCCATTTTGCCTTATCTTCTGCATCTTACATGGATCAATGCTTAGTGAAAGAAAAGTATTTTTGAAAAATAACACACTGGATCAGATAACAGGCTCCAGCTTTGATGGATAAATTTCCCTACTGTCCAATTCTTCAAGAGAGCCTGTTTATATTGGCCTCGCATGGCTAAGTTCTTGACCATAACCTTAGCTGAATTTCATTCTGTCTTGTCAGAAAGTATCTTTGTCTTTTTGTTAGGCTGGGGAAAGTTCAAAGGTCAGGCAGCTGGAGAGAGCTGTGGCCATGGAGGCGCCATTTTCCTGGGCTCCAGTCCTCCTCCTCTCTGGCTCTTCCTTTGTTGTACTATTGCTATCTTATCCCAAAGCAAACTGCTCACTGGGGCAACTGCCATTTTCAGGAACATATTGCAGTGGGATCCACAAAGCTTATTTGTGTTGAGAAATGGAAAGACTGTGATTCATACATCAGCCCCATAACATATTCCTCCGTGAGCTCAAGATGAAACTGCCATTTCCTGCTCTTATATCAGCAAAACTCATCTGCAATAATTTTGTACATTATTGTGAAACAGCATAGTAATTAGTAGGATAAATTTAGGTACCAAACAGAGCTGGTGTCTGCTTTCAGTCTTTTCTACTTACAAGGTGATGTTGGACAAATGATTTAATCTCCCTAAGTCTCCAGTGCTTTCTGATCAGGTTTGTGAGAACAAAAGACATGATGCAAAAGACATGGAAAGCACTAACATTAGTGCCTGCAGAAAGTGGACAAGAAGAGCAAAATATTTTCATCATTAACTGTGTGACCTTAGACAACTGACTTAACTACCCTGTGCCTCAATTTCTTTATTTGTACAAAAGGGGATAATTATATTATCTGATTCAGAGAGCTGTTGTGAAGATTTTAAAAAAAAAGAATATTTTGAAAGCACTCAGAACAGTGCTTGACACAAAGTGATTAATAAATATGAACTTCTATCACTGTCATCATCATCATCGTTATCATCGGTAGTATTAACATGATCAGCAGCATTATTCATTAATGTGAGAGTAGTAAAGTGAGATTCTAGCTAGGTTCACTTACAATTGGTTTACATTAAGTGTGGCTAGCTTTGTGTAGATGGAGTGTGATTTTAGGCTTGCTTGATACCTTTCCCATAGAGTTCCCCGTGACTAAAACCCGCCATGAGACTCTGAGTTTAGAAATCTCCTCTCCAGTGGATCACCTTTAAATTGGAAGGGAGTTTAAAATATGTAAACATCTTTATTTGAAGAATAATAATACCCAAAGCTAATTATAATATAGAACAATTTATCATGTCATTTTCCTTCTTGGTAGCAAGAACGTGGTAATATTCAAGAACATTTGGAGTCCCAAAGTGGTAGAGTAGATCTATAGGCAGAATAAAATCAGAATATGAGGCAAAGCAAACATGTGAGAATTGTCAAAGAGGAACGCGGCTACTTTCAAGTTAGAATGGGTTTTATCCAAATTACTGAAGATATTGAAGCTGCTGTTCTTGTCCCTGTTTTTCCCTGGGTGCAAACACAGCTCCAGGAAGGTTTGGGCAGGGAATTAGTGGCAGCTTTTGATTTATAAAAAATGTCCTCAGAATGCCGCAGGGGGCAATGCTCAAGGGAGAGTGTCTTCCCTCAGAAACAGTGAAACAAATGGATGTAGTCATTCAACTCTTCTGTAACAGGAAAAGAAGCTGTTGATAAGAAATGGCTGCCTGATTAGTCTTTTGGGTAATAAAAATGCAATAGAAAATGTGCATGAAAAGAAAGAATTTGAGAACTTTAAGCTTATGAAGAAAATGTTCTCAGCAAAAATGTCACCAAATTATAAAATTGCTTGTGAACTAAAATGAAAGATAAATTGGAAATTTAAGAAGGGGTGTATTAAGTATTAAAATATTAACATTTGGATTGAATTGCTGATTCTAGTGACTTTTAGCAGCACCAAATTTTTGTAGGGTCATGAATAACGAGGTGAGTCAACATTGTATAGGCAATAAATGTGAACATTTTAGAGAAAATACTCCCATCACAGTGACTTTTTGAAGTTCACTAACCTTGGAAATTTCTTTTCTGGCACAGGTACAAAATTATCCAGATTGACTTTCTATGTATTCACATTCACCACATAATAAGCAATCAGGAGATAATTAACAGTCCTTGAATTCACTTTTAACTTTAAAGACTCAGCCAAAGTAACAGCTATTTCATTTTGCAAGACTGTGGCCTTTCAAAAAATGACTGTAAATAATGTAATATGTAATCAAACTAGTATCATTCTGGTCAAATCAAGAATAAGTACCTTTCGTGGTGAATGTACAGATGAAAGTAAAGGTCATTCTATATTAGAACACAAGGACCAGGCTGAAGCAAAGTCAAACAATGGGTACCCCCGCAAAAAGAAGGGTTTCAGAACTATCACAGAGCTGACTGACCCCAAACTTATCTTCCCATCAACTTACACAGCATCTGAAATTTCTACCATTAAATTCCCATTTTGAGTTGACATCACGTCCAGAAGATATGGTTTGTTTAGCTAGAGATAAGTTAGCTAAATGGGGTAATAAACATCAACACATTTGTTTCTATTAGTTATCAGATCAGTTTGCTCTCATCTACAACAGAGAAGAGCCAGGAGAGAAGAGGATACACTGTGTGAAATGTCTGGAATAAGGACCTGCCTGTGGAGACCTAATCCACATAGATGACCACACAGGGCAAGAGTTTGAGAGGAAGACTTTAAAGGTTGGGGATAGAAAACCAAACTGGGGAATGAAGAGGGAGTTAATGCGAATTCCATGGAAATCATCACTAACTTGACAATTTTGCTTAAATATGGTTATTTTATAACATTTCTGAGAAGAGATTTTACTAATACAATTAAACTTTGTTCAAAAACTGTTGAAATCTTTTAACATTACCTTAGGGACTCTGAAGACAATGTTATGTTCCTTGCTGTATCTAGAGTCAAAACACACAAAAAAGAGACCTAAGCTTGTAAACCCAGCATTAAATCACTATCATCCTTAGTTGTGTGGAAAAAAAATAAAACTTGATCTCTTAATCCATACCCAAAAGTTAAGTGAAGGTGGATCACAAACAAATGTAAATCCCAGCACCATAACGCATAACACGTAGAGGAAAAATTTGGGTAGACAGGGATTTCTTGAACAGAACACTAAAATCAATAACTATAGAAGAAAAAAAAGACAAGTTTGATTTCATCAAAACTAAATGCGCTCATCAAAAATCTTATGAAGAAAACATACAAACCACAGATTGGGGAAAATATTTGAAGTATATATATGACAAAGGACTTGCATCTGGAATATATAAAGTCAACAACAAAAGTATGAATAACCCAGGAAAAAGATAGCAATATAAATACTTCATAAAGTAAAATATACAAAAGGCCAATAAACATACAAGAAGGTGTTTACTATTATCAGTTATCAAGGAAATTCAAAGTAAAACTACAATGAGATACCATTTCACACCATTGGAAGGAATACAATCAAAAAGATTGATAACACTAAACATTGGCAAAGCTGTAGGGTATCTGAAACTCTCATACATTGCGAGTAGGAGTATAAAATGGTCCAACCATTTTAGAGAGCTGTTTGGTAATTTATTTTAAAGTTAAACATACATCTACCCTATGACCCAGCAGTTTTACTTCTAGGTATTCACTAAAGAGAAATGAAAACGTAAGTCCATGAAAACTCAAATGTCCATTACACATGAGGGGATAAAAAAATTGTGGTATAGTAATGCAATGGAACACTATACAGCAATGAAAAACACTAACTACTACATGAAACAGCATGACTAAATCTCAAAAAGCATTAAATTAAGCAAAGGATTCCAGGCACAGAAGAGTATATACTCTGTGATTCAACTTATATGAAGTCCAAAATCAGGCAAGTGTATGATGACAGAAATCAGAAAGTGGTTGCCTAAATGGGGGTGGGGGAGGGAGGGAGGAGAATGTGACTGACTGGAAAGGGCCTTGAAGGAACATCCTGGTGTGATAGAAATGCTCTAAATCTTGTTTTGGGTGATGGTTTCATGGATGTATAGATTATCACAATCTTAAAATCTGTGCATTTTTGACATTAATTATTTATCTATAGAGAATAATTCTCAAATGGATTCTTGTATGTTGAGTTTCTATTATCTACCAGGCAGTGTGCTAGTGGCTTTATAAGTAGTATCTGTAAACAAATCTAACAATCCTTATGGGATAGTTTTTTTTCCCCTTATTTTAACATACAAAGAAATTGAAACTCTAGGTTTACTCCATGAAACTTATATGGCTAGTAAATGACAGAATGATATTTAAACCAAGGTTTGATGCTAAATGTCATGCTCTTTCCAAACTGCCACACTTTCAGAGTCAATATTTCTTACAGTCCCTAATGACAAAATAAACAGACTTGGGAATTTGTGGATGCAGTTGAAATGGATGGAGCTATAGAGAAAACAACTCAAAAACTGTGACCTGCTGTCTGAAATTTGTTTGTAAGAACCTAGGTATCATAGAGAGAAGCACAAAAGGATTCTCAGCACAATAGTGAACTCACACAATGCCTATTATCTAAATGATTTCATTGTGAACTATTTTAAGAAGCTAAGTTATTTGGTGCATGCACCTGTTAGAATAAATCACTTTATAATCTTTTCTTTTGATAGAATTATAGCTGTTCAAAATGTTTGGACAAAAAGATATTCTTTCTTCTTCTATTTTTCCCTGCTAAAATAGCACTTTACTGACTAGGAGAAAACAACTATAGAAACATGGAAACCAAATATGACTTTTAAAAGGACAGTCTAAATAATACTGTCCATTACTCCATTTACTGGAGTAAATGATATAGCTGGAAAACTCAATGGTTTTACACAACAAGGTTTATTTCTCACTCACAAGATTGCCAATGTAGATCAGGTGACTCTCGAGACACCTTTTGTCCATGTGGTAACAGAAGGATCCAGGTTGCTTCCACCTTGTTTTGCCTTCTCAGAAGCGGCATCCATGATCTCTGCCAAAGGACACAGCGTGCGCCACCACTACGCACATCCCGTTGGTCAGAACTCAGTCTCGCTGTCTACCTTACTACAAAGAGGAGGAGGAAGTATCTCCCAGGCGTAGGAAATGATGTAAATGAACACAGCACTGCCTATTCCGCAGCAGAGTTATCATTCGTAGTGAGAAAACACTGAAAGAGAGGTCAGCAAATTTCACCATTTTAGGAAACACCTAGGATGGTCCACCTTGTATAAAAACGTAACAATTAGAAACGACAGTTAACTCATTCCACAGACATATTCTCCCAGTGTGAACTATGTCATCCCCACAGGTGCTGACTGACCTTTGGATTGCTCCATTTTATTAGCTTTCAAACCTTATCCTCAAGGAAGATCTGATGTGTTCTTTTCTACTAAGGCAGAGGGTTGTCGTTGGAAATGTGATCAAATGTAGTTTTCTACCTTCTTTACATCCCTAAGAATTTCATAGCTGGAATTATGTGCCATTCACCCCCTCAAGTAACATGCACTTAAGAGAATGTCACTTATTTTAAATCTGTTTAAAGAAAAGAAATAAAGGAAAGAAACATTCGATTTGCAGATTCAGTATGTCTATAAATCTTGTGCTCATAGCAAATCCTTTGGAATATGGAGTTGGACTTCTAGGAGAAAGTGATGTAAAGAAAAGACCAAATCAGACTCGTTGTGAATAAATTACAATCTTAATTGACACTCATTTTATTTAAATATTCTTTATAGGAGAGGGATTTCCACATCTTATCATCATTTGCATTTATGATGAAATGCACTGCTGAGAAGTTAAGATGTAGAAAATGAAATTTTGTTTTTGTTTGAAAACCGTCTTTGTAAGGATCATTTTATCACTAAGGAGAAAGATTTAGCAAATACTTCTACCTAGCGCTGAAATTTCTTTTCATCAAGATAAGGAGATAAAAAGTAAACTATTTATAGAAACTTATTTCAAAAGACTTCTTTGCCATTCTTTCACAGAAAATACTGTTTCACATATTATGTAATAAAAATTGATCGTCATGAGCTCAGTTCAGTAAGATGTTTGCAGTAATTACTCCTGACATTGTCACAAACATTAAAGTGTTTAACAAATATTTCATAAATATAATGAAGATGTTTATAATAAGTGATTCCTCATTATATTTCTTTGCAATTTGATAAGACAGCAAAATGCCAGATGATTCCCATTACTGCAGAAATCAATTGGCAGGTGATAAATAATTTTTCACAGAATGATTAAATCAATGTCAGCCTCAGAGTGAAAAAATGTGTTGGGCATATTATAAGTAGGGCAACACTGATTGATCCTGAAGTCATTGCTTTCTTAGCATGAGGTTTAAATAAATACTGGATTTATTGAGGGTTAGAAAAATGGCCTCACAATAAAAAGGCGAGGTTAGGTTTTATTATGAATGAAAACCAAAGCAAACAGCAAATCACCACCACCACAACAGCAACATTCAACTTCTGACTTCTTATAATCATATGCATTTGACTGCCAAGTATTTGGTAGAAATCATCTTCTACATCCTGTCAATTAGATAAAAAATTCTGGTCACGTTGAGTATTTCTTTCAGGACACACGATTTTGATGATTTTCGATGCCCTTTCTCTCTTTTTGTCTTGGTGGCCATGATGGAATAATCTATAAGAATAGGGAGATGATGAGGCTGAATAGAGCAGCTGTGTGATTGACCATTGCAGTGGTCACAATCCAGAGGACCAAATCAGCTAACTGGGGTGAGGATTAGCACACAGAAAATGCTGATTGGCGAGCACCGCCTCTTCTCAGCTCCAACACAACATGACACGTCCTCCAGCCAAGGCATCTGAAATCTGAGATTGTGGAATGACCTCGACTTGAAGTGAGGGTGCTTTCCTGAAGGAAAGAGAAAATTAGAGAAAAAAAGGCTTGATTATAAGCACTATGATTAGGACCATGATAACCACAGTTCAAGCTGAAGCATAAAAGGGTTTGGGTTTTTTTTTTAAAACAGACATCAGTGAACATGGCAGATGTAGCTTTGACTGTCCTCAGCAGTAATCCTTGTTCAGTCTAAATCTAGTCTCCTTATATTCTTAGCAATTTAAATGTGTTGAATAAGATTTTTTAAGAAAAAAAGATACATGAGAATATTAATGGCTGTGTTTTCTACAGTTTATGGAAAAAATAAAAGATAATATGGCAATTATATTTTCAAAAATAGTAGAAATTTAGAGTTAAGATAAATAAAGTTTTTTTTGCTGTTGTTAAAAGGCAATGTTCAGCACATAATCAGGATAAGTTGTATTATTTCTAGTCAGCACCTCCTTGGAAATCTTTCTTTCAGACCCACCCTCAAACACACAACTTTCTCTGTTCATGAATACCATACATTTCACAAATGGAGAACACTCTTACTCCAATTTAAATCAAACCGGTAAACACACAAAGATAGTATTTCTTTCTTTACTAATATTTCTTTCTAATAATTCTTTTCTAGCATGAACTTTTATATGTGGGAAGTAGGGATAAGGAAGGAGCTTAGATTTGAGAGTCAGTTGAGGAAGGAAGTGGAGTCAGCAAAACTGAATTTTGGGGTCTTTAATGTTTTTCTAAGTATATGATTTTTTTGTGTTGTTTTAGAACTGAAAAGTATTGATCCCTTAAAAGTCCATTTGAACGTTTTAATCCTAAATATATAAATTCTAATCTATGTTGAGCATAAATTCATAATGTAAGGGAGTAAACCCATAGAGGTTAGGATAATTTTTTGAGCAAAGGAGAATTAAAGGCAGCATTTGAATATGTCTTCAATGCCATTTTTTCTAAACTTGAGAAATGAAATTCTCTGGAATTGATAACAGAGGATCAGTTTGCGTACAAATTAAGTCATGACTATTTCCCAGTAATTTTCTAAATATTGTTTACAAATGAAACTCACAAATAAGAAGATGGTCCTTAGCTTCTCAGAGCAACTCCTCAGATACACCAACTTTTCCAACAGTAAAAAGCCATCTTATCTTTGTATTGTGCATTCCTCCCTCCAAAAAGCATTCACTGAGGATTGATATGCTGATCTTACACTAAGCACCAAAATCAGTCTTTATGGCAATGAACCAAAATCCTCCATTTTCATAATATAAAATACAAATAAACCAAAATATGTGCACTGAATTTTGCCAAGACACTTGGCCTTTCAGTAATGCTCTCATTTCATTGCCAGAGCATAAAAAGTGGAATATTTTTAATTTAAATAAATGTTGACATGGTCAATTGAATGGGTGTTTTCAAGGACTATATTTTAATCTATACTTCGAAGTTATTTTGAATAAAATTCAAATAGAAAATATTCATACTAATATGGCGATTAACTTCAAAATCATCCTTAAATTTTTAGGGAACACTCTCGATACTGACAGTGTATAGAAATCCAGCCAATAACTTTGCCTCTGAGTATTGAGGTAAGACAGTTTGTCTACATAAAAATAAGCCAATTATTAGGTGTTTAATAAAATTACCTATTTATTTATCTTAATAGAAGACTAAAGTTATATGTTAAAGAGCATAAAGAAGATGGCAAATGTGGAGGAAAAAATAAGAGTGAGAAGGGAAGGGTATAGCATCATGATTTTGAAATCATATATTTGAAAACTATCATATGGAGAAAGGAATAGAATAATTTTATACGTTCACAGAGGAAAGAATGAACTGATAGATTGAGCCTAAATATAGGAAAGAATTTTCCATCAAAACTGTCCCAAAGGAAAAAAGAAAAAAGATGAACTGACTCAGGAGGCTGTGATTTATCTCTCTCACTGGGAATATTCAAGAACAGGAAGGAATTCCTTTATGTACTCAACAAATATTTATTGCCTGCCTCTAACCTGTGCGTCAGATGCTGTGTGGGCACTGGAATAAAACGGTGAATAAATCCAGATGAAATATCTGCCCTCATGGAACATCCAAGCTAGTGGAGGAGACAGACCCAAATTGAATAGATGTTCTAATTACCGCTTTGCAGGAGTAGAAAGAGGTGGGACCAGGTGAGCACGTGACACAAGGGCCATCTTAGTCTGGAATGTCAAGGGAAGGAGGTGACAGTTGAGTTGAGATGCAAGGCTAAGAAAGAGCTAATTGGGTATATTGGATATAGAGGCAAAGCAACAGAAGTAGAAGCAAGTATGGCCTATTCAAGAAACTGAAAGAAGCCAATATAGGAGCAGGGAGAATGAGGGGGAGTGCAGTGTGAAGCGGGCAATCAGTGGTGAGACTTGGTATGATCTTGCAGGCTATGTTAAGCATTATCTGGTGTTTGTTTTTGTTTTTTATCCCTAGAACACTGGGACAGACTTTAAAAAAAAAATTTTTTTTTAAAGGGAGTACTATGATCAGATTTGGGTTTTGAAAAGATCACTCTGTGAATGATGAGGTAGAGAATTTATTGGACTGGAGCAAGAGTGGATGTGGGGAGTGGATACAATATTTTGAATAATAAAATAATCAAAGAGAGAGGAGTTGCCTACTTGGATTTAGCTGGTGGCAGTGGAGATGGACAGAAGGGGATAGAATTGAAAAGTACTTGAGAAGTCAACCAGGAGGCTCTGGTGTCAGTGTGGGAGAACTTCAGGGTGACTGAGGTGCTTGCAACTCAGATAGAGGGACTGTTAGATGAAATGTGAGGGTGTGGGGGAGAGAGAAGATCATGAGTTTGGATGCAGATACCTTGGCTTTGAGGTGCCTTTAAAGGAGTAAAGAAGAGATATAAACCAGGGATTTGTTTATACTCATCTGGAACTGAGAGGAGTAATACAGACCAAAGCTAACATTTATGAATCAAATCATATAGATTGTAATCACAGCATTGGGAATGAATTATACAGTCTATGGAGTGAGAAGAGGACCGAGTCTTGAGAAGCTTCACTATTTTGTGGCTGAGCAAAAGAGTATAAGTTTGCTAAGAAATCTGAAGAGAAGCCATCAGAGACAAAGGGGAAACCTATTATTTACCAGAAACCAAGAGAAAAGAGTATTTTAAGAAGTGGCAAGAAGTCAACAATGTTGCATGCATCTGAGAAGTCAAGACTCTGTAATGTCTACTGAGTTTAGAGACATGTAGTTCATGCATGACCTTGGGGGGAGGCAGAGGGGATTCATATATGAGATAGGTTGTTGGGTGAGATAAATTCTAAGGTTCCTTTCAGCTGTAAGATTCTTCCAATTTTTGTCATGGAAAAATACATTTCTAAATTATTTTATAATGAGATTTGTACTTCACCTGGCCCCTTAAAAATGTTTTCTAAATTTAGGAAAATTTTGGAAAAAATACAGTGCAAATTTGTGTAATAATGTGTAAAACTTTTGAAAGATCAAAATGAAAATATTTATATCTTTTCTTTTTGTTTTCATAAAAATCTCTTTAGCTGGGCTGCTTCCTGAACTTCCTCTCCGCAGCAATTCACACAATGTTGGAATTGTAATCTCAAGACTGATTTCAAATATCTTCATTCTTTCCTTAATCTGGGAAACCAATGGGACATAATCAAATTCAAGTCACCGTACTAAATTACAGTTCCTCAGAAGTGCAAGATACTTCTCTGATGATAAATTTATCTAAAGCTGGGAAAATCCTAATAGCCTTTAGGGTGTTGTCAGAGATTGTCTTCCACTGCTAAACAACACTGGGGTCTATTCTTAGCTCTGTAACCGATTCAAGGCCTGATTCACAATATGGCTCCCACTGTGCTCTGTGCTGTCATTTCCCTGCCTATAAAATGTGTTACTTGCACTGATCTCCTTACAGAGTTCTGTGGGTATATTGATTGTCAGATACAAACTGTTGTAACAGTGCAGTCTTTCTTAAAATGTAATTGTCTATAATCCTCTTTCCCAGGTTGCATTTCTCTCACAGTGTTAGATGGTTGGATTTTAGCTGTTCTTTCTATGGGTGGTTCAAACTACTCCCAGAATTTCTGGATCTCCAGCTCAATCCGGTAGCCTTATAAGTAAATGATTACTCTGTCTTCCGACTGAGCAATACTTTAACATCACATCGTGTACATGCTTTATGATTAACAAGCAAATAATGGAGTTGCTTTTCGCCCCTCCCTCTGTCCCATTGCTAGTCTCTCTCCAAGAAGCTTTGGTTGAGGGGACAGAGAGGCCCACTTCTGGGAGTCTCCACTCTCTCTCAGGAGCTCCCTCGATTCCGCCCATAAGTGGTATCTTCCTCCTATGTACTCTCAGCAGTTTTTCCTCCCACTATTTCCAGAGGAGCCTCTCGACAACTCTCTGTGGCAGCGGCTGCCCTGCTTTTAGTGATTTCTCAAATTAGTAGTCTACTCTCAGAATCAGCTTCTCTCAGCAGTGAGATTCAATGACCCTGACTCCTGGCGTCTTCCTGCAGCTCTTAGGAGGGGGAACTGTTTAAACCTATAATGTTTACTGTTCTTGGCTTGTGACCAGAAGCCCCTCTTTACTGCCAGCCTGTGCAGAGTCTCCAGCATCCCTTGTTCTTTTCTTGGCAATTCTTAGCTAAATCCTTAACCAGTTCTGTAACTGTGAATCACTCTCAGTCATATCTGAAGGTGATTACAAAAAGGTCCTTCTGGAGCTCTTGAAGTGGCTTTTTAAAAAAATTAATTAATTATTTTTTGGCTGCGTTGGGTCTTCGTTGCTGTGTGCAGGCTTTCTCTAGTTGCAGCGAGCGGGGGCTACTCTTTGTTGTGGTGCGCCGGCTTCTCATTGCAGCGGCTTCTCTTGTTGCGGGGCATGGGCTCTAGGCACGCGGGCTTCAGTAGTTGTGGCACGTGGGCTCAGTAGTTGTGGTTCGCAGGCTCTACAGTGCAGACTCAGTAGTTGTGGTGCACGGGCTTAGTTGCTTCGCGGCATGTTGGATCTTCCTGGACCAGGGTTTGAACCTGTGTCCCCTGCATTGGCAGGCGGATTCTTAACCACTGCACCACCAGGGAAGTCCCTTGAAGTGGCTTTGATGGTTGCATTCTCTCAAAAAAAGCCTTTCCAAGTTATTTTAAATCAACCTAGAGTTAGGGAGAAAAAAAGTTTTCAACTATTGCTACACAGTCACTCTCTTGATTTTCCTTTCTATTATATTTATTTGTGCCCTAAAATTAATTTACTCAGGGCAAGTATTCTTAATCATTAATATTCTTCAAAAGGCAGAATCTATACAACTTACAGGTAGTGACCTAACTCAACATAGAGGACACTTAGGTATTATCTCTTCAAGAGCCTCTACTTCACATCACTCAATAATAATACAAGGCATGGCTTAGGAATAGCTCTGGGTACCCCACGGTATACTTCAAGGAAGACCATGTAGCATGGTAGCTATTGAGTATGAGCTATGACATTAAAGTAGCCTGTACTAAAATCCTGCTTCTTCCACTTACTGATTATGTAACTCTGGGCAAGGGACTTATTTTCCCAGGTCCTAGTAACCTTGTGTGTTAAATGAGGATGATAATTACATCTATCTTTTATGGGTGCTATGGATGCCTGATGCATAGTTAGCAGTCCATAAAATTTAATGTTGTAAGTTTTTCCACACTCCTCTCAGATGTAGAGAAAAAATAGATTTTTTTCTTTCTAAAATTGTTTTGGTCTTCCTCATGAACCAAAAAGGAACCCCAGGAACTAACCTGGTAACTTTAGTTCATTGCAACTTTAACAATCCCTTTAGGTAATGCTTGGCCTTCTTAGATAAAAATAATCAGTCTTCCAGATTTCCATCCCCCTTCCCCTGCAGCTCTCTAAGATGGCATCAGATACACGAAGGGTGGGTGAAATTAACTGTGTCCTCACTGCATCAGGGAAGAAAGCATCCAGAGATCCATGTGATATCCTTGTACTTTTCTCTCATCTCCATGGTGATGACTTTCTCTACCCTGCTTGCCCTGCTGGCATCTCAGCTCAGGTCCAGGCATTGACTGGTTTTTCTCTCGGTTTCATTAGTTCCCTGTGAAGCATCCCAATGACTCAGCCTTCTGTTGGATGTTACTGGCACTCTGGATCCCTCCCACTCCCCGTCAAATTACTTCTGAGCTTAAACCTAGAAAAGGGATATCAGCACCTGCATGTCTTCCTTCTCTCTGTTATCTCCCAAGATAGAAAGTATAGGCTTCTTTTTCATCCCTCTAGATCCTATCTTCCTTGGTCACAGCTTCAGCTTCAGCCTTATGACTAAAGTTTAATGTTGGATTGGATGTAGATATAAAAGTGAGATTTAATTACTGATAAGAGAACCAAAATTTGGAGGTACTTTAAAATACTATACCTGTTTTACTCTCTTCCTGTTAAACCTTGTACTCTCTTCCCATTTCCGACACTAAATTTCTAAGAACGTAGATGTTAGGTATCAGAGTCATATTTTTCTCTATTCATCCTGGAGTTCTCCAAATTTGACCAGATGATCCTGGACATCATGAGGCAAGTCCTGTTCCCTCTCTTAGGGATCCCTGTATCCCAAGATCTTGGTTCTCTCCCAGCACTGGGACCATTCCTCTTCCAGCTGCACAACTGCAGAGTCTGGAAGAAATCTCCTGGAAGTTTGGGAATCACCAACAGAGGAGGTGAGTGGCGTCTCCCTCTGCCTGAAGACAGCGGGAACTGTAGTATGGCTCTTAGCTCCTGCCAGGCCCTCCTTTCCCTCTCAATCTCTGGATTAAGAGAGGAGCCATTGAACTGAGCTGGCTCCTCTAGACCACATGGTATTGGCCTTGGCTTCAGAAAACTGTGGGTTTTCTTTCTGGCTTACCTAAGAAGTCTCTTTAAATTTTTACTGGTCTCAATTTTATGTCCCAAGTTTTCACTGGTAGAATTTGGCTTCTCTATCTTGAGTCAAAGAAGAGAGCTTAAAGATAATTTTCATTGTCCTAGCCTTTCTGCCTTCAGCTGACCATTTTGTATCTACCTGAGCATTAGATTTTTTTTTTTTGAAGCAGAGTTACTGTCCTGATCTCAAGATGACTAAGTATAGATGTGAAATCAGTCCAAAGTGCAGATTTTTGCTGCACACAAATCTTTTTAAAAGAACAATCTTGACAAGTTTACCCACTCTGCAGTCCCCTGCCCTCTCCCCAGGTACTAAGTTTTTTCTTCCCTACTCACCCTCATTGGTTTTGTCCCTTATGTTCAAATGTATACACTTGAGATTCAAAGTCAAATATAGTTGTTTAGTACGTGGACAAATGAGCACCTCATTTGGTTTCCTAGTGAAAATACACTCAGCTCAGGGATGGAGTTCTGAGAGCTACCTGCTACAGGAATACTCCCTTTAGGTTATTTGCAAAAGTCCAAGGAGCTAACCGACAGAGAAATTTAACAAGAGCTTCTAAAAATTTGGAGGAATTTTGGGAACCTACCTCAACATAATGAAGACCATATACGACAAACCCACAGCAAACATCATTCTCAATGGTGAAAAACTGAAAGCATTTCCTCTAAGATTAGGAACAAGACAATGTTGCACACTCTCGCCACTATTATTCAACATAGTTTTGGAAGTCCTAGCCACGGCAATCAGAGAAGGAAAAGAAATAAAAGGAATACAAATTGGAAAAGAAGAAGTAAAACTGTCACTGTTTGCAGATGACATGATACTATACAAAGAAAGTCCTAAAGATGCCACCAGAAAACTACTAGAGCTAATCAGTGAATTTGGTAAAGTTGCAGGATACAAAGTTAATGCACAGAAGTCTCTTGCATTCCTCTACACTAAAAACGAAAGATCAGAAAGAGAAATTAAGGAAGCAATCCCATTCACCATTGCAACAAAAAGAATAAGATACCTAGGAATAAACCTACCTAAGGAGGTATAAGACATGTACTCAGAAAACTGTAAGACACTGATGAAAGTAATCAAAGATGACACAAACAGATGGCGATATATACCATGTTCTTGGATTAGAAGAATCAATATTGTGAAAATGACTCTTCTACCCAAAGCAGTCTACAGATTCAATGTAATCCCTATCAAATTACCAATGGCATATTTTACAGAACTAGAACAAGAAATCTTAAAATTTGTATGGAGACACAAAAGATCCCGAATAGCCAAAGCAACCTTGAGGGAGAAAAATGGAGCTGGAGGAATCAGACTCCCTGACTTCAGACTATACTACCAAGCTACAGTAATCAAGAGAATATGGTACTGGAACAAAACAGAAATATAGATCAATGGAACAGGATAGAAAGCCCAGAGTTAAACTCATGCACCTATGGTCAACTAATCTATGACAAAGGAGGCAAGGATATACAATGGAGAAAAGACAGTCTCTTCAATAAGTGGTGCTGGGAAAACTGGACAGCTACATGTAAAAGAATGAAGTTAGAACACTCCTTACCACCATACACAAAAATAAACTCAAAATGGATTAAAGACCTAAATGTAAGACCAGACACTATAAAACTCTTAGAGGAAAACATAGGAGGAACACTCTTTGACATAAATCTCAGCAAGATCTTTTTTGACCCACCTCCTAGAGTAATGGAAATAAAAACAAAAATAAACAAATGGGACCTAATGAAACTTAAAAGCTTTTGCACAGCAAAGGAAACTATAAACAAGATGAAAAGACAACCCTCAGAATGGGAGAAAATATTTGCCAATGAATCAACGGACAAAGGATTTATCTCCAAAATATATAAACAGCTCAGGCAGCTCAATATTAAAAAAACAAACAACCCAATCAAAAAATGGTCAGAAGACCTAAATAGACATTTCTTCAAAGAAGACATACCTGGGCAAGAGGCACATGAAAAGTTGCTCAACATCACTAATTATTAGGGAAGTGCAAATCAAAACTACAATGAGGTATCACCTCATACCGGTTAGAATGGGCATCATCAGAAAATCTACAAACAACAAATGCTGGAGAGGGTGTGGAGAAAAGGGAACCCTCTTGCACTGTTGGTGGGAATGTAAATTGATACAGCCACTATGGAGAACAGTATGGAGGTTCCTTAAAAAACTAAAAATAGAATTATCATATGACCCAGCAATCCCACTGCTGGGCATGTACCCAGAGAAAACCGTAATTCAAAAAGACACATGCACCCCAATGTTCATTGCAGCACTATTTACAATAGCCAGGTCATGGAAGCAATCTAAATGCCCACTGACAGACGAATGGATAAAGAAGATGTGGTACATATGTACAATGGAATATTACTCAGCCATAAAAAAGGAACGGAATTAGGTCATTTGTAGAGACGTGGATGGACGTAGAGACTGTCATACAGAGTGAAGTAAGTCAGAAAGAGAAAGAAAATATTGTATATTAATGCATATATTGTGAAATCTAGAAAAATGGTACAGATGAACCAGTTTGCAAGGCAGAAATAGAGACACAGATGTAGAGAACAAACATATGGACACCAAGGGGGGAAAGCGGGGGGTGGTGTGATGAATTGGGAGATTGGGACTGTCATATATACGCTAATATGTATAAAATAGACAAGTAATAAGAAACTGCTGGGGCTTCCCTGGTGGCGCAGTGGTTGAGAATCTGCCTGCCAATGCAGGGGACATGGGTTCGAGCCCTGGTCTGGGAAGATCCCACATGCCGCGGAGCAACTGGGACAGTGAGCCACAATTACTGAGCCTGCGCGTCTGGAGCCTGTGCTCCGCAACAAGAGAGGCCGCGATAATGAGAGGCCCGCACACCACAATGAAGAGTGGCCCCCACCTGCTGCGACTAGAGAAAGCCCTCGCACAGAAACAAAGACCCAACACAGCCAAAAATGAATAAATAAATAAATAAATAAATAAATAATTCCCATTAAAAAAAGAAAAAGAAAAAAGAAACTGCTGTATAAAATAAAATTCAAAAATCTTTGGAGGAATTTTAATTAGAACATATGATGGAGAAGTCAACTTGCAGCATTCCTAGCATATGTCTAAAAAGTTCACAAGAAATGATGCACTGGCTTTTTCTCCTTCTTTCTTGATGTTTGGGCAGGAACGCCGTGGGTTCCACTTTGGTTGGGTTAAGAAGATGAGGTATAGAGGAACCTCCTCACTGCACAGTTAACCTTGGGCCAAGTAGTGACCCTGAGGCCACATTAATGAAAAGGTCATCTGATATCCATGACCTCACTTAGTCCACATTTGAGGACCTAGTATAGTATGGGTCTCACAGCCAAAAGTACCCTGGTATGCAGAGCAACTCTTGGAGGTATAAATTCTGGACAGAATTCTGATTTCCTCCCCAATCCCCATCTCCATTTTAAGGGCTGAGGGATGGTCAGATGAAACATGTGGATGAAAGTGAAAGTACCTTTCTGAATATAAAAGTTCATTGCTGGGGGTGGCAGGTGTTATACCTTGACATAATCTATGTGCTTTCCCTGTCTACTACCTAGTCAGAGCTATCCACAGTGACCCCAGGACAAGTATAAACAAAAATGAATAATATATAAACTTGTAATAAAAGAATCAAAAAGCAAGATCTTGTCTAAGTCGAATTTTTCTTCTTCAAATGTAAGCTTTTCATTTCCCTTGGAGCAAAGTTACAGGTCATCTGGGAGAAGGAGTCTCTTTAGCTGTTCTCTTTACTGGGCTATCGACCTCCCATCTACTTCTGTCTGTATGTCACCTGGGGTGGACATGAGTAGCCTTAATGCCCAATGGGCTTTTATATCCTGCAGCATCTGACTGACAGGGGAAACCAACTTCCTTAATGTAGATGATTATTATTTTATTGACATTATTATTATAGACAAGCAAAACTAGTTATCTTACATGATGCACCAACACATACTTCAGAGAGGAATCCAAACTAATTCAATGATAAATTCTTAAATATTCATTTTTAATTTTTTTAAAATAAAAATTTAAATATTCATTTAAAATTAATTTTTGCAATATAACTAATTGATAATGGAAATATGGCCAAGCAACTAACAACAAATAACCATGAAGGTTAGTTGTTATTATTATTATTTGCTATTTCAACAAGAGATTGTTGTTTTGATATTTTAAAGATCCAGATCATCTGATATTTAAACTGATGCAAAAAGTACCAGTTTCCCCCCGCCTTCTTACTCCAGATATTTTAGATGTTGATGTATTGATATTGGATAAGAAAATGATATATCTGTGAGCAGAGACTTTGATTTTTTTCAGGCCCATGGCACATGAGATCAAAATAAAGATTTTATTAGAAACACATCTATTTAGTTCAGTTGGTTAAGGATGCAAAGGAATTGACGTGGAAATCGTGTGACTCCAAGCTAATAAAATTTGGGAACTATTTCGCTCAGGAGCAGCTAAAGCATGTCCGCTCTGGTTTGAATACACCTATAGCCTAGCTGTGGGAGAGAATGCCTTTATGTAAGGAAACTGAAACCCATCTTCTATGGATGATTCTTTACAAAAACAAATGTGCAGTAGCACCAAGTCAGCACACTGGCCTCTCAGTGCAGGCTGGCGAGCGGCCAGGGCCAGCCTGCTGAGAGAGAAAATTAAAGAAGAATACAGCAGCTGCACAAGGTGAAGTCTGATGGTGGCTGTGGAGACTCTTCTGGGCAAGCGAGGAGAAAAAGGTCAAGGTTTTGCTCGTGTGGTGCCTTCAGAGCTGAACCCACGGCTGGGGTGTCCTAGTTCCACAAAAGGCCCAGTCTTTTTGTAGGGGAAAAATACACATATATACAAGCCATCTCAGAGCTTGAGCACTGAAGTGTGCTGTTGGGAATGAATACTCCCCAGAGGCCACGGTTTTGTTTTTAGCATCTGTCAATTGTAGGATACCTAGATTTCAAAGTCTATTTACTGACCTCTGGCTTAGCATCAGTGACTCCTCAAAATTAATACAATCAGTGGAAGTGCTTCATTCGGAGAAGGAATAGGAAGAAAGAGACTTCATAGCAGAAAGTTTTTCTGGATAAGAGAGCAAAGAGATACTGTCTCCTGGCCATAGGCTCTCATACCCAAGTCTTCCTCAAAGATGTCTCACTGCATCATTAATTGTTGGTGTCAGGTGTCCTGGCTGAAGAACATAGAAGTCTGTTTTTCTCTGAAGGCTCTCCTCACCTCACCAACACAAGCTGACCTGTCTCTTTGACAATTCCAGTTTCACAGTTCACTCAGCAGATGGTTATTGAGCTCCTACTGGGTGCTACACACCTCATTAGTATTTCTTGGCTCTTAGCATATGTTATATAGTTATTTGTCATTTTTCTGACCACGTCCTATCTAGGGCCACCCAGCTGCAAAGCGTGAGGTGACATCATTCATGTTGTATTCTATATAAACGACCTCTCTTGGAGAGGACTGTACGATCTTTGAGGGCAGAACCACTGTGTGTTGCTTCTTGAAGTTATCTCTTGGGTTTAACAGAAGATGCTGTACTTAGTAGTTGCTCAGATAATGGAAGCATATTCGTATATCAATGATGATTTTAGTGAATTTATCTCCTCTGAGGAAATAATCTAGTATATGCATAGACTGTTCAAGTTGTTTGGTCCCTGAATATTCAGCAGTTAAGTGCTCTTTCATGACCACCTTATTCTTATTCCTCATCTTGAGAATGTGAACAGTTATCAGACTGGGGAGAGATTTCATTGTGATAGACTTTTATCAACGAAAAGAACTGAGTTTAAATCAAACAGAGCTCAAATGATCTGGCTATAGATTTGCATGGTTTATTTTAGCCAGAGACAAGATACACCTTTGCTTTTGCCCCACTATTCAAACTGGTTTTATAGTAAATGAAATAGAAGTATTAACTTTATCTTCATGCACACGATTACAGTTCTTTTTTTTTTTTTTAAACAAATTTCAAATGTAGTTCACTTTTTTATAAATTTATTTATTTATTTATTTATTTTTGGCTGTGTTAGGTCTTCGTTTCTGTGCGAGGGCTTTCTCCAGTTGCGGCGAGCGGGGGCCACTCTTCATCGCGGTGTGTGGACCTCTCACTATCGCGGCCTCTCTTGTTGCGGAGCACAGGCTCCAGACGCGCAGGCTCAGTAGTTGTGACTCACGGGCCTAGTTGCATCGCGGCATGTGGGATCTTCCCAGACCAGGGCTCGAACCCGTGTCCCCTGCATTGGCAGGCAGATTCTCAACAACTGCGCCACCAGGGAAGCCCACGATTACAGTTCTTTATGTATGTTTTATTACCATCAAGACTGCTAAAACTTAGGACTTCCCTGGTGGCACGGTGGTTAAGAATCTGCCTGCCAATGCAGGGGACATGGGTTCGAGCCCTCGTCCGGGAAGATCACACATGCCCCCAAACAACTAAGCCTGTTGCCACAACTACTAAGCCTGCACTCTAGAGCCCACGAGCCACAACTACTGAGCCCGAGTGCCACAACTACTGAAGTCGGTGTGCCTAGAGCCTGTGCTCTGCAACAAGAGAAGCCAACGCAATGAGAAACCCATGTACCGCAATGAAGAGTAGCCCCCGCTCGCCGCAACTAGAGAAACCCTGCATGCAGCAAGGAAGACCCAGCATAGCCAAAAATAAATGAATGAATGAATGAATTTTTTAAAAAAAGAAAGATTGCTAAAACTCACTTGGGGGTCCCTGAACAAGCCTGTGCCCCATTGTTTACTGAGATCACTTGGAAATGATTTAGCACTTTTTGTCCCAGTTTCTAAGTTGATTTTGTATTCCATGATGATATTTTTAGTTTTCTCATAGATATGAGACAGTTTCACAAGTCATATTTGGAAACTACATATAATTTTCACACATTAAACTTTACTATTTATTTAACTTCCAGAGATAGTTTCAAACTAGTATAATTGGAAACTACAAACAAATGCAAGGGAAAAAAAATCAATCAAAGACCCAATTTGCAGGTATATATTGTTCAACAACGTGTTAGACCTTGGACTGGGACATGGAGGATTTTAAACTATGGCTCTTGTGCTCAAAGAACATATAATCTGAAGACTGATGCAGAAAATTACAAATGGTTGAAAACAATATGCTGATATAATGGCTGTGTTTTGCATTTAATATTATTTAAAGGATGCCAGAAATCCCAGAAGAATGGTGTAGAAGGGGTTGAACTGGTATTTTAAAAATGAGTTGAAATTGAATGCTCAAGGATAAGTAGTCAGGTACCACTCTCAGTCTCCATGATTATTGGAACAGCCAAATATTTAACATGCACCAACATCTGTCCAACTCACAGCACATACACATGCATTTCCTCTGCTTGAAAGCTTTTTCCTTAGGCTTCAAATTAAATTTTTCTACCTCAGCCCTCTGTCGACCCAGATCTGGTTAATTCTCTATTTTACTTCCTTCCTTTGTTGCATTTATCAGCTCTGAAATCAAATAATTACTCGTGTAATTATATTTTTATGTTTACCTCCTTGATCAAAACGCAGGTTCTAAAGGGTGAGGATCAGTTATACTTTGTTCATTATGCAGTGCCTAACACATCCTGGGTACTTGCTGCCTAATATGTATGAATGAATGAGCAAAGCAGAGTAGAAGCTGGGGGAATAAAGATGAACAAAGCTTGGAGTCAGTCTTGAAGAACACAGCATGTAACAAAGAAGAGTAGGTGCCCATAAAGGAGTTAAGATTTTTTTGGGACAGCTTTTCCAGAAAAGTTTTATAATAAAGAATATTGAATGTGGAGAGGATTTATAGTGTTCCTGACTTGTGAAGATCACTTTGTCCCACAATATATAATTCAAGCCACCTAATATAAGCCTGAATGGGTACACTACAAGATCTACTTGCAGATTTTAAAGAATTATGAGACAAATGCCTTTGAGAGAGTAAACGCATTTGAAGCACAGTACTTTTAAAATAAATTACAACCTGAAATGGTACTCTAGGGGGAGTGGAGAGATTCAAAATGCTCTTTGTTCTTTGATTTTTTGCTCATTCATATGTAATCACTCTTTTCTTTTGTCTTTGGAATTATTGTTTTATGCTTCACTTTTCAACTTGTATATTATATGGCAAGGTTAATAACTGTCACAAAAAATAACCAGTAATTATATGCATTTACTATTTTATGAAGCAAAAGAGATGGCAATTAGCAGGATTTAGAACACTGGAGATTTTATTTTTAGACATATTTTGCCTAATATTAATTACTATACCTAAGTCATCACACTACTTGGTTATAGTGGTTATAATTATGTTGGATGAAAGAAATGATAATTCAGAAGTGCATATGTATGTGTATAAATATAAGACCAACATAGAAATTGTCCCTAGTGAAGGCTTAAGAGGAATACAACTGATTCAAACAAATCAGTGAATCAGTACAAAGTGAATTAAGAGAATTGATGTTTTCTCTTGTTTAAAAGAAAAATTAAAAATGTATTATTCTGGTGGTAAATGTCGATAATGGGGGAGGCTATGCATGTGTGAGGTCAGGGGACACAGGGAAAAATCTCTGTATCTTCTCAATTTTGCTGTGAATTTAAAACTGCTCTAAAAAATGAGGTCTTAATAAAAAGAAAAATACAAAACTGACTGAAATGTTATCCATGATTGTAACAGGAAATTAAGATATGCTGAAGGAAGACAATCATATTGGAGAATTTAAGTCCGTAAAATATTTGGTTATTTCTATTTTATCATACTAGAAACAACCTTGCTATGAATGAGCTTGATGGTAGCACCAATACTGCTGGTCTAGGAAAAGAAGCTCGGTCATCAAATGTTCTCCCTCCATGTAAATCTTATGTCTGGGTTTTAGGTATGTGATTAAAGAATACTCTCTTCCTTTTTTTTTTTTTTTTGGTTTTTAATTTTTTTTGGTTTAGGTGCAAATAAATGTCTTTCCTCTTACTTCAGTTCAAATGTATAAATATCACATATTGGGTATATGTAATGTAATATATAATATTATGCATAGCTGAATCATTCAAGGATACATTCATCAATGCGTTATATAATACCTGACAAATAATGGCTTTAAAAAAGTTGTTAATTTTCCTATGTAACAATAATTCTGGAGGAAGGCAACCCCTGCAACACAGGGTGAGTGTAGCTGCTCCAGGAAGTCATCAAGGAACCAGGCTGCTTCTCTCTTTATGCTCTACCACAGTATGTGGCTTTCATCCTCATGGTCTCAAGATGGCTGTCACACTTCCAAGTAACACATCCACATTCCAGGTGGGAGGAAGGGGGCAAATAAGGGATTTTCCCCCCATTAAACCTTTATTAGGGAAGGGCAGCTTTATCCAGGGACTGTTTTCTATATCTTATTGGCCAGAACTGTGTCATAAGGCCACCTCCAACCACAAGAGAGGCTTGGAATTTGAGAATTTTACTCTCCAGCCTGTTGGAGAAGAAGACAAAAGAGAAGGGGGGTTGGAATGGATGTTGACTGAGCTAATTTAAGAAGTTTTTAAACTCCTAAGAAGTTTACTTAAGAAGCTCTGCCTAAGAAGTCTACCCTCCTTTCAAACGATCCTTATAACACAGATACTTAGTAAATGCAGATGGAGGACAACTGCTTTGGTTACTCCAGCTGTGTAACAAACTACCCCGACTTAGTGGTAAGAACAGTAACTTTTGTATAGGCTCATGCATTGCGTTGGTCAGTAATTCAGACAGGGCACAGTGGAGATAGTTTGTCTCTGCTGCATGGTGTCTGGGGCCTCAGCTGGTATGATTATGCAAAGGGTTGGGGGTGACTTTCATCATGGGGGGACTGGAATCATTTGGAGGCTGCTTCACTCAAATGCCAGGCGTCCTGCCTGGGATGACTTGCAGGCTGTGCTCAGCTGGGGGATCAGCTCAAACACCTACACACGACCTTCCCATGTTGCCTGGACTTCTATCAGCACGGGGGCCAGAGTCCCAGAGAGAACATCACAAGAGCAAGTGTGTCAAGTGACCCAGGCAGAAGCAACATGGCCTTTTCTGACCTAGCCTTGGAATCCCATAGTGACTTGTAGAAGCAGTCAGAAGCCCACCCAGATTCACGGGGAACAGACAAAAACCCACTTCTCTCAATGGGAGGAGGCCCAAGGAATTTGCAGCCATTAAAAGAAAAACTGCCACAGTAACAAGGATGGGACTAAACGTGGAGCACGATTCTCTAAGAATGACTTTCTTCAATTTTCTTTTCCATCTTCGCCATTCTTACTGCACAGTGAGAAAAGCCAGCCTTAAATCTATTAGGAAAAAGCCCCTTTACAGAATTTCTGAAGGATGGTGAGCTGCTGAACCCACTAGGCAGGAGACAGCGCCCAGGGGTAAGGCTGTCCGAGTCTGATTATCCGGAGCATGGCCTGGACAGGGCTGCAGCCACGTCATTAAGCAGCCCCAGCTTCACTTTCCTCTAAAGTACCGTCAGGGGTTTTTCTGTGTGTGAATTCTCTGAGTGCTGAAAATCTCTCTTCTATTTTCCATGCAGTGTGGAATGTATGACCTGTGTTTGTACAAAGGCAGCCAGCTCTAAAGTTACATCACCGAATGGACAGTGAAGTGGAACCAGAGAAGGCTCCTCTTTATCTGAAGCGAGGAGTGGCATGTTGTTATATTCTTTACAGCAGAGGAAAAATTTCACAGCAACGTTTCTGAGTGAATTAGGTCCATGAAGAACAATTTCAGGCATTAGATATCATTTCTGATTTCAAGGCCCTTATAGTAATATCCTTTGCAGCTAAGTGCAGTGGAATGATTTAATTCTGGCTCTGACACTTAATAACTCTGGGACTCTGGGCATGTTTCTATAGCTGTCTCTCCACTTCTTTTTCTCACCTCAGGAAATAGGGATAAAAATGCCCATCTTAGTCAATGTGAGGATTAAATGCATATTCTTGCTGGGATACTACTCTGGCCTCTCTGAAGTACCCTACCCTTGCCTCTGTCACTGGTGATGGACAGTCTGCAGGTCCCTGAAGGTTGTCAGCTCCCCGTGATACTATGAGAAAGTGGGTCAACTGTCTCACCTTCATACTCCCAAAGAGAGCTCTGGGCTTACCCCTGTCAGAGCTCTTAACATTCAACAATGCACTTCACAAATTCTAACTGAAAAATAATTATGTGCCAGGGACTGTGTTGGGGTCTGGAAATGCAGCCATGAATATAATCAGAGTGATCTCTGCTCTGGTGCTTTGTATACTCTAGTGGAGCAAAAGAGGCAACAAACAAGCAAGCAAAAGGATAAAAAGAATTCCACGTAGTGATAAGGGCTATAGGGAACCAAAGAACGTGGTAAGAATGAGTGACTCTTGAGGACACCCTGTGGGCAGATGGGGAAATCCTAGTCAAGGACATGGCATTTGAGTTTTGAAATCTAAATATTGTGAAGTAGTCAGACATATAAACTCAGTACAGATACTCTTACGAGCACTCTCTGTGTATTAATGCCCTTTATTCTCACAACAACCTCTTGAAGTAGATACTCTTCTTATTCCCACTGTACAGATGAGGAGACCAATGTGGAAAGGTGAATGAAGTATTGTAACTTGCACAAGATTATGCAGCTAGTCAATGGCAGAGCTCAGATTCAAACCCAGACAATCTGCTTTCGAAAGCCCATACTCTCACCACTCTAACTGTCTCTCCAAAGGCATTTGATATTGCATTGATATTTACTTTTTACTTGTATGTTTTTCCTACTAGACCAAGAATAAATTGATGGTTAGAGTTCAGTTCCATGAATAATGCCCAGCTCTTAGTCCATTCTCAATAAATGTTTATCAAATGAATGCATGCCTGCAATGAGCAAATCTAGATGAAATAAAACACTCATTCCGTGCTTAGCATCATATAAGTAATTAAAATCTTAGTTCTCCCTCCCTGCCTTACTCCCCAACTCCCTGTCTTAGACTCATTTAGCCTGCTGCTGAACTTGAAGTAACTAGAAGATTTATAGGGGAAGGGGGTCACCTTCATAATGTATCAAAAAAGAAATTAAGAAAACAAAGTCTTTTAATTTGTTAGCAAACGATGAAAAGGAGTAACTTCGGTGAGCTTTGAAGAAAAACACATGGAAGCAAGGAACCTGTAAAATAATAAATTTCCTCCCTCCAACATAAAAATGATGGCCCCTGTGTTTTAAAGGAAAGCAATTTGGAAAACTTCCACACATACACATTTTGGGGAAAATGTAGGGAGAAATATGAAGTTAGTTAAATGTCTTTAATAGGCACTTCAAAGTCCTGGATCATTAAATCATTTCCACAGCTTTTTGACTGTTATCACCCCCCGAGCCATCGCCAAAACCACTCCTTGAAATGTTGCAATAAATTTGAAAGACAAATCAGATTTGGAAATTTTGCATGAAAGAGAACTGTATCTTGTACTTTAGAAATGGTTTTCAATGTCAGCACATAGTTGCCTCCTGCCAAAGATGAGCTTGGGAGCAGTGACCTTTGTGGATGACTTCTCTTTGTTAGATTTTAGCCCTACAGGATTTTGGAAGCCTGCTCACGGGAATATTTAAGGATACCAGGTGGTTTTGAAATGCTTGGTTGGACTGGGTGACCTATCTAGGCCTGAATGTAACAATTGAAAAAAATGACTTTTCCATGAGGAAAGTGAACATTTCTACAAGATGAATCAGTCACAGGGTTCTAGAAGTAACTGTAAGGTACTTGCTGCTGCTGACGAGCTTGATAGAAAAGGATGGTGCTTAGACTGGATGTTTGTGTCCCTCTAAAATTCATATGTTGAAATTTGAAACCTCAAGGTGATGGTATTAGGGGGTGGGACATTTGGAAGGTGACTAAGTAATGAGGATGGAGTCCTCATGAATAGGATTAGTGCCCTTATAAAAGAGAACTCCCTTGACCTTCTGCTTCATGAGGTTACAACAAGAAGACTGTCATCTATGGACCAGGGAGCCAGTCCTCACCACACACTGAATCTGGGAGCATATTATCTTGCACTTTCCTGCCTACAGGACTGTGAGAAATAAATATCTGCTGTTTATAAGCCACCCAATCTATGGTATTTTTTATAGCAGTCTGAATGGACTAAGACAGATGATGAACCTAAGAAGAAAGCAAGAGATCATTTCCTATATATATTTTTAAGCCCAGTACCATGTTGAATTTCTTTCCAGTTAAACGTGTAGAGTGTCACAATCAAATCAGCCCATGCCCAAAACAATCTACAGATTCAGTGCAATCCCTATCAAATGACCAATGGCACTTTTTACAGAACTAGAACAAAAAATCTTAAAATTTGTATGGAGACCCCGAATAGCCAA
Organism: Eschrichtius robustus; assembly: GCF_028021215.1. Classification (NCBI taxonomy): domain Eukaryota; kingdom Metazoa; phylum Chordata; class Mammalia; order Artiodactyla; family Eschrichtiidae; genus Eschrichtius; species Eschrichtius robustus. The sequence continues at coordinate 38,585,008 of NC_090825.1, forward strand.
AGCAATCTTGAGGGGAAAAAAAAAAAAAGGAGCTGGAGGAATCAGACTCCCTGACTTCAGACTATAATACAAAGCTACAGTAATCAAGACAATATGGTACTAGAACAAAAACAGAATTATAGATCAATGGAACAGGATAGAAAGCCCAGAGATAAACCCATGCACCTATGGTTGACTAATCTATGACAAAGGAGGCAAGGATATACAATGGAGAAAAGACAGTCTCTTCAATAAGTGGTGCTGGGAAAACTGGACAGCTACATGTAAAAGAATGAAATTAGAACACTCCCTAACACCATACACAAAAATAAACTCAAAATGGATTAGAGACCTAAATGTAAGCCTGGACACTGTAAAACTCTTAGAGGAAAACATAGGAAGAACACTCTTTGACATAAATCACAGCAGGATCTTTTTTGATCCACCTCCTAGAGTATTGGAAATAAAAACAAAAATAAACAAATGGGACCTAATAAAACTTAAAAGCTTTTGCAAAACAAAAGAAACTGCAATTAGACAAAAAGACAATCCTCTGAATGGGAGAAAATATTTGCCAATGAATCAACGGACAAAGGATTAATCTCCAAAATATATAAACAGCTCAGGCAGCTCAATATTAAAAAAACAAACAACCCAATCAAAAAATGGTCAGAAGACCTAAATAGACATTTCTCCAAGGAAGACATACAGAAGAAGCACATGAAAAGCTGCTCAACATCACTAATTATTAGAGAAATGCAAATCAAAATTACAATGAGGTATCACCTCACATCAGTTAGAATAGGCATCATCAGAAAATCTACAACAACAAATGCTGGAGAGGGTGTGGAGAAAAGGGAACCCTCCTGCACTGTTGGTGGGAATGTAAATTGATACAGCCACTATGGAGGTTCCTTAAAAAACTAACAATAGAATTACCATATGGCCCAGCAATCCCACTACTGGGCATATACCCAGAGAAAACCGTAATTCGAAAAGACACATACACCCCAATGTTCATTGCAGCACTATTTACAATAGCCAGGTCATGGAAGCAACCTAAATGCCCACTGACAGACGAATGAATAAAGAAGATGTGGTACATATATACAATGGAATATTACTCAGCCATATAAAGGAACGAAACTGGGTCATTTGTAGGGACGTGGCTGGATCTAGAGACTGTCATACAGAGTGAAGTAAGTCAGGAAGAAAAAAATAAATATCGTATATTAACGCATGTATGTGGAACCTAGAAAAATGGTACAGATGAACCGGTTTGCAGGGCAGAAATAGAGACACAGATGCAGAGAACAAACGTATGGACACCAAGGGGGGAAAGCCGTGGGGGGGTGGCGATGGTGGTGTGATGAATTGGGCGATTGGGATTGACATGTATACACTGATGTGTATAAAATGGATAACTAATAAGAACCTGCTGTGTAAAAAAATAAATAAAATTAAATTAAAAAGAAAATCAGCCCATGCAACTTCTGTCCCAAATGCTTTCTTTATCTCTTGAAGACGCACTAAAAATATTAGTGGGTGCTCCAGCAATGTTAGGGTGAGACTTTCTGCTAAATGAATTACCTGAGGTGGGCATAGTTAGAAGAAAAAAATAACATTATATATTGCTAACCACCTAGCATCCACAAAAGGATCTGGGGATGGCATATACTTAGTCTCTATTTTCAACCTAATTTATAACTCCAGAGTTCGAGAACTGAACTTACTAAGTAGTAAAGTAGCACAAAGGGAGAAGAAGAGACAGCAATGAAGCAATATTTGCTGCAGCCCAACATCTCCTGTCAAAGAGTTGACAGCCAGGAGTATAAGCAACCACTGAGTACCAAGTCAAGATAGGGTAGCTGGATGCAGGGGATACAAAAGAAATGCTACTAATTAGTGGTTTACTATTACAAATGGTGGTCTGAGCTTATAGTTATGGCCTTGCACATCATAGATACTCAAAAAATTTTAAAGACTAATTGCCTGAATGAGCAGCCTGATGTACTTGAAAAGAAAAAGAAATGGGGTTTCTCGTGTTATCTTGCTATTAATTTGGAAGAAAGGGTGTGACAAAGGAATTCAATGACTGCAAATATTAAACGCAGTAAGAGGTTCAAAGAGCATCTGAAGTGTGATCATGTGAAAGAGTCCAGGATGAATCAGCCTTTTTTCTTGGCACCCATCCCTTAGGTTAGCAAATACACCATCAACCATAGATAGAATTTACAACGTTCATAAATGCAGAATGAACAGCAGGTGGCAGCAAAGGATGCTGTAAGAGAAAGTGACTTCAGCAAGTATATTTGGGAGAATTCTGAAAAACTTATTTTGACAGGTTGCAGGTAGAGAAGGCACTCAAATGTGATTGCTTTCTTACCTTTGAGTAAAGCATCTGATACAAAAAAGAAAGCATGTGGGAAGGTTGATCATGATAATTAAGTTTAGATAATTTTGTGTCATTTTAATCACCTTTTGACTAAATGAAAGGATTGAAAAAGCTTACTGAAAATACAAGTATCCCACAACAAAGCCCAACTAATCCTCTTACAAAATGGACATTTATGCTGAAGAGAGATTTTTGTAATAAGACATGACATGCAATATTTATTACAAAACTTATCATTCAGACCAGTGTGGAAATGTGCCAGTTGGTAGGTGATTTGTCTCTTGGCTCAGAAGAGATAATAATGGAAGGATATTAATATCGTTCAAAGAAAGGATGTAAGTGAAGAAAACATGAAAGAATATTAGGTATAGATGGGCTCTTTGAAAATGTGACAATGGCATGAGAAAAAAGAGCACAGAGCCTCTGGATCTTCTTAAAGTATCTGAACATAGGAATGATGAAAATACTACAAAAATGTGCCTCAATTTGTTGAAGTTAGTGGGGAAGGAAGAGATGTGACAGTCTGTGAATATTTATAATACAAGGGATCTACTTACAAGTAAAACTCAGGGAGACTCAAACATTAAGAAACAGCTTCTAGGTTCCCAAGAAAACCAAAGTGATGGTCCTAGTAGGTCAGTTTTTGCAAAAGACTAGACTTTATTTCTTTACATTTCAGCTGTCATATCATTTGTTGCAGTTGGTGTCCAATAGGCCGATGGGCGATGGATAGAGTTGAGTGCTTCCCAAGACATTTAAAACGACTGACAGAAGGAAAGGCTCATAGTAGAATGATTTTAGGTCATGGCCTCATCCCCACTGAGCTCCAAATGCCATTTCAGCCCTGGAATTACTGTGTGATGTTGTCCAAGTTATGAAATTCCCTGAGTCAGTGTTTCTTGAATGTGAAGTGAGCATTTAAGAATACCCCGTCTCACCAGGCCGTGTGAGGATTAAATATGACAATGTATCAGAATACTTGCCTCATATTAGTTACTTAATAAATTCTGTTTCTTTTCTCTCTTCAGGAACATTCCTAAAGATGTTGAGGTATTTTGAGGACTGTCTCCAAAACACCTCCCTCACCGACAGCCTCAGTGTCAAAACGTCCTAGTTACAACATTCTGCCTTCAGATGGAGCAAAATCCTTGGAGAATTAACAAGGTATGACTATGGGCAGATGCCAACAGGAGAGCATAAAAGGTGAAGTAGAGATGGTCATGCTGCAACTCCCAGTTGGCCACAGTTCTCTGTTCTAGCTGCGAAGACCATCTAGTTAAAGTTATCTGACTTCAGTGTCATATTCTTGAAAGAGAGACTCTGATTTCTCTCCGCATCCTTGAAAAAGAGATTCATTCGTTTCTGGTCAGTTGTGGGGAGGTGGAGGGTTAGGGGTATTTGGAGTCAGATTGGCTTCCACAGTGAAAACATGGCTGCCCAGGTTCAAGTCTGTGGCTGGAAGTGGAGTTCTCAGAGTGGGTGTCATTTTACCCCCAGATGTGTATGTTACTACCACTACTATTGCCACACACACACATTCATACACACTCACATTCTCTTCTGTATTTCTCTTATATTATCTGAAAAATTATTACAAGATGAAAGCAAATTATGGATGCTTGTTATTTTGCTTAAACATTACAGATGAAAGGTTTTTTTTTTTTTTAAAGGAACCATGAAAAGCAACGTTTTTTTAACCAAGTTGCCAGGGATACCGTGAAAGTCTTAGATATCAACAAGACTTCAAAGCAAGCACCTTGATCAAACTGGTGCTTATTTACTAGGAAAAAATTCACAAGGCTGGGAAGCATAATACAGATAAGCCAGTCCTGAAGTTGCTATCATGAATGAGGTATGGGGTGTGAACAGTTTCAGTGCTGTGTCTTTGAAATGTTCGTTCTTATGGTAACCTTAAAAAAATGCCTCTTACGATTAAAAAAAAAATCTGTAGTTTACACGCTTGATGTTTTATTTTATACTTAAAAGATCTTAACAAAATGAATGTGGGTGTAACTACAGATCACCTAAATGCAAAGTTATGTTACGATTCTTGGTGAGAATAGATGAAGTGAGAACCTCCATTCTGTTGCTATTTACAATTTTTTTCTGTTTCTTTTGAGATACTTCATCTCTAGTTGCTTCCTCCCAACACACCCTTCTGTTGTTACTAATAATGTCAGGCTCTTCTGCTAAAGTTTCCATCAGTGACATTGATCTGATTCTTGAGGAAGGAAGCTAAGAAAAAGCTTCAAAGATTTTATGCAGAGGCCCCTCAAAGGGCAATCACAAATCTTGGCTCACCGCTTAGCCAGAGGCTCAAAATTCAGCTGTTTATTCCCTCCTTTATATCAATTCATTTGTGGAGATCATTACAAAACTGTCAAAAACAGTATTCTTGGATTGCAGGACCAGGGATTAGGTTGGGTGAATGGAGATAATAATAAGTTGACTAATTTTATTTTGGTATATTGTTAGTGGTATATTTCCCTTAACATATACATGTGATTTTTTTTTTTTTTTTGGTACAATGCAAACATTTCTAACTATACTGTGACTACTGAAAAGGCCACATCTCAGGAATCTGCATTGACAATAATTGTCATTTAGGAGAACGAATACAACAAATAGTGACACATATATATATATACAACTTTTTCATTGACAGAATCCTGTTTTTTTCTGGTGTGTTTATAAATTCACTAGGTCTAGCAAGTGCCTTAAAATTATCCAGTGGGATTGCTCTATTTATTGAAGAGAAAATTGAGATACAGCTTGACCAAAAGATTTGCCCAATGTGAGACAGCAACTTACTGCAGTGTGGACACTGGTATCCAGTCTCTAGCTTTGAACCAGCTGCTATTTCTAGTCTTTCTCACAATTACAATTTTATATTAACATTATTTTCATGATTATTGAAGCTCTCACTACCTATGTTTACCCCAAGAAAGGAAGGAAGAAAACAAGAACCTAGTCTCAAAAATCTTAAATTATTTCAAGATACAATCTGACATTAAAATTCTGAGCAAGGCTTTCCAATAATCTGAAAAAAAAAAAATCTTTGAAATAACATTTCCCAAGTAGTCTGGGGATAATGATGAGCCATGGTTTCCAAGTAGAATTAACGAATATCAGAGGATATATGTAAAAGTTTAGTGTTAAGCCAATGAACTTTTCCACTTGCACTCTAACTAGTAATTATTTTGGGAAGACACAGAAATTCTCAAATATTGGTTCTCTACCCTGATTGCACATTAAATTATCTGGGGTGGGGGAAAGGTGCCTGAGTCCCACCTAAAATCAATGAATCAGAATATCAGGATCCCTGAAGGTAGACGGGGGCGTGTGTGTGTGTGTGCGCGCGTGCGTGCGTGTGTGTACATTTTAGGCTAGACTATATTAAACTCCCTAGGTGTTTCTAGTATGAGCCTCAGCTCTCGTCCCTATCCCACTTTAGCCCGCTAAGGGACAGCATCGGACCGCTGAAACTCAGGCGTTCCTCCACGGCGTCTCTTCCTCTTTGGGCGCAGTAGGGGGCGCTCCGGCACCGGCTTTACTCGTTGGCCACCTCATCCCCTCACCACCCCCCCCCCCCCCCCAAAACGACAGCACCGCAGAAAAGGCGTTCATTTGGAAGCCAACAGAGAGGGAGAAGGCAGGGAATTGCACCTTACGTATTTACATATCCGAGAGCCGGCAAGTGGTCGTTTAAACAATATCCCCCTATTTGGCTTTTCGGCACATCTGACCCAACGGCAGCTCCCCTTCTTTTCAGCCTTTGGACTTGGAAAAACTTAACTTCCCGCAGGGGTAGAGATCCGGCCCGGCGGCGGGGCGGGATGGTTTACGACTTTGGATCTTGAGCAGTTCACTGTTTAAATAAATCTTGGTGAGCAATGGAGAACAATCTCCACATTAATCTTGTGTAATTAGCGTTATAACCCTCAGCAGCCTAAGAAGCACTAAAGACAAAGCTTTATGCAAATGTCCCTTCCCTCGCCTGCCGCCCCTCTGCCTAGCGGGGTCCCTCTCCCCACAGCTACCCTCCCTACCCTCTCAATTCTGGCTCTGGCGCCCGCGAGCCTCCTTTTAATGACACTGTCCACTAGATACCTTAAAGTTAATGATAAAGTTCTTGACTTTAAAAAATAAAAGTACATGAAAAGGATTATCAGTAGCAACCTAAGGAGCGGAGGGGTTTGTGTAGGCCGAGGCTATTAGAAGGATTTAGCCTGTAGGGAATTGGCACCTGCTTTTGGCAGCCAGTATTGTCCAGTTAAGGACAGAACCTGCTGTGTGGGGAGAATTAGGGGTTGGGAGGCGGCATTTTCTCCAACCAGTTGTTCTTGGGGTGCACACCCCGGGTGGGCGCTCTTTCGGCAGGAAGGAGCGGCTAACCAATTTCACCCCCAAGGATCCCACTCTGCCCTCCAGACGCGCACATTTCGCAGGCATTAGTCTGGAACTGAGCCCTCGGCTGAGAGTCGTTGCGAAAACGAGATACGGCCCCAAAATGAGGAGGAGAGTGTGGGGAATCTCAACACACAAGTCTTTACCTGCAACTGTGGGGATGTAGGGGGAGCGGCGCGCACAGAGGCCGAGATGCGCGCACAGCCGCGCGCGCACGCCCGCACAGACGCCGAGCCAAGGGCGGGCAGATCCCCTGCTTGGCTCCGGATTACCTGCTCTGTGTTTACTGTTTCGGAGGGCTTTACGTGAAACGAATAAATTTTTACTTGCTCCCAAGGACTGGCTTGTTGTTTTATGGCATGTACTTATTTAAAGCCTCTTCTGTCGGTGTTGAAATGGTCCAAGCTCCCAAATACATAGCAGGGCTATGAGCATGGAACAAGCCGGAACGCAATGAGCATCAGTGGTGCAGCAAAACGCCGTGGAGAGGCGAGCCTTACTCTCTTCACACACACACACACACACACACACACACACACACACACACACACTGCTTGCTTTTCTTTTTCACAAACCAGAACCTAATGTTTTTTAATGTCTTATGCAGAGGGTGAAGGGAATGCGGTCTGGAGAATTACACCTGAAATACTGCAGGCGTTGAAGAATTTCCACAGAAACTGTATTCTGATTAAAAACAAACCTCAGTACAAATCTATTTATCCTCCTTCCATCTGTATCCGCTTAGGGCTTATTCCTCCCTTTTCCGACCCCAGCCCCCCAACGTCGTACCTAAAGGTAAGCACAATGCTAAGCAAAAGCTAAGACTTTGCTCTTTTAACCCGTAATAACTGTCCTGTCTACACTTTGTTTATGAAATGGAATAAGAATGGGAGGGGGCCGTAATTTAACGGCACAACCGGGCTGTATAAATACAATACTCACTTTTTAAAAGTGAAGTGGATTTGGTTTACTCTGAAAAACAGTAATTCAAACAGCACCTATCTGCTCCAGATAGAGTAGCTATGCACATCTATACAGGCAAGTTTGAAATTTAGAACAAGGCTTTGATTTATTCCCTTTCTATCAATGATTAATGCCCCTTAATTAGCTAATCTCAAAGCCATTATTTACAACCAGGGCAGACAAAGGGAAAACTGATGATCCAACACTTATGTCAGTTTAAAATTTTGAAACAACAAAAAAATGCTTTATTCAGAGTGCAGTCCCGAGTCTTTCAAATGAACCTCAGAATAACAAAGAAACCCAAAAGAAAAATATTTAAAGCCAAACCAAAAAAATAAAGACCAAATCAAACTCCACCCCCCCCCCCCCTCCAAACAATCCCAACTATATCCCTCCAGAAAATTCCTCCTTTTCCTTCAGAAATTGCCTGGAGCAATTTGAGAATGTAGATATTTAAACGGAAAAGGAATAAATCATTTGTATCTTTCTTTCACTTAAAATCTATGAAAGTTCTTGATTTTGGTAGGCGAGGCGGGGGAAGGGTCTATGGTTGAGTTTTCGAAAATCGTTGACGGGGAAAGAGTTTTTGGATTTGAAAGCAGTTTTCTCTTTGTACTTTTCCAAGGCAGGCGTTCAGGACTTGGGGAGCAGGCTTGCATCTCAAAATCGGGTGCTTCAGAACCCTTCCCGTCTTGGGGTCGTAAGGTGCCTCTTAGCACCCGGGCAGGGCCCAGGGGTTTGAGAATTTCTGTTTTAACCCTGCTCCCCAAAGCGCCGCGCTCTCAGAGCCTCAATTTCAAGTGACCCTTAAAACTCATTTCTGGAGAGAGCTGCAGTTGCTCGGCCCTATCTTGGTAGAAAACCAGATAGATCGGGTATCCTGGGGGCTCTTGGAGCCTCCTTCTTGGGGGCTTGAGGGGGTCTCCTCGGGAGCCGGCTGGGTTGCGGAAAGCCGCGGACGAGCCTGGTAAAGGGGCGGAGCGGGCCAAGCCTGAGCTGGGACCTTGGATCTCCACTGGGAACAAGCTGCAGGTCGTCGCAGGCCAGTTGGGTCATCTCGGCTGTGTATCCTTCTTTGTCCCTCTTCAGAACCCACAGTGAGGAGAGCACCCCTCATCCCCATCACTTTTCTCCAGGAAAAACCGTTCCTGCACTGCGTCTCGAGTTCTTTGTGCGCTTTGGCATGTTCAGAAATAGAAAATATCTAAAGAACAAGACCCCGGGAAATGTTTCTAAGCCGATGTAGGCAAGGCAAGCAAGAGTGGGACTGAGGGGGGGCCCTTGAAAGGCGCCCAATCCGAAAGGTCCGGAGAGAAGCTGTAGATTTTTTCGTGGACTCCTGAATCCAAGTCCAGAACGGGAACAGCAAACGATCTCCGGAAATCGGAGCGTGCCCTTCAGGCAGCAATATAATGCATTTAGAAATCCCGTCTGGAAAGTAGCCGGCCAAGGAGTGGGAAATAGCACAGGACTGGCACGTAGGGAGGGGGAAGGAAGGGCTTTAGATTGAGGAGTGTGGGTGTGCGTGTGTGTGTGTGTGTATTGGGGCGGGGGGGGGGAGTTCCTTGGGGAGGGAGGGAGGAAAAGGAGAAGGGAAAAAGAAGCTAGGGGAGCGAACGAGGAAAAGCAAGAGGACCCGTATCCTTTGTCTGAAGGTACCCGCGTCCTAAATCGTAGGAACGAGGTCGTCATTAGCGCTCTGACCCGGAGGAGAGATGCATTAGAGAGAGAAATGAATAGAGAACCCGCACCTCCCCTCCTGGTTTATTTCTCCTTCCTTGAAATCCCTCGGCCTCGAGGTTCGCGTCGCCTAAGCTTTCTCCCTCTCTCCCTCCCCCGCCCCTTCAACGCACAAAGCACCGTGGCTGAGAGGGGAGGGAAGGAGGGAGTCAGGGAGAGAAAACCAACAAGCTTTTCAGGGTAAAAAAATAAACCTGCGCATCCAGATTACCAACATGTTTTTTTCCTTTTGCATCGACTTATTTGGAAACAGTTGTTGGAGTGATAATTTAGCCTGAGAGATTATTAAAGTCTCAAAGTTCCCAATGATTGTGGAATCCTGCTTGTAAATATACCGTTTTTTGTTTTTTTTTTTTTTTTTTTTTACTGTTTCTTTTTTCCCTCTTTCCCAAGTGAAACCCCGAGAATGCGCTTTGGTCTTGGGGACAGAAGGCGTGGTGGGCAGACAGCTGTTGAATGCAAACAAAGACTATACTGGACTCCACGCTGTTTGGGGTTCCATCTAGGAGGATTTTTCCTCTCCTTCCCATTGCAGTGGAAAGAAACGGATTAGGAATGGGCTCGTCAAAATTGTGCGTTTATGGCAGACAGATGAAACAGGAAAGAATGAACCTTAAGCAACAAAAGGATGATTGAGATTTGGTTTCTAGGTGTACAAATTTGGAAACAAACAAAATAACTAAGGAAGCGATAAAGATACCAACACTCCGGAGATATTTACAATGTTGACTCGTAAATGAATTATCTCTTTCCTTCTCTACCTTCATCTCATGGATCAAGAATTGTGGCCCCATCTAGCAAGCTGCCTAGGAAGCCAAAACTGCAGGACATCTTGAGAAATAAGGCTTCACATCTGCCTGAAACTAACAAAGCGACCCTCTAGTCAGCCAGATCGCCTCTTTCTCTTCCCTCTTCTCCTCTCTCTCTCCCTCTCACCCTCCCTTCTCCCATCTTTCTAGCCTTGCCCAAATTAGCCCCCAACAGCAAGTCAGTCTTACACCCGCTGGGGGGATCTTGGTGGGGTGGAGGGAAGTCGTGGGTTTGGTTTTCAGCAGAGCGTGGAGGCACCCTGTCAAACCTGCCTATAACCCCTGTAGGATCCTCTTCAGGAATATGTTGGAGCCAGAAACCAGACAGGCTTTCCTCTGCCTGAGTCATTGCCCGTGGCCACTTTCAGTTTCTCTTATCAACCAATGCCTGCCACCTCTTTTCTCTGTCCTCTCTCTGAGCAGTTCTATGCTTCACAGAGTTTGCAAAGCTCTCCTGCTGACTTAGGGTGCCAGGTTTAAAAAGGGGAGAATAGAGTGGCTTGAAAGAGGAGAGATCCACTGGGCTCTTCTTTTTAAATTTTTAATCTTATTGACACATCTTTGAAAGGTTTGTTTTGGTATAAGGCAAAGCTGCCGATTCTAAACACAAACAGACAGACATGCACCGTGTATATCAGATGTTGGGAATAAAAATGGTTTATTGATTGAAATAATAGAGGCATTATTTTGATTTGTCTTGACATAAATGCTGATTTATAAAGCTCTTCCCCCATTGATTTCTTCTTGTAGTCCAGACACATGGAAATGATAAAAATAAAAAGCTCACCTTGGTGCTAATCAAGAGTGCTCGATGCACATTATAAACCTGATATTATATTTATTGCCTATCTTTATTTGAGGGGTTAGTCCCCATCCTAAGATTGTCCCCTTTCAAAAAAAATTTTGGGGGGGATGCATCTGTTTTCACTTTGCACTTTCAATGGGCTGGAGCAGACAATAGTGTGAAAAACATCTGAAAATATGAGGTGACAGAGCTGCATGTGTGTTTCATTTCTGCAGTGTTAGGGGAGAAAATAACAAAAGAAACACGCTACACACATGCACACTGGTCCAGGACCACAGCACAAAAGGCTCGTTGACCCAGGGCTAACATACAAGACAAATTAAAGAGAGGGGCAAATCGTAGGAGGGGCTAGGGCAACCAGGGGTGGGACAATTTGGAAAAAGATCAAGGACAAACTATAGTCAAGAAACTGGACACAGGCAGGGAAAGAGCAGAGGAAGAAAGTCAAGTGTCCAGGACTGGAAGTCGTGTCCCTGAGGAGGAGAATAATTAGCTTTCTTAAAACACTGGGAGTTTTCCTTTGCTGCACGATAAAAGAAAAAAAAAAATCATAAAATATACACATATCCCTCAAACGAAAGCAACCAGCGACCCCAAACCTAGTTGTCTCTGTTTAATTGTTGCAGGGACACAAGAGACCCCCATCTGGCCTGAGGTTGGCTCAGGACAGGTTGCGGTAGACTTAGGAACGCCTTCTCCGTGAGGGGGCACCAATATTTGTGGGGTCTGAGGAGGCAGGAATACAAAGGCGGGAGTGAGGTTAGCTGATTATCAGCGGATACGGGAGGTCCTCACTGTTGCCCCCAACAGCTGACTACGTAAAAATTAATAAAGCCCAGTTGGCAAAGGGGGAAAAAGTATCAGGGAGAGCATCAGAGGGAGTGAGATGCAGCGCGGCTGCTCCGGAGCTGGACCACAGCTGCGAGATGCAGCCAATCCCCGGGCCTGCGGGAGCGGGGAACAGAGCTCCGGGGCCACGCGAGTGCTAGCGGGAGCCTTCCCGCCGCGGAGCCGCGAGCCCCGGGACTCGCCGCGTCCCCAGCGAGCGCGCACGTGCCAAGGGCTTCTGGGCCAAGGGGGCTCCTGGGGAAAAGAGGTGGCGCTCGATTTCTCCGTGCCGAGTCTCTGCCTCTGTTTCCCCCCAGGACCGGAGGACGCGCCTTCAGAAGAGACGTCGCCGCGGGTGGGGGAGGATCGCCTCCCTGGGACCCTGAACGCCCCGCACCCCCGCATTAAAGGGCGAACTCCGGTTCTGCCTGCTCTGCAGACCATTCTATTTTTCTTCCTAGTATCTTAGTTCATTGTTCAGCCTGTGGCTACCGCAGAGCCCCGGGGGCTCGCCCGTTCTCCTGCGGGGTGTCTTTGCCGGGACGCCGGCCCGCCGACCCAGCGGGGGGCACGGGCGGGTTTTCCTGTTAAAAACAGTCTCCGACTTTGCGTGGCCGGTGCCCTCCAGAAGCTCACCTCAGGCGGTCGCAGGAAGTTCCAGCCCAGTCTTTAGCTTTCCTCTGGCAGGGACGGGATCGCCTTCAACTCCCGACGCTGCCTTCTGCGGGCGAGTTCCACGATAATTGCGCATTTCTGTACATTTAGTTCTTTGGAGATTCAGAGAGCACGCTTTCGTTTGTACATCGTCTGCCGACAGCCTCTTCGTGTTAGGGAATCTTGCTTCCCCCTCCCCACACGTACGCACACTCATTTTTATTTTTCATAAATGATTTAAAGAATCAAAACAAACCTCTGAATCAGTCCGCCCAATTTTACGCTCCATCTCCTTTGTGTATGTGTTACATTCTCTGTGCCAATCGATGGGAAAGAGTGTTTAGGGGCATTTGCAATTTCCTTTGTCACTTGCCACTCTCAGTGTATAGATTTTACATATCATTTGTTTACCAAATCAGTTTGTACGTTTTCAGCCCAGGATTCATGATTTGCGTTCCTGCATTAATTAATTGCCCAGTACTCAAAGGACAGGACGTTTAGAGGAGCCACCTGATGCAGAAAGGGTCGGCCCGCATTAGGGCGCTACAAGGCGGCTGTTGTGACAGATCGGACCCTCTGCAGGCTCTGAATTAACTCAAAGAGCCCTCTGCCTTCGTTGGACTTTAAAAAAATACCATAGTTGAAGGGGGGGGGGTGGGGTGCCTAACGTCGCCCAGCCTCTACCTCCAGGCATTACAAGATACTTCTCGCCCAGCCCAGAGATACTGTGTAGTTTCATTCCCCTGACTGCAGATAATATGTAGTCACTTCAGTTCTCCTGGCCATATGATGCTTACCTGAATTCTGGTCTTGAATAGCCTCAGGTTCCTTATTGGGTCTCACTGGTTTATTTATTGATTCCTTCACTAGACTAAATCATGATTCAATATGGCTGAGTGATGTGGAGTTTGTGGATGATCCTATTATTACCCCAATTAAAATTCACACAGAAAAATTTTAAAGGTAGTTTGGTGATGGTGGCTTCCTCAGAAAGCATCCTCTAGTTTAATTTAATTTTATTTATTTATTGTTTTATTCCACAAAATGAACTTTAAATTGTAAGGCTCTCAAAATTACTCTTTAAATGTTTGGCTGCCAATTTTAGGTTTTCATGACCACACTACCCTAGGCCAGGTGCTGGCAAACTGGACCAGATGACCACTTGTCCACTTAAGAAAATCTTGTAAAAAACCTTCATCACAATTCACCCACCAGTCAAACAATGGGCATCTCAAAATGGATCAAGAGTTTTGTCTATTTCAGCAGATATCAGATTCCATGGCATTTGAAATTTATAAAAATGAACTAGTTATGAGATATATTTTGGAGACAAATTTGATTTTTGCCTGGACCATTTGGTTTATCATTTATAAAGTTATCCTTGGGTGTAGTATCTCTTTATACCAAGCTTTCGGCGGTAACTACGGACACTAAGGTGAGGTGGCAGGTGCTGTCTGAGATGCTAAGGGCAACAAGCCCTTGGGTAAACAAAAGAAAGCCCTGAGGCAACAACCTTACTTCAGGGCACAGCTGTTCCGCTGGGTTCAAGGTGGCTTCTTTTACTCTTGTCTTTACCATTGAACACAAGTTGCCCTTATCTAAGATTATAATAAAAACCCTGGCACACCAATGCTACATCTGGACCAGGATATAGTCTCTTGCTTTGGAATAAAAGGATAAATTGATAGAAAACCCTCTTGGTTTTCCATGATGTTGTCTCTGTATCATGGGAGCAGAAGTGAGTTAATAAATGGGATTTGGAATAAACTACGAATGTTTGTCCTCCAAATATTAAGCTACAGATCAATATAGAATGAATCAGAGAAAAGAGGTAGAATGTCTTCCCGGATGACAAAAGTTATATTGTAACCTGATTGAAGGGTTGGCAAAAAAAGAGTAATAGGCACAAATGATAGCTTGTCCTCATCCGATCATCAGCTAGGGCAGAAGAGATTTGGGCCAAGGAAATTCCAGCCCAATTCCCATTATTATAATTCTATGTTTACTAAGCAATTTCCTAATTATAATTTAGCTTGCTGTATGTATCTGCTGAGTCATGAGAATACGATTATTGAGGTCTCTGAGATACATATCTATCTATCTATCTATCTATCTATCTATCTATCTATCTATCATCTATCTATCTATCTATCATCCATCTATCTATCAATCTCCATGGTCATTCTGGTTTTAACATTAGTCTTAATGACTTTGGTCAAAGTGATTCTATGCTGAGTGACACAGTTGCTCTTGGTTTGCTAAGAAATAAGTTTTTCAGGCCTGCAAAACTGAGGATTAACCCTGGACGCTGAAGAGCTTTCTGGGAAAGGCATCCAGCCATGTCTTTTGGCAATGGCCAGTTACATCTTCTTGGTAACAGTAGCCACTCAATGGCCATCTGCTCAAACATTTCCAAAGACAGCAACTTCGCCACTGTACCCCCAGTGTCTAGACTCTAGAAGTGACTGAGAATTATTTTCTAAATGAACTAATCAAAATACTACAAATGTCCCCATCTTTTATCAAAAATTAATTCATCTAAGCTATTCTTGAAATTAATTATAGTTTTGGTTCACCACCCCTATAATGTTTTGTGTCCTTTGGTGTTTCAGTACAATTTAGTTGAATATTCTTTAGATGCTGAATTCTGCTATTTGGTGAGAACGTGTATTTTATAATTTTATAGTCTTTGTTCCTAATTCTATTAACTCTCATTTTTCCCTAGTGAAAGGAACTACCAAATTTATTTAGCTGACCCCACAGAAAAAATTTTAATCTCTTGATTATAACAGTTGCCCATCACTTAAGATTTTATGTTAGGTTTTTCTAGTATGGTGGACAGGATTACATCCACTACTTCAGAGATGAATTCATCTAAATTTTGTAAAAGTTTAGTTCCTACCTCTAGAGCTATTGGAGAATTAAATCAGATAAAACAAGCCAAAGATTTAACACAGTGTCTGGCACTTAGTGCTAAAAAATACATTAGTTGCTACCATTTTTAGCATAGACGTCCTCTGGCTGAAACTTTTAGGGGATGGAGTATAGAGACACCTGTTCCTTTTTTCTTTGCTTGTAGCTAAGCGCTTAGAATTCTTCCTCTTATAAATATATTTGAAGTTATTTTTCCCTAAATACATTTCATTAAAGTTGTTTATGCTCAGGGATTTAATATAAACGTAGAGGTTGGCGCTTGCACTGTGCAACTCTTTTTACAAATTATTTTAAACAAAGTTAAAATAAGGTACAATCCATCACTGATCTCTTGGTGACCTCATTTTTCACACGTCTCTGCTTATAGATAGTTTACTTACCCTTCCCATTTCTCTGAATTGTGGAGTTGGAAGAAAACTTGAAGATCAAAGAATTGTGGAATCATTGAGTCTTCGACTAGATGTGAATTTAGAGATATCTGGTTTCTAGAATCTAAGGCAATTCTTTATTCATTCATGGTAGCAAAGCTGTTTTTTTAAATGCTCTTACAAATGTCCCTTTAAACATCTACCTAAATTATATCTCCTAATTTCCTCTTCTTCACACACTCTTCCAGCCCTCTTAAAAATGCTTTTCTATTACTGGGTCATGATTTTTTTTTTTATATATTCCATGCTGCCTTTCCTCTAATAGCTGATGCTTTTTAAAAAAGGGTCCTTTACATTTAAATATTTTTTCTCTAATTGCTAGGAATTGAAACAGAACACCCTGGTCATGTCTCTTAATTTTTTTATACATGGCATTTTGCTAGCAACTCATCAGAACTACAGTGCATGAGGATTTGCATGAGAAATTATTATATTGTCACTCCAAATTTCTCAATTTCACATTTAAGGTGCTTTTTAAAAACAGTATTTGAATATCATTCCATCCAGGTTTATGACCTACTTGTTACTTAAGTCTTGACTATTCTGTCCTGCTATAACTATGATGACTCAGACACTCTCCACAGCCTTCAGTAAATTTCAAAGCAAAGAAATTCTTCAGTTTTACCATCATTTTTCTTCCATTTTAAGTGCAGTTTTTACAGATTATTTAATGTATATGAAAGGATGGAAAAAGGCCAACAATCTGAGGATTTGGGCCAAGCTCTGTCATTATAACTTGCTGTGTGACTATAATAAAACCCTCTAAGTTGTTCCTTGTCTATTTCTTCATCTGTTAAATGGAGATAATTCTTTCTTCCTTATTACAAATGTTATGTGGTGTGGGTGTGTGTGTGTGTGTGTGAGAGAGAGAGAGAGAGACTCATGTTAGACCATGTAATTTAAAGGTCCAAGGAAAGACCACCTCCTGTGGGCCATACCTTGCGTCAGGCATGCTATACATACTATTCCATTCAATAGTATTATCAGTTATATTCATGAAGTACATTTTTGGGGAAATTATTCAGCTCAAATTTCCAGCTTGCTACTTTCTTCTCTGTCTGGCTCCATGTTGCCAATCAGGGTACAAGATCTTGATTTTGTTCTTTTTTCATTAATAGCCTGTGCTTGTTTTAGGGATGTGGTCGCCTCTCTTATCTCCAGTAGGAAATTGATCACACAGATATTTTGAAAGCTCTATTTGTTTTGGAAACTTTTTTTTGTTTGTTTGTTTCCCACAGATTCTTCAGACTTTAGAGTTGGGAACTTTGCTCTCAAGGTTTTCGCTTTGCCCAAATTCATGTTGAATTTTGGCTATGTGTTTGTCTTTGTAGCTGAGTTTCCCTATTTGTGTGTGGACATACCTTGCCTTCACTGGTTGCAAGGAAGGTTTAGGCTATGCTGCAGGGTGGGGTATGTAAGTATTCCATCGTCTGAACTCAAAACATCACCGTTGTGTTTGGGCTCATCTGCCAGCAGGATGCAGCACTGTTTCTACAACTCACGCATCCACAGGCACTGGTAACAAATGTTTCTGCTGTCCCCTCTTGCCGCAAGGAGGAGAGGAGGAGGTTTCTGACTGCCTCGCTACCTGGTACTCAAATGCCCTGGGCACCACAAGAAACTCACAGGGGCACCATGGGATATTTTGAGAGAAACAGTGATATTCACCATCTGACAGACACTGCAAAAACTACTAGATCACATTCTCAACATTAGATCAGGCTACATCCCTTTAGATGATGCCATATTTTTGTGAAGCTGGCATTTTGGAGTTTACTGTAACAAAGGGGGAGTACCATGTGAAAATCAATGTGGGACAGGAAATACAGGTGACAGTGTCCAATATGGTTCCAGATTTGAAGAGTTGCATAGTGCCCAATACAGATACACATCCTATTAGTAAATATTTGTGGTTATTTAGGCATGAAATACAAATATTTTTTCT
Organism: Eschrichtius robustus; assembly: GCF_028021215.1. NCBI lineage: Eukaryota > Metazoa > Chordata > Mammalia > Artiodactyla > Eschrichtiidae > Eschrichtius > Eschrichtius robustus. The sequence goes on from NC_090825.1 coordinate 38,602,895, forward strand.
TTCAGTCATACTATTCGAGTGGCTATTAAGTTGTTAAGAGACAAATACTTAAGTTGTTTGTATCTAACTACCTAATAAATACAACTGTATTTATGAAGTTGTGTATTTCTTTTGACCTGGGGGTAGGCTGAAAAAAAATTACTGAGACGGGAAGAGTGGTGTGAACAGAAAAGGTTTGGGAAGCTCTGGTCTTAAATTTTTCATTGTGGTTTCTAGAGCAACTCTTCTAATGGTCTGCCCAGAACTTTTTCCTGAGTCTTGCCTCTCTTGTTGCTGAAATGGAAACAGCCCTGAAACTGCTCTCAACACTTGCAACAGTTTTAAGCTGTGGTTCCCCCCATTTTCTTTTCCCATTTGTTTTCTGTCTTTCAGGGATCCCTGAACATTTCTGACCCCCTAACATTAGTTCTTTGTTTTCCAGTGATGTTAAGGATTTTCAGGGTGGGATGGGTGAGATGGCAGGGGTAGGTTGGGCAGGATATAGTGCTTTGCGTTTAGCCTCCCATTTTTATCCCATAAACCACATCGGAGTCTTTAGGTAACATTGGGTTTACAGAAATTTTAAAAACTTTTTTTTTCCTTCGTTATTTTGCTAGGTACTCCCTCAATTATTTCTCAGCTATCTATTTTTTTTATTGCACCCGATATGTCATATTTTGGAGTATTTCCTCTTCCCTTTACTTAGAGATACTTGCTGCTTTACTAAACATACCATATTGTATAGAAGAAATTATTTTTCTTTGCCAGCTAGGAAGGCAGAATGACATCATTTTGTTTCCTTGAAATTTTACTTGTTTTTTTTTTACTAATGTTTTCCAAATTATTTTTATAACTGGCATTTTATTTTAGGTCCTTTGCTAAAATTAATTGCATGAAGAATTATTTGGCCTTTTATCTCCACCTTGGATATTGAAATCACTCTTGCAATCACTATTACATATTGATTTACTCATGAATATATCTCATTTTAATTTTTGGTCACATTTCATTTAAAAAATGGAGTGTTTTCCTTTCTGGTATATCTTTAGTAGAGATTTGCAATCATAAACATTGACGTATGATTAATGATCCAGTTTGGAAGTTTGAAGTTTTCATGAAGTCATTACTCTTTTCTGAATTGAACTTTTTAATAAAATAGCTCTCCCTTTCATACTTGGGACAGCACTGAAGATTTCTCTTAGTCAGTAAAAGAGAAAAAAATCATCCCTGTATTTTAGTCATTCTGAGCTGCTATAACAGAATACCATAGTCTGGGTGGCCTAAACAACAAACATTTATTTCTCACAGTTCTAGAGGCTGGGAAAGCCAAGACTCAGGTGCCAGTAGATCTGGCGTCTGATGAGGGAATTCCTCCTGGATTAGACAGCCGCCTTCTTGCTGTATCTGCACATGGTGGAGAGAAGGGAAGCAAGCTCTCCTGTCTCTACTTTTAAGGACACTAATCCCATTATGAGGGCTCCACCCTCAGGACCCAATTACCTCCCAAAGACCCCACCTCCAAATATCATCACATTGGGTTTTAGGATTTCAACATATGAATTTGGGAGGTCACTTTCCATCATTGTTTCTAGATTTCCTCAGTTGGCTAGCACTAAGCATAGAAAAAGCCAAAGAACTCTTTTGCCGCTTATCCGCTTCTGCATATTGAGCAGTTGGGAGAAGGTCAAATGAGGCTCTATTTACATGACATAAAATAACTGATTCAAAACTTCAATCAAACTGGCTATTAGTCCACACACACACACACACACACACACACACACACCACATTCCGTCAGGCGGGTGTGCACACTTAAACACAACCTGATCCACCTGCAATTAAGAGAAAATAGTGTGGATCAAAGCTGCCCTAGCATGTGCCACCTGGAAAATTTCAGTGGATCATACAAAACTCGGGACAGCTCTCTGTCTCTGCCCTTGACTGTAGCCTCGTTCCTCACCAGGATGCTTCAGTGCCTAAAATTACCTCCACTTCTTTTGCCAACTTGTCTAGCTGTACTATTGATACATTATTTTCCAGGAATCCGTTAGTTTAGTTTACCAGATGAGCTTTAATGGAGAAAGCCCTGAAGCAAAGGGGGCACTGAGTGGGTCGGTTTTAGTGGATGGGCAGGATGGCAGAAAAGTCTCATGGCTTTTTCAGTGTCAGGAAGGTAGTGAAGTTGTCATGGACTGTGTGAAGCCTGGAGTTTCCAGGTTAATAGATGAGAACCCAGCCATCCAGGAAGTGGGTTTATAAAAATGCAAGCGAAGTACAAACCTTAGCTATGTTAAGACTTTGCCTAGTGTCAGCTCTGTTGTGTCTCTTTGGGTTTGTTTCTCCATGCTACATTCCTCAGATCACCATCCAAACTGAATAGGCTGATAGAATCTGAGCTTTGGCCAGAACCCTATGCCCCAAAGTGTCATGAGGTGAAAGATCTCTTCAGTACCTCTCAGAACTTTTAGCAGAATGACTCCAAATCCTTTGTGTCGACAATCTCCTCAATTTCCAGGAGTTTTGCAAAGAATATAATATATAGTAAAACCCCATTATAGAAATTGGACCCACTATCTTGGAATTTGTATTAATTCAAATAGGAGCTTCTCTGAGTTGACCCATTACTAGCAAACGATGCAAATTAGAATAATTGTCTACATAAGGCATCAATGAGAAAAATGTGGAAAACTTAAAAAACAAATTGCTTGGGAATATCCTTAAATTCTTTATTCTGCATTTGGTTGTTCTAATTAAAGTTTATATGCTAATGCAAAAATAACTTCAAAATTTTTAAATTAAAATTTCATGATTTCCACTCTTTGCTGGAAGGCAGATTGCTACCCAATTGCTCCAAAAGTAGTGGTGCATGTTGACTGATAAGAATTCTCAATTTCTTAGCATAGTTTTGTCCACAACTACTTCAGAGATGGAAAACTTGAACATATTTATTTAAGGGATATTTAAATCAAACTTAAGTTTCCTAATTTGGTTTGTATTATTGGTCATGCATTTGTAAACTGGAAATATAAACCGGTGAATAAGTTCAAAATTTTCCAGGTAATGCTAGCTGAAGTGTTCCCAAACTGAGATAGTAATCTTGACCAAAAGCTCAGCTTGGCAGGCGAAGTTCCATATGTCCCATTTCTTGTTTAAATATTTGATTTTTTAGAGGATTGCTTAGAATGGGGCCACTATAACCTGGGAGAGAGAAAACACTCACTCAAAATGTAGTTATTAGAACAAAGACTTCTTTGTAAAGAAATCCTATTTTGGGTATGCTTGAGTTGTCAGTGGGTTGAGGTATGTAAGACTGAGGGCATTGCTGTGTTTGATCTTGTGATTCACTATTTAGCCAACAGAAACCATGTCCCTATCATTGCAGCATTACAGAAAAATAACTGCTCAGAGCGGAGAAAATCCTGCTTTTTACTCTGAGGTAATTTTCTTTTTCAGAAATATGGGTCTGAATAATGTAAGTAGTGAGTCAGTAGCAAATCAAAGATGACTGAAGTACTGCTTTCTTTTTTGTAAAAAAAGATATATTTTGGTGGGTCTTTCTGGTCATTCTTTAGCACGTCTATTTTCTTTGTCACGTGCATGCCTTCTGGTCTCTGCAAATGACAGTTCATCCCCATTGCCATGGATGTTTATTTAGTCAACGCACAACAGCACATTATATTGGTAACTGTTGTTTCTGAGACGAGGAAGCTGGGACTCAGAGAAGGAAAGTGAATTACTCACAGTCACACAGAGTTGGTTGGTTAGAAACACAGCAGGAACAAGAACCCAGTTCTTCTGGCTCCTAATCAAATTCTCCCTGCTCCCTTCAAAGCCCTGTTCCTCCTCATATCATTTCAAAATGCCTAGCTATTGCTTAAGTTTCACTTCCAGCTTTTGATATAATTTGACCCTGGAAGGGCAAGTTAGATTGAGTTGATTCATGAACAAACAGTGTAGAGAAAGTGATAAATGTATTTCAGAGATAAATATGTTTAATTAGAAAACAAGTATGAATACCTATAATACGAACCTCACTTACTACTTCCAAAGGAAGGTAAAGCATAAGTGTAATTTTTCATGTTCTATTGTTTAGGAAATGAATTATGTATAAATTGTTCTTAAAATAGCATGGTAATTTATTAACATACTTTCAATGACTTCTGGGAGAATGTTCTAAGACACAAAGGCCATGCCTGTATGCAATCATGAAATTTACCATTTTAATGTAGATTGAGTTTTTGGCGGGACATCTTATCAGACCAGTTTGGAATGACAGTGGTACAGATGAACAATCTTCTTTATCTGTTGTTTTGTTCTATAGGAACAAACAAAATTTAAAAAAAGATAAAAACCATTGAATTGACTAAACATCCTCTCTGGAACTGGTTTGCCTTTGTTTTTGTTTTGTTTTTTTCAATCTCTCTCTCTGTCTCTGTCTTATCTTCTTTTTAGTAAATGTGAACGATGACGTAGAACGTGAAATTTTTATGAGGTTTCCATTTATGTGAACTCATTCCAATCCATTCATTATTTATTTGGCAATTAAGAGAATCTGTACTGCTATTCAGTTTATTGTGTCAACAAGCATTTGTTACAAAGTTACTAATGTTCCTGGCTTCAGAAAAGTAGAAGTCCTGGAATATTCTCGAGAGCCATAACATTTAAGCACTCAAAATACTTAGTAAATAATATTCTGTTATTTAAATTGCTCTGGGCAGATATGGGAAGGTACAGTTTTATTAGCAACATTGAGTTCAGAATGAGAGCAGGATGGAAGATGCATCTATTATACCATCACTGTACAACACATTTAACATTGAAAATTTGACTCCATATCACTGTTTTTGAATACCCAGTGGATAGGTTTTACTAAGCCAGGCTCCAGCCTTCATTTAGATGTTAAGATGAAGAGTACAATTTTTCACAAGCTCTTTATAAAAGACTATTTCAGATATGAATTCATCCATAAAAACCCAAAATGTAAGATTTGATTTCTTTTCAAAACCATAAAACCTAGTTCATACAAATTAATTTCATAATTTCACATTATGCATGTGTTAAATCCTCTAATATCTCTAACGTTCTAATAAACTAAACTTTGTGTCCCTCAGCCTTCTAAGATAACATCTTGTATTCAGAATGACAAGACTGAAGAACATTTGATAAAATAAGTTTTATGTGTTATTTATGAGAAAGACACTTAAAGATTTAAATAAGCCTTTAAAATATTTACATTTTTACTTCTGACTTTTTGTTTTATACTTTTTTTTTAAATGGGCTTTTCTCCTATATTTGATGTAGATTTCAAACTTTAGATTTATAGTTCAACACCTTGCAACAAATTTTGTAAATATTCGGTGGGGGCTTAGTCTTGAAATATAAACACTTCTTGCTATTGAAGCACTGAGGAAAAGCAGAGCCTCTCATTTATTATGAGACATCCAGAAGACTAAAGAGATTTTGAACTTTTTTTCTTTTTTCTGGAACATCTTCTTCAACAAGAAAAATGAAATGTCATCATGCTAAGGTGAATCATAATAAATGTTATGTCTTGTCTGACACTGAAAATAAATCCAAGTAAGTCTGGAGAAATATTGGTGGCTTTTTCCCCCATAGAGGTTTAGATCAGCTTTATAAATTAAACAGTATGCGTTGACAGCTCAGGGGCAGTAAGTAAACTATTCAGTAGATAATCTCCATAGAAACCAAAAAAGTTTAACCATCTCAATCTAAAATTGCACTGATGGATATAAAAAAAGTGAATCTTTGTCTTCAAATTAATGATTAGGAAAAAAAAGTGCCATTAAAAAAAAGGTTTGCTATCAAATAACTTAGAAGAAACACACAGGTATTAACGGTTGTGATGGTGATCTCTGTATGAGTGTTTTCCCCTGAAGTTTTCTAATAATCTTTCCCAGCTTTTGGAGACCGTTGCTTGTTTGTCAGGCATTGTTCTAAACACTTCATATATATCAACTCACTAAATCCTATACCAATATGAGGAGATTCTGTTACCCCCATTTCACAGATGAGGAAACTGAGGCACAGAGAGTCAATTAATTCCCACCTCCCTCCCCCGACCCAATGTAAATGGTGGAGGTTGAACTTGACCCTGGGCTCTGTGGTCTGTCGTATTTCCTAGTTAAACTACATAGCTTTTCTATAGCACAAACCTACATGAACATTTGTAGCAATTGATTTGGTGACAAGAAGAAATATTAATTATTTTGAATGATAAAATCTTGAATCAGATTTTGTTATCCACCAATCTCTGGCAATGTAATCTGACAGATATTAAAAGGCAAATTTTCCAAGATTTGCCTGCTCTACAGTCTGCAACTGCCTTAAATGTACATTATTTCCCCTTTCTTTGGTGATAAAGGCATTGTAGAATATAACAGAAAATCTTGTAAATTGTGAAGGCCAACAACTAAGCATAGATTAGTTTCTATGTTTGTTTAGCTACTACGCTAGTATCCCTCCAATATTTACGTCCACCTGTAACCTGTGAATGTGACTTTATCTGGAAATAGGGTCTTCGTAGAAGTAATCAAATTAAGATAAGGATGGGCCTTAAATCCAACGTGACTGCCCTCCTTATAAGAAGAGGAAAATTTGGACACAGAGACATTGACACACAGGGGAGAAGGCCATGTGAAGACAGAGGCAGAGATTGGAGTGATGCAGCTACAAGACAAGGAACACCAAGGATTGCCAGCAACCGCTAGAAACTAGAAGAAGCAAGGAAAGTCTTTCCCTTAGAGCCTTTGTGGGGAGCAAGGCCCCACTGTACTACTGAATTCTAGGAGCCTTCACTGAAGGCTATCTATTCTGGGTGGGCCAAGACACTGTTGTCAACTTTGCAATGTTTTCTCTCTTTTTCTTTCATTCTCTCATCACCTGCAATGGCTACCTCCCTTTGTCTAGAATTGTACCCTTGGTATTCAATATTTATTTATTAAATAATTAATTAACATTTATGTTGGTTAAATTTATGTATCAACTTGACTGGGCTAAGTGATGCCCAGATAGCTGGTAAAACATTATTCCTGGGTGTGTCTGTGAGGGTGTTTCTAGAAGTTGTTAGCATTGAATTGGTAGACTGAGAAAGACGATCCACCCTCACCAGTGCAAGTGGGCATCATTCAATCTGCTGAGGGCCTAAACAGAACAAAAAGGTGGAAGAAGGGCATCTTTTCTCTCTGCTTGAGTTGGGATATCCATCTTCTCCTGTCCTTGAACATCAGTGCTCTTGGTTCTCAGGCCTTTGGGCTTGGACTGAATACACAGCTGGCTTTCCTGGTTCTCCAGCTCGCAGACAGCAGATTGAGTGAGACAATCCTATAATCAGTGTCTTATCCCTCTCTCGGTCTCAGGTATATATCTATATCTCCTATTGGTTCTATGTTTCTGGAGAACCCTAATACAGCATCAAAAATATGGTTTTAAATAAGGAATACAGCAATGAACAAGATGGCATGGGACTTCAAAGCCTTACTGCTTACTGTCAGTTGGCCCTAAGCAGTCTGACACGTAAATAGATAATTACTATTCAGTGGGATAGTGTTTGGATGGGATGGAGGACATAGGTTAGGAGTGACTTCCCTCTTGGAGGAGCTGAGTTTTAAGTACAAGTGAACCCTCTCTGTCTGTTTCTGTCTCTAAACTGCCATAGGTAGGCATATTGAGAGCACTCCTTACAAGGAAATACAAATGGTTATCAGGCCCATTGTCTCATTGGATGTAGAATTTTAATAGTTGTGAGCCCATAATTATAAAAGTTTAGTCCTTGGGGCTTCCCTGGTGGTGCAGTGGTTGAGAGTCCGCCTGCCAATGCAGGGGACACGGGTTCGAGCCCTGGTCTGGGAGGATCCCACATGCCGCGGAGCGACTGGGCCCATGAGCCACAACTACTGAGCCTGCGCATCTGGAACCTGTGCTCTGCAACAGGAGAGGCCGCGATAGTGAGAGGCCCGTGCACCGCGATTTAGAGTGGCCCCCGCTCGCCGCAACTAGAGAAAGCCCTCGCACAGAAACAACGAAGACCCAACACAGCCAAAAATAAATTAAAAAAAAAAAAAAAAAAGTTTAGTCCTTATTTGTGGTCATAAGAGATACGGTTTTTTGAGGAGTGGAACTTTTTCAGTGCTCCTAAATAGCTTGAAATCAGTAACCTCTGACTTTGCCTTTTGTGTGGCCAAAACTTTGTCCATCTCTTTGTCTAGAACTCATTTCCTTTATAGGTTTGGTAAGAAGCCGTCCTGGTAGAATGTTAGTAAATATCTAGTGAGTATCGCTCTGTGCTGAATTCAGCATAGTCACTGGGAATACACCAGTCAACAGGAGAGAGAAGTCCCCCATCCTCATCCCCAGCTTGCTGTCACGGGAAAAGAAGGAACTGTGTTTTCCTGAGTTACTTAGATCTTCCTTCGAAGTTTCCAAGCTTTGCTAGAGGTGATATCGCTAGAGCTATGAACTTTTCAAAGATTATTCTACAACAACTTCAGTAATGGTTGAAAAGGGAGCATTCTGCACCATTTGTCTATTTAAATTAAGAAAGCACTTGGCCTGAGGTACTTCTCCCACCTCCAACAGAATTTAAACCAAGTAAAGAACTTGGTCTAGTGTGTAGGTTTTTGTACCTTCGTAGCTGCAAAAAAAGAGATCCCCAATTAAATGCTCAAAAGCATTTAATTACTTTCCTTTGAGACTTTAACTTTAACCCTGTTTATTACTCTTAAACCACTCCAGAGGGAAATATTTTTTATTGGTGACAGACTGCCCAAACTGTTGCCAGTGACCTAATCTCTCTCTGCAGACATGACTGCATTTTGCTGAGCGGGGTTCTCTGGAAGGAGGAGAAGGTGTGTGTCTATATTAAGGCAAGTGCTCTGCTCCTTGTTACTCCAAACCTGGATGTGGTTTCATACAGATCCATTATGTAGACATCACAATTTTCACTTGAAATTAAGCACTGGATACCATGAAACATGCTCAGTTGTATGGCTTAATTCTCTGCATCATTTCCTCCTTGTATTGGTAGCAATTTGGTATTTGTTGTCTGAAGTTAATCATAACGCAATTTTTGGAGGCTAGGAGGAAAGGTCTGCTTAGGATGCCTGGATTCAAAACCAAGTGTCAGAGAAAAGGGGCCTATTTTTAACTTTGCTAATCAACTTTAGACACATAACTGACCTTTGCACCTCAATTTTTTACATATATTAAACAGTACTATTCACAGTTGTGTCTATGTATGGAGTTTTGATGAGCAGCAGCCCATATAAGATAAGGGTTAATTATTGCTATCAAAGGTAGCGGCAGTATCTCCTGGCTTAATAATCACATTTTATTATCTCTACCTTTCCCACTACTTCATGAGTTAGTGTTCGTTGGTTTAAATTGCTTGAGTCAGAATAAAATTAGTTTAATGTGTTGCATCAGTTAAGAAGCATGTAATGACAGATTTGGATAAAAAACTAATATTAAAGATGTGAGATCTTTTCTGCCTTATCTCCTTGTATATAATATATGTAATAATATGTGTATAAGTACATAATTTCTTAATTATTAACATTTCAAAAGATTATTTGGCACTTGCTATCAATGAGTCCTTGCAGGCACCTGGCACAAGAATGTATATAGAGATAACAGATGATTTGACAAAGCATTTTTGAGGCAATATGCCCAGTTCTGGCACATAAACCTCAATCACCGCCCCCCACCATTATTGGATATGGATTAAAAGGAGGAGGAAAAGAAGGAAAGAAAAACATTCTATATCTAAACCATTGTAATTTTCAGTCTCAAACATTATGATGTTTCAATGTCACGTTTACTAGGAAAATAATAGGCCTTAAATTATGCATACTTAATTTCAGAGGGTCTGGAGAGATTTTCTAGGTAAGCATGGCCTATGGTACTATGAGACTGTGGGAATGCTTATGTACCAAAGAACATATGAAGGTGAATTCATTCCTTTATAACTGAGAGACTAATAAGTTATGATTCTTATGCAAGCTAGATCAGACTCAATAAAATCTTTGCAAAGGGTTGCGTTTCGTGAATAAGATATAATTCTGGATGCCATGAATTTTACTTGCATCTGTCAGTGCTTTGCTGATATATATACTTTGTTAGAAGTTCAACTACAAGAAGCCAGTGGGTTAGATAAATTTCACATGACATCTAAAGCATGGATGATGAGAACTAACTCTCTCTCTCTTTCCACATATACGCACGCATGCACACACTCACTCACTCCCTCATACAAAGATTATGTATTTGACATTGTCACAATCACAAGTTAGGAAAGAGCCTTTGCTCCTTTATAGGAAAAATGTAAAAATATTTAAAGATATATATGCATATATAAATAATAATATGTATATTTAAAGGTCTACTAATATTATCAACTATGTTTTAGGTTTTTAAAGCTATATAACATGATGTACTCAAGGATTGTGTTTAATTTTTCAGTAACAAAAGAAAACAAACATACTCTCCAAACTGAAATATTCCTGTAGTATAAAAGAAAATATAATCAAATCTGGGCTCTCACTCTAATTATCTAAACTGAGAATTTGTTTACTTTACTTTGGGAACAGATGTGATCCATCACAGTAGCCCATAAATAAGGTGTCAAACTGTTCAGCTGATCAATGAATATAAATTATTGAAAAATAATGCAATTCCAAGGTCACCTAGGAATCAAGCTTACTGTTATTTTAAAAGAAAGACTTTCTATTCTTAAAAATATGTGTGCATATTTAAGAATCAGTGGTTTTTTTCCAAATGGAATTTCTGGCCCTTAAAGGCAGATTTGTGTTTGCTCATAGAAATAAATGAAATTCTTAGACTCTCTTTATCTGAGTTTCAGCATTGTCCTCATTAGGGACAATTGTTTTGGAATTCTTACATAATCTCCAATGGTAGTTAAAATATGTCCACAAATCAATTGCTCCTCTTAAAAACGTGGAGATTAATTTCACTCCCCTTAAATGTGGGCTGTTTATTAAGTTCAGTGACTTACTTTTGACAGATAGAATATGGTGGAAGCGATGGGTGTGACCCAGGACTAATCCTAAAAGATGTTGTACTTCTGCCTTGCTCTCTCTTGGATCCTCCTATCTCTGGAAAAACACAAAGGTAGGCAATGAATGGAAGAATGTGGATTTCAGGCAGGTATTGGTTCTTGTGCTGGTTGTTGAGGACACCTCAGTTCTCTGCCACATGAACCTTCACAGGCTGCTCGAGTGTCAGTTTGAGGTCCCTTGCAGGCCCTTTGGCCAAACAAAATGGATGCCAAGGCAGCAAAACCATGGAGTAGTTTAGCTAAAATTTTGACCCTACAGAAAAAAGAATCTAGAAAAGATATTCTGGGGACAAATAGCACCAGTATTCTTTTCTAATTAGATATGGTTAGAACAGATGATCAATAAATACAATTGAATAAATGAAGGAGGTAGAGGAGAATTTGGTTTTGGTCTAACGTTAAGTGTTCAAGACCACTGTTTCTGTCCTAGGTATGAATTAACTATGAACTCAGTTATACATGATTTTTGGCAAGACAGGGTATATTTTGTAGGGAAGTGAGGTGAAAGAAGAATCAATATGTGGTAGGCAGAATTCTAAGATGGCTCCTAAGATTCCTGGCCTCTTGGGTATATGCACTTTCTCTCAATTATTCAAACACTAACCTACATTTGCTATGAGGAGATTCTGCAGGTGTAATTTAGGTCCCAATCAATTAGCTTTAAGATAAAAAGATTATCAAGATGGCCTGATAATCACATGGGTCCTTTAAATATGGATTTTGAGTTCACAGCCAGGAACCAGAGATTTGAAGCATGAGACCAAGCATTACTGGCTTGAAGATGGAAGGGGTTACATGGAAAGGAATGTGGTAGCCAGTGGGAGCTTAGATCAGTCCCTGCTTCCTTGGAAGTTGTTGGACTTCTGACCAATAACTGCAAGGAACTCAATTCTGCCAATAACAAAACTTAGTATGGAAGTAGATTTTTCCTCAAAGACTCCAGATGAGAATGGCCTAGCTGACACCTTGCTTTCCATCCTGTGATACCCTGAGCAGAGAACCCAGTCTGACCATATCGGAAATTCCCACATACAGAACTGAGCTATAAATGGGTGTTGCCTTAAGCTGGTAAATTTGTGGTAACTTCTTACACAGCAATAGAGACTAATACATGATAAAATTAGTGTCACATTCATATTTGATTTTAGTTAATGGCCACAGCAAGAAAGAACAATGAACTAATTCTTGAGATGGGTTGCTTTTAATACACTAGAACACAATCATTTTTATTTATATGTGTCAGTCATGCTCCAAGCTTCACTAGCTAGTAAGAGCAATGTATGTAGCATTTTGAACAATACATTAATCTGAATTATCTGTTAAATTAGGGAGAAAAGAGGCTTAACAATGAAAGAACAAATTTCATGATGGTGTACTTCCCTAAGTGCTTTTGTGGGAAAAATAAATATTATAGGAAAAAGAGGTAGAAATGAATTATGGCAGAAAATAATACAAAAACCACAAGTGACTCTTCAACTCTCAAAAGTTCTCTGGTTTAAGAAACATGGAACTATCTGTTTAATGTGTCCACTGTCTTGAAAGCATTTAAAAAATATATACATTTGATAGATTATTTTGGTCAATTGAACCTATCATTGTAAATGTTACCATTAAAAGCAACTAAGAGACTTAGGATTCTCTATATAGTTGTTTACCTTTTCCCTGGAAGATTATTTTGTGTAAGGAAAGGCTTTTAAATCTTGTAATCACATCAGGAAAACACAGAAAATATTTAAGCAAATATCAATTCCTTGACACAGCTATGGTAGAATAATGGCCTGTATTTTCAATTATTTATTAGGTCAGAAAAGTTTAAAAACTGAGTATTAAATACCTAGTGGCATTGTTATTCTTCTATTGTTATTGTTGGAAAAAATCTTGTGAAGACTTTTTCTTGGCTCCTTTTGAGATTTCCTTTCTCCCTCAAAATGTAGGTTATAATTCATATACACACACATCCATATATGTTATCAGTTTGAACTGATTGCATACGTGCAACCCGCCAAATTGTGCTGGTCTCATCATATCACACATACCGCTTTATCTCACTTATTACTCAACATCCTGGCCCAAGAAACTGGAATCTCTCTCTCTCTCTCCCTCTGTCTCTCTCTCCCTCTCTCTCTCTCTCTCATACACACACACACACACACACACACACACACACACACACATGCAACAGAGCTAACAAATGGCTGCGTAGAAGCCAAGAGAAATGGGGATGAGGCTCAGAGCTGTCATGTAAACTTCTGCATCCACCATTACCCCAGACGGTCCTAACACTTTGAGAAAACAAAAGTACTATGTCTGATTCCTGCCTTAGGGGCTCAGTTAGATAAAAATAAATCTTCAAATCTTACAGTTCCACTGAAAGTATAAGGGAAAAAAATGAGCTTTTTCTTTTCTACCACTCATGAATCCCAGAATATTAGAGAGTGGAGTTCTGAGATAAACCTTTTTTGTCGTTAAGTTCCAGAGCCTGCTCAATGTAAAAATAATTCTCTAAGTCATGTGACTATTGTTTTAAGCAATTACATCACCTGCAAGGTGTTTTAAAAAACACCTAGACCTGATTTCTACGTCATCGAGACATAGAGGAGAATTTATTTTGTATGGTTTCAGGCTGCCAATGTCTCTTTTCTTGTTTTACACGGTGTTGGCATGGCGTTACTGAACTGGACCGGAAATGAAAGATCTATTGCTGTAATCAGTGTCTTGCCATTAATCACTTCCTTTGTCCCTTTGCTCCACCATCACTCCTTCTTGGCAATAGCTCAGAGGCTATTTCAATCGTCCACATCCACTGAAGGATCTCACGACCAAAGGGCTTAGTGCTGGATGAGTCAGGGTCCAGCCAGAAGTTAGAAACCAATTTGAGAATTCAAAACAAGGAATTTCCTGTGGGAATTCGTTACCAAGAACTGAAAACCCACCTGAAACTGCAGGTAAACTCAGAGATAAGCAAAAGCAGGAAGCTGCTTTGCCCCTAGTCTAGAGGGACAGAGGCAGAAGGGCTATTGCCAAAAGAAGAGAATGCCTAAGAATAGATCTGAGACTAAATGGAGTTTGGATAGACACAGAAACCATTAAATCTTTAGTAATGGCAACTGGAACTTCAACCCTCTCATCTTTCTTTGTTAGTCTACTCTCATTCTGGAGAATGGCTCTTGCAAATATTCTCCAGATGTCTAAAACTCCCTACCCTACCATGTGCCTCCCCATACACTCAACTTGAAACTCACTTTCAATACAAACTCTGTCCTTTCTCTCACCATGGATGCACCGTCTCTCTCTGTCTCCTCCTAACATAGTCACCCTCCCTGGGCTTTGAATTCTGTCTTCCTTCCTCTCATCAGGGAATTTAGATCATCGATCTTAAACTCTCATCTGTGTCTTCAAACCATTCTGCTAGTCATTGCCAGCAATATTTTAACATTTTCAAGTCTCTGCTATTCCCCCACCCCCATAAAGAGAGAGAAAGAGAGAGAGAGAGAAGGGCCCATCTCTGTATCCTCCCATTCACGGTCAAGATTTTGAAAACATTGTTTATACTCAATGTCTACTACCTCCTTACCTTCCATTCACTTGTTAACTCATTGGAATCTGCCTTTTGCTCCCTCTTTCTAATGAAATGGCACTCTCCAAAGCCACAAAGGACCTTTTGTCTTGCTGTAATGGAGAGAAATCTTTGGACTATTACAAAAATATATTTTTGTCTTTGGTAATCCCTAACTTCCATCCTTTAGCTCCCATAAGAAGAGCCAACATTGAAGGTTTCAGAAAATAGTTTTCTTCACTGTTTAGAGAGAATGTCTCTTCCAAATTTAAGACTGAGTTGCCTTGAGGCTTAATTCAACCCCCTTCCCCTCAATCTGCAACCAATCAGCTGTAGAACAGTAGTAGTTCTCTAAGTGTGGTTTTGGGACCAGCATTATCAACAGCACCTGGAAACTTGCTAAAAATGCAAATTCTCCGAATCCAACCCAAACCTACTGAATCAGAAACTCTGGGGGGGGGGGTGCCTAGAAATCTGGATTTTAATAAATCCACCAGGTTATTCTGATGTGTGCTAAAGTTTGATAACCACTGAGGAAGGAAGGAAGAGAAAATGGAAAATAGAAAAGAGGTAGGGGTGAATGAAGTTTGTAAGTTCTAAAATCTTTGATTTGTTCTATTTCTGCTGATGGGATGGGAATAGGGAACATCAAGAGCCAAGGGTTGTAGCAGAAACCTCTAGAGAACATTGCAGGGAAGGTGAGCGAATGAGTCGGGTGCTTCTCCAGGCAAAACCTGGGGAGATTCACGCATCATGACAAATTGTGGTTCTGAAGGGGCTAAAGCCTCAAGTTCATTATGGCCAATTTATAAATCCCACTCCACCTTGGTGACCTGAGAGCACAGCTGGAATTCTAGACCAGGTGAATCTTGAGGACAAGAAGAGCAGGGCACTGAGGGCACAGACCTTGGTAACTGGAAGCAGTTTTTGTATCAAGCAGTGGTGGTTGCTGGTGCTTGTCTAGAAGTCCATATGCAATCAGTTGTACCTTGGCAGTGACCAGTCCCAGTGTGGAATAAAGTAGACCCTCACCACAGAGCCACAAGTACAAAGTATAGGTCCAAGATCCCTGTTTCTACTCCACTATGAGGACCCAGTAAGCTCTTGTGCACTTGCACCTTCTGAAGGATAAAGATTGGGAGGGAAGTAATTTGAAAGACTGAGAACTTATTTGAAAGGAACTTTTATAAAAATAAGAAGAAATTTTGAACTAGAAGAGCTGGTGATATCATTAATTGGAAAGTGTAAATTTCCCTTTTTCTCAGCAGGGTGAGGGCTCATGGAAAAGTTTAGATCATTGATGAAAAAACAGAGAAGAGAAACATCTCCTATTTTTTTTTGTACTCCTGAGGATCCCTGTTCATGACCTTTCTTGATGTCTGTTGCTTTTCATGCTATTCACCACTACCTTTTTCCTGAATGTTCTCTTCCTTTGACCTCAGTAGCAATGCACTTTCACTGTCTTCTTCTTACCTATATGACAGCTCCTTCTCCATGTACATAGTAGGCTGGAGTTCCTCCATTCATTCCTAAAACATTGATATTCTACAAAAAATTATATCTCCATCTTTTATCTTTCTGTAATCTTTCATTGTGTTTTTTATCCACATGAATGCAAGATGGTTCCAATATCCTCAGAATCACATACATCTCAGAAAAGAAGAAGAAGGAAGGGAGAAAGAGGAAAGGCCAAAATCCCCTTATTTTTGAAGCTTTGCTATTTTAATTAGTAAGGGAAGCCCTCTCCAAGGGAACTCTGCCTACATCTGATTAGTTAAAATGTTGGAAGGCGGAGATATTGAATATCTTCTGAACTGAGAAGGAACCATAAAATACAAATGTGAATTTTATTGTGGGTAACGTACATATAGGGTGGTGTGGGGGGAGGGGATGACCATCCAGAAGCATTTGAAGCTGCACTCTGCTCCACTGAAAATGGTGCAGGGGGATTTAAAGAGGCCAAAGCTAAAGACAGACTCTGACTACTAAGGAAGAAGCAAATCCAAACTGATGGGGACTAGCAGTTTTTCCTCCCCTTGGAGGTGTCATAACCATTATTGCTTGCTGATCATTATTAACCATCTGTGTCAGAAAAAGGCATTCTTCCAGTTTTCATATCAGATGAAGGCAAGGGTTAAAGTTGATATGGAACTTATCTTGCTTGGGCGAATTCCTTGTGAGTAGGCTAAAGTTCAGTCACATAGAAAGGGGAGGGGCTAGGACTGCAGGCATAAGATGGAGCTGACAAAATGTAGTCAGTGTGGTTCAGCTACACACAAAATTGCATCACATGGCCATTTCTAGCTGCAAGAGAGTCTTGGAAGCTAACTGTTTTAGTTCAGTTCATTTACCTTAAAACAAAAGTGGGAGAAAGGATTTTAGGTAGGAAACTACTAGTGTCTGCCTCAATCTCTTTTAATTTGTGTTTCATAAACAAGTCACCAAAATGAGAATCTTCTATTAATCCCCAGAAAAAAATCCTTCAATCACTTCAATAATGTTACTCAAGATAAAAATCAAAATTCCGTATTAACAGCATGTAAATCCCTTCCTGATCTGGCCTTTGCTTTGTGCTCCTTTCTTGTCTCATCACATACTCCTGCCATCATTTGATGCTTTAATCCATTTGAAGTGTTCCCAGCATTGTTTGTATATTTGTCTATATTGTTTCCTCTGTGAAGAACATTGTTCCCTGCATTTTCATCTGGATAACTCATATTTTTTTCATAGGGGTTCCAATTAAATGGCAGGAAGCTTTCCCTGACACCTGAGGTTGGGTCTCTTTGTCTCTCTTATCCATGGAAGCACAAATGCACTCTTTTGAAACCTTCTGTTTACTCGTCTGCCTTCCCAAGAGACTTGATAAAAGGCGTTATGTTTTATTTATGCTTATATGTCCATCCCGGCACATAGTATGCGCTCAGTGCATATTTGTTGATTGAATAAATAGATAAAGTAGAATCAAAGTTCAGGTTTGAGTCAGTGAATTATATACAATCAATTCAAATATATAACGATGACTGTAAGTGCTTAAACTACAATTTGCATTTGACCTCTATTTTAATGCTAGGGAAGCCTAGTAAGAACTACTTGGAACTTGTCTGGAGAAAGAGGATCATCAGTGAATAATTTTCATTCTAGTTGAAAGCGTCACTTTTAACCAACTTTTAACTTTCATTCTTGTTTAGTAGAGCTTTCACGATTCTGATTTCTTACTGTGAAAAATCTTTCAAGTAATCTTAATATAAGCAAATTAAACAGACACTAGCTGGTTAAGATATAATAAGTTTGGGGATACTTTAATGCAGTTTAGATTGTCTAATAATCATTTTTTTCAATGGGATTGAAAGCATTTCAGTTGTTAATAGGGACAAAATATGAACCAAACAAAAAGATTTGGTTCAGAGAGGGTATAGTATAAAGACTATGATATTAAACCTCCCTATTGTTTCCATATTACATATAAACCCACACATGACACTCATACATTTAGGAACTCATGTTCATGTATAAATAAGTATACTAACATGTAAAAGTACAAAACTCACACAAGCTCAGCCATTTACCCAAGAAGCTATAGAAATGTTATCAAAAACATTGTTCACTGTATCCGTCAATATTGACAAATTTTCATTTTCTCAACAAGTTGAGAAGATTCCTTCATGCCTTCTGATTTTTTTTTCTTCTTCTTCTTCCTCTTCTTTAAAGACATTGTGCATTACATACCTGACTCTTTAGTGCCTACAGTGATCAGGGACAACTTTGAAATTCTGTTATTGTGTTTACATTGGCTTTTACACTCTGATTTTTTTTTTTTGTCTTCTAAGTTTACATGGTCTTGAATTTTTGCCTCAGCTTACATAAGTTTTAATACTTTTTTCATATTTCTATTTTATCTTAAATAGATAAAATCTTTTATCTTTTATCTTTATTGTATTTAGTCTGTTGTAATTTTTCTTAAATCCTTTGTGTAATGAGTCATGGTATAAACAACTAAATATTCTTTCCCATGTATACTCACACTTACATGAGACTGAAAATACTTAAGGGAGATACTTGTCTATGCTTGTGCTGAGAATGTTTCACAGAATCATCCTAAATGCAACTAATCAGGAGAGTATACTTCTTTGGTTGCATGTTTTCTTAGTCAATATTCTCTTGCCTTACTGATATATCACCATGCTGACTGATCTGACCAAAACTTACACTTGCCTGAAATTATTTTGCTGGTTTAAGTATCAACACAACAAGAGAGAATTGAAGTTTAGGGAAAAGCAATGACATAGTAAAAATTTAGGTCTGTGAGAATTGATTTCAGATTTATTATAGCAGAAGAATAGAAAATACATTTATCAGGCATCTAAAAATCTTCTATGGTTGAGGAACTATAATAAACTTTACATATCACCATCTCTCATTGTATAGATGAAGAAATGGAGGCTCAGAGAGGTTAAAGAACCTGTCACTGTCACAGAGGTGGTAAAATACACCCTTCAAAAATGTGATGAGATAAAAAGTCTCTTGTTACCATTCCTCTGGAGATTAGAATCACCATTAGAAGAATGGCCTTTTGTTCCAGACACATCTGTGAATCCTTTCACCTAATCCAGCTGTGTGACCCTGGAGAATTGTTTAATTCTTTGTGCTAGGTCATCTTTATCAGAGTTTGATTACAATTTTATTTATCTCTATTAAATTATTTTGGAGAAAAAATGAGATAATAAATATAGAATTGATAGCACAGAGCCTGGAATATAGATAGTGTTTAATAATTGTTAACTCATAAATGAAAGGAAAGGTGAATATTTTCTTTCTATATAAAGCAGTGAACTATGTATACCTTAAAAGATTTCCATAGAAAAGAGATATAATCATAAGTTCTAAGCGGTAGGTTATTTAAAGTATGAGTTACTTTATTTTCCCCTTCACTAAACTGAGTATATTCTTAACTTGATTTTAATGTCCTAGAACATCCAGTGTTATGTAAGAGAGTATACTTTCCCCCCGGTTTTTATGTGAGCTTCTTGATTCATTTAAACGGGATCTGATAGCCTTGTGTGTGCTGATGGACATATTAATGGACATTCATATTGAGAGGAAAAACATCTCCAGCCACCCTGTATTCCTATGCTTCTTTGATTATCATCATCATCATCGTCCTTGTCATCATTGTCATCAACAACAACAAGCACTGATTAATCATCACCATGATATAATAATAATCTAAGATGGATTGATACAGATCTATGAATAGCAAGAACAAACTGATATAGTATGGTCCCTTTGGGAAAGGGAGCAACCAGAGGGGAATAAACTGAACTGGGATTTGAATGAAGTAGAATTCTGGTAAGTAAAGTTGAAGTGCGAAAGGCTTTGGAAGAATGACCAAGAACAATGAAGGGATTAAGTCAGTTAGGTGTGGTATGTATATGCATGGGTGGGTGGCCCTGTAGGGCAGTGGTGGGAAATAAGAACAGTAGGACTGAAAATGATAGGGATGGATTTGAACAACTTTTCAGGGAGAATGATTGAAGAATTTTGAACGGGATCCTACTGAATCAGAATCAATAAAATTCTGTCCAAAATGAGAATTATCTGACTGTAAAAGAGACTTCCTAATTAGCTTAAGTTTGATATCTAAGTAGTCAGCATTCTAGGATGACTTTCAGCTTAATAGAAGTTTACTTTCTCAGTTCATTAAGAAAAAAGTTTCCAACCCCAAATAGCCAAAGCAATTTTGACAAAAAAGAACAAAGCTGGATATATATAGCCTCATCCACCAGAGGGCAGACAGCAGAAGCAAGAAGAACTACAATCCTGCAACCTGTGGAACAAAAACCACATTCACAGAAAGATAGACAAGATGAAAAGGCAGAGGGCTATGTACCAGATGAAGGAACAAGATAAAACCTCAGAAAAACAACTAAATGAAGTGGAGATAGGCAACCTTCCAGAAAAAGAATTCAGAATAATGAGAGTGAAGATGATCCAGGACCTCGGAAAAAGATTGGAGGCAAAAATTGAGAAGATGCAAGAAATGTTTAAAAAAGATGTAGAAGAATTAGAGAACAAACACCTAGAAGAATTAAAGAACAAACAAATAGAGATGAACAATACAATAACTGAAAAGAAAAATACACTAGAAGAAATCAACAGCAGAATAACTGGGGCAGAAGAACGGATAAGTGACCTAGAAGACAAAATGGTGGAATTCACTACTGTGGAACAGAATAAAGAAAAAAGAATGAAAAGAAATGAAGACAGCCTAAGAGACCTCTGGGACAACATTAAACACAGCAACATTCGCATTATAGGGGTCCCAGTAGGAGAAGAGAGAGAGAAAGGACCCGAGAAAATATTTGAAGAGATTATAGTCGAAATCTTCTCTAACATGGGAAAGGAAATAGCCACCAAGTCCAGGAAGTGCAGAGAGTCCCAGGCAGGATAAACCCAAGGAGAAACACACCAAGACACATAGTAATCAAATTGGCAAAAATTAAAGACAAAGAAAAATTACTGAAAGCAACAAGGGAAAAATGACAAGTAACATACAAGGGAATTCCCATAAGGTTAACAGCTGATTTCTCAGCAGAAACTCTACAAGCCAGAAGGGAGTGGCATGACATATTTAAAGCGATGAAAGGGAAGAACCTACAAGCAAGATTACTCTACCCGGCAAGGATCTCATTCAGATTTGATGGAGAAATCAAAAGCTTTACAGACAAGCAAAAGCTAAGAGAATTCAGCACCACCACACCAGCTCTACAACAAATGCTAAAGGAACTTCTCTAAGTGGGAAACACAAGAGAAGAAAAGGACCTACAAAAAGAAACCCATAGAAATTAAGAAAATGGTAATAGGGACATACATATCGATAATTACTTTAAACGTGAATGGATTAAATGCTCCAAGCAAAAGACACAGGCTCGCTGAATGGATACAAAAACAAGACCTATATATATGCTGTCTACAAGAGACCCACTTCAGACCTAGGGAAACATATAGACTGAAAGTGAGGGGATGGAAAATGATATTCCATGCAAATGGAAATCAAAAGAAAGCTGGAGTAGCAATACTCATATCAGATAAAATAGACTTTAAAATAAAGAATGTCACAAGAGACAAGGAAGGACACTACATAATGATCAAGGGATCAGTCCAAGAAGATATAACAATAATAAATATGTATGTACCCAAGATAGGAGCACATCAATACATAAGGCAATTGCTATCAGCTATAAAAGAGGAAATCGACAGAAACACAGAAATATTGGGGGAGTTTAACACGTCACTTACACCAATGGACAGATCATCAAAACAGAAAATTAATAAGGAAACACAAGCTTTAAATGACACAATAGACCAGATAGATTTAATTGATATTTATAGGACATTCCATCCAAAAACAGCAGATTACACTTTCTTCTCAAGTGTGCATGGAACATTCTCCAGGACAGATCACATCCTGGGTCACAAATCAAGCCTCAGTAAATTTAAGAAAATTGAAATCATATCAAGCATCTTTTCTGACCACAATGCTATGAGATTAGAAATCAATTACAGGGAAAAAAAATGTAAAAAACACAAACACATGGAGGCTAAACAATATGTCACTAAATAACCAAGAGATCACTGAAGAAATCAAAGAGGAAATAAAAAAATACCTAGAGACAAATGACAACGAAAACACGATGATCCAAAACCTATGGGATGCAGAAAAAGCAGTTCTAAGAGGGAAGTTTATAGCAATACAAGCCTACCTCAAGAGACAAGAAAAATCTCAAATAAAGAATCTAACCTTACACCTAAAGGAACTAGAGAAAGAAGAACAAACAAAACCCAAAGCTGGTAGAAGGAAAGAAATCATAAAGATCAGAGCAGAAATAAATGAAATAGAAACAAAGAAAACAGCAGCAAACATCAGTAAAACTAAAAGCTGGTTCTTTGAGAAGATGAACAAAACTGATAACCCATTAGCCAGACTCATCAAGAAAAAGAGGGAGAGGACTCAAATCAATAACATTAGGAATGAAAAAGAAGTTACAACAGACACTGTAGAAATATAAAGAATCCTAAGAGACTACTACAGGCAACTCTATGCCAATAAAATGGACAACCTGGAAGAAATGGACAAATTCTTAGAAAGGTATAACCTTCCAAGACTGAACCAGGAAGAAATAGAAAATATGAACAGACCAATCACAAGTAATGAAATTGAAACTGTGATTAAAAATCTTCCAGCAAACAAAAGTCCAGGACCAGATAGCTTCACAGGTGAATTCTATCAAACATTTAGAGAAGAGCTAATACCCATCCTTCTCTAACGCTTCCAAAAAATTGCAGAGGAAGGAACACTCCCAAACTCGTTCTATGAGGCCACCATCACCCTGATACCAAAACCAGACAAAGATACTACAAAAAAAGAAAATTACACCCAATATCACTGATGAATATAGATGCAAAAATCCTCAACAAAATACTAGCAAACAGAATCCAACAACACATTAAAAGGATCATACACCATGATCAAGTGGGATTTATCCCAGGGATGCAAGGATTCTTCAATATACACAAATCAATCAATGTGATACACCATATTAACAAGCTGAAGAATAAAAACCATATGATCATCTCAATACATGCAGAAAAAGCTTTTGACAAAATTCAACACCCATTTATGATAAAAACTCTCCAGAAAGTGGGCATAGAGGGAACCTACCTCAGCATAATAAAGGTCATATACAACAAACCCACAGCAAACATCATTCTCAATGTTGAAAAACTGAGAGCATTTCCTCTAAGATCAGGCATAAGACAAGGATATCCACTCTTGCCACTATTATTCAACATAGTTTTGGAAATTTTAGCCATGGCAATCAGAGAAGAAAAAGAAATAAAAGGAATACAAATCAGAAAAGAAGAAGTAAAACTGTCACTGTTTGCAGATGACATGATACTATACATAGAGAATCCTAAAGATGCCACCAGAAAACTACTAGAGCTAATCAATGAATTTGGTAAAGTTGCAGGATACAAAATTAATGCACAGAAATCTCTTGCATTCCTATACACTAATGATGAAAAATCTGAAAGAGAAATTAAGGAAACACTCCCATTTACCATTGCAACAAAAAGAATAAAATACCTAGGAATAAACCTACCTAAGGGGACAAAAGACCTGTATGCAGAAAACTATAAGACACTGATGAAAGAAATTAAAGATGATACAAAAGTTTGAGAGATATACCATGTTCTTAAATTGGAAGAATCAACATTGTGAAAATGACTATACTACCCAAAGCAATCTACTGATTCAGTGCAATCCCTATCAAATTACCAATGACAGTTTTTACAGAACTAGAACAAAAGAATCTTAAAATTTGTATGGAGACCCAAAAGACTCTGAATAGCCAAAGCAGTCTTGAGGGAAAAACGGAGCTGGAGGAATCAGACTGCCTGACTTCAGACTATACAACAAAGCTACAAGTCTCCTCAATAAGTGGTGCCGGGAAAACTGGACAGCTACATTCAAAAGAATGAAATTAGAACATTTTCTCACACCATGTACCAAAATAAACTCAAAATGGATTAAAGACCTAAATGTAAGACTGGAAACCATAGAACTCTTACAAAAAAATATAGGTGGAACACTCTTTGACATAAATCATAGCAATATTTTTTTTGGACCTGTTTCATAAGTCAAAGGAAACAAGAGCAAAAATAAACAGATGGGACCTAATTAAACATAAAAGCTTTTGCACAGTTAAGAAAACCATCCTATCAATAAAACAAAAAGACAACCTACAGAATGGGAGAAAGTATTTGTGAATAATATGACCGATAAGGGGTTAATATTCAAAATATATAAACAGCTCATACGGCTCAGTGTCAAAAAAACACAAAAAACCTGATTAAAAAATGGACAGAAGATCTGAGTAGACATTTTTCCAAAGAAAATATGCAGAGGGCCAACAGGCATGTGAAAAGATGCTCAAAATCACTAAACATCAGAGAAATGCAAATCAAAACCACAGTGAGATATCACCTCACACCTGTTAGAATGGTTATCGTCAAAAAGACCACAAATAACAAATGTTGGCAAGGATGTGGGGAAAAGGGAACCCTAGTACACTGTTAGTGGGAATGTAGATTGATACAGCCACTATGGAGAGCAGTATGGAGGTTCCTTAAAAAACTAAAAATAGAACTACCAGCAATTCCACTCCTGGGTATATATCTGAAGAAAGAGAAAACACTAACTCGAAAAGATACATGCACCCCAATGTTTATAGCAGCACTACTTATAATAGCCAAGATATGGAAGCCACCTAAATGTCCATTAACAGATTAATGGATAAAGAAGATGTGGTATACATACACAATGGAAAATTACTCAGCCACTAAAAAGAATGAAATTCTGCCATTTGTAATAACATGGAAGGACTTAGAGGGTATTAGGCTTAGTGTAATAAGTCAGACAAAGACAAATACTGTATGTTGTCACATATTTGGAGTCTGAAAACTAAAACAAATGAATCAGTATAACAAGACAAACCGACTCACAGATATAGAGAAAAAACTAGTGGTTACCAGTGAGGAGAGGGAAAGGGAAGAGGCACGATAGGGGTGGGAGATTAAGAGGCACAAACTACTATGTATAAAGTAAATAAGCTACAAGGATATATTGTACAGCACAGGAATATAGGCAATATTTTGTAATAACTTTAAATGGAGTACAATCTATAAAAATATTGAATCACTATGTTGTACACCTGAGACTAATATAATATTGTAAATCAATTTATACTTCAATAAAAAAGGTTCCAATTCCACCTTCTTTCATATTTTATGTCAAAAATTTGGAAAGTCAAACTGCATGATGATTGGGGTGGGAGAATGTAGAAAATTTCTAGATTATAAAAGAATATCTTTTCAATTTAGAGTTGGTATAAGATGTGAAATATCAGCTCTGGAATAAGAATTCAGACAATAAAAGACTATGTTCAGGTTTAACTCTGCAAAGTTGTTCACATTTTTCATATAGGAAATGTTATAATCCTGTATGGCTGTTTTGGCTCTATTGTTTATATGCTTTTACCAATTGGCTTAAGATGTTTGGAATGTGGGATAATGGAACATGCTAGAGATTAATCTTCTCATCATGCAAGAGTATCTTTAAACTTTTCTTTAAAATATTCTTCCCGACCGCCTCAATACCCTTGTTACTATGACAGACAAAAACATAGATAAGACATCTGGTGGTCTGCTTATTTATTAATGGGAACTTGGACCAGTAGAGTAAATACTGGGCAAACATGCCCTACTTGGGCCCATGTGGGTGGAGAAGAAGTAAGTAAACCATGCTGTGTCTGCCAAACACCTCTGATGATAATGGGAATGGGACTATTATATTTCTCTTCCAAATGGCTGGTTATTGCCCATCTTCATAGCAGAGATAAATGGATTTACTCGAAGAATCCTGACTACATGGGTGGCCCCATTTAACCGGTGAAAAGAGTCCTATCCATGAATATGCTCAACTTTTAAATTAAGCATGGGCACACACACACACACACACACACACACAACTTTCGAGAGCAAAAAGTCCATGGTTAACTAGTTCAAATTATTTCAGCATGGAATAGTTAATGGCTATTATCCCTTTCAATCTGTGAATATGAGATTTATAATTTTGGGCCTAGTATAATACAAATATTGTGTATGCCTTTGGTGTTCCTTCCATGGGTTGCAAAAGTAGTTATCACTTGTATACACATCCATTAACACAAATTCATTTACACTTGTATACACATTCTTATCATGCGTAGAGTAATACTGCTCTTTCTGGCTGAACAAAAGGCACAGCACATTTAAATGAAAATCTCTGCAAGGTCAGACATACAAAAATAGCAGCGATACATCACACTTTGAAAGAGCGTTTCATTAATAGATGGATCAGAACACACTTCTTGCTGTATATCATTTAATTGTTATGTATTTATTGTTGTATATCATTTAATTGTTATGTATTTAAAATGAGACATATTTCTAATATTCTTTCCAAGCTTTCATATACTTCAAATTTATTATAACAGTTGTTAGTGGCAATGACATCACAAGATGAATTCAAAGCAATGATCGCTTTAACATTTAAAAAGCTTAGAGTGTACCGATTATTCAGGCTGCTAAGTGAAAGTACAAATGTCAGTTTAGCTATCTATAATCTCATACTGTTTAAAGGTTCATGAATTACACATGCAGTGGATAGAAATGGAGGAACCGAATTTGACTAAAAGACCTGTTTCACAAAAAATTTGCTGAAACGGTTTCTTCTAATGTATTTTAGTGATTAATCAATTTGATTTAAAATGTTAGAATTATTTAAGGTCTGTACTTTGGATTTACTGTGAACTCAAAGCATGTTTATATTTATTGCATCAACTAAGTAAACAGCATATGCTTAATGCTTTTAAAATGCTCTCCAGTAAAATTTAGGTCAGTACTTGCTTGTTAGCTATCAGCCATGAAGATACATTGACATATTTGATTAACAGTGTGTTTCTCCCACAGTGCTTGGTGTAATTTCTGCACTTTTATGTCATTGGCAAAAATTCAGTGTGAGCTACTATCATATATTAAAGATGTTTTACTTACATTAATTTTCTGTATTTTTCAATGTTTACTTTCTTTTCTAAATTATGTTTATCTTGTTTGAAGAACAAACAATTCTACTATGGAAATTCTTAGAGTATAAAAATAGAAATACTCAGGATGCATTGATTTCTTATTAATACAGTGTGCTGATGGATATGGTGTCAAAAGCAGTGAGGACCAATAATGACTGAAAATTAGGATTATTCGAAATTTTAACTACTATCTGACCCTATTAGGTACTACTCCTATTATGGTGTAGCTATATTAATGTGGCCACAAAACCAGATTCTCCAGCAAACAATACCTGGTTTTGAGCCAGATTACTCCTAGAAATAGTAATGGATAAGTGCTACAGTGGACACAGAAAAATAAAACTAGGTAACTCAGCTAGAGATTGAGGAGGAAAAATGGTTTGACTATATGTTGGCTTCTACCAAATACCACATCTCTCTACTTAAGATGTTTTATGGTTATTAATCTTCCTACTCACCAGGGAAAGAAAAGAGAAAAGGAAAATGATGAATGTTAGTCCAAAACATTTCAATCTGTCAAATGAAAGAGAGAATGAATATATAAATAATTATATCAGTTTGGGCATTGGAAAACCCTGGTGGCTACATTTACCCAGCGAGCAAAATGCCCTGATGGACTGTGGACATTTGGTTTAAGATAATGAAGTGTAGAACCACGAGCTGAAAAATGGGAATTACAAGGCTGAGTTCACTTAATTAAAAAATTGAGGCCACCAGAAACCCCTTGCATGGGTGCAAAGTCTCTTTAGGGTGAATGCTACTGGTTTACATTGGCCAGATATACCAGTACTGGTATCTAAGAGAGACCAAGCAGAAATTATCATAGGATCCTTTCATTTTTAGTTTTTGGAAAGGTAGTAGAATCAATGGACTGAATTCATTTACATCCTGGTAGAGGAGAAGGACACAGGCAGGATTCAAGGATTCTGCCTCATGTTTTGGAATTGTCCCCTATGTTTCTAAGTCATTCACATTGCTCACTTGGAGTTATTTGGGTCAGCACATCCTTTATCTTCACCCAGATATCTTCCATGCACATACTAAAAAATCTTCAGGGTATTTCCTTTTGGAGGTCACTTCAAATTTGGCATATTCAAATCAGAACTCACTTTGTTTCCACCCAAGTCAACCCTCCTTCTCACAGTGTCCCTTTGTGGGATTGCTGTTACTAGTTTTCTAAGTCACGGAGATGTTCCCAATAACTCACGACATTTACCCCTCCGTTCCATCTTTCCAATCTGCCATCAGCCCAGCATCCTGCTGTCATTTCTACCTTACCTGGGTTTCAATATTTCAAATTTGCTTTTGTAACTAGCCGTCTTTTTCAGGCAATTCGGCTACTACTGAGCCTTTAAACTGCCATACATTTCATATAACTAAAATATTTTCATGTTCAGAAGTTGAAATAATATAACACTTGTGATTAGCTCCAATTTTGACAAAGTCTAGTTTTCAAAGATCTCTTCAGTCTGGCTCCTCGCGTCTTACATTAGTGTCCTTTGGTTCCAACCATATCACTTTCCCTCCTGAGCCTTGTACACATAATTCCAATTTCTGATCGGAATTCAGATTTCATACCCAGAAATAACCCATATGTTTTCTTGGCCTATCCAAAACCTATCTATTCTTCCAAGTCCCTTCAAGTCTCCTAAACTTACCTTAGATGTCCCTGAATCCAGTCCTCTTCAATGTGCACTTGTCTTCAACAATCATTCTCCCCGTCTGAAGCCATCAGGAGTATCTAGAACAATGATTATGTTTTCTAGAACCCCCTCCCCATATCTCTTAGCAATCCCTTTTCCTTTTCCCTTCTAGCAACTGTGTTCTAAGCTTCCCAGGAGCTTCAAACTCTCAGAACTGATTTTAAAAGCCCTTATTCAATTGTTGAACTTTCCCATGTTAATTTGGTTGAGCACTCACTTGTGAGGTTCAAAGGTATCTTTGACTTCGAGTTCCACCAGATTTAAAAAGCTTTCCTAAAAAACTTAGTCAAGACCTTTACTCCCTAGAAATCAACAACACTATTCTGGGTAGGATTTGAGTATGGAAATTTTCAGTACTTTACAATAATTTTCTAAATTCTTGCAATAAGATCCAACTTTCCTAGGATGTAGGGATTTTGGTTCTCCTAATTCCTCCGTGGTACATGTCAGGCAACTAATCAATACGTATGTGGTTGAATTGAATTGAAAACCAGTAGAGGGAGAGGAATGATGTAACAGAGAGTAAGAAACTGTGTGTTGAGTTGACCAAGTACCAGAGAGTGGGAAGAGGGATTTAGTAACTTGTTATGAAGACTTGGCAGCTGGTGAAATGGGGCAGATAAATGAGGAAAATTTGATTTCACTAGCATTAGGATATAGACCAGTGGGTCTCAAACATAGATACACACTTTAATCACCTAGGGAGCTTTTACAAAGTTTTATTACTTGCTCCACTCACTACATCCCTCTCCCCCATTCTGATTTAACTGATCTGGGAAAGAGCACTAGTTGTTCTTAAAAAGCTTTGTAGGTAATTTTAAGGTGCAGAGAGGGTTAAGAACCACTGATACAGGACTTTGCTACTCAATGTGTGGTCCCAGGGCCAATATCATAGACATCATCTGGGAGATTGAATTTCCAGCCCCACCCCAAACTTCCAGAATCAGAATCTGCATCTTAATGAGATTTCCCAGATGCCTCTTAGGCACACTAAAGTTTGAGATGTACGGCTTTATGGGATCCATGCTGATTTCAACGTACGGGACCACCTTGACAAGCCCAAATTCTAGTTTTAAAAAAAAAGAAGAATCTAGTTTAGAGTTACCTTGGACACATTCACTGCACCTGGCTCAGACACAGCCCATCAACTTCCTGTGGCTGCTCATAGGCTGAATGGGTCTAAGAGAGGCAGGGAGGGTGGAAGAAAGAAAATGGGACCGATAGGGAGGCAGGGCTGGCAATTACTTCAATTATCCCTGCCTCTTTTTCAGGATCAATTTTGTGTACTGTGACTCAACACTTCTGCCTCCTTCCTGCCTTCTCTTCTAACAATTTCACCCTCCCCCCAAGAAAATCTATTTCTTCAGTTGATTATCCACAGTTTTAAAGCTACTTATCCAAAGCTTCTTAAGAGGAGTATTAATGCTAATGGATTTAGTGCTAACCACACCAGTCAAGATGGGAACCACATCCATGAAAGGATATTCCTGTTTCCTGACTCTTTCATGCTGGGGAAGTAATCAATAGGAAATTTGGAAAGGATGTGTGTGTGTGGGAGAAGACATAATCTCTCAGTGTTGACAAGGGCTCTCTGTCTTTCAATAACTAACCCAAAGTTTGTTTTTAAACTTTGAAAATTTAACATGTTACCTCTATCTAAGGAGATCAGCCCTGGTTCATCCCCAAAGTCATCAGGTGGAATGGTCCAGTACCGCACTGTCCAAAAGATAGCCATTAGTGACTGATACAGGACTACTGAGCATTCTGAATGTGGCTAATCCAATTTGAGCTGTGCACACTGCATTTTGAATGTAAAACAACTGATTAATAATTTATGTTGATTACATCTGATTGCATATGTTGAAACCATAATATTTTGGATATATTGGACAAAATACAATGTTATTAAATTAATTTCAACTGTAATTTTTTAGTTTATAAAAATGGGACTACTAGAAAATTAAAAATACACATGAGGTTTGTGTTATATTTCTATTGGATAGCACCAATCTAAAAGAACTAAACAGCCCTTTCAGACAGTAAAAGTCTAGGTCAGTATTTACTCTTACCCTAACGTAATTATAAAGCTAATTTACAATGAAGTAGGAAACTCATAGACTTAAGCTACAGTTTAGGAGGCAGCTAGGGCTTGGGTGGTGTGGGCAGGGACAGGAAATGGCAGAAATATTCAATTATAGATAATTTGGTTTGAACCCATTTTTTTCCTGTCTACACCAGACTATCCAGAAAATTTATAAGCTTTCATAGTCTTAGGGTGATTTTCACTAGTTCAAGAGAAAATTTTGGAGATGGTTTTGCATGTGCTGACATGATGAGATTTAGTGTTTGAGAACACATTCAGGAGATAAATCATATCTAAATAACAAGTATTTATTGAACACCTATTATGTGCAAGGCACTGTACTATGTGATGCTCCACGCTGAAAAGAGTTCATATTTTATAGGGGAGATGGCAAATAGGAGACAATGAAGATATTCAGTCTATTAGACCCAGTATGTCCAAGCAAAACCGGTGGGGCAATGTCAAGAACATGTAACACTACAGAGGTTGTGTCTTTAAGAATCAGGTGAGCTAAATGCTCCACATCTGCATCCAGTTTGTTCTTACCATAATGACACTTTCAAGTCAATTCTCAGAATTACTTCCTTTTTTTTTTCTTTTCTCCTTCTCTATTGCTGAGAGTATTAGCTACATTCCTTCTTGGGCTTAGGTGGGCCAAGTGTCAGGCTAACCTTGTGTCAAATCTTACTGCTTAGAATAGATGAATTGTCAATAGTTGGAACAAATATGCTATATATTTGTTTTTTCTTGGGGAAGAATGTGATGATGAAATTAGACTCATATTTATCTGTGTTTGCCAAGTACTAAATTCTTAAGGTATCACAGGTGGGTCATTTATTTCTCTGTAGATTATTAAGTGAAATAATTTTTCCATGATATAAACAACTTTCAACATCTATAATAACTTTCTTTTGACATTTTAAAAGGAATATTAAAAAACACAATATAATCTACCAGTTCTATATAAAGAAATGATACATTGTGAATAGAGACCAATAACTGTCAGCCTTGACCAGGTAGTTATAATGCTAAGACAGATAAATTGTAAATAGAAAAATAGGAAATGCATCCTGAGCCCAAAGAGAATTGATACAGTGTAATGCCATTCATGGCAAAAGCGAGCAAATATATTACCAGAAACAGCACATTCACATAGACCATTGCCAGGAGGGGGCGATGGACTGTGCTTTAGATATCATTAGGCCAGTGTTTTTCAACACTAAGAGCAAAACTTAATAGGATTTAACCAGAATTAAAATAAATAGCATAGCAAGTTACAAGAGTATGTACTGTTTTATGAAAATATTGTTTTAGTTGTATGTGGGGTGTGTGTGTGTGTGTGTGTGTGTGTGTGTGTGTGTGTTCTGGGTCACCAGGTAAAATGTATCTCTTGTTGTGGACAGTAGTCAAAAATATTTAAAGATCACTATAAAACATATTTTAATGGATGGCCATTAAAATGATAAGTCAGAAGTCTAGGAAAACTACATCTTTCCCCAAAGCCACAGAACTAATGAGAAGAGGACATAGAAATTTAATGACTCCCTGTAAACTTTACTATACTATACTGCTGCTTCACTTCAGTCTTAAATATTTTACAGTTGAATATGGAGAAAAGATTCTGCTTCAACTTCAAAAATTGTTGAAGAGCTTGCTACCTCATAGATTCTTTTGTACATGACTTTACAGACGAGATAAATAAGAAAGTATACTCGTAGAAAGTTTTCTTCTAGTCATATTGTAGGTTTAAGTAACGGCAACTATTTTCATATTGAAGAAAATGGTGGCTGCTGATTTTCTCTCTTCTGAACTGATTCTAGTTGACAGAAACAAGTGGACAGACAGGAATGACCAGACAGTGAATTTGGTGAGATACCATAAAAGCATTTGCTGCCCTTCTACAGCTCTTTAGGATTATTGGACCCAGTGGCAAGCGCAATCATGAATTTTAACCAACTGCCAAGGCGTTTATTCAATAGATTTGGGGGCAGGAATCAGTAAGCTTGGCGTGGAAGCTGCAAAAAGTCTGAATGAAAGTACTTAAAGACAGTAAGTCATTTTAAGCCACTGTAAACTATTGTAAACCACTATTAGTCATTGTAACAATTTAAATGGAAGGGAAAAAATGTTTTGTAACCATAAAGATGTGTGTTCTAAATGGAAAAATAGTTGAACATATGTCTTCAAAAATGGGGATATACCATATTATAAAGACACATTTGTATGCATCCTTAAAATCATTAGCATCCACTTTAAGTGTATATTAAGAATGCAGTGACTGGCTGCTTTAAAATCCCTGTAGAGATAAAACTCAGGCTGAGACAAAATGAAGAACTTTGGACAAATCTGGATTCATTCTCTTCCTTTTCTCAACCCACCCTGAACCACTGAATCTTAGTAAGTTCCACACAAAAGTAACTATCATTTCTAGCAACCCTAGCATTTTGCTAGTTTCTTTTCAGTAATTAGCATGAAAACATGAACCTCTTTCTAGGAAAGTATTCTCTTACTCTTTGATGTCATAAGTATTTTAGGACTGACTTGACAATTTTTTCCAAAGCATTTATGGATGGTTTATATACATGTATAGGTGCATACACACATAATTTAGACAATTATATTAGAATATTTATAGAATTACTTTTAAATTACTGGTAGAATAAATATTTTTCAGTGCAGCTGTATTAACCTCATCAGTATTTTTACTGACATCTTAATTGTTGTAAAAACATGTATTTTCATATAATTATCATTAACCTACAGACAACAACCTTTCTGCATGTTTAAAGTGGTTACAGAGCTTGTTATTATAGACTGCTTTCACTACTGTTCATTTAGTATGCTGTGTTTTTAACACAAATGTAATCCACTCTGCATTTTCCATTTAAAATGCATAAGGCAAAGTGCATCATAACAGGATGTAACTACGTATTAATCAAATTAGCACAACACTTCAAAGGCTTGGGCTTTTTGCTGGGTTACTGTTAGATCACAATTCATGAAGGAGAGAAGCAGCATAATGAATGGCTTGGCAAGGGAGCAGTTTATTTTCCTTCCAGAAAGATATAGAGTGGGTTAATTTTCATGATGGGAAAACATGTCAAGAAAGGGTAACAGTAAGCATTAAGCTAAAGGACAATAAGCAGAATTTAGGATACTATGTGGTTTTGCCACTGACAAAACATAAATTCTATAGTTATTTGATGACACAACAGAACTCCAATGACCTACTGTTAAATTATTAAATCTTCATGACCCAAGCAAATACAAGCCAGTATCATCAATATTAATATTAAGAAGATGGCAGATTAGACGATTCTTTGCCATTGTGAACAGCATGCTCTATAGCAATGGAAAATATAAAACATAGTGCATCAAAATACAGAACTCAGTGCAAACATAACATATACCATGTAGTTTGGTATAATTCTAATTAAATAATTACTGATCTTTATCAGTGTTTGGCTTTGCATAATTTTAAATATGCATTCAGCACAGTGGACCAAAAAAAAAAAAAAAAAAAAGGGAAAACACCTGGATGGAACTTAGCTGGGGCTAATGATAAAGAAGAAAATAGATAGCCAAAAAAATGGAAGTCAATTATTTTGTTGAACGTTCAACTGATTGTTATCATTAGATGCCTGGCACATGCAAACTTCCTCTTCTCTGTTACTGACAAATAACAAATGAACAGCTAATTTCCTTTTAATCTAAAACATTTTTTTTCTTGCCGTGGGGATTAGGATGAGGGGAGCTCACTGAGAAGCACCCATCTACCTCCTGATTTTTTTCCTAAAACAAGCGTACGAGGTTATTTTAATGCTAGGCTCAGATTTTCTTTTTCCCACGTACAAAGTCCAGGATAGTAGTCTACTTGGAGCAAGAGAGCAAACAGAGAATTTTCAAAGCCAGAACTAGATTAAAGTTATTGTAATTTCTGAGTGATTCCGAGTTATGTGCAAGTCTATGCAAAGAAGAACTCTGCTTCCATTACACAAATCTGGATATCTGCACGTATACAAAGGTGCCTGGTTTTAAGAGTGAGAAGTGCAGAAGAAAAGAAAAAGAGTTGAGAGTGTGTTGGAACCTGGGCAAAGGGGGAGAGACAGGAGAGAGGAAAGAAATGGGAAAGGAGACCACTGAAGCGAGGTAGAGGGGAAATAATAAGAATATACACATGGCACTCCGCATCCACGGTTCCACATCCGCGGATATGGAGGGCCGACTAAGGGGCTTGAGCATCTGTGAATTTTGGTATCCATGGACAGGGGGAGGGAGGGTTGGTATCCTCAATCCCCAGAGGATACCAAGGGATGACTATAATGGCAAGAGGAGAGAAATTGGTGAGGGAGGGAGAGGAACATAGAGACGATGGAGAGACCTGAATGACCCATCACCAGGGCAAGCAGTTTAACTGGACATCTCACCTCTGTTCTCAATCTGTAAAATAATGGTGGTGGTGGTGATGGATTACAGGAGCTCTGAAGAGTTTATAATTCAAAAGTTCTGTGACCGGGTGTCTTTATGACTAAGAAGTTCTACTGCCAATTATTTCCACAAGTGTCTGGCAATAATTCTCTTCTTTTTCCCCCATTTTTTTTTTTTTAAATAAGAGAAAGGATTTTCATTTTAAAAGGGAGGTTGCTAGGCACAACAAAAGTCTCAGAAAAGAACCCCTGAAAATTCAGGTGCATTCACATTGCTAAATCCTACCACATGCTTTTTGTGTGTGTGTGTGATTGTTCACTTTTCTCTTTTATTCAGAGTGGAATCCAAGTAAACCAGAGTTTCTCTACCTCCACACAACTGACATTTTGGGAAGAGAACTGTTTGTGTGTCATGTGTATTGTAGGATGTTTAGTGGCATCCTGATCTGCAGCCACTAGATGCCAGTGGCACCACCCCCGAGCTGTGATAACTAAAAATGTTTCCAGACATTGCCAAATGTCCCTGGGGATCAAAAATTGTACCTGATTGAGAACCAGTGGCTTAAACCAAAAATAGATCATATAGGCAGGACATTCAAAGGACAAAGATAAAGTAAATGAGAAACTTTTTATATTTCATAGAACATAATCACCAAATGGTTCAGGTAAATTGAAAACATCTCCAGGTCAAAAGAGAAATTTGTGATAGCCTGATTCCATTAAAAAAAAAGACTCTTAAAGGGCATAAAACTTCAGAATTCCAGGGAGAAAGTAAATCTGAGTTTTAAATAATATTTTGAGACTGAAAGAAGAAATGTAAGTATGGTGCAAATGGGTTTGAGAAAGAGACAGACAGACAGAGAGACTCCGCCTTTAGGTCAAAGACCACATAATTTGAATGTGACACATTTTGAAAGAGCCCATATGAATTTAGTAGACACATCATGAGCTGTCTTGAAAACCTTCCCAGAGAGACTAAAATCTACAGTTGGGTCAATTTATACTCACATCAGTCACAGATGAGAATCCCAGAGCAGCGGGGAGCAACATGGCACTCAGCCTCATGACTTTCTGGGGAGGGAAAAAAAAAAATTCTGTGCTGACCTTGCCTGAAGTCGGGTTTTCTTTGTAGCTGTGCTCGACAGAAGGTTTAAGTGAAAGGACTTTGGTACTGAGGCTCTTCTGGGGATAATTTGGTTGAAGACCCTGTGTTTTCCTCACACTAGATACGTAATGGTGGCTCGTGGCAGCCAAGGGGCAAGTGGGTGTCCCTCACGTGGAGCTCCACCCTGCCATAGCTCTCCCCCTGAAGAGTGGGCTTCAGAGTCACCTGGAGGGCTTGCTAAAATACGCGTTGCTGGACTCCAGCCCCAGAGTTTGACTCAGATCTGGGTGGCTCTCAAAATGTTCATTTTGACAAGTTCCCATGTGATGTTGCTGTGGCTGGGCTGGTCCAAAGTCCACGTGTTGGACTATGTCTGCCTTAGTGTTCTCCTAGACGAACCCCAAACCAAGGGATTCTTCCTTTCAGCTGATATTTTTTATTGCTCAGGTGTTTAGTTAATGATGCCTATCTTACATTTGCTTATATGTTGCCTTTGACTATTTCACTAATTTGGGGGGGGTGCGGATAAAAGCCCTGTCTCCTTCTATAGAACAGTTGCCCTGCCTTTCACTTATCACATAGTGCTGAGTGCACAATAGATTCCTAACAAATGAGTCCTAAATATAGAATGAATGAAGACCATGTGAAGTGTAAAGTTACAGTATATTTTATCCTTTTGATTTTTTTTTCATCACAAGTAGCTATGTTTTAGCTTGGCTTAATACCAACTCCATTTTCTTCTCACTTTAAATCTTTTTTTCCCCCTGTATATAGACCTCATTTAGGAAGAATAGGAACACATATTATGGCTTACATACTTCAATATGAAAAGCATATAAAAGGACTTTATAGCCATACTTCTGTTTTCATTATCTCAGTGTATTAGTAAAAGCAAACCTATTACATCTTCCTTTTGGGAAAGCCAAAAACATCTGGAATTTATGTTATGAGAAAGAGCTATGACAGACTTTATTTGACATGCACATCAACTGTAGAGAAAAAAAAATCACTAGAGGAAATGTTAAAGTAAGTTATGATGCTGGCCTGCCCAGAGAAGATTTAAGCTGGTTGGTTGGCTATGTCCTGAAGATGCATGAAAATATGAAGGCACAAAATGGACAGCTGTTTCAGAGAGATCAACCCTGCATTATCCTAACTGATAAATAAATGTGCAATAGAATGTATAACTCTGGTTTGGGGCTCCAGATCTGAGATAATTCTTAAAAGCAAGGCTCAAGTGATTTGTTACCAGATCCTTGGAAGCAACGCTTTGCATTACATTGTTGCACACTTTGCTTCTATTTAATGGGAGCTATATCATTTTTATTTGATTTCTTATTTATACTTCCGAATTCTTGAAAGGTTATTCTGCTATCAAAATGAAACTACGTATATACGGCCAAGCCATTTGAGCTCATATATGTATAAATAAGAGATTTCCCCTGCCCCCGACTCTTCAAGGTTTACTGAGAAGTTCCAATTTTCATACTATGATCTGTAAGAGGGAATGCACATAATATATCTGTCCTTTTTTCCCTCTCTGGCTCCAGAACATACCTTTATTCCTCTTATTTGTGCATAAGATGCCATATATATATATATATATATATATATATATATATATATATATATGCATTTGAACTTCAGATTCGGAAACATAATATAATATTTGAAATTAACATTGCCTTAGAAAATCCACGACACACAACCATTTTAAGACTGTAAGTGTCATATTCAGAGACAGGGCTTTTCTAAGAAATGTATGCTTTCAGCATCACAGCTACCTACCAGGAAGAAATCTGGAGGTGTTTGCTCCCAGCTTTCTTAGCTTCTCTTCTGCAACCGTCCACTTCCCTTCATGGTCAGGTTGCATTCCCTCCAGGAAAGTCCATTGCTGCCCCGAAGGAGACACAGTGAGGCAATTCCCACTCACGTGACATAGGTACCTGGCTGTGCTGTGGGGCAGATGTTCTGATGGATGACATACTGCCTTCTCCTCCTTAAACAAGTCCGCAAAGTGCTTTTCTCTATTGCTGTAAGTAAGTGTAACCTCTTCAATAGCATTGGGTCAGAAGATTCTGAATATAAAAAAATTGAGAAAAGCCAACACAGGATTGAAAAAATTAAAGCATCTAGTATTAAAAGTTTACAATAGCCAAGACATTGTAAATATGAAAACAATCTAAATGTCCGTTGATGGATGCATGGATAAAGAAAACATGGTATTTACATACAATAGAATATTATTCAGCCTTAAAAAGGAAGGAAATCCTGCCATTTTCAACAACATGGATGGACCTGGAGGACATTTGCTAAGTGAAATAAGCCGGACACAGAAGAGCAAATACTACATGATCCCAATTATATGAGGAACCTGAAATAGTCAAACTCATAGCAACACAGAGTAGAACAGTGGTGGCCAAGGGCTAGGGCAGAGGGGGGAACAGGGAGGTTTTAGTCAAAAGGCTTAAAGTTTCAGCTATGCAGGATGAAAAATCCTAGAGATCTATGGTATAGCATAGTGCCTATACAGTAGTTAATGACCCTCTACTGTATACTTGAAATTTTGCTAAGAGGGTAGATCTTACATTAAGTGTTTTTATCACACACAAACATAAATAAATAAAAATAAAACAAATAAAGAGGGCAAGAAGAAACGGAGGTGATCAATATGTTTACAGCACAGATTGTGGTGATGGTTTCACAGGCACATATTAATAGTTATCAAGTTGTGCACATTAACTATGTACAGCTTTTTGTATGTCAATCATACGTCTACAAAATTTTTTAAGTAAAAGTTTGTATTTGACAATACTTTCAACCACTCAAATTTAAGACAACATAATTAGGCTATGCACGAAATAATAATTATAAGTTTTATCTTTAAATATATTAATTTATAATATGTAGTGAGTGGTAAGATCTGGTAATGACATGC
Source organism: Eschrichtius robustus (assembly GCF_028021215.1). NCBI lineage: Eukaryota > Metazoa > Chordata > Mammalia > Artiodactyla > Eschrichtiidae > Eschrichtius > Eschrichtius robustus. Next base: position 38,642,465 of record NC_090825.1, read on the forward strand.
ACATCTAAAGTTGTGTGAAGAACATTAACTTCTTTCCATTTTAGCAGTTTGTCTCTGGGAATATTTGTGTAACTTTATGTGAAAATAATGTCAAAAGTCTGTATCTGAGACCCTTCATGTATGTGAGGTCATATGGATGACCGTATTGGCTCACATTGTATAGGCATATGCAAGATATTTTCCAACCCACTTTAGAGAATTAGGCTTATTATTTCACAGATTTAATGCATCCTGTAAACATGGAAGAAACCAGGTCCCAAAGATACTTAGATTTTACTTTTTATCTAGTGTAACTAAGCTAAACGTAGCCTTCGTGCAAAGAAAAAAAAATACCAAAGAAAAATCCACTACTGGTTAATGCAAGAGGAAATTCTGATGTTCAGTACCTATGTGACTATGTATCAATGCAGTTGAACACCAGTGAACGTTATGTTCAAGCTTTGGTCAAATGCTAGTTGCATCCAAGTAGGATACTTTTACTGGAGAGACTTAGAGGCTCAATCCATTTACACTCCATATAAAGAAATTTCCATCTTTCTATCTAATTATCACTCTCAAATTTACTCTGTAGATTTTTACATTTTAAATCAAGGGAATCCCTGTCTCCTTCTTTTTTCATTTTACTACTTCGTGTCACCTATTGTGGTGATCGTTTTGCAGTGTATACAAATGTGAAATCATCATGTTGTACACTTGAAACTAATACGATGTATGTAATTATACTCCAATTAAAAAATACTTCATCTCTAGGGGATGGGCAGAATGGGTCACATATGAAGATCAAAGAAATGATATTCTTCCTGTCTTCAGCTAAAAAGATCATACTGTTGACAATAACTTTAAAGGAACTTCTCTTTGTTACAACAAAGCCAAAAGAGGAAATGTATAAATTTCATCAAGTGTGGCTTTGCACGAGTTAATGCACTTCATAAAACCTTTATAGAGTGGACCCCACTATACCCTCATTTAAAGGCAGTTCCCAGTGTATAATGCCGATTGCTCCAAGTCAAGGAGTGATACACATGTGTGCTTCTATGGCTTTGCCTTTTCAGGATTTGGAAATGATTATCTTGAATAAGGTGATATGGCTTTGTTTTTAGATAGCATATGTTCTTGAAAGTTTAAACTATTTAGAGATTTTGTTGCCAAGTCATTTCAGGTGAAAAAGTCAGATTTGCCTGGTTAAGCCATATTTTACATTGTAGATCCCATTGGATTGATGCGTCAGGCTTTTTATATTCAACTCCACGTTCCGAGTCCTACTGCCCCTAATGTCTCTGTGTGGCCAGTTGAGACTCTCTAGTTATCACTCTGGACAAGGTGGAGATAAAGTTATTTTTATCTGGAGCCCAATTCCAGCAGTTCTAGCCAGTTTGGGTAACTTTCTCATATTCATCCTCCTAAATTTCCCTTAACTAGATGCCCCCTTTACTGCATATAACCTGAGGCATATGTCTAAGAACTGTTTCTTTACCCACACTATACATCAAGTACTTGTGGTTTCTAACTCAAGTTCTCTAAAACTCCATATTTCTCATTTTTCTTTGGATTCTTATCCACTCTTATCTTTTGAAAGAGTTACTTCTTTACAAGCTTCCAATTTTGCATTTCCTATGTAAAACTAGACGTCTAATCTGGAGACACAGATATCTGTTATTTTTTTTCCTTCCCAGGGACTATTTCCCTTAGCTCTCTGTAACAGTCACTCAATTATCCTTTGAGTAATCACCCTTCTTCACAGTGATCCTGTGATCTGGGTGAGGCTAATTTTGGCCTTTGCTCTAGTTACAGACATGTACCCAGCCTTGGCCAATGAAGATGATAGCTGGGACTTCAGTTGCAACAATTGGTAAAGAAAAGCTTTCTTTCTACTAGGGTGACTTAGCTGGTAGGCAGTAAACCCGGAGCTGCCGAGGGCCACTACCTAAAAGGGTCTACCTAAGAGTGAAACTAATTCTGAGGGAAGCAGAGCTGATGTGCCTGATTCTTTAGTTATATTGCCAAAACATACTTTCTTTTCCTCTCCCTTTCTCTCTTACTGCACTGATTTCTCAGTGCCCATTATGGACCCATGAGCATGGTAGGAAGTGGTGTGCCTACAAAGAGGTATCTTACATGCTAATTTTATAGATAAGACCAGCACCCATGACCCAGAAAGCAGCAAACACCAGTGTATATTTAAATCTTAAGTGCTAAGACACAGACCATAGATGTAGTGAGTCAGGAGAAGGAAGAGACCTTTGGGGTGATGCCAGCTGGAGATGCCTTTGGAGAAGAGGTGTTAATTAAACCAGAATTTAAAGACTATGCAGAAGTTTGGTGGGTGTAGAGGAGTGGAGGGAAGTCCCTAGCTGGATGCTGAGGAGACCTCCTGACTGCAAGCAGGTTTGTGTTGGTAAATTCTGTGTGATAAAGTTAGCTAGGTCATGTGATACTATACTATGAAAAGTCCTTAAGGTAAGTAGAGAATTTTACATATATACAATGGAGTGTGAAGATGGAAGCAATTTTAGTTTGATAAGCAAGGAATGATATGCTGAAAGCAATGATTTAAGATTGTCAAATCCTCAAAGCTGGTCTGCATTAAACTGCCTTAGGGGGTTGATAAAAATACAGATTTCAGCTGCCCATTTCAGATATACTGAATCAGAATTTCCAGGTGGGGAGACCAAGAATCTCCGTCTTCAACAAGCATCTCTAGGTGACTTTAATACACAACCAGATTAAACGGTTTGCAAATCGATCACAGATTACCTTCACAATTGTATTGAGTTTTAGGCTTCCTGCAATTTTTTCTCATCATCATTTCATTCAACCTCCCCATCATGAGACTCCTCCTCTGCCTCTTTTTCATCTTAACGTGTACTCCAAGGTGTATAGTAAAAACAATAATGGCTACCTACCCTAATGTGACTTAATTTCCTCATTTGTGAAATGGGTTTAATTAGGCCAATGCAATTGCCTGGTACTTCATGGGGGCTGAGAATTATTATCTCTCTCCATTCTCTCATCCTTATTTTCAATCTCATTGGAAGAAATTTATTTTCTCCTGCTCATTTCTACTGTGCTGTTCCATCAACCTCATTCCTTGACTCTAGTCTCAAAATTTGTCCTCTCAGTGATCTCACTCTGTTACTTTTTTTTTTTTTTTTCCTTTTTCTGGGCAAGCCACTGCATCCTGAATTCCCCACTGTTCTATCTCATCATTTATTTTTTTTATGGCCAAAATAGCTCAAAAAATTATCCATACTTGCGTTCTTCATTTACTGAGAGTCTACTCATTAATTCCTCCTGCTGGTGTTTTGCAGAGCTAACAAATAGTTCCTCTCTCTCCTTTCCCTGAAACTTGGTGCCAATTAAGGGACAGAAATATGGGTCAGGGTGAAAGAGATCAAAATGTCAGTTTTATTATCAGTAAAAACAATGTTGGACTATATGCTTACATATGAACTTTAACTTGATAGCGATATTGAATTCAACTTAGTCTCCCCAAATACCGACTTCAGTGTATGTGTGTCATGGGGAAGGTGATAGCGCCTATCCCACACTGCTTGTGGCCTGGCTGTGACACTGTCTGCAGGCAAATGGATACCAAGAAATAATCTGTAAGTAGTCCATTTTTTCTTCTGGACTCACCAGTCAGATTTTTCTTCCCAACTTCCACCCCTGGAGGAGAGAGTTAGGGGACAGGAAAAGGCCTGGAGTGATTTACAAATGGAAGCAATTCTCATGGACATGAGTGGGAAGCAGTGTGATCCAGCACTCAGTGGTCTTCACCTCTCCAATGAAACAGCATAATTGAATGACACAACTGCCAAACCTCTTCTGTTGCCTTCCTCTGTCATCATTTTCATGGACTTCTCTGAAGTGTTGACTACACATGGGCCATGTAGAGGTGTCTGGTTTGCTCCCTTGCTCCAGCACCCCAGGTGTTCTCTAGAAGGAATGTATCCACCCAGAGGAAGAGGGGCCATTTTTTACTCACAAGGCAGAATGCACCTCGGGTGAAGTTTGCCCAGAAAGGCCACCCTTTTATAATTTGTCTGCCTAGAGTGAGCCTCTTTTCAAAATTGGTTAAAAAAAAAGAGCTCTGACTACACACTCCTAAAAACTCTTCTATACTCCCCCTCCACCCCACAAAGGATATATATCTCTATTTGTCTCCTTCTATTTCTTTGACCATTCCCTGAAATTTTTTTCTGACTATTTTCCATACCACCCCTCTGGTTAGCATTGTTCAGTCTTCAGCCTCAGCTAAGTTTTCTTTCACTCTGTCTAGACACTAAGACAAGGCTGATGTACTTGCAATAGTCTAGAATAATGGTCTGCACAGCTCAGGGTGGAGTGAGACTATCAGTTCTGTTAAGATAATATAGGCTTGTCTTGTCTTTGGGGTTAATCATGCCACACCATTGGCTTATATTAACTCATCATAGTGGAAAAAAACAAAAGCCCTGCAGTGTTGCTCATATATGCTATGATTTCTAGCATCTCTCCTGCTGTCTTTGATTTTTAATCTTATTAGGTGTGATGTGCCATTAACTTCTGCAAACTCAATCCTGGAATGTGTTTCATCCAGGTCAAGTGCTGAACTCAATTAGTTCAGCTAGAGTTCCCTTATGATCTCCTCTGCTCTGTTGGTTTGTGCCTCTTGCCAAACTTTTCCCTCTGCTTTCTAGTCTGAGGACTATATCCTGGGTAAAGAATGTGAGCTATCTGAGCACAGGATCAGTGTCATTCTTTTGTATCCATAAGGCCTGGCTTAATGTTCGTTTGGTAAATTAGTGAATGAATGAGAAAATGGACACAGAATTGGAGTTGTGCTTCCTATTTGGCTCCAAATAGTGAATTTATCCTTTTCTTATCCTTTTCTTAACTCAGCACAAAGCTAAATAGTCTTTTTTTGTTTTCCTTTTCCATGTCCCAATTTATTCTTTATAATCCCTTAACTCTGACATCTTATATTATCATTCTCGGTTGGGTGCTCTTCATTCTGTCTTTGTGCAACCCCATTTAATACCTACACCTGTGGAAGAGCTCCTTTCTTGCTACACTGGATTCTTAGGTGCTTGCTTGCCATCTTCTTTTAGGTAAAACAGAATTATCATGGTTTCTGTGTAAGAGCCTCTCTTGAACAACACTTTTCAGGTTCAGAGACTATTTTTCCTCTGGAATCTTTTGAAATCTGTTTTTCTAGAGTCTATAATCCATGTCTGACTTCCTGTCTATCACAAGTTCTGAGATTATAATACCACTAATAGTAATAAACATAAGATATTTCATTGTCATGAACTTTTAATTTACCAAGTCTATTTTTTAAAATTTGAGAATGACTCCTTTCAAAAAAGATTACTGTTCCTTTTGCTTCACTTATACTCTCCTCCTAGCAAGTCAGAGTGGTGGCAATATCTTCTGCCACTTCTTCTACACTTTGAGATATTAAATTGTCACCAAGAAACATTAAGAAACAGCTAGATATTCTTTTCATTGAAGGAGATGTCTAGCAAATGTATGAATGACCCAACCCCCTTCTCTTTATTTCTTGCATTTGATTTTTTTACCAAGTCTTATAGTTTCTTCCCTTGCTATGTCTTTAGGATCTTTTTCTTCTTACTATCATTGCCCTAGTTGAGGGCACTTCAACCTGGATCAATGCAAAAGGCTTCTGACTGGCATCTCTGTCCTCAGGTTCTTTTCCTTTCAATTTATTCTGAAATCAACTATCAGATAAATCTTAAAACAGTGTGTATAACACATAATGCTCCTACTCAAAAATCTATACCATATTCCAAGTAACAATAGGATAATAATTCCAAGTAACAATAGGATAATTCCTGAACTTCTCAGCTTGAGATTCAAGGTCTCCACAAACAACTTTGCAGATGTATCTTCCTCTACTTCTCACTGTTTCTTGACAGTAGTCCTCAGGCCCAGACACATTCACATGGCCCCATCTCTTAGATGCCTTCTCCTTTCTGGCCTCTGTACATTCTAACTCCACTATCTTTGATACACCCTCTTGATTCAGCTAGCAACTATTTTTTAATATCCATTCTGTATAATGCATTCTGTATAACGCATATAACAGGCAAAATTTCTGCCTACAAAGAGACTTGTGACTTGCAATTTATTGAAGTAGTATCTGTAATTCTGTAGTGTGAAGAACATATACTGATACAGAAGGGAGACAATGACATGCTAAAACAAACGCCTTTATGTAAGCTTTGGGAAGACAAAATGAGAAGCAATTTTTTTCTAACCAGGGGGTTTGTGAAAGGCTTTATGGGAGAGAGTCCATTCCAGTTGGATTTTGACAGATGGATAAGATACCAATATATTGGAGTATGGGCATCCTGGGTTAAAGGAATAGCCAATCGTTCAGGATGTTGGAGCGTAGCTTGTGTATTTGGTGGGTGTGGAGGAGAAAATATCTGAGATAAGGCTGTAGAGTTAGAGAGGCAGGGCTAAGTGTTTGCATTTTGCCATCTAGTCAAGAGGAGACTTTGAAAGGGTATGAACCATGGAATAACACCATAGAATCTGTTGTTAATCAAGATATCTCTGGAAGCAATATATAATGGATGGCTTTAAAAGCAAGAAAAACTAAGCTGGTGATCAAAGGAGGGGCTCTTGTAATAATCTATGCCAATGGTGATGAAGTTGTGAACTAGGCAAAGTAGTAAGATTGGAAAGGAAGGGTTAAGAGGAAAAGTATTTTTGCAATAGATTCTATAAGCTTAGAAAAAGACAGAGATACGTGTTGGGAATTTGGGAGAAACAGTGATTTATTCAATAACATTTCATAGGACACAATATGTGTCAGAGCTCTGTTGTGGACTAGAAATACAAAAATGGATATCATTTCACCAAACTGAAAAAGCTCACAATATAATTAAGAATAGAAATATAAACAAATAAATACCATGAAAAGTAATTAAGATCTATCTATTTATCTATCTATCTATCTATCTATCTATCTATCTATCATCTATCTATCATTTTTTTCAGGGAATGGAGATACAAAAGTGATGCCTTACTAACATGTTACTTAAATTGGTGCTCAAAAGATAAATAGAAATTTGACAAATAACGTGGGGTAGATGAGATATTGAGGCACAGAGAAGAGCTTTTGCAAACACTTGGGTGAGTTAAAGTCCATGGTGTGTTCCGAGAGTCCCTGAGCAGCTGGGGAAGGCAGCAGAGGTAACAGATCGGAGGTAAGAAAGAAAATTACCTACATAGTGCTCAACAATGCAATTTCTTCTGAAGGTGATTAATAAAACAGAAAAGGGTTTAAGCCGATATCTGTGGTTAGAAAAGAACACTGAGCTGAAGATGAACTGGGGGGTAAAGATGGAAGGCAAGCAGTTCACAAGGGAGCTATTGCAATAATTCAGGTGAGAGAGGATGAAGTTCTGGGCTTGGGCATCAGCAGAGGGAAAGAAAATGGAAGACTAAACGTTTATGTAGTTGGTGGAAACTGGATATAAAGCAAGCTGAGTGTGGAAAGAGGTTAGAAGGTGACTGTGAGGATTTTAGTACGGATGATTGAGCTGCTGCTGCTGCCGTTAAATGAGAAGGAAAATACAACCCAAAGAACAGGATTTATGCAAGAAAGGGTAAGTGATAATAACAACAGCTAATATTTACTGAGCATTTATACCAGGATCATTCTAGCACTTTGTGTGAATTAACCCTTTAACCCTCACAATAGAGTAATGATATAGGTACTCTCATTATCTCCATTTTACAGATGAAGACTTTAAGGCACAGAGAACTTAAGCAACTTGGCCAAGGTTGCACAGCTACTAAGAAGACGCAGAGTCAGAATTTGAACTCAGATAATATAGTTCAGGAGAATGTGTTCTTAACTTTATATCGCCTACCATTGCATTTGACTTGGGACACATGGAAGTTTCTGTATTGGTAGAGCTGGAATTCTGAAGGGTGGGAGAGATGTCCTAGGTAGAGATGTGGAAATGAGAGTCAGTAACATGAACAATGGGTGGAGTGAAAGTAGAATGACAAAGGAAGAGGACTGAGGATTGAAACTTACAAAACCTTCCTCATCAGTGCTTGGAAGTGGTGTGTGAGTCAAGGCAAGACTCAGGTGTGATCAGAGGTGCTGGTGGAGAGGAATGTGAGTGTCTTGTCGCAGAACTCGAGAGTGCAGATCCTGCCAATAAGAAAGATGTGTTCACCAGCACTGAGACCAAGATGGGCAAGGACTGATAACAGGCCAGGGGATTCGGCCTTTGAGAATGAATTCATATCTTTTGAGAAGGCAGTTTTCCAATAAGTGTTACAGAGAAAAGCTAGCAGTCCATAGGCTGGGTTAGGCATTGCAGGGTGGGAGGAGGGCAAGCACAGACTTTGCTTTTTTAAAAATTGTAGTAGAAAACACATAACATGAGCTCTATTCTCTCAAATATTTCAGTGTACAGTACAGTATTGTTGACTATAGGCACAAAGTTGTACAGCAGATCTCTAGAATTATTCATCATTTTTTTTTTTTTTGGCCTCACCATGCGGCTTGCAAGATATTAGTTCCCCAACCAGGGATCCAACCTGGGCCCCTGCAATAAAAGTGTGAGTCCTAACCACTGGACTGCCAGAGAATTCCCTACAATTTTTTCATCTTGAATAACTGAAACTTTATACCCATTGAATAGCAAGAAGAAGAGATAGGTAAGTACCTGAGGAGGGCTGGGATTTTCACTTTTGTTTTTCTTTTTAGTGTTTTGGAGACAAATAATACAGTAGGCCAACAAGGAGCAGCAAACAATGAACTAGATGAGGGTACAACAGAAAGACAATGTGAAAAAGAGAATAACTTTCTTGGTGGGGGGGTGCTGGAGATTGGCTCTAACATGCAGATGGAAAGTGTTGGTTTTTAAAAAAAAAGATGAACACAGCTTCCTATGAAATATTAGGGATTGAGAATTTGTAGGACAGCCTCTAATCCTTTGAAATGAATTTAATTAATTTCACAGTCATCATACAAGGGTACCGTTATATTAAAAACCTGTCTCAGGTCTTTGCAACGTTATCGAAGGGATTCATCCAGACCACCTCCCACTGGTGAAGCTCATCATCTTTCTCAGCATTCTTGGTCCATTGATTCCCTTGTACTGAGACTCAGCTTGGGTTTGCCCTCCATTTTTGGTGTCTGTATTCTGTCACCCCATGTAAGAAGAACTACTCTCCTTCCCTCGCCCATTCCTGGTGAAACGTAGTAGCTTGATCTGCCTCTAGTCTTATGCTCTGCATTAAGGGAAAGGGATCAGATGGAAAAAAATCTATGAAGAGAGCTTACAAAGTGTATGTTGGATGACTTCAATCTCCTGAGGGAAGTAGAAGATGAGGTCATTTGCCAACAGTGGGTGAAAGGAGTGGACTTAAGGGCTTGAGAAGAATGGAGGTCGTTTGGAAGAATTTGAAGAATTCACTATGAATAAAAGGATTTCTAAACAGTCCTGAGGGGCCAACTTAGATTAGATATCATAAATTTGTAGGGGAGCCAACTGGCAGTTTCTTGACTCTTTCCAGTATTACTTGGCACTAGGATGACAAGAGCAGAGAAAACATATGGCTGGACTTGTCCAACCCTGGGGATTGGCAGGACAGCTGCAGAGGAAGTGTAAGATGGGTTAGAGGATTCTTGGTTATCAGTGAGGGAGGAGAAATGGGTGACCACGGCGTTCAGGTGAGGCAGACAAACAAGTGAACCAATGAAAGCAAGAAGCTGACTGAGGAACAGGGGAGGGCAGGGAGGAGGGAAGAGTCTAGAGACAAAGTGAGAGTCTAAAGGACAAGGAACGGGGTTAGTAGGTATGAGAAGGAGTAGAAATGGCAGACGGACAGGGCATTACTTTTCGAGTGGAGTGGTCAGCTTCGGCATCTGTGAGCATGCTGGTCGAAGAAGAAAATGTTCAGGTGATGATAGGATGTGATGCATGGCTTCCAACATGTGGGTTTCCAGTGCAGAATAAATCAACGTGGAGGAAGTGAAGGTCTCAGATGTTGAAAAAGTTGTCCCCTATAATGTTGAAATTAGCTATGGGGTGGGTTGGAGAAGAAATCTGTGAGGCAAGTGTGAAATTCCTCAAAGGTGAGAAAATGAACAAGGTTGTAAGAGATTAAAAAGGCCTGGCATTAAAATCATATCAACCTGAATGTGTGTCAGCTGCATACCAGCCATGTGGAAAGATGGAGGATGAAAAAAAAAGAGAAACAAATAGTTTGTTTAGATCTTATTTCACTGGTATAAAAACATTTAAAATAAAACAACAAAAAAGCCACAATAGCACTTTAATGCCACTAAAACAGTCATTGCCTCTCTTTTTCTGAATTAACAAATGTTCAAGAAAATGTAAAGAGGGTTCTTTTGTGATGTCTGCAGAAAGGTTCTTGGTCATATTCTTGTGTCAAGCCTCTCAGCTCTATTATTGATTTATTCATTAAGTTTTATTTCTGGACCATGGACATTATTTTAAAAATTCTGAAAATAGCAATAAAACTCCATATTTAACACAGGGATTTGCAGCCACACGACCAGCACATTTCAGGAATAATTCTGTCTTCTCTTTCAATTCTCTTCCTGAGATGATTCCACCACATGGAAAGAATTATCAGGCAACAGTTTCGCAACGCTCAAAAGTGACTGGAAATGATCACTTTGCTATCGGGGTGTTGGATGATGTCATCTGCTTTCCCATCCAGTAAACAACTGCACACCTCAGTGCGGCCGCGGTGAGAACTGCAGCTCTGCTAACTGCCAAACAGAAAGACCTGCTAGGTTATCAAACCGTTCCTGGCCAATACAAGATTAGTCACATTTACATTATTCCTGAGTGTTTTATCCACTGTCCTTTTAAACGCCTTAAGTCACTTGGCTCTGGCTCTTGATTATTCTGTCTCACTTTCTCCTTGTTCTCTGATAGTCTCCGAGGAAACACTTAAATATTCTCCTGTTTTCTCTTATTCTGTCTCACTCCAATCAGTAAGACCTCCCCCCCCCGCCACCATCTTAAATGGCAATGCCTCAGTAAAGAAATGTTAGTATGAGTTATCTAGAAAAGTATTCTGAGGGTGGCACTGCAATAGTGAATACTTGGTGGGTTGATGTGAATATGCCATTATGTAATTTATAGTGAGTAGGGGGTTCTTGTCATTGAAAGGATTATTCTTCATCTATTAGACTGGTTTGGTTATCTCCCTGATACAATTTTGACCCAAATTGTGTATACTGAAACAACCACTAAAAAAATCTGGCTTTTAGATAGTTTACCCTACTTGTCTCCTCTTCACTTGCTTCCAATTCAGTTCTCAAAGTCATATTTCTGTCTTACCTTCATGCTTAAGAGTTAGCACTTCCTAAGCTGACCAATCTTTCGATATCCATTTTTTAGTCTTTAAATTACTGGAAGTCTCTGATGCAGTTGCTTTGCTGGTGTTCCCCTACACATCACTCTTTCTTATCATGCCTGTAATCCTTGACTCAAGTGCCATCTCCTTCCAGAAACCGTTGTGTGTTACCTTCTCCCTACTTTTCTCTGAAAGGAAAAGTACCTCTTTTAGGTTCTTCTACAATATTCAGTGTGTTATTCTATCCACACATTGTCATGTTGAATTATAATTATTTGTTCATATCTCAATTTCTACTACTGAATTTTGCATTTCTTGAGGGAAGAACAATGTCTTACTCTTCTTTGTATTTCTAGTGTTTAAGGATAGACTAGGCAATCAGATCATGCATGTTGAGTAAAATAATGTACCAAAAAATAACAAAATCTAGAATTTATTTTTACCATGTGATCAATGCATTTGGATCCTTAACAAGTTCAATAAACAATAATTAATAAAACAATGTATTAATTTTGATTAGGAAACAGGCAAGACCAGATAAAGTTGGATGTTGCATATTATCGTATCTCTATGAGTAAGTGGACTGGTTTGCTCTACTATCCCTGTAAATGCCCCCCCACAAAAGTGGGGGTAGTGATAGTGGTGCTGGGGAGACAGAAAAACAATTCCAGATGAATGCATATTTTTATGATTAGATTCTCAAGTCCAATTCCACCCCAGGGAATTAGTTAGACCACTTGTAAGACAAAAAAAACTTTTCTTTTTCCCATTAAGGATCAAGAATTAGGCTAGATAGCACATCTATGTTCATTGCAGCATTATTTACAATAAGCAAGAGGTGAAAACAACCCAAGTGACCATGGATGAATGAACAGATAAAGGAAATGTGGTGTATACATACAATGGAATATTATTCAGTGTCTAATGAAGAAGAAAACCCTGTCACAACCTACAACATGGATAAAACTTGAGGACTTTGTGCAAAGTGAAATAAGTCAGTACCAAAAAGACAAATACTATGTGATTCCATGTGTGTGAGGCATCTAAAGTAGTCAAAAATCAGATCAAAACTACATCTACATGTGGAACAACTCCAACAGAACACCTACTGAATGCTGGCAGAAGACCTCAGATTTCCCAAAAGATGCCCTCAGGCAACCTACGTGCAGAGGCGGAGCCAAATCCAAAGCTGAACCCCAGGAGCTGTGTGAACAAAGAAGAAAAAGGGAAATTTCTCCCAGCAGCCTCAGGAGCAGTGGATTAAATCTCCACAATCAACTTGATACACACTGTGTCTGTGGAATACCTGAATAGACAACGAATCATCCCAAAATTGAGGCAGTGGACTTTGGGAGCAACTGTAGACTTGGGGTTTACTTTCTGCATCTAATTTGTTTCTTGTTTTATGTTTATCTTAGTTTAGTACTTAGAGCTTATTATAATTGGTAGATTTGTTTATTGATTTGGTTGCTCTCTTCCTTTTTAAATTTTATATATATATATATATTTTTTTTCCTTTTGCTCTTTTTGTGTATATGTGTATGCTTCTTTGTGTGATTTTGTCTGTATAGCTTTGCTTTTGCCATTTGTCCTAAGGTTCTGACTGTCCCTTTTTTTTTTTTTTTTTTTTTAGTATAGTTTTTAGTGCTTTTATCATTGGAGGATTTGGTTTTTGGTTTGTTCTCTTCTTTCTTTCTCTCTTTCTTTATTACTTTTTTATTTTTAATATTTTTTTTCTATTTTAATAACTTTATTTTATTTTATTTATTTTTTCTTTCTTTCTCTCCCTTTTCTTCTGAGCCATGTGGGTGAAGGGTCTTTGTGCTCTGGCCAGGTGTCAGGCCTAAGCCCCTGAGGTGGGAGAGCCAAGTTCAGGACATTGGACGACCAGAGACCTCCTGGCCCCTCATAATATCAATCAGTGAGAGCTCTCCCAGAGATCTCCATCTCAACACTAAGACCCAGCTCCACTCAACAATCAGTAAGCTCCAGTGCTGGACACCCCATGCCAGACAACTAGCAAGACAGGAACACAACACCACCCATTAGCAGAGAGGCTGCCCAAAATAATAATAAGGTCACAGACACCCCAAAACACACCACTGGACATGGTCCTGCCCACCAGAAAGACAAGATCCAGGCTCACCCATCAGAACACAGGCACCAGTCCCCTCTACCAGGAAGCCTACACAGCCCACTGAACCAAACTTACCCACTGGGGGAAGACACCAAAAACAATGGGAACTATGAACCTGTAGCTTGTTAAAAGGAGACCACAAACACAGTAAGTTAAGCAAACTGAGAAGACAGAGAAATACATAGCAGATGAAGGAGCAAGGTGAAAACCCACCAGACCAAACAAATGAAGAGGAAATATGCAGTCAAACTGAACAAGAATTCAGAGTAATGATAGTAAAGATGATCCAAAATCTTGGAAATAGAATGGAGAAAATACAAGAAACGTTTTAACAGGGACCTAGAAGAACTAAAAAGCAAACAAAAAATGATGAACAACACAATAAATGAAATTAGAAATTCTCTAGAAGGAATCAATAGCAGAATAACTGAGGCAGAAGAATAGATAAGTGACCTGGATGATAAAATAGTGGAAATAACTACTGCAGAGCAGAATAAAGAAAAGGAATGAAAAGATTTTAGGACAGTCTCCAAGACCTCTGGGACAACATTAAATGCACCAACATTCGAATTATAGGGGTCCCAGAAGCTGAAGTGAAAAAGAAAAGGACTGAGAAAATATTCGAAGAGATTATAGTTGAAAACTTCCCTAATATGGGAAAGGAAATAGTTAATCAAGTCCAGGAAGTTCAGAGTCCCATACAGGATAAATCCAAGGAGAAACACGCCAAGACACATATTAATCAAACTATCAAAAATTAAATACAAAGAAAAAATATTAAAAGCAGCAAGGGAAAAGCAACAATTAACATAAAAGGGAATCCCTGTACGGTTAACAGCTGATCTTTCAGCAGAAAGTCTGCAAGCAAGAACATAGTGGCAGGACATATTTAAAGTGATGAAAGGGAAAAACCTACAACCAAGATTACTCTACCCAGCAAGGATCTCATTCAGATTCGATGGAGAAATTAAAACCTTTACAGACAAGCAAAAGCTAAGAGAATTCAGCACCACCAAACCAGCTTTACAACAAATGCTAAAGGAACTTCTCTAGGCAGGAAACACAAGAGAAGGAAAAGACTTACAATAACAAACCCAAAACAATTAAGAAAATGGTAATAAGAACATACATATCGATAACTATCTTAAATGTAAATGGATTAAATGCTCCAACCAAAAGACACAGACTGGCTGAATGGATACAAAAAGAAGACCCATACATATGCTGTCTACAAGAGGCCCACTTCAGACCTAGGGACACATACAGACTGAAAGTGAGGGGATGGAAAAAGATATTCCATGCAAATGGAATTCGAAAGAAAGCTGGAGTAGCAATTCTCATATCAGACAAAATAGATTTTAAAATAAAGACTATTACAAGAGACAAAGAAGGACACTACATAATGATCAAGGGATCAATGCAAGAAGAAGATATAACAATTGTCAATACTTATGCACCCAACCTAGGAGCACCTCAGTACATAAGGCAAAGGCTAACAGCCATAAAAGGGGAAAGCGACAGTGACACAATAATAGTAGGGGACTTTAACAACCCACATTCACCAATGGACATTATCCAAATTGAAAATAAATAAGGAAACACAAGCTTTAAATGATACATTAAACAAGAAGGTCTTAATAAATATTTATAGGATATTCTATCCAAAAACAGCAGATTACACTTGCTCATGGAAGATTCTCCAGGATAGATCATATCTTGGGTCACAAATCAAGCTGTGGTAAATTTAAGAAAATTGAAATCATATCAAGTGTCTTTTCCAACCACAATGCTATGAGGCTAGATATCAACTACAGGAAAAAAAATCTGTAAAAAATACAAACACAGTGAGGATAAACAATACACTACTAAATAATCAAGAGATCACTGAAGAAATCAAAGAGGAAATCAAAAAATACCTAGAAACAAATGACAATGAAAACATGACAGCCCAAAACCTATGGGATGCAACAGAAGCAGTTCTAAAAGGGAAGTTTATAGCAATACAATCCTACCTTAAGAAACAAGAAACATCTCAAATAAACAACCTAACCTTGCACCTAGAACAATTAGAGAAAGAAGAACAAAAAAACCCCAAAGTTAGCAGAAGGAAAGAAATCATAAAGATCAGATCAGAAATAAATGAAAAAGAAATGAAGGAAAAGACAGCAAAGATCAATAAAACTAAAAGCTGGTTCTTTGAGAAGATAAACAAAATTGATAAATCATTAGCCAGACTCATCAAGAAAAAAAGGGAGAAGACTCAAATCAATAGAATTAGAAATGAAGAAGGAGAAGCAACAACTGACACTGCAGAAATACAAAGGATCATGAGAGATTACTACAAGCAACTATATGCCAATAAAATGGACAACCTGGAAGAAATGGACAAATTCTTAGAAAAGCACAACCTTCTGAGACTGAACCAGGAAGAGATAGAAAATATAAACAGACCAATCACAAGCACTGAAATTGAGACTGTGATTAAATATCTTCCGACAAACAAAAGCCCAGGACCAGATGGCTTCACAGGCGAATTCTATCAAACATTTAGAGAAGAGCTAACCCCTATCCTTCTCAAACTCTTCCAAAATATAGGAGAGGGAGGAACACTCCCAAACTCATTCTACGAGGCCACCATCACCCTGATACCAAAACCAGACAAAGATGTCACAAAGAAAGAAAACTACAGGCCAATATCACTGATGAACATAGATGTAAAAATCCTCAACAAAATACTAGCAAACAGAACCCAACAGCACATTGAAAGGATCATACACCACGATCAAGTGGGGTTTATCCCAGGAATGCAAGGATTCTTCAACATGTGCAAATCAATCAATGTGATAAACCGTATTAACAAACTGAAGGAGAAAAACAACATGATCATCTCAGTAGATACAGAAGCAGCTTTTGACAAAATTCAACACCCATTTATGATAAAAACCCTCTAGAAAGCAGCCATAGAGGGAACTTTCCTCAACATAAGAAAGGCCATATATGACAAGCCCATAGCCAACATCATTCTCAAAGGTGAAAAACTGAAACCATTTCCACTAAAATCAGGAACAAGACAAGGTTGTCCACTCTTACCACTATTATTTAACATAGTTTTGCAAATTTTAGCCACAGCAATCAGAGAAGAAAAAGAAATACAAGGAATCCAAATTGGAAAAGAAGAAGTAAAACTGTCACTGTTTGCAGATGACATACTATACATAGAGAATCCTAAAGATGCTACCCGAAAACTACTAGAGCTAATCAATGAATTTGGCAAAGTAGCAGGATACAACATTAAAACACAGAAGTCTCTTGCATTCCTATACACTAATGATGAAATATCTGAAAGAGAAATTAAGGAAACACTCCCATTCACCATTGCAACAAAAAGAATAAAATACCTAGGAATAAACCTACCTAAGAAGACAAAGACCTGTATGCAGAAAATTATAAGACACTGATGAAAGAACTTAAAGATGATACAAACAGATGGAGACATATGCCATGTTCTTGGATTGGAAGAATCAACATTGTGAAAATGACTATACTCTCCAAAGCAATCTACAGATTCAATGCAATCCTTATCAAACTACCAATGGCAGTTTTCACAGAACTAGAACAAAAAATTGCAGAATTTGTATGGAAACACAAAAGACCCTCAATAGCCAAAGCAATCTTGAGAAAGAAAAATGGAGCTGGAGGAATCAGGCTCCCTGACTTTGGACTATATTACAAAGCTACAGTAGTCAAAACAGTATGATACTGGCACAAAAACAGAAATATAGATCAATGGAACAGGATAGAAAGCCCAGAGATAAACCCATGCACATATGGTCACCTTATCTTTGATAAAGGAGGCAAGAATATACAATGGAGAAAAGACAGCCTCTTCAATAAGTGGTGTTGGGAAAACTGGACAGCTACATGTAGCTGTAAAAGAATGAAATTAGAAAACTCCCTAACACCATACACAAAAATAAACTCAAAATGGATTAAAGACCTAAATGTAAGGCCAGACATTATAAAATTCTTAGAGGAAAATATAGCCAGAACACTCTATGACATAAATCAGAGCAAGATTGTTTTTGACCCACCTCCTAGAGAAATGGAAATAAAAACAAAAATAAACCAATGGGACCTAATGAAACTTAAAAGCTTTTGGACAGCAAAGGAAACCATAAACAAGACAAAAATACAACCCTCAGTATGGGAGAAAATATTTGCAAATGAAGCAACTGACAAAGAATTAATCTCTAAAATATACAAGCAGTTCATGCAGCTCAATATCAAAAAAACAAACAACCCAATCCAAAAATGGGCAGAAGACTTAAACAGACATTTCTCCAAAGAAGATATACAGATTGCTAACAAACACATGAAAGGATGCTCAACGTCATTAATCATTAGAGAAATGCAAATCAAAACTACAGTGAGGTATCACCTCACACCGGTCAGAATGGCCATCATCAAGAAATCTACAAACAATAAATGCTGGAGAGGGTGTGGAGAAAAGGGGACCCTCTTGCACTGTTGGTGGGAATGTAAATTGATACAGCCACTATGGAGAACAGTATGGAGGTTCCTCAAAAAACTAAAAATAGAATTGTCATATGACCCAGCAATCCCACTACTGGGCATATACCCTGAGAAAACCATAATTCAAAAAGAGTCATGTACCACAATGTTCACTGCAGCTCTCTTTACAATAGCCAGGTCATGGAAGCAACCTAAGTGTCCATCGACAGACGAATGGATGAAGAAGACATGGCATATATATGTAATGGAATATTACTCGCCATTAAAAGAAACGAAATTGAGTTATTTGTAGTGAGGTGGATGGACCTAGAGTCTGTCATACAGAGTGAAGTAAGTCAGAAAGAGAAAACTACTACCGTATGCTAACACATATATATGGAATTAATAAGAAAAAAAAAATGGTTCTGAAGAGCCCAGGGGCCAGACAGGAATAAAGACATAGATGTAGAGAATGGACTTGAGGACATGGGGAAGGGGGAAGGGTAAGCTGGGACGAAGTGAGAGTGTGGCATGGACATATATAAACTACCATATGTAAAATTGATAGCTAGTGGGAAGCAGCCGCATAGCACAGGGAGATCAGCTCGGTGCTTTGTGACCACCTAGAGGGGTGGGATAGGGAGGGTGAGAGGGAGACGCAAGGGGGAGGAGATATGCGGATGTATGTATATGTAGAGCTGATTCACTTTGTTGTACAGCAGAAACTAACACACCATTGTAAAGCAATTATACTCCAATAAAGATTAAAAAAAAAAAAAAAGTAGTCAAAAATCAGAGAAACAGAAAGTAGGATGGTGGTTGCTGGGAGCTGAAGGAAGGGGGAAATAAGGAGTTGTTGTTCAATGGGTATAGAATTCAGTTTTGTGAGATGAAAAAGTTCTAGAGATCCATTTTACAACGATGTGAATATAGTTAACACTACTGAACTATACACTTGAAAACGGTTGAGTTGGTGAATTTTACATTATGTGATTTTTACCACAATTAAAAATAAAATAAAATAAAATAAAATATTCTTAAAGAAAAAATACTGGGCTAGATCCTAGTAAGGTGGGTAACTCTGACCTTCTCCTTCATGCCCAAATCCTGATGTTGATTGTCTGGTTCTGAAAGATCTAATGTTGACGAGAGGCGCAGAAGCATGAACCCAAGAGGAGAGAGTCTTCCCTGCTTCTGCACCAACAGCAGAATTGGTCTAGCATCACAGTCTATGAATCTTTTACCATTGGCCTCACATTGGTGTCTATAGTAAAATCTGAGGGTCCAGTTCTCTCTCTCTAAACTATGAAGTAGTCTAAGAAAAGGCCCACCCATTGCAGCAGCTGCATAGAATAACCACAAATAATTATAAAGAAGTTAGACAAGCTACATGTTAAGGAATGTAAATTTCATACTGCGGCTAATATATGCTTCTGATAGCCTTTTAGCATAAAGTGAAATAATCAAATATGTGAGTTAATGCAACTGCTCTGTTGGAGTGCTGTCTGGGATGCTAAGGGAAAAGAGACGAAGATGGAAAGTGTGTTTAAATGCACCAGTGTTCTTTGGCTTAGATGACTGGGTAATGATTAGAACAACAGATTTAATGTCATAATGGAGGTAAGATAACAAGCCTGGTGGCTTGAGAAGTGAATGGGGATTGAGAAATTGGAAAGAGTGAGTATAACTGGTGTCCTGTGAAGGGAGACAGGTAGAATATTATTTAGAGGTGAGAGAGTTGAGTGGATTTTTTCTGCCGAGGATGGAAGAGACTTAAGCATGACTAGGCAAGGAGTTAACAGAGAGGGAGAATTAGAAGATACAGGAGACAAAGGGATAAACGTCAGATCAAGTTACAGAAGGGACCGTGAAGATCTAGAGCTAGGAAGAGGAATTAACATTTGAAAGGAGAGGGACACCTCTATTTTCAGAAGAGGGAGAGAGAGAAGGATACATGTGAGATATTGGACTTAAAGATTTCTGAGGCTGAACAAGTTAGCTGCACTTCTCAATTTGCAAAGTGACAGCTTAGAGTCAACTTTTCATAAGTATTATCGTGCATAATTTTGATTGGGTTAATTTTGATGAATCATTTTCTAGCCAAGGAGAGTTTGACTAAAGCAATGGATGAAAGAGTCAAGGTGATTATTAAGGGTAAGTTATAGATGTTTCTTATCTTTACTGGAAAATAGGACAACTAAGACACAGAGGTTTTCCAAAAATGTCCTTCGTTGTGTTGAGCATAATGGCTGCTTGTCAGATGGCCTGGCATCTCAGAGAAGCATCAGCCCAGGGCTCAGATCAGTGCAAGGAAAGCCAGCGAAGGAGATGTCCAGTGAAAAATAAACTTGTTTAAATAATGCATAATGTGGCTTGGGCTGAAATTCAAATCATTTTCTTATTAGATGATTTCCCAATGGTCACTTTATAGGGAGACTGGAAGGTTGGGAATCTTTTTTTGATGTTTTTGAAGTTATTTCATGATGATTCAGTTTCTATTTCTGTTCAGAGTACTAAGATTATTTATAATCTTATAACAGCTTTTTTCCCCAGCTATTTTTATATCATTACAAAAGAAGTCCTTCAAAATGGTAAATTGCTGACACCCTTTTCATATTGCCTTAACTATTCCTCCTCATTTCATTATTTTTATTATATAAATAACTGTATCATAAAATTTTCAATGCAAGCTCCCATTGAGATGTGAAGGGCAAGCATTCCCAAGAAACACAGTCTTATTAAAATGCATTGCTTTATAGGGAATACTAAGGCCCATTGTGAACACAACAACATGCAGCCATAAAATGATTAAAATGTCCCTGATAATAAAATTTTGACCCCAAGTTACTGACAGCAGATTGCCATCTTTTAACCATCGACCACTACCTGTTACTGTAGGAGGTGGGGGGTGGGGGGGAGGGAGAGTACTAGGAAGGTCTGTTGCAGACTAGATAAATTCCTGAGTGTAGAGGAAGATAACTGATGTCATTTTCCATTATAAAATATAACACATTCTCCAAAACATCTGATTCTTCACATATACTTTGACTATCTTCTTTCACCACTGGACGAATATTGAACATGACTGTATGTGGCTTCTATTGGGTGTTTAATGATAAAACACTTTGTCAGTAAATGCTCCTTTGTCATTCTCTTCTTCCTCAAGACAATTTCTTTTTGATCAGGAAGACCAAACTGTTTGAACTGAAATATATATGCATATATATACATATGCACATGTATACATATGTACACATGTGCATATATATTTTAAAATGTTAATGGATTTTTGTTACATAATCACTGTAACAGCTTGAAACAATTCTGGGAAATATGAAGACAAAAGTAATCATCTGAAATCCTATATGTTAATTAATTAATTAATTGCATCTTTTACTCAATAAACATCTATTGAGCACCTTCTAAGCCCAAGGCATTATGGTTGGATCTAGTGAGTTGGTACTTCACTAAAGCAGTGAGCAAAATTAGCATGGTGCTTGCTGTTATGATAATGGCACTGTGTGATATTCAGGCTAACATCTTTCTAGATATCTCCCTGTGAATACGGTTATATGTGAGTGTGTGCTCATATTTTAAATGCATACATACACACATTTATATTTTACATAAAGAGGTAAACTAATGACTCATTGTCCACAGCTTTCTTTTCTTGGGGAACAGTAGGTTGTGACTATCTTTGTCAGTAAATATAGGGTAGAGCATCACTTTCCTTGATTGCATAGTCATTTATTGACTGAATGTCGTAGGTGGGGTTCCCTGGTAAACAGAGTTTGAGACAGAGATGTGTCATGCAGGAAGACTACAGAGGAGTGGTCTTGTGAACATCTATGAGAGAGTGAGGGAAGAAGCATTGGTCACAGGGAAGGGCTGAACTGCAATGGAGTCGCAATCAAGGTCTCATACAATCACAAAGGAAACTCAGGAGCTGTCATGGCCCTTCAAGGATGTCCCCAGTTGAGGCCAAGCCTTTGCATCCCCACATCAACCAATCATTGGATGAAGGCTGTCCTCAGGGAAGGGGCACACTTTTGGGTGTAGGAGCCTAGGGCGATTACTGAAGAGGGACACCTACGTAAAGTGTAGGAACTGTTGCAAACGTTATTTGCAAATGGAAGAAGACACTGTATGATTTCTTTCTTTCTTTCTTTTTTTTTCCAATTTGTTAGGGTGTGTTTTATGAACCAGAATGTGGTCTATCTTGTTGAATATTCCATGTGAGCTTGTGAAGAATGCATATTCTGCTATTGTTGGATGAAGTAATCTTTAGATGTCAATTATATCTAGTTGATTGATGGTGTTGTTGAGTTCAACTATGTCGTTACTGATTTTCTGCCCTTTGGATCTGTCCATTCCTGAGAGAATGGTGTTGAAGTCTCCAGCTATGATAGAGGATTCATCTATTTCTCCTTGCAGTTCTATCAGTTTTTATCTCATGTAGTTTGACGCTCTGCTGTTAGGCACACACACACATTAACAAATACCATATGCTAACACATATATATGGAATCTAAAAAAAAAAAAAGGTTATGAAGAACCTAGGGGCAGGACAGGAATAAAGACACAGACATAGAGAATCGACCTGAGGACGCGGGGAGGGGGGAAGGGTAAGCTGGGACGAAGTGAGAGAGTGGCATGGACTTATATATACTACCAAATGTAAAATAGCTAGCTAGTGGGAAGCAGCCACATAGCACAGGGAGATCAGCTCGGTGCTTGTGACCACCTAGAGGGGTGGGATAGGGAGGGTGGGAGGGAGATGCAAGAGGGAGGAGATATGGGGATATATGTATATGTACAGCTGATTCACTTTGTTATACAGCAGAAACTAACACACCATTGTAAAGCAATTATACTCCAATAAAGATGTTAAAAAAAAAAGAATTGTTATGTCTTCCTGAAGAATTGACCTTTTATCATTATGTAATGCCCTTTGTTCGTGATAACTTATACTCTTTTTCTACCTTTTGTGGTTTTAACTGAGCAGTTCAAATGATTCCATTTTCTCATTTCTTTGCATATGAGTTATATTTCTTTTTTGACTTTTTTGAGTTGTTGCTTAGAGTTTCCAATATACATTTACAACTAACCCCAGTCCACTTTCAAATAACATTATACCAGTTCATGGGTAGTGTGAGTACCTTATAATAATAACAAAATAATCATAATTCCTTTCTCCTGTGCCTTGTACCATTGTCGTTATTTGTTTCACTTATATACAAACATACATAAGGATATACTAGAATATACATACAGATATGATAGATATATACATAAGCATACATAATCAAATATATCTTTGCTATCATTGTGGACAAGGCCAGGTAGAAGCCTCTAAAACTACCTCTCCTCCAGTTCCTTAAAAAACTAAAAATAGAACTACCATACGACCCAACAATCCCACTACTGGGCATATACCCTGAGAAAACCATAATTCAAAAAGAGTCATGTACCAAAATGTTCATTGCAGCTCTATTTACAATAGCCAGGACATGGAAACAACCTAAGTGTCCATCATCGGATGAATGGATAAAGAAGATGTGGCACATATATACAATGGAATATTACTCAGCCATAAAAAGAAACAAAATTGAGATATTTGTAGTGAGGTGGATGGACCTAGAGTCTGTCATACAGAGTGAAGTAAGTCAGAAAGAGAAAAACAAATACCGTATGCTAACACATATATATGGAATCTAAGGAAAAAAAAAAAGGGTCATGAAGAACCTAGTGGTAAGACGGGAATAAAGACACAGACCTACTAGAGAATGGACTTGAGGATATGGGGAGGGGGAAGGGTAAGCTGTGACAAAGTGAGAGAGTGGCATGGACATATGTACACTACCAAATGTAAAATAGATAGCTAGTGGGAGGCAGCCGCATAGCACAGGGAGATCAGCCCGGTGGTTTGTGGCCACCTAGAGGGGTGGGATAGGGAGGGTGGGAGGGAGATGCAAGAGGGAAGAGGTATAGGAACATAAGTATATGTATGGCTGATTCACTTTGTTGTAAAGCAGAAACTGACACACCATTGTAAAGCAATTATACTCCAATAAAGATGTTAAAAAAAAAAACAAAAAAAACTGCCTCTCCTCCAGCCAATGTAGTAACTCAAAAATAATATCACATCCCAGGGAGAATGGTAGAGATTAGTGACATCTTTAAGGACATAAAGGGTGCAGAGGTGTTTCTCATCCTATACCTCTTTCATTTATCAGACTGGCTCCTACAAAACCAGATGGATTCTGGTGGATGACAGGGTCCTACCACAAATTTAGCCAGGTAGTAGTCCTAATTGGAAAGGCTGTGGCTGATGTGTGAAATTTGCTGAAATATATTAATACAACCACAAACACATGGTATATAGTTCTCTGCTATCCCTGTAAGAAAGGAAATAGTTTGATCAGAGATCAGAAATAGTTTGTATCCATTTGGGGCTGCCAAAAGTATATACATAAGGTCTTGCCCCATGGGTATGTTATTTCTCCTGCCCTTTGTCATAATACAGTCAAAAGGGAGATGGACTCATTGGATATTCTACAGATGATCATATTGATCCACTGTATTGCTAACATTTTGTTAATTGGACAAAATGAACAAGGAGTAGGTACACTGGAGGCCTGGGTAAGACTTACGTGCTACACAGGGTGCTGATAGACATTCTGAATATCAGTAAAGTTTTTAGGGGCCCAGTGGTCTGGTACCTACCAGGACATCCCCCCTAAATTAAAGGAGGTGCATCTTGCACCTCCTGCCACTAAAAGGAAGCACAGGTCTCTGTAGGTTCTAGAGACCACATATTTTATTCTTGGGACTATTGCTCCAATCCATTTCCTGGATGAAAGGAAAATCTGCCAAGTTTGAGTGGGACCCAGAAAAGCAAAGGGCTCTGGTGCATGTTCAGGCTGCATTACAAGTGACCCTGCATTTGGAGTCTTATAACCTGGTATTAGATATGCCCTTACTTAAGGCAGAGACTATTACAATAATCCAGGTAAGACTTGGCAGTAGCTTGGACCAAGATGGTAGAAGTCAAAGCGGTGAGAAGTGGCTGAATATATTTTGAAGGTAGAGATAACAATGTTTGCTGATTAATTGGATGTAGCTTGTAAGAGAAAGAAATGAGTCACGGAGGACCACAGGTTACCTATCAGAGTAGTAGTGTAAATATTTTTTTAAGCATCATGTCCAGCAATGAGACTGTAAATTCCTAGAGAATAAAGACCATATCTTATTTCTCTTAAGTCTTCTGGACCTTGCTGAATGTCTGGTGCATAGTAGGCCCTCACAGCAAGTGTCTAAGCTGGTTTAATACTCATGTGTGTTTGCAGTGCTGCCACTGCAAATATTGTGATGGATTTTATTTACTTAAAGATTACTAAATCAAAATATTTCATAATTATTTATAGTTGTAGAACATTAATATTCTCAGCTGGATTATTTTTTTGGTACAGAAATATATGAGATAAATGAACAAGACATGACCTGGAATAGTTCAATGTTATTTTTCCTGATTCCAGAAGCACAATTATTGATTTTATTTTTATCATGGTTAGAATAATACATTTGTCACTCTGTCTTTTAGCACTCAGCTCATGTGGAACTATTAAAAGTTGCCCTTATAGATTGTGCCATAAATAAAACAGGGTTGCTGTATATGGTAAAACATACCCTTTTAGAAGGGTAGACAAATGCAATCTATATGCTGTAATGTTATTATGACTAGGACATTTGGGTATTGATCAGTAAAGATAATGATGAAGATACTTTATGGATGAATTATGTATCAATTGTTTTTCTGAAAAAAAATACAGTGGAGGAGAACTTTATTTATGACTGGATTTCTTTAAAAGGGTTAGAAAGGTTGCTGTTTTATTGTATGCTCTAGGTTCTCAAATCAATAATTATACTTTGTCCTATGCTAATGCAATCCTATCCATTTGTTAAAATAAATAGTAAAATGTGACCTAGGTACAGTGCTCTCAAGTCAATTTGCCTAAGGGTAGATACTGGAGAATTAGTAACATAAGATCTCTTTTTCCAATGGTATTTTAGAGTTTCTCATGAATACATTACTTAGGCATTGTCACCCTTCCTTCTATATTTATTCTCTGGCCACTTGGTACTTCCAAGGATCCTTATCTATCATGTAATGATTCTTGAATTAGTGTCTGGAGTCCTTGTGAAGAAATATTTCTCTTTACAAAGTTATAAGATTTATTAATAAGCTCTAGATGTCAACTACACTTTGATCTGTGGATGCTTTGCCCCACCCCCATCCCTTTCTTATGAATGAAGAAGGTATTTTTACCCACTTGCACGTTTGTCTTTGGTCTTCTTTTTAGAGCTAAGATGACAGATTGTCATGGCCAGTATTCCCTTTTGGATAAGATTAATTTAACTGGCTCAGAACTAAACAGAAACTACTAACCTTTTTTTTAACCTGAGCTCTCTATCTGGTATGAGAAAAATGATTCAAATGTGATTTGCACCCAGAGTAGCTATTAGGTGTGGCAATTTGGTGAGAAATTCATCAGTTGAACCCACCATTTGTCTCATTTGATTGGGAATTATCTTAAATCACTCTTGTTTAACAATTTAATTCCAGGAAGTTCAGGTATAATTCATCAGAACCCATTTACCAATAATGATTATAACTGCTTTTTTTTGGTTTTACTTTTAGGTAGCTCTCTAAAAGGGATATGAATCATGTAGATTCTTGATCAAGAGAACATGTAATAGATTTAGGTTTCAAATGTAAACTACGCAACCTCTAAATCCCGCAGTAGGGGCTGTGCAGGGAAAGTTTGGCTTAGTAGGTACAGACTCATTATAAAGAACACTGGAATTCTGTTTATGGCTAAATTTTCCATAAACAGTATCACTGAAAAAATTAATATGCTAAAGTAAAAGTCAAGACAGAAATTTTCATCCTTTCTGCAACTGTAACACTTCACCATTTTGATTCAGTTTTGAGATTCTCCTAATTTACTGCTTCTAAAACCCTGATAAAATATGGTAATTAATAATAGACTACCTGCTAACACTGGGGGAAATTAGACAATTTAATAATTTTTACAATGATGAAGCAACTGTTCATTGAAACACACACAAAAATTTTATAATTAAGTAAACATTGGTATTAAGTGATTGAAAGTAAATTAGGAAACACTGAATTTACATTTGTTCTAAAAATTAATCATTTTAAATGATTTCATAGTTCTTTATAAGCATATACTGTTTATATTTGGATATTTTCTTAGATTTTACAAAGTGTAATTCTATACATAACTGAATAACATAAGACACAAATGAAACTACCTTTGAAGAGATTTTTTTTTTTTTTCAAAAGAAAACTGTGGGGAAAGATTAGATGACTCATCCACCCAGTGATCAGATGTACTTTATTAAAAACCATAAGTTTAGGGCTTGTTGTACTTACAACCAAAATAAGAAAAACAGGACAGTAAACTATGCTATAATAATTATTTCACAGTGTCTACTTCTGATGTAAAACACAGCACCACGATCAGAGATTTCAAGCTGTTTCGTATATCCTATTAGAGAAACATGGAAGAATATAACGGAAAGAACATTATGCAACTTCAAAATAGTGCAATTAGTTACGTTTTTTAAAATTTTGGGCAAGATAAATTATGAAAGCTACTTTTTCCTAGACTCTTTTTTTCCAGTTACATTTGATTTACAGTAGGTTCTCATGGAGTTGCTTAAGAAAATAAGGGAACACTAATTTTAACAAATCGTGTTTTGCTGATGATCTTTAATTTTCTATCATAATGAGGGGTAGTGAGCAATACACAACCAAATCTCCCCAAATTTTCTGAATTTTGCCCTTTTCATTAGTGAACTTTGACTAAGTTAATCTTGGTTATGAAATACAAAACCAGACAAGTTTTGATTTGACTTTTTCCATTGGGAAAAAACATTGATAGTGTTTTAGGAAAGATATAAATCAAGTAAATTAATATAATTACTACAGAAATAACTACAACTGAAATTACAAATACTGATATCTGTTTTGTGTTTTGTATCAGTTGATTCTTACAATAACCTACTGAGGTCTTTCAATAAGTTACTATATCTTAATATAAAAAGGTTTTTAAAGGCTTATTTATTATTTATTTCCAACCAGTTCAATTCAGCATATCAACTCTGATAATATGAATGATAGAAGTGAAATTACAGGTTCATTACCTGTAGAAGCCAGACTTTGTAGTGGGTAATATTACATATATACACATAACTTTCATTTGAAAAGTGTTTTAGAATTCACAACTTGCTTCCCCAAATATTATCTGGTTTGATGTCCCAAACAACCTTACTAGGAACTAAGGCAAATATTATAGTCCTATTTTTATGGGAGCAAACAGGCTAAGGAACGTTCAGTGATTTCACTAAGGCAAAAACTCAGATGAGGTCCAGCAGGTCCTCACTCCCGAGTCCTCTGACTTCAATAATGTAAAGTTCTGGGTGAGGAGAATTATAGGCACTCAGGGAAGCAGACTAACTCAGGCAAGGTGGTATCATTAAGGACATAATTATTGCTAGGAATGCAAAGAATAAGGATATATTCCTAAAGACATTTACAAATATTATCAAAATAAATCCAACCAAATCCCCATATTGTCAATTCCATAGGCTCAGTGTGTCTCCTAACTTCCTACCGTATTTAGAAAGTAGCACATATGAAGAAAGTCACATCTACTTTAGAATCAATCATTCTTGCTTTTAATATATGTATACAACATTCATTTTGGCTTTCTGAGGAATAAAGCCAGATATATAACAGAAATCCTCTGAACTTCATGAAAAAAAGGTTGCTATATAAATATTGGTATTATTATCATCATTAACATTTATAATGCTTGTCACCTCTCTGCCTCGTAAAGGCACTGTAAACATTTGAATGAGGTAATGTCTGCGAAGCCTTATAAGTTTTCTAAATGAGAATTAAGATATAAATACAAAATGTTTTTATCAATAAAGTATTAGGTGAATCTGGTCTAGACAGAAAGTAATAAAATTTGGTTAGTGAAGTAGATGCTGACAGCTCTTTGCAAACAATCCCAGTGATTGGGTTCCACTGGTTTAGATTTTGAAATATAAATCTTTGTTTTCCTAAGATTGTATTAGCCTTAAATAAAATTTTAAATAAGATTGCTTTGAATATTCTATACAGAGTAAGCTTATATTTAACAATCCCATTTTTTAAAAATACAAACTTCATGTTATAAGAAAAAGCCAATTTCTGTATAAAGTAATGGTTATTGCCATTTAATACAATTGCATCCTTCAATCATTTTTTTGGCATCTTTTTCTTGACACTTGTGTCTATCCAATAGAAAGAGTCAACGGAGGTAACTAAGTTTGCAGATAGAACAGATAAGGTTTTGTCATTTAATAAGATTATTTTCTTTTTCATTCATCATTCTTGTGATCGTGCATCAATTTACAGGTAAGCTGAAATACATTTTCAGGATACATATACAGTAGTCATAATCTCCCTACTCAAGGAAGTTTGCAATACTCCTTTGAAAATAGCATTTAGAGACACTGCTAATAGAATCAGGCAGACTATTTTAAGAAATGTTGCCTGAAGAGCAATCCTTGGCTGCTTTTCACTAGTTCCTTTGCTGTTGATAGTTGTCATTAGTGAAATGATCATCTCTTCACAGGGAGCCCTACAGAGTCACATTTAAGAAGTTTCATATTTACTGCTGTGATGTTATATTAGCTTTATTTCAATTGACAATGGATTTCTAACCTAAATAAATTAATGAAATGATTTATCCCTTGTCAGAAAAAAAAAAATCAAGACTTTGTAAGTTGGAGTCTTCATTACTATTTTAAAAGATTTCTCCTTTTGGGTCTAGTCTGTAAATCAAATTATATCTTTACTGGTAGAAGTTTTTAAATTAACCTCCATGATCAGACAAAGACAAAAGCACTACAGACACTTCTGTTCTAGCCTGTCATTACAGTAGCACAATGCCTGTGGGAACAAGATGAGAGAACGAGGGTGTCTTTATGCCGAAGTAACTTCAGAATCAAATTGAGGGCAGAAGTTGAGGTACGCTTGCAGACAGCCTCTCACAGACCCACACAATAAAAGGCATCATATTTGCTTGAATCATTTCGATAACTAAAAAGATTACTTAAGGAGTGACTAAATTATGGAGGCTACAGCCCAACCTATCTCACTGCGGTGCAGAAAAGCTTACTTTTTGATATCAGTCAGGTTGGAAAGCCATAATATCTAACGGTCTTTGGGAATAATAAACAATGTAGGAGAATCTGGGATTGAGTCCCTTTCTCTTCTACCTCAGGTATGCTGCTTAGTTTATCTCCTGATTTCTTAAAATCTGAAAAGCCGGGGGCTGAACCAAGTCACCTATTATTTCAAAGGGAACTTTAAAAGTATATGGAGATTATTTTAACAATTAATAGTCACAGGAAGTTTCCTGAAGAGTTTCTTTGGCATCTATATACTGGATTCTTAATTTTCTATTATCCAATTCAAGCGTTGAATCTGGATTTCTTTCCACCCCACCCCTTTTCCTTATTGGAGGAATAATTGCTATTCTTTTCAAATCTCCTAGAATAGTCTTCTGCTCTGCAAAGTTGTAACAGGATGTGACATCCGGTCCTGGTTAATCAGTGTTCAGCCCAAACCCACAGTGGCAGTGAAGGAGGTGGCACTTACAATTTGCCCATGACACTGACCAGGTTTTTAAGGAATAAGAGTGAGGGAAAATAGCATAAAATACTTAAATTTTTATGGAAAAGGTATAACTTGGTGAAAAAGCACCATCATAAATTCCCAAAAAGTGTATCTTAATGATACACTTAGAGTAAATCATTTGCCTTGAGAGACAGGAGGTCTCTGGTGGCCTGCATTGCAGCCACATGAGACTCCTAGACTAGCTACTTTCAGCTAAATGTACTCTCATATTAATATTTTAAAATGCCATAATGCCTCTCTGAAAACCTCAGAGGACAGATACATCAATTTGCGAGGTCTTCACTCCAGGAAATAGAAACAGGGATAATCTGCCATTAAAAGAAATAGTTCATTATGTCTGCTTCTAGGGAGCACATAAACTATGTCCCTCACATACTTAAGTTGCAAATCCTCACTTTAATGTGAAGGGAAACACCATGCCCCAGAGCTTTATTGTCCCACTGTTTATTAGTACAAAAAGGTTTGTTGTGGTGTGAAATCTTAAGCTTGTTGCAGTAATCAAACAGCTTCAAAGAGTCTTTACCCCGAGCTAGATTCATTACAAATAAATCAATTAAACATATAGTTTCTATTTTCAGGCGGTTTCCAATGTAGAATAGAAGCAAATGCATCACAGTTAGAGAAAAGAATTTTCCTGGAGCAATGTCTCTTCACAAAGAGCCCTTTTGCCTTTATTGCACGATGGAGCATATACTGTAGTTTGCTCTTTTATTTTAGTTAATTGCAGACATTCTTCTTCTTAGCATATATTTTTCATTGGGGAAAAATTCACGTCCATATGAAAAAGATACGTGGTAAGCTAAAAATATTGCTGGAGTCAGGAAAAAGTAAACAATTGGTTTGTGTCTTCTTGTCATTACAAGACTGAACCTTCGTTAGGCATTTGGACAATTTTCACTCTTAAAGCGTTATTGTATTCTTTCAACCTCTGTGCTAAGATTGTTTACAACGCAGGCAGCTCAGTGGCAGAAGCAACAAAACAAAACAAAACCCCCCAAAGAAAACAACCAACCAAGAACTGAATCAACCAAAACCCACTCAATATAAGGCTTCCTCATTATTAAACTAAATAAAGAACTACACATTCTAAACCAGATGACCTCGTTCATTCACTTTGGGAGGGTAGTGATGAGGGAAAATAGGGAATGGAGAGACATCTTTCATTTTATCATCAAACTTGATGAGTCAAAATTGACAAGTTTGACTTATCAAGTGAACATCACAAAATTACTAATCAGTGACTTTAAATTCTTGTCCACATATTTTGTCTTCATGTGTTTTTAATACCATTAGCTATTTGCAGAGATTCCCAGGAAGAGAGAGACCTTGGCTGTGAGAGAGGCCAAACCCAAATGATTTCTTACAGAAATATAGTCAAAAGTCTTATGCTACAGGGCTGGGTGGGTTGGAGTGGGGGAATAGGATGTGGGGTCGTGGGCATAGGAGCCAATCTGTCTTATGTATCATTATGCGTATCTAAATAAAATGCAGGCCAGTCCAAACTCAAAACAAACAGATGAAAAGGCCTCAGCACCCCAATCAAGTATCTTTCTCTCGTCAACCAGGACTAACAGTTGTTTTGATGATACATGATATGCTCTACATATGGTGACATGTGACAGCGCACTTTTGGAGCCATCCCAGAGAAAAGGGTAGAGAAATGACCGACTCTAACAGTAGCACTTCCTGTGCCGTAACACCCTCTGCCTGCCTCCATGCAGGGTACCCATTTAATAGGAAGTATAAAGCTCCAGTTAAACATTTTCTCTTAGGCTCCCAGATAGTCTTTTAGAGAAAGAGGGGAAAAAAAATCATCTATTTCCAGGAATTGACAGTGTGATGGCACTGATATTTTTTGTCTGTGATGGGGTTCTTTCAAGACTCCGCAGTGGTAATACAACACCTGCTCTGAAAATAAACAAAACGTGCTGGAAAGAGAAAGGAAAATATCCCCATGAGCCATTGGCAGGCTTGTCCAACGTGTTTTAAAGGTTTTTCAGATGTGTTGCTTTCACAATGTGCATTCCTTCAATTTTATCTTCAACAAAAACTTATTATTTTCCTGTGTGGCAATACCAAAACACACTTATGACAACATCAAATTAGCTAATATTTATGGTATTAGAATACAAATGCTCAAGGGAATAATGAATTTGTATTTTAATGAAGCAAATCAGAACTTGCCATGGTAATTTTGTCACTAATGGACAGCATGTATGTATTCTGCAGACATGTGCATTCTCTATGAAAGCAAATCTATTTCCTTCACATTTGTTATAGAAATATCTACTACTAAATCAGGTATTTAGTTATTTTCAAAGAACTCTAAACTTGAGAATTGGCTTGGGACATATTATTTCCCAATATGTCGATAGGACTATAATTTATATATGAGTTAGTTATATCCCTTAGTCTAAAAGGTCTTTGACGAGACATGGAAAATACTAATTAAAAAGTCAAGATATTTAAGTTAGAACTCACATGACCAAACAATAGATAAAACATTAAGTACAATAAAATAATTAGGTTATTTGTAGAAAGGTGGTTGATTCAGAGTACAACCAATAAGGAAACTTGTGCTACTTTCTCCTACATCCTTACTGGAATTATCTCATATGACAATGGAAGATCACTAGGTGTTCTCTTATAAAAAATGAGGGCCTCTTCAGGGGATTTAGAACTGATGATTTTATAAAATATTCTTCTATTTGTATAGAACATGCTATTAGAAGTTTAGACTCTATCTTTAAGATAATTAAGAAATATAATGATGAGACAAAATAGTTGATCACACAACAGATTTTAAAATGTGCAATATCTAAAATAAGATGTGTGCTCTTAATTGGTTCTGAAAACACATCCGCTTTGGCTGTTTTAACTGAGCTAGTCATGGATCAGTTTGGTAAAAATGACTCAAACCAGAAGTGTAGACATAGCCAAAGTAACAGTGTGTTCTGGACAGACCATCATGAAAAACAGACGTAATGTGATGGTGATGATGTTGATGGCGATCACGAAAGACATAAAGAGGAAGAAGATAAAGTTAGTGTGATTTCGGCATCATTGATATTGAACATTTATTTTTGACTCTAAGTAACCAATAAGTGAACTAACTTCTTAAGAGGAATTCTGAATTAAGGGAGTCCGACCATGAAATATACGTCTCTATGCTATTATCAGTGCAGAGAGAATAGTTATTTTTACATTTGTTATGAAAGGAATGTTTGTACCTAATTATTCAAAAATATGATATTAACTTGACCACAGAAAAGTTCAAGTGTAAAGATAGTAAAGAACATTCTGATTAGATAATTTGAGAGAACTTGACCTACTGCTGATAACCAATTTCTATTTTAATTACAAGGTTGGTGTTATGATGAACGTTTTTCAAGAAAATTAATACTTTATCAATATTTTGGCTCATCTGTAGATTTAGAAAAAGAAACAAAGATGGTGATAGAGAATTAAATATCGCAATTGTTCTGAAAGATTTTCTCAGTGACGTAAAAAAAGCGACTGAGTGATCAGTAGGTTAGCTGTGACTGAAGTCTGCCTGCCGCTCACATAGGAGATGAGACCCAGCGCTCAGACCAGCTAGTTAGTGAGAAGAAAGTTGGTAAAGAGTTTGATGCTGAATCCAGCGAGCCCTTATGTACGCAGTTTGGGATAGAAAGAATTTCCTTTTTGTTAACTGAAGAGGTAGATATCCATCACTCAGAAGAGAATTTAGATAGTTCAGGAGGTAAAGGATTTTTTTGGGGGGGGCCATCTTTATATATATATATATATATATATAAAGGCACATGATATATATATATATATCTTGTGCCTCCCTGATTCTAGCCAGAGACCATTCTTTCATCTCGAGAGCATATAGAGACTGACAAATGGCTACAGATTCAGGAGAAATAAGTTACTCAGTCATCCAGAAAAATTTGTGCCTATGTACCCTTACTGAAATTATTCTTTTGGCAACTATGGCCCCAAATCTCCATTGTTGTGGTAAATACTTTTCAATCTCAGGACTTCCCATTGAGTATTTCTATGATTCATTAAAAAAAAAAAATGCATTACTTAAAAAAAAAGTAATGCATTTTCTGCTGAGTCTGCTTGAGAGAATATTCTGCCTATTTACCATGGTACTTCTGGCTTCTCGGCAGCCGATGTCACAAGATGGGATAACCAGTCTTCTATCACAACTGTAAAAAACATGGAACATTCAGGGCATGTTTGGACTTGCCTGGATCAGTTGTGATGTGGTTAGTGGGAAAACCTCTCAGAAGACAGTTGGAACAGAGTGCTTTGAATTCTTTGCACTATAATGGAGGCTACTTATAGTATTAGAGAAAAACTTCATTTCGTTTCAGCCTAATAAAACCTCTGAGCTTATTATTCCAGCTAAATATTTAGACTTGGGAATAAGTGTTACAGAACAAATATAATAGGGAACTTCTAGCATATTCACTTTATGAAGACATTCATATATACAACAGGTAATTATTAAATATTCAATAAAATTGGCTCGTGGATCAAAGATATTATTTTGTTTTCTTGGACTAGCAAGTAGGGAAAGAAGATTTCAGAGCCAGAATGGAAAAATTGGACAGAAGGTAGAGACAGTAGAGACAGCTATTTTAAAAGTCTAGCAGGGAAAGAAGAGGGGAAAAAATGATGGAAAAGAGAAGAATTTCAGGCTTGAGTAAAAGAACATTTTTTTTCCAAAGTATGGAAAAAAAAAAATGCAGGCAATGGAATAAGAGGGAGAGGTTCCCCATGAGAAAAAGCTAGGTGATAACTAACAGATCGTGCTGCGATCATTATAAAGAAACAAGGGGAGCTCTGGAAGTGGGTCTTAGTCCTGAGTATGAACGGGGAATTCACTGTGATGGTTTTGTTTTTCTAAGGAAAGTAAATGATGAGCTAATCTGTTCAGAGTGAAAGAGAGGAGGGGTATATTGGAGATTGAATAGAGCTGAGACGTTTAGAATTGTTTTTGTGAGCAATATGGGAGAATATTTATATGAGTCTAAGGAAGAGTTAAATCAAAAGATTTGAGACAGCCACTGTGAACCCAGTTTGAGTGAGAAAACTGATTTCAATTCTATTTTTAGGCTGCTTTGACCTACTTTGAAATTTCCCAAATGCTCACAACTTTTCTGCTTTCTCTCTGGACTGCCACTGTGAGGTCATACAGTGACCCTTTGCCTCATGAAAAAAAAACGTGTTTCAAACCTTTCCCACCTCCAAAACCAAATTTCACTTGTTTCTTGCATCATACCAAATGAATATGGTAAATATGCAAATATAAAAAGGCATCCTAACTGCTTTCCCTATCCCTACAAGCTCTTTTGACTGTCATTCCTCCCAAAGAAACATTATTTTTCAATAGGATAATTTAGAAAATATTTCTAAATCTTAGAAGAGAAATACAAAATCCAGGGAGTTTCAAGTAGGATGGGGGGCTTGTGAGGCAACTTATGTGGGTAGTGGATTTTGAAGGATTCCTTACATCACATCACATCACATAATTGGCTACAAGTAATATAAAATATATATGTGTTTTTATATGTGTATATGTACAATATCTATACGATTATCTATATAATAAATATTACTAGTGCATTATGGATATTTTTCTTTCCTGAAAAGCTAGAGAGAAAAGATTGGGCTGTAGCTGTATAAATATTTCTCTCTGATTACACAGCATATAAAAATAAAATGACACTTTCAAAATACTTTATCCTGAAAACTTTTCTATTACTCAGGGAAGCTCTTCTTAACTGCTTCCTTTGAGTTTGGGCTGTGATTTACTGGGACCATTTAGAGACAGCTCATATTTTCTAGACATACTGTAGGTATTTTAATGCCTTAATCAATTTTTGCCACTTTAGTTCCTCTACTGGGCTAGATTAATCTTCCCCTAGGTTCCCAACTTTCAAAGAAGATCACTTATCAAAATCATCTTTACAGGAAAAAATGAAGCTGCAATTAAAAAAAAACACATCTCTCTCAAGTCATATATCACAAATATTAACTATGATATAAACAGCTTTTAGAATAAAGGCTTAAGATAAATGTGTTCTTCGGTTCTAGAAAATGTGTAAAAATAAATATGGTTTGCTTTCCAGTTTAAGTTAATTTGATTTTTGGTTTTATTCTGTTAATGTATTATAATATGTCACTTCCAAAAGAGTAGAGATGTCATACCGGAAAACTGTGGAATGGGTGAAAATGAAGTTTTTAAGCAGGGGAAATGAAATAAAATAGGAGAGGGCATGGGAAACCCTATATAAACCAATCTCCAATATCCAATTTGGGGAATATCTTATTCAGTAGGATGCTGATTATCTTCTCTAGGATTTCACTTCCACTGTGAGCTTCTCTGGGCTTATGTGGTTCCCCACATACATGTTCTCTCCTCTTGACAGCAGTCTTCCCCGTCCTACTTTTCTAGGAGGCCTCAGCTGCCATACAAAGGGACGTAGAAGAAAGGGGAAAGTGGTTCTTTTTCTCTTCTGCTGCTGTAAGAGCAGAGACAACATATTGGATTAACTGCTTTTTTCCTCCTTTTTCCCAGAAGTCAAGGGGTTCCAGGAATACTGATCCTGACTGGCTTATCAAGGCAATGGATTATGATATTTGACTCTCAACATTTCCCCTGTGATGCCATTCCTCTTTGGTAAGTATCCGAAAGGAAGAAACACATTCTTAGTTCAGGTAAAGTTACTTCTCTAGGTCCTCTTGATGTCTATGTTGATAAACATCTATGAAGGGGACAAAATTGGCAGTCTAGTCTTGGAATCCCAAGATCATTTTCAAAGACATATTTTAAAACACTTCGAAATTTGACAAGAGCTTATGTTTTCATGTAATGAAATAAAACTTGGGCTTCCTCTGAAATAAATTTAGAATCATTTCTCCCTGGAGCTAAACTTTAACATGAAAAAGTTTCTACCCTTCTCTCCCTTAAAAAAATTTGCTGTCGTGTCACATGTTTTACTGATAAGGAAATATAGTTCTGGTCGATCATGTCTATAAATATCATCTAGAGATGTTTTAATTACCTAAAGCCTTTGTGGTCATTGTTTATTGCTTTGGTGAGCCTAGAAATATGCTAACTCTGGACAAGAGGCAAGAGAGGAAAACTTTGGGCTGAGAGTCAAGAAAATTAGGAGAGATGGGTTCTTGGCTGGACTCCAGTGTTAACTTTTTTGAAATCAGGTACACAGCTTCAGGGGCCTCAGTTTCCCAGCTATAAAACGAGGAATCCAAGCTAGAGTACTCTCTGGGGTTTCTCCTAACAGTAAAAGTCTATGTTTAAAAAGCTTTGTCCAAAGGAAGCAGCTTTAACTATTCAAAAAAGGTCTACAATAAGGAAACTGATAAAAAAAAAAAATTCAAAAATGTCAATTCTTTGACTTCTCAATGTCTCTGATTTACCTCAAGTCGTTTTGTTTTTTGTTTTTATTTTAAATACATGTGCATACAGCTAGGTGAAGTGGATATTTCCTTTCCTTGCTTTTCTATATTCAGGACAGCCCAGCCGAGCTGTGAGGGGCCATAGTAGCGCCCTGAAGTCAGAAAGGAAGGGCAGCTTGCGACCGTCACTCAGAAGACAGACTCAGGCTGATGGGAGACATTCTGAGTGGGATGGTGGTGCCACTTCCTGCTCTTGTTTAATTGAACCTGCATATTTGGAAGCCCATTGATAGGTGAAATAGAAATCTGATTCTATCCTTAGAAAGAAAACTGTTAATGATATGCTATGGGAAGATGTTTTTCTTTTCTGCCCCGCAATCTGTATAGACTTACTCCTTATTTGTCTCTTGATAATCTCATCAATCTCATCCATGCCCTCCTGACCACAGTGCCTGATTGCAGTAATTCCATTTTGGGGGGGCTTTCAGAAGAACTTGGCTTTTGCATTTAGCTAGAGCTGCACGATCATTTCTTCCCAAGAGTGAGCCGCCGAGAAAAT
Organism: Eschrichtius robustus; assembly: GCF_028021215.1. NCBI lineage: Eukaryota > Metazoa > Chordata > Mammalia > Artiodactyla > Eschrichtiidae > Eschrichtius > Eschrichtius robustus. The sequence continues at coordinate 38,681,240 of NC_090825.1, forward strand.
ATTATGCTTGCCTTGATTTCTTTGCAAAGGCTGCCTATAGAATTTCATATTGATTTTAAGCTGGCGCTGTTTCATCTTTAACTCCTTTGTAAGCCGAGAGTCCGGTTATATTAGCGTCTCCTCCCTGTCATTCTGGCAGACATTGGTTATCTGCTTTTTGCAGACTTTACTCTATACACCATGGCAGCTCTTTCAGTATAGAATTTGTTGCCTTTACCCTTTTATATTGTTATTGTTTTGTTTGAAAAGCCCAGAGCAGCATAGTGTCAGGTTGCAAGGTTGGGATGCAATTAAAAAATAATATATAAATGAGAAACAAAGAGCTTCAAAAAGACAGAGAGGTAGGTAGAGGATGGGTATTCATGCTGAGGACTCACAGTGGCATTGGCAGCCTTACATTGTTCCAGAAAGGGTTTTGGAGAAGTGAGCCTTGCCAAGTAATGTGAAGCAGGGCCCAGTTGTCAATTGAACAGTGAGAAATGACTACAGGTGTGACTTATTGAAACCATACCTTAGTTTCAATGTTTATCAACTGGCTGTCCTCCAGAACCTCAATTTGGTGTCATTTGGCAACAAGTCTGACCTAAAGCAATACAGATTTATAAGTGGCACCGACACTAATAGCACAATCATTTTGTAGTGCTTTGGAATTTACAAAGCCTTTCAAATCCATCAACTCACTGGATCTCCGCAAAGGCCCTGTAACATGGGCAGGGTAGGTCTTAATAGGCCTACTTCAGAGGTAAGGAAACAGAGACCAAGAGAGCACAAATTAGTCAAAGAACAGATGTATTATAGATAGAACCAGGGGCTGGAATTTCAGTTTCCGCACACAAAACTTGTTGCTCTTTAATTCTGTGGTAACCTGAAGTAATACAAGCAAAAATATCACTTGCATATGTTTTGCATTGCCTTTATATTTACAATTCTTTATTTATTTCCTTGTCTTTGTACTTTCAGGGTGTCCCTTCAGATTTATCTCCAGCACAGCAGAGATACTTTTATCACAAAGGAGAATCACAGGAATCAAGGTCTCCATGTTAAGCATATTACTCTTAACTGCTTAGAGAATTTTCCCACTGGGTTGCCCTATTGTATTTTAAATTTTATTTTAGCTCTATTTTCTCATCTGTAAAGTGAAGGGGCTAGGCTATGTTCTCATTCTATGGTACAGTGATTAGAAGGAGGTGAAGAAAGAATCAGAGCTGCGAGTGAATATGATTATCATGGAATCACAAGTACAGTGCATTTTGCATGTTTTAAAACTGGATATAGTATTTATATTCTAAAGTGTTTCCTTATGAATTACCTTCATCCTTCAGTGTACTGTTTAGTCTTACTGCAAGCATAATCCTTACACAAATCCAAATCAATTTGTTTGTTCTCCATATAAGCTACTTAGAATTTTCAAAATGTGTTTATGTCCATAGACAATTCTCTCAGTTGATATAGGGCTTTGCAAGATTGACTATAAATATCCACTAAAATACTCACATTTTCCCCCTAAGTCACGACTTTCTAGAGTGCTTAAGCATTAGCGATCATTTTTAATTTAGTGATTCCATATTCTTTATTTAATGCCTCGCTGCTATATTTGAGCCAAACCATGCATTTCAACTTTCAAGAACAAATGAATTTTGAAAAGACTTGTGTTGGATTCAATAATTTTTCTCTTAAAACTATTTCAAATTTTAAATGAGATAAATTTCCATTTCATGTTTTAATAATTGTTCTTATTGCATACAGCTAAACTAATTGGTCATCGTGGTTATATGCTAACCTGCTTATTTCTTAGCTGATAGAACAGGAGGAACTTAAAATATTCAGAGACTTAGAACAAAACAAGGTTCATAAAATCTGCTCTTATAAAGCCCTTGAATAAATGCTGACTTTTGAAAGACTCTTGGGTTACATGTTCAGGCTTCAAATATGGACTTTGGAAACCAATGACATCAGCATCAATAAAACAACAACCACAACACAAAGCCCAGGGAAATACATTTAAGCAGTAAAACTTTCTCTTTTTTTTCCTTCAAATTTAATTTTTATAATGCTATTAGTAGATTCCTAGTAATACACTCATAATTTGACCTTTCATCTTCTTGTTTCTTTATGAGTCTAAATAAATAGAAACTCAAATTGTGAGGAAACTTAGGGCTTAATTCCTATTTGTGATTTCTAATATTTCACGTGCAGAAATACAAACCCAGGCTACATGACGCGCTTTCAGTTTTTGAGCATGATCTCCCCAGAGTTTATTTGCTGCAAAGGCCACAAGACTGCTTTTTCTTCTTAACACATACACTGATTTTTCTCCCAAGATTTTTAACATGATGGCTTTTTATTCCCTTAAGTTCAAGCCTAAGGTGGATATGATCAAAACTGGTGAAGAGCAAATACATTCCCTTAATAAAATCCACAGTCATAGTTACATCTGTGCACAGCTATGGCAGTGAAACCCCAAATCAGGCAAAACTCACCACTTTTTCTAAAAAAAATACCATTCAATATGCAGCTCAGTTTCATTAGATGGCTTGTAGAGGTCTGAATGTCTCTCCATGAACCTGGGTCACCTTCTGCACACATTCCGGGACATTTCTGGTTTCACATGGAATCGTTCTTAACTCTCAGTGTGCTGAGGTTTGCTTTGAGTCTTAGAGTTTATTCATATTGAAACTCGGGAGATATAAACTGAAATAAAAATACTATGTTCAAAGAGTTGCCTGAAAGTTGAAACCACCAGCCTTTCGCAGCTGCAGCCATTGTGATCCTCTGACCAGAGTCTGTGGGAGGCTGGCTTACCCTCAGTGAAGTCATTAACAGTGTAATTGCTCCAAATTTTTATAGGCACATCAACTGGTGATGATAGAGCTTGGTTTAATTTTTCTAGTCTTCTTGCTTACATCTCAGATTTATTTTCTGCAAGGCTTGTTCCCAGGACCAGGAGAGGTAAAGAAAAAAAATACAGGGAGGCAGAGTCCCAACTCCTAACGTGCATTCTCACTGCTGTTTCTGGTGGAGAATCTTAGAGTGGACTTAAGAGTGGCGAGCTGTGTGAGAGCCCATATTGATGACTTGGTTGGCAGTACTTCCCCGCTGAGTGCCAAGCTACAGATGCATTCCTAATCAATTCACACACAGCTACAGTTCAGAGAACTATTCTGAAAGAAAAGAGCATGGCACTGGGGGCTGTGAGATGCAGAAACATCAGAGAAAGATTTGAAGAGAGCAAATCTCCAAAGCAGAGCTACAGTAGACCTAAAGAGACAGAACTGCAAAATTAAGGAAGAAATAAGCCAAGCAAAGTGTGTGAGTGTGTGTGTGTGCATGTAGAATAGATGTAATAAAAACAGACTCAAAACAAATTGTCGTGAGTTTGTTAGTTGTGAGATATATTGGAGATTGCCTTATGCAGTAGAGACCAGATACTTGTTATTGAATTAAATGAAATGGAATAAGCAAATAAAATCCTTAAAAACCCCAGCTGTTGAACAAACAAGTAAAAATATTATGTATATAATATACATTACTTTTTAATGAATTTTTTTGGTAATAATAAAATCTGATTGTATGACAATTATAGTTTGAAAACTGACTTCACTTACATTTTATCTGAAAACCTTGCATGCTATGTTCTGGGATCCATTTCTGTAGCTTCAGAGATTGTCCGGTGAGGGTCTTCATTCTCTACATGTGTGTGTAAAATATGTATTATGCTTAAGTATATGCTAATATAAATGTATTATATATGTGTATATGTAATATACAAAATTAACCTATTTTTAAAAATTCAGTGTAAATATTGAATATGTATATCGTATATACATATTGTTTATACACCATTTATGATCTGGTAAATGGGACTTACTGAAGGATTAAAAATAATGTCTGAAGAGAATTTTTAAAATATAAAACATTTTATATTGAATTTAAAGTTAAAAAATATTCATTTTTAAAAACTGAAAACCAAAAATATTTGATTTTCATCTAGTTTGAAATGCTTAAATTGATTAAAATGGACAGAAATTCACTCTTAAGGTAATGACTTCAAACTCAGTATCAAGTAATTGTAAAAACAGTTTTCTAGTAGAAAAATGAAAGATCCTGTTTTTTTAATGTCACTGATTTTTAACTCAATGATTTAAAAATATGTACTTTATTAAAAATTCCACAATATTTTCTTGAAGCTTATGTTCTAGCTATTAGATTGGGTAACCAGCTGACTTAGGTAGAAATACATGATAGACTGAAAACTACATGTCAGTAATTCCTATAGTAAGCAAGCATCATGGAATAAAAAAATCAAGATCAATGAACAAAAATGGTCATTTTAACTAAAGAAAAAATGTAGACATCCATTTTTAGTAAGTTTTATAGGACGTGAGAGATAAGGTATGTATGAACTGAAAATTTCAGAGCCGAAGTTCTAACAGGAAAATGAGTTGTTTACAATATTGTGAGGTCTCTCTTAAAAGTGTCATGGACAATTTGCTTTCAAAGGGAGTCCAGACCCAGGTAAGGAGCCTCAACAAGGAGCACATAAAATCATATTCAAATATATATTTCTTTTGCCTTAGACACTCCACATTTTGCAGCTTTATAAACATACATTTCTTTTTCAGTTAAAAGATTTTTTAATTTAATAAAAACTGATTATATAGCAATAACAGCTTGACAATTACTTACTTAATTTACATAATCTCAATTTTATCTTTGGTTCTTCCAACCATGCTGTGAGGTTATTATCCCACATTCCAGACAAGAAGACTGGGTCCGTGATGGTGAACGGAAATACTAAAACAAAACCATTCATTTCAAGCACTGATTTCCTTGGCCCATCTCACTTTTCTGGAATATAGTGCTGCAAACATATATTTAATAAATACTTCATGATATATGGGTAGAGTGATTATTATTAACCAAGATTCTTATCTCCTGTGAGATATTTATAACAGCATCTAAGAAAACAGAACAAACACCTCCTATTTTTCATGAGCTCCTTTGGCTTCTTCCAGCTTTCCAGGAGTCAAGCCCAACAACGATGAGATCAACAAACCTCCTTTCAGGTACAACTATCTTTTCCTTCCTCAGAACTCCCCTTCTCCGTCCTCATGGCACCCTGATCAATGTAGTGCAAGGGGTCAATGGGTTTGTTATCAACCACTATGGACTTACTGAGCACCTGTTCTGAGAGGCATAGAAACGTGCAAAGTAGGGCTGGATGGAGTGGGTGAGCAGAGGAATAGCTGGCTTTTCGTTTTTTCTTTCTTTTTTTAAAATTTTTATTGGAGTGTAGTTGATTTACAATGTTGTGTTAGTTTCAGGTGTACCGCAAAGTGAATCAGTTATATATATATACATATATCCACTCTTTTTTAGATTCTTTTCCCATATAAGCCATTACAGAGTATTGAGTAGAGTTCCTTGTGCTATACAGTAGGTTCTTAACTAATAATATACAGTAGGTTCTTAACTAATAGATAAAATATCTGTTTTATATATAGTAGTATGTATATGTCAATCCCAATCTCCCAATTTATCACCCCCCCTTACCCCCGGTACCATAAGTTTGTTTTCTACATCTGTGACTCTATTTCTGTTTTGTAAATAAGTTCGTTTGTATCCTTTTGTTAGATTCCACTTATAAGTGATATCATATGATATTTGTCTTTGACTTATTTCCCTCAGTATGACAATCTCTAGGTCCATCCATGTTGCTGCAAATGGCATTATTTTGTTCTTTTTTATGGCTGAGTACTATTCCATTGTATATATGTACCTCATCTTCTTTATCCATTCATCTGTTGATGGACATTTAGGTTGCTTCCATGTCTTGGCTATTGTAAATAGTGCTGCAATGAACATTGGGGTGCATGTGTCTTTCTGAATTATATTTTTTTTCCGGGTACATGTCCAGGAGTGGGACTGCTGGGTCATATGGTAGCTCTAGTTTTAGTTTTTTGAAGAACCTCCATCCTGTTCTCCATAGTGGCTATACCAGTTTACATTCCCACCAACAGTGTAGGAGGGTTCCCATTTCTCCACACCCTCTCCAGCATTTATGCTGGCTTTTCTTTACAACTGAAACTGGCCATATGACTTTGGGGAAATCGCTTTCTCACCTGCCCTAGACCTCAGTTTCTCACCTGCACAGTGAACATGTTTGACAGGTTAATTCTAAGATTCCTTCTAGTCTGATGGTCTCTGTTTCTATTTATATAACATCTTTATTTCCTGGAGTGGGTGTGGGAAGGGCATTCAGAGAAATACATTTGGAAGAGTGGTGACATTCTGAAATACACAGTTCGTTAAACTCATTCCAAAGAAGCACACATTCTATTTTTTTCTCCTCAACGGCTTTCTCATCTTTAGGTTTATAGTTTCAAAATGACACCTTCTCAATAAATAGATACGGGCAATAAAAGCAGCCATAAAAGCAACCCAGTAAGTTGGCAATAAAATATGAATCGTGGTTCCCAGGATCAGTAGCACTGTCAGAACGTACACGTCACTGTGTATGGTGCTAACAAGTGTTGTGTTCACTGAGGGGCAGGGAGGAGACAGGCGCTAACCGAGGTCTCAGCAGACATTGAGGCAAAAGGGTGGTAAAGGGCATGAAAGAAACCCTTCATCTCTCAGAGCCCATCTGGCTCAAAAAACTACCATTTGGAAGAGTTGTAGCTGGATCCAGGTGTGACCCAGCAGACAAAATGGGGGCCAAGGAATTGTAGGCAGCCATTTCTGTCTCTGATTCTGTCCTTAATATGTTATGTAATGTTGAAGAAAGTTATCAACATTTATATATCAATTTCTTCTTAGTGAAGTGGGTGAAATTACTCTTACTATTTCCCTTGGTTGTATTTTTTTAATAGGTTTTATAAACCTATTAAAAGGTTTTGGTTTCTTTATACAGAAGAACTCAACACAACTAATAAAAAGAACTGTATTCTATGGAGAACAGTATGGAGGTTCCTTAAAAAACTAAAAATAGAACTACCATATGACCCAGCAATCCCACTACTGGGCATATACCCTGAGAAAACCATAATTCAAAAAGAGTCATGTACCAAAATGTTCATCGCAGCTCTATTTACAATAGCCAGGACATGGAAGCAACCTAAGTGTCCATCAACAGATGAATGGATAAAGAAGATGTGGCACATATATACAATGGAATATTACTCAGCCATTAAAAGAAATGAAACTGAGTTATTTGTAGTGAGGTGGAAATAAGAGTGAAGTACAGAGTGAAGTAAGTCAGAAAGAGAAAAACAAATACCATATGCTAACACATATATATGGAATCTAAAAAAAAAAAAAAAAGGTCATGAAGAACCTAGGGGCAAGACGGGAATAAAGACACAGACCTACTAGAGAATGGACTTGAGGACACGGGGAGTGGGGAGGGTAAGCTGGGACAAAGTGAGAGAGTGGCATGGACATATATACACTACCAAGCGTAAAATAGATAGCTAGTGGGAAGCAGCCACATAGCACAGGGAGATCAGCTCGGTGCTTTGTGACCACCTAGAGAGGTGGGATAGGGAGTGTAGGAGGGAGATGCAAGAGGGAGGAGATATGGGGATATATGTATACGTATAGTTGATTAACTTTATTATAAAGCAGAAAGTAACACACCATTGTAAAGCAATTATACTCCAATAAAGATGTTAAAAAAAAAGAACTGTATTCATTTTTCACCACAAATGTTCATGAAATAAAATGAATGGTGTCACAGAGCAATTTGCTAAACTATATTTTGTTAGTACAAATAGGAATTTTCCGCCTCACGTACAATTTAGTCTATCGAATTAGGATGAACATTAACCAAAGAGAGCACAATACAGGAGCTGTAATTTAATGATCACACTAGACAGCCACCTCTCACATAGCAAGAGGTTATCATAATTATTTACATATGGGTGCAGAAATAAGACAAAATGTGTCATCTTTTTGGTTGCTGCTTACATTCAAAAAGGAAATGATCTTCTTGAAAGAGTGCAGTCAGCAAAATGAATTAATTAAAAGTCATCAAATTTGATACTGGAAACACATTTATATCAAATAAAGAATTGCTCTAATTCAAGACGAGGTTCTCTAGAGAAGAGAAAGTCTTAAAAAGACGTAGAGAAAGGAAATCACGACTTTTTGACATCTCACTGCAGCCACATTATCAACAGTTAACTCACACAGTGGTGGAATCCGCTGGAGAAAAGCAGATTCTGAGGGCTCTACACCTTGTCTCCTATTTTTCTTTCACTCTCAGAATTTCCAAGGTTTATATTTAGTATGTATACTGCTCTCTAGACACAGGGAGATGTTTACAGAATATGTATTACAACCAGAGAGGGTAAACGATGAGTTTGAGTTGACTTAAAACAGTGGCCGTTTCCTGTCCAGCTGCTTTTGGATAATCAGCTTTCTATTTGAATAGAAAGTAGATTTAGGGATAGAAGATGATCCTAGGCAGAGGTGCTTTCCCCAATCTTCTAATGAAATCACTTTCCTCTATTCCTTTCTTCTATTCCAACATTTCCTAAACATTGAATTGAGTAAGAGTTTCAGGAAAGCCTTGCTTTGGCATATGTTCTCCCCCACTGAAGTGGTTTTAAGGATAATGTTCTCACTCCATGCTTCATAAATATGTCCTCATTAGTTTACCGGGGTGGGGGGGGGTTGGGGGTGAGGTCATGATCTGCATAGACTATGGGATCAGGGTGATAAGACTTTCTAGTTCTATTTATGAGAAAAGAGGAATAAAAAGGGCCAGGACCAAGACAAATCAAACAAAATGTAGAGCAGATTGGAGTATTGGAATGTGCTAGAAAATGGAGTATTTCCAAAGGAGGTAAATTGAGTGGTTTTCAGAAATAAGGGAATTTGGGCAACCAGGAGGAGAGAGGAGGGCACTGGAAATATTTTACCTAAAAGGGAGCTTAGAGGTCAATTTTACCTACTTTACATCTTTTCCAAGCTCATGCTCTGGAAAACTTTATTTAATAGTCAGTCTATTTTTATTGCATCTTCTCTGAATACCTGGAATTTGGTTAAATTGAGCAAGCGGAACTTACCTATCATGTTATGCAACGCTTCATGAACAACACTGAAAAGTTGTGTCCCTTTGAATGTCAACAATTATACCCCAATTCCTAAGAGCTATATGAGACAAATAGAAGTTTATCAGAAATTCAAACAATATTTACTGAGTGACTACAATATGCCAAGCACACCTGTAGGTGCTGGGAATATCTTAGAGAACAGTTACAAGTACCCCTGACCTCAAGGGGCTCATGTTCTACTGGGGAAGGAGATAGGCAGTAAGAGAATAAATATGGAAAACATGTAGTGTGCCAGAAGATCATAAGTTTATAAAGGAAGATAAAATAGGAAGAAAGCACAGAGAGTTTCCCAAGCACGTAGATTGGGTGGGGATGTGCCATTTTATCTGGAAAATTCAAAGAAAGCCTCATTGAGAAGGTGGCATTTATGCCACACTTGAAGGAGTTCAGGGCAAATTTATGTACAGCATTTGAAAGAAGTCTTCAGCTTTTAAATGATCTCATATGAGCTCAACTGTCAGTGCGACTTATCTGAATTTCATTTAAGTTGAGTGTTTACCTCTATCGATGTAGATTAACTCTCATGAAGTACATATTACAAAATATAATTATTCCCTATTGCACTACGTCTTTTCTAAGAAAGACTGGAAATCTAAGCTCGTGAGAGATCTAACTTTTTAAAATTTTTACAATTGTCATCTCTTTATGAAAAGTTACCTCTTGAGGAAAAATATAATCTTAATCCTTACTGTAATGCACTGCAGTGTTTAGCAGAAAACATAAAGTTGAAAATTAAGAGATCTGGGTTCTAGTTGTGCAATTTATACATGATTTATTAACCTCAGTTTGAAGGTTTCACTTTATTTGGAAAATGAGTGTATTGGACTACTTCAGCATTTCCAAGAGGATGTTCCTCAGAGCATTAGTGCTGGAGACATTTTGGGAAAAAGAGGGACTTAATGGAAAATTGCATTTGGAAACACCATTTATCACATGGACTTTAATTGGGGAGTTCAAAGCAGACAAAGAATCTGAAGAAGAATTGGCTATAAGGAACCCACTTAATGGTAAACTTCATTTAACTCAAAGTTTCCTAAGCATACTGGAACAGACCTGGGAAAAGCTGACATAAATCATAAATGCTAATGTTTCCTACAGTTTAGAAATTTTATAATTGTTCTTTTCTATTATGTTATTTCTGTTCTATCAGTAAAGGTAGGCTAAATTATATTGAGGTTAACAATCACTGAAAATCTTAAGAGGCTTAAGACAAAAAAAGTTATTTCTTACTCACCCGGCATGTCCCATGAGGATTGACTCCACTCTTTGCTCTGTTTTTACTGAAGTTCCCAATGGACAAAGTAGTCACAACCTAGATCATCATAGTCACTCTGATGTTAGGAAAAAAAGCTGAGTATGACCTAATTTTAAGGTGCAGTTGGAAGTATGTATTTAACATGTGTTTGAGAAGAGTACAAGTATTTGGTAAAAGCACTAATGACTCCATATTTACCTCTTGAAATAATTTTATGGTTAAACTAACTCTAATGGATGGTGGCTCTTATGTTTGTGAGTGCTGGATTTTGTTGCATTCCAATAATGAACGTTGGATTTCATTCTGGCAGGCAACATGATTGCTCATGAATAAATTTTATCCTTTTGAGGCTTGTTTTCAGGTTTTGGGGATCGCTTTAGACTACCTTTTTTATTATTCCCTATGGCTAATTTAGCCCCATTTCTAAGGAGTGAGCTTTAGGTGGCCTGTATTGAATGTTCTGAGTATTCAAGGAGACTTCTCTACTCTGGCTAGTGGGAATTCCACAATTCCCTGGCTGTGTGGACTCTGGAAATTATTCACTGGTCTAGCTCCCCAGAAATTTTTCTTTCCTCAGAAGTTGTTCTTGCCTTGCATCTTGGGGTTTCACTTTACGCATACAAAGGTTGGTCTTAAACTAAAAAATTCAAGAAGATGCCTCTGCATAGTTTTGTAACCCTTTTGCCACATCACTAACTCCTGCAAATGCTCTGCAAATTCTAGCTGCTTCTTCACTCAGGGAGGACTCCAGGCTCTGTCTGATTTCGCCTCACTGTGCTACCGTTTAGATATTTTCTGTAAGCAGAAAGCTTGCGTAACTGTAGATCTCATTCTTTTGTTTCCTTTCTCTCAGAGACCACAGTGTTGTGCTGTCTGTTGTTGAAAGTATGAAAGTACTTATTTCCTATATTTTGTCCAGTTTTCTAGTTATTTATGGCAGAGGTTAATTCAAAATCCTGTACTCCCTTATGGGTAGAAACTCATGTCCCCTAAATCTAAATTTAGCTTGTGTTTTGTGAACACTTTGTTTTTCAGCAAGGCAGAGCACCATGTCTTGAAGGTCAACAAAATGGATTTCTTGTTTTTTCCTGGGAGAACAGAAAGCTATAAACATGATAAACTCCAATACTATACTTCTAGTTTCCTGAAATTTAACACTTGGAACCAGTAGGAGAAGCATATACTGAACTAGGTAATTGTCAAGCTATATAAGCAAAGAGACCAATTTCTAAGGCAGCTAACTTATTTATCTCCGCAGCAGTAAGACATAGTGAAAATATTCCACTTCAATTTGTATTGAAGTCATGTAGAAATTCAACTACATTATCAAGGAAGTAGTGTGAATTTAATGTAGAGAAATAACACTGCTTTTATTATACATGATATTTCATGGTAAGCCAATGGCTTGAGTTTTTACATTGGATGATCAGGCATTTCCTTGTACTAGTTATGACAATAATAGCCTGAGAAATGTCATGAAAGGGCTGAAATCTAGACTGTAGTTCTTGGAGCTGCTGTATCCTGGTGCCTACAAGAGCCTTAGGCACATTACAGGCTGCCTAACAGATATTAATTGAATGACTGGATGAATAAAAAATGACAAAGCAAGGATGCATTTGTTGTGATATAACAAAGATCTTTTCTTAGAAGGAAGGTGTTACTCTTTACTTCCTTGCGGTAGTGAGTTCTGAGAAAGTGTCTAAGGTTGAAAAGGGCTGGTTTCAACATCATACAGATGGACTGATAGGCTTCTCACAAGAATTCTGGAAATAATAGTAATAATACTAATAATAGTAAAATTATGCCATAATGATGTTATAATAAAATGAATAATAATGAGGAAATTATTCACTGCATACTTTCTATACACCAGACACTGTTCTATGCACTTTTTATGTGTACCTAATTAATCCTTTACCTCAACACTATGAGGTGGATACTATTATCCCATTTTACAGTTGTGGAAACTTAGATGATAAGTATAAATAAGATGAACATAGAAATGATAAGTACCTTTAGCACGGTGACATAGCTAGATCATATAGATATATGACATGTGATAATATAGGTAAGTATAGCATGGAGATAATAAGTACCGTGAACGTGGAGACACAGAGCTAGCTAGTGGCAGAATCAGGTTGTAAATCTATAGTCTGGCTCCAACGCCCACAGTTTTAACAACAGGACTATACTCTCTCTTCGTACATGGGACCAAGCATAGAGGAGCCCACGAACACTGAAAGTAAGGAAAATCCCTTTGGATTTATAGTTAGTTTATAAAACTAACAACAAATGGATCATTGAAAAAGTATGAAAATCATCCACGGGAGGATATCTCTCAAGCCAGCAATACTTGACAGACTCTGATTGGACGTGTCAACATATCCTTTAAAAAGATCAGAGAAATCTGAATGGAAAAATGCTGGTCAAAGAGGAAAACCTTAAAAACTAAATTTGGTATGAAGAGAAGATGCTCTGGTCCGAAAGTTCAAGCTGCTACTCTCAGTGGTAGGTGTCACCTTCTATTGTGGAGGTCTATAACTCAGACTTTCTTTGGCTAAATCATTAAAAATGAAATCCGGTATTTCTTAGCCATGCGCACTAAGCAACTTTCTCATTACAATTTTTCCTTCATGTAGTTTGCCTCTGTGGAGTGAAAATGCTGAGTGGGGATATAAGCATATACCTCAATAGAAATTAAATTTTTGTTTCCTCGTTTAGATACTTAAAGTCTTCAAAAATTTAGTTATTTTTAATCTTTACTATCCAAAACAATGAACTCTAGTAAACTGACAAAATGGAATCTCCAGTTCATCCTAGCAACCTAGAAATTCTGCCTTGGAAAACTGATTTTCCCTCCAGGAGTGACATATAGATCTTCCTAGACTTACGACGGGGTTACCTCCCTATAAACCCTACAAACCCATCGTGAGTTGAAAATATCCCAAGTTGAAAATGCATTTAATGCACCTAACCAAGCTTAGCCTCACCTACCTTAAACGTGCTCAGAACATTTACTATAGCCTGCTGTTGGGCAAAATCATCTAACACAAAGCCTATTTTATAATAAAGTATTGAATATCTCATGTAACTTATTGAATATTGTACTAAAAGGAAAAAACAAAAAACGGAATGGTGGTCTCGGTACAGAATGGTTGTAAGTGTATCAGTTGTTTACGCTGGTGATCGAGTGGCTGACTGGGAGCTGCCCCTGCCCAGCACCATGAGAGAGTATCGTACCACATAACCCTAATCCGGGAAAAGATCAAACTTCAAAATTCGAAGTATGGGTTCTACTGAGTGCGTATTGCTTTCGCACCATCATAAAATTGAAATGTTGTAAGTCGAGACATCGTTAAGTCGGGGACCATCTGTATTCAATAAATTACACAGTATTCAGCACTTTATTATAAAATAGGCTTTGTGTTAGATGATTTTGCCCAACGGCGGGCTAATGTAAGTGTTCTGAGCATGTTTAAGATAGGCTGGGCAAAGCTATGATGTTTGGTAGGTTAGGTGTATTAAATGCATTTTCCACTTATGATATTTTCAACTTATGCAAGTGTATCAGCATGTAACCCCATCGTTAGTCGAGGAAAATCTGTACTGGCTTAAATGGCAAACTATTCTTTAAACTTCTGTCCTCCTTACTGTTGTGGCCAAAGAGAAAGGGATTATTATTTGGTTGTCTGTCTAGTGAAATCATACAATTTTGAAGATTTGAATGGATATTCAGAATCATAACTGTAAGATTAACATTGATGGAACATTTACCATGAGCTAGACACCATCCTAAAAGCTTCACATTCTTTATCTTACTGAAGCCCTGTGATGCAGGTCCTATTAACTGTCTCATTCTGCAGAAGAGAAAATTGAGGCTGAGTGAAGTTTAATACCTTACCTGAGGTCACAGAGCTAGTCAGTAGACCTGAACTCCAGTTACCTCCAAAGCCTGTGTGCGCCTTCTAACACTTTGCTATGCCATCTTCTAATGTAGTGTCCTTGTAGAATATAGATAGTATAGAATCTAAATCTAAATATATAGCCAATATATTAATTTCCTTTTGTTTTCTAATCTTAAATTTTTTGCCATTGGTACATCTGATGTTACATTTGTCTAATACCACCAGGTTTGCAAATGGCAGAAAACAGTATCTCTTATGCTGTGTGATTCAAAACGTAGCAACAATAAATTCCACTCCCATACCTTACAGTCAGTTCAAAAGTTGCATTCAATATTGGAAGTTCAGTGGTGGTCCACCTCTATTCTGTCTATTTCTCCGCACATGTTGTGGTGAATGATGAATGATTTTCTTGTATTTTATTTTTCTCTGTGATTTGATTTGTGAGGAAGAATAAAAGGGTTAAAGTTCCCAGGCTCAAAGTACAATTTACCGGAAACAAGGATATGTGTAATAATTTCCAAATTGTATTTACGGATACCATTTTATTCTATTGATTGGAAACTGTACTCAGCAAAGGGAATCATACAAAGGAGATAAGAGAGAATGAGAAATTGAAACAAAGCATTGATGGAAGTTTCCTAACAGCAAAAAATGAGAAGGCTGCGCTATCCCAGGGGAAGCGGGGGTGGACCTGATGCCGGAAACAGTGAGTGTTGTGATGGAGTCAACTGCAGCGAATCCCGTAATTACTAAATTAGACTGTTCCATTTCTGGATAATGCATACTGCATTTTGATCTTGATTTAAAATCCAATTAGTTCAGGATCATCACTCCTGTTAGTTCTAGCTTCTCGCCAGTGGCTTTGAGAATAGAGAAATAGATGAATATTTTTGTGTTTGTTCTTTGTAGGGAGTCTTTGAAGACATGGCTTTTTAAATCTATGGCAACAGGTGTCCCCCCACCCCCCAACTCTCACATATTTTACTCATTACTCTCTCAGTTTATCCTCAAATTGTCTCAAGACATAGTAACCAATGAAAAGCTACACTGGATGGCCCTCTTGTCTTTGAAATTACTGCTTCCTTTTAATTTTTTTATGCTTTCTTATGTAGAGAGGTTACCTTTATGAACTGGTATTATTCTTAGTGCTCTTGTTTTTATTTACTGAAATCATTAGGCAAGTCTTACTTACATTATGAAGGAATGAACCTTCAAAGGAAAAGAACAGATTTTAGATTTGTCAGATGTGAGAGATGAAGACTGCTGGAAAATGTGCATTTGATTGTTTTCTGGTGAGAAGGAAGAGGGAACTTCAGGCAGCCCATTGAAATGGCTTCAGTTTGCTCACATGATTACATCAGTAAGTAATTGATTGAAGACAGTATGAAATAGCCTCAATGGAAAGATTTTAGGATTTACATATTAGAATATATTAATCTGTGGTTCATAATTATGAAATTATTCTGAATGTAGTTTTGCTTTTTCTTGTTAAATACATTTTAAAAACTTCTAGAATGGTAGTATAATATACATTATAAAACTATGTTCTTCATAGCGAAACATGGAATTACAGTTTACAATAATTTTATACCCCAAGAAAGAAAGGCGCTTTTTCCCTCCATGAGCTTGCTGAAGAAAATGTGAAACACTGATTGAGAACTACTTGTTAATTCACACTAGGGAACCATGTAGATTACTTAATTTTGAAAATTGCAATGTAAACAAAACCAATGCCATAAAGGAGTTCAAGGGCCCTACATCAAAATAATATTTTGTTCATTTACTTTGACAAGTGCGGTTCATACACTCAAGTGTTACTTAGGATTATATTGCGTTTGAATTAGCATAGTGCATTTCATCAAAATAATGAAATCTTAGTGATATAATACCTTACAGAGAAAGTTCATCACATTTTTCTGATACAGATATTTTAAACAATTTATATGCATTTATGGGTGCATTAATGTTACCCCATCTGTCCCTCTCACTCTGTCTCCCTCTCTCTCTCTCTGCTTCTCTCTCTCACGCACAGAGGGATTAACAGTAAATTTAAGAATTCTGCTGCCTTTTTATATGCTCATAGATTATGATCATTATTAAAAATGGCTGTGTGGTTGATAATTCCTACATTTCTGTATTTTTAGTCTGCATACTTCATATTTTCAAAAGCAGTTACTATATCTTTGCTTGTGTAGCAGACATCATATTGTGACTGATTATTAAATAATATTAAATCTATTAAAACTACTAGCCTAGTGAATTAAATAGTCTAATATTATGCATCAACCAAGAAATGGAGAGATGGAAATATTAGCATATGGATATCGAGGAAGGAAGAGATGTAAGTGTTCATCATTTTTAAAATTCCTTTTTTATTAAGCTTATACTCCATAAAATTGATTAATTTTGCTTCTAGGTTCAACTTTTAAAATTAATTTTGTATACCTTAACAAAAAGAGTATAGAATAACATATTGTTATTTTAAAAATTATTATCATTTAAATTTTACCCTAGTTACCAAAATACTAGAATAGATAGAATAAAAATTAGGTGAAAAAATAAAAGCAATTACAAATGATCTAGAAGCAATTAGAAACGATCTATATTTATATAGAGAGCAATATGGTTTTATGTGTATCTAGTTATGGTATGACATATCATGATGTTTATTTTAAAGAAAAATTCCTAAAAGAAATTATATCAGTAATACTTAATTCTTTTTTTGTGAAATGATTTAGCTTATGTTCTAATTAACTTAAAGTTTACCCATCTTTAAAATATTCTACTTTAGTTTATAAACTGAGAAATAATGTAAAGGTGTCCCACAAATTAAAAATCAATATTCAACTAAACAGTTACTTTTAAGCAAGAATACTTAATACATGATTTCTTTGTGAGGTATGCTGATATTAAAATTTTTGATGAATTTATTGTGTCTAGTCGAATTGCTCTAACTGATTTAGGCCTTGAGAGCAGGAGCAAGTTGGTATGAGTGGAACCTGCAAAACTCCCCATCAGGACCAAGAGGAAACCTCAAGACTCCTGCCCTAAGGACAGAGGGTCAGGAATATTATCTAAGCCTCAAAACATTTTATTTAAATATTCCCTTCATGTATTAGGAAGCATAATATCAAAATCAGTTTATCCACGTAATTACAAGACTCCCAACTCTCCAGTAGAATTTTGAATTAAAAAAAGAAATTAAATATCACCATATAGTGTATTTACTAAAAGTAAAAATTTATTTTTCTCCCCTCAATCTCATGGAAGCAACCAAGTAATTTTTCTTTATTATTAGAGATGTTACGATCACAGAAGAAGCCCAGTTCTAAGAAGTTTGATTTTAGGCACAGTTCTTCCATATGCAAAAGCACCATAATTAACAAAAGACATACTAACTCAAATACTGTACTGTGGGGTACTATTTTAAATAATATCAAAATGATATGGATTGAGCTCGTGAAGCTATGCTGTAGCATCTACTATAAACTGTATAGTGATAGTTTTTAATATACTTACAATTAGTGTAATACTTATTCCATTGTTTTCTATTACTTTATTTTCTTTTAGGGATTAGAAATGAGCACACACTTATATATTACTTTTAACAGTTTTAAAAGAAAATACCCCTCATATGGCAAATAAAGAAAGTGAAAAATGTATTTTTTTCTTACAATTGCTTATCAAATCCTTTGTCTCTAGTTTATAAGGGATAGCCTAGAATACCTCTCAGATCCCTTACCAAGATTCTTTACTTCTAAAGAAAGAAAAGCAGACTTCACTCGTTACCAGCCCATGTCTGCTCTATTAAGAAGCAAATGAGTAGACACTTCTGGGTTACTTTATCCATAACGAATGCATGGATATTGCCTGTTTCTCCCAGAGAATCACAAAGATAGGAGATGGCTTTGAAAAGAAAAGTGCTAGTCCCTAGGGATCAGAATCCTTGTACCTGTCAGAAAGTTAAATGTGTCTCAGCTGAAGGCAGCTGTTCACTTAGACTTTCAAAAACGAAAACCCTTTTGATGGATTTTTTAAAAAATTATATATACACACACATATTGCAAAATGTCAAAGGGTGTGTGCAAATCAAGGACACATATATGGCTTGCTTTAGCAAAAATGGAGAAATAGTTATGAATAATAATTAGACTTCCTGCCAGCATCGGCATGGTACTCCAGCTATATTAGTCTGACCAAACTCAATATTCCCATATCAGTTTTGGCTGAGGCCCATACAATTACCATGGAAGATGTGAACGGTGTGAACAGATAGCAACTCCTGGATAACTAGAGTAAGTGGCAGGGTCTTGGGAAATTTTAATATACAGTGGGGTGATGGGTGTATAGTATAATATGTTCTAAAATTATAACATGATTTGAAGAGTCCCCCAAGATCCAGAAAGTTAACTAGGGCTAGTTTCTGTTCTATTAAGAGCCACTTAATTCACCTCCATCAGTTATGTAAGTGTAGGTTTAATGTAAGTTTCACTCGTCCCTTGGAAAGGGTATGAAGACATATTTTATTTTTGTAGTTTCCTGTAGTTTAGCAATACTGCCTATCACTTTAGTTTTCAGAATTGCAGCGTGGGAGTGGGGTTAGTTGAGGTTTATGGGAAAGAAGGAACTGCAATAAGACATTGACCATCCTAAGATTCAAAGTTAGGACAATGTGTTTGGGTACCCAGGGTGGCCCTGGCTAAACTCTGTTGGCAGCAAAGGGCTCCAAGGGTTAAAAGGTGCTCTCTGCAAGAGGGCTGATGACTCAAGTTCAATACACAGCCATATGCATTCACGAATGATGATGATTTCTGGCACAGGGTGTACTCTGCAGAACCACTGTGGTGTGATACATGCATTGAAGAACAATGGACATTATGAGTAAAGAGAATTATAACATTATAGCTCATATTTGCAGCACATCTGCAATTGAAGGTGTACGGTCTAGAAGCAAGTGCATCATTGCAGTTGTGAGACCACAGTCAATTAACTCCTCATTGCCCAATTTTCATTTGCTAAAGAGGGTTTTTTTCCCTATAGGGAAGATCTTTTTCTTATAAGATATAAGTGATTGATGATATATATTAAGTGACTACTGCAGTGTCTGGCACTTATGTGCTCACTAAATAGGTGCTAAAAATAAGCACTGATTATTATTGGATATAATAGAGAAGCAGCATACTGGGATGAAAAGTACCTATTATTCAGAACCAGAAGTCTTGGGTACAAGTTCAGGCTCGAAGTGAATCTAAGCAATGCCTTACAGATATCTAGTGTTTCATAGAACAAAAAAACATTTTTTAAGACAGCACACCATTTAATCATTCTCTCTGCATCAGCTTTCTCATCTGTGATATTGGAGAAACAGTAATCCCTGCCCTACCTACTTTACACACTTGCTATGATTATGAAATGCAATGGTATTTTGGTGAGCACCATGTAAACGGCAATGAATTATATACATGTTAATTATTATCTCTGTCATTATCAAGAAGTGGTACTGAACTAGGGTCCACAGGAGCACACTTGTGGGCAGAGGTGAAGGCTTAGTGGCTTTACCTAAAACAAATGGAGTGGAGGTTCTGAAGATCCCCATGTGCAAACAAGGTCAAATGAAATTAAGTGATAAAGGATGGCAACTTCTTCAAACAGCTTTAGGTGATTGTATCTAAATGAATTAATTTGTACTTACTAAGCACTTAAGTGAATTAAATCTGTTTATTAAGCACTTATAATAAAACTGACACAAGACAGTAAGCTTTGTGGGAGCAGAGGCTGGGTCTTTGTTTACCATTCTCTCCCAGCGTCTAGCTTTGAATAAATGAATAGCGCTGTGTTCGCTGCTTTGAGAGATACACTGAAACGCAAGACATGGTCCCTACACTACCTGTCTCCCTTCCTCAAACATTTATTGAGGAGCTATTATATGATAGGCAGTCTGCTAGACTAGGGAAACAAGCAAACAAGAACTACTGACAAGCTAACGGCCCAGAGAGAGATTTACATGTAGAAAGATGATGAGATGGATATGATACAATGTGACAAGTGATATAACAAAGCATGAACAAGTGCTGTGGGAGACTCAGGGACAGACCACTTCACTCTGCCTAGATCAGCCTCTTTGAAAACGGAGAATCACCTTTGATGACTTCCGCAATTCAATCTTCCCCCTGCCCATTTAATCCATCATTAAGCTCCATTGTGCTGTGTCAACAATACATCTTGCATCCATTCATTCTCTCCTCTCTTTGCATCACCTTTGGCTAAACCATCAGCAATCACTTAGATACTACTAAGCTTGACGCTTAACGCACCAGTAACAATCCTAATAAAAATACTAGCACAGTTAAGCAGACACACTCAATTTCCTATTAAAAAAGAGGAAATGTAAGATTTATTTTATCTTAAAAATGGGAAGGTGGCTTACATGAAAATGTAAATAAAGCTAAAAGTGCCTGATTTACAGAGATAAATGCAATACTCCGTGTGAACCAACTCAATGTCCACAGCACAGTGACATCATTTTCTTTTTATGATCACATATGAGTTAACTGATGTTACAAAAACATGTTCAGAGCAAATGATATCTCTGTGTTAACGCTCTAAAAGCCAACATTCTATAAGAGCAAGTCTTACATTTGTAGGAAATTTTTAAATCATTTGGATTATTAATGAATATGAATGAATTCGTATATCATGTAAAGTTAGATCATCTGAATTTTAATATGTCTTGTGCCCTTTAAGAGCCATATGACCTTTGGCTAGTCACTTGGCTAGTTGATGACTTCTTATGAGCAAAAGAGGAAACAATTACACCTGACTTACCTGCATCACAGGAGAGTTATGGTGATCAAGTGAGTACAAATGAAATTAGGTAATGACCATAATGAGTGTACATGACTTTGAACGCTAAATAATTCTATATAAATGTAGAATGTTTAGATTATTAGGAGGAAAAACTTATTACTGGCAATTGCTAAATCTTGTCTGTGTATATCAGTGAGATAATGTAAAAGTGCCCAGCCTCTGGGGTGCACACCTATGAAACTCTACCTCTAAACAGAGAACAGTTATCCAAACTCTCAAGGAATGAAGAGCAACCTTTTCATAAGAACTCAAGTTGATTACAGGAGAAGCAAAAGGAAAAATATTGCAGCAGGACAAATGGGAAGCAAAATGAATAAGCCTGGAAACTGAAACACATTCCCGCTGCCAGGATAGTCTATCCTGGGGCTTTTGTGACAATGGAGTGACCCAAGGATGCTTATCTCTGAGCATCATGGTTTCTCCAGTCAGCAACAAGGACACACTGCATATGGGGTCCCCACTGCCAAAGAGAAATGCATATTTGGTGATAATTGTTCACAGTCATTTACTACTTTGCGAGGCATTGAAGACAGCAGTATATAGGGAGTCATAAGGCAAGTCACTCTTTAGACTGAAATCCACATGTAACTGTACCTATACCTACACCAATACCTATACTTATATCACTTATATATCTATATTTTCAATTGTTAAAGGGCAAGGCAGAAGTTAAGGCTGAGATTCAATATGTAAAAGGAAGATTTGGATGCTTTGGGTGAGGTTTGTTTCAGTGGACAAATAGTTCAAAACTGAATATATGGAGTAATGGAAAAACTTCCATAGATGATATAAGTCTCAGAGACGAACACTGAAAAAGAGTGACGAGAGATGATGGATTTAAAAATGGACTCAATTACCTAGTGATTTGATGGCCTTGAAATAGAGATCAGAGGGATGGATAAAGGAATACAGTTATTGGAGGAATCCAATTTGGTGTTTAAATGGGGGTTGAAAACCTCGGAGGAGCAGATTGCAGTTATAATTAGGGATAATGTTTCACTTCGTTTTAAAAATGAGTCATTGGAAAGAGAGAGGGGAAAAAAACACTACATTTCCTTGGTCCTCTAATCAGTTCAGGAATTAGAACCCTAAAGAAAAGGCTAGGAGTATTTTAACAGGCCTTTTGGCTTCATTCCTTTATTTTTCAATCACTCATGCAATATACAAACAATTAGTGAGTACCTCTAGGTGAAAGTCCAGGATAATGTTAGGTATGTAGTATAAAAGCACAAATTAAAGCCAAAAACTGAGAGCTGTTGTTCTTACAACAAGTGCATAGAAGGTCCATATAAATAGAATGCCTTCACAGACCTATTTTACTAATGTTTTTATTTTTAATAAAAAATAATCAATTTTAATAAAACAACACATGTATATGGTTAAAAATATTTAACATAAAATACATACACACATATGATTCTTGCCAGAATCTAAGTCCTAAGTCCTATATCTTAGAGGTAATAATTATTAATATTTTCTATATTTATTTAAAATACTTTAAAAATACTAGGATTCCACTATTCATATTTTCTGCAACTTGGCTTTTGTTTTGTTCAACAATATATATTTGAAACTTTTCCATGTTGGCACCAAAATTTATGTAACTTTCTTTCAACTACTTAGTTTTCCATCACACATTTGTGGCATAGTTTTTGCAATAATATGAATGAATATATAGTTTAAAATTGTTTAATATTATCACCAGCAATGCTGCAATATCCATATATGCATATCTTTCTCTTGACCCAGTTTTACTTTTGAATAAGTTCCTGAATTAGAAATTCTGGTCAAAACCATGTACTGTAGACTGATGGTGCCAAATACGCATTATGTGTACATATTCACATTCCCTCATCACTACAGTACCCTCTTGCCAACACCGAATATTATAAAACTTTGCTATTTAGTCAAGTGGATAAGTGATAACTCATATCTTATATAGTGTGTGTTCCTTTAAATATAAGAAAGAATGTACATTTTTCCACATTTTTAAACTTAATTTTTTTTGGAGTATAGTTGCTTTACAATGTTGTGTTAGTTTCTGCTGTACAGCAAAGTGAATCAGTTATTCATATACATATATCCACTCTTTTTAGGTTCTTTTCCCATATAGGCATTACAGATCACTGAGTAGAGTTCCCTGTGCTATACAGTAGATTTTCACTAGTTATCTATTTTATATACAGTAGTGTATTCTCTTCGCACAGATTTGACTGCCTTTTCCTTGCCTCCCTCTCTCCAAATCATGAGTGTGGTGAAGGGACCCCATAGGAGGAAGCAGACCCCCCATTCCATCCGGCCATGCGGATGCCGGGATGACTTAACACTGCACCTGTGGTTTCCTCCCAGCCACCAACCAGAGCAGTGACTACATTTTATTTTATTTAACAAATACTCAGAGAGCACTGACCATGTGCCAGGCACTGTTCTAAGCCCTTTACAAATGTTTACTCACCTGGTCCTCATAGCAACCCAAAGAAGAAGGTACCATCGTTAGCCACACTCCCAGAGGGGTAAACTGAGGCACTGGGCAGTTAGGAAGTAGCCCAGGTTTGCAGAGGCTATGGTTTGGAACCCAGGCTGTCGGTTCCAGTCTGTGCCCTTGGCCTCCATTCCGTTTGCCCCCTTTAGAGAAGTGGTGAAATCTGACAGCTCTGAGGGGGATCCACGAGGACTGGTGACAGCCGTCCCTCCCTTCCTCCTCCTGGTCCTGCCTGAGAATCCCATTCCGGTTTCTCAAAATCTGCATACACAAAACTAATAAGCAGAAAACTCTTCTCTCCCCCAACACTTCCAATTGTGGACCCTGCCCATCTCTCACACCCTTTTGCACCACTCCCATTCTCAAAATGACCATATAATTTATCGTCCAAACAGAGTCACTTTGAGCGTGAAAAGGTCAACTGTTAATAATTACCCAGGACCACAAGTGTGGACTGGAGCTGTCCAGGTGAAGCAGGACACACGGCCACCCTCTTTCCACCACTTTGCAAAGACACAGAGCACCGGTGTGGCTTTCTCTACGGCCCTTGCAGAACTGCTCACTTCGAGTGGCTGGGCCACCCTTACAGTTCTCTCCCTTATTTAGGGCATTGGGTCCTCCTGACCGAGTGTCTGTCCTGCCATTTGCCAAATAAAGGTTTATTTTATGGCCAGAAGCACTGAGGGATGAAAGATGAGGGAGGGTGTAAAATGGCTCCACAAAGCAGAAAGCTTTGGAGGCAGGAGGCTTTGGAGGTCGAGCATTTTGGATCTGACAGATCTGAGTTCAAATCCCACTCTGTTCCCTATATACAGTGTAGCCTTGAGCAGATACTTCTGTGAGCCTGTATCCCATCTGTAAATGGGGACAATAGTGCTAATTCACAGAGCTGCTCTGAGGAGTAAGTGATGCATATAAATGTAATGTCAATAAATCCTGCTGTTTCTCTGTGACTGGCATCCTTCTCTGGATTCTTTTTCTTTCTCTTCTTGATGTGAAATGAGTCAGAAGGTATTAACAGATTTTGCCTTTGCCATATGTGTTGGGAATGTGTTTTGCTGATTTACAACTTACATTTTTACTTGGTTTGATGTTTTACTATAAAGGAAATTTTAATTATTTGTGTGATTAAATTTATAAATATTTTTGCTTTATGAATTCTGGGTTTGCTTTCACACTCCAGAAATATTAAGAAATTTCCCCATAATTGCATGTAGTGCTTTTATAATATTATTATTTTTTTGTTTAAATATTTGATCCATATGAAATCATTTTGACAGGTTTATGGATGAATGATTGACACATGATAAACTCTACATATTTAAAGTGTGCAATTTGATAAGTTGAGATATGTATATACTTGTTAAATCATCACCATAATCAATATGGTGGAGCTATTCATCACTCTGAAAAGTTTCCTGTTGTCCCTTTAGATTTCTCCCTCCTGCCCCGTCCGTCCCCACCCACAGTACCCTCAGGCAATCACTAATCTAATTTCTATCACTTCAGGTTGGTTTGTATTTTCTAGAATTTTATAGAAACATAATCATCAGTATATACTTTTTGGCTGGCTTCTTTCACTCAACACAATTATATTGTGACTCATGTGGTTGTGTGCATCAATAATTTATTCCTTTTTAACTGTTGAGCAGTATTCCATTGTTGTGGATATACAACAATTTGTTTATCCATTTACCTATTGATGGTCGTTTGAGTTTTTTCAAGTTACCAGCTATAACAAATAAAGTTTTTATGAACATTTGTGTACAAGATTTATATGGACATATGCTTTCATTTCTCTTGGTTAAACTCCTAGGAATGAAGCAAGTAGCTCGTCTGATAGGTATATGTTTAATTTGGGGGGGAAACTGTCAGACTATTTTCCAGTGAGGTCGTGCCAGCTGTCATACCAGCAACAAGTGGCAGTTCCAGTTGTCCACGTCCTCATCCTTACTTGGTACCTTTTGTTTAAAAAGTGTTTGCCATTAGAATAGGTGTGTAGAAGTATCTTATTGTGGTTGTAATTTGCATTTCCCTAATGACCAATGACACCAAGCAAGTTTTCATGCGTTTATTTGCCATCTGCTTAACTTTGGTAAAATGTCAGTCCAAACCTTTTGCATATTTTTTAGTAGGATGTTTTCTTATTATTGAGTTTTGTGAGTTCTTTTTGTATTCTGGATGTAAATCTTTAGCAGATATATGCTTTGCAAATATTTTCTCAGTCTGTTTTTCTTAATTTTGATGAGGTCCAATGTGTCCGTTTGTTTATGGATCAATTCTAGGTAAGAAATATTTGTCTAACCCAAGGTCACAAAGATTTTTTTCCTGTTTTATTGTATAAGTTTTAGTTTTTAAATTTAGGTTTGTAATTCATTTTGAGTTAATTTTTATATATGGATCTAGGTTTGTGCTTTTGTGTGTGTGTGTGTGCTTTTTATATATAGATATCCAATTATTGGTAAATGGCTATTCCAGCACCATTTTTGAAAAGACTATTTTTTTCTCCACTGAACTATCTTTACTCCTTTATCAGAAATCAGTTGCCATTTTTGCATGAGTTTATTTCTAGGGTCTCTATTCTGTTCCACTGCATTTTGCCTATTTCAACTTCAGTACCATTCATCTCAACCTCCATTCCTCTGTCGATGGACGTTTAGGTTACTTCCATGTCTTGGCTATTGTAAACAGTGCTGCAATTAACTTTGGGGGTGCATGTATCTTTTCAGATTATGGTGTTCTCTGGATATATGCCCAGGAGTAGGATTGCAGAATCATATGGTAGCTCTATTTTTAGTTTTTTAATGAACCTCCATACTATCTTATAATAAGACTTGTGATGAAGTAATGTTAGTTCTTTAACTTTTTCATCTTTTTTAAAGCTCTTTATATATTCTTGCTCCTTTGTATTACCATCTGAAATTTAAAAGTAGCTTGTCAATTTCTACCAAAAGCCACTGAGATTTTGATTGGGATTGCATTGAATCTGTAGATCAATTTGGTGAGAACTGACAGCTTAACAATATTGAGTTTTACAACTCAAGATTATTCAGGAGGGTTTAATAAAAGGTTAACTTCAAAAGTGTTGGTTAGGGAATACGGAAGCCACCAGGAATAGTGAAGTTCCTCGGGCTGTTACCCCTTATAGTTGAGTTGCAAAGAGAAGGCAGTGTTAAATGAAACCGAAAGGAACTATGACATAGAGAGGCCTGCTTTGGGAGAAGTTGTGATGTTTGAGGGAGTTGAAGGTATGAATACCCCTATTTTCACTCTCCTTCCTCTCTCTATTCTCTTCCTGGGGTTCCCCAAGCCCCAAGTCCAACTAGATATGGAAGAGTAGCAAGCAAATATCATCTATTATTAGGATGATCATTTCTTTTTCTCCTTTAACTTATTTACAGAATTTCAACAGTCAAACTGCCTTTATGTTCCTGGGATGGACTCAACTTGGTCATATTTCACTATTTGTACATATCTGATATTATATTTAGGGTTTTAGCAACAATATCCATGAAAACTATTTACCAATATTCCATAGTTTTTCTTTGTTGTACTCAGATTTTGGCACTGACTTTGGAAGAGCTAAAATTTTGCTTTTCTATGTATGATCTAAAATTGTTCAAATAACCTACATGTTGTTTGTAGGTTTGAAAGAACTGATGAACTGATTTGTGAAACTGAGGCACATGTTTTTGGTGATGTGAGAGTGATTGTGATTTTCTCAGTTTCTTCTGTATTAATTGATTTGTTTAATTTGTTGTTACTTTTTTCATTTATATTTTCGTAGAAAATCATCCATATTGCACAGAGTAAAATTTATATTTTCAATATATTTTTATTTTACTTATGTCGATTAATTTTCTTACTTTAAATTTTAATTTTTTAAATTATCTTTTATACTTGAATTTCTAGTTGTATCTAATTTTTAACTTGCTATCTCCCCAGTCAATACTTTTAGCTTCGTATATTTATGGTTTCCTCATATGTTTCTTGAATAAGGTGGCTATTTGCTTACCTATTCTTATATTCGATTTTCATGCAAACAACTGGCTGTTGGATTGCTTTCTTTGCATATTTGTTGATTTTGGTTTTATCTCTGTTAATTCTTTCAACACATTTTATCTTTTCTTGCTATTTATTGAATAATTAATTGTTATTTTCATTTTATTCTCATGCAATTTTAAGACCATGAATTTCCTCTAAGGACAATATTGACTATAGCCCATAGGTTCTAACCTGTGGTGGTTTTTTTTTTTTTCTCTATTATTATTCCGTAAATACTTTGACCAAAATGTTGACCAAGATGGCTTTTATTTTGTTTTTTTTTCTATTACCAGATGGTTCCAAATCTCTTTCTTTTAAATGTTCTTTGTGCATTTTCTGGCATTAGTGACTAGTTAATCACATTTTTTAAAAAGCAGAATTTTAAAACTAATTTTAAGACCCCCAAGAGTTAAACTCTTTTCAGTCCTGAATAGTAAAGCAATAAAATTAATATGTACTATTATAAATATTCTCAGAACTCTAAACCATCTCTTTTTAAAATTTTTATTGACTACTCATTTGCCAATGGTTCTATTTCAAAGGTAGAATAGTTTAATGAATTTATATATAAACATATATAATACATACAAAATACAATATATTTCATTGATTTTAAGATAAACCTTTTTTAAACATTGAAACCTCTCTGAAATTGTGAACAATAGTTTAATAGGCAGATTTTCCTTAGTGATGAGTAAAATAACAGTATATCTTTCCGTTTATAGCATCACAGTTTCAATGAAATATGGTATTAGTATATCAGAAACAAGTATAATCTGAGATATAATCTTATATTAAAATTAAGTTCATTGGGGCTTCCCTGGTGGCGCAGTGGTTGAGAATCTGCCTGCCAATGCAGGGGACACGGGTTCGAGCCCTGGTCTGGGAAGATCCCACATGCCGCGGAGCAACTGGGCCCGTGTGCCACAATTACTGAGCCTGCGCATCTGGAGCCTGTGCTCCACAACAAGAGAGGCCGTGATAGTGAGAGGCCCGCGCACCGCGATGAAGAGTGGCCCCCGCTTGCCACAACTAAGAGAAAGCCCTCGCACAGAAATGAAGACCCAACACAGCCATAAATAAATAAATAAACAAATATTAAAAAAAAATTAAGTTCATTAAGTAAAAATCATGTATTATTCATTACCTTTTGCCCCTAATATTGGGGGCTATTTTGCTGAGAACTTTTCCTTTATGGAATTATATTTTGAGGATGTAATTTAATCAAACTACTTCTGAATTCTTGAAATAAGGAGATAGTATATTATACTAGAAAGAGTACTGTACTGGGAGTCAGGATAGATTATTCGTATGATCTTGGACACCTTCTTATACTATTGGCCCATATTCTTTAAATGGAAGATTGTGAGACTGGACTAGGTAAACAGATCATCCTGTAGCTCTATGAATTCTAATAGTATGTGAATCCATTGGTTCTAGGAAGCATAGGTTAACCTCACTGTTCCCATTTAATGCAGTAGGTTATGGATACAGTAGAAAGTGAGGTTTAAAATCTGTATTTGCTATTTCAGCCCCTCTAGTAATCAGGGTTTAGAAATTAAGGGAATGCCAGGGTACGTGGCCTGTGTAAAATAGGTGGAAAACCTTTTCTGTGAGTTTAGAGATTCTCTAATCTGAAAACAGAGAACAGCTTCTTCCAAACCATTATCAGCACATTCTGCTTGGAGCCAAAGTTGGCATTAAAATGGGCACTCAACCCACTCTTTGATCAGTGTTAGCTGTGTAACATGTTTGGTTATCTCACTTTGAATCTTTTTTTTTTTCCTCCATAGATCAGAAGTATCAGCTTACAAATCTTACTTATGGCAATTGAACAAAGCATAGTGACTCAAGGGAAAAAGAATTACATAAACAGGAGCCAAGTCATTGGAGATTTGGGCACTAGAGAAAAGCTACACCAGCAGATCGCCTGCTAATGGTGAATAAATCCTTGAAAGTTGTGGTTCAGTGGCAAAACCTCTTCTGCCCAATCCCCCTCTGCAAACTTTATGAAGTCTTCGAAGAGCAAGGATTTACTAAGATAGAGAGTTATTGGGAAGTCAGCACTTTCTTCTTTTGAGTTTGGAAAAATTTAGAACTCAATTTTTTCTGAGGGTTTCACTCTGAGTTTTTTATTTCAGTTATTGAATTATTAAATGATTCTTCTCTTTATTTTTAGTTTCTGGTGATTCCTTCATCTAGAAATACCAATAGAACTTTATCATAAGAATATTGGTTACGTTGAAGAATTTGGTAACAAGATGGGGCCACTGTGGACCCTGTTTAAACATTTTTGTCACCTCATTTCAAATCAGTGATTTTTTTATTCCATATCTACTTCATGCAAGCCACTAGGATAGGCAAAGACTGCAGTAATGCATGAGACATAAACACTGCCCTCAAAGTGATTAAAAGGCAAGTGCCCAAATAAACAGAGCACATGGCAGAAAAAGAGTTGTGCCTTAAGAGTAATTTAACACCCTACATGGATCCTGATAATTCTGTCTGACATAAATCATAGCAATGTTTTCTTAGGGCAGTCTCCCAAGGCAATAGAAATAAAAGCAAAATTAAACAAATGGGACCTAATCAAACTTATAAGCTTCTGCACAGCAAAAGAAACCAAAAACAAAATGAAAAGACAACCTACGGAATGGGAGAAAATATTTGCAAACAATGAGACCGACAAGGGATTAATCTCCCAAATATGCAAACAGCTCATACACCTCAGTAACAAAAAAAACAAACAACCAAATCAAAAAATGGGCAGAAGACCTAAATAGACATTTCTCCAAAGAAGACATACAGATGGCCACTAGGTACATGAAAAGATACTTAACATTGCTAATCATTAGAGAAATGCAAATCAGAACTACAATGAGATATCACCTCACACCCATCAGAATGGCCATCATTAAAAAGACCATGAAGAATAAATGCTGGAGCGGGTGTGGAGAAAAGGGAACCTCCCTACACTATTGGTGGGAATGTAAATTGGTGCAGCCTCCGTGGAAAACAGTACGAAGTTTCCTTAAAAAAACTGAAAATACAGTTACCATATGATCCAGCAATCTCACTCCTGGGCATATATCTAGAGAAAACTCTAATTCAAAAAGATAAGTGAGGGCTTCCCTGGTGGCGTAGTGGTTAAGAATCCGCCTGCCAATGCAGGGGACATGGGTTCGAGCCCTGGTCTGGGAAGATCCCACATGCTGCAGAGCAACTAAGCCCATGTGCCACAACTACTGAGCCTGCGCTCTAGAGCCCATGAGACACAACTACTGAGCCCACGTGCCACAACTATTGAAGCCTACATGCCTAGAGCCCACGCTCCTCAACAAGAGAAGCCACCGCAATAAGAAGCCCATGCACCACAACGAAGAGTAGCCCCCATTCGCCACAACTAGAGAAAGCCTGCACACAGCAATGAAGGCCCAACGCAGCCAAAAAAAAAAAAAAAAAGTTGAACATCAAAGTTCATAGCAGCACTATTTACAATAGCCAAGACATGGAAACAACCTAAATGTCCATCGACGGATGGATAAAGAAGGTGTGGTATGTGTGTACACACACACAAAATGGAATACTACCCAGCCATAAAAATGAATGAAATAATGCCATTTGCAGCAACATGGATGGACCTAGAGATTATCATACTAAGTGAAGTCAGTCAGACAGAGAAAGACAAGCATCATATGATATCACTTATATGTGGAATCTAAAATATGATGCAAATGAATTTATTTACAAAACAGAAACAGACTCACAGACATAGAAAACAAACTTATGGTTACCAAAGGGGAAAGGGGGAGGAGGAGTGATAAATTAAGAGGTTGGGATCACCAAACACAAACTACGGTATATAAAATAGATAAACAGCAAGGTAGGTCCTACTGTACAGTACAGGGAACTATATTTGATATCTTGGAATAACCTATAAGGGAAAAGAATCTGAAAAAAATAGATACATATGTATGTATAACTGAATCATTTTGCTGTACATCTGAAACAAACACAACACTGTAAACCAACAATACTTCAAAAATAAAAATAAAATAAAATAAAATAAAATGTGGCATTTGTATGGTACCTGTAGATGACACTATTGGTGCTCTGTCCAGATTCCTGAATACTTGTGACCATGTCTTTGTCCTTCTCTCCCAGTTTCTGTCTTTTTTGGCTTCCTTAACCTGTGAAAGTTCATAGGATTTATGTTTGCCCCTCCCCTTGCCCAGTACTCTGCCAATGACTGGTGGAGGAGAAA
This sequence comes from Eschrichtius robustus, assembly GCF_028021215.1. Lineage (NCBI taxonomy): Eukaryota > Metazoa > Chordata > Mammalia > Artiodactyla > Eschrichtiidae > Eschrichtius > Eschrichtius robustus. The sequence continues at coordinate 38,713,176 of NC_090825.1, forward strand.
AAAAGTTCTCAATTGAGGACAAACTCTGAGGTGTAATTTGCATTCCAGAGCTCCCCTGTGGGATCAGACTGAGGCTGAGACTTTTTCTAAGATTGCATGTTGCCTGACTTCATCCCCTTCCTCCAGTTGCTTAGTGGTTTCTCTTGGGAGCAGAGTGCTTCCTCAGTAAACCCCTGACCATGAATTCTTGTTTCAAGTTCTGTTCCTAGGAAAACCAACACTTAAGAAAAGGCATAAAGAATTTCAATTGAATCAGTAAGTAAAACACCCAACAACAGAAGTCTAGGATCAGATGGCTTCACAGGTGAATTCTACCAAACATTTAGAGAAGAGTTAACACCTATCCCTCTCAAATATTCCAAAAAATTGCAGAGGAAGAAACACTTCCAAACTCGTTCTATTAGGCCAGCATCACCCTGATACTAAAACCAGACAAAGATATCACAGAAAAAAGAAAATTACAGGCCAATATCACTGATGAACATAGATGCAAAAATCCTCAACAAAATACTAGGAGGATGTGGAGAAAAGGGAACCCTCCTACACTGTTGGTAGGAATGTAAATTGGTGCAGCCACTGTGGAAAACAGTATGGAGGTTTCTCAAAAAACTAAAAATAGAACTACCATGTGACCCAGCAATTCCACTCTTGAGTATATATACAAAAAAAAAAAAAAAACAAACCTCAAAACACTAATTCAAAAAGATACATGTACCCTAATATTCCTAGCAACATTATTCACAATTGCCAAGATATGGAAGCAAACTAAGTGTCCATCAGCAGATGAATGGATAAAAGAAGATGGAATACACACAATGGAATAATACTCAGCTATAAAAAAGAAAAAAATTTTGCCATTTGCAACAACTTGGATGGACTTGGAGGGCATTATGCTAAGTGAAATAAGACAGAGAAAGACAAATACTGTATGATATAACTTATATGTGGAGGCTAAAAAATGCAACAAACTAGTGAATATAACAAAAAAGAGGCAGACTCACAGATATGGAGAACAAACTGGTGGGTTACGATGGGGAGAGGGGGGAAGGGACAACATAGGGGTGCAGGAGTGGGAGGTACAAACTATTGGATGTTGGATAAGCTCAAGGATGTACTGTACAACACTGGGATACAGTATTTTTTAAATACCTATATGGAAAGTAACATTTAAAATTGTGTTAAAAATAAAAAATTTTTAAATAAATACAAGGGGGGGGGGAAGAAAAAAAGAATTTCAGATACAGACAAGAGAAAGAAGTTTCTAGGGAGAAAAAAGTTATGGTTTATTTGAAAAGGTGTGAATAGTCCAGTTTGGCTTGGGGCAGAAAATTGTGGGAGAGAAAACTGGTAGGTCATTATGGACCATTATGAGACCCTCAGAGGATCTTGAAAGCCAGATTAAGAAAATGAACATGTTTGTTATAAACTGGCCTTATTAAAAACAAAAAACAAACAAACAAACAAAACAAAACAAAAAACCCACAGCACAAATCCCAAGGATAATAGAGCACTCATGACTTGAAGGGATTAATAGCCAAACATTCCATATGAATAAATACACACTTCATTAATATCAGTGAAATAAAGTCTACTCAAGCCAAGATCATTAATTATAAACTGCATTTGTTTCTAACAATGCCACAGCTGATCGCAGCCACTTGCATCAGTCAGGATGCAGACTTTTTTAAATTGACTCCTCTGAATGGCTTGGGTATATTCTCTTTGTCTGTGGCTTGTGACTTAAAGCTGAAACATTCCTTTTAGGGTTTGAACCAGTGATTTTCGTGATTTTTTTTTTTTTAATGGAATGTTGGAACTCTCTACCCCTCCCTTGTTCTGGTATTTTCCACAAGGAAGTATCCTTCAGCCATTTCCAATACCACTAAAAATAAAGGTCATTACCTTCAATTGCATCCTCATTAAGCAGATTTACTGTTTTCTCTGAGTTTTTTTTTTTTTTAATGGTTATATTATCACTAAAATTTTCCCTTTATAACTTGACTTTGAGGCCTGGTATTTAAAAAATGGCTTTGATCAAATGCACACTCTACAAGTTATTACAAACATGGAGTGTTAATATGTATTCCTTTATCAGGGAGATGTCTGCGATTCAAAGTAAATCCTAAAAATGCCAGGTTTGAGGAGGGAACAAGAATATAGATTATATCTTCTAATGTTACTACCTGACAAGATAAATGAGTTTACATAATAATGACAACAACAGTAATACATTCTGCATTCATCAGTAACATTACATGACACCTGAATTTAGAATTTTAGAAATCAAACCTCTTACTTTCAGTTTCAATACTTCAAAGAACCTCAACGAAAATTTAAAGAGCTTGTGTCCAGTAATGAACTTCAGATCTTGTACCTGGTACAGGAGTAGGTTTGTTGTAGCTACCACACACTGTGATTTATATTAGAAGAGAATCAGGTTTTTAGTGCTTAAAAAATAAATGGTTTATTGTCCTTTAGCTGTAGTTCAACTACAAATTCTATAGGAATCTTTCTCTTTTCCTGATACTGGGAGAGTCACACATTCTCTGTGTCCTTATAAATATCTGATTTTACAATTCACACTTTGTGTTAAGTAAGCATTTATTTGCTTCTGTCCACAATGCCACTGTGACTTATTCACTGCTGAGTTCCCAGTGACCTGCAGAGTGGATGGAACATGGTAAGTCTGAAGTCTGCAGTACAGTAAATAGAGGTAAATTATATTGTACCCATGTTTCTTGAGTTAAGGATATGATATGTCAATGGATACATTATTATTCCTTATATGGGAATTAAAATTATCAAATTACAAAATAGACATGACAGTGCAATCATTCTTAGAACAGTCCATTGACTACATTTCCCACAGGTTTTTGCAATATTTGGGAGCAAAATTAATTTAAAGGGCTAATGTTTCAGCAGAAGCTTCCATTACATTACAACTACATGTCCACATGGGCCTCCATACCCTTTGGCATCTGAAAATTCACTAATAGAGAAAAGCTATTTTTATTTTTCAGAAACCCAAAGATTCAACTCAGAAATATGGCCCAGTCTTTGAGGGAATGACAAGGAAATGGACAGAAGAATTTGACTCTATAAAATAGTTTTTAAGTTGTATGAGAACTTTTGCCACGGAAGTTAAGAGCCATGAAAAAAAAATCGCTTTTCTAACCGTAACTTTTGTGCTTCTCCACCACACAACCACCTTTCCATTTTATCCAGCTTTCTCTCATCTCAGAAAAAGGAATGCATTTCTTTGCTGAAGCTAGTCCCTCTATTTCTACCTCAATAGGTTAGTGTTCATTGACCTCCTCTGTCATTCCTTTTGCCACTCTTTTTATATCAGGCTTTTTTGAACTCATAAAAATTACTTTCCCCCTTCTCTTTTTTGTCTAGTACATTTAGATCTTTGTTACTATAATTAAAAATAAAATCCAGTAGCCCCTGGAAATTCATGAAAAATGTTCAACTGTCCTCATAATTTTATTTTATTTTTATTATTTTAAAATTTTTATTTATTTATTTTTATTGCAGTATAGTTGATTTACAATGTTGTGTTAGTTTCAGGTGTACAGCAAAGTGATTCAGTTATACATACATACAGATCTATTTAGATTCTTTTCCCTTATAGGTTATTACAAAATACTAAGTAGAATTCCCTGTGCTATACAGTAGGTCCTTATTGGTTATCTATTTTATATATAGTAGTGTGTACATGTCAATTCCAAACTCCCAATTTATCCCTCCCCCACTTTCCCCTTTGGTAACCACAAATTTGTTTTCTATCTCTGTGCGTCTGTTTCTGTTTTGTATATAGGTTCATTTGTATCATTTTTTTCTTAGATTACATATAATTATAAGTACAAAGTAAAATGATACAAGTTCATGCCTATCAGAGCATCAAAACTTAAAAAGTTTGGCAACACATAAATTTGATAAGGGATGGGTCAACAGGCTGTCTCAGTGAGACTGGAAATCAGTACAATCTCTGTGGATAAAAATTTGGTAATATCTATACAGATTTAAAATGCAACTATAAGTCTAGGATTTTCCCACAAAAATACAAAAATACATACTATTAGGTTCATTGTCATGGTTTGTAATAAAAAAAGTTTGTGAAGAGCTGATTGTCATGGTTTGCAAAAGTAATTTTTAAAAAGTATCAAAAAGTAAATGTCCAGTTGCAAGGGATTAACTAAATATCTTATTGTCATACATATAAGAGACTAGCATGAAGCTGCTCAGAAAAGTAAGTGGTATGTGGAATACTGTTCAAAATATATGTAGTTTTGTTTATTTTTTTTAAATCAAGGTATGTAAATATGTACAAATACACACACATATCACTTACACATGCATAGAATTCTAAAGAATATATAAAACTTATTACCAGAGATTACTTTTTAGAAGTTAAACTGGAGGTGTAAAAATATTTTATTTTTCATAGGCTACCTCTTAGTATTATGGCTTAAATTGTTTGCTATGTTACTTTCATAATTAAAAGAAATTTATTTATATAGCTGATGGGATGGAGTTTGAACAAAAACAAAAATCCCATCATTTAAATTCAGGCTGTCACTTTTAGCCTTGATATTTTTTATTACTCTGTTCATTGTGTAAAATAAAAATAACATCAAAATTGAAATGATGCCTTCTTTCTCCCCAGTGTGTCTAGATGCCATTACCTAGAAGCAGTCATCGTTAATATTTTGGTACCCTTTCTTCCAGCTCTCTGTCGATTTCTCCTTGCTCTTGCCTGGGCTTCCCACTGTCCCTAAGGAGGGGGATGCATTGTGGGTAGGGGCACTGGTTCTGGAGTCATTGCAGCCCTGACAATGTGACTATGGTCAACTTACCTAATTTCATGGTGCCTCTGTTTTCTCTTATGTTTAATGGAACCTATTAATGTTGTTGTGGAAAAGGGAAAATCCATGCATATCATAATGACATCTAGGACATAGTAAATGCTCATTAGAGGTGGTTATTATCCCCATATTCAGGCCATTCTTTTCTATTTTTCCTCTCCACATCCTACAGTTCTCCAGGCTCTCCATCATTAAAGTGCTTATCCCTTTGACCTTGTCACACCCTCCATCTATTATCCTCTCATTTTCCCTCAGCTACCACACCTTGAGTCCGGGTTGCCTTCTACATGGCTACTTCCTTTAACTACCACTCTGCTCTTTATGCTTTGCCATCTAGCTTTTGTCTGCATTATTCTGCTAAAACTGTCCCATAAACACTTGCTAAAGGCTCAATGTAGTCACTAAATAAAATGACAGCGCTGTGCAACCTTTTTATGGCATTTCAAGCATTCCGGTTGATCTTTCACCTCTTCCCTTGGTTTTCTTGACAGTTTTCTTGGTACCCTTCAAACAAACCTCTCTGACTGTCTTCTGCTTTCCTCTAAATGTGGCAGTCCATGTGCTTCTTTGACCGTTTTGTTTTTTCTTTTACATTTTATCCATTGGCAAGAGCATTCAATCCAAGGCTTGAGCTTTCAAGGCTTTGAGGATTGCTCCCAAATCTTTTTATCCCATCATGTGATTTCCATAGTCCCCATCCTACATTTCCAAATGACTATGTTGCATTCCAGTAGAGATGGATGTCAAACTTCCACCAAGCTTCATTCTTCTTCCTCCACCTCCATCTGGGTTCTCTATTTTTTGCAAAGAAAAGCCATCTTTCTCTGTCACTTAGGATTAAATTTATAGTCGTTATTAATTCTATTCTTTCCCTTATCTCCACATCCAACAGGTTGCTAACAACCATCAATTTCACTCTTTTTTTTTTAACATCTTTATTGGAGTATAATTGCTTTACAATGTTGCGTTAGTTGCTGCTGTATAACAAAGTGAATCAGCTATACGTATCCATATATCCCCTTATCCCCTTCCTCGTGCATCTCCCTCCCACCCTCCCTATCCCACCCCTCTAGGTGGTCACAAAGCAATGAGCTGATCTCCCTCTGCTCTGTGGCTGCTTCCCACTAGCTATCTATTTTACATTTGGTAGTGTATATATGTCAATGCCACTCCCTCACTTCATCTCAGCTTACCCTTCCCCCTCCCCATGTCCTCAAGTCCATTCTCTATGTCTGCATCTCTATTCCTGTCCTGCCCCTAAGTTCTTCAGAACTATTTTTTTTTTTTTAGAGTCCATATATATGTGTTAGCATATGGTACTTGTTTTTCTCTTTCTGACTTACTTCACTCTGTATGACAGCCTCTAGGTCCAACCTCCTCACTACAAATAACTCAATTTTGTTTCTTTTTATGGCTGAGTAATATTCCATTGTATATATGTGCCACATCTTCTTTATCCATTCATCAGTCGATGGACACTTAGGTTGCTTCCATGTCCTGACTATTGTAAATAGTGCAGCAATGAACACTGTGGTACAAGACTCTTTTTTTTTTTTGAATTTTATTTAATTTATTTTTTTATAGAGCAGGCTCTTATTAGTTATCCATTTTATACATATTAATGTATACCTGTCAATCCCAATCCCCCAATTCATCCCACCCCCCCCCCCACTGCTTTCCCCCCTTGGTGTCCATACATTTGTTCTCTACATTTGTGTCTCAATTTCTGCCTTGAAAACCGGTTCACCTGTACCATTTTTCTAGGTTCCACATATATGCGTTAATATACGATGTTTGTTTCACTCTTTCTGACTTACTTTACTCTGTATGACAGTCTCTAGATTCATCCAGGTCTCTACAAATGACGCAATTTCGTTCCTTTTTATGGATGAGTAATATTCCATTGTATGTATGTGCCACATCTTCTTTACCCATTCATCTGTCGATGGACACTTAGGTTGCTTCCATGACCTGGCTATTGTAAATAGTGCTGCAATGAACATTGTGGTACATGACTCTTTTTGAATTATGGTTTTCTCAGGGTATATGCCCAGTACTGGGATTGCTGGGTCATATGATAGTTCTATTTTTAGCTTTTTAAGGAACCTCCATACTGTTCTCCATAGTGGCTATATCAATTTACATTGCCATCAACAGTGCAAGAGGGTTCCCTTTTCTCCACACCCTCTCCAGCATTTATTGTTTGTAGATTTTTTGCTGATGGCCATTCTGACCAGTGTGAGGTGATAACTCATTGTAGTTTTGATTTGCACTGCCCTAATGATTAGTGATGTTGAGCATCCTTTCATGTGTTTGCTGGCAATCTGTATATCTTCTTTGGAGAAATGTCTATTTAGGTCTTCTGCCCATTTTTGGATTGGGTTGTTTGTTTTTTTGATATTGAGCTGCATGAGCTGCTTATATATTTTGGAGATTAATCCTTTGTCAGTTGCGTCATTTGCAAATATTTTCTCTCATTCTGAGGGTAGTCTTTTCGTCTTGTTTATGGTTTCCTTTACTGTGCAAAAGCTTTTAAGTTTCATTAGGTCTCATTTGTTTATTTTTGTTTTTATTTCCGTTTCCCTTGGAGGTGGGTCAAAAAGGATCTTGTTCTGATTTATGCCATAGAGAGTTCTGCTTATTTTTTCCTCTAAGAATTTTATAATGTCTGGCCTTACATTTAGGTCTTTAATCCATTTTGAGTTTATTTTCTATATGGTGTTAGGGAGTGTTCTAATTTCATTCTTTTACATGTAGCTGTCCAGATTTCCCAGCACCACTTATTGAAGAGGCTGTCTTTTCTCCATTGTGTATTCTTGCTTCCTTTAACAAAGATAAGGTGACTATATGTGCATGGGTTTATCTCTGGGTTTTCTATCTTGTTCCATTGATCTATATTTCTGTTTTTGTGCCAGTACCATACTGTCTTGATTACTGTAGCTTTGTAGTATAGTCTGAAGTCAGGGAGCCTGATTCCTCCAGCTCTGTTTTTCTTTCTCAAGATTGCTTTGGCTATTCGGGGTCTTTTGTGTTTCCGTACAAACTGTGAAATTTTTTGTTCTAGTTCTGTGAAAACTGCCATTGGTAGTTTGATAAGAATTGCACTGAATCTGTAGATTGCTTTGGGTAGTGTAGTCATTTTCACAATGTTGATTCATCCAATCCAAGAACATGGTATATCTCTCCAAATGTTTGTATCATCTTCAATTTCTTTCATTAGTGTCTTATAGTTTTCAGCATGCAGGTCTTTTGTCTCCTTAGGTAGGTTTATTCCTAGGTATTTTATTCTTTTTCTTGTAGTGGTAAATGGGAGTGTTTCCTTAGTTTCTCTTTCAGATTTTTCATCATTAGTGTATAGGAATGCAAGAGATTGCTATGCATTAATTTTGTATCCTGCTACTTTACCAAATTCATTGATTAGCTCTAGTAGTTTTGTGGTAGCATCTTTAGGATTCTCTATGTATAGCATCATGTCATCTGCAAACAGTGAGAGTTTTACTTCTTTACTGGTTTGGATTCCTTTTATTTCCTTTTCTTGTCTGATTGCTGTGGCTAAAACTCCCCAAACTATGTTGAATAATAGTGGTGAGAGTGGACAACCTTGTCTTGTTCCTGACCTTAGTGGACATGGTTTCAGTTTTTCACCTTTGAGAACGATGTTGGCTGTGGGTTTGTCATACATGGCCTTTATTATGTTGAGGAAAGTTCCCTGTATGCTTACTTTCTGGAGAGTTTTTATCATAAATGGTATTGAATTTTGTCAAAAGCTTTTCTGCATCTATTGAGGTTATCATATGGTTTTTATCCTTCAATTTGTTAATATGGTGTTATCATACTGATTGATTTGCATATGTTGAAGAATCCGTGTATTCCTGGGATACACCCCATTTGATCATGGTGTATGATCCTTTTAATGTGCTGCTGGATTCTGTTTGCTAGTATTTTGTTGAGGATTTTGGCATCTATGTTCATCAGTGATATTGACCTGTAGTTTTTTTTTGTGACATCGTTGTCTGGTTTTGGTATCAGGGTGATGGTGACCTGGTAGAATGAGTTTGGGAGTGTTCCTCCCTCTGCTATATTTTGAAAGAGTTTGTGAAAGTTAGGTGTTAGCTTTTCTCTAAATGTTTGATAGAATTCTCCTGTGAAACCGTCTGTTCCTGGGCTTTTGTTTTTTGGAAGATTTTTAATCACAGTTTCAATTTCGGCGCTTGTGATTTGTCTGTTTATATTTTCTATTTCTTCCTGGTTCAGTCTCGGAAGGTTGTGCTTTTCTAAGAATTTGTCCATTTCTTCCCAGTTGTCCATTTTATTGGCATATAGTTGCTTGTAGTAATCTCTCATGATCCTTTGTATTTCTGCAGTCAGTCGTTACTTCTCCTTTTTCATTTCTAATTCTATTGATTTGAGTCTTCTCCCTTTTTTTCTTGATGAGTCTGGCTAATGGTTTATCAATTTTGTTTATCTTCTCAAAGAACCAGCTTTTAGCTTTATTGATCTTTGCTGTCTTTTCCTTTATTTCTTTTTCATTTTTTTTTTTTTAAATAATTTGCACTTTATTTATTTATTTATTTTTTAAATGGATTTCATTCTTTTTTTTTTAACTTTTGGGTTTATTTATTTATTTATTTATTGGCTGTGTTGGGTCTTCGTTTCTGAGCGAGGGCTTTCTCCAGCTGTGGCGAGCAGGGGCCACTCTTCATCGCGATGCGCGGGCCTCTCACTAACGTGGCCTCTCTTGTTGCGGAGCACAGGCTCCAGACGCGCAGGCTCAGTAATTGTGGCTCACAGACCTAGTTGCTCCGCGGCATATGGGATCTTCCCAGACCAGGGCTCGAACCTGTGTCCCCTGCATTGGCAGGCAGATTCTCAACCACTGCGCCACCAGGGAAGCCCTTCATTTATTTCTGATATGAGCTTTATGATTTTTTTTCCTTCCACTAAGTTTGGCTTTTTTTTATTCTTCTTTCTCTAATTACTTTAGGTGTAAGGTTAGGTTGTTTATTTGAGACGTTTCTTCTTTCTTGAGTTATGATTGTATTGCTATCAACTTTCCTCTTAGAACTGCTTTTGCTGCATCCCATAGGTTTTGGGTCATTGTGTTTTCATTGTCACTTGTTTCTGGGTATTTTTTGATTTCCTCTTTGATTTCTTCAGTGATCTCTTGTTCATTTAGCAGTGTACTGTTTAACCTCCATGTGTTTGTATTTTTTACAGTTTTCTTCCTGTATTTGATATCTAGTCTCATAGTGTTGTGGTCAGAAAAGGTACTTGATATGGTTTCAATTTTCTTAAATTTACCAAGGCTTGATTTGTGACCCAAGATATGATCTATCCTGGGGAATGTTCCATGAGCACTTGCGAAGAAAGTGTACTCTGTTGTTTTGGGATGGGATGTCCTATAAATGTCAATTAAGTCCATCTTGTTTAATGTATCATTTAAAGCTTGTGTTTCCTTGTTTATTTTCATTTTGGTTGATCTGTTCATTGGTGAAAGTGGGGTGTTAAAGTCCTCTAGTACTATCGTGTTACTGTTGATTTCCCCTTTTATGGCTCTTAGCATTTGCTTTATGTATTGAGGTGCTCCTCTTTTGGGTGCATAAATATTTACAATTGTTATATCTTCTTCTTGGTTTGATCCCTTGATCATTATGTAGTGCCCTTCTTTGTCTCTTGTAATAGTCTTTGTTTTAAAGTCTATTTTGTCTGTTATGAGAATTGCTACTCCAGCTTTCTTTTGATTTCCATTTGCATGGAATATCTTTGTACATCCCCTCACTTTCAGTCTGTATGTGTCCCTATGTCTGAAGTGGGCCTCTTGTAGGCAGTATATATATGGGTCTTGTTTTTGTATCCATTCATCCAGTCTATGTCTTTGGTTGGAGCATTTAATCCCTTTATATTTAAGGTAATTATCAATGTGTATGCTCCTATTACCATTTTCTTAATTGTTTTGGGTTTGTTATTGTAGGTCTATTCCTTCTCTTGTGTTTCCTGCCTAGAGAAGTTTCTTTAACATTTGTTGTAGAGCTGGTTTAGTGGTGCTGAATTCCCTTAGCTTTTGCTTGTGTGAAGGTTTTGATTTCTCGGTCGAATCTGAATTGAGATCCATGCTTGGCAAAGTAATATTGGTTGTAGTTTTTTCCCTTTTATCACTTTAAATATGTCCTGCCACTCCCTTCTGGCTTGCAGAGTTTCTGCTGAAAGCTCAGCTGTTAACCTTATGGGGATTCCCTTGCATGTTATTTGTTGCTTTTCCCTTGCTGCTTTTAATATTTTTTCTTTGTATTTAATTTTTGATAGTTTGCTTAATGTGTGTCTTGGCGTGTTTCTCCTTGGATTCTCTTTGACTATTTCCTTTCCCATATTAGGGAAGTTTTCAACTATAATCTCTTCAAATATTTTCTCAGTCCCTTTGTTTTTCTCTTCTTCTTCTGGGACCCCTTTAATTCGAATGTTGTTGCCTTTAATGTTGTCCCAGAGGTATCTGAGACTGTCCTCAGTTCTTTTCATTCTTTTTTCTTTATTCTGCTCTGCAGTAGTTATTTCCACTATTTTATCTTCCAGGTCATTTTTCTGTTCTTCTGCCTCAGTTATTCTGAGGCTACTGATTCCTTCTAGAGAATTTTTAATTTCAGTTACTGTGTTGTTCATCATTGTTTGTTTGCTCTTTAGTTCTTCTAGGTCCTTGTTAAACGTTTCTTGTATTTTCTCCATTCTATTTCCAAGATTTTGGGTCATCTTTACTATCATTACTCTGAATTCTTTTCCATGTAGACTGCCTATTTCCTCTTCATTTGTTTGGTCTGGTGGGTTTTTACCTTACTCCTTCATCTGCTGTGTATTTCTCTGTCTTGTCATTTTGCTTAACTTACTGTGTTTGCGGTCTCTTTTTTGCAGGCTGCAGGTTCGTAGTTCCCATTGTTTTCAGTGTCTGCCCCCAGTGGGTAAGGTTGGTTCAGTGAGTTGTGTAGGCTTCCTGGTATAGGGGACTGGTGCCTGTGTTCTTGTGGATGAGTCTGGATTTTGTCTTTCTGGTGACAGGACCGCATCCATTGGTGTGTTTTGGGGTGTCTGTGAACTTCTTATGGTTTTAGTCATCCTCTCTGCTAATGGGTGGAGTTGTGCTCCTGCCTCACTAGTTGTTTGGCATGGGGTGTCCAGCTCTGGAGCTTGCTGGTCTTTGAGTGGAGCTGGGTCTTAGCGTTGAGATGGAGATCTCTTGGAGAGCTCTTGCCGATTGATATTACGTGGTGCCGGGAGGTCTCTGGTGGTCCAATGTCCTGAACTCGGCTCTCCCACCTCAGAGGCTCAGACCTGACACCAGGCTGGAGCACGAAGACCCTGTCAGCCACACGACTAGGTATGTAGGGTGTTTCTTGCCTTTTGCGAAGTCTGAAGTCTACTACCAACATTCAATAGGTGTTCTGTAGGAGTTGTTCCACATGTAGATGTATTTTTGTTGTATTTGTGGCGAAGAAGGTGGTCTCCATGTCTTCCTCCTCTGCCATCTTGAAGGTCCTCCTCCAGTTCCTTTTTGAATCCTCTAGAGTGCCTAGCACAGTACTTTGCATATGGTAGATTTTCCATAAATGTTCACTGCATAAGTGAGTGAATAAACACATAAGTGAAGGAAATCTTAGAATGTGAAAGATATTGAAAATGACCAAACTAAATTTAGGAAAGATAAAAGGAATTAATATGATCAGAAACTTATTATCTGAAGTAGTAATATCTGCAGAAAGTATAAACTAAATAGATACTAAAATGAGTTGTTAATCCCTTGTAAAAGAAGGTGAATGAATCTAAACTTTAAATATGAGTTTAAGAAGGTCAAAGTACCCTCCTGTAATCTAAAGATGATTGAGCTGGAAAGGTAGAAACATTTTCAGAATCTCTAGAGTAGAATATATTGCAAGGCTTGAGAAATACACTTTTCTTTGTTAAAATACCCTTGAGATAAACCCATTAGATTAGAAATAATTTACTCTTAAATTACTTCATAACCATCCACCATAGTTATTTCTGGTATACAGAAGTATCAGTTATAACTCAGTTGCGAAGTTAAACTAGAAGAAATAGCCATCTGTTGCTTTAAAATATTTGCCTTTGAATGGAGCTATAAAGAACCAGAAGAACACTCATTTACTAAAAAAGGAAGAGTCATAAGAATAAAGTTGCTAAATTTCTGCAAATAAATTTTAAAATAGCATATCAGCGTACCTACAAAAACAAACTGGAAAACAATGCAACATATATGACAGTCAAATAGTCAAATATGTTATTACAATTTCTTTTGTAAAAAAGTTATTACAAATTAATTTTTTAAAGATATACACCCCAACTTAAAAATGGGCAAATGACATGAGAACAGGTCTAATAAAAGAAGAATGACTAATGAATATCCAAAGATATTCATAAAGAATATCCGAAAGGTATTCATTTAGACAAACATGAACATTTGCTTTCTATCAACAATTATATATAAATACCTCTTGTCAGATTATACATATTAATAACCTAGTACTGCTGAGGGTGCAGTAAAAATGATTATTGTATATGCCACTGCAGGATGTACCGATAGATAGAATTTACTTGAAATAATTTGTTAACATGGATTTTTAAATTGTACCTTTTTATTCATTTATTCAGCAAATATTTCTTGATCATCAGGCATTGTTTGTGGGTACTGAGGATAAAGAACAAAAAAACTATAAACTATCAAGTAGATATAATGTCATGGAAGGAGTAAGAAATGTTTGAAGAAAAGTAAAACAGAATAAGGGAATAGATAGTACCTTGGGATAATCTCTGACTTATGGAAGTTAGGGAGTGCCCCATTGGGATAGGTACCGTTTGAACATAGAATTGAATGAAGGGAAGGAGTGAGCCATGGGGCCATCTGGAAGGAGAGTATTGCAGGCAAAGGGAGCAAGAACGAAGACCCTGAGTGTGTTTGGGACCAGGAAGTTCATGTATCAAGTGCGCAGGGCACAGTGGCAGGAGATGAGGGTGGGCAGGTGGCCAGGACCCAGATCTGATAGGATCTTATCCTAGGCAGTGTTAAAGACATCAACTTTTTCTGGGTATAATGAGAAGCCACTGGGATGTTTACCTATGAGAGTAATATAATGTGATTCCTTTTTTTACAGGTCGCTGTCTGGAAAATAGACTACAGAGGGATCAGGGCAAGGATGGATGCAGGGTTAGGGAGACTATTACCCAATAATATTTTAGGACTCAGAATCCCTTGGAATCTGTATTTTAAATGCACTGTCAGTTTTCTGATTGATTTACTGTGGGTTTTTAAAAATAAGTTTTCCTCTGTTCTGATAGTTTTATTTTAATTAAAAACAGGTATGTCCACTGTCCCTTCTGCTGCATCCTACTACATCTGGAATTGTGCTTTAGAGCACTTTGAGTTTTTTAATAAATTTTTCTAGGAAAAATTTTCTGGGTAAGGCTTTAGCCTAATTCCTGCAATAAGTGATAATATTTCTCACCAGAATTTTGCAGATGAGGCAGACAAGGCCCAAGAGGTTAAGAGTCTTCTCAAAAGTCTCAGAGCTACTAAGTGGATGAATGCCGACCACAGCTAAGCTCATCTCTTTCCACTACCACTTGGAAATCTTCCCTTATGGATGACTCTGAATACTGAGGAAGATGGAGCCCTTGGGTTTCTCGGTTTGAGAGAGGAGTCTGGGGTGTGTGTGTGTGCTGGTGGTGGTGATGGTGAGAGTTTGATGCAGAAGGCTACACAGCCTGCCACTAGCCAGGCTACTGCTAGGTATCATTTAAGGCATCTTTCTGCCTCATCATGACCCCAAAATGCTACCCGAACAGAGGAATTAGTCAAATTCCTTAGGCAAAACCAAACTTCTTACTTTCAGGAAAAAGAGCATCCAAAAATCTCTTGGATATCAAATAATATTTTGTGAAATAATATTTTGATGACTTAAGTGTGAACAAATCAGAAGCACATGTTTTCAGTTTCCTGGGGAATAATGATTGCTTTAAAATTAACCTAAAGGTGCCAGGTGGAGTTTAGATTTTACTAAGTCTCAAACATTTGGCAAATAGTTCAAGATGTTGGACCCAATGAGCATCTGGATTCATCCTGTCCCGTTATAAATTAGATATCGCAAACATGTGTTGAGTTGTGTGGCTTTGATCTCCTTTTAAAAGGGATTGGATTCTCGGGAACTAACTTGCTCTCGCAAATGGAAGTTCAGTGTGGTGTGTGCCTGGATTTTCCTTCTCCCCACTAATATTTTCCATTAACTCATGGGAACATGGATGAACATTTGGAAAGCCAGTTTGGAAATGTGGCATGGCCAAAGGAACTTCATATTTAAAAATTAATAAGTAAAAATGTTAATGATCATCACAAACCTGCTCAGGGGACCTTTTAAATTGGTAGTTAGCTTTTAGAAACTGTTCTCATTTGAGAAATTATGGATCAGATTTTTGTGAACATTCCAACATAGTTAGGATTCATGATCATAGGAAGTGATGGAGCATAGACATGTATAGGAAAAATCTTTCTAATCTTATTCACTGTGATTGAAAAAAAAGAAGGGGGAAAAAATGTAGCCTCTTAAAGAAAACACCTCTTTGGACTTTAGCTCACATTGAAATACTGGTTATAAATGACATGAAACCAGCATGATTCTGACTAATGTTATTCAGTCTAAATTGATAATAGTTTACAGACACTGAGTGAGCTTTATTTAATAGAGCATAATTTATTATCTTATTTTTCCAACAATTTTAACTTTTTCTTACATAAGCATATGTGTGTATCTTCCAGTTTGTTGGGGGGAGGCTATACCACGGAAGGCAAGAGCCACAGGTGTCTGAGCTGGAAGAGCCAGACTCACGCCACAAGACTGAGTTGCATTTCTTCTTCTATAGCATCAAAGAATCATGAAAAATACTCTCTTCTCTTGATCTTATGATATTTAGCCATTTCTCCTTTATATCCCAGCTGAACCTCTAGCTTGTTTGCCTCAATGGTCCCCAATTTCCATTTGCCAGGGGAACTTTCAAGCTGTTTGGCTTACTTTTATACATATCTATCTTGGTTTCAAATGATCACTTCAACTTTTAGTTCGTTTTTCATTATTTCTATAGGTTTTCTTTATGATGGGGTTAAGTATGATAAAGACGTAAAATAAAAGAAAAAATAAAAGCAAATTCAGAGACTGGTGGAAGGCTTCAAAATTAAATTGCTTAATAATCTTGAGGTATTTTTAAGAATTCTTAAATGAAAAAGTAAAAATATTTTGTGAACTGAATAGAAAGATGTTGGTGCAGTTTCATCTGATTGATTTTCTTTCTTTTTAATAGGTTTTCTTTGGTGAACACCTGAAGAATGACTACGAACAGGAAGGTATAAATCTTTGAATTATCCTTACTTCTATTGCAGTTTTATTCTGTATTAATTAGTAATCTATTTTGTGTGGTACTGAAATATCATACATGTTCATCACAAATCATTTACCAGTTTTCTAACTTTTAAGCTTATTATTTAACTTCTTTATGCCCCAGTTTCCTCATTTAAAGTGGAAAAAATAATACTACTATTTGATAAAGTGAGTTCAAAAATGAAAAGCACTTAGAACTATCCCTAGGACATAGTAGGGGTTCAATGCCTTATGATTATGATTATGATTATTTGAAGGATCTACAATTGTGACTTGGGTCTATAAAATAATCAGAGAACACCACAGACAATAGTTGATTGCAGCAAAGTACCAAATTGTGTAGGTCAAACCAGGCTTTATGAGGGTGGAAAACCTAGAGGTGAAAGCTCACTGAGGCAGCCTAATAGATTGGTGGTAGCAAAAAGATATTAGATCCAAATGCTTTTTTTTTTAAACGTCTTTATTGGAGTACAATTGCTTTACATTGTTGTGTTAGTTTCTGCAGTATAACAAAGTGAATCAGCTATACATATACATATATACCCATATCCCCTCCCTCTTGCGTCTCCCTTCCACTCTCCCTATCCCACCCCTCTAGATGGTCACAAAGCACTGAGCTGATCACCCTGGGCTATGCGGCTGCTTCTCACTAACTATCTATCCAAATGCTTTTTAGATTTATATTTTGAAACGATAATTGGAGAATGGATTGTAGAGGGGCAAGAGTGAACACTGGGAAACCAGTTAGGAGACTGTTGTAATAATACAGATGAGAGTTGGTATTTCAACTAGAGCAGGGGCAATGGAGTTAGAGGAAAATAGACATATTGAAGATTTACATTAGAGGTAGGTCCTTCAGCATTTGTTAATGGCTTGCCTTTACCTGGTGAGGGTGAGGAAATTTGAAGAATTAAGCAGGAGTCTCTCTATCCTCTTTAAATTTTTGTTTGTTTGTTTTAACAACAGAATACTTGGTGATATATTTATTGAGATAAGGAAGGATGGGAGAGAAATGAATTTTGGATCCAAGAGGTAAAGGTTCCCATGAGGTGTCAGGCCAGGGCCCTGGACCAGAGATGTACAACTGGATGTCCTGAGCTTATAAAGCGCTTTAAAGCATGGCAATGGAGAAGGACATATGGAGATACGGTTCAGACAGAGACAAGAAAAGAAATCCAGGACCTCCAACTTTGCAAGATTGGGATAAAGAGGAAAAGTCCTAGCAGGGAAGCTGAGAATGAATGATTGAGGGAAAACCAAGATGAGGTGGATTAAGAGGGGGGAAAAAACCCAAAACAAACAGAAGAAATAGCTACTTTCTGAAGGGCACATCAAGTCATGTCTCTCTTCCTGCATTATCCAATATTGACTAGATAAACATCTCTTCTCCATAATCATACCCACAAAGTTCACTAACATGAGCTGGGACAGCAGCTTTTCTCAGCAAGCATTAGCAAGGCAAAGAGGTTGTTTCAGATCATGAATGACTCCGTTTTATGTGCAGCCCACAATGGTAAGGTTAAGATAGGAGCCAGAGATCTTCAGATATATGGCCCCTGCGTTCAGGTGTTTTGGATAGGAGATAAATCTTTGTTACCAACAGGCCTTATTCTTCTACCATTAAGTGAGCTGAACTAGCTGGAAATGCAGCCTAGAAGAACCTTTCAAGTTCACACTCAGTCTATACAAGCTGATGGTTTATTTAAGGCAGGGCCAATCAACAAACTTCCAAAAAGTATCCAGAGGCATACCAGCCCTTTTCCTGATATTTAGTCTACACTGTGATATAGAAATCAGCAAAATTACAAATATAAATACTTTATGCCTCCACACTATCGCTTAGCTTTCAAGGCAGCGTACTTGCCTTATTCATTTCTGTAGCCCCAGCATGTAGCCAGCACCTGGCAGAGAGTGGGAACTTAAATCAGCATTTCTTGAATGAGTAAGTAAATAAATACCCAGTACAGAGCACTAAAGAGGTAGAAATAAAGACGATAGAAAAAAATCTTAGCTTCTATTATGAAAATTCTTACATCGTCTTTTATCTATGTCCTATACAAAGTATTGATATGTTTACTGTACTATTATAATTCCAAGGCCTCTTCCTAGGCATCAATATTTGTACAAAGCTATGAATTTTCCATCATACATTTTTTTTTTCCACTCAAGGAAGCTACTTTGCTAATGCAACAAAGCCAGTGGAAAGAACCAAGCCAAAACTCTATAATACCAACAGTGATGGTAAGGCTGAGCTGTGACATGGTAAATACTATATCTTGTTTTACAAAAAAAATCCAAATTGATATTTAATAGTCTGATAGTTGTGCCAGGAGCACACAGAATGCAGAAGAAACACTTGTAGATTGCAAAGTGATATTTAAAGAAAAATGCAGACCCGATAAGCATTTCCATGTTTTGTAGATTTGCTTTTCAAGAAAAGATGTTGAATAGGCCATTTGATAGGTTAGCTGAATGCAGCTGTTTAGATATGTGTTGGGTCTGCTACTGAATTTTTCATTAAA
This sequence comes from Eschrichtius robustus, assembly GCF_028021215.1. Classification (NCBI taxonomy): domain Eukaryota; kingdom Metazoa; phylum Chordata; class Mammalia; order Artiodactyla; family Eschrichtiidae; genus Eschrichtius; species Eschrichtius robustus. Next base: position 38,731,992 of record NC_090825.1, read on the forward strand.
AATATGTGGTTAACAGCAGCCAACCTGATTTGCATGTGTGTGTTTCTGATTTGTTCACCGCTATGCCTCCCATCTCCTACATCTTAATCACACCCAGGCGCCCGCCCCATTACATTACCAGAAGGGAAGTGGTCGACATCCTTTGACTCTCTTCATGACCCCCTGATAATCCTGTTTCACACACAGGCTCCCTGCTGTATGAAACACAAAAGCTGCCACTGTAGTTCTTTACTTCCAGTCGATATTCTGACAGACTTGATCTAGCAAATTAGTATGCTGTGGTAGGGGCATGACAAAAGACCCTTTTGACACACTCTGAATCAATACCAAGGCCGACAGAGAGCCATTTCACTGTAGTTCTGTTATTTTTTTCCCCTTTTGATGACCCTTTGCTTTTTTTTTTTTACCAGCTTATCTGACCTTGTCAGATTTAAAAACATAATGTTGGAAAAGTCATCCTTGCACACACATGTGCATGGGCGAATGTGCACATGTGCACACACACACTTGCACACACAAAGACCACCGATAGCATGCCAAAATGCCTAATAAAGATATAAAACAGAAACGTAGCTGGTGAGGAAATTCAAATGCCTCTCATAAAATGATCCTTCTTTCTACTAATAAAAAGGGAAAAGTTGGAAAATAATCAGCCAACTCAAACAGCTATATATATTACTGAATATAGTTTAATTAAGCCAGACCAGTTTTCATATCAGGTTATACCTGGATATTGCCAGTTTTCAAATTCTGCAACTTGTTAGAATAAAACATATAATTCCATGGGTGCTGTATATTTATGATTTCTCATCAGTTATTTTAACCAAGGCTGTTGAGTAAAGGATATTGAACATTCTGTTAAATTTCTGAGGTTAATACTATTAGGAAGTAAACTTCAAATACTTACAGAGAGCAAAATAAAATTACTAACAAAAATATAAATCTTCCCTTTACAAATCTTTATCATAACGAAATCTTACCTTTTTAATATCATGCATTTTTGGCACAGGTATTCTAATTTTCCACACTTATTCATAGTATAAGGAATCCCAATATTATATCTCACTTGCCACATGCATAATATGACCTCTCTAAATGTTTGGTTTTTAAACAAAAACACATACACATTTAGTTTAAATGTTGATGGTCTATTAAGTTTAACCTAAGCATATATGGTTTATGCAACTGTTAGAACTTCATTTTATTTTATTTTGAAAACATAATTATGTATATTATAAATACTAATTCAACTAAATGATGTGTCTTTATTATTCACACTTTATTCAGCAAATAAGAAGCACATGCTCTAAAATTAACTGTGCTGCAGTTGTATCTGTTGTCTCCTTTTTTTGCAACCACGGAACACAAGAAAAGACTTGAAAATGCACTTGAAAATGTTTCTCAGAGCTTAGTATGTAAAGATTAGACTAAAGAAAAGTTAGGTCCAAAAATAGAGGTTCCCAGGCTGAGAAAACACTTTACTTTTACTACCAAAAAAAAAAAAAATCTCTCTCCTAAAACAGACTCACAGTTGATTTCTAGTGTTTTCCAGGGAGTATGTATGCCACCTATGTGGCACTTCATCACCTTCCAGTACAGAAACCATGTTCTCTCAAATGAAACAACTCTGTAGACTCAATTCAGACATTATACTACTTCAATTAATCCTTTCTATAAACATGTTGGCAAAATTATCCAGTATAATTCCAAATCCTCGCTCACTTTTTTTCAACGAAACATTATTAGGAACTCAAATAGTCTCCCAAATCATTCCAGCTTGGGAACAGTTTTTGTTCTTTTGATTTATCAGTGCTGATATCAGGGCATACTGATTCATGGGCCTCTATATACGGATAGGGCACGGAGTTGGAGGATATGGATAAATCACAGCTGTAATGACATTACTTGTATAAATCCCTTTGTGAATTCTACAATAGCAGGGCAATACAATTCTGGAATACATGGTATTTGCATTAAAAAAAAGACTATTGTTAATACAATTTATTTTATGTCTTCTAAGCTGTACAGACTCTGGGGAGGATAAAAATATAGATATAAATGATATCTTTACTGTTATTTCAGTTTAGATAATTAGTTAGGAGACAAATAGATGAAGATAAGAAAAACGGTTTTCTTAGAAAGCTGTGTCTGCAAGACACAAGCATTTTAAATTTCCTGCATTTTTTGTTTCAGGAATATACACAGTTCTTACAAATAAATTAATTAGGAGAAACTAGGTTTTTTTGGGATGTCTGTGGCTGCCTGTCCAAATAAATCACACTAATCTTGTAGTCTTTCTAGAATTTGACTTCCCCAATCCAATGTATACACACACACACACACACACACACACACACACAGTGACTGTAACTGCTCTACCATTAGTCAAGGGGATGAGATTTCCTTTCACATGGAGCAAAACTTTAACTTCAGATGTTGCAGTCCAATTACCTGAAGGAGGACAGTTAGACAACACAGAGGGGTATAAAGAAATTTTTAAAATATCTGTTTGTGATCCAGAGAGAAGACCTCCATCATAAAGAACAAAGATCTCTACAGTTTTGTTACTGGTTTGTTCATCCTCCTCCCAGTCTCCCCACGCCCCCCTACTTTGCACTTGAGGTCTTTTTGTTTTGTTTTTTAATGGTCCTCTCCAGTGTTAATTATTACTTGTTCTTGGATTAGATTTTTTTCTTATGCACTGTCATGCCCTTATACTATTTATTTCAGTCTTAGGCCTTAGCTGATTGGAAAACCTGCAGTCCTGCCTAACTTAAACCTTGCATGTAAACAGTTTTCTTTTTAGAAAATAATCCTTTGTAAATCTGTCTCTTTTTTGTTCCTGCAGTTTTCATCTTGAAAATTCACACTTCACCCATGAGGACTTCAGGTAACTGAGTTTAGATAGAAGTTGAGCTCACAGGAAAGGAGTCATTTACCTGGGCAGGAGGATATTGTGTGTCTGGATGTCCTAATTTGCCCTATACAACTTGTTGGAGTAAACTCCTCATGATGCAATGAAACCGGATGATTTCCATGAGGTGGCTTGATAACTTTAGATCAGAGAAGATCATCTCTCTGTTTTCTAAAATAGATTTTTAAGTTACTGTTATGTCACTTTTCCATCTGTACAAACCATTACTTGCACATGGTTTTTGAGGTATTTCCCCTTATTTAAATAAAAGTGCAAAGTTCAAACTGAGTCAGATATACTCCATACTGAAGAAAATACCTGTATAAAACTTGCATATTATATGAACATTATTTTCTTAAAAATAAATCATTAAAATCTGGCATGAGGTTTCAAAGAATAAATGTGTTAAATATGGGAAATATTTCTTTATTCACAACATTAATGTGAATACCAAAGTCCTTACACAACTAAATCCTGATTACTTAGTAACATTTTACCCAATTTTTTTTCCAGATAAAACCTTCTTTTACTTTTTGAAATATCGTCTGCCTCCTGACGACTTCATTTCCTCCAAGGTTCTCACCAGTGCTAAACAAGTAAAGGTAGAGAAAAATATCACTCAAGGCAGTCAGCTGTGTAGCTCTTTAAAAATGATCTTCTTTTATTCTATAGTTTTCAATACAATTAAAACATTGAAATGTTAAGGTGGATGACTACATCATTTACAAAAAGACTGAATGAGACTAATATGACACAAATAAGACTTGTCAGAGATTTTCAAGCTCATGTTCAAGTAATTACTATGAAATAACATAATTTCCAGGAATGAAAAATATCCCAGAAGAACAAATTACCATTGGTGGGGAAAGAAAGCCAAACAAAAGAGCAATAGAAGAAAAGGTGACACAAAACGCATGCTTACAAGGCTTATAAGGTATTTGCTAATGATTTCTGCATGATGGTTTTATATTTATTCTACTTGACCCAGTATTTTGGATCTTTTCCCTTCAAAATATCTTTAACTAGCAAAGTGATTACAAATGGGAAAAATTGCACTAGAATAACTGCTATCTTCAGGGTTTTGAGAGTTGGAATAATGTAGCAAAAGAATAAATTCAATGTTTAGTGCTATCCCCAAATGCATTATTACCCTGACTACAGCTTCAGTGAGTCTTTCAGAAACAAGAGAGGCAAAACCATGAAAATGCTTCTCGAGCTATTCTACTCTCTAAATTAGTCAAGTCTGGTTTGGCTGGAGTAACACTCACTAGAGTAAAACCCCAATGATAAACACCCTCACCCCAAGAAATCAAGAACAGTAGGTAACTGTTTCCATGAGCCAGGTGAGTGGAAGCTAGTGGAGGGATGTAAGTCTCTGTCACCATCACGAACAGTGGTGGAGGCACGTGGTGGGTTAGCCTAACCGGGGATATGAACAGGCCTGGTTGTGGGCTGTGGAGCAGGGAGATAGGTGATAGTGCTTGGTGGTCTTAGCTGGGAGTATGGCATGATGCTTAAGTATGACAGCACTGTGTCTTGCCATACACAGTGGAGGCATAAAGAAGAGACAAAGCCTTGGAAACAAAGGACAGGACAGAATTCTACTGGGGAGATGTCCTAAGAGAAATTGAGTTCATTCTCCTGCTGGCTCCTCGTACTTCTGGGAGGGAGTCCTTTAGAGCCTATGAAGATGCTAGAAAATATTTCTGGATAAAGCAAAGCATAATAAACTCTACTGAAATTTCTCATTAGGAAGATGGCAGGCAATTCTGATTAATGTGTTTTTACTGTGAAGAGGAGGGACAAAATCAGAAGCATGTTGTGATCAGTCTCTTCACTCCACACAGAAAGATGCAAGTGTAGAGTGCATTGTCCTGGGTCTCCTAGTCTAGCCTAGAGGGCAGTCCTTATCTCTTGACTCGCAGAGACTCAGGTACCTGCATGGCCCATTCCTTCACCTTGCTATGTCGCATTTGAGAGAGGGCGGGGGGAAAGGGGAAAAAGAGGTAGAAAGTATTGACTGAAAACTTGTTGAATTATTGAACAATTGTTTGAATTATTTTGGTGGGTTTATTCATGTTCCACCTCCCTCTTAATTACCATGAAAATGTATGTATATGACTGCATCAAGAAGTACTGAGTACATTTTTTTTTCAACAAATATTTCCCATCTTTAAGCAGCACATCACATAAATATGTGATTAGGACTGATTTCTATTTTAGAATCTGGAATTCATCACTTAGAAAAAATTTTTTTCTCCGTAGATCAACAACCTTATCCATTGCAACTACATTCTTTAAAGTCACAATTCTACCTATAGTTTGCAGTTTTCTTGAACACAATGTCAAATTATAGAGCACTATTGCAGTGTAAAAAAGCATTCGTTGAGATTAATTGATGAACATCTGTGAGGTCAACTAATCTTTACAGTGCCCTGGAAGAACTTGAAAGTACAAAATTTGGTTTACTGACATTTCACAATTTCAAGGTTGAAGCTTTGCTGAGAAAGGTAAACGTGGAAAACCCTATTAAAAATTACATATGTAAAGATGTGCCTTCAACATCACCTGTCTCTATTTTCTTCCCTTTCTCCTTATTGATTTAGTTCCCGTCCTTTTTTCTTCTCTCTTGTTCCTGTTCTTCTTTGGATTCCATACTCTTTCAATTCTAAAGATAACTTCAATGCAAGTGCCTTGTATATCCATGTTTCTAAAAATTCAGAATCAAGTTTCTAAGCACATGAGCACAGTTCAATACATCTCTAACTGAACCCATCATCCAAAACCTGAAACAATCCATTTCCTTTGCTCAGACTCCAAATATCTGAGTCATCATCAGCTCTTCTCTCTTCCATCCTTTCCTATCTATTCAGTGAGCAAATCCTACTCCTACTACCTTTTTCATATTCTTTATTTCTTTTTCTGCTTCTCTATCCTATCAACTCTATTTATGTTCATGTTCTCCTAACCAGCAACTATGAGTATTTCAACAATCTCCTACTGTGGAAGAACAGTCTTCCATACTGACAACAGGACTATTTTACTAATCTTATTTAATCTTATTATTTTCCTACCTAAAAAACCTTTAATGACTAATCATGTGACAAAGAATGAAGTTTTCATAGCTCTTTGTTATTTAATCCCGTCCTACTTTATTATCCATACTCCTTATGTGAATGTCCACCTTTAGGTCTAATGTTTAAGGCATAGCCCCAAAAGGATGCTTCCTATATCTTCCTATATCACTGTCTTGCTTGCAATGCTCTATATCCACATAATCAACTGTCAATGACCTACACGTTTTCAAAGTTCAGTTCATCTATAAACTCCTTTCTGAGACTTTAAAAATATCAGAGATAGAATTATTCTTTTCATTTCTTATAGAACATTCCACCTTGTGTTGTAACTAATAATAAATGTCTCTCTCTCCTTAAGTCATTCCTTATTTTGCATTACATAGTGTAGTCATCAAAAATATTTGCTTAATTGTATTGTTCTTTTGCAAGCATGAAGTCTGAGAAAGAAGAAAAATGTGAGGGAAACATATATGAGAAAACAAGCTGAATCCTCTATTTGTCATAATTCTTTCTCTCCCTAAGTCATCTCTATAACACGGCATCTCCACCTCGTCCTGTTGAGTCCAATTGTACTCTTTCAGTTGTTATGTCTGGAATTTGGCCAAGATGGTCGAGTAGAAGGATCTTGAGCTCACCTCCTCTCACGAGCACAGCAAAATCACAGCTAACTGCTGAAAATCCATTGATAAAAAAAGACTGGAACCTATCAAAAAAGATATTCTACACCCAAAGACATAAAGAAGAAACCACAACAAGATGGTAGGAGGGGCGTACTCATGATATAATCAGTTGTTATATCCTCCTTTTTCTTTTCTTGTCGATCACACTAAATTTCACCTAAATGTGTAGGCTATATTTCCCTAGGATCTGTTGATTCCTTCCCACCAATCTTCTCTGGCTTCTTGCTTTTCTTTGGTTTCTAAGAAAACATTTGCTGAAGGAAAATACACCTACATACTAGGTTTTTTTTTGTTTTTTGTTTTGTTATTTTTTTAATTGAAGTGTAATTGAAATATAACATTATATTCATTTTAGGTATAAATATAATAATTCAGTATTTATATGCATTGAAAAATGATCACCATAGTAAATCTAGTTAACATCCATCACCATACATAGTTGAAAATTTTTTTTCTTGTGATGAGGAAGAACTTTTATGATTCACTCTCTCAGCAACTTGGCAACTGCTTTTTGTTGCTGTTGTTGTTGTTTTTTAAGTTCCTAGATACCATCTCCACAAAGACTTAATCTTTCTTGGATTCTACTTATAGGAGAAGTCAAGGCATGGTAGAATGTTCTGCAGTAATTTGATGACAGGCACCAGAAGCCAGCATTTGAGTTTTTAGGGAACCTTGTTCCTGACCAAATAGGATTAAGGCTGTTTAAAAATGTAATTCATTTGAGTTTCTCTTTTCTTTCAGACACGTGCCTGTAGTGTTTATTTTGTCTAGGTGAAAAACATATGACTTGCTGCAGGAAAAAAAATTCACTTAGTTTATGTCTGGTGTAGTTTTTTTCTTTTTTTAAAGAGGGTTAGAATTTCTCAATGAAAAACTGTTTCCAGAAACTAAGCATAATGAACCACCTGATTGCAGAACTGCAACACCTTACTCTCCAGTCAATGAAACTTTATACTACCCAAAGCTTATGGCAATGTGCTACTTTGTCTACTACCATGAATCTTAGCTAAATCAAACCCCACAGCCTTTCCCAGTACATTGCACAGCAGACAGCAGGTTCAAATGGAATGACCACCATGGCTACACATTAAGCCTGACTCAGCAGGATGAACTGGCCACATGAATATGCGCTTTCTCTTTTTCCTTCTTTTCCTTGGGCCAATTTCCTAGTCTAGATAAATATTCATTCTACCTCCCAACCATTTCTCCCCCTGTGCTATTTTAAAAGCTTTGTCTCTCATTTTTGGAAATAAAGTCTCTCTCCAAGAATTTTTTTTCTCCTGGTATTTATTTTATTTTAAAATATCATTGTTGGTTTTTCTGAATAAGAAGATCATATAAAGTATATAGACAACTCCCTCAGTTGTCTCCAGACTACCTTCCATGCTTCTTCCTTCTAAAATTAATTCTGATTTTTTTCACGTTCTTACTCCTTTCCTCCAAAGCCCTGTGTCTCCATCCCCCAGGACAGAGGCAGGTCTAATGGGTTTTAAGGTTATCTATTCTGCTAACGCTGGCTAAGAAATGAGAATGTGAGCACATTTTGGTGTGATGGAGGGAGACTCCGAAAAGGAGTGTGTGAGAAGATTCTTCACTTCAGGAAAAAGAAAGCCAGAGGACATCTTTATTCTTCCTCGGGACATTTTCACAAATGTATGATATCCCTGTATCATTGCTCTTAATATCTGCCTAACGATAAAAACAAAACCAAAGATGGCAGAGAGCAGAGATGAAAAAGACCTACTCTTGGATGACATCCTCAAACTGCCGGCTCTGCCATCAGCCCAACCTCTGGATTTACTGTTCACATGCGATAATACATTTTCTTGTTGTTCGAACTATTTTAGTCAGTTTATGCCTTGCAGTTGAAAATATCCTAACTGATGCAAAGGTGCACAAAATTCAAGCCCTAAAATCCATGGTAATCTCACTCGTTCCTCTTAATTCCAGTGCCTATCTCAATGCCCAGTGTCCACGAAGAGAGAAAAATCTCCTGAAAACTTTAAGGTTTAAATCCGTCTTCTTTAGTATGAAAATCCAGCCTGCTACCCTTACCCCTAATATCTGATAAACTGTCACTATTAAGAACTAACATTTTGACAGGGAAAGCTAGAGAGCAAAGCCTTTCACCTCTGAGATATAAAAGAGCAAATGGAGAGAAGGGCAGAATTGCAAGACCAGCATTACCTGCTTCTGTTTCACCTGCAGGCAAACTTGGCAGCTACCCTATGCTTACATGCTTCTTCACGTAAGACCATAAATGAACATTTTATATCCCGATGAACAAACACTGTCTTTTTTTTTTTTTTTTTTTGGTAACACATTTATTCAACAAATCTTTCCTGAGGGCATAAGATATCATTATAACCCTGGTGGGAGAGTGATTTGTCAGACATATTTCTGCAAACACTGAGTTTACAGTGCAGGGGTGGAGAGACGGTAAGGGCTCTGCAATCAATATGGGGAAGATCCTAGAGATGGTGTAGATAACAATGCCCCGTCACCCTTTCTCCCATATGGTGCTGGGTTCAGGAGAGGCACAATATTGCCTACACAGTGGTGGTAACCAGGGGTGCTCACCAAGCTTCAGGCGCTCTTCATTAAGTCACTCTGCTGCTGGCCGTCCTGGATGCTACCACTATGGACAAACCTCCAGTCCAGTGATTTTTAACCCAGTTTCAATGTGACTTGAGCCAGTTTCACATGACTTGTGTCATGAAGCTGCTAATCCCTGGAGAAACACTGCACTGTAGTCCCTTTTTAGAGAGGTTACCTCTCTGGCCTGCTTTGACACATGCCATGCCTGTAACCCTCAGTGGTGGCCAAAGGCTGGACTGGGTCCCTCATACCTGCTGAAGTCTGGGCCTTGCTAGTAAAAAAGCCCCTTAGAGTTTTCTGGATTTTGTCTCACTAGCCTGTGCCCAAGTATTGTTTTTATTCACTGAAAACCCTCTTCTTTAAGGCTACCCAATAATCATAGGCATGGATGGGAAAAATTCGGAGGGTCACATACTATGAAATCAATAATAATATTAATAATAACAATCACAAATATTTATTGAGCATTTACTGTACTCCAAGCACTGAACTAATTTGGTACTGTGCCACTTGACTTTCACAATTGCTCTCTCTGATAAATAGTATTATTTTACCCATATTACAGATGATGAAACTGAGGCACAGTGAAACTAAATAATTTTCCCAGGGTCTTATAGCCACATTCCTGACTCTACAGGAATGCAAGGTAGACAACAGTTGGTAAATAACCTCAGTTCCATACCCTAAGGGAGAGTTTATTGCTGTGCAATTTCTTAGGAATTGGATTGACAGGGGTAAGGAGGACAATGTGAGACTGACAAATTTAAAAATCTGTACACATGTAGACTTGCCCTTAAAAATTCTCAGTCTAAACAGGGAGATAGAGTATTTAAACAGGAAAGAGTTAATAACAATACCAAGTGATGTGTTATACAGCTAAATGCATTATCTTACAAAATGATTTACAGTAGGATGTCCACGTGAGGTAGGTGCCCATACTTCATCTTTGAATGAATGTGCCCAAGAGGAGGCATCCAGACACATTAACTAAAGTGACGCCCTTCTTCAATGTCAGAATAAGCAATGTCTAAGAAATTTGATAAATAATGTTTGAAATAGATTGGCACCAGAAGACCCTGGACATCTCAGGATTCGTTTTCTAAGGATGTATTTCCCATATTTCTCAAAAGTGACAGAGATAAATAATAGAAGCTAGTTGCATAAGATGGAAGCACAAAATCAAATACAAGCCGTCTGCCCTATGGTCCCATGCCTATGCTCCAGTCTCCGCCATGCTGGGATGCTCTCTCCCCACCTCCATCTGTTGAAATGCATCCCATGCAGCTCAAATATCAGGTCTTCTAATAAGTCTGGCCCCAATCCTCACTTTGACAAGAACTCTTGAGTCCCCTCCTCCTTTGCACTTATCTAACGACTTTTATCCTTTCTATTTTGTATCAGTTACTTGCTCACCTCCTATTACATAAGCTGCCAGTGACCATCCTCATTTTCCCGGCTTCCTCTGCAGTGAGGGCTCAGGTATGTGACACAAATGCAACCAATAAGATGCCCCTGCCCCAAATTTTGAGTCAAGAATTAGTGCCACGAAGAAGCAGGAGTAGTAGAGAATCTGCTCTGGGGGTGAGGGGCGGTAGCAGTGGCAGCAGTGACATCCCTTTCCTAGGAGCAGCAGTGGAGGCTGTTAGGGTGGTAGCCAGTAGTGTTGGCGGAGCACAGTGTGTGCTCCAGCAGCTGCGGCACATGTGTCCTTATGGTACCAGTTTTGGGGTATTGTTTGGCTCTACCACTGGCTGTTCCTCCCGTCCTCATCCCTCTGGCCTCCAGTTCTTCAGCCTTCCCATTGATGGAAAACTTCCCAGTACTTTTTCAAGAAATTCCTTAACTGCTTAAATCAGCCAGAGATTTTTCTCTGTTACTTTTTACTAAGAACCTTGGTGGGTACCTTTGCTTAAGCTATTGTTTCCTTGTTCTGGTGTTAGTAAAGAAGGAAGCTGTTAAATATTACCCTATGTAGGATAACTTTATAAGCACGAGGACTAGCACCATGCCAGTTACCTGTCACTGATGGGAAACTCCACGGATTGTTTGGAATAAAAGGGAGTATTGTTGGAATCGGTGTATCCATAAATTTATTTTTAACCTAGCTTATCTCATGTCTGTGATTCCTCTCTATCTTAAAAAATGGGGACAAAATGGTCAAATAATTGCCAAGCCATCTACCATCAGCACTCTCTAATTAGATGTCAGAGAGGAAAATATGTCATCTTCCTTATTCTTAACCTTTCAAAGTTAGATGACAAGGGTGATCTTTCCCTTTAGCAAGATTACTCTGAGTCTCTTGACACCACTGAATTTGTGTATAAGGCAAGAGATTTAGAAGTAACTTTTTGAAAGGACACATGTCGTACTTCACTACAGTGTTTACACTGATGGCTTCTTCATGTGCTACATTCATTATGCTTCAGCCTAACATTTACATTATGATTATTCTTTTTTAAGCATTCTTTTACCTAAATTATCTTACTTGATCCTTAAAGCAGGTCTGTGTGGTAGTGATTTGTAAGTCCAGATCCAGAAGTCATTGAATTCTTGCTTTTTAAAAAAAGGTGTATTTTCTCTGTCAAGTGATTAGATTCAAGTCACCCAAACTAGTTAGTGAAAAGCCAGAAGTAGACTGTGGTCTTTTGACCCTGAGAAAGTTACTCTATCAGACTTAAAGTACTGAAATGAGCTTATCAGTCAATCAATGTGTCAGCCAAGTATTTTCTTAAGCCTCTGCAGGGTCCTTAACATTGTGCCAACCCCTGCCACTTGAGATACAGAAAAAACATTTAACATGGTCACAGCCTACAAATATCTTACTCTTCAAATTATTCCCTATGTAAAGGGCCCAAATGGGACATAAAGTGGGGAGAGAGTAGAGGGAGAAAGGAAAGGGCAAAATATCTCATTTTTGCAGAAAAAGTAAGAATAGAGATGATTACCAGTAGGTCCCTTCCATTCCTCAGATGTATAATACACAAAAACTTAAATGTGACAGTAAAAGGTACCTGGTCTAAGCAGTTATGATTTGGGAGAATCTATTTTCATCACCCTTCTTTTGTGATTTTCCTTCTCCTTTGATAATCTTCTCAGCCTCCTATTCCTTCTCCTCCACAACTAATATAATCTACATTCCATCAGACCTTGGGAAACTGTTTTCCAAGCTTATTTACAGTAAGTTGTTAAGGATTGATAATTTTTTAATATGCTACCTATCCCTGCGGAGGCTTCAAAGACTTAATGAAGAAGACAAATTACATGGGACCATAAGGTACCTTGTTAGCTAATGAAGGGAATGTCAGAAACAGAGGATTTTTCACCAGCTTTTAAATTAATACCACTATACTTCGTACTTTTAGTATTTAGAGTTTTTCATTCATACGGAAAGATCTATTATGTTACAGATATATTTTGGTTACCTCTGAGAAAAATGTGGTAGATTACCTAACAGATTAAAAGAAGATAATGCTGACATAATAATAATAGTAATAGCAACAAAAGCTAGGGAACAGTACAATGTGCCAGAAAAAAGTACCTGGAATGTGTAGTGAGTCTAACTGTGGCCCTGTCGCCGAAGATACGTCTGTATCCTAACGCCTGGGACCTGTGAATGTGACCTTATTTGGGGAAAGGCTCTTCACAGATGTAATCGAGTCCAGATCATTTTAGGTGACTTCTAAATCCAGTGACTGGTGTCCTCATAAGAGACAAGCAGGGGAGAGACATCAGACAAAGAGAAGGCCACGTGAAGCAGAGGTAGGGGTTGGAGCCACGCAGCCACAAGCCAAAGGATGCCTGAAACCAGTACAAGCTGGAACAGTCAAGGAACAGAACTTCCCCTAGATCTTTTGGAGAGAGCTCAGATATTCTGACGTCTATATTTTGGACTTCTGGGCTCCAGAGCTGTGTCAGAATAAATTTCTGTTATTTTAAGCCACCAAGCCTGTAGTAATTTATTATGGTAGCCCTAGGAAACGAGTATAGAGTACAAGTCTGAAGACATGGGTCCCACTCTGTTTCTCCTTCTACTATGGCCCTGCGACCTTGGATTCTAATACTTCTCCCAGCCTCAGATTCTTAACTGTTCAATCATGGGGTTGGTCTTCCTCATAAAGTTCCTTCTAGCCATAACAATTCCAATATTCTGCTTATGTATAATGTTTTCTATTTTAATGTCTTTTTTCCATAACTGTCCTGTGGAAATTTAAGGAAATTTAAGGCAGCTGCTTTAGAGAGAAGAGCATTGGGGCACAGAGAAGCTCACTGTCACATTCAATTATTCATCCAAAAAGTTTCTTAGCACCTCTGCTCTGTCCAGGCACTTTCTTGTGTATGGGGGGATACAGAGACAAAGTGACGTAACTGAAGTTGTTAGCTGGCCTAGTAGAGACTGATAATTATCCCCAGCAATGTAATTATCCTCTTCTCTCTCATCCTGGTAGGCACATGGCAGTTAAGATTAAAAATTACATTTCGTGGCCGCTGATGCAGCTATGCATGGTCACATGACCAACTTGCAAGCAGTGGTCTGTAAGAAAAGGTGAATATCTCTAAGAGGGGAGTATCCTCCTTCAGCTTTCTTCTTCACGCGAGGTAGAATGGCAATGTAGTGTCGGAACCCATGTTGGACCATGAAGCAATTGTGAGTGTGGAAAGACACGCAAGAGAGCAACAAGATGAAGATGCAGAGCCCATCACACCAGGGTGCAGCACATCATCCTGAGAATATTACATCTAGATTCTTAACTGATAGAGATAAATATCTTCCATGCTTTTTATATCACTGGTAATGCTTTTATGTTATTTACAACGGGAACTTTTCACTAATGGCAAATGGAAATCTGCCTTTCTGTTTCTCATGTGAATACACCTCTTCTCCTCCCCACCCATTGCATAGCTACTAAAGATACTCCCGTGCACAGGCGCCTTGAGTGCTTAATTCTCTTCCTGTGTCTCACTGGCACGGTTCCCTCTGATGCTGTTTTGTTTCTGTGTCTTTGAGCACTTTCTCTCATATCTGCCATCACACTTGGCAGCTGTTCCATAAGGTTGTCAGAGACTGAAATATAGGCTGCGCTTCTAGCAAACACATCAGGATCCATGGCTTGTCCTGTGAATGGATTCAGAGCCAGCTTTGTACTTACTTGTGGTGCTTAATGTACCATGGGGCTGTTGGATTGCCTGAAGGGTTCAAGTCAGAAGGTTATGGAGTTGATTTGGAGTCTCAGACACGATTGTCTTTTGTCACTGATTTAGTGACTAGCTATTTTGCTGGGATAGAAATAAATCCTTGGTCTTCCTGAATACTTCGCTTACTTTATTATATCCCAGGTTCAAAGGGAAAAATGGAAATATAATTGGGCAACAAAATATTTGTTAAGAGCTGTGCAAATAAATAGTTTTGACTCCAAAACTGTTTATTGAAGTCCATGCCCATTTTTCTTGATCTGGGAAGAAACCTGCACTATCAACATGGCTGTTAGGGATTACTGTGGGCAAAGATTTTAACAAACTGAAACTGCAAGTCACAACAAGATCTACAGGTGTTTCTGACAGTCACAAAGGAAAAAGCATGATTTATGCTGCACTTTGTCTACAGAATTTCTGTTTCCATGCTGGTGTCTATAGATTAACTATCACATATATCAGTTGCCCCATACTCAAAAATTAAAGAATAATATCTATAACTCTATACTGATACAACTATATCTGTATAAATGTAAATGTATATATATCATGTATATGCATATATATATGCAAATGTACACACATATGCATATACAGATAGGTATGTGTGAAATGACTGGCTTTTTCCATGCCATAATTTGTCCTTTAAGTATTATTCTTGCTTTTAAAATTAAAGGATTAATGTATTCAGATGTCTTTTAGTTTCATCCCCCTCCCCATTAGAATATACTAAATGTAACAAAAAGTTTCAGGTCCTTGCCCGTGTTTGTGCTCTCCTAAAAGTTCTCGTGCTAAACTTTGGCCTTTCCGGTTTCAATTCTATCCAACCAGTTATATTTATTAAGCAAAATCATTAAGAATACTTCAAAACTCCATAGTCTCAAAATTTCCTTGTTTTTAATTCTAGTTTCATTCTTTTTTTTTTCTCTTTTCCATAGAGCCAATTCTTTCTCTGACACTCATATATTTAATAGCTTCCCCAATTTTCTAACTTAAGTATCCCTTTCCCAAGAACATAATTTTTCCCCCCTTTCCTTTCTCCTAAAGGGAAACTCTCTTTGTTTTTGTTGTTCTGGCACGTTCAGACCCTCTATTAACCTGCCTGTTTGTACCCATATCCTTGCTTCTACAGAGCAGGCTCTTCTGTCTTAATATTGTATTTGGTTTTAACCAGAAGTTTGTCAAATAAGACGATGGTGTCCTAATTCTATTTTCTACAACCTATCACTATTTCTTTTACTGTTTTCTTTCCATTGGCTGCCAAGTTTTACCCTATATTTTATCATCTTCTTCACTATTTCCTCTCATTGATTGCCTTTCACTTTTCAAAAATTTTTTCAAGGAGAGAATACCTTTGTCAAAGGTCCTCAAAATATATGAAAGCCATATATCATTAATAAAAGAAAAAAAATCTAGCACAAAACCTGTTTCATCAATCTTGCTTTGTCTTCTAATGGTGACATACATTTCCCATAGGTTTGCTTTTGATTCTACTCTTATTGTCATTCCTGATTACGGCTACATTGTCTTCTCTAAATGTATACCATTTCTTACTGGATCATCCATCTCTTCTCTATTATCAATATTATATTTTCTCTCCTTACCACCCATTCATATGTTTTTATATATTTTTTCAATTTTGCCCTGGGTCTTCCACTATACCTGTCATATCTTCCAAATTCATAGTTTTTCTTATCAAGTATAATGCCATCTGTAGAAACTGTGCCTGAACTAAGCATACAAATCACCATTCTTTGATAAGAATCTCCTTTTTCTCTAAGATAGGAAGTGAGTTATTTTAAGATTGGCATGTCTTTTGACCACACCTAAATAAAGAACTACATAAATAGCCAATGTGCCTTGCTTCTCCTGGCATATAAATTTGTCTTCTCCACCACTCATTGAGGGTAAGGATACTGGTCATATTCATATACGGTCCTTATGTATTTCAGCTATCTCAGAGGGAAATAATCACAGTTGGCCAATCAAAAGGCTTTTCTTTAGAAACATGTAATAGACAACCCCTCACCTCTGGTGAGATGTGTCCATATCTCAAGATTTCTTTTCAGTCTATCAAACAGTGCCTGTTTTATACTCCTTTTACTGAAATTTAGCATTCTGATTTACTATAGCTGTTGATGTTCTTTCAAATCTTTCAATAAGACCCATTCAGAATGTTTTTAGTTAGAGTTTTATATTAGCAATCTTAAGTTTTATTCATCCTTCTTCTCTCCTTTAACAAATATATCTTTATTAGCATTTCATGTTTCATTGTGCTTGTCTTTTCATTCATAATTTTAATCAATTACCTTCAACCACATACTACTTAAAGATGTTGTGTTAAGGACTGAAAGGAAAGCAAAGATAAATCAGGTACAGATTTTGTCTTTTAGAGCTTATGATCTGATAACCATGCTTAAGTACAAATATTTGAGAAAAATCACCCATTCATAGCACTAAAACAAGTTAGAGAGTTATGAGTACCATAAGTCTTTCCAAATCAATTACTGGGAGGGTTAGACAACCACACAGAGCTCCCAGGCAGCAATCCCCTTCAATGGAGAAGTCTTGTGGGATCAGAGAGGTACCTATATAAGATAAAAGGTGTGCTCAATACACTGGTAGCAGACATCTCTGAGGTCATCAGATGGAGGAATAATAATTCCCAAATTTACCTGCTTCACACTGCTCATTTCCTTTCTTGAGCATTGATGCCTGCTGCTAAATGATTTGTTTCCTCATCCTTTGACTGGCTGATGGATACCCTGAATGAGCCTTTGCCATCTCTTGATGCACTATTTTCCCACTCTCTTCCTCCTCATCCACCTCAAGATCATCCTGCTTTAAATTCTGTACTGTCAGCAGCAACTCTCTCTCTCTCCGTGTCCAAGGGTTAAGCTGCTCTCCTACCAGTAGGTATCATTTACTTACAGAGGAAGCTGACTTGATATGCAGAACTCTGTCATCTAAATAGAGCAGGTATTGTTATCCCCATTTAATAACAAAGATACTTGAGATTCAGAGGGAGTCACTTCCTCTAGGTTATATAGCTGTTTAATGAAACAACTGAGACTCATTCTACCCTTAAAAGGATATGTTTGCTTTTACACTGTGCATTGAGATTCAAATGTTTTACTATGGAGAGGCAGTAGAAAAACTAAAACCTTGAAGATGGAGTAGGTATAAAGGGAAGAGGAATACTGTTTCCTAGGAGTCTGTTTTATGTCAAGTGTGTTTTAGATAGATAATAGATATATGGATAGATAGATAGATAATAGAGATATAACTTAATTCTAGCAGCAACACTATGAGGTATTACTGTCTCCATTTTCAAAATGAGACTTAGATTATGCTCATAACTAGCATTTACTAAGCAGGCATTGTAGTAGATACTGTTATCCATGTTTTATTTAAAACTCAACCATAGAACTGTGTGGAAAGTATTATTATTTCCATTTTACAGAGGAGGAATCTAAGATTCAGAGAGACTATGAAATTTTCTTGATGCAGACTCTTCCATTACTATTTTTTACAATTTTTGCCCATCATTTTTAAAATTTTTTTCCTAAAATCCCATCCCGTTTATCTTAATATCTTATTTTATGCATTGATTCAATTTGTTACATTTTCTCTTATTTTTTTTCTCACCTATTTAGTTCTAAGTTCTGGGAAATTCCTTTAAGTTTGTCTTTCAGACTCTTTACTGAACTTCTTATATGGTCAATCATGTTTTTATGTCCTAAGATCTTATATTGTTTCTGACATTTTATTCTTTTAATAACATTATCTTCTTGTTTTATGGCTATAATATATCTTGAATCTCTCTGCAGCTACTAATTCAAACTTGAAAATATCTTTTCTAAATTATCTGTTATCTTTGGAATTAGTTACGCTATTTATTCATTTTGAACTTACTTTTTCATGGTATTGAGTTTCCTCAAATTTTGTTCATCTTAGTTCTCTATTTTTGTTAAGGATTTTTGTTCAGCGACTATTAGTTATCTGTCATATATAGAGTGAAGACATAGGCTAATTCATAAAGGTAAATGGTATGAGCTCTCTTTCCTATTACATAAGTAGCTCTGTGTTTTCACTAGGCCTTTCTCTGAAGGGGAGTAGCTGCCTTGGACTCTGTTTGTGAATAGATAATGTCACTTCAGAAACTTATGTTTACGGAGTGCTGATACGGATAAAGCCCTTTTAATGCTAGAATGAGTTTCCTCTCTGGGGTTCTAACACCCTCACCACAAGTACCAGATTTTCCCAGACAGATGGTTGAATTTCTTTAGAAAACAGTTGTCCAGTTCCTGCCTGGGGGTACACACAGGACAGCCATTTGGTTTGGGTCAAAGGAGGGGGAAGAAAGATAGGGAGCTGACCAGAGCAGATGCTCTGAAAATAGTCTTTCAATGAATCACTGCTTTCTGCCCCACTACCCATTCATGCTCTACATATTTGCTAAGGAAAACTGTGCATCTTCTCAGGGGTCCTGCTGGAAATATGTATTTCCATATGATGGAGCAAGACTTATCTTTTGCATATTCTGGCCTTCAGATTTCGCCAACTTGTTTTATTCAGTAAGCCATTTTCATTCATTGGATTCTTCTGGAGGAAACTTGCCAATACTTCTCCGCTCTAACAATGTCTCCTACCCCATTTGTCTATTTTCCTGGATATATCCCTCTTTGAATTTCTTGCTAGCATTTTGATGAAGTGTTGGAAAAGGCAGGAGGCTAAACCCTGAGCTCATTTTTATTTTTATTTTGAACTAAAGTAAGTTTAAGATGACAATAGGTTAAACTTGAAAATCAATGAAAAAATGCTTAATTTTGGTTTAAACCATTGGGGCTTCTACTAAGATTTTGGATAAGGGAGCAAGAGTGTTACAGTAGTGGAAGTTCATTTTAGAGCCCTGAATTAAGTGGCTGAAACTCTGACAGATGAACTTAGATAGAATTGCCGTTAATGAATAACATATACCAATACTTTAAGGGAATGTATACTAAGACTATTTTTTTCTCAAGTCTGTGTTATTTGGGAGTGGAGGCAATGCCCTTCTAAGTAAATTTCTATATGTGACATAAATGTTTATTCTTCTGGACCTTGCCATTTTTGCAAATATTTATGCAAATTCACAGGTGTACTTTAAAATACTAAATAAAAGGCAAGAGACTCATAAATAAATCAGGAATCTCAGCTGAGGCAAAGCTGTCAAAAAGTGTGCCAAATAGAATCCAAAGTTACTTACTATAACATTTCCCCCCCCCCATCTGTGGTTTAAACTACACAGTCAAATTTTTTTTTGTTATTACAGAAATAAATCACCTGCTGAAATTTTTGGATACATTTTTACATTTAATCAAATTATTAAAGACTCTGTAGTGTGTAACATCTTTAGGCTCTATTGAATCAAATTGACTATCTTTAGGTAAAGTTTGGTATACCTGTTGGTAACAAACTAAAACAACTTTCTTCCCCAGTACTACTCTTAAACACATCAATTTTACTCAAATCCTGAAAAAGAGAAACTCATGCAATCTTTTGGCCTTGTCTTGTGAGAATCATATGAAAGTGGATTAAAGCATTCATAATGCATCACAACAATCAAGTTAGATTGTAAGATGCCATATTGGAGCAAAAGATTTCAAATGATAATTGAAATGCTTTTTAATGTTTATTTGTTGTGTATTTTATTAATAATTTTCCTTTAGGTAATTTTCTTTCTGCATGGGGTCAGCAAGTTGATTTCCATCAATCAGACATTCTTAGAACCTTTAAGGTCAGAAGGATGCCTTAAGCAGGTTGACCTTGGCAGTTGACCTTGGCATACAGGGTCATGTAATTCCCCAGTGAAGGTGAGTCAGAATGCTCTTCTTTTTATACTATATGAGAGCCACATTCCTAGCAAGCACACACAAAAAAGATAAATGAATGAATCAAATAAATGAATAACATATTTGTGGAGGAGGAGCTACAGTGTCATTAGGAATGATTAGATGGGTCTCCAAATATTGTGTCTTTGTGGTGTTTCCTGGGTGTTTAAAATTAAAAACAGGAAAATAATCACTAGCTTCTTTGGCATTTTGGTCTCACTCAAATACCATCTTATGACAGTAACATTTCAATTCAACTACCTCATGAGATTAGAAAATTATTCACCCAACCCAGCTCACAAAATATTGATTTTATGACTTGACTTACCATATTTCTTCCTAAATGTGTTCTATCTTTTATAGTCTCTCAGCTGGAGTCACCCCTGTCCACATAGGAGCCTTTCAAGGTAGAAACCTGGAAATCATCCCTGTCACATCCAGTTCTCACTTCTCACATGATTCATTCATTGGACCCACAAATATTTACTGAGTGCTGCTTGTGCTAGGCACGGCTCCAGGTGACGGGTTTGGAGCAGTGACCCAAACAGACATTGCCTCTATTCTCACAGAGCTGGCATTCTAGTAGGAGAAGATAAAATAAACAAATAGGTATGCCAGGTGTTCAGTGGAGAGAGATACTCTGAAGAAAAAAAATACAAAAAGAGATAGAAAGCTATAGGACTTCATCGCATTCTCATCCCCCCTCGGTTCAGAGTTCCTCATCCTCTCTCTGAGCAGGGCAGCAACAGTCTTCTTACTTCATCATATCTGCCCTGGTTGATGTTTAAATAGTCTGTCTAAAACAGTAGTCAGACCTTTTCAATTTCCTCCTTAAATTTTTCAGTGTTTTGTCACCTTTAAGAAAAAGCCTTAGCCCCTTTCCATAACATACTGGCTTTCCGAGATCTTGCCACTGCCTTCATTTCTAGCCTCTTTGTTTCAGCCTCTGCCTCTCTGTCCCAAGCGTAACTTTCTAGCAGTTTCTTGCAGTTCCTCCCATAGATGGTCAGAGATGTTTTGTGTCCATGTCTTTGCTCTTGCTGCATTCATAATAGTAGCTAACCTGTTCCACTGTTTACCACGTATTGCTGTGCCCACTGCCAAGGAGGTCACCCCTACCCCTTCACCTGCCTGATAGCTCTTCATTCTGTAATACTTTTATCCAGGAAGACTTCTGTGATCTCTCCATTTCCCCTGACCTATTAAATGCATATCAACTTCATAAGCTCCTATAATGCCTAACGCTTATCTCTGCCACTCTAATTTGCCGTATTAGATTGTAATAATCTTTTTGTGACTCTTTTACTCCTACTGGGAACTGCTTGAGAGCAAGGGCCATTTTTGCCTTTGTTCTGTCTACTCACTGTCTAGAACAGTGCTTGGTCCATATTAGGTATGCAAGGCATGTTTGTTAAATGAATGAATGAATGAATGAATGAGTTAGTGACATTTTAAAGATCCAAAATCTAGGCATCAAGGAAGTTCTGAAATATAGAGCAGGGGGCAGGCGAAGGAGAAGGAAAATATTCAGGAATCCTGAGAAGCAGCCAGAAATAATAATAGTACCCACTAAAGCCATGCAATAAATAATAGTGATGGTACCAAGCCATTGATAGCCCTCATTTTATTGATGAATAAAAACACACATAAGGAAAGCAATTTACAAATAAGATAACAAATATCCAGGTAATTACTTGAAAGGTAGAAACATTTAGAGGATAGCATTGTATATAAGGCAATACTTATGACAAAACGCAAAAGGTGTTTACGTAGGAGAGAAATCCAGACCAGGACAGGAAAAGGAGATGGGGATTAAATCAGATTCAATGATGACCAGACCATAGAGAGGTTGAGATAGAGGGACTGTTCAGACAAGAGGAACCCTTAATGGAACACTGAATGGAACCCTTAATGGAAGCTGGCTTCAAATAAGCATTTCTATTGCAGTACTGTCCCTAGAAACAATCGGCAGCATGGAGGGAATAACTGAGTTTCTCAAGGAAATCTATTGGGCAATGCCACCATGGTCTCATTGCCAGCACACAAATGAGAGAAAAGCTATGTGAGCACATAACGTGTGCTAGAGATATTTGTCCTGATTTTTTAAAAATAATACTTTTATAATAAGAATATTAATGCCTCAGTTTGTATTGCAAGTCTGTTAGGCTTCGTAATTCAGAAACTAGTTTGGCTAAGGTAATTCAGACAAAGATTATGTCCAAGTATCTAACGCTGAAATGGTGTAAATTCATATTCATACAATTATCTTAAATAACGTTTAGCTCTTAATTAGGCTCTGGGAATATACTAGTGAAATAAACATGTGTAGAAAATGCTGGAGACAACTCAAAGTCCACCACCAGTAGAATGCTTAAATAACTTGTGATGGGCTAAGAAAAGGGATGCCGTAAGCAATGGAAATGCGCTAGTATTACGTGTAAAAAAAACTGGATGAACCCCCCAAACATTTAACTGAATGAAATTTTAAGAAATGATTAAAGAATAAACTCAGCATCATTCCAGTTATTTCAACATCTGAAATAAGAATATAGTAAATGTTATTTACAGATGAATCTGTGAGGAAAAGTATGGAAATTATTTTTTAAAATTAGCTACTGGTTACCTCTTGGAGGAAGGAGGGAGATTCCATAATGGAGAGGTTTCTAGGGAATGTAAAGATTTTGGTTACACTCTACCTTTAACTTGAGGTGGAATGATGGCGTTTATTTTATCTTTCTTTAACTACGCACTATATACATGTATTGTATATAATGTATATATAATATATAATCTATATAACAGTACATAATATACATATCTTTATACATGTGCGATAGGGTTCATATTTTTTCTTAATGATGTAACACTTTTTATCTAAGAAACAGTCCTGTATTAGTTGGTCCGCATGTGAATCAGAAGTTTCAAAATGCGTATTAATACTCCAGGTCTCTGCCCGCACGTGATGGGCTAAGTGAACTGTCACAAAGCTAACAGCCTTATTTCAGTCAGCCTGGCAATTGATACCAATCACTGCAGCTGACTTTTCCACCTAGCATTCTGTCCCTATTGTTAACATGGGTGAAGTGAGCCAATTGCTTGAGACCAGGTTTTATTAATTTATATTAAAATTTAGCCTTAAACAGATTGGGGAATTAAAATAAAAAGGGCAAACCAAAAATGCCAAAAGGAATCTAGAATATTTTGAAGCCAGTGCCTTCATTTTAAAACATAAACCTTTATTCAGAATGATTGGAAATCAAAAGCCTATTTGAGTGCACATCATTTCTGGCAATTGTATAATTCATATAGACAAACGGCTTATGAAACGCGGCAAAAAAATGTACTCCTAAGGAGGTATCATCCATGCCAGGTTTACTGCTGAGATCATAAACCAGTGACAATAGGGGTTAATAATAGAAATGTTGGTAGTCCTCTACTTATAATAGAACAAACAGTGCTGCTATAATTACAATTTTCTTTTCCCCCCGTTATATAGAAATGAATCAATATCCAAGTAGAGAGAGGATAAAAATGTCTTCAATAATTTGAACTGCTCTTCAAAGGAATTGGCTTCTTAGGTCTGCAAAGTCAATTGTATCATTCAAAATTATTACAAGGCTATTTATCAAATAGTGTAAATTAAAATTTGTTTTGACCTATTGAAGGCTATTTTATGTGATTTTCAACGAGAGACTGAATAATCACGCACAATTGCCTTTTCTTTGCCAAGTTACTTTAAAAAAGAATCAATATGTTATTTCAACGGTTACTTAGAAGAGTCAGCTCTTCACGTGATCCTTCACTAAGTTATGCCGACACCAAGACAATTATATATGGATGCTCCTTACCTGGCTTGTTATTAATTAGGTCCAGGGAAACATTTGATTAGTGATTGTAGTGATAACTCAGATGTCTTCCATGGACTATTATTATTTCCAAGAAAAATAACAGCCAATCTGATTGAACTTCAATAGAACTATGTTATAGGATGAGTAAATTAGTAAGACTTGGGATGTATGCAAATGAGAAATGTATATTTTCCACATACCCAGAACTTCAGCTAGTTTGTAAAAACTTGGAATGTGGTCTAAGTTAAAACAGTAGCAAGTTCTAAATTCTGTGTGGTGCTTTGCTTCTTATTTTCTTTACTATTTTCTTGGTCATCTGTGTTTGCAGGAGGAACCTGGCATGAAAGATTGCTGAAATTTTGCACTAGAAAAATCTTTTGAGAGAAGAGTCATATTTGCAAACCTACTTGCAAACCTACATAATGAATTTGTTGAGATCAAATTCAAAGATGAAAATAAAAGCTGAAGAAGGAAGCAAATTCTGATTTTTTGTTTATGTACTTCTACTTTTTCTTTCAATGAGTATTTTATTACTGTTTTCAGTTGCAGCAACACTTTTTTGAGGAATAATGCTGATTGACATTCTCTTCTTTCTGTTTAGTGCTTGATCTGATTAGCTAATTTTTTTTCACTTATTAATCTGTTAGGTTTCTGCCCTGTGATTCCCTGCTCATCTTTAACTCTTTAGGTCTCACTATCAGACACCAACTGTACTCACAGGAGCCCTGACTCCCTCTGAACTGCTCTGTGATGGTAGATATGGAACTTGGTTTCTCTAAAACTCATTTCACTCATTCCTAAGAGCTTCGGGTAAAGAAGGGATTCTGAAATAAATGTGAAAACTCTCAGGATGCCCCTAAAATTCCATTCTGCTTGCAAGCTACATCATGACCGCATGGCTAATAATACAAAGAGAAAGGTAGCAATGCTCTTGAATACCACGTATTCTTCTGTTTCCTGTTTCGTCTCCTTGAATTTTCTCACAACCCTATGAAATACGTATTATTTCTACTTTAATTTTACAGATATGGAAACTGAGGTTCCAAGAGGTTAAAGTCTCCAGAGCCCACTCATTCAGCCACTATGCAGCCTCTCCAAATATTCGTTCATAATATATTAAAACATTCAATAAAATGAATGAAAAAAGCCAATACACTGTTCTAACTTCAAAATAACTGGCCCTTTTCTTCCTGAACTACTACTCCATATTGAATAATGAATAGTCACAGCTTCTACCTCTTTGTGATCTAAATCATTTCCTAGTTTTATGTTCCATTTCCCTGCAGATGCCATTCAATTTCACCAAGTCGATCTTGGTATCTCTCTAAGTGACACATTCTATTTATGGTCTAACACAAATTTATCATCTTGCCAAATTTTTGAGTTTGACTCTGGAAAAAATCAACTTCCTGACATTCTCCTCTGGTTACACTTTGAAGAATCTCCTTACATATTTGAAAGAAATGAAGATGCCACTGTCTTTTATGTGCACTTTTCTTATTTCTACCACCAAGCTAAGGTAAGGGTTCACTTTGCTCAAATTGTTTTCTATACCAAAGTGTTATTATTTCATCCTTCTTGATATGTGTATTATTTCTCTCATTATCCCTGCTTCCAGAAGTAAGTTTATTTGTTGGTGTCTTTACAAACTCTTACTCTTTGTGTGTGTTTATAGAACTCTACACTTCTTTGTTCTAGCACTTACGTAATGACACTAAGATTCTTATATATTTATTCTTATTATTCTTATTCTATTAATACTATGCATTTTCTGATGTGCATAATATCTTGTAATTCATTTTTATGAGATTGAGTCTTATACTCTACATTTTAGGGTTCTGTAGGCAGGTATTGTGGCCTCCAAAATTTTAAGCATTCTATAGTGACTAGCAAGTGCTAAATGCTATATCATTTTTTTAAATTTAATTTTTAAAAGTTTTTGGCTGCATTGGGTCTTTGTTGCTGTGCGCGGGCTTTCTCTAGTTGTGGCGAAAGGGGGTTACTCTTTGTTGCGGTGCGTGGGCTTCTCATTGCAGTGGCTTCTCTTGTTGCAGAGCACGGGCTCTAGGCATGCGGGCTTCAGTAGTTGGGGCACGGGGACTCAGTAGTTGTGGCTCACAGGCTCTAGAGCGCAGGCTCAGTAGTTGTGGCGCACGGGCTTAGTTGCTCCGCGGCATGTGGGATCTTCCCAGACCAGGGCTCGAACCCGTGTCCCCTGCATTGGCAGGCGGATTCTTAACCACTGTGACACCAGGGAAGTCTGATATAGCATTTAGATAACAAAGATTAAAGAAGCACTATAGATCCTTCAGCTCAATCTCTTCATTTTACACAAACAGAATCTGAGGATATACACTGGAAATACTAGATTAACAGCATTATTTTCCCATTCACACATTTATTATTTACATTATTCAGAACCTACAATGTTCCAGACACTTTTAGGACATTATGCTCAATTCCACAACCATCAGTGGGGTGGTCATTTACCACTACTTGCAGATGAGGAAACTGAAGCAGAGTTTCCTGTCTTGTCCATGATCATACACTTAGTGTAAAGCTGGGATTCAGAGTCATTTTATTGGGCTCCACAACCTAGAGTAACTACTTTATTTCATCATACTTCCTCTCTAAGATACCAGAGCTTCCATTTTACTAGCAAGCTCTGTGCTGGAAGTACCAAGTCATGTAAGACCATAACATTTGAAGCCATCAGCCCTTTCAAGCCACTCCACAAAGCCCAACCAAAACTTAATCATTTAATTGAAAAAAAAAAAAAAGAGGTGAGTCCTTTCAGAATATATTTGCATGTCTGAATAAAAATCACTAAGAATTTGGTCCTAAGGAATTCAATGGTGCCTTTTAAAATGTGTTCTTTTGCTAACTGTTCTGAGCACATGACATAATTCAAGAAGCAGAAGTATTCTGGGATAGATGCCCTTCATATTGCACTTTCTTACTGCTTACCAAGAATTCTAAGATCCACAAGATTTCCTGCCCTATTCCTTGGGAATTGTTTCTCCCATGATTAAGTTATGTTACATGGCACAGTTAACATTAAGACAGAGAGATTATTCAGATGGGCCTAACCTGATTACATGAACACTTTATTTATTTATTTATTTTTTAAAGCCTTTCTTTTTCCAAAAAAATTTATTTATTTAATTAATTTATTATTTTGGCTGTGTTGGGTCTTCGTTGCTGCACAAGGGCTTTCTGTAGTTGTGGTGAGTGGGGGCTATTCTTCGTTGAGGTGTGCGGGCTTCTTATTGTGGTGGCTTCTCTTGTTGTGGAGCATGGGTTCTAGGTGTGTGGGCTTCAGTAGTTGTGGCTCCCGGGCTTAGTTGTTCCGCGGCATGTGGGATCTTCCCAGTCCAGGGCTCGAACCCGTGTCTCCTGCATTTGCAGGCAGATTCTTAAACACTGCGCCACCAGGGAAATCCACATGAACATTTTAAAAGTAGAGTTTTCTCTGGTTGGGAGCAGAAGAGGAAGTCAGAGAGATTAATCATAAGAAGGATTTGACACCCCGTTTCTGGCTTGAAAATGGATAGGGCCGTGTGCCAAAGAGTGCAGTTGGCTTCTACCATTTGAAAGTAATCTCTGGCTGACAGACAGCAAAGAAACAGAAACTTTAGTCCCACAACAATAAAGAACTGAATTTGGCCAATAACGAGGATTGGCTTGTAAGTAGGTTCTTTATCAGAACCTCTACATGAAAACTCAACCCCTGTGGAAAACCCAGTTATCCCATGCCACATCCTGATCTATAAAACTGTGAGCCAATACATGGATATTATTTTAAGGCATTGAAGTTGTGATAATTTGTTAGGCAGCAGCAGACGACTAATACAATCTTCCTTAACTCAGTTGACAGCCTCCATTTCATCAGAATAAGTGCAAACTTTGAACACACATCTTCAAAGACTTCCATTACAATTACATTATGAGTCTTTTCCTTTCTCATTTTAGGAAGGACAAATAATCTGAATGTTGGACAACAACCTTAAGTGAAATTTGGCTTTCCTGAGGAGGCACGACTTTCCTTGCTGTTTTCTTAAGGGAGAACCAATTTTTTTCTCTCATTCCACATGTAGGTCAAGACCAAAAAATTAGAGTTGTTGGTCTCTTTGCTTTTCTAATGACTTCCAGACTGTTACTACCATTACTTTTTCTGCTTGGGTACTTGAGACAACTACCCTATATATGTCTATAGCACCTTCTTCCCTACTATAATCTTGCACACACTTCATTAACCATCAAATATTTTCTCTCTCACCTCACTGTCTAATACTATTCCCAAAAGCCTGCTATTGTTCTTGATGACTTGAAAATCCACAAAGATGAATACACCAACACTTTCCTTAGCTTCCTCTACTCTATTTACCTGTTGCTTCATTCTACCTAAGCAATTCTTTTCCCTGTACATTTTGTATCCTGTACTTTGTATCCTGTACTTTGTCATCAACAGATACTTTACTCCCCAAATCTATGTTTCAAACACTCAATTTCTAGGTCATTTGCTCAAGCACTGTCACCACTACCATTCTTCTACCTCATGAGGTTTCCAGTGCTTTCTCACCACTTTCTTATTAGCCTCTGCTTCTCCCAGCTCCAGGTTCACCTTTATTTAGCACAAAGTCTAAGATTTATCGTTATAACACAACCTTGCAAATACCTCTACTTCCTTGACTTCTCTCCCATGATTGTGCTTGTCTCACAAAACCTCAATTTTGAAAAACAACTACCATCACCCTTCTCTGTGCCTTATGGGAGCAGCTATATATTGCTGGAGGAAACCACCCCATTGAAGCTGGCTGGTTTCACATTAAAACGCAAAGAACAAATTGACACTTAATAATGTCCAGCCATCTTATCATGTTTCTACAGAAGGCATACTTTACCTACATCCTGAAAGACTACTTTATACATTCTCCCCTCTCTTCAAACATTCCTCATCCCTATTCTACTCATGATAAGCTGATGACTTCATTTCATATTTTATTGAGAAAACAGAAGGCATGTGATAGGTAATGTCTCATGTTTTCTCCACCAGATCTAAAATCCCAACTATACTGAAATCTATCTTCTTTTGTTTCCCTCTTATTTCAGTGGAGGGAGATCTCCCTCCCCTCCCCCCAGCATCAAATGCAAACTCTCACACTCCTCCTCTGGACCCCAGTCCCTCTTCTCACAGTACTCAAGACTCTTGCTTTTTTAGTTATCTCTTTTCATCCCTTCTACTAGATCATTCCCATCAGCATATAAACATAGTCTAGAATCTCCCATCATAAATAAAAATGCATCCCTTTTCCTCACCTATCATCCCATTTCTCTGTACCCCTTCAAAGTTAAACTTTTATAAAAGTTGTATACATTAGCTGTTTACATGTCTTCACCTCCCATACCTCAACCCACTACAGAGTGATTTTTCACCCTATAATTCCACTGAAACTGTCCTTATCAAGATCACAATGACATCCAATGACCTATTTTAATAAACCACTTTCTGATTTATATTACTTAAACTTTCAGCAATCTTCACCAGAGTCAACCACTCCCTACTTTGAAATACTGCCCTCTTTGAACTTTCATGACAATGCTTTCCTGGTTTTCCTCAACTCAGAAGCTACTCCCTTTTTCCCTCTTCCTTTCTCTTCTTTTTCTTTTTTCTTCTAAATGCTTGAATTCCTTAGTGCTCACTATTGAGCTTTCTTATTATTTTTTCTACATATTTTTCTTGGAGATTTTACCCATTTTCATGAATTTAAATGTATCTTCATCCTAATGACTCCTATAATTCATCCTCAGCCCAGATTTCTCCTCTAAGGAAGACTCTAATAAAGGAAATAAATTAAATTTTAGTCCCTGATAGATAGGTTGAGAAGAAAATGAGTACATAATTATATAGCCCCAATTCTATAGAATAATGAGGAAATTAAAGATAAATCAAGATCATCATGTCATGGTAACACTTAGGAAAAGATGAGTTGGGATTGAAATTGATGACTAACAGCGTAGAGAAAAGAGACAATAGAAAGAAACCACAGAAGAATTACATGACCATTGGATGAGAATGAGCGTGCTGTGTTGGAAAATATAAGAAACTGGCTGAACTCCTGCAGTTTTACGAGAGAAGGTTTCATAGCTAGCGCTGAGACTAACAAAGTCAAATCTGTTTCAACTTGTGTTTATAACTGAGGCAAAATAAGAAGAAGAAGAGTGGCTTAGCAGCTCTTGTTGCAGATGCACAAGGACACACTCTTGGATTAGAGTGGTAGTTGAAGAAATGGTGAATCAGCTGAATCTCAGAGAATTTTGGACTCAGAAGATTTAGAAGCATCTGATGACTCTGAGGGCAAAAAAAAAGACTGAAGTCAAATCTCATTCTACATAGTGAGCCCAAAGGACTGGGAGTTTGGGGGCTATTGATAAGAATGCTCAAATAAGAAAGAAGAAATTATTTGTGGGTTTAGACAGCTGAAGTGTGAATTAAACAGGTACACTATCATGAAGATATCCATGAGGAACTTTCTCACAGAAATGGAGGGAAAAAATTGGAGCAAGATTAAGAATTCAGGACTTGCCTACATTCATCATATTTTTTCTTGCTTTCAGTGCAGCATTCTTAGTTCAGAATAATACATATCAGGACACTAAACTGATATAATTAGATGGTGAAAATTTCTTAGCAAACAAAGAGAGAAAAAAAGAGACCTTGGAAACTCTGATTCTCAACTGTGAGCTATCACAAATCTAGAATAGATAAACTGACATTTAGTTGAGATACATTAGAGGAGAAGAAAATTCATAGACTCAAGAAATTTGATTGGTAGAACAACCAAATATATATTTTAAAGTATTTATTTATTTATTTGTCTGGCTGCACCAACTCTTAGTTGTGGCATGCGGGATCTTTTAGCTGCAGCACGTGGGATCTTTCAGTTGCGGCATGCAGGATCTAGTTCCCTGATCAGGGATCGAACCCGGGCCCCCTGCCTTGGGAGCGCAGAGTATTAGCCACTGGACCATCAGGGAAGTCCCTAGAAAAACCAAATATTGAAGTGAATAAGGCTGTAGCAATGTTTCCTGAAAATACTACAGGCAATGATAACTGCAAAATGAATACAATCACGACTTTTGAGGCTTTGAAAAAAACATTGTTAGCTTTAGGATTAAAGAATCCAAATGAAAATTAAGACCATTTTGGAATTCAAAACAAATTTCTCGAAACAGAGCAGACATTTCTGGCACAGTTCCTAAGAGTGACACAAGGCAAGACCACAGTTACAATTGCGAGAAAGGGCTGGGTATTAGGATAAGTGTGGCTGGCAACTGCCATGCCCACAGGTTTGGAGCACTGGTTGGCACTTCATCAAGAATGGCAATGTTGCAGTCACACTGGTAAGAAGTTGGAGGTGAGCCATGCTCTACCATATCCCATTTATTAATAAAAGTGTAGAAATATGATTTGGTGCTCAGATAGAGAAAAGATTTATATTTGAGAAAACTTTCCACCAATATAGGGGAGGGTGGGGTTAAAATAAAAGAGGAGGTAAAAAATTGGAGATGAATTTGATACCGTCAAAGTAGCTAATTTTCACTTGGAAAAGCATTCATTTAAATTTCAATATTGACTAGGAATATATTTAATTGACAATTCAGTAGCATATTTCATAGCTAAAGTCCAAAGCAGATTTTCGACAATCCATGTCTAAAGAAAAGACATGAGTAATGTATCTATCATCATTTCTTTGGTGTTGGTTTAGTCACATTCATGAAAGGGCAAAAGTATTCCTATTTATTTAGAATCTTTTTTTCAAAGTCATTTTCCCATTAAATATCTTTATATTAAAAGATAACTAAAATTGAAAAAGACATTAAGTATATCATAATTTTAGAAAATATTATTTCTCTTTTTCTGGTCTCCTAAAAAATGAATTCTACTATACAAAGGAGAATAGAAACACAAGAAAACATTCTAACTATATTTAGCAAAGAATGATATATTGCTTTATTTTCAGTAACAGATTCAATCTTCTCTTTTCCCAGATTAAAAATTAATCTTTTTCATTTTTTTGACCCTCTGCATAATAGATTGCAGAGTACTTTAAAATACTGTGCAATATTAGTGAAAGTTTTTATTTTTTATGTTTGAAATTATGTCTTAAGTTACAAGGTACAATATTATTTATTAAAGGAATAGTTTTCATAAATATGGGTATTACTCGTTTGGAACATTAATTTTGAAGCAATAATTTTTAGCTGTTCTAAAGTAAGAGCATTTTTAATAGAATACTTTATTACTAATGCTTTGTATTGTATGTTGATTGATAAATTAATGTGCTAAATCCATAAACTTAAACTTTTCTAAAAATAAAATTTTAGAGTAAATTATATAATCAAAATATTCTTTCATCCAGAAAAATGTTAAAAAAAGAAGTCTGTTATAGGGGAAGGAAGACTGGATTTTGCTTCTTTTTTTTTGCATTTTTCTTTTAACATCTTTATTGGAGTATAATTGCTTTACATTGTTGTGTTAGTTGCTGCTGTATAACAAAGTGAATCAGCTATACGTATCCATATATCCCCATATCCCCTCCCTCTTGCGTCTCCCTCCCACCCTCTCTATCCCACCCCTCTAGGTGGTCACAAAGCACCGAGCTGATCTCCCTGTGCTATGTGGCTGCTTCCCCCTAGCTATCTATTTTACATTTGGTAGTGTATATACGTCAATGCCACTCTCTCACTACATCTCAGCTTACCCTTCCCCCTCCCCGTGTCCTCAAGTCCATTCTCTATGTCTGCGTCTCTATTCCTGTCCTGCCCCTAGGTTCTTCAGAACTTTTTTTTTTTTTTTTTTTAGATTCCATATATATGTGTTAGCATACGGTATTTGTTTTTCTCTTTCTGACTTACTTCACTCTGTATGACAGACTCTAGGTCCACCCATCTCACTACAAATAACTCAATTTGGTTTCTTTTTATGGCTGAGTAATATTTCATTGTATATGTGTACCACAACTTCTTTATCCATTCATCTGTCGATGGACACAGGTTGCTTCCATGTCCTGGCTATTGTAAATAGTACTGCAATGAACATTGTGGTACATAACATTTTTTGAATTTTGGTGGTCTCAGGGTATATGCCCAGTAGTGGGATTGCTAGGTCGAATGGTAGTTCTATTTTTAGATTTTTAAGGAACGTCCATACTGTTCTCTATAGTGGGTGTAACAATTTACATTCCCACCACCAGTGCAAGAGGATTCCCTTTTCTCCACACCCTCTCCAGCATTTCTGGTTTGTAGAGTTTTTTGATGATGCCATTCTGACCAGTGTGAGGTGATACCTCATTGTAGCTTTGATTTGCATTTCTCTAACAATTAGTGATGGTGAGCATCCCTTCATGTGTTTGTTGGCCATCTGTATATCTTCTTTGAAGAAATGTCTATTTAGGTCTTCTGCCCATTTTTGGATTGGGTTGTTTGGTTTTTTGATGTTGAGCTGCATGAGCTGCTTGTATATTTTAGAGAGTAATCCTTTGTCAGTTGCTTCATTTGCAAACATTTTCTCCCATTCTGAGGGTTGTCTTTTCGTCTTGTTTATGGTTTCCTTTGCTGTGCAAAAGCTTTTAAGTTTCATTAGGTCCCATTTTTTTGTTGTTTTTATTTCCATTTCTCTAGGAGGTGGGTCAAAAAGGATCTTACTGTGATTTATGTCATAGAGTGTTCTGCCTATGTTTTCCTCTAAGAGTTTTATAGTGTCTGACCTTACATTTAAGTTTTTAATCTTTTTTTTAAAAAAATTAATTAATTAATTAATTTATTTTTGGCTGTGTTGGGTCTTCGTTTCTGTGCGAGGGCTTTCTCTAGTTGTGGCAAGCGGGGTCCACTCTTCATCGCGGTGCGCGGGCCTCTCATTATCGCGGCCTCTCTTGTTGCAGAGCACAAGCTCCAGATGCGCAGGCTCAGTAGTTGTGGCTCACAGGCCCAGTTGCTCCGCGGCATGTGGGATCTTCCCAGACCAGTGCTTGAAGCCGTGTCCCCTGCATTGGCAGGCAGATTCTCAACCACTGCACCACCAGGGAAGCCCTTTAATCCATTTTGAGTTTATTTTTGTGTAAGGTGTTAGGGAGGGTTCTAATTTCATTCTTTTACACGTAGCTGTCCAGTTTTCCCAGCACCACTTATTGAAGAGGCTGTCTTTTCTCCATTGTATATTCTTGCCTCCTTTATCAAAGGTAAGGTGACCATATGTGCATGGGTTTATCTCTGGGCTTTCTATCCTGTTCCATTGATCTATATTTCTGTTTTAGTGCCAGTACCATACTGTCTTGATTACTGTAGGTTTGTAGTATAGTCTGAAGTCAGGGAGCCTGATTCCTCCAGCTCCGTTTTTCTTTCTCAAGATTGCTTTGGCTATTTGGGGTATTTGAGTTTCCATACAAATTGTGAAATTTTTTGTTCTGGTTCTGTGAAAAATGCCATTGGTAGTTTGATAGGGATTGCATTGAATCTGTAGATTGCTTTGGACACTATAGTCATTTTCACAATGTTGATTCTTCCAATCTAAGAACATGGTATATCTCTCCAAATATTTGTATCATCTATAATTTCTTTCATCAGTGTCTTATAGTTTTCTGCATACAGGTCTTTTGTCTCCTTAGGTAGGTTTATTCCTAGGTATTTTATTCTTTTTGTTGCAATGGTAAATGGGAGTGTTTCCTTAATTTCTCTTTCAGATTTTTCATCATTAGTGTATAGGAATGCAAGAGATTTCTATGCGTTAATTTTGTATCCTGCTACTTTACCAAATTCATTGATTAGCTCTAGTAGTTTTCTGGTAGCACCTTTAGGATTCTCTATGTATAACATCACGTCATCTGCAAACAGTGACAGTTTTACTTCTTTTCCAATTTGGATTCCTTTTATTTCTTTTTCTTCTCTGATTGCTGTGGCTAACACTTCCAAAACTATGTTGAATAATAGTGGTGAGAGTGGGCAACCTTGTCTTGTTCCTGATCTTAGTGGAAATGGTTTCAGTTTTTCACCATTGAGAATGATGTTGGCTGTGAGTTTGTCATGTATGGCCTTTATTATGTTGAGGTAAGTTCCCTCTATGCCTACTTTCTGGAGGGTTTTTATCATAATTGGGTGTTGAATTTTGTTGAAAGCTTTTCTGCATCTATGGAGATTATCATATTGTTTTTATCCTTCAGTTTATTAATATGGTGTATCACACTGATCGATTTGCATATATTGAAGAATCCTTGCATTCCTGGGATAAACCCCATTTGATCATGGTGTATGATCCTTTTAATGTGCTGTTGGATTCTGTTTGCTAGTATTTTGTTGAGGATTTTTGCATCTGTGTTTATCAGAGATATTGGTCTGTAGTTTTCTTTTTTTGTAACATCTTTGTCTGGTTTTCTTATCAGGGTGATGGTGACCTCATAGAATGATTTTGGGAGTGTTCCTCCCTCTGCTATATTTTGGAAGAGTTTGAGAAGGATAGGTGTTAGCTCTTCTCTAAATGTTTGATAGAATTTGCCTATGAAGCCATCTGGTCCTGGGCTTTTGTTTGTTGGAAGATTTTAAATCACAGTTTCAATTTCAGTGCTTGTGATTGGTCTGTTTATATTTCTTTAAGGTTCAGTCTCGGAAGGTTGTGCTTTTCTAAGAATTTGTCCATTTCTTCCCAGTTGTCCATTTTATTGGCATATAGTTGCTTGTAGTAATCTCTCATGATCCTTTGTATTTCTGCAGTGTCAGTTGTTACTTCTTTTTCATTTCTAGTTCTACTGATTTGAGTCTTCTCCCTTTTTTTCTTGATGAGTCTGGCTAATGGTTTATCAATTATGTTTACCTTCTCAAAAAGCCAGCTTTTAGTTTTATTGATCTTTGCTATCATTTCCTTTGTTTCTTTTTCATTTATTTCTGATCTGATCTTCATGCTTTCTTTCCTTCTGCTAACTTTGGGGGTTTTTTGTTCTTTCTCTAATTGCTTTAGGTGTAAGGTTAGGTTGTTTATTTGGGATGTTTCTTGTTTCTTGAGGTAGGATGATACTGCTATAAACTTCCCTCTTAGAACTGCTTTTGCTGCATCCCATAGGTTTTGGGTGATTGTGTTTTCATTGTCACTTGTTTCTGGATATTTTTGATTTCCTCTTTGATTTCTTCAGTGATCTCTTGCTTATTTAGTAGCGTATTGTTTAGGCTCCATGTGTTTTTCTTTTTTACAGTTTTTCTCCTGTAATTGATATCTAGTCTCATAGCATTGTGGTCAGAAAAGGTACTTGATATGGTTT
The DNA here is from genome assembly GCF_028021215.1 of Eschrichtius robustus. Classification (NCBI taxonomy): domain Eukaryota; kingdom Metazoa; phylum Chordata; class Mammalia; order Artiodactyla; family Eschrichtiidae; genus Eschrichtius; species Eschrichtius robustus. Next base: position 38,768,480 of record NC_090825.1, read on the forward strand.
CAATTTTCTTAAATTTACCAAGGCTTGATTTGTGACCCAAGATATGATCTATCCTGGGGAATGTTCCATGAGCACTTGCGAAGAAAGTGTATTCTGTTGTTTTGGGATGGGATGTCCTATAAATGTCAATTAAGTCCATCTTGTTTAATGTATCATTTAAAGCTTGTGTTTCCTTGTTTATTTTCATTTTGGTTGATCTGTTCATTGGTGAAAGTGGGGTGTTAAAGTCCTCTAGTGTTATTGTGTTGATTTCCCCTTTTATGGCTGTTAGCATTTGCCTTATGTATTGAGGTGCTCCTCTTTTGGGTTCATAAATATTTACAATTGTTATATATTCTTCTTGGGTTGGGCCCTTGATCATTATGTAGTGCACTTCTTTGTCTCTTGTAATAGTCTTCATTTTAAAGTCTATTTTGTCTGATATGAGAATTGCTACTCCAGCTTTCTTTTGATTTCCATTTGCATGGAATATCTTTTTCCATCCCCTCACTTTCAATCTGTATGTGTGCCTATGTCTCAAGTGGGTCTCTTGTAGACAGCATATATATGGGTCTTGTTTTTGTATCCGTTTAGCCAGTCTATGTCTTTTGGTTGGAGCATTCAATCCATTTATATTTAAGGTAATTATCGATGTGTATGTTGCTATTACCATTTTCTTAATTGTTTTGGGTTTGTTATTGTAGGTCTATTCCTTCTCTTGTGTTTCCTGCCTAGAGAAGTTCCTTTAGCATTTGTTGTAAAGCTGGTTTAGTGGTGCTGAATTCTCTTAGCTTTTGGTTGACTGTAAAGGTTTTAATTTCTCTGTCAAATCTGAATGAGATCCTTGCTGAGTAATCTTGGTTGTAGATTTTTCTCTTTCATCACTTTAAACATGTCCTGCTTCTCCCTTCTGGCTTGCAGAGTTTCTGCTGAAAGGTCAGCTGTTAACCTTATGGGGATTCCCTTGTATGTTATTTGTTGTTTTTCCCTTGCTGCTTTTAATATTTTTTCTTTGTATTTAAGTTTTGATAGTTTGATTAATATGTGTCTTGGCATGTTTCTCCTTGGATTTATCCTGTATGGGACTCTCTGCGCTTCCTGGACTTGATTGACTATTTCCTTTCCCATATTAAGGAAGTTTTCAACTATAATCTCTTCAAATATTTTCGCAGTCCCTTTCTTTTTCTCTTCTTCTTCTGGGACCCCTGTAATTTGAATGTTGGTGCCTTTAATGTTGTCCCAGAAGTCTCTGAGCCTGTCCTCAATTCTTTTCATTCTTTTCTCTTTATTCTTCTCTGCAGTAGTTATTTCCACTATTTTATCTTCCCAGTCACTTATCTGTTCTTCTGCCTCAGTTATTCTTGTACTGATTCCATGTAGAGAATTTTAAATTTCATTTATTGTGTTGTTCATCATTGTTTGTTTGCTGTTTAGTTCTTCTAGGTCCTTGTTAAACGTTTCCATTCTGTTTCCAAGACTTTGGATCACCTTTACTATCATTACTCTGAATTCTTTTTCAGGTAGACTGTGTATTTCCCCTTCATTTATTTGGTCTGGTGGGTTTTTGCCTTGCTCCTTCATCTGCTGTGTGTTTCTCTGTCTTCTCATTTTGCTTAACTTACTGTGTTTGGGGTCTCCTTTTTGCAGGCTGCAGGTTCGTAGTTCCGGTTGTTTTTGGTGTCTGCCCCCAGTGGGTAAGGTTGGTTCAGTTGGTTGTGTAGGCTTCCTGGTGGAGGGGACTGGTGCCTGTGTTTTGGTGGATGAGGCTGGATCTTGTCTTTCTGGTGGGCAGGACCATGTCCATTGGTGTGTTTTGGGGTGTCTGTGAACTTAGTACGATTTTTGGCAGCCTCTCTGCTAATAGGTGGGGTCATGTTACTGTCTTGCTAGTTGTCTGGCATGGGGTGTCCAGCACTGGAGCTTGCTGGTCATTGAGTGGAGCTGGGTCTTAGTGTTGAGACAGAGATCTCTGGGAAAGCTCTCACCGATTGATATTACATGGGGCCAGGAGGTCTCTGGTGGTCCAATGTCCTGAACTCGGCTCTCCCACCTCAGAGGCTCATGCCTCACACCCGGCCCGAGCACCAAGACCTTGTCAGCCACACGGCTTATGGTTCAAGGACACTTCCTCAGATTATCTATCTTCTCTTATTAGATCCCAAGCTTCCTTAGCAGTGTTTTGGTCATAGTCTGGCTTCTCACTATAGATTTGCCATACAATTCAGCCATTGCACTTGTTGGTATTTACTCAAGTACGTTGAAAACTTATGTCCACAGAAAAATCTGCTTGAGTGCTGAGGCACCTTTCAGTCACTGTCCAAATGACTTTTTTTTTTTAATGTAACCCATCTCTGCAGCCTCCTTTCCCAGCTGGCTTCGCATTGGCAAGGCAGTGGAGGGGTAGGGGAAACTGAGGTTGGTGCATTTCTTCCCCATTCCTCCCTGCTTCAGCGCCCTGGCCTGGCAATAACTTGTGCCATCATGAGCACAGCTCCTGCCAGTGGCCCTACGGCCCGCAATGCTCTCTCCTCTCCCGGTCCCTTCAGCCCTAGATCTGGTGAGGGCTCCACATGGTTGCTAGTTGGGGCACCTCACTGTTTCTTGTCTTCCCTAATCTCTGCTCAAAATCTCTGCTCACTTTTCTCCATTTAAGTCTTTTCATTAGAACCAACTGCTTCTTTTTTTAACTCCAGCTCTTACCAACAGTGTATATTAGCCAATATAATAGAAGGTTAACGTATAAAACCACAGTGCGAACGTATTAATTTACAAGTGGGGCCAAAGTTATCTTATCTTCAGAAAATGAGCATCCCTGCTTGTGCTGGAGTGTATGCCACAATCTACATCATAGTTTCTGGCCATGCTTGTGAATTTGGAATTAGGGCAAATAAAGTTGGGTCAACTCAACGTCAATTTTTATAAAGCCACAGTGATCTGCTGTCCTTCTTTACTATGGGGATTTTGCTATTTAAATGACTCAACCTAAGATCTGAGATCATTTTTCACATGTATCGTTTGTGCTCCCCAGCACTTGCGTTTCTGGATTCCTCGTCCCTGGAATCATTACTTTGCCTGCATCTCTTTCTTCATGGCACAATATAATTCACCAAATTACAAAGTATTTTATATTTATTATATTTTATAGACATTATTCGTTGATGGCACTCAGGGGAACATTTATTCAAATCACAAAGTAGGTAGGGTGCTACAGGCAATCCTGTCCATGATGTATTGACGTGAATATAGAACAGATATTTTGGAACAAATGGAGTCAAGGCTAAGCTACGTAATGAGGCTGTAAGAAGATGTCCAGTCTTTAAAATTATTGTTAGTTCTCAGATATATTGCAATCATCCCCCTTAAATTCTTTCTGAAAAGAAAACTGAAACCCTTACATCTAGAGTGATAAAGTAAACTGCAAATGAAATATCAGAGCCACAGTGTATAACCTCTAAGATATTTCAGTAACAGAAGAAAGGAACAGGTATCCAAAGATGAAAAAAATAAACATTACTATATTTTAAAAATCAGACAAGATTAGATCATAGAATTTGAACACAATTATGCTGTTAGTTGATACATTTATTTCCAATCTACTATGAAGTTAACTTAAAACCTATTTCATCTTTTTCTCCCAGTTTTGGCATTGTCTTTCCCCTGACAGCACTTTCTTGATACCTTCATTCACCCCTACCCCTAATTATACTACCTCATGTCCCCTTGCCTTAATTAAGTCTTGTGCCACTTTTTAGTCTCATCTGCTCCCAAGGACGAGTTTGTTACTCTTCTAACATGGTTTTCTTCTCTCACCAGAATGCATTCAAACTGAGGGGTTGGCACCCTGAATCAAAATGGAAGGTTAAAATATAGGTAAGAGGTGAGGCTAATTTTACAGAATTGTGATACAGCAAGGAACCAGAACCTGTGCCATCAACATCAGGCGTGAGTGAAACTGCAGCTTGCCCTCTGTCTCCTATTGCTGACGATCCTTCAGCTCTCCCATCTCCCATCTCCTCTCCCTCCTCCAGTCAGTAACTCCTCTTGCCTGTTCACTCGATGCCAGCCCCTGTATGCCAGCTGTTGCACTGTATGTTTCAAGGTACTGTACTGTAAGATTAAAAATGTTTTCTTTATTTTTCGTGTTTGTTTTTTCAGTGATATTTGTGTGAAAAGTATTATAAACCTATTACAGTACAGTACTATTTCCATTTAGTTAGACTTGAAGGAATTGATCATTCCTTCAACTCCTAACCCACTGCAATCTGGCCTCTAGTCCTTACCTTACTTTGCACCTCAGCAGCATTTATAGAGCTCCCACTTCCTTCTTGGATTACTCTTTCCCTGGTTTTTGTGACACTGCGCCATTCTGCCTTCCCTCCTCTCTTTCTAACCACCCCTCTTAATCGTCTGTTGCCTCCTCTTCCTATGATTGGCCCTTAACATTGGTTCTCCAAGGCTTTCTGGGCCACCTTCTTCTCTTACTCTGTGCATTCTTCCTAGGTAATTTCTTATACTGCCATTGCTTCAAGCATAATTTGTAAGAAGATGAGGCTCAGATCACTACCTCTAGCCCCAACCTCTCTTTCCTGAACTGGCTAGTGAACATTTCCAAGTAGATACCTCCCAGGCACCTTGGACACAATATGCTAAAATTTCTCTTTCTAGTCCCTCTATTTCCAGCTAAACAAACTTCGTTCACATGTTTGCCATCGTGGTGATGATAACACCATGGATCCAGTTATCCAAGTCAGAAGTGTGAGAGTAATTTTTAACTTCTTCCATTCCCTTCATCCAATATCCCATCAATCGCCAAATTCTGTGTTTCTGCAACCTAAATATTTCACAAATCTCTCTATCACTTGTCTGAATTTTTACCATCAGATCCAACTGGTTTTTTACATTCGTCTTTCCTCCATTTTCTACCAGTGGTGTGCAGGTAAATGTTTTGCAATCACTTCTCTGAAGAAAGAATAAAATCCCTGATTTGCAGTATCTGCCAATTTCCATGTGGTAAATAGTCACAGCACGACTAATTTTAAGCTACCAATGTGATACCAGTGAATATTGAGTTGAGAAGTGACACTAATCTTTGACTCTCTTGAGTTTATGAGTTGATTCCAGCACAGAACTCTTTCTAATTAAGTGTTTCTCCATTCTGGCTGCATACTAAAATAATCCAGTATTTACATATATATGTGTATGTATATACACACACACAATGCACAGACCTTGCTTCAAGAGTTGAATCAGTTTAGCTCCCAATGCTGATGTATATAAGACTTCCACAAGTCTTTGTACAACTGAGGTTAGTATCAATTCTGTGCACCTGAGTGGTCTTTCGAAAATCAAACCTGATCATGACCCTTAATCATCCCTAACCCTACGACCAATTAAATCAATCTTCAAAATAATAGTCAAGTTCTTAACAAAACTTTTAACACCATATGACCTGGCCTTATTTTTGTTACCTATGCCTAGGGTATTCCTTTTTCCTGGTTAACTTCCCCCAAGTTGTCAAGTCTATATTTAGATAGCACTTCTTCCAGGAAGCCTTCCTGCATAAATGAAGGCTGGATTTGGTTCTCTTCTTGCTGTACCACAGTACTTTGGATCCTTCACTAACTCCATGAAGACTGTGATTAGGTGTGTCTTATTCATCATTGTATCCCCAGAGTCAAGAACCTAGTTTTTAAGTGAAATTTCAATAATATATTTGAATGAAAGAATGAGTCTTATTTTCTCATTTCCTTATTAGTGTAAAGTGCTTATTAAAAATAATATGATGTAAAAATTAGAAAACGTAGAAGGTCTGAAAGAAGGCTACCCATAGACCTACCTTCTCCAAATCTATCCACTCAAAAATATATTAGTATATATTTTTTCAATCTCTTTCTAGGCATAGATAATTTAATATGTCTAATACATGTTAACAAAGATTATCATCAGTACTTATATCCAGTGTGTGTTTAGGTTGACTTCTACCTTTATAAAAATAAAATAATCGGAATCTAATATACACACTAAATCTCCCTTACTCTTTGCTTTGGTAGAGAAGCTATGCTTCTTTGCTTTTGAAAATTAATGTGACCTGGTAGAAAAAGCTGAATTCAAATGTGGTTCTGCTTCTTCTGGGCTGTCATTTAATTCCTCTGAACTACACTTTTCAGAAGTGAATAAATGGGATTAATAACACAAACTTTAAAAGCTTATTGTGAGGATTATAGGAAATGACAACTGTATAACATATAGTTTTATAGTTTGATAATGTTGAATGCTAGAGAGTTTGGTGGAGAATCAGGATTGAGAAAAAATAATGAGTGGCCAGAAGAGGATCAGTCACAGCAGCCCTTCTAGAGCCTGGTTCTGTAAGGGTGTGGAGGTCAAAGCCAGAGTGCAAGGACTTAAAAAGTAACTGTAGGCTACAAAAGCGGACCACTCACTTTGACAAAGGAAGATAAGAAAGAAATACGTAATATCTAGAGGGGGCAGCAGAGTCAAGTGAAAGTTTTTCAAGTTAAGTGACAGCAAAGAAATTGGTGGCAAGGAAGAGTGTGAGGATGAAAGAGAAACATACCTCAAGTGGGAGGTTGGAAAGGTCCAGATGCCAGAGCGAGTGTTAGACTTAGCACCCAAACTTCATCACTAGAAGGATAACTTTCCTTTAGACTTCAGGAAGTTCAGATTAAAATGAGTACAACAGATATTTTTGAGACCTGCATTTCTCCTCAGGAAAAGACAATTCTAGTAAAACATACCATGAGGCAATGTTGATTATTGAAAGACATTTGAAGGAATAGATGCTGATGTTTCCAGTTACTAGCAGTTAGCTGTTACATCATCTTTGCATTTTTGATCATTGGTCAGATTTAAGCACAGAAATACTTGGTAGCCATATTTCATATCCACCTCAAAATCATTGTTATTGTTTTTGCTCAAAAGAATTTTGAGAAATCAAGGGTTAAATAATTTTATTTATTTAAAAATAAATAAAGATTTGAGGTAAAGGAGACCTAGAAAGTGTCACATTTCAAACGAAACACTGTTTTGGTGCCTTTTTGGCTCCCTTCACTCAGCTTGTCTTTTGGGCCAAGGGGACAAAGCTACTGCTCTCATGGAGTTTACTTCTTTTTTAATTTTTAATTTTTTTTTTTCTTAATATTGGAGTACAGTTGATTTATAATATTGTGTTAGTTTCAGGTGTATGGCAAAGTGATTTGTCACGGAGTTTACTTCTGAACAAGGGAGTCTGATGGGGCAGAAGTAAATAACTAACTGCACAGTGCCATATTGTGATAAGTGATAAGTGATAAGTGCCCTAAGGAAAGCAATGCTGACAAATGTGGTAGAGTGCCAGGGGGCAGGTTGCATTACTGTAGTCAGCTGGGTCAGGAAGGCCCTCTTGACCACCTGACATTTGAGGTGAGACTTGACTGGAACGAAACAGAGCCATGGGGAAGTCTGAGAGTATGGTATTCTAAGAGTTCAGCAAATTCCACCTTCTTAAAGTGGAAAAGTAGAACATGAAAGGAAGGTCTGTTGTAGTTGAAGATCAGGATAGCAAGTGAAGGCCAGGGAGAATGGAACAAGGTGAGTCTGGAACTTAGGCAGGTGGCTTGCAGACCACGGTGAGGAGTTTAGACTGATTGTTAGTCATTGTGGGTTAATCAGAAATAGGATCTGATTTCTATGTTACAAAAAACTTCTGGACACTGTGTGAAGAATAAATAATGTAATTTGATCATATTACTAATTACTACTGGTTACAAGATGCGTAAAAGCTCAATTCATTGGTAGCCTGTTTAGAATTTTTTTGAAAGGGGTTTTAAGGACTCTCTAGCAGTTTCTTTAATTCCTTTATTTTACAAATGAAGACATTAAGTCCCATCTGTGAAATAATATACCTAAGGTCATCCAATCAGTTACCAGCTGAATCAGGATTAGAACATGTTTCCCTATCTATTGTTCTACCCACAGTGTCTCACTTTCTCCCTTGTTTCTGCCACACTCCCTAGATACAAGGCCCTCCCTAAATATGGCATCACAGGAAGGATGCCAGCCTTGGATCATTTCAGTGACTCTCCCAGAAAGCATGGAGAGTGCTGCTTAGAATGTCACACCATCTACATCAGACACCTAGGTTTCTTGTTACAGATACAGCTACTGATACTAAATCTCTGGGAATGGGACCTAGTTATTGCACCCAGAAGAAATACTGGGAAATTCCAGGAGTTGTCCAGTTTTCAAGATGGAACACTTGTCAGATTTAATTATACTCAATCTTAAGCAATGTGATTATGCTCTCTCTAGTGGACATTTTTCCAACACATTTCATTTCTATTGTCACCCCACTTCCCAATACAGCTTTAACAGATTGTCTTAAAAAACAAGAAGTCATCTTGTGAATGGAAAGAGTTCCCAAACCCTACATAGTCCTATGGGCAAACCTACAAATCGAAGACAATGGCTAATCTAATTACCGATAATTTGGTATCATTCAAGTAAAAAGGATTTAGATATGGTACACTGATTAGGAAGGAGGGAAACTGAAATATATTTGAGAAATATATCCATCAAAAATGGTTATTTAAGCAGTAGGATTTTGGTATTTGGAAAATTCATTTATATTAAATATTCCATCTGCCTGATGGTAGTAATATAAAGGGTTATTAGTAATGCTTGTCTTTTATCATTAGGGAACATTCCTAGTTGAATTGTATTTGTTGACTACTTCTTATAATTTTCTTGTTTGTAAATACAAAATCTTGCTCTGTACATTCTAAATTTTAAGTTTCACACTTGCTTTCCAAACCAGTATCTAGTCGTGAGGTGACCTTGAGGGTGGGCAGCAGCTTCTGAAGGACATTAGTACAGTAACAGCAAAAAATGGCTGCTACTTGTTGAACTTTTACTTCATGCTAGAGGCATGGTACCAACTTTATATGCATTGTCTTATTTAATCCTCTCAAAACACTCGTGAATAGGTATTAGATCCATTTTACAAGAAAAATAAAAACCCACTACCATTTTACTCAGTACTCATTCATATTGCAGAGTTAATATCAATCTCCTGAGCAGTAGAGAAATTTTCCCAGGTTTCTGGGTGAGGGCTTGATCTATGAGAATTTCAAAAGTTGAGTACAGTTGCTCCAGCCTGGTAAAGGGAAACAGGCAAGCACTGATAGAAGATGCTACAGATTCTTTCACCTTTTCTGTATCTTTGAAAATTTTCATAAGAAATTGGAGAAAAATCATAAAACCTTCTTGCTAGACACCAACAAAGCAATTAATAAAACCCAACATTGATTTTGTAGAATATTACTAATATACTATCAAATTAGTAACAGAAGTATTTCTTTAACTAGATAAAAGGTATTTAACAAAAATTCTTCATCTGACTCCCAAGTTTGGCAAAATATTGGAAATATCTCCATTAAAGTCAGAAACAAGAAGGGAATGGCTACAAAATGGCTGCTCTTCACCGTTAAAACAGGGTTCCAACCAAAGATGAAGAGAAGATAAACAAATAACATATTTAAGATTTGAATAGGAAGAAGCAAAGCTGTTATTACTTGCTGACACTATAATTTCCTACCATAGAATATCTAAAATAATCTATAAGCTAATAAAACAAGATCACCATAGATCAAAGGAACCCAAAATGTTCTTATATAAAGCAATATCCAATAGAAAAATGCAATAAAAAGGGCTTTCTCTTCAGAATAGCAACAAAACCTGTATGGTCCCTTGGAATAAATACAACAAAAGAGGCCCAAGACTTGTACTGAAAAAATGGCAAAATGTTACTGAGGGAAATAAAATAGATCTGAATAAATAGACAAAGACAAACTATTTTCATAGATGAAGTTCCCAACATTATTACAAATGTTCAATACAATTTTAATCAAAACTTCAATGTGGTTTTTACTGAAACTGAACAAACAAAGTCTAATATTCCTATTAAAGTGTAAACAGCTAAGATAACCAAGAAAAGTCTAAAAAAGAGGAATGAAGACAGGGGATCTGTCATACAGTTATTAAGGCCTGTTATAAATAAATACTTAGTTAAAACAATGAGTTTTATGCTGGGATAGATAAGAAGATCTATATAAAAAATAAAGAGTTGAGAGACAGACTCAAACATATATACAAACTTTTATACCATAGAAGTACAATAGAAACACAACTTTGTGGGGAAAAGATGGACTCAATAAATAGTGCTGGAAAAACTGGCTCTCTACATGAGAAGAAGTAAATATGATCCTTACATAAAATTGTAAAATAAAATAAATTCCAGATGGACTAAATTTCAAAATGTGAAAAGAATCTTAAAAATATATTAGATAAATATTTGGAAGAACATGTTCTGAAACTTGGGATAAGAAAGGATTTCTTAAGAAATACACAGGAGGATGACTCCTAAATAAGTAGGTTATTATATGTGCTTATATCAAAATTTGAACTTCTATATGACAAATAAAACTATAAATAACATTTAAAACAGGTCTCATACTGAGAGAAGAATTTATAAGGGCTATTATGACAAATCCCTCATGATTAAAAAGAAAGAAAGAGAGGAGGGTGCGGGAGAAAGGGGCAGAGGGATGGAGAGAGGGAGGAAAGGAAGGAAAAGGAGAAAGAAAGGAAGAAGGGAGGGAGGGTAGGGAGAGAGGAAGGATGGAAAAAAGAAAGCATCCCAAGAGAAAAATGAGCAAGGGTCATGAACAGTACCCTATAATTTAAGGGAGAAAAATTTGAATGAGCAAAAAAGAAATGAAGGACACTGGATCTAACTAATGACAATCAGGGAACTGCAAATTAAAACTAAACTGAATATGAAAAATAATACATATATATATATGACTGAGTCACTTTGCTCTACAGAAGAAATTACCACAACATTGAAAATCAACTATACTTCAATATAATTAAAAAAAATAAAACTATGCGACTTCTCTGGTGGCGCAGTGGTTAAGAATCTGCTTGCCAATGCAGGAGACGCAGGTTCAAGCCCTGGTCCGGGAAGATCCCACATGCCGCAGAGCAACTAAACCCATGTGCCACAACTACTGAGCCTGTGATCTAGAGCCTGTGAGCCACATCTACTGAGCCCTCCTGCCACAACTACTGAAGCCCGCACACCTAGAGCCCGTGCTCCACAACAAGAGAAGCCACCGCAACGAGAAGCACGCGCACTGCAATGAAGAGTAGCCCCCCTCGCCGCAACTAGAGAAAACCCGCGTGCAGCAATGAACATTCAATGCGGCCAAAAATAAATAAATAAATAAAATAAAACTATACTGCAATATCATTCCATAGCAATCATGTTGGCAAAACGAAAAGTTAAGCCTGACAAAGTCCAGCACTGATAAGGGTATGGAACAATGGAAATAGGCATACTCTGCCTATGGGTTATGCATTGGTACAGCCACTTTAGAAAATATCTTGACACTATCTATTGAAGCTGAGTATGTGCATATCCTATGGCCCAGCCAGTAAACATACTCTTAATCCTGTGTACCAGAACATTCTTTGCAAAATTGTTTGTAATGGAGAAACAATGACAACATAAATGACTGTCAATAGGAAAATGGGTTAAATAAATTGTGATATATTCATATCATGACCAGCAGTGGTAACTTAATCTGTATATCTCAAGGGAGTTACAAAAGTATATACCATCAGGCAATTTGCTGAATTATACAAAGGCTTTCATGTAAAAAAAAAAGCTTAAAAACACACCAAACAATACAATATATTGTTGGTGGAGATACATATGTTTGTAAAAACATTAGAACATGGATTGACTCGAGAAATCTAATCAATATCTTGGCATTGGTTAGGGGAGGGAAAGAGTGGGTAATGGATTTAAGGAAAGCAGCAAAGGGGACCTTCATTTATACTATATTGTTTTATATAAAATAGAACATTCAGTGTATATATATATGTGCATGTGTATGCATCTCTGTGTGTGTGTCTGTCTCTATAATCAGAGTTTAAAATGACAAAAATTAACATTTGCAATATTGAGTGACAGTGTTTTTAAATCAAATTTTACATTTTTCTACTTTGTAATGTTAAAAAAAGAAAAACCCAACTGCGACTCCAATGCTGAATTATGATAATTTGGGGCCAAAGGACTACCAGAGGTATTAGAATCCCAAGAAGCAACCTGCAAAACACTATGCATCAAAAATGGTAATTTACCTGCCCTCTTAAGGGGAAGTCAAATCGCGGTGTCAGGTTCCAGCTGTGCTGCTGGTCAAAGCCTGGCTCTAAGAGTCTCCAGTGTTTTCTTGGAGGAAGCGCTTGAGGACACAGAGGCAGAGCTGCAGCCAAGAAATTCTGGGGGAAATGAGGCTGGAGAAGGTGGAATTCGAAAGTGTATTTTCACGTGGCCAGGGGAGGTCAGCAAAGCAAAACAAAAACTTACGAAACCCTGAAAGGCTGAATACAGAAGAACTTTTTCTATTTGGAGGTGCCCCTAGGCCACTACAATTCTTTCTTTAGTCCAGTCTCTCTCTCCTCCTCTCTTCTTTTTCTCTTTCTTTCCCTCCCCATCCTCATCCTCCTCTTCTTCTTCCTGCACCCCTCTTTCTCTCTCTCTCTCTTCATTCACTCCCTCCTTTTTCTTTAAAGAAACCAAAAGAACATGGAAGTTAAGATGTGAGAGAAGGTCACATAAGGAATTTATATTTCATGTTTTGATTTTGTACTTTTTCCAAAACACCCCACTTGCTCTTACTACCCTTTCTTTCCCTCAAACAAAAATTACTGAGTACCTCAAATCTTTGTAACTTGAACTCAAAGTAAACTTAGTTTTGTGGCTTAGAAGATACTATTTGATATCTATGTAAAATGTTTCTGTGGAATTTGAGAAAAAGTGTTTACAAGTAAAAGTGGAGTAATTGCTCCAACTTTAGATATAATATAATACACTAAGTGTAACATGTTCCCTTTTTGACATGTGAAATGGCATACACATTTTTTTCTGAATACATCCCTAAGGTGTTGAAAAGTTCTTTTAAAAATCACTAGGCTTGACATCACTAATCAGGGAAATGCAAATCAAACCCACAATGAGATATCACCTCACACCTGTCAGAATGGGTATGATCAAAAAGACCAGAACAAATAAATGTTGGGGAGGATGTGGAAAAAAAGAAAACCCTCTTGCACCGTTGGTGGGAACCTAAATTGGTGCAGTCACTAGGGAAAACAGTATGGAGGTTCCCCCCAAAATTAAAAATAGAACTATCATATGATGCAGCTATTCCACTCCCAGGTATATATCTGAAGAAAATAAAAACACTGATTGGAAAGATATATAAAACCCTATGTTCATTACAGTATTATTTACAACAACCAAGACATGGAAGCAGCCTAAGTGGCTGCTGATAGATGAATGGACAAGGAAGATGTGGTATATATATATATATATATATATATATATATATATATACACACACACACACACACACACACACACACATACATACAATAAAATATCACTCAGCCATAAAAAAGAATGAAATCTTGCCATTCTGACAACATGGATGGACCTAGAGGGTATTATGTGAAGTGAAATAAGTCAGACAGAAAAAGATAAAAACTGTGTGATTTCACTTATATGTGGAATCTAAAAAGCAAAAAAATGAACAAACGTAACAAAACAGGAAGAGACTCATAGATACAGAGGGGAGGTAGGTGGGGGAATGAATGAAATAGGTGAGGGAGAGTAAGAGGTTCAAACTTCCAATTACAAATAAAGGGTCATGGGGATGAAATGTACAGTGTGGGGAATATAGTCAGTAACATTGTAATGACTTTGTATGGTGACAGATGGCAACTACACTTATTGTAGTGATCATTTTTAATGTATAGAACTATTGAATCACTTTGTTGTGCATCTGGAACTAACACAGTGTTGTAGGTCAGTTATACTTCAATGATAAACAAACAAACAAATCAAATCTACCTACCAAAACAAATAAATAAATAATTAAAAGTAAAAATCACTAGCGATGTATAGTGAAAAGTGACAGAAAATATGTTTACTTTGTGTAGAGACTTTTGCTACATTGTTGACCTCTGAACAAGGGGGTTAGGGGTGCCCACCCTCTGCACAGTCGGAAATCCGAGTTAGGTTTTACAGTCGGCCCTCCTTGTATGTGGTTCCACAACCCTGGATTCAACCAACTACAGATCATGCAGTACTGCAGTACATACTTAGTGAAAAAAATTAGCATATAAGTGAACCCGCGCAGTTCAAACCCTTTGAGTTAACACCAAACTTTAGTTGACTATGACCTCTGTGTTATCAAAGGTTGCTTTTGACCTATGGGAACTCCTTCTGGGTCTACCTCATTATCTTCTTGGTTCTGAGAGGAGACAAGAATTTCAAAAGGAGATTTCAAGAGAACTGTTCCTCTTCATGAGGTTCAAGTTTTCCAACTGAAATGGGTGGAGAAGTCTCAGAGTCTGGGCCCCTGCAACAGGTGGGGAATGAGCATCTCTTGGACTGTGCTATACCGCTTCTTCTGGTCCTCCATATCTGTGTAGCATTGTCTGTGCTAACAATTCCTTTATTGCCATAGTGATATCTACACAGTTTCTCTACCTACTAAATTTCACTAGAAGTGATCACTCTAGTGCCAGAATTCCTTTAAAACATATGGTTGCAATTTTCAGATTGAAAGGACAGCATCACAGTTTGCAAATTCTAGAATAAACATATATGTGGAATACACCTGCCAATAAGAATAAAACTGTTTTTTCTATTCCCTAATGAAAACATTTACAAGCAAGATATAAATCTGGAAATCTGCCATTGGACTCAACTAAATACACACACACTCACACACAGAGAGCCAGCACTGTAGCCTGTGTGACAAAGGGTAAAAATATTTGCTTACTTAATACCTGAGATAGAATGTTTATTTTGATCACGTTTATTAAAAATATGAAAGAAAAGTCTAATCCTTTACAATTTATGTGGAATTTTCTGTAATAGCTGATGTTAACAAACTTTGCAAGTCCTTCAATTCATTCAGAATATAAATCAGTTACTGTCTGTAAAAGATTAGTCAATGAAGGTTCAAAGCCATAAGCAGGTACTTAGTGGAGTTTAAAGTTCCTGCTAAAGTAAAAACATTTTTTTTACAAATTAATTACACAGGTTGGCTTGGGAGTGATTCTCATGCAAAGAAGTATCAGTAGTGTTTTGACTTGTTCTCTGTCATTTAAGTTTCAGGAACGTCAGTTGTGGAGCGGAAACCTAAACCTAGATTTGTTTGATCTTAAAACCTATATTCTTTCTATTACCTGGAAGGTTGAAGAAGGAAAGAAGTGATCCCCAGGTAAAGAGAATGGTGCTAGCAAAGTTTTGAAGACTTGAAGCATTGTATTGTGTGCAAAGAAACGCAAGTGGCTAACGCAGAGTTGGAGGTTTACCCCTCAGGCAGCAACTATAGGAAACCATGAATCTGTGAGCAGTACAGAGCCAAGAAAGAATTTAAGCAGATAGGATGCAGGGTAATATTTGCCTTTTAAATCTCAGCAGTCAAAATAAAAAGGATGAATTTTAGGAGGTTATTGAAATAATCCTGTTTCTCACCTAAAATTGTGCAGGAGATGAGGTTGGTGGAATGACTTGGAAGAGGGGATTTGAGATATATTTAGGAGGTGAAATGAAAAGGAGCTGGCGATAGGCTGGTTGTGGAGAAGAACAGTCAGAGAGGAGAATGAGACAGTAGTCACTTCCAGTGGTCAGGTTTGGGTGACAGGAAACTGGAGATGCCAACCATAAGAGCAGGGGCTTAAGAGGAGGAGCAATCCCATGGAGTGCCAAGGGTGGAAAATGATGAGTTCAGTTGGAGAAATCATGCTGCCTGTGTGGACGTGTCCAAGGGTGAGTTGGATATGTGCCTGATGCTGGAATTTTGTAGATAAAACCATCATCAGGGATACAACTGATCAGAGGTAGATTGCGGAGTAAGCAGAAAAGTGATCACAGGAACACATTGACTATAGAGGTCAAGAAAGGAGCACTATTAGGAACAAATAGGACTACGAAAAGTCAGAAAACGAAAGAACGTTGTGTCGTGGAAAAAGAGTAGAGAATTTGATTTCAGTAAATAGAACTAGTAAGACCTGTTTGGGGGTTAAATATACCTGTGAATCTACATAAATAACTGTGATTATATATATATATCTCATATATATACATATCCATCATATGTTTTTGTATTCACCTATGTATGTTTGTATATATAGAGACATATGTTTTGTATATATCCTATGGCTTTATATTATGTGCATATATAAAACTAGTATATATGCCTATATATTTATACAGAACAAAATTGTATATATATTTATTATTTGTGTATTACATGTACGTAATACATATACATATAATACGTATATACACATATCATGAATATATATTGCTATTAGTTATGTCTCTCTCTCTATATATATAGAGAGAGAGATGTTTACCCAACTATAAGTCTTACTATACTTGTAGTCTGCTACACCACACAGACACACACACACACACACACACACACACACACACACAGACAAAAGAGAAAGAACTGAGTTGAATACTTGGCTGAATCTTAATAGTCATAAGAAATAAACAAGAATTCATTTAAGACTGGGAATTCTTTCAGCCATTTATCTGAGTTTTTAGCTTTTACTATTAGCACTCCCCCAAACTATAATTTGCTTACAAAAAAAGGACGTGTTGTGTGTTAAAAAGATTAATAAATTACATTCACTTTTCCAAAGTTATTGAATTTCTCATTTCTTTTCAGATCAATCTGGTAGACTTATTTATACACATATTATTAGCTAGACATTCTAATTGTGCTGAAATAATAATATTAAGATATGTATCATGCATTAAAAGAGTGTATTGTCAACTACTGAGCCTGCGCATCTGGAGCCCATGCTCCGCAACAAGAGAGGCCGCGATAGTGAGAGGCCCGCGCACCGCGATGAGGAGTGGCCCCCTTTTGCTGCAACTAGAGAAAGCCCTCGCACAGAAACGAAAACGCAACACAGCCATAAAATAAATAAATAAATAAATAAATAATAAAAATAAAGGAATTCCTTTAAAAAAAAGTGTATTGTCCACTGTAAATGGCAGACATGAAATACAAATAAATAATAGAATATATGCAAGCAATAATAAAAATATATGCAATATCCAGTAGGAATTAGAGGAGAGGGTGAATTTATTAGTTAATTGTTCATTTATTCCTCATTTAAGAATGGATTTAAAGTTCAAAACAACATGAGATAAAAGGCAACACGAATAATGAAGTGGATTTGGAGAAAAAAATAAATTTTAATGGATAATTTGAAGTCAACAGCAAATCGCTCTACAGAATAGCATAGTTAAGGTCTAGAAAATGCTAGAACAAGCCACTGGTTGGCCTCTAGGCTTTCTGGAAAGGAGACAAAAATGAGAAAATCAATCACTCTATTCATATTACCTACAAAGAATACTTATTTCTGGTGCCAAAACTAAAGAGTTTTTCCTCATAGATAGTAAAAAAAAAAGAAAAAAGAAAAAAGAAAAAGAAAAGAAAAAGAACAGTATACCACCCTAAACACACCTGTATACTAAATGGATTTCATGGGCTGTTTCCTACAGTGGCTCTAAGCATAGGCCAATGATGACATAATGCCAAATTATGTTTCATAAAAGCAGTTTTACAAGAGGATAGACCATATGGTCCAGATGTGTGGAGACCTGCTTGTGTGGTTTACTCCAAGGATGAATTTTTTTGCGTCTGTAGAAACACGTGAACTGTATTTCCCAAAGGCAATCCTTTGCAAATTTATGTTGTTCAACCATGTATTTGATGAGTATTAAGCAGCAGTGAGTTCAAGGTTAGTGTTCTTGACCATCACTTAGGTGCAGCTATTTCAGTCCACTGGTTAAATGATGAATGCCTAACTCCCCCTGGGAGTGGGATGGGTGCAGAGAAAAGGAGCCTGGAATTTTAGCTGTTTTTTTTAAAATTGTGGCAAAATACACATAAGATAAAATTTACCTTCTTAACCAATATAAAGTGTACAGTTTAGTGGCATTAAGTATATTCACACTGTGATGCTACCATCACCACCATCCCTCCACAGGATGCTTCATCTTGCAAAACTGATACTCTACCTATTAAACAATAACTACCCAGCCCCCCTCCAGCCTAACCACCATTCTACTTTCTGTCCCTATGAATCTGACTACTCCATGTTCCTCCTAAAAGTGGAATCATACAGTTTGAAAACATGGAACGCTTCACAAATTTGCATGCCATCTTTCCCTGGGGGCCATGCTAATCTTCTCCGCGTGGTTCTGATTTTAGTCTATGTGCTGCTGAAGTGAGAACTTTAGCTGGTTTTTGAGGGGAGAACAGGAACTCATCAGACTTAAAATGGGGGTAGCAACTCCCGTATGAAGGCAGAGTGGTCTAAGATTCTTCTCTGTGCTGCTGAAGACTGAGGTGAGGAGGGAGGCTGAAAGAGATGAGGTTAAAGAGACGGGAAGGAGTCAGATGCCAAAGGGCTTTGTAAGCCCCTTTTAAGAGCTTGCACTTACATACAGTGAGACTGGAACAGGGAAGAAAAATTCATATTTAAAAAAAAATAATTCTAGGGGCTTCCCTGGCGGCGCAGTGGTTGAGAATCTGCCTGCCAATGTAGGGCACACGGGTTCGAGCCCTGGTCTGGGAAGATCCCACATGCCGCGGAGCAACTAGGCCCGTGAGCCACAATTACTGAGCCTGCACGTCTGGAGCCTGTGCTCCGCAACAAGAGAGGCCACGACAGTGAGAGGCCCGCGCACCGCGATGAAGAGTGGCCCCCGCTTGCTGCAACTAGAGAAAGCCCTCGCACAGAAATGAAGACCCAACACACACACACACACAAAAATTAATTCCAGGAAAAAAGAGAGGCCTGGAAGAGGATAAAATTTGAAACAGAAAGACCAGTTAGAAGGCAGTGACAACTATGTAGGTAAAGTTTTCCTTTTCTCAAATTTTTTATTTTTGCAAATCACCAGAGTGTTAGAGTAGGTGTTCAGAATTGTAGCTCACGAGGAAATAGGTGTCTGCACTGTGGATCTAGTGTCCAATCTTCCTCTCCATGCTTAGAGGAAAACTTTTGACATTTTAGAAAATTTTGTATTTTAGCAAAGAATCCAGACGAGCCAAAGTCAAAGTCTAAATTCACATTTTAATCAAGGAAAGCATGTTTCTCCTCACTGATCTCTCTCTCCTTTTCCTCTTCCCATGTTTTAGAGGAAGAAGATATTCTGGGAAAAAGATTAATAGAGGGCATATCAAGACTGTCAGACAGAAGTGCTGAGAAATCTGGAAAGGGCTGGAATAAAAACTTGCATTCTAGGATGTCTAATTTTGGCTTGGTTACCAATGGTGTTTCTTCCTATTGTAACACGGAATTGTTCTTAAGATAGCAAGAAACTGAACTATAAAGAAGGCATATTTCAACTCAAAATAAGGACAACTTATTAGAGCTTCTCTAGATTGAAATTGGTTGCTTTGGAAATATGAAGAGCTTTCTATCATTGAAAGTGTATAAAAAAATCTAGGTAACCACTTATCAAGTATAATGTATGTAAAGAGAAATCATTGTAAGAGATAAAAAGTTTGAGTTGAAGAACTGAAAGGCCCTAAATAATTCCAAGATTTATGAATTCCACAGAAGGATAATATCAGATTATCTCTTATTAGAAACTGATGATTTTGAAACTCTAACAGAATTTCTGGTGATACTCCCAGGACACTGATATCACTCAATTAATGAACTATACCAACTTGCTAAAGAGCAACTTCCTCCTTTAATATTTTAACAAAGAGGCCCCAAACCATTATTTTGCACAGGTAATTGTTCAAAATTTAAGCAAGTTTATCCTGAAACCTGAGTGTTATGTCAGGAATAGAAGCATAGGTGTTTCTTTTGCTTCTATGCTAATCTTCTCAAATTCCAGTTTCCAAATGACTAAAGTATCAAGAAAGCAACTTTCCACAAAAATAATTCACTCAATGAAGAGAATGAAATAGAGAAAAATAGAAAAAAGAGCAAGAGAAATCTTCTATTTTAGAAAAAGCCCAACATCTAAAGAAATGTACCAAATGTATCAAAAGTGAAAAAAATTGATGAAATACTTAAAAACTCCATTTATTTCATAATTAAAACTCTCAATTCCCACTCCTTTTTCTCCCCAATTTTAAATGTCTTCCTGTTCTCTCTTCTCCATTCCATCTAACCTGTCAGCATTCAAGCCTTAATCACGAACATTTGGACCACTGTGGTCCCCATGCTCTTTCTTGTATCTCTGATCATATCATCAAATGCACATATCTTTAAAAACACAAGTCTGATCTTGTAATCAAGCTGTTTTATAATCATTTTGCAAGGGAGGAAACTACAGCTTATAGGATCACAAAGCTATGAGCATCAGGCTGGAACTAGAGTTCAGGTCTCCTGGACCCTGTTCCAGAGTCCTTTCACCTCATGTCAAGGTCTTCCTAGGTATTGTATGTATATTGTAGGTACTAACAAAATTATGCTGCCCCTCAATAAAGTTTGAACAGAATACTGGGACTGTATTTTTACCTTAAAGACTTTTACCTTAAAATTTTATTTACAAAGTACAGAAAGCCTATTCTTCTCAGTTGTCTAAGTTCAGTGTTGCAGAGCAATTGCTCCTAGCACGTAAGTTGCCAATTTTTAAAATCATTTCCCTCTATTTGATTGTCTGGGATTTAACTCCCTCTTAAATATGCAGCAAGAAGCATTTTATTTTGTTTTCTTTTTTGCTAACACTTTCATAGTAAACACATGTGGCTCATATACATTAAAGGAAAATATTCTCGATTAACATTTGTAATATTATATTACCTGTTTATATTTTCTTAATACTGTGTAAAATTTACAATTGTAAAGAAAAAAGGAATATCAAATGTATTCATTTTCTGCTCTTCACTGTAATTCCCATTTGATTTTCATATTAAAAATTTCCGAAATCTACACTGAAAAATTCATGATTTAAAGTAATGAATTTGAGTCACTTTGCTAAATGTTAATACATGCAAAATTATAGTAAGACATGGAATAGATAAATATTTTGGTTTTAAAATTAGCCAGACCTAAAAGATATTCTGTTATATAATTTATCAAATAAGATTATTAAACATTGCAATATAATTAGAATAAAATAAATATAACAATTATACAATTATGACTTTAACTTTCATTTTCAAGTTATTTCTGCTTTAAAGATATATTTAAAAATTAAAAGTGAAATTTCCTGATAGGAAGTTAAAGTAAGCATAATTTTTTAAAATTCCATCTTTGTATAAATCAAGACAGCTAACTTTTAAAAATATTTAGTTTCCTTGTTGTTTTTCTATGATAATATTGGTGCTATAGTACAACACAAAAATATTCAAACGTGTTTCTTAAATTAAGTGGTGAGATATATTTTAGAGTGAATAATATGTGATTAAGTTTTGAGTTATATAAATATTTGCTCACTAATATCAAAATGTGCTTAGACTTGGATATACTATAATTCACTTTATTTACTGTTAGTTTCGATAATAAAATGATCAAAACATGGTCTTGAATATCCTAGCTATTATTTTTAAAACTAACTAGCACCAAGAAATAAAAACCTGCCATTGATGCTGACCACTTCCATTATTTTAAAAGACTGAATTAAATCCAGCACACATTGGGAATTGTTTTTGCTTCTTCTTTTTAGGAGAGTTGTAAAATAACCAGGCAGCCTTATCTTAGGTGAGACTGTTTCGGCTTGGAAATAAACAAAGCTCTCTCTCAATGAGCTAGGTTCATTTCTTATTTGTGTAATACTCTGGAAGAAATTAGGTTTCAATAAAGTCCATTTTTGTCACTGCATGTAGCAATGAATATCACACCCAGCAGGGCACAGTGGCACCTGGCTGTCCAGACCCCAGTGAGCACAAACCATCTGGGGGTAATTACAACAAGGTATTCTTTAAGGACCAGATGGGACCAAGGAACAGAAGCCCCGACCCCTCCCAGTCATTTACAACATAATTCCTTTCAATGATATACTTAATCCTCCCACCAGCTATGCTTTTCAGCTTGCTGTTGCCACTGTCCCTTTATGTTAATTCAGTTTCAAGACCGAGAAAAAGAGGGGGAGAGAGAGAGAGAGAGTTCCAGAAAAAAAGGGAGGGGGGAGAGAGAGAGAGAGCCACCGGCGCCTCTGGAGACCAAAAGAAATTATTCATCTCTAAATTGTTTCCACCACAGCAAGTACAGTAACAAATTTTTTTTTTTAAAGGGGGCTGAAATTATCCTAAAGAAGGTCAATGCGACAGCCCTGTGTGGCACCAGCTGAGGTTTACTCAGCCACCTGTTAGCTAAAAAGCTCTCTGCACACACGCTTATGATGCATTTAACCAGTTTAAAGGGTCTTTATTGTCAGCCCAGCCGCCTCCATTCAGCAGGCCCGAGCCTTTAGGCCTGCTTTGTGGTCATATGTGGCACACAAGCCTTAATTCAATTACGCTGTAAGCCTATCCAGTCTCCATCACTGCCCTTTCACTTTTGTGCCATTTGTCTCGTATGTTGTAAAGAATTTTATTTTGAAGAGGGAAAGGCACCCTACAACCCACTTGTCTTTACTTTTCATTTGAGGTTTGTGCCGCAGGTGCGCTGCCACTCCCGAAATGGATTCATCTTTAAGTGATATTTTAGATGGAGCGTTATTTATTGTTTGGTGACAATGCTTTTCTGGTGTTGCTGACTTTTATTTTTTTTTGATTAGGTGTTTGTTCCAACTCTCCACCAAATCAACAGTCTCTGAACTTGAGAATTGAAAATTCAAAAGGAAAAACATATATGATAGATGAAAATGACAATTAGCCTTGTACTACCATTTTTTAAAAGAAATGCATTTCTTAGAATGAACAAATGTCAAATTTAGGATTTTTGGTTTCCCTTAAGTTTCTGACACCCAATATATATCAGTTTATATGAATGAGGCATAGTGAAGCTCTGTTATTGAAAACTTTGTTTCAGATGAGATTATTAAATATATTAAATCTGTTCATATCGTTTGTATTCTGGGGCTTCCAAATTTCCTTGGCATCAAAGCAGTGCCTATCATTGTCAAATGCTTGGCATTTTTATAATAATTTATGGGCAATGAAAACATAGATAAGATTTCTCAAAGTCAGGGACTCATGTTTACTTTCATACCAAATTTTTCTTAAAAGGAAAGTTTGTCTCTTTAAAGCATGCTCAACCTAACATTCTTATAACTGTCTAAATCCTACCCCCTGAGTTCAGTGTACATATGAAGGGTATGGGTAATTTCAAATCAACATTCCCCCAAATCATTAAGTGACTTGTCATGGGAGAGTGAAGGGACTTCAAAGGAGGGAGAGAAGAATCTTCTTTGCTATTTCATATCAATTTCTCACCCAAGTCAAGGAAAGAACAATAGTGCTAAGTTACCAGTGTTACTCAAGGTGTGTGTACCAATTCTCACTGTAGCAACTTTTACACATCTTTTGTATGGAAGTCCTATCTCTTTAAATTACTGAATCAAAACCACAAATATGAAACATGCAAAATGGACCAAGACATTCTAGTTGGCAAGA
The DNA here is from genome assembly GCF_028021215.1 of Eschrichtius robustus. Lineage (NCBI taxonomy): Eukaryota > Metazoa > Chordata > Mammalia > Artiodactyla > Eschrichtiidae > Eschrichtius > Eschrichtius robustus. Next base: position 38,792,146 of record NC_090825.1, read on the forward strand.
AAAAATAAAGATATTTGCATATAATCTTCAAAATAAATAGGATTTCAAAAACTGGTTTCTGTATACATATTAATTTAATGGATATGTTTCTCTCAACAATTCTCTGCCCATTTCCATTTCCTTTAGGTTCCCATTTTATAAATAAGAAAAACTAAGGGTTAATAGAGAGACTAAGTAGCTCACTTAAGAGGTCAAAATTCTTCTGATTTCTTACTGAGGGCTCTTCCTATTACATCATAAAACCTTTATATAATTATTTCATAAACTTCACAATTTTGACCCATCTGCACAATTCCCTACACATATATGTATTAGAGCACCTTATCAATATTCTGTGAAGTGTGAATAACAACTGAACTTATCAAAGTCTAGACAAAAGCACAAATAAACAAATGGGACCTAATTGAACTTATAAGCTTTTGCACAGCAAAGGAAACCATAAACAAAACAAAAAGACAACCTATGGAACAGGAGAAAATATTTGCAAATGATGTGACCAACAAGGGATTAATTTCCAAAATATACAGACAGCTCATACAGCTCAATATCAAAAAAACAAACAACCCAATCAAAAAATGAGCAGAAGACCTAAATAGACATTTCTCCAAAAAAGACATATAGATGACCAACAGGCACATGAAAAGATGCTCAACACTGATAATTATTAGAGAAATGCAAATCAAACTGCAATGAGGTATTACTTCACACCAATCAGAATGGCTATCATCAAAAAGTCTACAAATAATAAATGCTTGAGAGGGTGTGGAGAAAAAGGACCCCTCCTACATTGTTGGTGGGAATGTAAATTGGTGCAGTCATTATGGAGAACAGTATGGAGGTTCCTTAAAAAGCTAAAAATAGAGTGACCATATGATCCTGCAATCCCACTCTTGGGCATATCTCCAGAAAAGGTGAAAACTATAATTTGAAAAAATACATACACACCAATGTTCATAGCAGCACTATTTACAATAGCCAAGACATGGAAGCTAAGTGTCCATCGACAGATGACTGGATAAAGAAAATGTGGTGTATATATATATATATATATATATATATATATATATATATATATATATATATATATACACATATGCACACACACACACACATATATATATATAATGGAATATTACTCAGTCATAAAAAAGAATGAAATACTGCCATTTGCAGCAACATGGATGGACCTAGAGATTATCATACTAAGTGAAGTCAGTCAGACAGAGAAAGACAAATATGATGTCACATATGTGGAATCTAATAAAGTGATACAAATGAACTTAATTACAAAACAGAAACAGACTCACAGATATACAAAACAACCTTATGATTACAAAAGGGGAAAGGGGAAGGAGGAGGGATACATTATGCTTGGGATTAGCAGATACACACTACTATATATAAAATAGATAAACAACACGGATCTACTATATAGCACAAGGAACTATCTTACAATATCTTGCAATAACCTATAATGGAAAAGAATCTGAAAAAGAATATATGAGCGTGTATATATATATATATGTGTGTGTGTGTGTGTGTGTGTGTATATATATGTGTGTATTACTGAATCACTTTGCTGTACACCTGAAACTAACAAAATATTGTCAACCAACTATACTTCAACAACAACAAGTCTAGAATTACACCCAAACAATGAGAAAAATGGCCCAACTATGTTACATTAAAAAAAAGAAAGCTCTACATAGGTATAAGAATATGTCTTTAGCCACTTTTAAATCCTTTCATAGGATTCTGAAGAAAAAAAATGGCAATGAAATTTGTCCAGTTTCACAATCTTCTGTGTGAATCACTTAACCTGCTTGCATTGTGTACCTCTACATTTTAATATTAAAAATATTTGAGATTTCATTTTTTAAGGACATTGACATCGTGAAATTCTAGAATATCTAAAGGTATCCTTGATATGAAATGTGAGAACCCAACTATGTATGCTTTAAAGGCATTTTAAAAGAAAAGAAATATAGATGGTTTCATTATAGAAACTATCTTTTTATCAGTGTTTTACTACCTAAATTTTTTTTCCAAATTTCAAACATATCATATTGCCTTTGAAATAATGGAATCTGTAATAACCCCATTAATAAATTCATTATTATATACCAAAGGAATAGCTCTTAAAATTTAACTGTCCGTTATACTTTTTTTGGTAGCTCACTTTATACAACAGGATAGAATTTTATAATATTCATTTTGTATTCTCGGTTTCCAATAAAAATCATACACATAACTCCTGAAAATAACTTATTTAAGGAAATGTTGAACAAAAAAATAAAAATATGTAGAAAATCCAAAACAATAACTAATAGCCATAACTGTTATCCTATATATGTATGTGTATATATAATATCTATATACAAAATATATAAATATACATATAGTTTATAAAATTTATATAAATATTATACGTATAATATTTGAGAATTCAAACAATATAGCTCACTAAATCAAATGATTAATGAATAGTTTTGAATATTTGTTATTCAGCAGCTAATATTTTCAAAAAATATTCAAAGCTGAAATTTGAAAACAGATCATAATATCAAATTTATAATACTTTAGGAACATTATTCATTGTTTACAAACTCTCATATAAGGAGAGTTGTAAGGAAAAACCTCAGATAAAAGGAAACTGATGACCTTCACATTACAGTGGAACACAATTTTAGCTTTGCAGCATGCAGATTCTGTCCAACACAATGGTGCCTCCTGAGATTCAAATGTGCTTTGGAGAAAACTATCACTTCACAACCAGGACCTGCTCCTGCAGACCTCCCTTCTCTTTCAATGGGATTTTCAAACACATTTAATGAACACAGAATGGGACATATGTGAATGTCTCTAAGCCAATTATGTAGTTTGAGTTCAAATAAACTACTTCTTTACCAGAGTTTTTGGTTCTTAAACATGCATGAAACTATTCGTCAATCTTGAGTTTCCAAAATTTGTCTAGAAAATTCATGAGAAGATTTTTGTGCATATCATTTTGCCATAGTCAATTCTAATATCAAGAAATTTCACATGATGTCATGTGTCTAGAGGAAAAGTGAAAAATCAAGTCAACTGGTTTTTTTCTGTGTGCAGAATGCCAAATCATGGGTGGTGTGATTTTTTCCTTGAATTCATCATTTAAACATTGTTTGGCAAAGTTATATGAACATTTTGTTGCTATGGCCAACACTTCTTAGTTTGGTATGGTAGCTAGAAACAGGAGATAAAATATGGCTTCAGGCTAAACTGAAGAATGAAGACAAGCAAATTCTCACTAATCCAAAGGGAGATGAAAATACTAGAATGAAAGCTAGAAGACTGATGAAATAATCTCATAATTATCTTTTATTCTTATGTCTCCACCACTCCAGACACCCAGGTGACCCTAGCTATCTGAAAGAGAAATACTGTAGGTCAATGACAAATGTTCATCTTCAGGGAGAAAAAGCTCCTGGGTATCCTCCTATTCACCCCTAAAATGGATTATGGATGTCTATTACTTCAACTTTCAGCTTTGTAACAATTTCTCAAGTAACACTTGATTCTGAGATTACACCAGAAGGCAGTCAGTATCGAATGGGCTGTTGTTTCTTTGCATTAAGAGAGAGGGAAAAGAATAAAATGTAGATGTCTGTAAGTACGGATGAATATGCGAGTGGGGAATAGGGTTTTGTGAGATGGTGCATTTCTTGGTTTTGGCACTCTGGGGAGTGTTTGTGGATGTTAAGTGTAGGCATGTATGTCAGAAACACACATGCATCCACATGATACAGGAGAAATTAGCACCAATAGGGTAATTCTAGATTTCAATGACATATTTACTTATTTTACCAAAACAAACACTGCATATTGAGAATTATTTAAACAAAGTCATTTAATCTTTAACAATCCCGCAGCTTCATTGTACAAATAAGGGAACAGAACCTAGAGAATGGTGTAATTTACCAAGGTCAACATTGCTAATAGGAATGAAAGCTGGGGTTTGAACCCAAAGATGTCTGAGTCCTGAGCCTGTGCTGGTAACCACTATATGCCAAGAATTAAACATATGATAGGTAGTAGCTGTATGATATGTCTACAGTACTAATATATTTGCAAGTTCTCTTTCCCTTCCAGTTATTCTGACCATCATCAGAAGTAGTCATGAAATCTGGAAATTATCACTGGGGTCACACCTGGATGCAAGAGTAGATGATTATCCATTGTTACAGAGGCTTCCCAACACCTCTCCCACACTCTCTGAAATGCTACCTAATATAAGTTGATTAATCGGCTACATCTTTTGAAATAAAAATGTCTGTTAGAGTAAGGCTCTCAATTTCCCTTGCCTGGAACAAATATAAAGTTTCCATAAATATTTGAATAAATATTTGAATGGATGAACAAGATATTTCATTTAATTATATTGTTCTTTACTACTTAGGGGTGAATGAGCCCACCTACGGGAATGCAGTTTCATTAGGTGTTTTGGAGAAGGGAGCAGATGTAAGAAACCTGGGGAAATGTGGTCCAAGTTGAGAATTCAGGATGACCTGAAGGAACATGTGAACACACAATGAGGGGGCCAGAAGGCTGCAGAAGATCACAGTTTAGAAGAAAACAGGGGAATGCCAATGATTTTATGTATATGTATATATTTTATTTCACAAAGGTTCTCTGGCTCAGTCAAGGCGAGAGAACCTTTGCAAAATACTATATATATATTATATATATATATAACCTTTGCAAAATACTACATCTATATATATATAACCTTTGCAAAATACTACATATATGTATATAACCTTTGCGCGCGTTTCCCTGACTCTTCCCACGACCGTATTAGAAAATGCTGACGACCTTGTCCTTGGGGCTTTTTAACGAGAGGCGTGGTGCATGTGGCATAGCCGGGGCACTTCCTTCTCCAGGTCCGGCTGAGGGCAGAGCAGGACCAACCTGCGGCCCCAGGAGCCGCCGGAGCCTCCCTTCTCCATCTGCTTTTCATCTGCATCCGGTGGCAACAACCCCAGGAAGCGTGGGGGGAACTCGGGACTGGGCCGGAAGGTGCCTGCAGACATCCTCTGTTACTAACCTTCTGGAAGGCTATATATATGTGTAACCTTTGCCAAATACTATATATATATATATATATATATATATATATATATAACCTTTGGAAAATACTATATATATACATAACCTTTGCCAAATACTATATATATATATATAAAACCTTTGCCAAATACTATATATATATATATAACAAAACTGTGGTCCTCTACATCCAGGAAGCACATTAGCTTCTGGTACTAAGAGCAGACTTGTCTAAGCAAGCTGTCAATAAACACAGCAGACTGCCATACGGGCCTGACTCTACTACCCTGCCTTCATTGCCATCCCTTCTTGACTAAGTTAAGAAACATTCTGCCCTTTGTCTGAAGGCTTTTTCATCCAATTTCCAATGTTTGTGTATTTTCCCCATATTTTTGCCATTCATGTACACAGAGTAAGAGAGATGATATTATAATATCAACACTATCAGCATGTAACACGTGTTGCTTGGTCACTAGGTGCAGGCGCTCTGCTAAATACCTCACATTTTTTTCTCCCAAGAAGGCTAGAGGAGATTTTATTATTATCTTCCTCTTACAAATAAAGCAGCTGAGGTGGAAATCATGGATCCAAGTACACATGTGGAAAGTAACCCAACTGGAATTTGAATCCAAATAGTCTGACGCCAGAACCACACTCATAACCACTGTACCAGACTCTCCCCCTAGGTTTGCTCATTAATAAACTAAGTGACTCATCGAAACCACTAAATGTTCTCAGAACTATGCTAAGTCCTGGAGGGTACAAAAATGAATGGAACAATAGCTGCAACAGCATGGAGGAAAAACACCTGTTTCTATCTCTGCTGGCCTGGATATCTTCACGGAGAATGTAACCATATGCATTTTGAAGAATGAATAAGAGAGAAACAAGGGAATGTGAGGCTGGGAGACACAGTCTAGGCAGGAAAAATACTGCACAAAGCAAACAGGGCAAAGAGTGTTCGTCCTGGCCTACCTCAGGCTTTCCTCCTGCACATGTGCCCTTTCCTCTGCTTCTGCTGATTGAAACTATTCATTCTCCAAGACTCATCGAAAATCCTCCCTCTCCCAAAGTCTGAGATTCTCACTGCTGAGATCGAGTCTCACCCTCCTTGAATTCTCTCTGGCGCTTATCTTAATCCAGCTGATATTCTGATTACTTCTGGACCTGCTTTATTTTCTGTCCCAAGCGTCAGGTAGTGTCTTTCTCATCTCCCTTTCTCTCACTACAGGTCACAAACCCTTTGACTTTCACCCCAAATATTCCCTCTGCTTGGTACACTTCTTCCCTCCAGCTCCTTTTTTTCTTCTTCAGGCTCTCCTTTTAAAAATCACTTCCTTCAGTAAGCCCTCCCTAATTCCCCCAGGGTTCTCTTAGATGCCTCTCTTATGTGCTCCCATGGCACTCACTATGTTCCCCATGAAATCAGGTGACACACTGTTTCATAATGGCCTTTTTACAGTTCTGTATCCCCCACTGGACTGTCTGATCGGTGTGTCATGTTCACGTAAAGTGGATTTAACAGATATTTGCTGAATGAACAAAAGAAGAAATGGCTTGTTGAAGTTGACTGCTCTCTTCTTCCAGGAGGGAGGCCAGGATTGAAGGGTGTGAGTGGGAGAACCATGGTGATAGGGTGCAGATGAGATACAATCGGATCAAGGATCCTATTGGATTAAGGAATTCTACCACATTGGTAGATATAGATCCATGTGTGCTCCATTTAGGACCATTTTAACCCTGATATTTAAGAAGGCCTGCCAAGACCCTAACAAACAAGGTACTTCCCAGAAATCTTTACCCGTCAGCATTCCCAGACTGAATTTCTCATCCGAGGATTTCAGTTCTAGCCTCTCCTTTTGTTGCAGCAGGAGGCGGTATCTTTAAACTTCAAAGCTTGTAACTCAACAGGTATGTAAAAATGTCCACCCTCCCTGTAGCCTAGTTTTATTATCTCTACAATTCAGTGGACATCTGTTATTTTTGCCTGTGTAATTTCTTCTTACTAACATTACCTCCTTAAGAAACTATCCATCCCGGGACTTCCCTGGTGGCGCAGTGGTTAAGAATCTGCCTACCTTCCCTGGTGGCGCAGTGGTTAGGAATCCGCCTGCCAATGCAGGGGACGTGGGTTCGTGCCCCGGTCAGGGAAGATCCCACATGCCGCGGAGCGACTAAGCCCATGTGCCACAACTACTGAGCCTGCGCATCTGGAGCCTGTGCTCTGCAACAAGAGAGGCCGCGACAGTGAGAGACCCGTGCACCGCGATGAAGAGTGGCCCCCGCTCGCCGCAACTGGAGAAAGCCCTTGCACAGAAACGAAGACCCAACACAGCCAAAAATAAATAAATAAATAAATAAATTTATTAAAAAAAAAAAAATCAAACAGACTATTATCAAAGATAGATGGAAACTCCCCAATATCGTGTATTTGAGACATATAAAATTTGGAAAAAAAAAAAAAAAAAAAGAATCCGCCTACCAATGCAGGGGTCATGGGTTGAAGCCCTGGTCCAGGAAGATCCCACATGCCGTGGAGCAACTAAGCCCGTGAGCCACAACTACTGAGCCCAGGTGCCTAGAGCCTGTGCTCCCCAACAAGAGAAACCACCACAACGAGAAGCCTGCGCACCGCAATGAAGAGTAGCCCCCACTCACCACAACTAGAGGAAGCCCAAGTGCAGCAACGAAGACACACCACGGCCAAAAATAAATAAATTAAAAAAAAAAAAAACCTTTATTAAAAAAAAAAGAAGCTATCCATCCCTTGTCTAAAATCCAGGACATGACCCCAATTATGTCCTCTGTATCTGAATCTTGAGGAAAGTGTCACAAAAATGAAAACCTTTCAGAACTCAGTGCCATTATTTCAGTGGCACGCTGAAGATAGTGGTGAGACTGAGTAAGCTGCTTAACTTCTCTGTGCCTCAATTTCTTCATCTACTAAAATAATAATAATAATAGTAATGGGCTGGCCCAAAAGTTCAATTGGGATTACGGAAAAACCCGGACGAACTTTTTGGCCAACCCAATAATTCTACTACTAATAGTACCTACCTTACTGCACTGCGGTGTGGATTAAAGGTGTTCATACGTGTAGAACACTTAGACAAGGCCAGGCACAGAGAATGGGCTTAATCAGTGTTATCTATTGATATTATAGCATGGCTGTTAGAATTTTGAAGTTGCTCTGTTTCTGTCCATTATGAGGCCTGGCTGTAGGATTTTTCCTTCAGGTTTCTAGGTTACTCCAATTTCCTAACAAAAAGAATTTTTTAGCTTAAGTTGGCCTGAGTCAGTTTGTGTTGCTTGCTGGCAGAAAACTCTAATGGTTGCTTCTTTCACATACTGTAGGTCTTTTCTCCCCAAAGTGTTTATTAGACTCTAGAGGGCAATGACCATGTATTATTAACCTCTGCATCATCTAGAACACCAAGAGTAGTGCTTTGTATGTAAAAATATTCATTTTGGTGACTGGAAGACCAAATACATGAATAATACCATTGACCTCTTTCTTTAGGGCTTTATCAATGTTTTTCTTAGCAATAAAAATCAGATCTAAGAGCATCATGATCGCCTTCAGGACTCTAAAAGTGGCCACCACAAAATATTTAACTTCTCAGAGAGGCAGCTGGTGCAAGGAAAAGAAAGCTAGAGTCAGTCACAGGGGGCTGTGTTCCAGTTCCCACCTCACCGATTCTTACCTGGGGCATGTTAGATGAATAGCCAAGGCTCTCTGAGTCTCAGTTTCCTCATATGAAAAATGCAGATAATAAAATGTATCCCACAGTGACTTAGAAACCAACAGAACAGATCATATGACCCATGATGGATACTCGATATATAGCTACTTGTCTTATTTTTTGAAAGAGCTCTTTCAGAGTGCTAGTTCATCAACAGAAGAAAAAGGAAATCAAACTTTTAATGAAAATAAGCCATTTACAGGAGTATGTAACTTGACCTATAACTAAAAAGTAAACAACTCCTGCCAATTAAAGAGAAAACAATAGACAAAAGGAATAGGAAAAGCATAAGATCATTGGTTTGGGGGCTTTAAAATGATGCCATTTTACCATGAATGCAGAATTAAAAGTACCTTCATTTTTACCATATTACTGATTCAGTAACTGGCAGATTCTATTTTCATGCTGTTCTATATTTTGTATCACACTCATCTAATAAGCAACTTGTCTAAAAATTACTATAGAATGACCATTGTTTGCTGAGAACCCAACTGTTTCTGAGTAGTTTTATGAAAACATTTTAATAATGGGGGCATTTTGTGTTAAACTATTTATCTTCTGTTTGCTTGCTTATTCTTTAAAATCATTTATATTATCTTTAAATGATAGAAATAATATAACCAAATGAAAAACCATTTGGAAAATTCAAAAATAAAAAATGTTACTTATAATATCACTATTCTGTTTTCTTTATGTAAATTTTTCTTCACATTTTATAAAGTCGAATATATTCTATCCTACTTTTAAAATTTAACACACCATGAGCGTTTTCTGTTTCTATAGTTTTCTAACAGTCATTTTTTCTAGGTACAGATCTTAATGTTGAATACATATTTGAGTTATTTACAGTTTTTAAAATCATCTTGCTTCTGTTTTGAATAGTTTTTATAAGTATGCTTGCATTTTGACTTAAATATATCTCATTTTCAAAATTTAACAATATTTAAATTTTGGTAAGAAAGGTTATGGCTCATACCTTGTTGGTATTCAAGAGATACTCAGTAGATACACTTCATAACCAAATTATATTTATATGTATGTGATGGAACATCTTGGAGAACTATAAGCGCCCCTTTGATGATTACGGCCACATCCAACTTTAAGATCCTGGTAATTACAGTATATACACATTTAATTTTCCTGAGCATTTCTCCTAGTTCTTCATTTCTCCATTGGTGAAGATGGAGCTGGAAAAGGAAGTCTAAGGAAGAACAGACTTTAGTGAATCTGTCTTGAAATTATGTCATAACTAGAATCTAGCTTTGATTTAAATTATTTAGCATAATTTGGGGGAGGAGTTGATAGAGATTATGGACTTTTAAAAGCCCTTACCCCTCACCCCTCATGCTATACTCTAGACAGACAGGTACATTCTGTGATGTATGTGGTCTTATATAGGGGCAGGCTGGGACAATATAATGTGGCACCAAATCCACTCATTGGAGGCAGGGAAGGAAGTGTTTCCTCAGCAGAGATTTAAATTAAAAATGGGGGTGGAGGCAGGTATATGGATACTGAGTACAAGGAAATGTTCAAGAAAAAGTGAACAACCCGTACAAAAGCCTACAAGTAGGAAAGGGCAGACCCTTCGGAGAACTGTAAGTATCTCCTAGGGGATAAAGTGTACAGGGTGAGGGTAGGAATGACCAAGACCAGAGAGGCACATAGAGGAGAGGTCTAAAGGACTTCATACTACTTTTATAGATGGCTCTGTGCTGGATTCACAGTATGTTTCCTCTCATTTATTTATTCAGAAAATGTTTATTTACTGCTTACAATATGCCAGGTATACAGAAACAAACAAAACAGACAAGAGCCTTGGGACTTCCCTGTTGACACAGTGGTTAAGAATCTGCCTGCCAATGCAGGGGACACGGGTTCAGTCCCTGGTCCGGGAAGATCCCATATGCCACGGAGCAAATAAGCCCGTGCACCACAACTACTGAGCCTGTGCTCTAGAGCCCTCGAGCCACACCTACTGAAGCCTGCATGCCTAGAGCCCGTGCTCTGCAACGAGAAGCCACCACAATGAGAAGCCTGCGCTCTGCAGAAAAGAGTAGCCCCTGCTGGCCGCAACTAGAGAAAGCCAGCACATAGCAAGGAAGACCCAATGCAGCCAAAAAAAAAAAATATATATATATATATATATAAAGAGTTCTGTCGTTGTAGAAATTATAACTTGGTCCAGAAGGTAGAGACTAATTTATCAAATAACCACAAAAATAAACGTGAAATTACACATGAGGTGCTCTGAGTGTGTCAAGGAGTACTGGACCATGCTGAGAGCTCAGGAAGGATACATAAGAATTGTAGAAGGATAAGTAAAAATTGGCTAAACGATAGGAGAGAAAAAGGCATTCCAAATGGATAAAATTTCATGTGCAAAGGTCCTGGGGTAAGCACAGTGAATGCTAAAAACTGAAAAAGAACCATGGGGCCCAGAAGACAGAGGTGGAGATGGGTCAGAACAATAAGATGGAATCGTATTAAGGAGTTTGTCTTGTCAGTATCCTAAAAGCAATAGGAAATTGAACAGTTCTCAACTGAGTTGTGACATAACCAGATATGCACTTTGTAAAGATTACTCTGGCTGCATTGTAGAAAACATATTTAAAATTTGAAAGAGTATCTTCCATGGTGACCCAGGAGAGGGGTTTAGCACCTTGGGTTTGGGTGGTAGAGATGGCCGCGGAGCATTTTGGATATACTAAGAAATAGTTAAAAGGTAAAATCCACAGGACCTAATGGATTAGATATGAAGGTTAGGAAGATGTAGGTAATTGATCTACATCTCCATTTGGTTTCTTTATCATATGGTTTTTTATATCTATTTTCTTCTTGCTTATTTGAAAAATATATAAGTTCAAAGCATTACATATATCTAAATATGAGTGAAGAATATTAATACAACAACATGATCAAACTAGTTGTTCAGAAATAAGATAAACATTTATTTCACCATAAAGAAATTATTTACCATGTTGTAATGATTCTGTGTGAAATAAATTTGGTATTGTTATGCTTTTTTTTTGCTTGGAAATATGACTGTCTTGTTTTTCTCATTTATTTTTGCTAATCTTCCCATTAAAATTATGTTTACAGCATGTTAGTGAATACCTACCTCGGTTTCCCTATAAGTGAAGATAGAGTAATAAATCTATAACCTATTAGGAAAAGAAGTGGTATTTTTTAAGAATGTGAAGGAAGATGCTTCAAACTCCTTAGAAGAAGATCTCAATCAAACTGATTTACAAAAATAAATGGGTCATTTTAAAAACAACAATAGCTGCTTTAGAACCATGGCTACAGTTCCCCATTTAGCAATTTTTAAGGAAGGAAAACTTGCCAGTTTGATTGAAATTTGGTTTAAGCAGGATCTGTCTATTACAAATTGAAAAGGCAAATTGAAAACATAATTAGTTTGAAGCAAAGGCTTGTATAAAGATTGGACTCATTTTTATTTCAGTTTTTAATATTTTAAGACTTTCAGAAAACAATTTCATTGTCGTATGCCTGAATTTCCATTAGAATGCACTAATTACAATATTGACATTGAGTTCCTTAGAAAGAGAATGAAATATTATATAGAAAATAGTAAATATTTAAAACAGAAACAGGGACTTCCCTGGTGGCGCAGTGGTTAAGAATCCGCCTGCCAATGCAGGGGACACGGGTTTGATCCCTGGTCCGGGAAGATCCCACATGCCACGGAGCAATTAAGCCCGTGCACCACAACTACTGAGCCTGCGCTCTAGAGCCCGCAAGCCACAACTTCTGAGCCCACGTGCCACAACTACTGAAGCCTGCGCGCCTAGAGCCTGTGCTCCACAGCAAGAGAAGCTACCGCAATGAGAAGCCTGTGCACCGCAACGAAGAGTAGCCCCTGTTCTCTGCAACTAGAGAAAGCCCGCGTGCAGCAACAAAGACCCAATGCAGCCCAAAATAATAAATAAATAAAATAAATACATTTATTAAAAAAAAAAAACAGAAACAAAATAATTCTTCATGGAATTATTCAGATGTTAGATAGTTCAGTCTTCTTAAACAAAATAATATTTACATATGCTAAATCCAGACAATGTGTAGACAAGAATATACTGAAGCACTGAAAACTGGAGAGCCAGTTTGCATTTCAAGAATAAAAGATAAAAATACTGTTTAATTGTAAAAACCACTAGTAGAGTTTGATTTTAATATCTGTAGAATAAAAAAGGTCAGCATTCTGCTTTGTGTTTATATACTATCTGGTTATTACTCAAAGAACTTAAAGGTAATAGATCAGTAGCCAAGAGCTTGGAGGATGTCATCTCATTTTTCATACAAACTTTGGAGACACAGATAACTTCTTCCGATTTGAGAGAAACTTCCCCTGAACTACAATAGATTTAAATAAAGAAAAGAAAGTATAATTTAAGAATCTGTTTCCTGAATTTTTGGCCAGAAACAACAAAGAGAACATGCTGATGAAGTCAGTTTCCCAAAAAGGAAATTGAGTGTTCTGCTCTGGAAAAAAAGAATTCAATATTTTCATCAAATTTGATCCCAATCGTACAGTGTTCTCTCTCTCTGTCTCTTTGTCTCTCTGTCTCTCCTCCCCCGTTATCTTTCTATCTTTATCTCTGAGTATATATATTCAGAGATCTGTACTTTCCGGATTTTTTATTGTTTATGTATTTATTTAAATAGACTGCAAAAAAGAGTTGCCAACCAAGAAATACTGATCATTTCTTTCAAATATACTGCATGCTTATTTCTGATGCAACCACTGTATTTGTACTGTTTATTATAAATTGAATTTGATTTGAAGTACAATTAAGTAGCTGAAATTCATGAATTCATTATTCAAAAATAGTTTTATCTTATCTCTTTCCTGACACTGGATTCTTAACAAAATTCTTATCTGCATATTTCAATAGAGTCCTAACTGCTCTGAGGTCTCTAGCAATTCCTTTCCAAATCCATCCTACACATTGCTGCCCGGTTCCAACCTCCTGTAGTTCATCTTCAGTCATTGCACTCTCCTGCTCAAAATTCTTTAAAGTTTCTCTACTGCATTTTAAATTAGAAGCATTCATGAGAAGCAGGAATTAGGTCCTTCACGATTTGGCCCCAGAATCTTCACTGCTTTACACATTGTAGTTACCTTTTTTACATACTCTACACTCAGTTAAATTAGACTACTACACTACAACTTTGCACTACATTGTCTGCATTTGGGTTTACTGGTTGCTTTTTTGTTTGTGGGCTTTTATTGTTGATCCCTTTGCTTGATATATTCTTCTCTGATACCCACATCTCTATCTCTTGAAATTCTACCTTTTCATAAAGGTCCATCTCAAAAACCATTTTCTCCGTGAAATTGTGTCTGATATTCTCAACTAGATGTGGGATTACTCTCCTCTGACTCTTAGTGCATGCTTAGTTCCTCATTAAGACACTTTTATTTGGCATCGTAATATATTCACAGGTCTGATCCCATGGTCATATTTGTCTCTGACCACCGTAGCACCTGGCAGTATGATGATTACAGTAATATTCTAAAAATATATATTGAATTCCAGTTAAAACCTAGAACCACTGAAGTCCCTAGTGCTCATCCCAAATTCTAAAAACACACTACTACAATTTTGCCTTCTTTAAGACACAGTAGGGAAAGTGAAGTGAAAAAGAACCCCCAAACAAATTTTTGTTAAATGTTAATTTTGTGATTTCAAAGGTATTTGGAGTAGAGAAGAGTGTCGAGAGAAGATGAAATAGTCCTGAATACTGCTCCAGTACGAGCACATGTGATTTTGAATGTGTTATGTATGTATGAGCCTATCTACCTACTTATTAATCTAAAAAAAATAGAAAGGCACTGTCATCAGTTGATTTAAAAATGTATATTATTCTTACCATATCATCTTGCATGAAATTTACTTAGTATATAAAAAATGATATGCTTATTTAGCCTCCCTCTCTAAAACTGGAATACACACTAGAGTTACTTAACTACTGATATTTAATTATCCATGTTAGGTGTCATGTTTTCATTCTAACCCTTCAAGATTCTCTCTGTGAAGAACTGTATTAATAAAGACTATGTTGCAGTTATTATTCAAAAGTATTCTTTTTAGCAGGGCAAGATTCTTCCAGTGGAAGACACACATACACGACACAAACACACACTCATGCAACAATCTGAAATCAGAAGGGCAATGATAACAATATTCCAGAACCTCCCCCCGAAACGTACAATGTATATTTTAAAAATATTAAATACGGCGATCATGTGATTAGTCTAACTATCAATATTATGACAAAGTCTTTTACAGATTGTATGTATATTTGGCCCCAGAAAATGGCTTTTTTAAAAAAAAGCTGATTATGTCTGAAATACATACTAGGAAAGATTAATGTAAGATGAATATGCAGACACTGCTCACAATGCCAGCAAACGTCTTTGTCGTAAATACTTTTTCCACCTCTCAAAATATTAGATTTACATAAAGAGTGTTCTGATTTCCTGCAGATACGAATACACTTTTAACTATTCTTCTGGATAAAGGAAGAAGTTGGAGCTATGAATTTATTCGTGTATTCTTTCCTTTGGCTCATTTGTTTGATCATTGATTTGTTCATTCTTTCAATAGTGATGTTTTACGCTCTTGCTAGATGCTCTGCCCCATGCTAATTAGTCAATGGCCTATCAAGGTAAGACACAACCCTGCCATTTTAAATAGAGAGGAAATGCAGCCCAAGACCCCATTCTGTTTGACAGTAAGTTTGGTGCAAGACGGTCCTAAAGCCATATTCTGTAAAACTGGCAACAGAATTCAGTAGTCATAAAGTTGTATTTCTATAAATTTGGAAATAAATCGGGAAATTTACTCATCAAGCCATGCTCTTTTAGATTGGATAATATATGCAAAATAACACTCGGCTATGTTTATTTTCCTTGACTTACCTTCCTACTCTGAGGATCTATTAATTGTATAAGAGGTCTGCTTGCACCTTTCAAGCAAGGAGGTTTCGACCATGATAACCCTTCAAAATATACCAACACTGTGATCGAAGTCTTGATTCCGCTTATACTTTAATCCATTTATAAATGCCATTTTTGTATATTCAGCTTATCTCCTTTGTTTCTCTCTGCCTTGGATAATATAGGTCACTCTTTCACTTTTGTATTCTAAGGATGCCAGACTGAGGCCACACATGAAGAATAGTCCCAGCTTCTCCTCTTTGCCTTCCTTTCGTAACATGTTTTATTTGCCAGCTGATTAAAGATTGTGCTTCTAGACAACTCTCCGTAAACAGTTGGTAGAAAACAATGGATGCTGCTTTGTTTACCTTGTGTATTCACAAGTGCTCCTACTGCAAGAACTCCAGAAGTTCCCCTCTTACATCAAGTGCTTTTAACAATGGTAAGCGTGCCTTCTTTAGTTTGCCCACATGTGTGATATTTCGGAATAAACCGAAGCATGGTAGAACCTATTCACATAAACAAACACAACATTAAAACAGAACTGGTAAAAACATTGAGCGAATCACAGAAAGAAAAATTGTAAAGATCCATTTGATCTCCATGCATAAATAATTGTTTAAAACTTCACAAACAGAAAATATCAATATGCATCTTTGAGTAAAGCTTGTTAGCTGCCCTTATTATTACCTGCTTCATTAGCCTTGAGGACATCCCTTCTAAAATAGGAAAAGCACAATCTGTATGCTAGGAAAACTACAAAGAAGCAATAAATTATTGCTGTAATGACATGCTAATTAAAATTTTGCTTGTAACTCATGTAAGTGTTTGAAGCCCAGCAAATTTCTCTTTTCATTTGTGAAGTGTGAAGGTAAATTGCCCAGTGACAGTGGGACATCGCTAACAAGTACAAATTGAATAACATGCTATCTTGCTCTATTAGCCCTGACTAGCATGTCTGAATTAGATATTCAGCACACTCCCCATTGAAGGCCTGATTGATAAATGCTACGGAGAATTTGTCAAAACAACAGGGGCTACACCCAGTGGGACATCAATATGCTCCATTTAGTCACCCACACAGCACTTCCTACATAGGATTGTCACATAAAATTAAGACTAGCCGCTAACCAGCCATCAAGCTTGTAGCAGACGTCAGGCAGCCTGTGTTCTGTATGCATATTAGTCACATGCTTAACAATTTGGGCTGTCAGGACAGAAGCATGCAGTGACCTCTGGAGCAGAGGTTGAATTTTCCAACTATATGGAAACATCATGCTCAGCTGTTCAAGATTTTAGACCATTTCCTGCCAGATCTGTGCACAGATGCAGTGCCCTAAGCTATAATCTGTGGCCGCGTCCAAATGACAAATGGCACAGGGAAGATTATTGCATTATATATTAAGTACCACAAGTCTGTAAATTATAAGTAAACTACTGTTCAGACTGTCTCCTCCAGCTTTCAGGACGATTTTCCTCTCCATTCTTTTTTAAATAAACCCAATAAATATTGGGTGAACCCAGAGATGAAAGCCCAGAGTTTGAATTAGCCATCTCCATTGCTAATTAGCTGCTTGAATATCAAACAGTTTTGGACCAGGTGTAATTTAATAAGCCATGATTGAGGTTGGCCTGATTTTGTTTCCCCACTGAAAATTCTTCTCAGGTGCAAGTTTGTATGATTTTAGAATTCTTGGTGATAGGTTGTTTTTGTTATTTCCCTTGTAAACATAATTAGCCATAAGTATGGAGTAACAATAATAAAAATCATTACAAATCTAACAGAATTTTTAATTGGGTCAGCTATCTTATTTCTGTGGCATTATATTTAAGCTTTTCATGTATGAGGTTATCAGCTCAGACAATAAAGAACTAAAATATAATAAAGTCAATAGTGTGAAATAAAATGTATTCTCTGCAAAATCGAAAAACTTGTCATTCTCTAATTCAGATCTTGCCATCTGGCATGAAAGCTAGGATAATATTTTAAAATAAATTGCTTAAGCTTTGTTTTACAAATAGTCTAACAAAACATCTATATGGTATGTTAAAGAGAATATGTCAAATAATTTTTGTTTTTGAAAATCATATATCTGTTGAAACCTGAGGCAAACGATTCTAACTTTTAAACCCTTAGCACTGATCAATATTCTCCATGTATTTTGGAATTCTTGCTTTTGTTCTGAGACCCAAAGCAGAATTACTCAATTAACATGAGAAATTATATTTCTTATGGCACTTCTATAGAATACAATTACAAGAAATATGTGATATATGATGAAAAATCACTATTAGACTTGAATAGTATTTCTTCTTTCTAGGACATAAAGACAAAACATATTTCTTTTTTCTAGGACGAAAGGCAACCTGCTACTCGAATTCTGTATTTTCCTTTTCAGAGATAACACGTAAGTGAAATCTTGCCTTTTGCTACTTTCTGAATTTTATATATCCTAGAGTTTGAAATTTTTCAGCTTTTTGATACATCTCAGGGTATGTATCTCTGTTTATGTAACAAATCTAATCATAGGGCTCCTTCCATAAAATAATTATTCTCCATGAAAATAAGACACCAGCTTCCTTAGCATATACAAAATAAACATTTAATTTCAAAAAATTGGTGAGCTGTGAAATTCTCATTAATTTACATTAAACTACAATAAGCTGTACGTCAAAGCTAAAACGCAGTTTGCTCAGTGTGGTTCAAGTGACCACCAAAATTGTAACAATGGTCTAAACAATGGCTAGGTACCATCACATTGTTGGGGATTATTATGAAGGCAAGTTAGGGCAAAGAGGAAATAGTTGAACATTTAGCAGTATTAATCTGATGACTTCCTCTGAACAGCTATAAACTTTTTTCTTCCAATATTCTTTTAAAATTGAGAACTATCCCAGTGATATGAGCGGGATAGCTCACATTTATTAAAACTAGCAGCAGCAACCAATTCCATTTTTTAAAAGTGTTCATTTTAAACTCTTTGACAAGAATTTTTTGCATAAAATTTTTATTATGAATTTCATAAATTCCCATTTCCTGCCCCCACCTCCCCTCAGTCTTCCAGTAAGAACAGAAAAACAAAGGACAACAGGGTCCTTTTGCCTTAGGCAACAGCCTGCTGATGGATATTGTAGCAGCTGAATTGCTCCCCATTCACATTCTAAACCCTCTCTCCTAATTGTCATCAGTATCATCAATGTCACTAACTGAGACCACTGCCACAATTCTACAGCCCTTCAGAGCAATATTGCCTTTGGCTTTTCTCCTGGGGCTTGCTCCTTGCTTGATGCAATCTGTGGAACCACTTAGCAAAGGATCTATGTTGACTTATAACAGGTACCAGATGATGCACCCAGACCTCTAGGCTAGTTTTATGCCCTTATGGTTGGTGCGCCTGCCACTGATGTGTGTGTGTGTCCAGATGTCAGGGAAGAGATGACATTTCTGCTGCCATTTTCATGAAAGAGCTTCAGGTTGGTGGGAATGAACTCAACAGTACGTGAAAAAACCTGATGTGTAAAAGAAATAGTATCTTTCTTATTCTTGATAGCTTTGTACATTATTGAACCTAACCCAGAATTTTCACTAAGCATATTTATATGTCTGTATTATTGTGATGCTTGAGAAAATAGATGAAATTGCCGCTCTCATCTCACTGATTTCCTTCATATTTAAATATTCTACATTGTTCTTGCAATTTATAAAATTTATGGAAAAATATTCATACTTACAAGTTATCTATAAGGATTTGGAAAGAAACTACTCTCAAGTGGCTTATTTTTAATAACAATTTTTATTAATAATGTTCTCTCAATGAGAAAAAAACATTTCTTTTCCCATAAATTCATATTTAATATTTCTTCCTAAGGGTCAAATTTGGATTAAAGTTCATCCATAAACATATATACACAAACAACTTGAGGAAAATTATATTGTCTCTGTAATTGTTACATATCTCTCTTAGTAAACAAATAATTAGATATAAATAATAGCATTCACTTCTCATGGGGTATAAATATAGCGTCGCCAAATATATTAGCAATTAGGGCAACTGTGTTTGTGAAACAGGTCATGATATATCTACATTTTCTCTGTCTGAACTTCCATAATTTCAGCTAACAATTGTGCATTCTTATTGAGATTATTTTATCAATTAATGTCTTCTTCTGTGCGACTGTAAACTCCATGAGAGAAGAGATCATGTCCCCCTTTTTACTTATCATTTTATCCACAGTGACTAATAAAAAAAATATCTGGGTCATTGTGAAGATTGGTTGAATGAATTATTATATGAGCAAATTAATAAAGGAGTGGATGAATGAATACTTAAAATTACTGGAATTACTAGGAAATTTTTAGTACTTCAAATGAACATTGAACAGGCAGCCTAACATGAATGCGGTTAATTCTAAATGCTGTTGAGGGGCTCACTGTGCTGCCTCTACCTGGAATAGCATATTGCCACATCCTCTGAACTTTTAAGTAGATCCAAGCCTGGAGGAAACTCACTTGAGGTAAGCTGTTCGAACTGGAGAACTGGAGAACAAAGAAGGAAAATTCCTGGGATAACTTAATCTTCAGGAGGGATTCTGATAATTTACTTTCATTGTACCTAGGGAATGCCACTTCAGTTGGAATATCTTTTAAGAATTGGGCTTTTGTAATGTGTTTATCCTCTCAAAATATGGAAGAAAACAGGGCATTTTTCATAAGGTGGATACAGTGAAATAGAGTTATACAGCAGTTCCTCTATTTTAAACAGAGTATTACTAGTAATGCATTTGATTTCTTTCCCACATCTTGGCCTAGGTGGAGATTTCCACCATTTCTCTCTTTTCTTGGTTCTATGATGATTTGCTATACAGATTGGATTACAGAAATACTGTTTGCCTAAGGTTTCCCCTGAGGACCACCCAAGAGCTTTCCCTGCCACAAATGGTAACAGCCTGTGACTTTAGAGGATTGTTTGCCTAAAGCATATAGTACCTATAAAATATAAGGGACATCTGTCCTGCAGTTCAAATGGTTATGAAGTAAATCATTTGAAAATTATTTCAAAAGCTTTCTGAACAAGTCAGTTCAGTATAATGCTTTTGACAGATAATCAGCAATGTTTGATCCTAATGATATCTCTGTGTGTGTGTGTGTGTGTGTGTGTGTGTGTGTGTGTTTAAAAGTCTTTAGAATACACTTATTTGTGCAATTAAGGTCCATCATGGCCATCTTCCTGCAAAAAGCAATACAACTGGTTAATGCCAGTTTGTCTTATTCTGCATGGAAGAAAGGATTTTTCTAGGGTCATAAATCTAAATTTGATATTCTAATAATACATCTTATATAATAATCCTTTCTTGTAAACATGAATTTAAAATTGTTTAATCCTTGAGCTAATAAATGTTCTGTAAAGTTAAAAACAATGTAATATATCTGAAGCAGTGTTTTATGATATTTACTATATACTATGTTTATTTTCAACTGTAATACATATTTAAAAAGTGAAAAAATATGCTTATGACTATTAAACTTTTATTTTCAATGCAAAAATTACATATACACACAGATTGATTCTGTACGAGAAAGTATAGTGGATAAATAACTGAGAAATATGGTTTCTGCTATAGACAGCAAATTAAGTCATTTAATTCCAAAAATTTAATTAAAAATTGAAATCCATATTAGATTTCCACATTGATCAAAATAATGAGGTAATTTTCCCAAATTCACTTCATTCACTGTGTGTGTATGTATTCATATGACAATGGTAAAGAAAAATTCATGTATTCCCCAATATCACTTTTAAATCACCATGCCTAAAATAAAACCTGTGTTTTTTTTTTTAAATTGCTTCTTACGAATTCCTTATTTTATTCAATATTGTCACTGTCAGGTTTTCAATCACTTAAATGCTTATCGTTAATTTTGGACCCTCCCTCCTTTGTAACTGCTCCAGGACTTGGTAACAGTCCGTTAGTTAGAAGAGCTATACGTAAGTCCTACACGACTGCTTTTAAGCCCTTCCATGCTTGCCAGTTCCAACTGTCACTACTCTATTCCAGGTCCTTATCACTTGCCCTCTAAAATTATCTTTCAGCAGCCTCCTAAATGATCTCCTTGCGTTCATACCTCCCACACTCAGATACCCTTAAAAAAAAAATTGTTCATTTTATTACTAATGTCATCAGAAGTATCCCATGGCTACCCATGGCTAATAAGGTAATTCTGAACTGCTTTGCCAGAATTCAGGGCTCTTGATAATTTCCCTTCAACCTCACTTTCTGTCATTGTCTCCCACTCATCACTCAAGCTGGACTGTTCTACTTGTAATCCTCTGAATATTCCTACTTCATTATTTCTGCGAACACTATCACTATTTCTCATACTCAAAATGACCTTCTCACTTCAAACCACCTAGGAACCTGCCTCAGTCAGCCTTTCTAATTTCCTCATCCCTGATGTCCTGCTTTTTAGTAATCACTTAGCCCTTGTGCTATATTATATTGTATGATTATCATGTTTATGTTTTACCTACCAGCTAATCCCATGGCTCTAACAGAGCCTGTTTCCTCTTTCCCCACTGTGTGCATCACACAGGTAATGTCTCCAAGCTACTTACTGAGAGAATAAGAAACTCTACACAAAGGTTAAACTATTTTAACTGTATAAATACTTTACTTGATAGAGCCAAACATTTCTTAGCCTATTAGATCATGTCATATCAAAATGATCATATCAAGCAGATGTTTTATATAAAATACATTTCCTTTGATGCCAAGATGTGAAATCTCAGTAAAAATGAGCAAAACTGAAGTTAAATCCTAATCAAAACTTATCATTTTCTTTGAGAAACACCCACATGTCTCTCATAAGTAATCATGTTATTTGAAAACAAAGAAATTTTTAAAATTACATGTTCATATATATATATATATATATATATATATGAAAATTATTACAAAATGCAACCTTGGTGAGTCTTATTCATTTATCTACTCAGGGACTAGCAGAGTGCCCTGCATATGTTGTACGTTCAAAATAACATGTATCTGGAAACAAAGTGAAATATTAATGACTGAGATCTGCAAACTATAGTCAGAAACTTGTCCAAGTGCACAATGGATGAGTTATTCAGCTTCCTCCCACAAAACAGTATTTTAAAAGCCACCACTAACATAATGTTATAATACAGTTTAAAATTTAACTATCACATCTGCTTCTGTGTGTGACACTCTGCAAGAATTTTTATCTCCTAAAGCTCTTTTTACCCAAAGATTAGTAGCCATAATAAAGTGTATATATTTAGGGTTGTTTTCCATGACATTTTGGATGATTCTTAAAAGTCCAAAGTAAGCTTGCTCATTTTGCAGATTTGGGCTGAGAAGTACAAATCATTTAGTAGAAAGCCACCAGAAAATTTACATTTGCGGAAACAGGAACACCGGGGGATAGAGCCTTTCCTTCCATGACTTGAGCAAATTATTTTATGGAATTTGTTATTCTGGCCACTGTGACACTATTAGATGAATATTTTTTGAGTTACTTCTCAGTTTCTAACATCTTTCTGCAAGGCCAGAGAGTTAGAGCAGTCAGTTAGTGTAGGACTCGATTAGTATCCCCCAATTCATCAGACAGACTTCCTCTGTCATAGAATCACAAATAAACTTGTCATCCCCTTTAACGTGCAAACCTGAGCTTCTAATCACAATAGGATGGAGAATTATTAGTAGGTCTTTTCTGACCACTGAAAACAAAAAAGTAAATCAATCCTTTCATGATGAGGAGAAGCAGCACCAACTTTAATTATAAGGAACAGAGTGAAAAAATATATGAAAAGTAGTAAAATTAGTAAAGAAATCCCATATGTATATTATGAACTTTATTAAATATGCTTTAAATGAAAATATCTAATAGTTATTATTAAGTTCAATACTATACATAAATATTATTGTTCTATGTATAATATGATGTAAAACATATAACCTATGTATTCATGTTTTGCACAGATATATGCTATATAAATGTGAATATATGATATAGATGTGTATATATATATATATATATATATCTCCATCTCCATATCTATCTATCTATATAATAATTCTCCAGTATCAAGCTAAAATGACAACACAGGTAATCCAAGTATGAGTTATTTTTTTTTATTTAGGATTCAGACTAATACACTTTCGTTACCAGACCTAAACCTTACTTTTTCTGGCACATGTACTAAATAATTTGCTTCCTGAGTAAAATTTTACAAGATAAGTTGATTTATTGTTCTGCCGTTCTTCTTGTCAATTTTATTCTATTAAGCATTATCTAATTAGTTCATATTCCTAGTCACCATATTTACTACTGAAGGACATTTGGCTCTTATTGACAATAAAATTCATTCTTGGAGAATCAAGTTTCACCATTACTGAGAGTGATCAAAAGAGGAATTCCAGAGATATTTGACAACTCATTGCATCATTATTGAGATAATTGTTTCTCCTCCAAGATCAATGCTCCCACATTCTTGTCAAGATGAACATATTTACTGGAAAACATCTGCCATATATATATGTGTGTGTGTGTGTGTGTGTGTGTGTGTGTGTACGTGTGTGTATAGACAGATAGACAGATTCACTGAAGAAAGAGAGATAGATAGATTCACTGAAGAAACCCAAAACTAATTTACTTTTCATAAGATTAATAGTACTACATACATTTTGTGTTTTTGTGGGGAAAGGTTGTAATTTTGTAGCATTATCTTGTACTTAGCTGTCATAAAAGATAATGGTGTTATTATAAAATAATGGTGGATTCCTCAAGCTATATGTAAAAATCTATTTTACAATCTATCTCTCATGTGTTCTTGGTAACCTAAGGGATCTGAAACACGATCTAGACTGAGTCAGCCTTGTATTAGCTATATGCCCTAGGGCAAGTCTTTGAGGTAGCTTACACATTTGTAAAATGGGTAATAGCTAGTTATATAATTTTTTTAAACCATAAAGTAATTGCTTCATTGGTGAATAAAAAGTACATATAAAGGAAAAGTACTATATGAAAATATATGATCCAAAAATACTGAAATTCAAGAGCAAAAGTCAAAGATACAGAATAAATTTTCACTGGTGGTGACAACAAACTAAAATACAAAAGTCCTTTCCATTTTTAAGTGTGCTATCCTATTATCAAGAAAATATTTTAAGGTATATTTTTGTCCTGACCATGATATTAACATGCAAAATAATATTCAAATATGTCTTGTTTTTAACACTGCAAATGCAGATCTACTATAGCACAGGAAGAATTAACTGAAAGTAATGAAGGGTCATATCTTTAAAAGATATATTGCTGTTGAAAAATATGGTTTAATCACACTGGTTGACTTTTTCTGAAAATGGGTTAAAATTTACACACCACTGGAGATCTGTTTAAGAGCATGTGGGTTAAACACACTGAATCTCCATCCCAAACACAGTAAGGCAGCTACAAGTCAAACATAATGACAGTGCTGATTAATTAGACACTCCTACCCCCAGCACTTCAGAGTGATTTATGGAGACACATCTCTAGCCTGATCCATTGTGCTGACTGGATTAATGGAGTGAGCTAGAAAAATTCACTGGCAACAGTATCTGGCAGCCCAGCAAAACATTAACCCTTGGAGTTTTCTTATCTAGCCTATTGACAGAATATTAATTATGACAAAACATGCATGTCTCACCTAATTATCTTTTGATAGCTTGGTTTATGTCTGACATATAAATATAGATGTATATATTGTGTTGAATATATGGATATGCTGAAATTCCTTGCATTAGAAAGAAATTGCACATAAACATTTAAGAAGAACAGAATTAGAATAAACTGTGTATCCATTATGGAAAGGAAACTATGCAAGCATATCTTTTTCCTCTTAACTATATGCTTAGAGACACAGAAATTTCTTACAGAACAAAGAGAACATAAAACTTCTTTTGCAAACAAAAAATATTCCCATTGCATTACGAAATATCAATGTGTGGGTTGTCTGGTGGTAATGAGTTCTGGAATAAAGAGAAATTCTGCTTAGGGGAGAAAAAGACGTCACTGATATATAAACAATTAAACATATTCTGAAGTATGTCTGATCAGAAGTGAGCATATCAGCACATAAATTGCTTTTGGTGTATATAAATAAAGAACCATATATTATCTGAATCTCAAAATTAAAAAGCTTCATAGTGCTATTTCTGCACAGTATTTAAAGATTTGTAACAGTGAAATTGAACCTTCCCTAAAATAGCTAGAACAGTTATGAGATATATCAATACATTCAGCCTTAATTATTTTTGTGGTATTTGAACCATCCCAGTTATATTTTCTAAATATGTTATGTTAAACATATGAAAACGCAACCTTTAGGTAGACTTGCTTTAAAAGTCTCTGGATAAAAATGTCTTTCAATTGGAAGCAAAAAATAGAACCGAGTAACAAACTCCTAATCAAGCAGCTCTACCTTGCACTGAGACTAAATGAATAAAGAGTTAATTAATTAAAATATTTGTAAAAACTAAGTTATTATAACAGCATAGAAAGGATAATATAAGGAAGCTTGCAAAAATCTGTATTCTTACCTCTCTGGTCACTCAAGGTTCATATTTAGAAGGATTAGATTGTCGCGGATTTTCTTAAGTTCAATCATGGTACAAAAGAAAAGGAAATACAAAACTGACTAAATCTAAGTTCATGAATTTTTATTGCTCAAGCCATCAAAAAATAGAAACTTAATATCAGGCTTTAATGTCCATAGGTACCATGCTTCATGAAACCAATAGGTTAGATCAAGGCTGCTGTCATAAATTGCCAAGTTGGAGTTTCCAACGGTTCTGCAAGGGTAACGCTAAATCAGTGGTTCTCAACTGGGGGCGATTTTGCTCCCCAAGGGGACATTTTCCAATGTCCAGAGACACTGTTGATTGTTCAAAATAGGAGCATGCTACTGACTATTAGTGGATAGAGCTCAGCTGATAAATATTCTACAGTGCACAAGATAGCTCCACACAATAGAGAATTATCCAGCCCCCAAAGTCAGTAATGCTGGGGTTGAGAAATCCTGCCCTAGGTAGAATATATTTAAATAATTTTATCTGAAGTTTTCAAATGAACTTATTAATGTTGAGAATTGTATCTATGAATAAATGTCAAGGCTTGATGATCAGTTATTGCAAAAAGTGGTAGTATCCACTTAAGGATAAAAAAGTACTCTGAAAACTGGAAAAGTGAGCATAAAGCTGTTAACACTCTCAAAGGGTGTCATCATTAAAACAGCATCAAGATATTAAGAGGCCCTGAAAATAGAACACAGACTAGTCAATAATTTCATTCATAATGTTCCAGATGCACAACTTTTGAATTTGAATATTTTGGACTTCTAAGACCATAGAGTATCTAAAAACATTATTAAGTACCAGAAGAAAAGTTTTTTCTTATTTAATGATGCTAAGATTATGAATAGTGTTTAAAGAAAAAAATTAGTAAACCTTCTCATGCAAAATATTATAAAACATCACAAGTTAATGAAATAAATATCTACACTGAATACATGACTGAAGTTAAAATTGTTCATGAGACGAAAAATTTCAATTTTATTTTCCAATTAATGAAAATATTTTCAAACCAAACTGCTCATCTAATATCATTCAAAGTTTCCATTTAGCAAAAAATAGACTCCAGAGAGAATAGCTTCTCCTTCTAATCATTGCTAGTAAAAAATTTGAGAAGTTTATGTGGTTCCTGTCTCCAAGCTTTTTAATTTCAAGATTAAAATCAAATTATTAACAATAATAACAGCCTTTGCAAATGGTTGCTTCTCACTTGGGAAGGCTTTTCCATATTACAAATCTATTAAAAAATTTCTAGGTTCAAATTTAGTCCCAGCCTAGTCAAATCTAGTCAAATCAAATCAAGTCAAATCTAACCTTTCCCAGCAATTCCAAGTCACTCACAAACATCTTTTCCTCTTAGAAAATTAGAGAACTTAAAATTTGTATCACTCATTTTGGTACTTAATGCAGTATTGCCTCACTTTTTTTCTTAATTAAATCTTTTCCATTTATTTTTTTATCTTCCCACTTAAATACTCAGATTATAAATTCCATATCATAAAAATCTCTTCTAATGATAAACTTAGTAAATATTCAAAGAAGTAAAGGAGGAAAGAAGGGATGGAGGGAAAAAAGAAAGGAAAAAGGAAAAAAGAAAGAAAAAAGGAAAAGAGAGAGGAAGAAAGGGAGGGAGACGGAAAAGGAAGGGGATGTGTGTGGAGAACAGTCCTTTATATCACTCTTGTGTTATTCAAGAATAAAAGATTTCTCTAACTCTTCTTTAAAATGAAAGTGTTTTCAACTGGCTCAGAGATGCTGAAATGCATCAGTTTCAACTCAGAAATGCAGACCCTGATCCCTATGCCTAGGCATAATATTTGAGGTTTCTCTAGTTTTTCTCATTTGAGATCAGTAATTCTTAAAAATAGAACTACCATATGACCCGGTAATCCCACTACTGGGCATATACCCTGAGAAAACCATAATTCAAAAAGAGACATGTACCACAATGTTCATTGCAGCACTATTTACAATAGCCAGGACATGGAAACAACCTAAGTGTCCATCGACAGATGAATGGATAAAGAAGATGTGGCACATATATACAATGGAATATTACTCAGCCATGAAAGGAGACAAAATTGAGTTATTTGTAGTGGGGTGGATGGACCTAGAGGCTGTCATACAGAGTGAGGTAAGTCAGAAAGAGAAAAACAAATACCATATGCTAACACATATATATGGAATCTAAAAGAAAGGGATGTTTCTGATGAACCTAGGGGCAGGACAGGAATAAAGACGCAGATGTAGAGAATGGACTTGAGGACACAGGGAGGGGGAAGGGTAAGCTGGGATGAAGTGATATAGTAGCATTGACATCTATACACTACCAAATGTAAAATAGATAGCTAGTGGGAAGCAGCTGCATAGCATAGGGAGATCAGCTTGGTGCTTTGTGGCCACCTAGGGGGGTGGGATAGGGAGGGTGGGAAGGAGATGCAAGAGGAAGGGGATATGGGGATATATGTATACGTATAGCTGATTCACTCTGTTTTACAGCAGAAACTGACACAACATTGTAAAGCAATTATACTCCAATAAAGATGTTAAAAGAAAAAAAGAAAGTATTGGAAGCCCTCAATTTGTAAATGGTCAGGCAGGTCAAAGGCTTGAGGAAACCCAAAATTTGCTGCTGACATCTGAAATGGGGGCATTCTTGTGAAGGACTTGTGGGGTCTGCACTAACTCTGGGTAGTTGGTGTCTGAGAATTGGTGTCAGCACAATAAACATAAAATGATTTTATTCATAATTTAAAAAATGAGATTATTAGAACTATCAGATTCTACAACATAAAGTTAAGGTTTGGGAGAGTAAGAGGAAAACAAATGGATAAGTTGAATTTTTTTTACATGTATTAAAACTAGACTACACTGCATGTGAATTTAACATATAATAAATGGTATTTCAAATTACTGGCCAAAAAAAAAAAAAGATAAGTAATTCTAAGCTCTACTTTAAGAGAGTAAACCCAGCTCTTAGGGAAGAGTATTAGAATATGAGGCAGGGTTAACTTGAAAAGCATAAAAAATTTAACATAATTACATATTTAGAAGGAAAACCCTTTATTTTCCTAAAATAATATACAGAAAGCAAAATATTTGCAGTCAGGTTAGGCTTCTTCAACCAGATCTGAGCCAATTATTTTCCCATTGAAACCCTTAAATATCTTCCCATCTCCTGGAAGATGAACTCTAATTGTTAAACTGTATAGGCATTCTTTCTACTTCTTTAATCTCTTCTCTTTTTAGTTGCTAATTCAGACTCTTAGCTTGAACCAAACCAAACTTGTTTACCTTTTTCTAAAGCTCCATGCCATCTCTCTCTTCGCTTTGCATATAATCATGTACCTCAACCCAATTCCCAAGACTCCTGGTCCCCAACACATGTATAAGTGCATACACACGTACACATATGCAGTCGTTATCTACTTCCTACTTCACTCCTTGTAGTTATTCCAGGACCAGCTGCTTCCAGGCCAGGTGTCAGGTCTCTGGGTTCCTCTGAGAATCCTGTACTCCCTCCGGAACTTCCTCTCCCCTGACAGAACCATACAGAATGAGATTGCATGCATGGCTAGTATGTAAGCTCTGTGAAGACCTCTTTTCCTCTTTTACTCTCCTGGTGTTTCTACTACCTAGTACAGAGTCAAGCAGATAAGTGTTTCAATAGATATTTATTAGACTGAACTAAAACAAACTGAATTGGATCTGATTAAATGCATTTAAGTTAAATATACAGATGCAGAAAATTTTTACTTTGATCAAAAGGGGATTTGGTGTTTTGTTTTAAAAGATTGATAAACA
Source organism: Eschrichtius robustus (assembly GCF_028021215.1). Classification (NCBI taxonomy): domain Eukaryota; kingdom Metazoa; phylum Chordata; class Mammalia; order Artiodactyla; family Eschrichtiidae; genus Eschrichtius; species Eschrichtius robustus. The sequence goes on from NC_090825.1 coordinate 38,822,374, forward strand.
CATGTGCTCAGATCTCCGTAAGTTCTCAATGCCTTCTGAATTCCCTGTAGGGAATTCATTTTGTGTTTCACCTAGATCTTTTTCCTTACAAGAGTCAGCTCAAGACAGATGTCAAAAATTCCTAGGGCTACTCAGTGGTTACATATCTGCTATTACATAACTGACCTTTTTTCAGTCTTAAGAAGACTTTCTTCCCTTAAGTGATACTCTCCTCTACTCCCCCAAAACACCTTAAATTAATTTGTAATATGTTCTGTATTTAAAATTGCAGGACTTTTTACTATTCACAGTGTTTCTTTACCAAAATATCTTCTAATAAAGGGTTTCTTTTCCTTTCCAATAATTGAATTAATAAATAATCATTAGTAGAAATTTTGAAAGACACAAATAGAAGTAATATCACACACAGAATCCCAATATCCAGAGATGGCCCTTGATAACATTTTGTTGAATTTACTTTCCATTTATTTTCTATGCATGTACTTTTTAACAGTTAAGATCAATCAGGGCAAATAGACTATATCCTGAATTTCTAAAATAATTTTATACCATAAGTATTGCCCTATGCTATTATCTTTGTACTACACTTAATTTTAAATGAGTATCTAATAGTATTATATGAATATATCACAATTTACTTCCCCATTTCCCCATTAATGGCCATTTAGATTTCTCTATGTGTTAGTTTCCTGCTTTCAGGAAACAGAGGCTATAGAAGCCCTTGTGCCAATGTACTTGGGTGGAATTTTTTTCTTCCTTCCTGGTTCATGTAACTTGCCATACAACAGTTGCTTCAGTACAATGATATATTTAGAGAACTGTTCTATAAGTGCACAAATAACATAATTGGGAATTTGGGAAAAGAACCATGTCTTCCTTTGCCTTACACATTGCTGATAAATACAGTCATGACTCAGGGAATGATAATGAGTCATTTAATTTGCTTAAAGCACTTCCCCTCGGATTCAGTGAAATGGCAAGCTTAAAATTGCTGGCAGCTGAAGATGTTGTAGCTCTTTTATATTTAAGGGAGTAGGAGTGCTTTCTGCACCGCTTGCCTGAAGATCGATCGTTCCAGAAGCGTAAATGATATAATGACTGCATAGCAGTACCTTGGTATGGCAATAATACCCATAACGACGATAAATGGATCAGGTTTCAGCATTCCAAAGGTGTGTAGATATAGGGACGGGTTCTCCCACAACTTGGTGAATTACAGCAAAACCCATTAAAGTGTCTATAAAATGAACTTTTCTAGATGGACATATTCTTGACAAAAAGGTCAGTAATGTGTCTGTTAAGAAAAGTCATTTATGCCAACAATTTGCTTCCAGTATTGATGAGAATGAAAGTCAAATAACTGGATTAAATGGCTTTTGCAGTTTGACCTCCCGGAACAGGATGAAAAAAACCCCAAGTGCTCTAAATGCTCAATTATAAAGTGCTTTGACGATGAAACACCCTTCCTCCGTCCTAGACACTATATTCCCCGTAAAAGTTTCCACAAATAACTTCCATTTGAAGGATACTTTTGTTAGGATTTTCTATCCATTTGAGAGCTATTACATTTTCTTACCTACAAAAAGAATCCAAGAAAGGGTAAGAAGAACTCCAACTTCATTCATGAAGTTAGACCAGAATTCAAGGACTCTATTTTTTTTTTTAATTAAAGAAAGCAACAGAAATAATAGGAAAAACCTTGGTCTTAGATGTAAGCCTGGCTATTTGACACCCCATGGCATAGATGGGAAGGTCTCATAGATGGGGGAAGAGAAAACAAAAAGGAATCTAAATAGGAATGTGGGACAGAAGGAGGAAGCATCCTGGAAGAGTACTAACACCAGCACTTGTCCTGAGAGTGTCCCAGCGGATGGCTGTGATGGGCCAGGCCTGGGGACTGTTGCAGACCAACTGAGTACTGACCGTAATTTCTGTAGCAGATGGCCAAACAGGCAGGTGGGTTTCTGAGAGGACGCTCCTGGACCTTCACCCGCATTCTCCACGTACCTGGGTACGCAGATGGTAGCACCAGCTGGCAAATGAAAAAGATGAAGTTTATGTGTTGTATTTACTTCCCATAAATTATAGAGAACAAAGTCTATCTTCTTATGTGTACAAAATTAATTCTCAACACCATATATATCACTTAACTCTGATGTATTCACTTAACTACGATGATTCTATTTTTATTAAATTTTTAGAAGCTATAATTTTCCATATTGTTTGTATAGACTATCTAGGTTTTTGAATGACATGTTTTAGCTTGAATACGTAAGAGAGTGCAAAGAATATTTCCAAGAACAAAGAAACAAAAATCTCATTTTGTACTTATATTTTCTATATTCATTAAAAAGAGTTTGAACGAAAAATTTTAAAATATTTAGAAATTCAGAAAGAAACTGTTTCTTAACTACTAATAATTCTCAGTAAATGAATTGTCATCATCTATTTATTACTAAAAGTACCATAATATAAAACGATACTTTTCCATACATTTAAAAACTTTTAAATAACTAATTATTTCATATTTTAAGTGTGTATATGTTACGTATAGATATGAATAGAAATGCTATCACATAAAACAGTATAATTTCATTTTAATCAAATAGCATTTATTGACCCTTTTTGAAGCATGCTTTTTGGAAATGTGTGTCAAAGTGAAAATGCTTTCAAGTGGTTTACAGTTTGGTTGAGGAGAGAGAGAGAGAGCGCGCATACAAAGGACTCAACCAAAAGCTTGTTATGGAGAAGCAGAACAAGGAAAACTTAATATAGAATAAAATACAATTTGTTTTAAATGACCGGGAAATAGTGGGGCTAGTAGTATTAGCTGACTTGTTTGTGATTAATAATGGATTTCCAACAACAGTAGAAACTGTATAATGGCTAGTTTTTTCTTAAGTTCATAATTTATGGTACCAAACTGTAGAGCATCAATTTTTAATCTGTATTTTGAAATCCAAATAAGAACATTTTGAAGTGATTCCACATTGCCAAAGTAGACAGTGCCATTTACGTACCTTGAAAATCCCTGACAGAAGTAGGAATGTGTTAGGCATTTGAGTCCAAAGAGGTAAAGTTGATCCTAGTGGTTCTCCACATGGGTGATATTGATCCTCCAGGGGACATTTGATGACAATGATGTCTGGAGACACTTTTGCTTGTCACCACTAGGGAAGGGGGTCCTACTGGCATTTTGTGGATAGAGGCCAGGCATGTGCTAAACATCCTGCAACCGTCACCCAGCCCAAAATGCCAGTAGTGCTGAGACTGAGGAACCCTGGTTTATCCCCATATATATCTGCTAAATCCTCAAAGGAAAGATTAGCTCAAAAGAATGAAAAGATTGGCCAAAAAATTAGGAGAGCGTAATATAAGAGATTAGCCTGTTCTGCAATCACAGCTATATTTTACATGAAATTAAATCACTTTTTAAAAAACTTTCCAGATCCCTCTTCAATTTAACCTTACTGTTTGAATTAGTTCTCAAAAACTTCCTCAAAATGGACCTTTTACTCTCGTCATGTGAATCTCCTTAGTGTCTCACAAGTGATTATAGTTACTGCCATACCATTATTTCTATTGTTCTTTTAACCTCCAACAGTTTCTTCTCTCCAATACCTTTCCTCTCCATCTATTCAAATATTTTATACCCTCTGATAGTTACATAAGATCGTTTTTCAAAAAAAAAAGAACGAAAACTGAACTTTTGTGCATTTATTATCTCCGTCACATAATTTATCATTTAATCATTGCCCATTGTCTTTTGTGGTTTTATGTCTTGCTTTTTATGTAGACTATATGCTCTTGGGGTAAGGATCAGACGTCATCCATAAACTGTATGATTCTCTTGGTATCCAATACACAGACCAGCATGTACAGTAATCGTTCATTAAATTCTCATTACTTTATTAAGTTATTCATTTAGAATGATAGAAAAATCAAGGTGAAGAAAGATAAGGAGGAAAAGGATAAAGTCAAGGGAGGAACAGGCCTTGTGACAAGTTAATAAATATTTTCATTGATCTTTGCTCACGTGAGTTGCATCTCTTATAATTTAATCTAATTAACTTGCATTTTATCCTGTCTCAGTGTGTATTTATGGATGTGGAAATAAGTTACTGTTTTCTAGGAAAAACCAATCGAGGGGGAAGCTCTCATATACTCACTGGAAAGAGCAGACCTGATTCTAGCAATGGAGGGTGGGGAACTTCCGTTGGTCTCTGGAGACAGACTAGCTGGGGCTGAATCCTGGATTACCCACGTATTAACTGTGTGACATTGGGGAAGTCAGTTAGCTTTTCTGACTCGGAGTGTTTCATCTATTCTATGGGAACATTAATAGTGCCCAGTTCAGATGGTTGTTATGATGACTAAGTGAGATAATCTCTGTGAAAGGCTTAGCACAGTGCCAGGCAAAGCATGAGGGCTCAGTAAATGTGAGATAGCCTCATTACTCAAAACATAACTTAATCCTGTGATCTCTCAAGATCTTATCTGTTAACATGACCTTAGATCTAAGATCTTCAAATCACCTGAACATTTCAAACATATGGTATAATGTCCTTTAAATGAAATTATTTTTTTCTCAATTCCTCAAGAAATAACGTTTTACAATTCACTGTTTCATGTGGGCAGATTCACGTCATTTTCAAATGTATTTTACATTTTTAAATCTGTCTGACTTAAAAATCTAAAAGTAAAGAATAAAAATGTTCTTAATCTCACATACTATAAATCTGCTTTTGTGTGTTCGTAAACACTGGGTTCATGGTGAAATAAATTAGCACTGTAAAGTACACATATGTCAACAATTACTGGGTGCAGTAATTTAAGGCCTGATTCACTAAACTTTCCTTTGGCCAATAGGCACCCTTGAACAAGAAATGTGATTTAGGGCGGGGAGAGGACTAAAGCATAAATATTGCACTGAATCCATCCTTCATATTCCAAAGTGCTATAACTTTCAGGGTACTATATCCTACCCAATTAGCTCCCTCCCACCAACATTTATTTATGTCATCATTTTCCCTGGATTAGTTCTGATTTATAAATAAGCATTCTTGTTGTAAGCAAAGTAGAAGTATGATTTAACCCAAGGTAAGAAAAATGTGTAGTTTAGTTGATCAAAACTTGTAGTAGGCATTGGTGAAAAAAATTCACCTCTACAATAAATGGCAAAGTGTTTAAGCTTTACCTGCTTGATTTAGAAGGGTAATTAAGTCAGAATCCATTCTTCTATTTTTAAATGTAAAATTTTAATTGATAAATACTGACTTCCAGAGGTGTAACACAAAACTTCTCACCATGGCTGGAATATCTGACTTCCTAATATTTCACCTGGATTCATTTTTTAAATTAATGGAAACCATTTCAAAAGTATGACTCTAAGAGAGAGCATTTATATTTTAGAAAGAAATACCACGTGTGTATTTCTGCATATTGTAAAAGGGAAGAGAGAACATCACAATGTTATTCCTCACTAAAGGGTACTTGAAGTAAGCAATAGGCCGGTCAGCAACCTAGAAAATAGATTCTTTAAAGGCACCCTTCTCCCCTTGCCGCAAATTAAACAAGCAAATAAACATACAATGACAGCAACAAACACCTAGAAAATAAAGTGGCTGAAATGTGTGGAATTTATTGTTAAATTTCTTCACTACCAAGAGAATTGGAAGGTTTAGCTTAAGTACTCTAAGACCAGCAAATATATGTTAATTCATGTCTGTCATTAACAAATAGATATGATTGCAGTGGCCTCTTTGTTTGCAGTCTTTCTGTACCTCTGGTCTATGCAGTATATTTCCCTTGGATTATTTTCCCTGAAAATGCTGATTTAATTTCACTCTCTTCTGCTCTAAACATTCACGGCTTATTGTCTGTGTGATCTTGAAAAAGTTATCTTTCCTAATTCTCCTCATCAGCAAAATCCCTATTAGGGGTTTTATGAGATAATGTATGTGGATATAATAGAAGCTGAGTCGATTTGAGTTTAACATGAATCTGAAATATTCTGTTTTTAGAAGCATATTCCTGTGGTTCATCAGGAATACAATTAGGCACAAATCCAATAGAAATTGAATAAACTGTGTACTGAATTGTTTATAATTATCTCTTCTAGATTTTCTTTACCCCAGTTTCTCCAACACCAATGATTTTAATACTACTTGCAGATTAATTTTCTTAAACAATGTCTCTAAGGGCATCATTCCTCTATACAAAAATTTTCCATGGTTTTAAATTGCTTAAGAAATGAGGACAAACTCTTATCAGTTAAAAGCCCTGTATGACATAACCCAACATACCTTCTACCTCCTCTCTGGCATCCAATATTAGACCACAGGCTGCCCCACGTATTTTCAGTGTTCTCCTGTCTTTACTTATATTCCTCCCTCTGTGCCATTTGGGCTTGTTGAACTTCTATCGAAGGATTTTCTCAATAACTATTTAATGAATTGAATGAAAATTAATGAACTAACTATAATTTGTCCTTTAAGTTTATAAGATGATCTGTTTTATTCCCTAAAAACTTACAGCCAATTGACTCTGAGTTCAGGTAAAATCAGTTTAGTGTAAAAAATAGTACAGAGTTTATTTTTGGGGTGATTTGACTGAACATTTAACTTTTCAGCCAGTTAAGGCTATGTCAGAAAGACATGCCAAGTTACTAATGTGTCACTTCACACTTTTGTAGAATTGCTTTGGAGCCCATTTACTGCTATTAATAAGTACAAAATATGGGAAGTGTGTAGGACATTTTCATTAAGATTTGGATCACTGGAGGTAAACAAGAACACACATCTTCAGAGAGAACCAATGATTTTATTAAAGCCACTTGCAAATACATGCGTTCTTTCTAAATTTGGATGTTAAAATGAATAACGTAAATGAACAAGAAAATAGTATACATATTTTTAATATCCAAAATGAGATTGAGAAGGCCAGAAGTCTGGTGTGAAGGTCACATCTGAGTAGTTGCATTGATATTCTCCGACATGATTTGTCCATAGAGACCACAAATTGAAAATTGAGTTTAAACCGAAAATTAATCTAAAAATACTACTCCCATAATTCACAGACAGGAATTCTGGCATGTTCAAAGAACATTGCACGTGCAAGATAGTTTGATCACATTTAATACTAGTTATTTAAATTAACTCTCTTTTCTAGGCCCTGATTTGCTTCTTGGCAAGTCTTTTACACATGTAAGTTCTGAGGATGTTTGTTGAAGGAAAAAGTGAGAGCATGAACAGCCACGTAGCAGTGATTTAATTATCTTACTCTTACATACAGCTCAAGATTATTTGTAATTGAATCCCAAGATCTCTCCTATTTTTTTTTCTTTTTACAAGGAGTGGATTTATTAATCTAACCCCTACCAAGTGCCAGACATAATGCTAAGCACTGGGGATAACAATGAATAATAATTCAAAGTCTTTGCCTAAATGAGTTTACAGTGCAGTGAAAAAGAAAATGCAAAGTTTAAGATTTATAGAGGAGCTGTCTGAGGAAGTAATCAATCAAGACCGATGTTCTGTTGAAGTTTAAGAAGATAGAGAAGCATTGTTTGAGGAAAATATGAAGACTCTGGGCCACTGAAGCATTTCAGCAAAGATCTATGAATGTTAACATTATTTTTGTTTGCAATTTTTGATTCTTTTTCAAATTGTCCATACTCCCAATTCTCATTCTTGGTTACTCATCTACACAGAAAAGCCTCAGGTCTGAATTTCAGATTCCCCCTCTTAAAATATGTACTAATAAAACTGATGACCTAACATTGTTTTACGTTGGACTTTAAACTTTGCACTTATTTTCATACTGAGGGTTATCTTTTGTCAGAAATGTTCCTAACAAAAATATATTCCAGGCTGGAAGTAATTCTTACCTCTGAGGGATTTAAGGGAATAAAGAGAAGGGAAGCCTCACTTCTTATTTTACCTACTTCTGTATGTTTATAATGACTATATAAACTTTGGTGATTAAAAATAAATTAGAGGGACTTCCCTGGTGGTGCAGTGGTTAAGAATCCGCCCACCAATGCAGGCGACACAGGTTCGAGCCCTACTCCGGGAAGATCCCACATGCTGCGGAGCAACTAAGCCCGTGCGCCACAACTACTGAGCCTGTGCTCTAGAGCCTGCCAGCCACAACTACTGAGCCCATGCGCTGCAACTACTGAAGCCCGCGCACCTAGAGCCCGTGCTCCGCAACAAGAGAAGCCACCACAACGAGAAGCACGCACACCGCAACAAAGAGTAGCCCCCGGTCGCCACAACTAGAGAAAGCCCGCGTGCAGCAACAAAGACCCAACACAGCCAAAAAATAAATAAATAAAAATTTATTAAAAATAAATAAATAAATAAATTAGGAAGTGTGCATAAAAAAAGAGAGTGAACATTTATTGGTCTACAACCACATTCAGAAAACCGAATCAGCCTAAAACACTGATACTAACTCCTCTCATTTGAAAGCAGAATGGCTGTGGTGTCTTGGCAAACATGGAGAAATCAATTTATAGTCAAACAATAGATGGTGTGGAAGAAATGGTTGAGTATGGTCTACACAACAAATTAATAAAACTCCCACCACCATAACCAAGTGGTTGACTAAATTTATGTTTTCTCAATGTTTGAATATACATACACACTTTACGAGTTCATGTTTAAATGCTTAAAGAATTATGGGAAAAGGAGGATATATGATGTTAACTGCGTGTCCATTATCCATTTTCTTCAAACTCACAGGGTTAAGTTGTTGTACGTAGATACATAATATAGTCATCGCTCATTCATAATATAGTTTAATGTTGACAATTCTTTGTAAATCATATTATCTAAATCTGATACAATTAAAAATATTTAAAATAGATTATTGAAAAATAAAAACAGATGATCCACAATGTAATAATGATTATTCAGAGGAGAAAAAAACTAAAGTGATCCAAGTCCTGTGTTTTCCTTAGCCTCTTAAAACTTGCTCCTCTGTCTAGAGTAGAACTAGCTTAAATGTTAAAGTTGGAGGTCAAGGTCCAGGAATGTGGGAGATGTGGTAGGAGTTGCCTTCCTCCCCCACTTGGCTCCATGCTTGTCTTTCAAACAAAAACTGCTCTACTGGTAATTAAACAAGAATTGAACAGTCACCACATGTAAGGCACTCCACTGGGTTGTTGGAATACATGCACAAATAATCATCCTACCTAGGAACTTGCGGATGCTGTATTTACCAGTTTGTCTCAGAACTGAATCTTCTAATTTTTCTTTTTTCAGGGATTCTTCCACAAATGTGTTCTTTAAAATGAATCGACAGCCACATTTCTTGCCCTTTGACTTCAACATTCTTCCTTTCAGCTACATCTTTGTTTTTTTCAATTCTCTGACTAGGAGATAATTCCCCTCTTTCGAAATTTTGTCTTAAAGGTGTACTTTTATTTCCAGACACCTCATCTTTTTGCCTTGTTTTTTAAGCATTTTAAAGTAAAATATTTATGCATATAATAGAGAAAAGTACATATTTCCTAGGTGAACAGTATGATGAATTTTTAAAAAATGGTCACCAGAGAAACCACCTACAAAGGAAACTAACACTAACAACATTATCTCCCCAGGGATAACGACTCTAATGATTTCTATCACTTCAAATTAGTTTTGTTTTGAACTTTATATAATTGAAATTATGTAGCATGTACCTTTTGTTGCTAGTTTCTTTTGCTTAAAATTATGTTTGCGAGATTAATCCATATTGTTTTGTGTAATGATAGTTCATACATTTTTATTGCTGTATAGTATTCCACTGTATCCATGTTTATTCGCCATTTGAATACCCACTTTTACTAAATGCTCATTCAAGTAATTGGCCCAAAGTGGGTAGGGAGTGAGATGGTTCTGTAGGGTATTTATTGATTTGAAGAATTCGTTATATATTCTAGATTCAGGGCCTTTATTAAATATATATATTACACATATTTTCTCTCACTCTGTAGCTTGTTTTAGTGGTGCCTTTGGATAAAAAGAAGCTCTTGATTTTCAAGAAAGTCTAATAATTGATCTCTCCTTTATAATTAAAGTGTTCTGTCCTATTTGCTGTCTGTAAAGTGATGAAGTTATTCTCCTATTTAAGCTTTTGGAGACTTTATTCTTTTAGGTTTCAAATTTAGATATACAATCATCTTTGAATTTGTGTGTGCCTGTGTGTTTTGTGTGTGTGTGGTATGAAGTAAGAATCAAGATTTTTTTTCATTTAATATCAAAAACAACATTCATTGAAAAGTTCATCCTTCCCTCCTGGCACTAGAGAAGTGCATTTGCCATATATCATTTAACATACATGTCAGTTTGTTTCTGGACTGCATTCTGTTCCATAGATCTGATTGCTTTCCTGGGCACCAATTTCATGCTGTCTTAATTTCTGAGTTTAGAATGTCTTCATATCTGCTACTTTGTTTTCCTTCAAGATTGTGTTACTTCTTGTAGTCCTCAAATTACATGTAAGTTTTAGACTTATCAGTTTTCACTAGGACAACCAGCTGAAAATTTGAGTGAAATTTCATTTAATCTATAGATCTTGTCTGTAGATTATTGACTGTAGGTCATGTCTGTAGATTATTTTGCATTTTTAAGTACACAGTCATGTTAACTGCATATAATGATAGTTTCCTATCTTCCTTTACATCACTATATATGTTGCTCATTTTTCCTGTCCTCTTGCACTGGCTAGGACTTCCAGAGTACAGCTGAATAAAAGTATCCCCCTTGCCTTGTGTCCAAATGCTGGGGGAAGCCTTTTACTCTTTTATTAAATATAAAGTCTGCTACATACTATATAATATAATATTGATAAATTAAGGTCATTTCTTCTATTCCTAAATTGCTTAGACTTTTTATCATAAATGGGTGTTGATTTTTATCAAATGTTTTTTCTGCATTTATTGAGTTATTCATATATTTTTCTTATTTTATGTTAATGTGTTGAATTAAATTGATAAATTGTGAATATATAGCCATACTTGGATTTTTGGAGTAAATTCCACTTTATTATTTCTTTATGTTCTTTTTAATATATTGCTTAATATAATATGCTAATATTTTTATAATTTGCATTTATGGTCATAAAGAGAGGTTGACCTAAAATTTTCCTCCCCTTTCAATAGTCTTTTCACATATTGGTATCAAGGTTGTACCAGATTCATAAAACTAGTTGGGAAGTGTTTACTCTTTTTCTATTATCTGGAAAAGTTTTTATATTTTATTTCATCCTTGTATGTTCCCTGGGAAAAAATGGTTGGTTAGATTGGTGTTATATTTTCAGTATCTAGTTGCAAGAATTCACCTGGGAGCTCAACCAGGCCTGGAGTTTTCTCTATGACAAATTCTTAATTTTTGTGATAATATTGCACCATATGGATTTTCTATTGTTGTGTGTGTTACTTATTCTAAGGTGTTATTTTTTCCAGGAATTTTTTCGTTTCATCTAAACTTTCAAAGTTATTTGCCTAAACCTGTTCTTTGACCTGTTATTTTCTGGAGGTTGTGTAGTGACATCCACTGTTTCATTCCTGATGTTAGTAATTTGTGTGTGGTGTAAGGGAGGTGGTAGAGGTTTGATCTGTTCTATTAGAAGTGTATCAGAATATCAGAGAACACTATAATTCGAAAAGATACATGCACCCCACTGTTCATTGCAGCACTATTTACAATTGACAAGACATGGAAGCAACCTAAATGTCCATCGACAGATGAATGGATAAAGAAGATGTGATACACACACACACACACACACACACATACACACACAGTGGAATACTACTCAGCCATCAAAAAGAATGAAATAATGCCATTTGCAGCAACATGGATGGACCTAGAGATTATCATACTAAGTGAAGTAAAGCAAGACAGAAAAAGACAAATATCATATGATATTGCTTACATGTGGAATCTAAAAAAATTACAAATGAACTTATTTACAAAACAGAAATAGATTCACAGACATAGAAAACAACCTTATGGTTACTGAAGGGGAAAGGCAGGGAGGGATAAATTAGGAAGTTGGGATTAACACATAAACACTGCTATATATAAAAATGATAACCAACAAAGACCTACTGTATAGCCCAGGGAACTATTTTGTAATAACCTATAAGGGAAAAGAATCTGAAAAAGAATATATAACTGAATCACTGTGTTGTACACCTGAAACTAACACAACATTGTAAATCAGCTTTACTTCAATTAAAAAAAAATCGTTGTCAGGATTTTTAGTCTTTTCAAAGAACACATATTTGTCTTTGTTGATTTTCATTATTATGCTTGTTTTCTGTTTAATTATTTTTTTTGTTCATCTTAGTTATATACTGATTTCTAATTTATTTAGGATTAATGTGATTTTATAACCATAAATTCTTCATATATATCCTTATATGATTGATGTTCAGCCTTTCTTATTTTTTTAATATTTAACCCTATATATCTCTAAGCCCTATTTTACCTGCATTCCCTAAAATTCTATATGTGATATTTTCCTTCTCATCCAGACCAAAATATTTTATAAAATTGAATTTCTTCTTTGTCCTACAGGTAACTCATAATTGTGCTGCTTAATTTCTTAATATTTGGGCATTTTGAGCTACGTTCGAATTCTTATTCTAGTTTAACTCCTCTATGGTCAGAGAAGGTATCTGCAGGATTTTTAATCATTTGATATTTGTTGAGATTTGATTTATCATCCAGGATATCAATTTTGGTTACTGTTCTATATAATTTAAAACGATGAATATGTATTTACTACTTTAAAATGCTCTTTATTATATTTTCTGAATATCTGTGCCCCCATCTCTGAACACTTTCCTTCTTTCTGAAGAACTCCCTTTACTAGTTCTTCTATTGTGGGTCTATTGGTAATATATTATTTCATTTTTTTTGTTTTTTTCTCAAACATCTTTATTTCACTTTAATTTTGGAGATATATTTTCACTGGATTTAAAATCATAGATAGGAAGCTTTCTTTCTTCCTCCCTGTCTTTCTTTCTTCCTTCCTTCCCTCCCTCCCTCTCTCCCTCCTTTCTTTCTTTCTTTCTTTCTTTCTTTCTTTCTTTCTTTCTTTCTTTCTTTCTTTCTTTCTTTTTTCCTTTCTTTCCCCTTCCCTCCTTCCCTCCCTTCCTTTCTTCCTTCCTTCCTTCACTTTAAAAATGTCATTCCGTTGTATTCCGGCTTCCATCATTTCTGTTGAGAAACCAATTGTCAATCTTGTGATCACCTGAAGTTAAAGTGTCTTTTTTCCTCTGTCTGCCTTTAAATTTTCTCTTAGATTCTGGTGTTCAGCAGTTTGCCAAATATGCCTGAGTGTGTGTTTCCTGCCTTGTGACTACAGAACTTCTTGAATATGTCACTTCATAATTTCATCAGTCCTGAAAAGCTCTGTTCCATTCTCCTTTTTTTTCTCTTCCTGAGACTTCAGTTATAAGTACATTACTATAATTTTTCACCTGACTTCACATATCTTTTGTGTTCTTTTGTACATTTTTCATCCTTCTTTCTCTCTAGCTTGATCCTGTATAATTTCTGCTAACTTAACCTTTTCGTTTACTAAGTCTTGCTTCTGGTCTATCTAATTTACTGTTATACCCATCCATTGAGTTCTTAATTTTAGATATTATTTTTTTCAAATATCTAGAATTTCTTTCTTATATGGTTTTTGTATAGACTCCAGGGCTCTGGTAAGGTTTTCCTCTTTGGCATCTATTTTCTTAAGCATACTAATCATAGCTATTTTAACTCCATGCCTGATAACTTCAAATATCTGAATTACAAGCCAGTCTACTTTTTAATTGAGATTTGCTGGGTTTTGGGTCACTTCATCATATCTCAATAAATGGGTTGTTTCTGCTTTTTCACAATGACAATCAACACCACAATAAACATCTTGATATGTGTCTTCTTGTGCTCATGTGTAATAATTAAGAATGAGTATAAGTACAGTAGAATTGCTAGGTAAATAGATCATGCACAGTACAGGTTTCCTAGAAACTGACAAATTATTTTCCAAAAGGATGGTATCAATTTATATTCCCATCAAACATATAATATTTCCCATTTTTCATAATCTCAGCAACAATTGCTATTGCTAGATTTTTAAATTTTCTAATCTGATATGTGTGATGTATTTTTATTATGATTGCCCCCCAAATCATGTTACATTTTAAAAAATTGTTATGTACCTAAAGATTGAGTTTCTGTTTCAAAACTGCAGATAAGTTCATCTTGGCTAACATGTAATTAAATGAGTAACAATCATTTAAACTAATACATTTTTATATCATTTGTGGTTGTTTAAATTTTATTGAAATTGTTCCTTTTAATTTACTATTAAGATGTATTATTTTCCTAATTCACTAAATGAATCATTGGCTCAGAATTGGTTTATTAAAAGGCAAAGGGACACAAAAAATCAGATGAAAAATTGTGTTCAAAGCCAACACTGAAAATACAAATAGGGAACAGATACATGGTATGAATATAGAATATGGCTCAGTATATGATGCAGTCAGTAAATCCAAAATGTAACGATTTACATAAGTGGACATAAAGGAGAAGAAGTACTAATAGTAATCGTAACCCTCTGAATGTTGGATTTTATAGGATTGTTGTCCCATTTTCCCCTTTCCTCCATTGCCTTGTCTGATAAGAATATGGCAGTGGGATTTTTTAACAGTGGTGCAAATGGATAAATTGTCAAGAATTTGACTTTTTTTCTAATATTCTTTAGTCTATATTTACTTTTCCCTACTAGATCCTAAGGTGGTGACGCTATGTTGGTACTTGGCATTTACTAATATTTTATAGATACGCTTATCGCTAAGATTGTGAACCAAAGAGAAAGCAATTGTTTTAAATCTACTGTTTGTCTTGAGTAATTATGCCCCATGGATTATCTAGTGTAAACTAGAAAATGATTAAAGTATTTTGATGCAAGTAAAAAGAAAATGACTTCATATATTTCTTCTTTATGCACATTTCCAACTTTATGTAGAAAGCAATGGATTTATTATGAAACCATTTCATCTGAATTTATTCCAAGGACTCTAACTGGATATGAAATTTTAAAAAGTTATGCAATATTATTTTAAATTTAAGATTATTTTCAATGATTTACCTTACATCCGACAGTGTTTAAATACCTGTAAAAAGTACACAGTCATTTTCCTTCCTTCCACGACAGTCAGTGCTGAGAAGTGTCTAAAGATTCTTCAGAAGCATTTAGTGTTTTCATGCTGCAATCTACTTCTTATTTTTACGCTCCCTGGTTTTTCTCGGGGTGTTCCTTGACCTTTTTTTCAAGTGTATTTGTACTGGGCAAGAAGCCAGTGGTATTAGTGCATGGAAACCAGGTAGTTGTCAGAAGAACTGTGGCAGCATGTCTAATTTTGGTATATTAAATCTGTCACAAAACATTAAGTAAGAGATTATAGGAAGTATGCATAGAGCACGTGGTTTGTAACTTAACAAACTTGTAGTGTTGGGAACAAGCTAAGACCCCTCTCTTTTATCTTCTTTTCCATTTGGTTTCACCTATCTCTTTAAACCACTGCTAGAAGAATGGGTGAAACTACAAAAAATTTTCATGACCACAAGAAAGCTCTCTCCCAAGTCAAGCCATACCAACAGTTAGTCAGAAATACTTGAGAAGTTAACAAGGATTTTCTTTTCAATTCACACAGATATCTATCTCTTATGCCATGAAAGTATGATGAATCCTTATAATTGCTCCTGTCTAAATAGATTTTTAATTTCTGACAAAGCAGATTCTTTGTGTAACTAGCAGTGTCTGTGGTAGAAACCAAAGGATATCTCAATACAGTTTTTTTTTAGGACAGAAAGTTTTGAGCTTAGAAGTGGGTAGTACTTGCTGACTTTTTTTTTCTTAATGAGCACAGATAGATCTAAGAATTGTGGTGCCTGGAGGTCCACAATTTGGAGGGCACTGTTTCAGAAACAGAAAAATAATTTACTAGTACAAAGTTAGGTACAAGAACTAATGTAATTAGAGTATGAAAGAAGTCACAAGTTAAAAAGTATAAAAAGCTGACAAATACCACAAAAATCATGAAAACAACATTTTTATGAAGTAGCAATCTTATATGTCCTTGGTTATATACTTTAGTACCTAGTATGTTATAGGTTCTATACTATGGCCTTGGAATGGCTAAGGCTCACCTTGTTTCTTCCAATCTTTTCAGAGGTCCTTTTGACCCTTAAGAGTATAACACATAATAGGCAGTAAGAAATGTTTGTGGAATAAAAGTGGTCTAAGAAATAAATTAAAATAAAGAGATGACTGTTGCAGCCTTCCTACCTTATAAATTCAAAGGTTCATCAAGTCCACAATAATAACTAAACTAACCAAGACATTGTGAATTAGATTGATACATGACATTGTGTATGATATAGGGAAGGATTTTTCTGCACTCAGTTAACAAAACCTAATGAAGACAAAGCTATTTAAAGTAATTTAGCCTCTGAAGAAAAAAATGATGCAAAAAGGAAAATGATTGCATGACCTCCTTTTCAATAAATGTGTTTGCTGTTTCAAAATATAAATGGGGCCAGAGCCTCCATCTTCCACATGGGTAATCCTAAAAGCAAATGTTGGATACAGCAATCGGAAGCCTTGATATAGGCTTAATCCCAAAAGCAGATATGGAAACAGAATGTCTAAGTGTGGAAAACTAAGTTAAAATGTGGTCAGGTCAGCTGGAATGCAAGTAGGGGAAGTTTACATTGGCTGCCTGAAAGGCAATAGGGAGAAGATCAAAGACAGGAATGGGTCAAGGTCAGGTTTAGTTGAAACAAAAGGGGCAAAGGTAGCAGGTGAGGCATAGAAAGAGGTGTGTAACCTTGTAATCCTAAAAGCAGAAAGGTCTGAGCTGACAGATATGTATCTTTTTACAAGCTAACATCTTCTGCTATGGTTTTAAATGAATTAGGAGTCCGGAAAGTCCAGTTCCAGAATTGTAGATGTTGCACAGCCTTTAAATCCGGCAACACTCCTTAGGCAATACCTCCTCTTCAGGGTAACTCAAGTCTTCCAGAAGTCCAAAATGACCTGAGTGTTCCCAGTATTGCAGTCCGTCACTGTTTAAGTCATTCCCTTTCTCCCTCCCCAAGCTAATGCTCTCTCAAAGTTCCCACCCTTTATAGGGTGGCCAACTGTTCCAGATTGTCTGGGACGGAAAGGCTTCCTCGGATGCAACACTTTCAGTTTCAAAATTAGGACAGTGAAGTCAAACCAAGATGAGTTGATAACCTTGTGGTCCAAATAATCTTGCAACCCAGGTCTAATTTCACCACGGAATAGTGATAGGGGCTAACTTGTGCTCTGAACACTAGACTTCCAATCCAGTGTACCTTTCACTATAGTTTGTTCTTATTATGATTATTAAGTCCTTTTCTTAAAAGATGTTAATTTAATAAATGTGATGGAATTTATTTTCACATTTACAATTCCAATGTATATACAAAGTCCTAGACAGATAAAAAATAGATTTGGGTTGCTAATGTAGAGATTTTTGGTTTTATTTCACAAGTGCACTCTATCTGTGTGTGTGTGTGTGTGTGTGTGTGTGTGTGTGTTTAAATTACAGTTCTCTGAATAGAGTAGGATGAAATTTATCACCCGATACTCAGACACCACGGAACAAAAATTCTCATTCTGATAACTACTCAATTTCCTTGGAGTGGCCCTGCCATGGAAATTGAGCCATTGAGCTACTGAGAAAAAACATCTTCTAAGCTCTACAGCAAAGTAGATCTTATGAAGCCCACAAATTAACATTTGGAATAAGATTAATGCATCATAATCTCACTCCATTTTGCAAATTCAATCCTCTATTTCAACCTACAGACAAACTGAAATAATGAAGAGTCTCAAAAAGCCCATCTCACCTTAGAAATGTTAAGCCAATGGTGTTTTTTTTTAAACCAGCATTTATGACTATATATGTGTGATAAAGGATGGGGGGATTGGAAGCTTGGTCTTCTTAAGGGATAAGAAGCAAATTATGTACTTTGAATCTACTTGGATGTCTGTAAATGACGGATCTCAGTGTTCTGGGGGTCTTAGCATTTCAAACTTGAACACTTTGTGTTGAGATTTCATTGAGTGGTCCTCTTATATTTCTTTGTCAATCATGTTTAGCATTGGAAAAAAAAAATGCAACCCTGCACAGTGAAAGCTGCTGAAGTATTCTGAGAGAATGTGAGTTGTAATCATGAAATACTGATTGTGATAATCCACAGCCCAGGAAATGATGTACAGGAGCTACGGAGATTAAGGCATATGTTCATCATTGTGTTGACTCCCAGGTTCTCAGCATGATACAGAAGGAGGAGCACTGGATTGGGCGATAAAATGGGAGACCTGACTGCGGGTCTGTTCATACTGGTTGAGAGCTTACTACATTGTACTAAGAGCTTTTTATATGAATTTTTAAATTTAATTCCCAGAAGAACTCTATAAGAAAATACTTTCCCATTTACAGAGGAGGACACTGAGGGCTGAACAGTTTAAACAACTTGCCCAAATTAACCCAGTGGCCAAGCCAGGATTCAATCTCAGGCCACAAAGTCCACCAGAATTCTTTCTCTGTAAATGAATCTCATAATACATACTGAAGCCCATCTCAGGCCCAGTGAAGATATGCCAGCACTACAAGTTTCATGGGGATAATTTTAAATGCTGTGTTTATTTAATGGAAACTCTCAAAGGCATTACAGTGTTTGACTGAAGATACAATATAGTTTTTACCAAGATGAGAAAAAAAAGAGGATACAAAAGTATATTTACAGGGCTTTCCTGGTGGTGCAGTGGTTAGGAATCCGCCTGCCGATGCAGGGGACACGGATTCAAGCCCTGGTCCGGGAAGATCCCACATGCCACAGAGCAACTAAGCCCATGCGCCACAACTACCGAGCCTGCGCTCTAGAGCCCACAAGCCACAACTACTGAGCCTGCGTGCCACTACTACCGAAGCCCACGCACCTACAGCCCATGCTCCACAACAAGACAAGCCACTGCAATGAGAAGCCCGCGCGCCGCAATGAAGAGTAGCCCCTGCTCGCCACAACTAGAGAAAGCCCACGTGCAGCAATGAAGACCCAATGCAGCCAAAAATAAATAAATAAATAAGATAAATTTTTAAAAAAAAGTATATTTACACTGTGATTAAAGTTAAGTTAAATAACATAATTTCATAAATGGAAACCAGAACTGTAAAATACCAAGAGTGATAGAGTTATGCATATATTTTCTGAATTTTCTATAGTGTGATAATATTGTTTTAATGATGAAAAATTCAGTAAATTTGCAAAATTAAAAAAAATGGAATAAGAGAATACTGGGGGAGAAAACCCAACATTACCAACATATTAGAAACATAAAGTGTGACTATTTTTACAAGCAGAGTGCTATTGGAAATTAAACCTATAATAGAGTCCTTAATTTCTGAAATGAAGTCCATTTCAAGTGTCAGGTGAACTATAAAAGTATTTTAGTGTTTCAGTCCACAGATTTTTTTTTTAAAATTATCATTATACTCTTTCAGTCCTACCAGGGATGAATATTAAAGGGTGGGAACCATTCATGCATGAAGGTGTGGGCCCTCTGTAAATATTAATGATTAACTGACTGACCATATGACACATTTACCTTTTTTTCTAAAACATGCATCTACACCTGTTTTCTTATAACCTTGGTTACAGCCTGAACCAATTAATGTACCTGTGTGAGATTATCATTTGCTCAATGAAGAAATTTTATTCAATCATGTATGTTTAATATTTCATCTTTTCTCACAGACTCTCCTACCTTGGAATCGTAAAAGGCTCTTCATTAACATCTGCAATTTAGTTTGATTAGTATTTCACAGAATCACCTGGCATTTTGTTAACTATGACTTATTAGGCTAATATCATTCTCTAATAACAGGTTTGCCATAAAAATAAAACCCTGGTGAAATACTTTGAATTTTAAGTAAATTTGTTGAACATGGTAACGCAATTTATGATTATCACACACAAAAGTAAATAGGATGGAGAAAAAAATATGAGGCAAGATTGTAGAGTAATAGATGTTTTAAAACTCCATCAACCTATGTCATGTTTCAATAATATAATTAACAATAACTAACCCTTTAAGGTAGGAATTATTATCCTCACTTAAAAATGAAGAAACTTGTGCTCATTAAGGTCAAGCAACCCAGGTATCTCCAGCTTCGATGTCCGTGCTCTTAACTACAGTTCACACTCCCTCTAAAGCAGTCACCTGGGGAAGCTGGTGAAATTACGTTGCCATCACTCAAAATATTGTTCTTACTTGAGTTGCTTTCATAGAACCTTAGGAGAAACACTCCAAATTAAATCCTGTTACTTTATAGCCTCAATTCTCTATTTTAGCCAACTTTTTTCAAACTTTTGGCTATTTCCAAAAATCTAGTCTTACCTATGAAGAATAAAGATCCTACATCAATGGGTAAGAATCTACTCTGAAGTCTGATCCAAGAGATGATGTTAAATACTTTGAATAATGTCAACGGTGTTAAAGCTGATGTACAGTCTCCAAAGGTGGAAACTTTGATGGCAATATACTCGTTAGGAAGTTTACGTTTGATTTGTGGAGTGGATAAATAGTTGGTGTCAATGCCAATGTAAAAGTTGTAGAAACTGCAGGTGGTGGTGAATTCCTTTTGAACACATAGATATTAAGATTCCCTTTGATGAAATATGTATTGAGATTAGTTCTTGTGTGAAATCTTTTATGGAATAAATTAAATATTGATTCATATTTAAACAAAATATGCAATTCAGTAATATTGCTCTCAATTTTATCCCATGATTCATTCCACTATGGATCTATTTCTCTGTACTGTTGTCCTCTTCACATTTGTCTATCTTGTCTCCAAAAATTTTATGAGACACTTAGGAATATACCTACCCGAGATCCTGAAGAATTCTCTTTTCAGAATATTTCTGATACATCTCTGTGTAAAAACTAGTTTACACACTGAGTACTAAGAGTGTTTAGAAAAGGAAAGGAACATTATTAAATGAAGTTGTTTTGAATGACTTTATAAAGAATTTGGGACTTAAATTGCACTTGGAGGATTTGAAGGACTAGGAAATTTATGGATTACTGATAAAAGAGTTAACACATAATATAACTGCAATCTATTTACCATGTATATAAAACTGTGTGTGAATTTATAGAGATCTGTCTTTAATTCCTTCCATAAATGCTATCCCCAAACTTCTTTTTTTTTTTTTTAACATCTTTATTGGAGTATAATTGCTTTACAATGGTGTGTTAGTTTCTGCTTTATAACAAAGTGAATCCACTATACATATACATATATCCCCATACCTCCTCCTTCTTGCGTAGTGAAACTAAATAATATCTAATCTGACGCAATCTTCAAGGCCCAACTTAATTCTCAATTTCTTAGTAAGGTTTCTCCGAACTAAAACAACTCTAATTGTCTTTCATTCCTCTAAATGCCTATAACTTATTGTCTGAAGCTCTCATTTTGACATTTTATTAAACATTATCTTTATAATGTTACTAGCTCTTTTACTATATCTTTAATTTCCTCAAGATAGATTATAAACTTCTAAAGAAAGTTGACCATGTTACATACATTTTGGGTTTCCTACACAGCAGCTATCTCAATAAATACTGGCTGAATAAATAAGAATAGTTAACATGGTTGTTTTCTGACCATACCAAGGATTTTGGTATATCGATTTGAATGTAGGAGTGTGTATGTGTGTGTGTATGTGTTAAAATTTATATTTTCCCAGTGCGTTTTTTAATCAACAATTTAAATGCAGAAAACAAATACAAAAGCTTGACTAATATAATACAACATGTGTAACAACTTATAAACCATCAACTTTACATATACAATGCTAAATATCATTAAATTAATTCCAACATCACTGTATTCCTTTGCACTTCTGGTATAAATTGGGTTTTTGTGCTTTTTTATGCTTATCTTATCCCCGTAATAAGGTGTAAAGTTACTGAGAACAAAAGTTGGTCTTCAATATATAGATAATTTTTCAAAATACACAAAAGTTTTTCTCCCTTCAAAGTACGCTGAAAGTGTTTGACTAGCTTCTGTAATCATGAAGCTTAAATAGGAACTTCTGCTCCCTCCATCAGTGACAAAAGCAACCTGAAATCCAGCCATGCTCTGCTTTTTAAGATAGAGTTTGCTGATTTATCAGTTTGTTTATTTTCACTCTATCTATGCGACCGTCATTTTAAAAAGGACCTGCTGCAGGTCAGTGGTCCCCTTTCTCCTTGAGTTACACCTGCAGTTCTTCAATGGAAATATCAGCTGGAGGAAAACCTGTTACCACTGAGAATTATTCCCCATCATTAACTGAGGAAGCGATGCCTTCCTACAGCTGGAGTGAGACTTCTTCCCAAACATCATGGTGTGCCAAACAGCAGAACTTCCTGAATTGGCTGTTAACATACCTAGTTCTAGTCCTGGCTTTGCCATGAAGCAGTGTGTAACCCTAGGTAAGTCACCTTGCCTCTCTACTTTCAGTTTAATTTTCTATAAAGTGAGGAAGTTAGATTGGATTGCTTTTGAGGTCCCTTACAGATCTACAACCGTATGAATTTCACAGGTAAAACTGCTCCTTCAGGCAACTGAGGCAGACCTAATAACAAAATGTTTATTTTTAACATGCATAAAAAAATCAGCATTGCTTTCCCTTTTTGAATAGCACAAGTCCTGCACCCCTTTTTTCACATATCCCTTTTTGAAAATGGTGAAGCCTGAAAACTTTCAGGAAAGCAACAGCTTATGCTTTTCCCTGATAAGAATAAAAGAAAAAAAAATAAATAATAGTGTAAGAACCCACTCGGAACAGACTGACTACTACTCTAGAATTACCAGGTACATCAGAGAGAGCATAAATCCCCCATTCATATATCTACATGGAAGGATGAAGGTTTAATCTTTGCTTTTGTTACTAAAAATTGGAGATAAGTATTTGAATGGTACAAAACTGTAGGACTTGAAGACTTCAAAGCTTCTTTTAAATACAACTGTAAAATGAATTTTTGTATTTAAAAAGGGTACTTACACTTAGGGCACATGTCACAGCTTGACTGCCAGGGGAAGTTTTGCACCTATGAAAGGTAGCCTGCATCCAAGCTGTCACACAGAATGCCACGTTGTATCCCCATGGAGGGAAAAATCTCCTTTAAGAAAGACGGTGTATGGGATTGTAACGCAATTCAAGGTTTTGTTTGGTTTGGTGTGGTTTAGGTTTCTTACTACTCAACTCACCTGTCGATTTGTCATACATGTCTCCATTTCCGGAGTTTGTTTATCTGCATAAAGAGCAAGAAGAAAAAAATCATCGGAATCACTTCAGCCGCTGGGAAAACCGAAACAAAGCTGCCTGTTAAAAGCTGTTAATTGCAGTTTACAAAGGAGAAATCCCTTATCTTTGAAAGTTCACTTGCTTGAGTGACTCATTCTTCCTGGGAGGGATTAATGCTTAATTAGAAAAAGATGCTACACAATCTGATGTGCTTCCTGAAGGAAAACCTTACCTTAGTTTGAAAGATTCTTAACAAGGTAATATGCTAATTATTTAATGAATGATTTGTGCTGAGAACTAGAGCTATGTGTTAAAATAGCAGTGCTTATCGCATCTGGCACAGCTCCCAGAAATCAGTGCACCGACTGTTCTAGGATTTGGTGCCAAGCCTGTTTTTTGTTGTGCTCTGTGCTGGGTTTTGTTTTCCCACCTTTGAGTGTAAACATGTTTGTCAATGTACACTGTTAGGAGGGAAAGCAGAGAGGATCGGGGTGGGTCAGCCTTGTGGTCAAGGAGGCCAGAGGGGGGCGGGGGAGAGAAGAGAGGAGGAAAAGGCAGCCAGAACGCCATCTTCCTGTTGGAGTGTGACTGCATTCTGCTTACAAATACCTAGAAATAGCAGCTCTCCAACAGAGCTGTGGGGTATGAGGAAGTTAGAAAGAGGAGCATGGACACTTCAGAGGAAGGTAACCAGGCATCCCTGCAAGCCCAACTTCACACTTTGCTTGTCTGTCAGGGGGTGTTCTCCTTCCTGACAATACCCCCAATGTTTTGGTAGGCAGACTCCAGTTCACTTAGTAAGTGAGAGGCATGGGTGGAATGCCAGGTATGTCTACAGAGCAAAGCAGTGCAGGCAGGCTGACGCCAGGAGAGAATAGGCAGGTACCTATTGAGTTACAGGATTTCTACAAATCTAATCCGCATGTAATGTGAGACTTATTACAGAGCTAGCCTCTGCTAGGGCTGTGAAGTCTGAGGATATGAACAGTCTCTGGGGTAATGATCCCAGTTAACCCATTGCAACCCAGCTTCACTTGACCAAAACTAATAGCCTCTTATCCTTGTAATGCTAGTTAAGAGTGATAGTGATTACAAGTTGCTTACTAATTCTATAAAAAATACTCAGAGTAAGTAGGACATTACTGAACTGAAACAGAGATGTTTAATATGCCTACAAACAGTGAACAATACAACCACAGCAACTAGGGCTATTTTAAGGTACTTTCTATTTAATATGTCTGACACTGGATAGTCTATACATTACTAATGATGGGTATCTATAATTTATGGTGCAGTTTTGCATGTGATAAATTTGTTATGAAAATTTTAAATAGCAAAGTTATTTATTAGTATTTAAAAAGCATCTACTTAAGGGAAGCAGTTTTTTTCCTGCGACATCTTCATTAATTATCATAATAAATTGATGACACACTTATCAAAGGAAGAAAATCAAGATTGCCAACACAAATAAGAAAGAGGTTCAGGTACCAAAATTTCAAATATTCATGATGTATGTCATATACTTTTGTTGATCATCAGCTAACAAGCGTCTTTGGAAAGTGGGTGAGAGAAATGAAAACATTGTTTCTGGACTTAATATATGATCATAAGAATTCTCTAAAGCAAGCTTGATTGATTAAAAATGATCAGTCTTCCAATAATCCAATAATTACACAAAGATAAAAAAATTAAGACAATAGTTCTTTATCAATGTCATAAAACTCCAACCATAATCCAAATCTCCATATTACAGATCATTCTTAAGACTGATTCACTAATAAATAACATTTAACCTGAGAAATATTCTATGAAGAATGGCTCCAAATTACCTTTATGTTTTTCTTACATGTTGATACCTTCCCCAAAGACATTTAGGTCCATTACCATATTTAGATGCCTTGAATAATCTGAAACATCTCTTTGTAGAGTTTTATTTATTAACACAGAGGTACCAAAATCAAGGAATTAAAAGTCTAGATACTGATATGAGAAATAATATTTATAAAAGTGTCTTCTGTGACCCATGTATTCTAATAAGTACTTTAGCTATGTTAATTTATTTATACATTTTTATGATTCCTACTTTTCAGATGAAGAAAATGAGGCTCAGATCAAGCAACCAGTGAGTAACTGGTGCAGAACTTAACCTAGGACTGGTTGACTCAAAGCCTGTTGAGAGTGGAACTAAATGGAGCCCTCCACAAAATAACACTCCCCCAAACAGGACAAAGTCTAAGCATGAAAAGAACATTAGATTTGTTCATTAGAGATCTGGGTTGAAAAATGGCTCTGCTTCTTGCTAATTTCTGAACTGACATAAATTGTAGAGTTTCTATGCACCTCAATCTTCTTGCCTTTAAATAGAGATGGAAAATTATATCATCATGCTTTGGTGAGGATTGAGATAAAACTGATGCCCGTAAGTGTGTAGACGGTGTGTGGTGTCTTGAACCATGTACTGTTCCTATACACATACACTGCATCATACAAGTGATTCTCTATTTTGAACGTGGGCGGGAGGGGGAAGGATAAAAAACCAGGCCATCCTGCTCCTGGCTGAACTGGCAGAATTTACTTGAAGGAGCTTGCCTCTGAACAATATTGAAAGTTTGCTTTTAAGTTGGTTTGTAACATTAAAGCCAACCCCCATCCTAAATTTGTTCACTCCCCTACTCCACTTGTTTCTTTCAAGCTATTGCCAATTTTATCCCTGTTTAACCTTTGTGCTAGATAAGCAGATGCTATTAAATCTTGGACTACTGAGTAGGCCTCTTGAAAACAGCAGTCAGTCTTTGACAAAAGAATGTTGAGAGATATTCTAAGCAGTTTTTTTTTTAAAGCAAAAAACATTAATTAAAATGAATAAATTGAGGACATTTGTAAAATAGCGTCATTTTGAAGGTGTTCTTAATTCCTAAATTAGTAACATCTTTAATATTTGGTAAAGATAAACATGCTCCAACCTACTGAGTGATTTTACTGGGTGATAGTATTCTATATTAATTGCTGTTTTGACTTTGGTTTTAGTATGGTATGAAACATTTTTCTTTAGGCCAGACACATATTTGAAATACCAAATATATCTCTTTAATTAGATATATTTCTATATTTTATGGATGTTACATTTAAAATTCCCAAAGAAAATGTGGTTTAGAAGAGTTCATTTCTACAATAAGCAAAGTAGAATAAATGCTTGTAAATTAATTTTTTAAAGAAATGCTACAAAGATTTAAAAGTGAAGAATAAAATACCTTAATAATAAATGGGATCTAAATCTGAATTTCTTAAAATTCAATTTCTTGGTAAATAGTCTGTGTGCACTTGAAAAAAATGTGTATTGTATTGTTATTGGGTACACTGTTTTATAAATATTAATTAGATTAAGTTGGTTGGTAGTGTTCTTCAAATTTACCATACCACTTGACTTTCTGTGTACTTGTTCTATCAATTATTCAGAGAGAAAAGTTGAAATCTATTACTATAATTATGGATTTATTTCTTCTTGCAGTTCTATCAGTTTTTACTGCATGTGTTCTGAAGCTCTCTTGTTTAGTAATTATTTGTGATTGTTATGAATTGATCCCCTTTTCATTATGAAATGACTATCTTAACACTGGAAATATTCTTTGGTCTAAAATCTACTTTGTCCTATACTAATATAACCAGTCTAGCTTTCATTTGATTGGTGTGGGCATTGGTATCATTATTTTCCCTCTATTAATCTATTTGTTTCTTTATATGTTAAGTATATTTCTTATAGTCAGCATATAGTTGGGTCTTGATTTTTTAAATTTAATCCAACAATATCTGCCATTCAATTGTTTTGACCATTTACAGTTAATGTGATTATTAGTATAGTTAGGCTTATATAATTTTTAATATGTCCCATCTTTTCCTTAGTTCCTTTTTTCTCTTTTTCTGGCTTCCTTTAGACTGGGTATCTTGATGATGCCATTTTATCTCCTTTGTTCATTTATTAATTATAACGCTTTGTTAGTTAATTTTGTTAGGCTGTATGGTAAGACAATAACTTATCACTGTCTGTGCCATCAAGTGATATTATCCCACTTCATGTACAGTATACTTTCATTTCTCCTCTCCCAGCCTTTATGCTCTTACTGTCATACACTGTATTTTTACCTGTATTTTAAACTTCAAAATATCTTATCTTTGTTTAAACAGTCAATTTATACTTTAAAGTCATTTAAATAGTAAGAAAATAATCATTTTAATAATAAGAAAATATACATATCTGGTTCTAATTTCCAATATTTTTTTGTGTAGATCCACAAAGGGTTTCATCTAGTGTCATTCAGTTATATTTCATTTCGTATCATTTTTCTCCTGCTTGAAGGACTTCCTTGAACATTCTTTGTAGTACAGATTTACTGGTGATCAATTCTTTCAGCTTTCATATGTCTTTATTTTGCCTTAGTATTTGAAAGATATTTCTGCTGCTGAGTATAGAACTCTAGGTTGACAGATTTTTTTCCAGTACTTCCAAGATGTTGTTCCACTATTTTCTCACTTGAGTTGTTTCTGATGAGGACTCTGCTCTCATTCTTGTGTTTGTTCCTCTGTATGTAATTTTTTCCCCTCTGACTGCTTTTAAGATGTTCTCTGTATCACTGTTTATGAGTACTTTGATTATAAGGTGTAGTTTTCTTCATGTTTCTTGTGCTTGGAGTTCACTGAGCTTCTTAGATATATGGATTTATTGTTTTCATTAGATTTAGAACAGTTTTGGCCACTATTATTTCAATTTTTTTTCATCCCACTCCTTTTCTTCAGGGATTCCAAGCATGTGTGTATTAGGTGACTTGAAGTATCCTCCAGGACTCTGAGGCTCTGTTCATTTTTAAAATTTATTCTCTTTTCCTCCTTGTTTCATTTTGAATCATTTCTATAGCCATATTTTCAAGTTTATTAATCTTTTCTTCTGTAATACCTAAACTGCTGTTAATCCCATCCAGCTTATTTTTTTAATCTCACACATTGTAGTTTTTTTTTTTTTTTTTAAATTATTAGCACCTTTAATTATTATTTATTTTATTTTATTTTGGCTGTGTTGGGTCTTCGTTTCTGTGCGAGGGCTTCCTCTAGTTGTGGCAAGTGGGGGCCACTCTTCATTGCGGGGCACGGGCCTCTCACTATCGTGTCCTCTCTTGTTGCGGAGCACAGGCTCCAGACGCGCAGGCTCAGTAGTTGTGGCTCACG
Organism: Eschrichtius robustus; assembly: GCF_028021215.1. Classification (NCBI taxonomy): domain Eukaryota; kingdom Metazoa; phylum Chordata; class Mammalia; order Artiodactyla; family Eschrichtiidae; genus Eschrichtius; species Eschrichtius robustus. The sequence continues at coordinate 38,850,981 of NC_090825.1, forward strand.
GGCCTAGTTGCTCCGCGGCATGTGGGATCTTCCCAGACCAGGGCTCGAACCTGTGTCCCCTGCATTAGCAGGCAGATTCTCAACCACTGCACCACCAGGGAAGCCCACACATTGTAGTTTTTATCTCAGAAATTTGATTTGGGTCCTTTTATATCTTCCATAATCTCTACTTAACTTTTTGAACATATAGAATACAGCTAAAATAACTGTTTTAATGTCCTTTTCTGCTAATTACAGCATCTCTGTCAGCTCTGGGTCAGTTTCCATTGGTTGATTATTCTCCTCATCATGGGCCCTGTTTTCCTGCTTTTTGCATTTCTGACTATCTTTGATTGAATGCCAGGCATTGTTAGGTGAGGAATATTTTGCATTCCAGTAAATATTCTTGAACTTCGTTTTGGGATGCTTTTACTTGAAATAGTTCAATTATTTTGGGTCTTGTTTTATGATGTTTTTAGGTGAGCTTGGCTCAGTGCCCATTCTAGGGCTAATTATTCTTTACTTCCAAGCAAGATTTTACTAAGTACTCTACCCAATGCCCCTTGAATTATGAGTATTTCCAGCATGGATGGTAGAAAGAGTCACTCTCCCAGGCCCCATGTGAGCAGTAGGTACCGTTCCCTTTACTCATTTTAGGTGGTTCTTTCCCATAGCCTCAGGTCGTTTTTCCACATGCATGCCTGCTGAATATTTAGGTGGCTTTCTGTAGATCTCTGAGTTTCTCTTTCTATGTGGTGTTTTCCTCTCCAGTACTTGCCACCTTGGTCTTCCCAGATCCTCTGCTATGTCTCCTCAATTTGGGGAGATCTCCAGACTCCAAATGGGTTTCCCTTTCCTGTGGTACAGCCAAGATACACTCTCAAGGCAGAAAGCTGGGACAGCCATAAGGTTCACCTTACTCCCTGTCTGTTAGAAATTACTATGTTTTGTTGTGTAATGGCCAGTGTCTTAAAAATCACTGTTTTATTTCATGTTTTGTCTTTTTGTTGTTGTTATTTCAGTCTGGAAGGTAAATCTAGTCACTGTTTCTCCATCTTGGCCAGAAACAGGTAAAATTCAATTTCTGAACAAGACAGAGTAATTTATTGATTCTAGGAACAGGAAATATTCTTGCTAATTACTAGCTAATTCCTTATTGTATAGCTGAGGACATTAATGCACAAGAAATTGAGTATTTTTTATAATATCACACAACTAGTTATAGTATTGTTCTTATGATTTTTTACCATCTTTTAGTACCAAGAATTTATATCTTCTTGTACTTGTTTCCTATAATTTATCTGTGTAGGTCTTAGTCATAGATGAATTTGAAAGGAGTTAAAAATGTCATCTTTTTTCACACCCCCGCCACTCCTTAATTTTCACATAATGAAACTGAGAACCAGAAAGGTTATCATATTGTGTGGAAACAAAAGGCTACTGTGGATCTGGGCAAAGAAAGAGAACTAGTTGTTTCCTTCTTCTGAGTCCTGTTCTGCCCCAAGCTGAAAGCAGAACACCAGAGTTCAGCTTTGGGAAATAGACCTATTGTGCTTATTCCAGTTTAGTCATAGTTTGAAGACTTAACCAAAACCAAGAAATCTGCCATGTAAAGAGAAATCTTATGAAACCATTTTATCCTAAGGGAGTCAGGAAGTTATAGAGCCAAGGTGGTTTTGCAAAAAACAGAACAATTATCAATGGCATTGCCTAAGGTGATCACTAGCTCCCCAAGTAAAGGCTCCTGCTAACCACATGGTTAAGGATAGATGAAAGTTGAACAAGTGAATAAGGAATTTATGGACAATGCTTATGCCCCAAAACTAGTCCTTTTATTGCCCTGCTATTCCCTCAGTTCTTTCTTCTAGAATACCACCTACTAAAAAACCTCAAAGAGACACTGATTTATACTGCAGATTAAACCTCTGAGAGACAAACACTGGTGTTACCTCACCCAAGATATTTATAATTTGAAGGAAGAATCTAGATAATTCTAAGCCAGCATTTCCAAAAGTATATTCCATGATCATTAATAGATGGTCACAAACTTTTTAAAAAAATTTGGGGGTTAAATATTTGGCTTCTCAAAGTTAAGCAGCTCTCTTTATTGTGGGTTTTTCAGTCTTTAAGTCACTGTCAGACATCATGCATCTCTAAGAGAGGAAAGAAAATATTCGGCATTTCCCAAATTTCTTCATAGAACTATTATCTCGACTAGTGTTCTATGAAAAATGTGCTGGGAAAAGTTAACCTAAGAAATAAATGCTATGGTTACATTTTCAGGTGCCATGGTAGTTTGATGAGAAAGTATTTTTGATGCTAAGAACTATTTTTGATATCCCAAGAGAATGAACAACTTTGATCCTTGTAAAAATTGACCTTATGGATTGGTCAAATTAATATTTTGAACACTATCTTTCTAACAGGCTTTCATGAAAACTATGCTTGAACAAGAAAAATGAATAGAAAATTTCTATCTATGATGCTTCCCAAGCAGGAACCATTACACCTTAATTACAGAACACTGAAACTGTATTTTGGGGAACAAAGAGGAAAAGCCTTAGATGGGTGGCATAAGGAGGAGGAATAAGGGGTTCAGTTTCATTTCCTTCCAAACTAATTGCCTAAGGAGCTTTTTATTTCATCAGGAAGTACACTAACAAATGGCCTCCTTGACTTTTGCTAATCACTTTATTAATGCTTTAGCCAGATTTTAAAATATGCAGTAGTATGAATATCTGTGGAGAAAAACCTTTATTGTGCATAAATTACAAATTTACTATCTCAATTGCAGTTGAGTTTTAATGTTTCCTTTCCAGAAAAGCCCTAGTGTATATTCTTCAGGGAGCAATTGTGCACTCTTAAGGGAATGAACTGAATGACCTAATGGGTCCTTCCATCTTTAATTTCTGTAATTCAGGAAAGCCTCATAAAACACAAGCTTCCTTTGTGAATTAACTTTTCTCTGAAAGTATTGAAACCACTTTATTGCACACTTTGGAAGAACTTTAAAATGTTTAACAATATTAGAAATATTTAGCGGACCCATATTGAAAAATATCAGCTAAGTAATACTTAATGGTTCAAGTGTAATTCTTCCGAAACAAGAATTATGGAAGAAATACGGCACATGACTTCTTCACTCCCTTTCAAATTATAGAAAGCCATCTTTTCACAACACCAAGAAAAATAAAGATTTTTTAGAAAGAATCTAAAACAAAAATCAAACTAACAACTAATTATGAACTATCTTTTATGCATAAAGTATGGTGCTGAAGTATCATTGTTAAAAAAAGCAAAGGCATTTACTGAAAACGCAAAAGACGTATTACATCTCCATTTTAAACTATCTAGTAAATGTAAAATAAATAAGAACTTTTATTGAAAAAAGAATGTGTGCTAGAGAGTATGAAAAATTTAGTGGAATATAAGCCATGGCTGTTTACCATAAATGTTTGCAGTTTAAGAGGGAAAACAAAACAACCACAATAGGACAATTAGAACATAATGAGTCATGAATTTTAAGCTGTGAGAGTTCTGTTGGCACTACAAAGGTGAGAGTATGCATTAAGAAGAAGAATGAGTTGAGGGGTGATTTGCAACTCCTATCTGTACCTCACAGAACTTTGGGTTAAATATCCATCAAGATTAGAATTTTTTACTCTGGAATTCAATACTTGGAAGGGCTGGGCTTGGAGTTCCATGAACCATAGTATCATCTGAGAAATTGTGTGTGCGTGCCTTTGCGTTAAAGATTTTTATGACATATTCACAGGTATTTGTGACCCTAATATGTTTAAAGAGAATAGGTATTGTCTTTATATGGCTATAATTCTAAACTAGCATAAAAATTCATTTAAATAGCATACATTTTAACATGCAAAATAAAATCTATTTAGATAATATTAATGAATTAGTAGTAGCCCAATTTTGTGACTCAGCTAATGGAAACTTTGAAGTTATTTCCAATTGAATATTATTGACAGTGGTAATAACTTCATTTTTAGCACGTATCTTTCCAAAGTTCAGACATAAAGCTACACCAAATGGACCTTAACTTTTCTATGGGCTTTAGACAAATGTAATATTAGAAAATGACATTTCTAGTTTAAAAAATTATGAAGAGTCCATGAACAAATCAATATATAAACAAAATGTAGTATAGAGATAAAATGAAATATTATTCAGCCATAAAAAGGAATGAAGTTCTGATACATGCTACAGCCTGGATGGATCTTGAAAACATTATACTAAGTGAAATAAGCCAGACACAAAAGGACACATATTAAATGATTCCACTTATATGAAATATATCGAATAGACAAATTAGAGGTTACTAAGGGCTAGGGAAAGAGGAGAATGGGAAATTATGGCTTAATAAGTACAGAATTTCTGTTTGGGGTGATGAAAGGGTTTTAGAAATAGTAGTGATAGTTGTACAACATTGTGAATATAATTAATGGTACTGAATTGTACACTTAAAATGGTTAAAATGGCAAATTTTATGTTATGTGTATTCTAAAATAAAAAATGTTTAAAAGTAATTAAGATTTTTCTTGTTTTGCCTTTCATATAAGGATCATTACAACTTAATTATCTCACTTTGATAACCTAGGGGATTGTAAGGTATTTATAAAAGCCCCCCATTCTACAGATAGTGGCACTGAGGGTAACTTACTTTGATTAGTAGCCTATGTTTGGGAAAGATAAGAGGAAATAATGACCATATATGAGCACTGGTGGGAAATGAGATAGAAGACAAACAAGAAAAACACCTTTGACCCATGTCAGCAGTAGATTAAAGCAAACAGTTATAGCATTTTCTGGGACATTGAGCTCTTTGAAAGAAGAAAGAAGAAAAGAAGAAAGAAGAGAAATGATGTGGTTGATGGAGAAGAAAGGGCTCGAGGCTAAGAATCTACATTCTAGTCTTAATTCTGTTATTTTCTACATACAGAAGCTCACATCTCTGGGTTTTCCTTCTCTTACTTAACATAAAAGGGCCAGATGAATATTTTTCATTCTAATTGTAAAATTATGTGGGTAGTTAATTCAAGGCATTGAGATTCAATGACAGATTACCTGCTGAAGCCAAGTTTTAAAAATCAAATTTTGGTCATTTTGATAAAATTTTAATTATTAATTGTTGTCAGTATAGTCTAGCTCTTTGGCATTGTCATTTGAATCTAACAAGTTAATTTTTGTGTATAGATACATTTCAGAATTTAAAACAACATGAATTGATGATTTTATTAAGATGCTCTTATAAAATGCTCTATCAACATATTCTTCTAAGAACAGAGTATGGCATTTAAGCTTGGTGACTACTGAATGCAACCAAACTACATCCCATACGTTCAACTCGTATTTTTGACCATATTCCTAATGAATCTGGAAAATAATCACTGATTTTAAAACTCACTGACAATTATTATGGTCTGATACAGTTAAAGACTCCCCTAATGCAGAATCACCAATGTCATATTCTTCTATCTCACAAAAGGATCACAAATATATCTTGAACTTTACAAATAATATTCCCTTTGACTAGATTGTCCATCCTATGTATTTACTATCCCTCATATTCTTTCATATCTACTTCAAAATTCTTTCCCAGAAATTTTTCAAAATTCTCACCAAACCAGACACTTGTAGAAGGTTAAAGCTAGGATGTGTTCCCAGGTTCACTGCATGAGAGTCCATGAGACTTTTACAAAGCCATGTGGTTTTGAGGTTGAAAGTGGCAATGGCAAGAATAATCCCATTAAAATTCTAAACACAATTTTTAAAATTTGTCTCTTACATATGTATCTTTAACGTGTAAAATTCGATTACCATTTGAAGTGTTTCACCTCTTTCAGATTGGTTGATTTGTTTAGAAGTTGGATTTCCCAACAATATTGCTAAATGAAGGAAATTATGTCTTCCAAGTATTGTTTTGATCCCAGCCTAGTATAGTAGCCCCTAAATCACACAGTAGGTATTAATGTTTGTTGTTCCAACTTTTTTTTCTGCTGTCTTTGTTTTCTTTAGCTTCTTATAGCTACATCTTATTAAGAGACCTCAATGGCTAAGCCAAATCTGATGTACACAAGGTGCATCAGTAAACTCACACCTACTACGGGTTAGGGCTTGACTTTTAGTCCTGTTATTCCAACCCCAGGATCTAGGTTCCCCAACTTCCCTAAATCCACTGTACTGCCAACCAGACTTGGGGTTGAGCATGTCCAAGGGGCCTCTAAGTCATGGCTTAGGGTGGTATTTGGGTTTGGGTGACTCAGCCCCATATTCTGCATTGGTTCACTACTTGAATTTCTCCATCCTCTTCAGAACTGAAGCCTTGCCCTTTTTACTGTGCCTTGGGATTCTTGAACATCACTAGGTCCTGTCAAACTCCCCCATGATGGATTCCATTATTGATATTTTGTGAGGGGCCCTACAATAACATGGACAGATCTTCTACTGAGTAAACTCTAACTTTTTTCCCAAATTATAGTGCTAGGTTATATCTCTCACTACCATGCCCCCCACACACACACCACTGAGCCCTCCTAGAATATATAGCAACTGATGCAGAGTCACTCTTCTCTCAGTGCACAATAAACGAATATACCTAACAATGTATCTGCAATCATTTAGGTTTCTTTCATAGTGATGTTCTTTTAATGATACAAGAAAATGGTGAATTATTATTCCTGTCAGGACAAAAAAAAGGGTGCAAGATAACTTAGAATTAGACAACTTAGAAATAGATATTTTAAAAGGTAAAAACAATTTTTTAAACAGTTGCTTTAAGTAATCCAGTAACATATCATTTGAAAATATCTCAGTCATCCAGACATATGATGCCATGAGAGGCTCTTTCCATTTAGTAGATACATTGTCATAGAGAAACTACACTTTAGGGATACTATCTGCAAATGTTTCCCAGAAAAAAGATAAAGAAACTATTCATTTTTAAAATAAATATGGCATCTCACTGGTCCTCTATTGAGCCTTACGTTAGCAAATCAACAACTGTGTAAAATTCCAGATTTATCTTAAAAATAGATGCTCAATAGTAATCATCTAGCAAAATGATTTATAAGCATCGAGAGGAGAGAGGAGAAGGGCAGGGGGAATACAGATTCAGCTTGCTATGAATACACTCTGTCATCCCATCCAGCAGTCTGATACAGACTTCGTGCTTTAGAGTGCAGAAAAGCACAATCTGGGAAGTCTTCCAAATCCATTTTTATAAGGAGGAAGCACTTGCCAGGATACAGGAAGCACAAACTACAGTCCTGGTCGTTTGTCATGTTACTTCAGCAAGCTTTGCCAGAACTATCCAAGAAGGTTTGAATACTGATGGGTGATGAGAAATTTGAAATTTGAAATTTGAGATATGACCTTAGCCCAATGTCAATGAACTGTTTTTCTCTGGGTGTTAACTGTTCTTCTGTCAAGTATAAAATGAAGGGTTCTTAGGAAAATGAGAGTATTCACAGGTACAAGATCTGACCCTAAGAAATCTAGCACATATGTTGATTTGTTTTAAATTTCTTATTTACTTTCAGCATTGCAGCTGGAATATTAGGTATTATAAGAAGTCTGTTTCTGTGTTCTAGTCTAGTTTCAACCAGGTCTTCACTGACTTTGCAGAGGTATCTTTGATTAAAATTTAAAATAAACAAATCTAATGTGGTTTTACTAGGTATTAGTTTATCTAGTTTATAAAAGAATTATTATTTTACAACAATTTACAAATAACTATTGCAGTGTAATTGGGGAACTAATAAAGTCAAAATTATAGGCTTCTTGCCCTCAAAACATACACATCCCTTCTACTTCTTCTTTGAGAAAGAATTTTGATCTCTTTATATAAAACCATTATATAAGCTTATTTGTTTGTGTATTTATTTATTTATTGCCTTGTTCTTAACAGTAAGGTCTAATGTAGAAGTATATGTACATCATAGAGTTAAAAGAGGGTGAAGTCATTATCACTCCTTTGAGTTTAGTGATGTAATTTTTGTCTCTTTGCAAGCCCTATAGTAACTGCAGCTTTTATTCACACAATTGAACAATCAATATTTGTGTGGCCAATGTAATTAGCTTATACTCTTCCCGAAAGAAGTGAAAGGTTTCAGGCAAAACAAATTATGTAATCATTTTTTGTTGATTTTTTTTCTAATATCTTGTGGAATTTGGAAATGGCTCCAGAATATTACATTCACAAAACATAGTTTAGGAAAGAGTAAAATCATCTATACTGAAAATAAATTAACATAGTATTGAAAAGTCTACATGGCTTAACTAAAGTGTTAAGGGGGTTGAAATTAAAACCAACTGCATCTGCCTGAATTTTATTAATTCTTTTATAAGCTGTTTCTTATTTGATGCTTTCTTCCCATTCAACCTCTTACTGCACCTAGACCACTTCAGACCTACATTACCTCATACACAGACTATTGCAACAGCCTTAGTCTGCTGCCTTAATCCATTTTGCACGATGCTTTCAGAGTAAACTCCCACAGTACCACCAATGTTCTTGTCACGCTCTGACTCAAAAATATTCAATTACTATACCTATTAATTTGATTCCAGTCTATCTTATCAAATATCTTTGACTAATATTTTAAAATGAGCCTCTATTTCAACTGGTTTACTCAACTTTATCCCCTGAATGCTTCTCATATTTATTTATATTTACTCACTCTAATGCCCTTGTTTATAGTTGCACTTTCAATAATGCCTCTTACCTTATAAATAAAATAACAATAAAATTAATAATAGTAATAGTCATAACATATACACCTTTAATGACTTAACACAAATGTTTCCTATTTTATGAAGAATTCTATGATCGACTCAACTGGTGAAAGTATTTTCTTCCTCTAACTCCCTTTAAGCATCTAATACCAATACATTGCTGTGTGCTAATGATAATCTGAATCTCTAATTGTCCTAGAAAAAGTTTAAAGGTATTATTGCTCTTGCACTGTCTCTCAGTATTGCTGCCCCTGAGTTTTAGGATAAATAGAATGAAAAAACAGTTTTTATGGCAGTTGAGGCAGAGAGCGCATGTCAGAGATGTTCTTTCTGAATCTGCAGCTGATCACAGACATGTTGAAATGTGCCCTGACTGCCCCATGGCTGAGCAATTAGGGGTTATTCCTCTGATTCTTATTTTGATACAAACAAATGGAAAGCCAAGAAAATCCTCTAAGGATCTTTTTCAGAACTCCAAGGAATCTATAAAGACATTCAAAAGGACTTAAAGTTAAATCCTTTTATAAGCAACTTACATGAACAGCAAAATTTTACTCTAGCAAATCTCAGGGGAAAATATTAAGCTTAGTCCTTACAAGCAAAAATGGTTTGGTGCTATGGTTGCTTATAGCATGAATTCACTGAGACAAAATAGAGAGGTACAAATTACTTCATGGTACTTTGAGGTATTTCTCTCAAGTTAATAGTCCTCAATTTAATACAAACTCAAAGGAGGTTATCATGGAGATTTTAATAAAGAAACTATTTGCAAAGATCTGAGGTCTACAGGAAAACCAACAAGAAGTAATGCAGCACCCAGAGGTAGCAATCAGGGAGGCTTACCCACCATTAGCCCTGTAAGTACAAGTGGGGGGGGGGGAGCAGTTAATATAACCTGGCAAGAGCTATAGCTGTAGTTATAACGTAGGAAGGGACGCCTAACAGAAACTGTGCCCTATAGGAGAATAAGATCACTGACAAATTGAGGACAAGCAAGGAAGGAGCTAGAAGAATAATTTCCCTGACATTTCTCTCTTTACTCCCCTCATCCTGGGCCAGAAGGACCCAAACTGATGAGGGTTATAAGGTTCAACCTTTGGGGCACAGAATAGAGTGCAGAATAGCTCTGGAACGACAAACAGAAAATAGCCAGCACACTCCCAAAAGTCACGCTATATGGGAACCAATTACCCCAGTCATTACATCACATTTGATTAACCACTTCAAGTTGAAAAATCATCATAAGGGGAAATCTATCAGTACTATCTACAACCTGTTCTCAGATATGGACATCCATACCCTACATACTCTTTACACTAATTCTTTTTGTAAAGTTTTCCACTCAAAATGCAGACTTCCCAAATTTAGGATGCAGAATTTTGCTGGATAGGATCACAAAAATTTACCTGTGCATTTCCTTCAGTGAAGTACTCTTTAATACTACAGTCTATATGATTATTAGATTTCACAATTTCACAGATATGCTAACCTACTGCTATATTCTATTATATACAATTAAGAAAATGGATAGAAGAAATTTAATATTTTTCTAGCATTGATTGACCTAGTAGGCTTTGATTCCGTGAATTTTGTGGAGCGTGTCTGTCCTTGAGCTCAGTGTAATGAGCTCCATAAAGGCTCCAGGCTTCCATGAAGCTTTTAGCACTTACCATATGCATTTACTCATTCATTATATATTTACTCATGGTCCAGTACATACCAAGCATTCTGCTGACCGCGGGGATGAATGACAGTATCAGAGTAAGGAGGAATGGAGTTTTGACACATCTTTACACATTATGAAGTTTTTAGATGTTCAAGTTTCCTTCTCCTGGATGAGATCGCACTACAGTTTTCTAGTATTGACTTCTAACATTGAGTATGTTCTGGGAATATTTCAGATGCCAGGGATTTAAGCTCACAGAGCTCTCAATGTATCAAAATAGACTTACAATCCTTACTACAAAATGTACACAGGAGTCAGATCTGAGTCTTGTAAGTTTAGAAAAAGAGCTTGATATCAGACTCTATCCAAATGACAATGGGAAATCATTGACAAGCATTAAGAATGGAAGTAACATAATTACATCTAAGTTTTAGAAAGAGTTCCCAGGTTACAGCAAAGAAAATGGATGGAAAGTAACCAAGAATACACATAATGACATAAGTTACAAACTATTTAATAGTCCAGAATGAAAAGTGGCAATGGTCTAGATTACACGGGGACAATAGAGATGGACAGAAGTAGACTAATTCTAGAGGCATTCAGAAAGTAGAATTCTTGGGACTTTATGATCAGTTTCATGTGAATAGTGAGAAAGAGGAATCAAGGAAACTCCAATGTTTAAAGCATGGCCAACTGGATATAGAGAGTGTTATTTGCCAGGACAAGGAATAATAAAGATGGATTGTTGCTTTTTGCTTTGAATTTTAATGTTTCTGTTATTCTTTTGTCAGTAGCCATCCATGATTTTTTTAAAAAGGTTTTCTTTGCCTTTTATATCTTCTTGCTTATCCTTATTTTTCAACTTTTCTGTGCCACTTTATTTTTGGTGTGTCTCTCTTAACAACCCATAGCCATTTATACTTCTTAATAAAATCTTATGTTGGCAATTTCATATTAGAGTTTAATCCATTAATATTTATTATGATAACTGACATTTGGCCCATTTTTTATATTAGTTCTGCTGTGTATATTTTACGTGGTTTTTCTCTTTCCTTTTACTCAATTTTCTGTCATCAGCTATAGAATCCAATTTCTTAATTCTTCCTTTTCTCTAACAATTTGGAAGTTACATATATCATTTCCTTTCTATTAAAGATTATCTTTATACCTTATCTTGAACCTGTGTTTTTCTATCAGTATTAAGAACGAAAAAACCATCACCACTACCTCCACTACTTCTGCTCTTTAACACACTGACCCACATGTTTTGTTTTTGTACTGTCTTCTTGAGTGAGTTCCAAATCTGGTTGTTTTTTATATCTAGAATATGCAAAATAATTTATTTAGGAAAAGTATGAGAGGCATGCCTTATGAGGCTGCATTGTTCTGAAATATTAATAAATAAATATTACATATATATTCTTAATGGTCCAATTTTTGCCTATAGACATATCACTTATGCATTTTAGTCACATTAAAATGGAGGTGAGGCAAGTATAAGAGACTTTTATGTGAATTCTAAGAAGGTATGCTCTGACACTCTAGGGGATGCAAAACTAAATGTTGATATTAATAAACATATTAGGAACATTTAAACATATGAAATTGAATATGAAAACTACCAGCCACTGTTTTAGTCCAATATTGTTTTGCAGTACATTGATTAAGGCATTTATTAATTTTTAAACTCAAAGTTCAACTACATATTGAGTTTTCTGGCAATAGAACCAAAGATGTCAGTTGACTTCTAGTTTATTTTGTTAGTCCCAAAGGTTTTTTGTTTGTTTGGTTGGTTGGTTGGTTTTGGTTGTTTTTAAGGTAGGGAATAATAAGCCTTATATGGTATTGCAATTGTTTCAAATAGAGAAAGATCAACTCTAAATTCAGCAACTAAGAGATTTGTTTGCATTTTGGATAGATAGTTAAGGGAAAGAGAATAAGATATTTCTTCTTATCTTTCATTGATGACCTACTTGCATTAATTGCAGTTACATGTGCATCTGGGAGTAGGAGTGCTCCATTATTTGCCAACCGCAAAAAGACAATGTTATATAGGAAATTCGTATGAGCCATGGTCTTTTTTTCCCCAAAGTATCACTCTTTCCCTGCCATTAAATGACCTTTATTAAATTCAGCAACTTCTCTCAGTATGATTAATGATGAAAAAACTCGATTAATGGATGTGTTCCTTTTCAGCATAAATAAGACACACATATCTTTAAATCATTCAATGGATTATTACAGCTTCTGGGAATGAGCCCAAGTTACTTAGCATGCCATATAAGACCCTTCTCAGTCTTGCCCTACATTCTTCCCTCTTCACATTATACTCAAGTTATATTAAAATTCTCTCCGTTCCCCAAATCACCAAGGTCTTCTTCTTTTTCCTCCTCCATGACTTTACAATTACAGCTCTCTCCTGTTGGACTGCTTTTGTTCTCTCTCTACCCCTTTCATCTGGACAACTCTGTTTCAAATAATTAAACTTTATTCATTTGAGAATAAAGTTTCAAAACTACTTCCCCCTAAGAATTTGTTCTGATCACCTCAATATCACCAAAAATTAGCAGGCATTCTTATGTCCAACAATAACAAGCTATGCTTTTCTAGTTTATAGCACTTATAACAGCAACTTATAATGATCTGTTTATTTGTCCACCTCCCCCAAAAGACTCCATTTCTTCATAATGGGGATTGTATCTCATTTACCTTTCTTATTTAGCACTGAAAATATTTATCCACTATAATGTCCTACCCCATCCCCCCACAAAATCTTAATTGACAACATTTGAAGCAATGTTGATGTAAAGATTCTCTTGAAATTTTGAACATTTGAGTTTTGCTTCATTGTCATTATACTGAAATGAACCTTCATTTTGAAAAGACCACATCATAAAAGTTGATAGAACATCAAGAAATCTCTGTCCTGATTTTGGTAAGGATGGTGTGCAGAGCAAATGTTTTAGGAGATCTGGAACTCTCATTTTCTCTGCCTGTGGTGGAGCTATAAAAAAAAAGACTTTGGGAAGATAGAATGGTAAAATACCTCAGCTTTATGATAATAACAAAAATAATAATGATAGCAATAACAAAAATACAGAAGTTCGGGTTGGATGTTGGAATCCTCTGTTGAGTTTTAAAAAATATAGATGGCTTTATTTCCAGACACACTGGAAATTTAGAGTCAGAAATTTAATGCTTGGGGAACTGGTATGTTGTGTTTTCTAAAGTCTCCAAAGGCTGCTCAAACCTACAGATGACTTGAAAACTACCATAATATTATTTCATAGCACTTATAACTTACATGTTGTTTTTCCATATATCTTCCTTTTAATTGTCACAAGAGATAAGTAAAGTATATCCTATAGCCCTAAGAGATAAGTAAAGTATATCCTATTTCATAAACGAATAGGCTGAATTTCAGAGGTAGTTGGCAATATTTAGGGGACTCATAATCAGTTCTGCTTTCAAGCCCCAACCTTCCCTCTAAAACATTAAAGTTAAATATTTCAAATAGCTAAAACCAAAGTGCCTGTCTTACATTTGTTTAATGCTCTGAGATTTATCATTATATTTCTGATAATAGAGAAATTGGAAAACAGTTTACTTCATTTTGGTAAAATGTGAAGATACTCTTCAAATGTTTAAGGACTTAAGATTTTAAATTATGAAATCAGGGATACAACAGTCATTATTTTTATGATAGTCTTTTTTTTAATGATTCAAAGTCATTATGACCTAGTCATTACTATCAATGAGGGTAATTAAGACTTTTCAAGTAAAACAAAAATTTTAAATGGGACCTATTCCTTTCATCTCTAAATTTGAAATCATTTACGATTCCTTGTTTCAGTTATTCTAGGAAGAAAAGTAAATGTATGGTATTTTTATTTTTGATTGAGGTGTAATTATAGACAGATTTAAGTTATAATATGTAGATGTAATATATCTTAACTCCATAAACTCATAAATATTATTTCTCATAATAAAGGGCCAGCAGCGTATAATAATTCAAAATTTTACAATGACTGGTGATTAAGATATTATTTCCTAGAAAGAAAAATATTGTATTTATACTAAAGAAAACTAAAAAGTACTTTTGCAGTAAGAGCTAATTTCAAAGGACATAGTTGATGTGCTATAACATTGAGCCAAATTTTCCCATTACAGAATGACTCTAAAGAGGATCTCTTTAAAATTCATAGGCTAATCCTTCCTTCAGTGTGTATTTGCCTTTAGGTCAGAAGGATGGAAGAAAGTGTTGGTCATTATTTGTAACGTGTTCCCATCTGATAAAGAAAATCAGAGCAAAGTGTATTTTTATATCCAAAGCATCCTTAATTTTCTCAGATTACCTTGCCTGTCTTTTAAAATTCTCATCTTGAGAAATTTTGAGAGTGACATCATTCCTTTACTCCTTAGCTACTCTTTAGAGTAGATATCGTGAATGGGCCATGACAGTCAGTTTGTAGCACTATGAATGAAAGATTTAAGACCTTTAATCTTGAGACTACCACTCGGCGCCAGCAGACAAGCAATATGCTCCTTTACCTGTCCTCCCACTATTCTAAGCTATCTCCTCCAAAAAATATGAATTTACTTGCAGAGTACAGAGATATAAATCTAGGAGCTCTAGATTTAGCTCCAAATCTAAGAGCAACAGATACATATTCTTATTTCACTTAAACATTTTCCAAAGAAAGAAGATACAATATTAAAGTATGATTAAATGATTTTTCATGTGTGAGACAGAGCTTTTGAAACATGGCTTTTAACCTAAATGCAGGTGGTTAGGGGGCTACATTTCTTCAAAATATTATTCAAGCAAAGTAACTTGTATGCTCTATTGACACTCCATAATTTCCTTACAATGACAATGGGAAAATGAGCATAATTACAAATTTCAAAATGCTTTTTTCTAGTTTTCCCAAATGGCTGTTCCTTCGTCATTCATTCAATAAACATTCATGCAAAAGACATTGAATACAGTAATACTTAAAATTAGAATATAAAATCCATGATGCAGGTAGGGATTTTTGTTTGCTCTCTTCATTGATTGGTTCCCAGTACCTAAAAGAGCCCCTGTGGCTCTTCATATACACACAACAAATATTTGTTGAAAGAGTGAAAAGTGTAATAACGAATAGCTAAGCATTTTAGATAAGAAGATAAAATAAGAAAAGATCCCAAAACTCCAGAAGCTCACAGTCCTTTCCCCCTCAAGTTATCTTCCAAAACTAACCTCCGTATCTGTAGGATAACAGGTCAGTCTATGTAACAGGACTATAAAGGAGTGATATTCTGGAATACAACAGTGGTAGAAAGTCTCTTGTCCACTTTAATATCCAGTGTTGTCACTCTATACAGCGAAAACCTTTCAGTAAATAGTAGCACTGAAAATATTTATTTTGTTTAATCTTTGAAGGTTTACTTTGATAAGGAACATAAAATCCAGTCCCAGCTGGGAAACTAAAACATATTTCCTATGTTGCTTCAGTCAGATTATTAAGGCATTTCCAGGAATCCATTTATAGTTCATTTGTTTTTCCATGTAAGTTTAATTTTTTGTTTTCTTTCAGCTTTTGCTTGTCCAATGAATGATCTACTCAAGAAACTTATTTTCTTACAAATTAAAAAGAGTCTTCATTATAAGAAACTATTTTTTAGAAAACTAGCACACTTTAATACCAATGTATATAGATGAATAAACATATTTGAGGTGTTTATAATTAGCTTACTAGGAAGACTATTAACTCTTTTAGTTACATAGGAAATTACATAGTAATTTACATAGTAAATTTACATAGTAAAATTACTATGTAATTTATTCCAGTGCATCAGATGCCAAAAAGAGCTAATACACCTCAGAGTTCATAACAGCAATTCTGATGTGAGAGATTTAACGTACTATTTACAGAAAGATTATTATTCTCAAGTACTACGTTTCACATATGTGTTAATGTGTAATTTCTCATATGGTGAAATTCACTGGAAAGTTTTGCTAAATTTAGTACTCTTCAAAATCATGTTCTCAGAGAAACACATCTCTGAGGTGTTAAGCTAATAAAACAACATTCCCACAACCTGTTTGGGTCACTGAATTCTGAAAATGAGAGACTTCCTCACCCAGACTCAAGTAAGGTTCTTCCAATTGGTTCTTAAGAACTTCAGGATGTTCAAAATTAAGCAATAAAATTGCCATTTGATATGTCTGGAAAATTAGAGGAAGACAAAAGAGTACTATTTCATTATTACAGTTGAAATAGCCACTATTTAAATATTAAAGTAATGTTTTACAATCTAAATCAGAGAAGAAAAGAAGTCAGTTTTCTTATGCACTGTTCTTGAAAATTGCATGTTTTTATACATTTGTAGAGTCCACTTTAAAACCAAAGGTACATTTTCAGGGAGGTCAGCTCGGAGCTTTGTGACCACCTAGTGGGGTGGGATAGGGAGGGTGGGAGGGAGTCGCAAGAGGGAGGAGATATGGGGATATATGTATATATATAGCTGATTCACTTTATCATAAGCAGCAACTAACACAACAATGCAAAGCAATTATACTCGAATAAAGATTTAAAACAAAAAAACAAAAAAAAAAAAACCCCAAAGGTGCATTTTATTTTCTGTGTACAGGTCACCTGATGCTGTTTATGTTAGCAAGTGTGGATGTATACATTAGCAGTGTACGGACAAACATAATGTGGTTCTTGATTTCTGGAAGAATTCAAGTATAGAGATCCAAAATCCCCTTTTATCCTTCAACATATAGAACCCTCTTGTTTTGCACTGAGGAGTTAATTTAGCTCTTTGCCCATACTGTCTTCAGCCTTTGTCCAGCCTTCCATAGATGTAAGCAAAACTATTTACTTTGTGCTAAGCTTATAATCCTTTGCATCCAAGAATAGTATTGCTGACACTGCTTACAAATCTCTTTCTGTGTGTGGTACTGTGTCTGATATGACCATATATGAACAGCAGTCCAGATCATCCTGATGATCCAAATTTTCTACCCTCTGGTCAGCAGACACGTGCCCTTCTTCACCATTCTCCTGGAGAGTTCAGGAATCAAAGGAACACTAGTTTGGGTTTAATGACCAAACATTTGGAATTTTTAAAAAAAGCTAATTGTATCATTTTTTAAGACATTTATTCAGTGTCATGATCAGACTATTACACTTAGCAGTCAACAGTGTGGGTGCAAAATAAAAAAAAATTTTAAACTACATTAAAACTTTTGTTGGAATGCTTTACACTTTCCACAGAACAGAAACTAAAATAACCTGTATACAATTAGTCACAGGTACAATCCTCGAGCTTTTTCACCTATACACATGTATTGTCTAAAACATGTTTTCTTTGTATCAGCTAGGCCCGGCCACCACTGTTCTTGGCTGAGTTCACAAATCTGTTGTAACCTGTGGCTCTCCTGCCACTTCTCTGGCTCTCCTCTCCCTGCTAAACTTTGTTTCCTGGCAGTAATTAAAACCTTCTGACACTGCCATAGCTACTGCTGCTGCTGAAACTGCCAGAGCCACCCTGGTTTCATGGTTTGGCAAGGTATTGGTCTCTACCACCATAGGGGCCAGAACTTCTGCCTCCAAAGTTTCTTCCTTTCATGGGTCCAAAATTTGAAGATGGATTAGTGCAATTGCCAAAGTCATTGTAGCTTCTGCCACCTCCAAAACTGCTTCTGTCATTACTAAATCCATTATAGCCATCCCCACTGCCACCATATCCATCTGTCACCAAAGCCACCTCTGTAAAGTTTCCTCCATGACCAAAGTTGTCATTCCCACCAAAACCACCTCCATGATCACCACCAAAGTTTCCAGAACCATTTCAACCTCTGGCTGGATGAAGCACTAGCCGTCTCTTCCTTAGGGCTTTCCTCATTTCAGCTGTGGCCATTCACGGTATGGTATTTCCAAATGACAGTCTTGTCTATGGAGTCATGGTCATCAAAAGTTACCAGAGCAAAGCCTCTCTCTCTCTCTCTTTTTTTTTTAAAATGAGGTAGGAAAAATCAAGAAAGTCTTTGGCTCTCAAAGTTTTGCTGGTTAGTTCATGACAAAGTTCTTAAAAGAATTGTTGAACATAAAGATAGAATATATTTCTTTTAAATATGTAAAATTTGCCAAACTTAGTGTGATTACAATGACTGCCCATAGTGTCCTCCCAAGATTTTTTAAAAACATAAACACATGTAATCTGTCTGTTGGATTTAAAGTTGGGTGTTTCAACGTGTACGAGTAATTACTTTTCAAAAGTAAATTCTGCAATGGACACAGCATTTTGAAGAAGATATTTGGAAATGTTTCTACTCTTACAGAATTTTATTACTAAAAAAAAGTGTCATCTATTTTTTAATGGTCTTTTCTGTATTTTATTTATTTTTTTAACTTTTTATTTTACATTGGAGAATAGTTGATTAACAATGTTGTGTTAGTTTCAGGTGTACTGTAAAGTGATTCAGTTATACATACACATGTATCTATTCTTTTTCAAGTTCTTTTCCCAATTAGGTTGTTACATAATATTGAGCAGAGTTCCCTGTGCTATACAGTAGGTCTTCGTTGTAGCCTCTCTTCTTGCCACTGCCTCAGTTAAGATTTCAATCACTTCAATTTTCTCATACTGTTCAAAAGAATCTCATTTGTTTGTTTTTGTTTTTATTTCCACTACTAAAATCTTTTGCACAGCAAAGGAAATCATAAACAAAATGAAAAGACAACCTGTGACTGGAAGAAAATATTTGCAAACAGTGGGAATGACAAAAGATTAATTTCCAAAATATACAAACAGCTCATACAGCTTAATATCAAAAAAACAAACAACCCAATTGAAAAATGGGCAGAAGCTGTAAATAGACATTTCTCTAAAGAAGACACACAGATTGCCAACAGGCACATGACAAAACGCTCAACATCACAAATTATTAGAGAAATGCAAATCAAAACTACAAGAAGGGGCTTCCCTGGTGGCGCAGTGGTTGAGAATCTGCCTGTCAATGCAGGGGACACGGGTTCGAGCCCTGGCCTGGGAAGATCCCACATGCCGTGGAGCGACTAGGCCCGTGAGCCACAGTTGCTGAGCCTGCGCGTCTGGAGCCTGTGCTCCGCAACGAGAGAGGCCGCGATAGTGAGAGGCCCGCGCACCGTGATGAAGAGTGGTCCCCACTTGCCACAACTAGATAAAGCCCTCGCACAGAAACGAAGACCCAACACAGCCATAAATAAACAAACAAATAAAATTAAAAAAAAAACAAAAACTACAAGAAGGTATTACTTCACCCCAAGTCTACAAGTAATAAATATCGGAGAGGGTATGGAGAAAAAGGAACCCTCCTACACTGTTGGTGGGAATGTAAATTGGTACAGCCACTATGGAGAACAGTATAGAAGTTCCTTAAAAAACTAAAAAGAGAACTACCATATGACCCTGCAATCCCATTCCTGGGCATATATCTGGAGAAAACTCTAATTTGAAAAGATACATACACCCCAATGTTCATTGCAGTGCTATTTACAATAGCCAAGACATGGAAGCAATCAAAATGCCCATCGACAGATGAATGGATAAAGAAGATGTGGTATATATACACAATGGAATATTACTCAGCCATAAAAAAGAATGAAATAGTGCCATTTGCAGCAACATGGGTGGACCTAGAGTTTATCATGCGAAGTGAAGTAACTCAGATAGAAAAAGACAAATATATGATATTGCTTATATGTGGAATCTAAAAAAAAAAAAAAGATACAAATGAACTTATTTACAAAACAAAAACAGACACACAAACATAGAAAACAAACTCATGGTTACCAAAGGGGAAGTAGGGGGGGGATAAATTAGGAGTTTGGGATTAACATATACACACTACTATACATAAAATAGATAACCAACAAGCACCTACTGTATAGCACGGGAACTATACCCAATATTTTGTAATAACCTATAAGGGAAAAGAACCTGAAAAAGAATATATATATATATATCTGAATCACTTTGCTGTACACCTGAAACTAACACAACATTGTAAATCAACTATACTTCAATGAAAAAATAATAATAATCTCTCAGGTGATGTTCTTTAGCATCTTCTTTAATGCACCAACAAAATCTTTTTCACAGTTAAGTGGGCACCAGGTCTTTGAGAATCTTCTTTTGTGACAGCCCTCTTTGGTTCCATAACTCTTCCACCCACCTTGTGTGACTTTGAATGTGTGGCTGCATGCATCTCCTCCACAGTTGCATATGTGACAAACCCCAAGCCTCTGGAGCACTCGGTGTTTGCATCTCTCATTACCAACAGTCCGTGAGTGTTCCCCATGGCTCAGAAAGGCTCCTCAGACTCTCTTTAGTTGTTTCAAAGCTCAAGCCTCGAATGAAGAGCTCTGCAGCTTTTTTGGCTCTTTGGGAGACTCTGACCTAGAAAGGAGGACAGTGGCGGGGGAGACTTTAAAATGCTTACTTGGTGATGTTCACTGGTAGACAGGGTAACTGTATCATTTCAAATTCAATTTTTAAAAAATTCAATTAAAAAACAATAATTTGATTTGTTCCCTACTCTATTTGAACTTTGGAAAGGTCAACAAACTCTAAGAATTCATAAGGTGTTGTTTTCCCCATCCTGTTTAATTTTTGTTGTTTCCCATTCTTCTGATATGATGAACTCTCCTGAACTGATCTCTACAGCACAAGATTTTATGTCCATGTTTAATGACTGTTCTATAAGACTTCCTTATGTGAAGTCATTTCCATTTGTTGCTACCAATGAAACACATTTATGGACAAAATATGTAACAGCAGTCATAAGTCTCACACAAACTTCCTATTCTCCCCACCTCTGATTATGGGGGCCTATCAGAGCTATTGCAAATTTAGATCTCCTCCAGAAATCTTGGACTCATTAATGTAGCAGAGGCTCATAGCAAAGCTTCCCAAAGTACATTACTTGATCTCTCTAAGATGGCCTCTGGGCCTTCCATTGAATGGTGACAAGAGTCTCCATTCTCCAATAGTCAAGTAGACTCTAGCTTCCTTTCCAGCAATATCTGCAACAGTTAGCCATTTAAAAACGCATTATTTTCCTTTTGAAAACTACAGTCCATAATCCTTCCTGTTAATCTAGAAGAGATAGCAGCCATAAATAGGGATCGCACTAAAGGCAGCACATGGAGGAAATTTTGGTGTTCCTAAGAAAGGACTTGCTTCGCTCAGGAATCTGAAGAAAATGCAAATTTAGAAAATTTCATTATCGTCATACTCCAGATTCTTTTCTGCAATGTTTCTACATGTGGTAGTCTTTTCTCCTGCCCTCTAGTTTTCTATGGCTTCACGTGAAATTCTGGTTATTCCTTTGGACTTTTCCCCGATATGGATCCCGATATTCACTTCACCGAAGGTAATTTACATTAAAGTGTGAACTTACAGATTCAATCCTGGTGGAAGGAAATTTGGAATCTCAAAGAGTAAATTCACTTTAATATCTCAAATATAGATGCAAAGATAGATGTTAGATAACTAGCAGGCTAGCTAAATAGATGGCTAAGATAAACAGATACCTAGATAAAAATCTTCTTGATGCCTCTTGTGCACTCATATTATTTCCTCAAACTAAAGAGACATAGATCACAGGGATCAACAGTGGGTACTCCATTTATGAAAGCTTGCCCATATCTTCCTTGAATAATTCATTATAATTTAATAAAAGCTGAAGACTAATGTGTCTGCTGATACACAATATAGGCATCATATTGTGAATACTAGATCTTAAAAGACATACTTGTACTAGGTTTTAAGTAAAAATATGATTTAAACATTTTCTCAATAATAGTATGTCTGACCACAGTACAGACTGTTCATTAAACAGGCTTCCATCTTTATGTACATTCTGCATTAAAATTATAACTAGATCAACAAAGAGCATCTTCAAATCTGAACATTCTCTATGATACAATTAATATTTTGTTTTTCTCTTTGGAATACAGCTGGATTTCTTAAGGGCACATTCTCATTGATACTGTAATACATGACATGAAAACATAGTGCTGGTTTCCTTAATTTTTCTAACAGGGTATGACTCTCCTATCATCATCTAAAAATCTCTTATTTATGTTAATAGTGGGTGCTATTGCTGATAAGCTACTTGTAATAAATAAGTCAAACAAAAAGGCACAAATTCTGCAGATGGTGGAATAATTCAGTGGGATAATCTGCATAAGCAGATTCAGATTTTCATAGAAAACATTTTAATTTAATGTTGAGCTTTGATCACTAGCTTACTGAACATCCCTAATTTTTTTCATCTAGTTCCCACTTTCTTTTTAATTAAAAATTGTACTGCAATTAGTGATTAATCTTTCTCCAAGTAGCAACATGATTATATTATGCTATGTTATATGGCACAGATTTTCCATTGTTATAATTTTACTCAGATATATAGCTTTATGTCACCTGCTCTCTCAGTGGAATACTGTTCGATGTAAAGGAAAAGCAAACAGTTCAATGTTAGCTTGTATTTTATTCATCTGAAAAGAAAGCACAGGCTTTCTGGTCAGGCATGTAATGAGTTAGAAGTCACCACTTCATTCTAACAACAAGTAAGGAGCTGAACAAACTGAAAAATCAACTCTTTTTAGATCCATCTGAGAACTGAGGTCACAGGACAAACTACTGCCCCCCAAACTGGAGAAACAGACAGGAGGGTACAGAGATTAACCATTCACTAGAGCAGAAATTTCTACAGGAACTGGTGCCAGAGTAGGAAAACCTCAACTGAATTGCTGAATATCTGAGAAAAATCTTCTGCTTCCAGCTGGTGAAGGAAAAAAGAAACCACTTTGAAATACAGCAGAGCATTCTGTTCTTAAGGAGGCCTGCCCTCAGGAGAAACTATTTTACCAAAGTGTTAACTACTGGGGTTTCTTTCAGAGCCCAACCTAACTGGAGGAAGGGAAATACCCAATTCCTGCTCTGTCAAGCCTTTCATGTGGAAGAAGGGAATTACCCAAATTTAGCCCTCTCTAGCTATTCACTCCCATCTAAGGGAGGGGTGGGGAGGGACTGAGAGGCACTGGTGCAGTTCATAGTCCAGGGGCACAGGCTCACTAAAAGACTGAGACCTAATCATGTGACTATAGAATACTTCCTCTCTCCCTACACCTCACCGTCACATTATTAATGGCCTATTTACTGCAGTGCCTTTTATCCAGTACATCATGTCCACCTTTCAACAAAAAATTACAAGACACAATAAAAAGCAATAATATGGTTTGAAGAGACTAAACAAGCATCAGAATCAGAGTCAGATATGATAGGAATGTTGGAATTATCATACTAAGAATTTTTTAAACTATGAATAATAAGCTAAGGCCTTTAATGGAAAAAGCAGACAACACTGAAGAACAGATGATAATGTAAGCAAAGAGATGGAAATTCTAAGAAAGAATCAACAAGAAATGCTAGAAATGAAAAATGCAGTAACAGAAATGAAGAAGGCCTTTGATGGGCTCATTAGCAGACTAGACATGACTGAGGGAAGAATCTCTGAGCTTGAGGATATAACAATAGAAACTCCCAAAAGCGAAAATCAAAGAGAAAAAACACTGAAATGAACAGGACAGAATATTTAAGAATTGTGGGACAACTACACCAAAAGGCATAACATACATGTAATAGGAATACCAGAAAGAAAGGAACAGAAGTGATATTTGGAGCAGTAATGACTGAGAATTTCCTCAAATTAATCTCAGACAGCAAACCACAGATTTAGGAAGTTCACAGAACACCAAATAGGAAAAATACCATAAAAACCTACACCTAGGCATATCATATTCAACCTTCAGAAAATGAGAAATAAGCAAAAAATCTTGAAAGAAGACGGAGGGGGAAAAAAAAAAAAAACACCTCAGAAACTATGCAGGCAAGAAGATAGTGGAGTGAAATATTTAAAGTGTTGAGAGTGAAAAGGCACCAAACTAGACTTCTGTACCCTGTGAAATTATTTTTCAAAAGTGAAGGAGAAATAAAGACTTTCTCATACAAACAAAAATTGTGGGAATTTGTTGCCAGTAGATCTGCCTTGTAAGAAATCTTAAAAGAAGTTCCCCAGAGAGAAGGAAAGTGATATAAATCAGAAACTCAGGTCAACAAAAAGAAAGAAAGGGCATCAGGGAAGGAATAAGTAAAGGTAAAACAAAAAGTTTTATTTTCCTTATTCTTATTGATCTAGTAAATAACAATTGGTTCAAAATAATAGCATGAATGAATTAGAGTATATATATATGAATATATACATATATATTATATATACTCTCTCTATATAGAGTATAGATGTGTATATACATATATATATATACACATATATACACTATATATGGAGTATGCTTATGTGTTCTTATATATAGGTAAAATGAATGACAGCCATGATACAAGGGATGGGAGGGAGGAATTAGGAATATTTTGTTATAAGGGACTTTCACTACTCATGAAGCAGTATGATGCTATTAGAAAGTGTGCTTGAATTAGTTGTAAATTAATATTGCAAACTCTAGGGCAACCAATAAAAAAGCAAAAAAAAGAAGTATAATTGATAAGCTAAGAAAGGAAACAAAATGGAATCCTATAAGATGCTCAGTTAAAATCACAAAAGGCAGAAAAGTTGTGGAACACAAAAATAGGAAAAATGAACAAGGACAATTAAAAGAAAACAGTAACAAATATGGTATATATTAATCCAGCTATGTCGATAATAACTTTAAATTCCAATGATCTAAACAGACCAATTAAAGGACAGAGATTGTCAGAATGGACCAAAAAACAAGACCCAACTATACATTGTCTACAAGAAATCCACTTTAAATATAGACACATATAGATTAAAAGTAAAGTGATGAAGAAAGATATACCATGCTAACACTAATCAGAAAAAAAAAACACAACAACAACAAAGTAGGCATATTAATCTCAGACAGAACAGACTTCAGAGCAAGAAAGTTATCAGGGATAAAGAGGAGCTTCACATAATGATAAAGGGGTCAGTACTCCAAGACAATATAACAATCCTTAACGTGTATGCACCTAACAGCAGAGTGTCAAAATACCTGAGGCAAAACTGATAGAACTGCAAAGGGAAATACACTAATATAGTTGGAGACTTTAACACCCCTCTTTCAAATGGACAGATCCAACAGGCAGAAAATCAGTAAGAACATAGCTGAACTGAGAAGCATCACTTATCAACTGGATGTAATTGGCATCTATAAACTACTTCATCCAACAACAGCAGAGTACAATTTCTTCCCGAGCTCACAAGGAACACTTACTAAGATAGACTTCATTCTGGGCCATAAAACCCACCTTAACAAATCAAAAACAAAATAGCAACCATACAATGTTTGCTCTCAAATCACAATGGAATTAAACTAGACATCCATAACATAAAGATAACTGAAAAATCCCCATATACTTGGAGATTAAACACACACTTCTAAGTAATACATGGGCCAAAGAAGAAATTCCAAGAGAAATTTTAAAATATTTGAACTAAGTGAAAATGAAAATATAATTTCTCA
Organism: Eschrichtius robustus; assembly: GCF_028021215.1. NCBI lineage: Eukaryota > Metazoa > Chordata > Mammalia > Artiodactyla > Eschrichtiidae > Eschrichtius > Eschrichtius robustus. The sequence continues at coordinate 38,876,955 of NC_090825.1, forward strand.
AAATTAGTGGGATGCAGAGAAGCAGTGTTAGAGGGAAATTTATAGTAGCAAATGCATATATTCGAAATGAAGAAAGAGAGATCTAAAATCAATAATCTAAATTCCTATTTAAGGAAAGTAGAAAAAAAGCAAATTAAATCCAAAGTAAGCAGAGAAAAATAAATTATAAAAATCAGAACAGGGCTTCCCTGGTGGCGCAGTGGTTGAGAATCTGCCTGCCAATGCAGGGAACACGGGTTCGAGCCCTGGTCTGGGAAGATCCCACATGCTGTGGAGCAACTAAGCCCGTGTGCCACAATTACTGAGCCTGTACGTCTGGATCCTGTGCTCTTCAACAAGTGAGGCCGCGATAGTGAGAGGCCCACACACCGCGATGAAGAGTGGCCCCCACTTGCCGCAACTAGAGAAAGCCCTCGCACAGAAACGAAGACCCAACACAGCCAAAAATAAATAAATTAATTAATTAATTTTTTAAAAAAATCAGAACAGAAATCAATGAAATTGAATACAGGAAATCAATAGAGAAAATCAGTAAAACCAAAAGCTAGTTCTTTGAAAGGATCAATTAAATTGACAGGCCTCTATCCAGCCTAACTAAGAAGAGAGAAGACAAAAATTACTAATATCAGAAATGAAAGAGGGGTCATCACTATAGATCTCATGGATATTAAAAAAATAATAAAGGAATACAGTGAATAACTCTATGCCTGCAAATTTGATAACCTAGATGAAATGGACCAAATCCTTGAAAGACAGAATCTGCCAAAACTCACTCAAGAAGAAGCATGTAATAAGAATAGGCCTATATTTATAAAAGAAATTGAATCGGTAATTAATAACCTTCCAAAACTGTGAGCACCATGCCCAGATGGGTTCGTTCACTGGTGAATTTTACCAAACATTTAAAGAAGAAATTATGCCAATTCTCTACAATCTCTTCCAGAAGATACAAGCAGAGGGAATACCTCTTAACTCATTCCATGAAACCAGAATTAGTCTAATACCATAATCAGACAAAGACATTACAAGAAAAGAAAACTACAGAACAAAATCTCTCCTAAACATAGTTGCAGAAATCCTCAACAAAACTTTAGCAAACTGAATTAAACAATACATAAAAAGAATTATACACTATAACCAAATCTACAACCAAGTGGATTTATCCTACATATGCAAGGCTGGTTCAACAGCATTCATGGATAAGAAGACTCAATATTGTCAAGCTGTCAGTTCTTCCCAACTTGATCTAAAATATTAAATGCAATCTCACTCAAAATCCCAGCAAGTTATTTTGTGGATATCAACAAGCTTATTCTAAAATTATTGGGAAGAGGCAAAAGACCCAGAATAACCAACTCAATATGTAAGGAGAAGACCAAAATCAGAGGATTGGCACTACCCATCTTCAAGAAGAATAACTTTCTTAAGACTTACTATAACGCAGTATATCAAGTACTCAAGACAGTAATCAATTCAGTGTGGTACTGGCAAAAGAATAGGCAAATAGATCAATGGAATGGGAATTCAAAATGGTACAGACATTTTAGAAGACAGTTTGGCAGTTTCTTATGAAATTAAACATACTCTTACCATACCGTCCAGCAGTTGTGCTCTTTGGTATTAATCCTCGTGAATTAAAAGCTTAGGTCCACACAAAAAGCTACACAATGATGAGTATAAAAGCCTCATAATTGCCAAAACTTGGAAGCAACCAAGATGTCTTTCAGTAGGTGAATGGATAAACAGACTATCTTGCATCCAGGAAATAGAATGTTATTTAGTACTAAACAGAAATGAACGATCAAGCCGTGAAAAGACTAGAGGAAACTTAAATATAAATTACTAAGTGAAAAGGTACATACTGTATGATTCCAACTATGTGACATTTTGAGAAGGTAACACTATGAAGACAGTGAAAACATCAGTGGTTGCCAGAGGTTGGCGGTGGGTGGGGCTGTAGGGAGGGATGAATAGGCAGAGCACAGTGGAGTTTTAGGGCAGTAAACTATTCTATATGATATTACCGTGATGGATCCATATCATTATACATTTGTCCACAGAATGTACACCAAGAGTGAACCTTAATGTAAGCTATGGACCCTGTAGGCTCAGTGATTGTCACAAATGTACCACTGTGGTCGAGATCAATAGTGGGGCAGTTTGTGTATGTATGGGAACAGGAAGTATACGGTAACTCTCTGTACTTTCCACTCAACTTTGCTATGAACCTAAAACGTCTTTAAAAATTAAAGTTTATTAATTTAAAAAAAAATACATCAAAGTTTTTACAGAGCACACATAATTAGCTGGTTCGTTTCCACAGAAGAAATATGCATGGTGCTCAGAATCTGCTTCTTATACATTTGTTCATTAATTCACTCAACAATTACTATTCTCTTTGGATGACAATCTTCACATACAGTAAGTTGAAACTCCTCTAACTTAACAGAAACAGCTATCACTGAAATCTTTTCCCTCACACTGTTTTTCACAGGAGGCTGATGATAGAGTATCCAAGAATCCCTAGCCTGTGAGATAGATGCTAAGCCAAACAAGGATGACATAAGTGAAATCTCAGGTCTCTGTTGCAGTGACAACCACGTTCAAGTCTAGCTCAAATAATAATAGGAAGTGAGACAAGTTTCTGAACAGTAACCTATGGTTCTGGTCCTTTTGTTTTTCATCCTCCTCCTCTACTTGCCTTTAATATGTGCCTATCAGTTAGTCACTGTCTTAGTCTCTTGGGGCTGCTGTAACAAATTACCATGGACTAGGTGACTTGTAAACAACAGAAACTTATTTTTCACAGTTCTGGATGCTGGAAGTCCAAGATCAAGGGGTCAGCACAGTCAGGTTCTGGTGAGGACCCTCTTTCAGGTTGCAGGCTGTCAACATCTTGTATCCTCACGTGGCAGAGCCCAGAGAGAGGAAGCAAGCTCTCTTGTGGCTTTTATAAGGACACATCTCACACATAGGGACACCTTACCTACTCCTAATTACCTTCCAAAGGTCCTACCTTCTAGTATCATTATATTGTGGGGTAGAGTTTCAACATATGAATTTCGGGGGACACAAACAGTCCACAACAGTCACCAAAACATAACCATCTTGCTTGTTATTGTTATCGCCCAATTGTGTACTTAAGATTTGGGAAATTTTATTTATATTCTGTTTGTTTTTTGTCTGTTTTTTTTAGCACACAGAGTTTAATAAATTTGTGAAAAGCACAAAATTATTTCATATTCCTATGTGGGAATTGGGAATTAATAGAGAAATATATTGAGGAGGATTCTGAAAATTAGTTTTACATAATAACAAGAAACAGAGAGAATACATGAAGGGAAGTGAAATCTTACCAATATACCTGGAAGCAGTAAGCCCTGACCTGGACCCACAGAGAGCAGCTACTTATATTTCAAGTGAGAAAGCTGTCTTTTGATCTACGTAGAAGGTATATCTTTTGACCTCAATAGGATATGTTTCAGCAGGAAGGTTCAGACACATAGGTGTTCAGATTTGAATAGCAAGTTATTGATCTTCTGCCAGTTTACAGGATAGAACTATGGTTCTCAAGTTTTAATGTGCCTTAGAATAGCCTGGAGGGTTTATTAAAACCAGATTACTGGGTCCCCAGAAGATCTTAATTTAGTAGGTCTAGGGTGGGGTCTTGCTTTCTAGCAAGTTTCCAGGGCATGCTGATGCTGGTCAAGGGACCACATATTGAGAACCGGTGGGGTAGAAGGTACTGCTGATTTAATGTATTTGCATATATCCTCAGAATGTACTAATTTGTTATTTGTATACCAACAGTCCTCCTCTTTCCCACTCTATATAAATAGCTCTTTAGGTGTGAATTAGTTTTGTTAAATGGGTTTGTCCTATAAGCGCAGTAACTTTTGTACAAAACAAACAAACAAAAATACCAGAGGAGGCCTGAATTTGAAGTAAGGAAGTTTGAGTCTCAGCTTTTTCACTTTTCTGTCCTCAGTGGCTTGGGACGATCAATTACTATCAGAGGCTCACTTTCTTTCTCTATAAAATGGGGTTGATATCCATCTCCCAAAGTTATGAGTGTTAAATGGGATGAGGCATGTGAAAGTGTCCTGAAAACAGCAAAGCACTCTACAAAGGTAACAGTTTATTATTATTGATCTTATTATTGATTTCAGAATGACTCCCCACCTCCAAAGCTCCTGGTAAAGAAAAGACTCATCATAGTGGGTGAGTTTTGTCGACTGACCATAGTAAGCAGTCAATTAAGTATTTGTAGACTGATGGATAAAGTGAGACAGACTCAGTTCCTTGAAAGACATCTTGCAATATATAGATAGATTAGCTGAGAGAACTCTACTTTTCATTTGTAATAGCAAACGAAGGGAAATTAATTGAATACAACTGAATAAGTATTTATTAAGTACCTGCTCTGTATCAAATGCCACGATTAATCATCCCCTGTTAATATTTTAAGTTATTTCAAATAGCAAACACCAAATGAATTACCCATTTGAGACCCAATTGCATTTTGAAAACAGTCCCAGCAAAATGAGAAGTTAGCCTACATAACTCTGCTTTGAATTTATTCAGTATGAATTATCATACATTGTACTAGTGAAGTTAAATATCGAATTCTAAATTGGTGATCTAAACAAAGAATGTTAAGTGAAAACTTAAAATAAAATTACAGAGCAACACAAATCTAGCAATACAAATGTGTATCATCTCATCTCTATATACTTTTAAAATCCATTATACATGGATGGCATATATGGAGTAATGAAAAACAGGTATTTATATATATATATATAATATATATATATATATATATATATATATGAGTTGATAGAGGTTATTTTTGAGGGGAATAATAAAGGGGAAATTTAACATTGTACTTTGTAAATTTCTGCATTGTTTATATGTTACGAAAATATTCATATATATAGAAATTTTGTACTGAAAACAATTAGAAAGTAAATAATTTAAAAAAATATATATCGTCAGTACACTTTCAGGGACTCCTGCTTGGAAAGCAGTATTCTCCCACATGATGAGCTGCTATTCCCCTTCCAAAATATTGACCTGTGAACAAATCATAAGGCTTCCTGACCTGGCTAACACAGAATCCCAATCCAGTTCCTTTAACTGGTAATTCCTTCAGGGCCAGTTCACACGATTCCCATGCTCTGTGTCAAAAGGTACCACCGCTGAGCCCTGGGCTGCCCTTCAAGCGGTCAGTAGGAGTGATGTCTAATCAAGAACAACTTTCCCTGCAGGTTTCTTTCCTCTCATTTACTTCCCACTGATTCTCAGAGAGGTGATTCCGCAGGAAAACTAGAGCTGCTGTTTAATCAGTTCCCTTGATTTCCTTCTGAAATCCATAGGAAGATAGTGTTGTTGCAATAACTCTGTCTCTGGGGCGGCTTTAGAAACTTCCGGCATTTTGCTGACAAGCCGTGTCCGAGCCGGCTCCGCTCTAGGCACTAGATCTGCGTAGAGAAGAGAAGCGAAACAGAAAAAGTGGTCGGCACTCTGTCCCCACGCCGCCTAGAACACAAAGCCAGGAGGAAGGCGTGAGAGATTTGAGTCTAAGAAGAGAAATCAAAATTGGGTGGAAGGCAGCTTAAAAAGGAGCAGAGGAATTAAGGAGGGTGAAGAAAAAGAAAAGTAACTGGATCCCTTTTTTTTTTTTTTTTTTGTAGAAAAGGTAAATTAAAAGTTTTGAGGATTAATGAACCTAGCTCTGAAATGTAAGTTATAATGTAAAAATTTTTTTTAAAATGCCCAAAGTTTCTAAAGCCACCCTAGTGACAGGATGTTATCACCCAGAGAAGACGTAAGTAGAGTCTGCTTCCTAAGACGAGGCTCTCCCCGGCCTCAGGGCTGCCTCAGTTAACGATCAAATTCCACTGTCACGGTTTGTCTGAATGTCTGTCTCCATTCTAGGCCACAAACTGTTCGAAGGCAGAAATCCAGCTCTTTATGCCAGTTTTGCAGTGATGACTGTATCACCCAGACTTCATAGATATATTGAATAAATGAATGAAAATCTTTTTTGCTTTTTTTGAAAAGTGAATTCCTAAAACAATCTAATACTGAAATGTGTTCAAAGTTGTTTTAGAACGATCTTAGATCATCTTAGATCTTAGATCATCAGGTCCTATATTTTTCAGGTGCCATTAGTTAGAATTCTATATATTCTATTCTCACAATCGCATTCATTTTTTTCTTTTATATGGAACCCTAATACATCTTTTCTTTTCATTTTTTTCTAGATTGATTTCCAAACTCACCTTCTTACTCTTAAGCTGAGCTTCTTAATTGTGAATGTGGTAAAACTTCTTAGTCCCTTTATTTTGTTCCTACTTTATGTTAAAACAAAATAAAATGAAATTGAAGAAACCTTGTCAAGGTGACTGTTGAGAATGGAACTCTGAAAGAAGATTGCTGCCAACAGATTTTTTTCTGAGCTAGAGAAAATCACTACGATTTTGTTTGTCTTTGTGCGACTCCTTTGCTACACACTGATTGTCACTGTGGCAAGTAATAGAAGGGAAGGGAGAAATCATTTTAGCACAAGCCTGGCAGCGTGATTTGGGATGCAGAGGAATTCCAGACCTGCCCACCACCACAGGAGTAACCAGACTGCTAGGGAGAGACCAGGAGAGAGCAATCGAGGGCCATTCCAGGCAAGAAATTAGGCCTAATAAGCAAGTGCCAAATGAAAGTCCAGTTAATTCAGAATGGAATCTGGGGCAAGAAGAGAGTAAATGAATTAAAATTATAGAGAATTATAATGCCGCACCGAGCCAAATTTACAGTCTTAATAAAACCTAAATCACACCTCCTCGTGCCATTCTCTCTTGACAACCCCAAAGTGATGTGGGTTCTTTTTCTGAACTCTTCTAGTTTTCAGGAAATGCAACTCCCATCAGATAGCCAGCAAGTACTACTTTGTGTTCAGGTTACTTATCTTGAGCCTGTGTTTTTCTATCAGTATTAAGAACGAAAGAGAATCCGGCCATCACCACTACCTTCCCTACGTCTGCTCTTTAACACACGGATCCACGTGTTTTTTCTATACTGTCTTCTCGAGTTCTAACTAAAATATGCAAAATTATTTAGGAAAAGTATGAGAGGCATGCCTTATGTCTGTATTGTTCTGAAATATGAATAAATATTACATAATGTACTCTTAATTGTCCAATTTTCGCCCTATAGACATATCGTCTATGTATTTTAGTCACATTAAAATGGAGGTGAGGCAAGTGTAAGAGGCTTTTATGTGAAATCTAAGAAGGTATGCTCTGACACTCTAAAGGATGCAAAACTAAATTTTGATATGAATATGATATGTGATCTCTTCTGCTGGGTTATAAATTGCTTTTTAAAAATGTCTACACTGATCATCTCTTATATAATAAATATAAAATTATTGTGATAATAGTTATCATGGTATGATTGAATGATAATCCCAAAGCCTTCATATGAATAATACTGTTAGGTCATCTCAAATCAAGTTCAAAAGATAAAGCCTTCATTCCCTGGTACCTTGCACACCCTACAAAACTGATAAGAAGTAACACATGTCATTGGTACATGGAAGGTGTTCATAATAAATATGTTGTCGACCAGCCCCAGACACTCTCATATCACTATTTTAATTCCTTCACACTCTTAATACTACCTGAAATTATTGTGTTCTCTTTTTGACTGTCTTTTCCCCCTGCTAAACTGTAAGCTCTGTATGTGCAAAGAGCATCTCTGTCTTCCTCACTGCCAAATCTTCAAGACCCAGAAAAGCAGCACTTAGTAGGTGCTCAATAAATATCTATTAAATTGAAAAAGTGTTGTTGATTCTGACCACTCAATATAAAGTTCTACAATACCATGGTCTTGACAGAGCTTATGAAATTAAGACCTTGGTAGAAGAAATTAGGCAAGGGCCTGATTGACACAGAAAGATATTAAAAGATGTAAAAGTATTAATAAATAAGCCATAGACCTGTATAGAAAAACCAGAAATACTTTCAGGAAGAGGCGAATACAACTTCTCAAAGACCAACATGAAGATTTCAGCTCACTATTTACCAGTCTATGTGGAATTCTCCTAAGTTTCATGGCTTCTGCTGTGTTTTATGCCTACCAACATGGATGTTCAAAATTATCTTTACAGTTAGGTTATATAGTTAGCCCTCCATATCCATAGGTTTCACACCTTTGGATTCAAAGAACCGCAGATCAAAAATATTAAGAAAAAAAAAAAAAACCAGAAGTTTCCAAAAAGCAAAACTTGAATTTGCCATGTGCCAGCAATTATTTACATAGCATGTACATTGTATTAGGTATTATAAGTACTCTAGAGATGATTTAAAGTATACAAGAGGGTGTGAACAGGTTATATGCAAATACTACATCAGGGACTTAAGCATCTGCTGATTTTGATATCCGAGGGGGTCCTGGAACCAACCTCTGGAGGATACTGAGGGATGACTGTATACTTAATTCCACCAGTCACACAAGTACTCATAAGAGAGTTTTAGCAATCTGTCTTGCCTTTTGAAGTCCGTCCTTCCATGTTATCTCCTTGACTAATACACATTATAGGAGAAACTCACAAAGGACAATATGCACACACACTGTTCGCTACTGCACATCAAGGGTGAAAGTGTAAATCAGTGCAGCCACACTAGAGATCAATATGGGACCATCTAGTATAGATGGAGAAAGTCATGTCCTAAGTCTATTGAGGACACCAACCTGTGCATGAGGAGACATACACAAGAAAGATCTTTGCAGCTTTGTCAATAAAAGCAGAAAATTAAAAATAAGCTCAAGTTTCATTGCCTTGGAAATGGACAGATACATTGTGATACATTCACACAAGGGACTATTTCACATCGGTCAAAACAAATTAATTACCGATGTATCTGTTAACATGGATAAATCGAAAAAACATAATAAACAATAAGTTAGGTATAACATGCTTTACAAAAAGTAGGAAGTCTAGTCTACCAATTTCTTGGAAGAGAAAAATCCTGCAATGAACCAGCCTGCCATTTATCAAATGGGGATTTGCTCAAAGGTACATATTCCTATGAGAAAAAAAAAAAAAAAAACAACAAAACTCTCAGGTACTTCTAGTCTCACTAACTGCCTCGTCTGACCCAAGTACCCATGTTTTTGGCCAAGGAAAAGAAAATTAGATACCCTTTTATTGGAGGATTTCTCTTCCTTAAGTAACCTAGAAAGCAAGGGAAGAACAGAGAGAAAGGGGCAGAGAGAGTGAAAGAGAAACAGTGAAAGGCGGAGGGATTAAGGAAATAAATGTCTCCGACTAGAGTCAAGACCATCACTGAGAAAATGTTAATAATCATTTTCATTAAGGAAAACACAGAAGCTTTGAACCTACAGATGCTGTTAACTAAAATCACAGTTAATTGTTCAGCTCTCCACTTCCCTCTGCTTATCCTGAAGGAGCACTAAAAGATATGAACTAATTCTGATGAGTTGGTTAACTACCTTTAGTGCTCATGTTAATTGACTATTTACATATGACACTTTATTTGAAAAGGGAAAGAAAACCTCTTTTTGGAACAAAGGTGTGTTTCTCAGGATTTTCAATGTTTTTAAAATAAATACATAGAGTTTGAATAATTTAAGACCTTCCGTGTCAGTCTTTGAAAAACTTAAAAGCATAGGTAAAAATATTTGTGGCTAGCTTGCACACAGTTTCCTCTTAAGTGGGATTATTAATTATTGAACTTGTCTGTACCGGATTTGTTATTTTGAGTTGTTTTGACTCAATTTTGTAGCCATGTTCTCTGTGGTGATGTTCAGTTCTCTTTAAACTCTATTTTATAATCACCTAGCTTCCATTTCATGAAGTTCAGATTTATCCCAAGCAATTTAAAGGACATTTGCACATCATTTGCTTATTACAAAGTAACAGATGTGATGGGAAAGGTGATGAGGGGTAGGCAGGGTAATTGACTCTTTTTAAATTTCATATTTCAAATGGAAGTTGGCTCACTTAATTTCTGCATTAAAACAAAGGTGTGTACGTGTAATATCACCGTGACATTTATGCCTGGAAATGACAAGGTAACAAGACAAATGGCTCCTCCAAACAGAAGTCCTCATTTTAGAAAATCAGAGGAGTTTAGAAGTCAATCTCTTAGTCCAGCTCCCATGGAATGGGACCTCTTGGACAGATGATATTCTGGATTGTTTGAAACTGTGATGTATGGCCAATTTTTCCTTGTAGAAACAGCTGATTCCATTACTGGAAAAGTCTTATTGCCCTGAAAGTCTTACGTATATCAAGCTCCAATCTGTTTCCCTGTAATTTACACCACTGGTTCTCTCTCTGCACTTGGAAACAACCTAGTTCAAAATGCCTACTTCTAAGGGCTCGATGGCCCACAAAAAAATTCATGACCACTTTCTTTTCTTTCTCTAATCTTCCCTGCTTTGGGGTATTTATGGTTAACTTTTGTCAACAACTCCTCCTGGGACACAATACGCAAAGCCTCCATTACTCTGATTGCCCACACAACAGATCTCTTTTGTCTAACCTTCAGGATAGCAGGGAAAATTCCTAAATTGTAGCATCAGAGAGAGATCTTGTTTGAGATCTTAGCTTCACTGCATTTTAGCTATGTCACTGCATAGGATAATGTCGCCCACTCTAGCCCTCCTTTATTGAACTTCCTCTTCCAATTACCAGCAACTGCATCATCCATCCCCAACCCCCCAACCTCCCCCAACCCCAGGTGTTCAGAAGCTGGCTTTGTCTGCTGGCACAGAGTTAAATGTACCTCGAAATGTACATCCCCCCAGAATGAGCCTCCACAAAGGACTGCTCAGTGAGGGAGTATGAAGACCTGAGTTCCCCAGCTTCAGATCTGGGTCACCTCCAGGCTAACTCACACTCCAGAGCTCACCAGTGCTAATAAGCTAAAGAAAGACACACTCTGAGACTTTGCCAAGTTTCTTCCTTACTCTGCTTCCTTCTCTTCCCGGCCCTGCTTCTCCCACTTTCTTAATAAACAACTTGCCCCAGAATTCTTCTCTCTGGTTCTGCTCCAGGGAGAACTGGATGAAGATGAGAAATTATTGTGATCACTAAACCTCATTTTCCATAACTATAAGTGGGATCAAAATTGCACCTATTTCTAGAATTAATGTAGGATCAAATCAGAAAAAAACAAATAGCATGACACTGTTTCTGGCATGATGTAAATGCTCACCGAAAAGTAACTATTATTATCAGATTCTCTGGGCCCAAAGTTGAAAGCAACCACTTAAGAGGCAGAAAGTTCAGGATACTGGGGAAGCCTCATTTCCACTCATAAAGCCTAAGAATGCTGGCTTTCCTTGAGAGGGGACAACACTGATGCCTGCCATGGAATTAGAGCCCACTGCCAAGAGGCTGCAGCACTTGTGCATGGCGCCCAGGAACCGCTCAGAGGCCTTTGCTGCGTTCCTTTCTCTTGGCAGCGAGACAATAAGGCTGGATTGCCGGCAGTATTATTTTGCTGTCCTCTCTGAAGCAGCCAGAGGGGAAGGATGTTCCCAATATGAAACAGAGCAAGTCAAAGTCTACAATGCTTGTCCCAAATATTCATTTGCACTCCTAGGGATTAAATGTGGTATAAATCTATATGCCCCAAAAGTAGAGGGAAACAGAGGCTTTCTGGTCCTTGGATCATTTGGACCTCATAGTTGAGAGTCATAACATTGTGCAACCAATTATGAGATGAGATTGATATTCAAGGGTTGCACTCACCCAGCTGCAGAGCTTGGTCAGGCTTATATGCGCAGCTGAAGGCAACTGAGCAACGGTTTTAATTAATTGGCAATTTTGAGCCTCTCATGCTAAAAGCTACCTTAATGATAAAACACGAAATGATATGGGAAGGCAATACAATTTGAAACATGCAGCCTGAAACAACTGCTAGATTACCAACTCTGAGCTTTTAAGCAGCAACCCATCTTTCTTTTTTTTTTTTTTTTTTTATAAACTTATTTATTAATTTATTTTTGGCTGTGTTTGGTCTTCATTGCTGCACGCGGGCTTTCTCTAGTTGTGGTGAGCGGGGGCTACTCTTCGTTACAGTGCGCGGGCTTCTCATTGCAGTGGCTTCTCTCGTTGTGGAGCACAGGCTCTATGTGCGCAGCCTTCAGTCGTTGCGGTGAGCAGACTTCAGTAGCTGTGGCACGTGGGCTCAGTAGTTGTGGCGCACGGGCTTAGTTGCTCCACAGCATGTGGGATCTTCCCGGACCAGGGATCGAACCCATGTCCCCTGCATTGGCAGGCGGATTCTCAACCACTGCGCCACCAGGGAAGCCCCGACAGCAACCCATCTTTCACTCAGTGGTTATATGTTAAATATTCTCTAGTTATAAAAATCTTACACAAATGGAAATCAACTTAGATTTATGAGTTTAATAAGTGCTTTCTGGCTCCTGAAGAAAATTTAATTGGACTCTAACATTGTTTGCTCTTCAGTAAAAGGTACAACTATTCTATTTATTTGCATAACATACCTACTATGATTGCTAAAATGGACACAGTGCTTTATGATTTATAAAGTCCTATTATACATTATTATCTCATTTAACCCTCAAATCAAAGATAGAGAAAAGTTATTATTACCATCAACCCAATGTTAAAGAAAAAGAAAATAAAGTCCTAAATGTTTTAAATCCATCAGGGATTATAAAGTAAGTGGTGATGTGGACCCACTGACTCAGATCTTCTCATTCCAAATTGCATTGTCAGCTCAACTCACATCGACCTATCTCATAAGCTAGTTGATTTATCCAACCCAGAACAAGGGATTCTATTTTATCATGAGCAAAACATTAAGAGAAATAAACTCATTTCATAATTGCAGTCCAGTTCAATTACTACTCAATGCTAAAAATATAAATCTTTCCTTCAACCATGATCCAAGTGGAACCCAGCTTCCACCTTACTTCTCCTATCAGACATTAAGGGGTGGAGTCACATCAGTATGATACTCACATTCTTGATAAGCAAAGCTTCCTTATTTTTTGGTAAATATGTTTCCTAAATAAATGAATGAGTTTTCTTGGGAGTGTACAAGTTACACGAGAATTATCATACATGAACATTGCTTGGGAAGAGCTTACTGAACTGAACTTAGAAAAAAGATACATATGAAAATAAGAGCAGGTGGGAGGGAGGGAGATGCAAGAGGGAGGAGATATGGGGATATATGTGTATGTATAACTGATTCACTTTGTTATAAAGCAGAAACTAACACACCATTGTAAAGCAATTATACTCCAATAAAGATGTTAAAAAAAAAAAATAAGAGCAAGTAAGCGTGAAACTAAGTAATGCTAGAGACACGTTTTGTGAAGTTCAATCAACAGAGAGCTACACTGCTAGAGAGGATGCAGGGAAACTATAGCTGACGCCGTCTGTGCTCTGTTGACCTCCATCACATTACCCGTCTTGCTCTCAGGGCTCCACGTGCTTCCGTTCCCAGCAGCCAGCATCCAGGTGTCTTTGTCAGAAGGAAGCTGGAAATGCCTGTGAATTTTGACCCCTCCCCTTAACCAGGCACAGCCCTTAATCACAGCCTTTGGGGACCCTGACACCTGTGTCGTGGATGAGACAGTTTGGAGGTGTTATGACACTGTCCCCAGAGCTCCCCTGTGAGGCTGAGCCCAAGTGACCCCCATGGGACTTCACTCCTATGGCACCCTTACTTGGCCCCTTCTCATCCTGGCCCAACTTCCTCTTCCGCTGCCTACTTTTTCATGGACCTTGCTAATAAATCACTTTCACACAAATCCTCTTTTCTGGGTTTACCTTTGGGGAACTCAGTCTAAGACAGAGAAGTTGGAAACTTACATAGGCCTTAAATATTATGCTTCAGATTTGAGTGGCCTTTTGAAAGGGAGAGAGGATGTCGTGAGCAAAGGCACGGGTGGGGTTCTGTATTGTTTATGTAGATATGGGGGGAGGGGGCGGGGGAAGGCTTCCTGACAACTAACTATGAGTTTTGTAAGCTGGGGACATAATTTGGGGTAAGTAGGACAATAGGGCAGAACCAGATAGGGTAAGTCCTGAAGGAAAAACAACAGAAATTTGAACTTGATGTGATAGAGACTAGGAAGCTGTGTTGAGTTCCTAACTAGAAGAACACAAGGAAAGCAGGCTTTTCTACTTGCCATTTTAAAACCATAGTTACAGAGCCCCTGTCTCTATAGATGCCATGTGAAGAAAAGGGTCTCTGGTCAAATAAAGTTTGGAAATACTTTATACATTTAGCCCATTGATGATTACCAAAGGACCATAAGCCTATGAAAGCTGGGGTCAAGGATTAGTTTGGGATTTGTGGGGGTTTTTAAAATCACTAACCTTTCCCAGATTGAAGACTATACTGCCTTTAGTGTGCATGCTATTCAAAGTGTGGCCCACCTGCTGGTAAGGAATCCTCTGTGCTTTATCAAGCATTTCCTAAGCACATCTGCCCCCCACCCTGCCCCGAACACTGTGGGGAAGTGATTTTCATTAACATAGTATAGAACGGGTCTTCCTGTAAACATACTTCAGGAAATCCCATTTTAGGAAGCTCAGTGAGAGGAGTAGAGACTGGATAGAGGCCAAGAGCTCTGGTAAAGAAGAGACTGGACTGGTGGCTAGAGAAATGTAAAGGAAAGTGAGAATTGGAGATCATCTATCAATGGAGAGGTGGGAGAAGATGAAAAGACCCCGAATTCTCCAGCCTTCCCCACAGTGGAGTGAGTAACATAAGTGAGGCAGTTCAGTAGCGCCACTCTGGTGGCCGATATCTAACAGAAAACAGGAATTTGGACAGCATCTGGAAGTGGAAAATTTTTTTAATTAAAATTGAATGATTCAGTCCAACGGGCTATATTACCTAGCACCATTTTAGCAATAATTAAAAGGTTGTTTTATTGAATTTAAACATTAAAACCTGATGACATAAAATTATTTTAAAAATATTGTCTGTAGTTTCTGTCTACGCTCACATAACATAAGGACGAGCAGTTTTGATATCGTTTTCTGGGTAGACTGAGCAGGGTTGTTTCAAATTTAATGGGCATATGAAACATCTGGAGATCCAGTTAAAATGCAGATTTCAATGTAGTAGGTCTGGGTGGAGCCTGAGATTTTACATTTCCACCATGCGCCCAGGTGATGCGAGGTTGATGGTCCAAGGACCACACTCTGAGCAGCAAGAGGGTCAAAGATAAGGTCCAGGGGACAAAATAAATGCAGAGACTCTAAATTGAAACTACAATAGAAATTATTTTTACTCTGTCAGATGTTTATTGTATTCTGTCTGTGTTATAGTTGTTCATTTACTTTATCAATTTATTATGATGATTTTATTGCAAGCTGAGCATATGAGAGAAAAAGAAATGATGGGGGGAAAGATGTGGGTAAAGGAAATTTAAATGAGATATAAAAACCCTTTGGAAGCTCTAGTGAAGACTCACGGTGTGCTTTCAGAATGAGTGTTTGGTATACCCGGGAGGTCCCCATGCCTAATTTACAAGTTTTACAGGGAAAGGGAATGTTTAATCAAGATACATTGTTTAACTTTTTTTTTCATTCTGAGTTCTTCTTTTAACTCTTAATTTTTTACATGCTGTGAGCTGAGAAATATGAATAAGATTTCCTCTTAATAGCAGTGTTATACAAGGCCAACTACACCAGTTTTTAACAGAATCTTTCTTCTCTATTATATTTTGTTATTTCAGTAAACTTCATTCTCTAAGGAAGTTTCCAAGAGTATTTCCTTCATTTTCATATGTCAGTACCTTCTTAATTCTAAAAACATAAGCCAACATCTAAGAAATAAGAGAAAGCATCCTTATAATCATTTATATTCAGGACACAGTGGCAAAAGAGAAATAGTGGTTTTCATACATATCTTCGTTACTTTGTGGAAACAAAAGCAAGTGGATTTAAATAATAAGCCTTTGAAATCCTGGTGGTTCCTGAAATAGAAATGATGAAAACATAAGCTCTATCCTTTTGCTTTTCTAAGATGGTCCTATTGACCATATCTGACTATTTTAACCCAGAGGTCCACTGTAAAATTAATAAGGGAGTAATAAACATAATTGTTCTTTTTAAAAGTCTCATGCTGCTACAGGATGTTATATATAAAATAAGTTCTCGTTTTACTTTTAAAATATGACTATACCTTTATTATATATGCAATGTATTTTTCAGAAGATTTATAGGTAAACTTTCTATTATGTTATTACCCAGCCATGGCTTCCTCTATGGATTAAAGAATTAAAATGTTAATGGGAAATTCATGGCTCAGGAACTAGAAAGCTTCCTTTTTCCTCTGAATGACTGAGTATATATTTGGCTCTTTCCAATATCGTGACTCAGAAAGTTCATTAGATTTACATTAACAAAGTGAGCAGTATACATTAATTTTCTCAGTCTAGAAAACAGGTAAGAAAACTAACAACTCCTGAGTGTCTCCAATGTCCCACTTAGTCATATCATAAAACAACTGGAACGCAGGTCTCTACTTCAAAGGATAGAAAATTATAGACTCTCTAAATGATTAGAGTAAAATCACTATAAAAAAATTCTAGTTCAAGAAATACAATAGGTGACAAGTAATGACTGTGTTCCTCACATGAAACTTGAGAATTGATTAGAGATCCAAGACACTGAAAAGAAGTCTACACAGGATGAGGGTCTACCAGATCATCCTCCTAAGACTAGACCTTTGCCAGTAGATCTGTAAATTTGGGGTTAACTGAAGCCTCATTTCCCTCCCAGAGACTACTGTATTTTATGCTTGCATTTCTTAAACCCAAAGGCAAATGAAGGAGCCTTCGCTAGAGGGTATCTTTAAAACTTGCCTTGAGTTTGCAAACCCCTTTACTCATAAACACTTTATGTTAGAGCAACTCCATCTTTAAGAATTGAGTTAATAAAGGAAATAATACCTATAGAAGAATTTTCAAGTAGAGAAAATTAGCCAGCCATTACGAAAATGAGTGGAAAATGGGAATCAGAGTACCTGAATAAAAATATAACAGATAAAGCAAATAAAAGAATGAGAATTTTAAAATTGTGTCTGGAATTGTATGAGTCAAAAATCTTATGGCTAAAGAATTAGTTTACACATATTTCTGTTGCTTCCCATTGGGGAAATCATTACTCTAACTAAACAAAAGTCTTTTTTTTTTTTAAACATCTTTATTGGAGTATAATTGCTTTACCTTGTTGTATTAGCTGCTGCCCTATAACAAAGTGAATCAGCTATACATATACATATATCCCCATATCCCCTCCCTCTTGCGCCTCTCTCCCACCCTCCCTATCCCACCCCTCTAGGTGGTCACAAAGCACTGAGCTGATCTCCCTGTGCTATGCGGCTGCTTCCCACTAGCTATCTATTTTACATTTGGTAGTGTATAAATGTCCATGCCACTCTCTCACTTTGTCCCAGTTTACCCTTCCCCCTCTCTGTGTCCTCAAGTCAATTCTCTACGTCTGCGTCTTTATTCCTGTCCTGCCCCTAGGTTCTTCAGAATCTTTTTTTTTTTTTTTTTTACATTCCATATATATGTGTTAGCATACGGTATTTTTTTTTCTCTTTCTGACTTACTTCACTCTGTATGACAGACCCTAGGTCCATCCACCTCACTACAAATAACTCAGTTTCGTTTTATTTCATGGCTGAGTAATATTCCATTGTATATATGTGCCACATCTTCTTTATCCATTCATCTGTCGGTGGACACTTAAGTTGCTTCCATGACCTGGTTATTGTAAATAGTGCTCAATGAACATTGTGGTACATGTCTCTTTTTGAATTATGGTTTTCTCAGGGTATATGCCCAGTAGTGAGATTGCTGGGTCATATGGTAGTTCTATTTTTAGTTTTTTAAGGAACCTCCATACTGTTCTCCATAGTGGCTGTAACAATTTACATTCCCACCACCAGTGCAAGAGAGTTCCCTTTTCTCCACACCCTCTCCAGCATTTATTGTTTCTAGATTTTTTGATGATGGCCATTCTGACCGGTGTGAGATGATACCTCATTGTAATTTTGATTTGCATTTCTCTAATGATTAGTGATGTTGAGCATCTTTTCATGTGTTTGCTGGCAATATGTATATCTTTTTGGAGAAATGTCTATTTAAGTCTTCTGCCCATTTTTGGATTGGGTTGTTTGGTTTTTTGATATTGAGCTGCATGAGCTGCTTGTAAATTTTGGAGATTAATCCTTTGTCAGCTGCTTCATTTGCAAATACTTTCTCCCATTCTGAGGGTTGTCTTTTCGTCTTGTTTATGGTTTCCTTTGCTGTGCAAAAGTATTTAAGTTTCATTAGGTCCAATTTGTTTATTTTTGTTTTTATTTCCATTCCTCTAGGAGGTGGGACAAAAAGGATCTTGCTGTGATTTATGTCATACACTGTTCTGCCTGTTTTCCTCTAAGAGTTTTGTAGTGTCTGGCCTTACATTTAGGTCTTTAATCCATTTTGAGTTTATTTTTGTGTATGGTGTTAGGGAGTGTTCTAATTTCATTCTTTTACATGTCGCTGTCCAGTTTTCCCAGCACCACTTATTGAAGAGGCTGTCTTTTCTCCATTGTATATTCTTGCCTCCTTTATCAAAGATAAGGTGACCATATGTGTGTGGGTTAATCTCTGGGCTTTCTGTCTTGTTCCATTTAACTATATTTCTGTTTTTGTGCCAGTACCAGACTGTCTTGATTACTGTAGCTTTGTAGTATAGTCTGAAGTCCTGGAGCCTGATTCCTCCAGCTCTGTTTTTCTTTCTCAAGATTGCTCTGGCTATTCAGTCTTTTGTGTTTCCATACAAATTGTGAAAGTTTTTGTTCTAGTTCTGTGAGAAATGCCACTGGTAGTTTGATAGAGATTTCATTGAATCTGTAGATTGCTTTGGGTAGTATAGTCATTTTCACAATGTTGATTCTTTCAATCCAAGAACATGGTATATCTCTCCATCTGTTTGTATCATCTTTAACTTCTTTCATCAGTGTCTTATAGTTTTCTGCATAGAGGTCTTTTCTCTCCTTAGGTAGGTTTATTCCTAGGTATTTTATTCTTTTTGTTGCAATGGTAAATGGGAGTGTTTCCTTAATTTCTCTTTCAGACTGTCCATCATTAGTGTATAGGAATGCAAGATATTTCTGTGCATTAATTTTGTATCCTGCTACTTTACCAAATTCATTGATTAGTCCTAGTAGTTTTCTGGTAGCATCTTTAGGATTCTCTATGTATAGTATCAGGTCATCTGCAAACAGTGATAGTTTTACTTCTTCTTTTCCGATTTGGATTCCTTTTATTTCTTTTTCTTCTCTGATTGCTGTGGCTAAAACTTCCAAAACTATGTTGAATAACAGTGGTGACAGCAGGCAACCTTGTCTTATTCCTGATCTTAGTGGAAATGGTTTCAGTTTTTCACCATTGAGAACAATGTTGGCTGTGGGTTTGTCATATATAGTCTTTATTGTGTTGAGGTAACTTCCCTCTATGCCTACTTTCTGGAGAGTTCTTGTCATAAATGGGTGTTGAATTCTGTCAAAAGATTTTCTGCATCTATGTAAATTATCATATGGTTTTTATCCTTTAATTTTTTAATATGGTGTATCACACTGATTGATTTGCATATATTGAAGAATCCTTGCATTCCTGGGATAAACCTCACTTGATCATGGTGTATGATCCTTTTAATGTTGTGCTGGATTCTGTTTGCTAGTATTTTGTTGAGGATTTTTTCATCTATGTTTATCAGTGATATTGACCTGTAGTTTTCTTTTTTTGTGACATCTTTGTCTGGTATCAGGGTGATGGTGGCCTCATAGAATGAGTTTGAGAGTGTTCCTCCCTCTGCTATATTTTGGAAGAGTTTGAGAAGGATAGGTGTTAGCTCTTCTCTAAATGTTTGATAGAATTCACCTGTGAAGCCATCTGGTCCTGAGCTTTTGTTTGTTGGAAGATTTTTAATCACAGTCTCAATTTCAGCGCTTGTGGTTGGTCTGTTTATATTTTCTATTTCTTCCTGGTTCAGTCTGAGAAGGTTGTACTTTTTAAGAATTTGTCCATTTCTTCCAGGTTGTCCATTTTATTGGCATAGAGTTGCTTGTAGTAATCTCTCATGATCCTTTGTATTTCTGCAGTGTCAGTTGTTACTTCTCCTTTTTCAGTTCTATTTCTATTGATTTGAGTCTTCTCCCCTTTTTTCTTGATGAGCCTGGCTAATGGTTTATCAATTTTATTTATCTTCTCAAAGAACCAGCTTTTAGTTTTATTGATCTTTGCTATCATTTCCTTCATTTCTTTTTCATTTATTTCTGATCTGATCTTTATGATTTCTTTCCTTCTGCTAACTTTGGGGTTTTTTTGTTCTTCTTTCTCTAATTACTTTAGGTGTAAGGTTAGGTTGTTTATTTGAGATGTTTCTTGTTTCTTGAGGTAGGATAGTATTGCTATAAAGTTCCCTCTTAGAACTGCTTTTGCTGCATCCCATAGGTTTTGGGCTGTCGTGTTTTCATTGTCATTAGTTTCTAGGTATTTTTTGATTTCCTCTTTGATTTCTTCAGTGATCTTTTGGTTATTTAGTAGCGTATTATTTAGCCTCCATGTGTTTGTATTTTTCCCAGTTTTTTTCCTGTAATTGATATCTAGTCTCATAGCGTTGTGGTTGCAAAAGATACTTGATACAATTTCAATTTTCTTAAATTTACCAAGGCTTGATTTTTGACCCAAGATATGATCTATCCTGGAGAATGTTCCATGAGCACTTGAGAAGAAAGTGTATTCTGTTGTTTTGGGATGGAATGTCCAATAAATATCAATTAAGTCCGTCTTGTTTAATGTAACTTTTAAAGCTGTGTTTCCTTATTTAGTTTCATTTTGGTTGATCTGTCCATTGGTGGAAGTGTGGTGTTAACGTCCCCTACTATTACTGTGTTACTGTCAATTTCCCCTTATATGGCTGTTAGCGTTTGCCTTATGTGTTGAGGTGCTCCTATGTTGGGTGCATACATATTTAGAATTGTTATATCTTCTTCTTGGATTGATCCCTTGATCTTTATGTAGTGTCCTTCTTTGTCTCTTGTAATAGTCTTTAGTGTAAAGTCTATTTTGTCTGATATGAGAATTGCTACTCCAGCTTTCTTTTAATTTCTATTTGCATGGAATATCGTTTTCCATCCCTTCACTTTCAGTCTGTATGTGTCCCTATGTCTGAAGTGGGTCTCTTGTAGACAGCATATATATGGGTCTTGTTTTTGTATCCATTCAGCCAGTCTATGTCTTTTGTTTGGAGTATTTAATCCATTTACATTTTAGGTAATTATCGATATGTATGTTCCTATCACAGAGAGTCTCTCAGAGAGGCAGGAGGCAACTGGAACTCACCCTGCTAGTGTTGGAGGGTCTCCTGCAGAGTTGGGGGGTGGCTGTGGTTCACCACGGGGACAAGGACACTGGCAGCAGAATTTCTTGGAAGTATTCCTTGGTGTGAGCCCTCCCACAGTCCACCATTAGCTCTACCAAAGAGCTAAACAAATGTGTTTAGGAAAATTTTTCTGGAAAAATCACATCACACTACTGTGCTTCAGTCTTGAGCACTCATAGTTCTGTTTTGTCTGGTTTATTGGCAAATTTGCACTGAAATCGTTAAATTATTTTTAGATTTTATCAGAAACTATGCCTCCGAAAATGAGTTCCAAATTTTCCCTAATGTATTGTTTAGTTCAGCTGTAGATAAAGCAGGAAGAAAATATTTGTAGGTATGTTAGATTTTTTTCTTTTCACAATTAGAATTTTAAATTTCTTTCAGCTGTCTCAATCTGTGAATTATTCTTGTTCTGTGTAAACATGACCTTATCCTCTACTAAATTGCTTTTTTTGGGGTCTCATTTTTGTTGCTAAAGTTACCTCTACTTTGTTTTAGATACAACTTTTCAAACAGTAAAAATTTGCCTTATGAAAGACAATATTTTACAGAAATTTCAGAAAATACATTGAGAATTTCAATGTACACACCAAAAGAAAAAGCACAACGTTCATAATTATTAAATATGTTTAGGAAAAAATTGCTGAAATAATAATACATGTGAGTGTCACCAGTGTCCTATAGTAGATCCTGAGAGGCACCTGATATCTATAATCTCATTTAATCCTCATCACAACACCATGAGATTGATTCTATTGTTATTATCTCATGTTACCAATGAATTTTTTAAATTTTTAGTTCATTTTTGAGAAAATATTTTTCTATAAAAATTATATACTCTTCTTATATAAAAAGAAAATCAAGCAATTCATAAAAGTGTAAAAAAGAAAGCAAAATATCTCCAAAATTTCACCATGCAAGAAGAAAAATGTTATTAGTGTTTGCTGAAAAATATTCCAGACATGTCTTTTTGTGTGTATAAATACAGAGGGTATTGCTATGTATTTGACCACATAGATTGACAGATGATTGATCATAGATAGATGAATAGATAAATAGATTAATATTTAGAGTGAAGATAAATAACAGATAGATAGAAATCCAGCTAATAGTTTGAAAAAGAATGTATTTTTCTTTCTTATCTTTCCCTGTACATAATCAACCAAAGGAACCTGTGTATGACAGACGTGGTGAGATTAAAATGTCTAAAGAAATGCAAGGAAAAAGGAACAGTTACTATTCAGAGCCTGATATTCAAAACAAGATTTTAAGAAGACATTAGGCTTGAAAGTCACACATCATGAAAGGGAAGGAGAGTATTTTATATATTCCTTTATCTTCCCTTTAGTATATCAAGAGCCAGTCTTCAAAAAGTAACCCATAGAGTTTTAAAAATATGATTTCCATAGAGGAAGAAGTCCTAGGTGATCTCCATCTTGCCAACTCCAGGGGTCAACTCTCAATCATCCTCTAACACAAGGGTAAATGACGTTTAACTACTTAACAAATTTGTAACCATAATTATATTACATGTACAGAGTTCTTTTTTAATTTCTTAGAAATTGTTCTTATTTTTATTATCATGTATATTTTTCCCCATATATTTCCATAACCTTGTTGGCTTTTAAAGTTTCTGTGTTTATATTATTAAGACAGGTATTATTACTTACTTTTCTTACTAGTTACTGAAGTACCCAGTGCTAATCATAACCCAAATGATAATGTTTATTGCTTGATAATAATGCTTTGGGTCAACTGAGAACTTTTATACTTTTCAAAACCTTTATAAATGTTTTTTCTTGAAAAGTTTTGACTACTAATATAATAAATAAAAAAGTTAAGTTCCCATCTAATAGAAAAAAAATTGAGTCATAAATTTGTTTCCTCAGGTCATACAGCTAAAAGCTGGCTGGTAGCTAAGAACAATTTAGATCAGTTCTCCAAATTCCCAGCCCAGTCTTACTTTCATTAAACATCCCTTTGAAATTATCTCTAGACAAATTTCTTCTCTTTAGGATTAAGGTAAAAAATCGCAAGCAATTGCTGCCTGACAAGAAGATCTATTAGAGTGAGTCTATTCCTTCCATTGTCTAGGTTAGCTCAGCAGCAAACACACAGAATGAATGTGTCTGATCAGCATATCCAAACTAGATTCTGAACCACTTGTGCCTGTTCCTCGTTGTAATCTTTTTCTTTGGTAAACCATGCTTATTCTTTCATTTTCTTCTGTCCAGGCCCCAACACTGACACAGTGAGCTGACCTGGAAATACAAGGAAATTTCCTGGTTTCTGTGGCTTTGGGATGTCTGTCTCTGCCAAGCTGGTCATTGCTGTCATAATTTTGTCCAGTCCAGTAACAAAAATTGGACATCAAAAAAAAAAATCAATGTAATTGCATATTTTTAAATGAGTAAGGGAGCCCCTTTAAAAACATTGCTTCTAGGCCAAGGATTAAAATGCAAAACAGTGATTATATACTGAAGATTAGATACGAAGAAATAGTTCAGGAGTCCATAAGCCCACATTTCACCAGATATGGACTCACTTCATACTTAAAACAAGGATGTTATGCCTACAGTTTCTGTTCATTCACTTTGCCTATAAAATTTAAAGAAAAAATAGGAAAATGGAAAAAGTTCATAATATTAAATTAAAAAATCCAGGCTAAAAAGATCAAAAATACATAAAGTGAAAACACCTTAGAGCATCTCAGAGCTTAAGGTCAAAGCACTTCAAATCTGATTTATAGATACTGCCTATAGCTGAACATTTTTATTCTCATGTGTAATAGAACTAATCACACACTAAGAAACAGAACCAATGGAAAACAACATATGAATTCAGAGTCTCAAAGAAAAACTGACAGACTTTTTCTCATAACAAAATAAAATACTTGAAATATTCCCTGCCCAACAAATGACTATGAAACAATGGAGGAGACTGAAAGCACAAAGAGTCAAACAAATAAGAAATGAAAAAAACCGTTATAACTGTAAAGTGTGCTCCTTCATTATTGTAGCACATTACAAACTTTCAAGCAGTGCTCAGCCTGGTTTTATATAAGCCATTCTTGATCCTGCCTCATGTTTTGTTGAATTTGAAAAAGGCTCTTCTACTTCAAACCTCTAAATATCAGACTGAGGAAGCCTGACTTAAGAGCACTTACGAAGAGCATTTCACGCCCATTTATTACATTTAAACCACCTTGAAATCATTGGAGTGTCTCAGCTAGGTTTCCCTTGAACTTATTACCTTACAAAGGTACACAGAGGTCTTTCCCAGAGGCAGTATCTTTTTCAAAAGTACCATCTCATATCAGCTTATTAACTAAGATGGCCACTTCAATTGGTTGGCAACTTAAGGGGAATAGAGGTCTCAAGTATACTGAAAAGTTTTTGATGACTTAATAATAGTATGATATGGTTTTTGTAGTGTTTTGTTTTTTCAACCTTCCTCTTGGTCCTCCATTCTCAGGATCTAAGAAGGTTTTAGCCTAATGTCTAAAACGCTCCAGTAGTATTCAGATTTCATTTTGTGAAAACTAGTGGAAGAAAGAAGCTAGCCTCTCATGGAGTGATAATGGGCAACTGCTCATCCACTCCAAGTTCTTCAGTTGTGGGATATGGTAGCATTTAGCACCTTCACTCCGATTTTACCCATACCACTCAAAATAATGGGACATTTTCACTTTTATCACCACTCTAAAAACTTTAGAGGCCACGTTATCACGTAAAATTTTTGGCTTAATTGATAGCATGAAGCTTAGATTTTTCTCTGAATTTTTACACTTTCCTATTGCTCCATGACTTAAGACATCCAAAAGTCAGCTGTTCAGGCACTCTTACAGCAAAAACTATTTTTATAACAAAAGCATCAACACATTTCTACATGTCAGAAAAGTCAAAGCTAGAAGTGATTGTTTATACCAAGCCCAGTTTTATGTGGATAAGGAAGCAGAGGCAGATCATTCTGATATTTCTAGTCTTAACATTTTTTTTGAATTACAGTCCAGTGTTTCCAGCGGCCTACTGGTCACAAAATCCAGTTTCCCTGCAGCCCCTCAACCTCAGTAGGTAAAAGATGAACCTCATCTTTCCCCACAGAAGTTCCTCAGGGTCCAGCAAGGAAAACAAAAATCACACTAGGTATTTCCACAGAAAGAATTTAATATAATGGGTTAAATAGATGTCAAATGGCAAAACAGAGATTATAAGCAGCTTCTTGGGAAAAACCAAGGGAAGAGGGTTGAACTGAGCTCAGTTCACAGAACTTAGGATTTTGTAGGGGGAAGCCCATGAACTCAGATCTGTGAGGAGGGGTGCTGCCTCACTAGCACTGGTATACCGGGAGTCGGTTCAGCGGTGAGCAGAGAAGGGCACTCTCTGAGAAGGGGGCACGTTCAGGCTGCTCCTGGTATCTCTGAGGAGTCATGATGAAGCTGGTTCTTGGAATGCCACAAAACAGCTGGAGATTGAAACCAACTGCCGGAGTGGCTGCCGGAGTGAAGGGATTTCACTGGGGAGATACTGACAGTGATAGCAAGTACATAGGAAGGCTCAAATCCTATCTATCTCCCCAACTCTTGTCTCCCAGTTTCCTTCCAGTTTTCCCACTGGCAAAACCTAGCAGGCAGGCAGCGGGCAAAATAAAAATGGTGTTTTCAGGGTTATAGTCGCAGCCTCACAAATCAGAAGATATAAAGGTGGACTTTGATCTGAGAGATTATAGCTCTTCTCATCTTCTACACAGCTGTCATCTCTACTCGTCCTTCAAGTCTTGGGGAAGAGATCCTTCCTTGACCTCAGAGATAGGGCTCTCGTCATTTCCTCCTTCTCTTGTTCTCATGTATTTGGATTAGGGGCAAAGGACATAATCATGAGAATCACACACACACAGAGACACACAAAAGGAGAGATGGTCAATAAACTTAGGAAAAAGGTGTTCAACCTCAGCATTACTCAGAATCAAATAAACACCTAATAAAGTAAGAGGTACTTTTCACCTATCAGACTGCAAAAAAATAAATGGATAAAATAATGCCATCAGTGATCAAGGATTAGTAAAAAGTAGTTGCTACAATGTAAACTGGTGGTTTATCATACTATTGCAGCAATTTGTTCTCTGAAATTCCCTACAAGAATATACAGCTTTAAAGCTTCATCATAGTAGAGGTGCTTAACAAAGATGTTGCTGAGTTAAAGAAAAAGGCAGCTACGGGATCCTCCTGAGGTCACAGGGTGAATGCAGGAGACATGAGAATCCCAGGTTCTTGGATTTCATTCTAGAAGTCTCAGCACCACACCACTCCAGTGAATGTTCCTGCTCTTTTTATGTATATAAATCTCTCTGTAAAGAGATTTAAGTATTTTATTAGTTTTTTTGAATATAGAGATGTATAAAGAACAAAACCAAAAAACCCTATAATTTTACCATCTAGATCATCTCAGTTGACATTTAAAAATAAGTAATATATGTGCATACTTAGAAAAAAATAAAGCTGTTCAGGGAAGTTCAAAAAAAGAACATGAAAACCTTCCTCTCTCTACTCCAATCCCTTTAACAAAAAGATTTTTGATTACGATTTTAAAGATTTCAAATGTTAGAAAAGCTTACGCTAGGTATAAAGATATAGTTGTTCTGTTCTAGTTCAAGCTTTTTATTTTCAGTCTACATTACATTCACTTGTATTCCTGGACACTATACATCCTCTAAAACCATCATGTTAATATGGCACCATGATATGGTAACATGATAAAATTGGGTAGGCCTTCAATAATATACAGTGTAATTCTCTCATTATGGAGATGAAGAGAGTTTAGAGATGGAGAGAGTGTGTGTAACTAGTAACTAGCCTAAGCCCAAAGTCAATAACTAATAGAGTCACTAATACAATTCAAATTTTCCATCTTTAATGAGTATGTTACACTCAAATTCAAGAATCAAGAGGCAAATATAGAGGAATTAGAAATGTATGTCTTAATGACAGATCATCTATTATTATTTTGCTTCTATAGAGAGCATATTTTTGATAAAAGATAGTACTTCCTAATATTTGTGCAGTACTAATGTTAGAACTATTCAGGCAAAAAAAAAAAAAAATCCACATTTCACCAGCTGTTTCATATGAGTCTGACAACTGTTTTTAAAACACTGCTAACCTTTAAGCTTGTATCCTAACATAACTTGTGTTTGTGTACCTCATTACAAATAGAAACGGGAATATTCTCTAAATATTAGACTCAGCGAGAATTTCCTTAGCAATATCCTGGCCTCACACGCCCCAAGACTGTTAATGAAAGGAGGTAACAGTTCTTTTATATTAGCAATATTTTATCTGAGATGCAAATGCTCTGTTCTTCAGATTTCTTTGCCACTGTCAAAGGTATCATTATCTTGACAGAGTGAGAAACTTGAGGGATGGTGTTGCAGGAGGGAAAAATACAACACAATGTTTGAGCAAAGTTTTAGGAATACTAAGTAGAAAATAAATGCAAAAACTCCCTAAAATGCATGTGTGTTTATGGAAGGAAGGAATTAGAATTAATTACTAAAATAAACACATCCAGAGAAATTAATACATTCAGTCTGTGTTCTTTGGGGTTAATATTCTGATGAAGGAACAGAGGATTTATTAGGCATTTCATAAAAGAAAAAATGCAAATGATCCATTAAAATAGAAGATTACCTAATAATCAGATTTGAAAAATGGATAATAATGATAATATCCAATGTGATCAAAAGTGGGAAAATGGAGTCTTCCATACACTGTTGCTAGGGGTGCAAATTGGTCCAATTTTCGGGAAGGCAATTTGGCTTGTCTTTTAACATTTTAAACGTGCATGCCCTTTGATCCATCGAGTCCAATATTAGAATCTATCCCAAGGAATTAATTGAAAAATGCACCAAAAAACCTAAGTGAAATGATGTTTATGGCATAGCTTATAACAACAAACAGCTGGGTAATGTCCTATATGTCTGTCAATACAATATTGGTCATTTATTTAATGAATATATGGCCATTAAAAAGAATGAGGGAGACCCATTTACACTGACACAGAAAGATGTTAATGATATACAATTAATAAAAAAGAAAGAAAAATAGGGAATAGGCTACCAAAAATATGTTTAGAATGCTGTGTGTGTGTGTGTGTGTGTGTGTGTGGGTATATACAGATATACACTTAGTTTGACATGGAATACTTTTATGTACTTCTTTATACACTTTTGTATTGTTAAATTATTTTACAACGAGCTTTTATTATGTTTATAATCAGCAGAGATAATAAAGATATTCTAATTTTGGAGGAATAAAAGAACATGCACATAACTGTTCATTTTTTTTAATTGGGTCGTGGGGAGTCATTTAGTCAAGTTCCATAAAACACTGAGGTGTTTTGTTTTCCTCTTTTTATTCTATATAATGTTAGCATTAAATTTTGCAAGTTGTTTTTGACATGATGTAGGCACAATAAGAATGCCTTGATTATGTTAACTCAGGAGCTCTGATTCAGTATTAATATTTTGCCTTCATTTGTTAAGCTGTAATACATGCTACAATGATGTAGGGTGAAGTTATTTCCTAGTAATAACAGATAATATTAATGGAAACTTACCACATGACAGGTACTGGTCTAAATGCTTTAACTGTATCAACTCACTTAATCCTCATTATAACACTGAATAGTAGGTGCTAATGTTATCTTTCTTTTGCATATGAATTATCTGAGGTATCAAAAGTTTAACTAATTGGCCCAATATTGCAGTGCTAGTAAGTAGCAGAATCTAGTAAAGAAGTCCGACCTCTGAGCCCAACGCCAGTGCTTTTCTTTTGAGAAGACTTGAGATCCCTCGCTTGATTTATGCTTCCAGTAGAGGGGAAAAAAGTTACATGCGTAAAGCTATTTTCTGGAAATTATATAAATTAAGAGGCTTCTGAGAATCTTCTCTTTTATCCACATGTAGCTAAAAACCAGCATGAGAGTTAAATGCCGCACATTTAGAATAAATCAAGCCCTACAGCCGAGGAGAAATCCTGAAGAAACAAACTTCCGCGATGAGGATGCAGTGTATTGATTGATACATGCGCTGTAATGCAACGTGGAGGACGGAGGCGGAGGACGGCGAGACTCACACTCTGTGCGGGGGAGGGGAGAGGTGCTGTTGAGGGGACAATGTTAAAAAAACAAACGAAGAGGATTTGTTTGACAGGAGGAATGAAGGCTGTAGGAAGGTGGCAATAAGTTCTTGAAAGACTGATATTATTTATAAGTTTTATTGTTCTGTGGCAAATATAAAAAAACACAAACTCGTAGAAATCTTAGAAAGTACAGAACATCATAAAAACGACAATAAAGTCACCACATGCGGAGATCATCACATTGGAGGATGTTACCAGCTGGGTACAATTTTAACAGGCAGTGGTCAGAGTGGAGACAATTTGGGGAGAACAAAGGCAGAAAGATGGGAAAGACGACTATATTCATGTGTTATTTAAATAACTGGAACAGAAAGAAGTGGAAGGTAAATCTGAAAGAGTAGAGGATTTGATCATAGAAGACTTTAAACGTGAGGGTGAGGGTGAGCAGTGGGGAGCTACTGAAGGTTTTAGTGCAAAGGAAGGATGTTTGAAGCCCAGCTTAGAAAGATTAACCTGATGGTAGCATCAGGAAAAACTGGAGAAAGGAATGATGGAAGTTGAGAGCACTTAATAGTTTATTACTGGGGGGAAGTCATGTATGTAATCCTAAACCAAAGAGAAAATAATAAATAGAAAAGGGACACATAATTGCAGGGATAATAAAATCCTGCACATCTTGCTTAAAATTACAATATCTCTTTGTGTGCTGTTTTTATCATCTTTCATTCTATTTTTCTTGTTTTGTAAGAGCTGTAATGTTGCAGGACTGTAGACCATCATTTCTGACAATTCTGTAAGAGTGGATAGCCTCTTAATAAGTAAGTTGTTCTATCTTTGGAACAGAATACACAAGGCAATTAAGAATGAGTTCTTCACAAACTAAGAGGCTATGTTACAAAAAGATCAAGTTTTTACAAAAATTTGAACAAAAGCCCTGAAAAATTTAATTTTTGCCAAAAATAAATGTGTCATAAGGATTTATCGAATGTGAATCTTTTTCTTGACTTCAGTTGTTGCATTAATAACAGTTTATATAATATTTCCTATAAATTATATGACTTAGAAATGATAGACAATTCAGCAAGTCATTTATATTTAAACTTAAGGGGAAAATGATGTTATGATGACAAAAGTTTAGTACCATCTCTACATACATTTAATAAATTGCCTTGGTTTGCTTTGCATTTTTAGATATTGTCTGTTATTTTTTTTCCGTAACTAGTGCTAAATGGTGTTATAATTCCTGCTGAAGATGAAAGAAACATTTAAGAGCAGTTAGAAGAGTTATTTGTGTAGGCACTCTGGCTTCTTTTCCCAGATCTGACCTAGGAAATATATGACCTCATGCTTCATTTTTCTAATTCCTGATGTAGAAATTGAAGAAATTGTAGAAGCTGAACAAGTCAGAGAAATTGAAAAATTGAAGTCCCCATCTGTATGTGTGTTTATATATACACTCTAGGCATTCCTTAAATGTATACACAGTATAAACATATGTAGAAAAAGTTTTCCACTAAATTTTGCAGGACATATTTGCAGTGAACCACTGTAGGCATGCTTCCAGATCCCCTTGCATTCCTTAAACCACTGCCTTCTGCTGCCTTAGCCAATGACTGATCAATGAGGGAGGAGGAAAGCCCAGCTTCCTTGCCTAAGTGGGGACAACTCTGATGCCCCAAGTTACCCTTCATGGGATTTTGCCTGACATGGCACCCTTCTTAGCTTCTTCTCTCTCCTTCCCTGTCCTGCATTCCATAGCTCCTTATCACTCTCTCCTGGGAGCACTTAATACTCTCCTGTACATGAATTCACTTCTCAGAGTCTAATTCTGGGCAACCCAACCTAAGACACTACAACCTAAACAACAAAAGTGAGCTAGTGTAAAGTTTACTGAAAACACATTGTCATCTTCTTTTAGAAAACCAGGCCATGGATATGATAACAGCAACAAGATGACCGTACAAATACATGAAAAATCATGGATTTAGTAAGAGCTTCTAAATGTGCTTTTCCAAAAATATTACCATGTCAGACTTAAAAGGAGAAAACATTCAATGTGATTCATCCTAATCATAACTAATAGCTGCCATCTATTGAATTCTTACCTATGATGATCACCGTTTAGCATCTGTACATATCTTATGCCATTTAGTCTTCATAACAATTCTATGATGGAGGTGTTTTCTTTATTTTTCATATGGTTAGAGTGTGGCTCTGAGATCACACAGCTTACCAAATACCTGAACCAGGATTCAAACCCAGATCTAATTTGAGACTAAAGTTCATAATCTTTCTACTTTGTCTCATTGACTATTTCTTCTGTAAGAGCATCCTGCAAAATAGTGGGTGCCTATGTGTGTTGACTTACTATTGATTTTCCTCTGATATAGACAGGAAATGATGAGGTAGTATTTATCCAATGACCTTCAGCAAAGAACTTACTCTTTGCAAATGAAAGCCAAACTATTCCAATTACTTTGAAGTGTTAAAAAGCAAGATTTCTCAAATCTTGTATTTTAAGAATGCCAAGATTTGTCTGGTTCTGGTTATGTTATGGAGGTGCCCATTAAGGAGGTCATCAACAACTTGCTTGACCAGCTAGTACAGGAAAGATAACAATAAACAATTATGCAAGTTCTGAGTCCAGACAGGGCTATTATGCTCTATACCCGAGGCTCACACATAACTACTTAGATTGTTTAGATGAGAACTCTGGCCAACCATTTTTCCGTGGTGGTCATTGCTGACTCCTGAAGTCTGATCAACTTATTAGATTCCTATTACAGAAGGCAATCATGAAGCACATTCAGTTGTAATGTTGTATCTTTTATCTGTAACAACTGTGAGAAAAATCAAGAATGTCCACGCAAGTATGGCACAAGGAGCTGGAGTCATTTCGCTCTTTGTGGTCAGACACAACAACATATAATTCATATCAGTCTTTGACACTGAAAGCAGCATAACTCAAGGGGAGGGCATTGTATGTGTCTGGCCTTGCAAAATAAAAATCCCATCTTCACATCCTGGGAGCTCTTCCTTTAACCCTATGGAAGAAAATGCTTTTCATCCGTGGAATAGTTCTACACCTGGTGTACCACCTTGAGGATTTTCTGTTGCACCTTAACAATTACTTGGGTAAAGGGACTCCATTTAAGAATGGATGCCATATAGCCCAGGGAGATCAGCTCTGTGCTTTGTGACCACCTAGAGGGGTGGGATAGGGAGGGTGGGAGGGAGATGCAAGAGGGAGGAGATATGGGGATATATGAGAACGGATGCTATAACTGAATCACTTTGCTGTACAGCAGAAATTAACACAACATTGTAAGTCAACTATATGTCAATAAAAAATAAATAAATAGCAAATGATCTATAAAAAAAATGGATGCTAAAGTTGAGTGAAGGAATGAATTGTTGAAGACAGGAAAGCTGAATTTTATTTCTGTACCAGTTGATTACTTTGGAATCAGAAGTAATTGATTCCCAATTGTCTCTGTAAACATGGAAAGTAATTGGATGCCATCATGGGTTGAATTATGTCCCCCCAAAAGATGTTGAGGTCCTAACCTCTTGTATTTGTAAATGTGACCTTATTTGGAAATAGGCTCTTTGTAGAGGATTGAGTTAATTATTCATGGTATACCTATTCAGAAAGTTTGCAATTCCCATTATTATTGTTTAGTAAGTCACTAGCCCAGTATTGAAGGCCCTCTATATTCCTGACTCTATGTACTATTTTCAACTTCATTTTTTAATAATATCACATATAAATCATCCATAGTCTAGTCAAGTTGATGTCCTCAGAGTTCATTACACACACTGAGAAAATCCCCAACTTTCTGACTCTGTTTCTACCTTTTGGTGTGTTAAAAATGCCCTCTATTCTCTTCATTTTTCCAGGCCCTATTTTTACTTCAAGTTACAATTTACCTCTCAGGATTCCCATAAGAATTTTCCAGAATGCACTGGAGTGGGTAATGGTCTGATACTTTGAAATCCTATGCCACTCATTGCTTTGTATTATTTGATTCTCAATCTATCTAAATATGTTTTAAGTATGACTTTTTTGTGTATATCTTGTCTCTCTAACAAGCCTCAAAGTTATCTCTTCGTAGTCTTACTATATAAATAATTATTATCCAATAAACATCAATTGACAGTAGTGACACGGACAGTAATTGTCAATTTTTCAAGAAAATTGCCTGAAATTTAGAGATACCTATAAGAAAAGGGTAATCTCTCTATAGCTATCTCACAAGGCAAATGAATCAGTGTATTATCCGAATGTCCCAGATTGAGACAGATTAAATGGCTTCCCTAAAATTAATTATCCCCAGTGTTCAAGGTAAGATGGTCAAGAAAGAGGCAGAACCTGAATACAAACTCAGTTCTTCTAACTCCAAGCCCAAGACTTAGTTACTCATCTAGCATTTAAAAAATATGAATGGGGGTTTAAAATGAAGGAGACAAAAATAAAGATGAAGTCACTACCCTCAAAACATTTAAGATGTTTTGGGGATAACAAACATTTGATACCATACATCTGCCTCCAGTGTACCACCCAGTTTCCCTGACATAGAGAGGTTTTATTAATTACAGTATTTATTAGAGAATATATAGAAAGGTATTACATATTTTGTCTTTCTGTAGCATGTGGCCCTGAATGCATAGTCAAATTTTATTGAGGAACGAACATGGAACTACTGAAGAGAACAAAAGATGTGGTCAATTCCTAGGCGAGGACTTACAAGACCTGCTTAATATACGAGAACACAATTCATTTGATCCGTGGTGTAGGACGAATAGTGCTAAAAATGTAATTTGATGAATTACTTTCTGAAAAAATCTTTAATTCAAAACTTGCTAGCACTTGTACAAGAGTCTTTATGAGCATATAATATATATCAGAGTGAGAGAGAGCAAGAGAAGCACCTTGTAACCCCAGCCAAGATTTTCCACCCTTTCAAGAACTCAGATATAGCTTGTCAATGGGAAAGAACAATTATTGTTCTTGTACAAATATGGTGCATGTAAGCAGGTGAGTACTTAATAGGTGCCATATTTTCCTACATGCCTGCTTTCCAAACATATAGATCAGCATAAGAGAAAATGTGCAAGAATACATCAGGTTTAAAAAGTGCTTCACATACCCAAATCTACTTCTTTTCTTGGTTCTTAGTGCATTTTCCAGTCTAGGTTAACTTAATCTCCTCAGCACTTGAAAATTCAGTAGGTGAGTATCAGAGTGGCAGTTAAAGTATGGACTGCAGTTTTGTTGCTGACAATAGTAACAGTGTATTCCGACAAACTGTATGTCTCATTCTCTACAAATGAAGGAATTGAACAGTACATGAATCTTTTTAAAGATCGCCAATTTATTTACTAGTGGGGAAAATCTCCTACTGCTTCTGCACACACCATCCCCTCCCATCAGTGAGAATAAAATCACGTTTTTTATATGCAGGGTTTGTAAACTTGGGTTAACAAACCTGCCAGGAGACATGAGGGAGTCCCAGTAATCGAGACTGAGAGAATATTAGCTGATCAAACATCAGCTCCTTCCCTTAACTACTTTTCATGATTCCTACCCTCATCACTATGCTTTTTGAGATGATCACTGAATTCTCACCAAACTCATTAAACACATCTATGGTTTTTTTCTCACTTTATGCACTATACACTTATAAGAAAGTCCACAAATCTAGCAAAAATATTTTAATATAACTTATATGGTTTTGCTTGGGTATATGATGAACAAGATGCCATTGTGTGTGTGTGTGTGCGTCTAATTTTTATCAGGCCTCTCCCTTCTCTCTTTAGGTTCATCTTTTTGAAACTGTCTTATTTCAGCATTAATTTTTTAAATATGTAATTTTTAAAAATTTCACACTTTTATCTTGTGCTTTTCACTAATGATATGGGAAAGGAATTTTTTAAAAAGCTAGCTACACCAAAAAGCATGAAGATTGAGCAAGCCGTAATAGATATAGATATCCTATAGTCAATAGAAATGCTATATGAAACTGTTTCCATTCCTTTACATTTACAGAAAGTTCAAGAAAACTTCTTTTTCATTACCAATTTTAAGCCGCAAACAAGCAGATTAAAAAAGGCAGGGAGACCATTACTGTCCGAGAGAATTCATGTTTTTCATGTAGGGGTGAAATAAGAACTATATCCTGAGCTTTCTTGGAAAGAAGCCACTTATCTTCCACAGAGGTCTGGTGGGGTTTCCTGAGCTTTTTCCTGGCAATAGTCAACTGTTGTTTATGGGACCATGCCAAGACGCCATGGGGTTGAGGGACTTTCATTTGGACGGATGGTCTGTCTGGCCCTCTCCTTGGTGCTGGCTGTTTCCAAGGCACTTGCTTCTCCAGGCTTTGTTTTAGTAAGCCAGGCTGGAAAAAGGCCACTCTGCACGGTCCTTGATGGATTAACAACCCCAAATGATTTCTTGGCTTTGTTACCTCGACCTGAACCACCTCCCTACAAAGCTTTCCTAAATTGCTGCAGCCTCTCAGCACCTAAATTCTATCTTTCCCTTGGCACACAGCACATTTTGTACGGCTTTGGAATTCAGCTTGTGTGTGGTTTGGTTTCTACTGGGTTTGTAAGCCATATTTGAGTGAGCACTTGCAGATTGCTTTATACCTATAGCACCTAGTATGTAGTAAGTCCTCAAAAACTATTTTTTGATAATAGTATTTTCCTGTCGTCTTCTCAGGAAGCAAAACATATAATTTTTATATTATAAGATTCTGTCATATTCAGAAAATATTTGAGATCATAGGTCTAGGTGTGTGGCCCACAATCTACATTATATGTATCTTTCCCTTCCTTTTTTATAATTGCACAAAACTTCTGATCCTTCCCTGTTTCCCTCTACCTCTTTCTCAGATACTAGCACACACACACAAACTGTAAAAATGTACAACAAACTTCCCACACACATGCTCATCTTTCAATAGGATTCTGTGAGTAGAGGTTAAGAGCATAGAATCTGAAACTAAACTGATCATTCCTATACCAGCTCCCACAATTAGCATCTATGTGACAGTGAGCAATTTTGTTAGTATCTCTCTGCCTCAGTTTCCGCATCTATAAAATGGGGTTGATAATAAAAACTAACCTCATAGTTTGTTGAGTTAATCATGTAAAACTTCTAAAAGAATTTCTGGCTTCTAATGAGTTGTATCTTGATATTGTCCACTATTATTATTTTGGAGTGTTTTAGATAAGATGTTACTTCTCCCTCTCTGGATCACCATATCAGATCTGATTTCCCAAATGTTCAATCTCAACTCATTGAAGAAGTGGCAGCCATAGTAGAGGCAAGAATCTAAATAAAAAAGCTAGGTGTTCTTCCTCTTGATGGAGGGGGTCCAAATCACCAACATTTAGTTATTTAATAGAAAAGATGCTAGTCATGAAAGAGCAAATGATTTAAATAAATAAGTTTATTTGGACCGCAGAGAGGTTTATAAATCCTTTGTACAATTTGGATTTTATATGGCTTTGCACAATCACTTCTCTTGAAAGTTTGTGTTTGGAACAGCTTATCTGAAGAGCTGAGATTGGATACATAAAAATATTAGTGAGTCACAGTAGGAAAAGGTCCAAGGAAAAAGATAACCAATTTTTAGGTGCAATAGTTTGGTGCTAAAATGATGCTTTCTGTTGCTTCATCTTTGTACTATTTCTTGGTTTCCCCCATGAAAAGCTTGCTAGTGGATGAAATAGCAGATCATCAAATGCTCAGTATTTAACATGGTTTTGAAAGGACCTAAAGGAATGGCTGAAAGTGAGGTGGAAGACTTGAAGATCATAGCAAATGAGGCTTTAGGGTTTAGCTTCAATGCAGGCATATCTTTGGCAGTGATAATGCTGCCTCACTTGAAGGTTCCCCAAATTATGCCTATCAATGGGGATTTGTATCTTGTACTGTGGAATAAACCCAGAAGCATGACTCCCGAGGTTATCTAATAATTGACACCTGTTCTAATTCTGCAGGCGGTGTCACATTGTTCTTGGAAAACTGAAGTTGATGCGGTGAACTTGGCCCAGGTGAGAATGTCTGCAGTATTTGTCCCAGCAAGGATGTATACTGGACTTCTCCAGCTTTATGTGTATAATGGTCAGTCTGGAAGTAAAAGGTTATGTTTATAGGAGACCTCACTTAGAAGTCATTCCAGTTATTTATGGCTAAATAACAAACCATTCCAAAATGTTGTGGCTTAAAGCACCAGCAAGGACTTATTTTGCTCATGAATTTACAAGTAGGCAGGAGTTGGCAGGGTGGCTTATCTTTTCTCTGTGAGTATCAGAAGAAGTGGCTTGACTAGGACTGGAGGATCCATTTCTCATATGGCTGGAAAGTTACAGTTGGCTGGCAGCTGGGAACTTAAGAGCTGTAGGCTGGGAATTTTCTTCATATAGTACTACTGGAAGCTGAGCTCTAAGAATGAGTGTTTCAAGATGCCTGGTCAGAAGGTGCAAGGCTTCTTATGATCTTGACTTGGAAGACCCTATCATATTATATTAGTAATTAAGAAAGTCATTAAGACAAGTCCACATTCAAAGGGAGGGGAATTAGACTCTACTTTTAATCTACTGACGAAGTTATCATTCTCAAATTTCTACTTATCAGTGAGGCTATTGATGATCTCTCTACTATATATACTCATGGTGTTGACTTCTTTCTGTTTGTTTTAGACAAGAAAATCTTGTTTGATATCCCAAGAAGTCTTTCTGGTCTTTTTGTCTGTCTTCCTCCCATGGACATTTGACAATAACACCATCTGCATGTTTCCACATATATCTCTATCTTTTAATTGGTGTATTGAGACCACTGACATTTAAAGTGATTATTGATATAATTGAATGAATACCTACCATATTTATCAGTGTTTTTTACTTGCCCTTGTTCCTTGTTTTCATTTTTGTTTTCCGCACCTTTTCTGCCTTTTGTGGTTTTAATTGAGCATTTTATAATTCATTTTCTCTCTTTTCTTGGCATATCAATTATGTTTCTTTTAAAATATTTTTCAGTGGTTGCCCTAGAGGTTGCCATATGCATTTACCATTAATCCAAGTCTACTTTCAAACATTACACCACTTCATGGGTAGTGCAAGTGCCTTAAAATAACAAAATATTTCTAAGTCTTCACTTCATTGCTGTTATTCATTTTACTTATGCATAAGCATACAAAAGCATATATACATGCTTATATATCCTATGTTCTGTGACATCAATCAAGAATAAGGAAAATAAAAGATTTTTGTTTTGCCTTCACTCATGCCTTCTTTGATGCCCTTCCCTTCTTTTTGTATATCTGAGTTCCTGACATAATTTTCTTTCTCTTCTGAAGAACTTCTTTTTAACATTTCTTGCAAGGCAGATCTACTGGCAACAAATTCCCTCAATTTTTGATTGTTTGAGAAAGTTCTTATTTCTCCTTCACTTTTGAAGGATAATTTCACGAGGTACAAAATTCTATGTAGGTGTTCTTTTTCTCCCAACACTTTAAACATTTCACTCTATTCTTTTTTTGCTTGTATTGTTTCTTCAGATGTAATTCTTATCTTTGCTCCTCTGTAGATATTTTTCCCCTCTGGCTTCTTTCAAGATTTTTTCATCTTTGATTTTCTGAAATCTGAAGGTGACATGCCTTGGGGTGTATTTTTTTTTTTAGCCCTTATTCTGCTTGGTATTCTCTGAGCTTCCTGGGTCTATGGTTTGGTGTCTGGCATTAATTTGAGGAAATTCTCAGTTATTATGCCTTCAAATATTACTTCTGTTCCTTTCTCTCTTTCTTTTCCTGATACTCCATTACACATATATTATGCCTTTTGCAGTAGTCTCACAGTTCTTGGAT
This sequence comes from Eschrichtius robustus, assembly GCF_028021215.1. Classification (NCBI taxonomy): domain Eukaryota; kingdom Metazoa; phylum Chordata; class Mammalia; order Artiodactyla; family Eschrichtiidae; genus Eschrichtius; species Eschrichtius robustus. Next base: position 38,916,439 of record NC_090825.1, read on the forward strand.
ATTCTGTTATTTTTTTCAGTCTTTTTTCTCTTTGATTTTCAGTTTGGGGAGTTTCTACTGTCATATCCCCAAACTCAGAGATTCTTTTGTCAGCCTTGTCCAATCTGCTAAGGAGTTCATCAAAGGTATTCTTCATTTCTGTTACAGTATTTATGATTTTTAGCACTTCTTTTTGATTCTTTCTTAGAATGTCTACCTCTTCACTTACATTATCCATCTATTCTTGCATGTTGTCTACTTTTTCCATTAATAAGCTAAAGCCCTTAGCTTATTCACCATAGTTTAAAAACATTTTAGTATGATAATTCCAACATTCCTGTCATACCTGACTCTGATTCTGATGCTTGTTTAGTCTCTTCAAACTGTGTTATTGCTTTTTATTGTGCCTTATAATTTTTTGTTGAAAGATGGACACAATACACTGGATAAAAGAAACAATGGTAAATAGGTCCTTACTAACGTGTTGGTAAGGTGCAGGGGGAGGAGAAGTATTCTCTGGTACTATGATAGGTCTCAGTGTTTTGGTGAGCCTGGACCCTGGACTGTGAACTTTGCCAGAGATTCTCAGGTTTTCCCTTCTTTAGTTGGGACAGTATAGCTAGAGGGGACTGCAGTTGGTTATTTTCCTTCCCCAATTTAACTTAGGCTCTGATAAAACCTCATCAGGTTAGACTTTGGTAAAATACTTTCTCCTGAGGGCAGCCATTATTAAGAACAAAATCCTCTGGTGTACGGTAGTTCTATTTTTAGTTTTTTAAGGAACATCCATACTGTTCTCCACAGTGGCTATATCAATTTACATTCCCATACGTGGAATCTAGAAAAATAGTACAGATGAACCTATTTTCAGGGCAGGAATAGAGACGCAGATGTAGAGAATGGATGTGTGGACACAGGGGGGAAGGGGAGGATGGGATGAATTGGGAGATTAGGTTTGACATAAATACACTACCATGTGTAAAATAGATAGCTAGTGGGAACCTGCTGTATAGCACAGGGAGCTCAGCTCGGTGCTCTGTGATGACTAGATGGGTGGAATGGGAGGGGAGGGCCACGAGGGAGGGGATATCCATATACATATAGCTGATTCACTTCATTGTACAGCAGAAACTAACACAACGTTGTAAAGCAATTATACTTCAATTAAAAAAATTTTTTAAAAAGAACAAAATGCTCTGGTGTATTTCAAAGTGGCTCTCTTTCCCCTCCTTCTGCCGGAACATGAGAGGAGTTTTCTCCGTTATTCAATGTGAGTACGTGGTAGAACCCTGGAGATAAAACTCACTGAAGCGCTGGGCCTCCTATGACTGGGTCCCACTGGAGTTCTTAACCCTCAGACTTGTCCACCCTAAGTCTCCAGTCCAATGGAGGTTTCTGCTCAGGGATTTCTGCTCAGGTAAGTTGTGATTCCCTGTGTTCACCTGTTGACCTCTCTCCAATTTGGGGGGCAGTAGTTTGCTCTGTGACCTCCTTCTCTGATGGATCTAAAAAGAACTGTTGATTTTTCAGTTTGTTTAGCTATTTGCTTGTTGTTAGGATGGAGTGTCCACTTCCAAACTCCTTACATGCTGATGGGAAACCACAAGTCCCAATTCATTACGTCTTTAATGGTTAATATCTGAATTTCAAGAAAAGAATTAGACACTTAGATATTTTGCTGGCAATAGCTATCAAAATAGAAATTTTAAGTAAATTATGATTTTGAACTATATTAGTTTAATAAATGTTTGAAGAACATATTGAGGGGAGTTTAGAAAATATTTCCGCTCTGTGCTGTCTACTCCATACCAGCATGTACCGTTTGAACGTGAGGTAAGATATGGGGAAAGAAGGAAAGAAGAAGCAACAACAAAAACAACGAACAGAGGGGTGAGATATCCACCAGACACTTGCTGCTGGGGGGAAATTCATATTCTCTTATTCTTATGACTGAATATATGAGTATATCATAAAAGTAGACATTCAATTAGAAGAGAAATAAAATAAAGCAAATTGTGACTTCTGTACTGACTAATGCTGGCTAATGACTAATGACTAACCCTCATTTCTTTTATTTCATAAAACTAATGTCTGAGTCTTTTCTCATGATTTTCATGTATATGAAAAAAGTACTATTGATGCCTTAATGCTAACGTAGAGAATAGTCACATGGGTGCTTGTACTTCTAACCACTGGGAAAGGAGTGTGTTATCTTCCAGGGCAAAACTGTCTTATTGTTGCAGTCATTGTGGCTGGTATTGAATCCTTGGGAGCAGGCAGCATGTGGCACAGCTTGACCTTTCAGATCAGGCAGATTAAGAACATTCTATTTTCCACCCAGTCAATGCAAGGCCCATGGTTAATGATTACTTAGAGCATAAATCCCACAGCTGATTTGCTGTCATTTGGAAATGATCAGAGCCCATGTCCAGCAAAATCTGGCAGTGACATTTTTGGCAAGCTCTTTCAATAACAGATGCTTTCAGAAACGAGAGAGAGCAAGCCAGGATTGGGGGTGGGGGCTTGGGTGGGGTCTGAGGGGGTGAAAGGAAGCAGCATATATTTTACGTAAAATTTACTTTGCTTATAGTTCGACCATGTACCCTCATTCTTTCAAAATGATGGGTTGATAGTGGAGACTTGGAGTGTAGTCATACGTTACATGTCACTACTAGGATGGAAGAGCATTGTCTGCTTTCTTACACCGAAATAATTTCAACCACCTCAGGCAATAACTTTTTCTTAATATTCATCAGGATACTTTTTTAGGTCACTAAAAGGGGAAATCTGCAATGCTCACCTTTATTAAAATAGAGAAGAGGATATAGAGGAGTAGAATTAAGGTGAAGAGTCATAAGAATAAGAGAATATGAATTTCCCCCCAGTAGCAAGTGTCTAGTGGATATCTCATCCCTCTGTTCACTGCTTTTGTTGTTGCTTCTTCTTTCTTTCCCCTTGTCTCACCTCACATTCAAACTGTACATGCTGGTATGCAGTAGACAGCACTGTGTGTCTACTGGATAAAGGGCCTAGGCTGAGCTGGGGTAGACTAAGGTTTCTAGCCTGTGAGGTTTTCTTGATGGCTGTCAGCAAAGCCTGGCAACCTATGCCACCCTACATTTGAGATGTGTCCCAAAAACACAATGCATACAACTAGATAGCTGATCAAAATTGTAAGGGAGCCGGAGTTAGCTTTTGATCCTGCTCATATTTCTTTTTTTGAACTCTTGCTTTTCTGACTTTCAGTCACACAGATCCCAAGAGTGGCCAATCTATGGCTGTCCAGATCCACTAACACCACCTAAGGCTACTCTTAACCAAGTGCTTCATACTCGAAAACTAAATCTCTGGTGTTCATCCAACTCACTTTCGATCTATATTCTTATTATTCTCTGAGCTCTGCTAATATCAAGACTGTATTTATTTGGATCTATGATTATATTCATAGACATCAAGTTATGAATGACTGACAGGCAACTCTTTCTGAAGTATCCACATGTAAAACAAGTGCTTATTAGAATAAATTATTCTTGAATAATAAGATGACTAGATTGGAAGATGAAGAAAGAGTACACCTATAAGACATTTGATAATTTTTCTCCCTCTCTTGTTATATGTACAAGTTAAACAGCTGTATTAAAATGACCTTAAAATATAAAGATAGATAATGTAAGACTGATATAGAAATACTGCCTTCATTGACATGTAGCTCCCATCAGATCCAAGTCAGCTGCTCAATTTGTTGCTATCTCCCAGTAAGTGGGAAGAGAAGGGAAAATACATATTGTTTCTACTCCCATTCCATTGATCAGCACATAGTCACAGGACCTCACAAAATTTCAAAGAAGCCTGGGAAACATACTCTCTTGCTAAGAAAAGATATTCTTAGACAAAACTACCATGCTTTAAAGAATGTGACCATTACATTATCAAAGAAAAGGAGAGTGGTCAGTGTTAGATAAATACAAGCACTACAGCATTTGGTCCAGAAGACAGGGCCATTAGGTAGATTTGATGTTGGTTAAACTATATTACCCAGAGAGTTTTGAGTCCTATATTGATTGCAATCTGACATGGTTATTTCTTGAGGTAAGCCAAGAAAAGCTTCACTTGAGCGTTACCCCATGTACCACAAAAACAAAGATAGAGAATGTGTTCTCATCAACTTTGAAGATGACGTAAATGTGAGTAGGGAAACTAGTTCACAAGAGGACAGAATCCAAATTCCATAAAATCTGGGCAGATTGAAATAATGAGCTAAAATTTAAAAGATGGGAATTAATAAATATTAAATGGAAAGTGGCTTTAAGCTCAAAACAACTATACAAATATGGAATGACTTGGCAGTTCATGTACTAAGGATATGAGTTTCCTTAAGCATAATCCAATAAACATTAGTACTGAGGCATAGATGCCCAAGAAGTAAATACATCTTTTAAAAGGCAAGTAATGATTCTACTGAAGTCTGCATCAAATTGAACACATCTTTATCATTGTCATTAAGATAAATGCCACATTTGAAGGGGGCTTCAACAACATAGAGCACACATATAAAAGGACAATTATTTCATATCTCGAATGATTGAAAGAACTACGAATATTTTGGAGAAGACAAGGTTTATGAGAGACAATGAATGATGACAATCTTCAAGTATTTGAAGAACAAAATATGTAATCCTTTAGCACCAAACTGGAACATTTGGGTTATACAAAGACAGATTTTCAATTCAGTATAGGAAAGTTATTTCCAAGAGTAAAACTTTAAAAAATGGAATATCTTTGAGGTGAGCAATGTTTCTAATCTGTATTCTTTCATAACTTCCAAAGTTTCTTCCAACTCAGAGATTCTATAATACCATTATGTATTTTTGAGCAAAGTGATTCCTTCAATTCTGCATATGCATGGATATACAGGCATATATACAAACATGCACACAAACAGTCCATTAGACATAGGATAAATGGCACTCATATTGGTTCCCTGCTAGGGTGCACTACATAACTACTACCTCCACCAATCTTTTACCTTTGCCGTGACTTTCCCTTCTATAAGGGGTTAATTAAAACATAACCATGGTTGCTGGTGTAGTATCAAGGAGTAGACAGTATGCAGCTTTGAAAACTAAAGAAACTACTGCAAGTAATTAGAAAGCCAGAATGCATTCTTCCACTCCAGTTTCAAGATTGTAGATGTGATCACATGGTTCTTACTTTATCATTGGGGTGTAGTGGTATAAGCACTCTAAACTTAACATCACATGACTTGAGTTTGAGTCATTGACCTTGGATATCTTTAGTCCCATGAATTTTGTCAAATCACTTAGTCTCTCTTCTCCTTGATTTCTTCATGTTTAAATGAGAATAATGACTGTCTTACAGTATTATCCTAAATGTCAAATGAAATAACCATGAAAAAACTTCTGTAAATTCTATACCAGTAACATATTATTAATACTCTTCCTGGACCACTGAAATGTTTTCAAAGACTAAATTTTTTCTTATTCTGAATTTCTTATTTATCCTGTGGATTATCTGTATCCTCTTTTCAATTTCAGTCTGGCTTTTCCCTGCCACCTGTCACACATCTGGACCATTTTTTTCCATTCCCATGTTTGTTCCCTCATCCACTCCCATCAATTACTGATTTCTCAAATTAAAATTCATTTTTAACATTAGATGAAGAAAAAGAACACGGGGGGAAAAAGTGGCTGTAAAATAGCATATAAGCAGCAAGCCAGATATAACTGCTCTTTAAGTTAATGGAAGCATTGAACAAACTCAAAGAGCAGCAAGTTAGCTAGAGCTCAAAACCTAGAAGGGTTTGGAGGATTCCAAAGATCATAAACTACTTAGTATCTAGAAAAACCAACAATTTGCCAGTAAGGAAGCCATCGGTCACTACAATGCCCCACACACCCTTCCTCATATTTTGTTGCCTCTTCGCCTACCCTGGCTCCAGTAGCTTTTGTGCCTGACATCAGATAATCACTTTCATCTTCTGGGGCATGTCTGTGAGTGTGTGTCTTCTCCCAGGGACAGAAGCAGATGGAAAGGTGGAAATCTGAAGTGAAAAGGGCTGGATATTCATTTCTCACAAGTGGCAGCAGGGGCCATTGTAGCGACTAGGGTGCCCATGCCAAGAGGCAGTAAGAGTCCATCAAAAAGACATGAACGAAGGTGTAAGTGTTACCTCTGTAGGAAGTGGAAACTGTTCCTGGCAGATGCAGAAGGAAAATCAAGGAGAAAGATGTTCATCCTATCCTACCTGAGGTACAAGCTTAGCCAGCTAGAATCAAACGTCTAAAGTGCATTAATGGTGGCTATCAATGACCTTGCTAGGCTGCTATGGAGAACACGAGTTCACTGGAAGAACTAATGAGCATCCTAGGTATCTTCTTTTTCAAATGAGAATTAGGGTAGTACAATTTACAATTTAAATTACTGGCCTAGCAGAACAGCACTTTAAAAAGGGACTCTTCTTACATACAGATGGCCAGTAGGCACGTGAAAAGATGCTCAACATCGCTAATTATTAGAGAAATGCAAATCAAAACTACAATGAGGTATCACCTCACACCAGTGAGAATGACCATCATCAAAATTCTACAAATAATACATGCTGGAGAGGGTGTGGAGAAAAGGGAACACTCCTACACTGTTGGTGGGAATGTAAATTGATACAGCCACCGTGGAGAACAGTAAGGAGGTTCCTTAAAAAACTAAAAATAGAACTACCATATGATCCAGCAATTCTATGCCTGGGCATATATTCGGAAAAGACAAAAACTAATTTGAAAAGATACATGCACCCCAATGTTTACAGCAGCACTGTTTACAATAGCCAAGATATGGAAGCAACCTAAGTATCCATCAACAGATAAATGGATAAAGAAGACGTGGTTCACATATACAATAGAATATTACTCAGCCATAAAAAAAAATGAAATAATGCCATTTGCAGCAACATGGATAGACTTAGAGATTACCATATTAAGTGAAGTTAAGTCAGACAGAGAAAGACAAGTATCATATGATATCACTTATATGTGGAATCTAAAAAAATAATACAAGTGACCTTATTTACAAAACAGAAACATACTCACAGACATAGAAAACAAATTAATTTCCAAAGCGGAAAGGGGAGGAGGGATAAATTAGGAGTATGGGATTAACAGATACATACCACTATATAAAGTAGATAAACAACAAGGATTTACTGTATAGCACAGGGAACTATATTCAATATCTTGTAATAACTCATAATGGAAAAAAATTTGGAAAAGAATATATATATATATGTAACTAAATCACTTTGCTGTACCCCTGAAACTAACACAATATTGTAAATCAACTATACTTCAATAAAATAAATAAGTAAATATAAAACAGACTCTTCTTCCATAAGTAATCTAAAAATTTCTCTATGATTTAGAAAGGACAATTGAAAACTGATGTCCAAAGCTGTTTACATGAAAGCACTGTCTCAGTCTTCTTTAGGTCAGGTGAAGCTTTGGGGCTTAGAGCTCATTATGAATGTAAAATTTTGTATGAAAGTGACCAACCCTATATATCAGCATATTCTTCATCTAGGGTACAAGGAGGGTCACAGTCCTCCAATTGCAAATGACAATTTTCAGAATGTGAATGCGTAAATGGAGATTGGCAAAGAAAAGTGATAGTTGAAGTATTCTTTAAGCTTCAGGTTTTTGTTATTAATCCCAAAAGTCATAGTTGAAACATTAATAAAATTTATATTCATTGAACCAGAAAGGAAATTCTGGGGTTATACTACACATTTCAGCTAATATGTGCAACATTTTATAATACTTCTCAAAACTTCAGAAATATCTTAAGCCTCCCCCCACCGACTCCTCTAGTCAAAGTTAATTATTCATACCTCTGTGTTCCTATGATGTCTTGTACATATGTTAATTATAGCACTAACCACATTGAACTTAACCACATAAAATTTAAGCATGTTGTTTTTCCATGTTAAGTAGTGCTACAGACTGCATATAAGGGAATTCCATTTCTTGAATGTGATCCACAGTCTCATATCACTTTCATCATTTATTCATTGCTCAGTGAATTGTGCCAAACATTATTCCGGGCACTAGGTATGGCTCATGGGAGGTATTTGAGGAGTAAACATAAAAACATATCTTTAGAATTCAAAAAGATACATACTATTTTAAGAAAGCAATCTTTATTTTCTGAAAATCAGAAAGACCTCACAGAGAAAGTAGCATCTGAGATGAGTTGGGAGGAAAGATAAGATTTTGCAGGTAGAGGTTTCAAGGAGAGTGTGGAAGCATCACAGGCACATGGCAATGCAATTATACCATCTCATTTTACCCATTAGCCTTTGAGTTTCTCAGAGCCAGAGACAGTGTTTTACTCATTGTGTTAGCTTGCTAGGGCTACCATAACAAGGTACTACAAACTGGGTGCTTAAAAACCAAAGAAATTTATTGTCTCACAGTTATGGAGACTAGGAGTGCAAAACTGAGGTTTTGTCCAGGGCATGTTCTCTGTGGAGTGTCTGGAGGAGGATCCTTTCTTGCTTCTTCCAGCTTCTGGTACCACATGCATTCCTTGGCCTGTGGCAACATAACTCCAATCTCTGCACATGACCATTCTCTCCCTGTAGACAACGTGATGTCTCTACACTATCTTCCTTCTCTGTATGACTTTGTGTCTTCACGTGGCATTCTACTCTTTCTGTGTCTGTGCCAAGATTCCCCTATTCTTCTAAGGCCATCATTTATATTGGATTAGGGCCCACCCTAATGACATCATCTTAACTTGATGACAGTTGCAAAGACCCTATTTCCAAATAAATTCACATTCACAGGTACCCAAGATTAAGACTTCAACGTATCTTTTTTGGGGACACAGTTCAACCCTTAACACTCAAATTTACAACCCAAATATCTATCAATGAAATCTACCAAATTCTAGGCACCTGGTACATGCTGGCTAAATAAAATGTTCTTACATCCTACTGAAATCCTTACACTGTCATTTAAAATTATATAGTTTACTATTGATTCAGGAAAACTGAGAAATTAATGATTACTATTATATGAAAATATTCAACCTACTTAAAAGTTGTATTGTCACTCTTAGCCATGTCTTTCTCTAGTTAAACTATTCAAACACTTTTCCATATAAATCCTATTTTCTAGCTCTTCAATCATCTTTGTTACCCCTCTGTATCCTAAAATTGAACTTTTAGTTTATCCTTTCAGAAATATATTTTGGAAACAAATACAGTATGCTAACACATATATACGGAATCTAAGGAAAAAAAAAAAAAAAAAAAAAAGGCCATGAAGAACCTAGTGGCAAGACGGGAATAAAGACACAGACCTACTAGAGAATGGACTTGAGGATATGGGGAGGGGGTGGGGTGAGATGTGACAGGGTAAGAGAGTGTCATGGACATATATACACTACCAAATGTAAAATAGATAACTAGTGGGAAGCAGCCGCATAGCACAGGGAGATCAGCTCGGTGCTTTGTGACCACCTAGAGGGGTGGGATGGGGAGGGTGGGAGGGAGGGAGATGCAAGAGGGAAGAGAAATGGGAACATATTGTATATGTATAACTGATTCACTTTGTTATAAAGCAGAAGCTAACACACCATTGTAAGGCAATTATACTTCAATAAAGATGTTAAAAAAAAAAAAAAAAGAAATATATTTTGGGCTACTTCAGACCCTCAAAAGATTTAATATGCAATATCATTTTTCCTAAACCCTTGTTCCCTTTCCTTTGAAACATATTTTTCCATGTAGTTAACATGAAGACATCGAACGCTTTATAATAACTTCGGGGTTTGAATTTAATAATTTTTCATGAGGAATGATCAAAAATATGGCCAGAGAATTCATCTATGAACTTGATGACTTTTTTATACTTTAAAATGAGAAGAAGTCACATTGAAGACGATTGAAGTTGAATTGGCGTGTTTCCCCTAACCTCCCAAGATAACTTTTCAGTTGTGTTTGATTAAACTCTGTGAGTCACAGTGCTGTCTCTCAGTTCAGGGCTCTTTGCTACCTATGGGCCTTATTTTACATCAGGAGCAGCTGAATTTCACACCTATATTTGCCACCCTTCTGGATCCTTCCTCCTGAGCTTATTAACACCATCCAGCAGCTACCTTGAAGATATACTGCCAGGAAAAATAAATGTTTTCTGCAAGGAGCAAAAAAGTTTCCTACTCGCATATGTCAGCACTTCAGATCAGGCCTATTGCCGAAAACTAATAGCATTTAAACAATAGTTTATTCAGGTGAGAGTTACGAAAATGCTCCTCTTCTGAGATGATTCACCAGATCTTATTATTCAAGAAAATTGGTTGATTTTGCATCAAAAAACTGAACACATTGAAAATGAAGCTAGAGATCTGATTCCTAGTCCAAGTTTCACACATAATTTGCTCCTTAACAACGAATTTTCACGTGACCTTTCAGCATCTCCATTTTCTCATGTGTAAAATTAAGAGAATACCATCCTTTTACCTACTGATTATGAGGATAAAGAGAAATCACATGCAGAGTCAATCTAAAATTATAAGGCACTGAGCATATTTCAGATATTAATATTCCAACTTAGAATTATAAAAACGCTAAAATCTATAAATCAAGAAAAGTGACAAAAGAGCATCATTGCTGATTAATGGTTATTCACCATTCTGTGTCTGAATTTTGGGAAATTATCTATTTATGTTTTCTTTGTGTGTGGACTTTCAACCCAGAATATAATATGAAAATTTCATGTTATTATTGCCTTACATTTTTTTCTGACATAGCTTACAATACTTTGGAGGAGAAAACTATATAGTATATAGTATATACACCATATACTATATACTTTGGAGGAGAAAACTATATACTCAACTTTAAGTTGAGAAAACTCAACTTTTGGTGAGTTGAGTTCAATGTCATAGAAAGTCACATATCCAAGATCCTGGGCTGAGGGGTAATAAACTTATTACCGCACTCACTCCTGGCTTGAGACAGTTGCCATCTAGAAATAAAAGTGTAATCTTGCATATAGAATTCAAACAAGTGGAACCAGCCATGATTGTAATAAGGAAAAGTAAAAATGGCTGTAACACTGAATCCTGTTTTAGTACCAAATTATCAATAAAGCTGATGAAGGTCACCTGATTTGAATAAATATTCTGACACAGTTTTGACAGACAAGCGTAGATCAAATATAAGACTCAACAAAAGTATGAACAGTGAGACTGTGCATAATTTTTATTTTATTGATATTTCCTAAATATTATCCATATTTCCTAATATTCCTTCTCCATATTTCCTAATTTTGTTATGATGTACAATATTTACCTGTGAAATTTAAATAAATAAGTTAATTAATTGATTAATCACCACCCAATCTTTAAGGCCAAACATTAACATCATCTCCTTCACGAAGCCTTTAGCAACTCCTTAATCAACAATAATAGCATTCTTGTTTGAATTATAGCTATTTGATAATATTTTATTTTTCTTACAAACTCAAAAAATTGCTTCCACAAATTCAGTTCAATGAATGTCCAGGGTCTGTATTCGGTTTATATTTGTATGCCCCTGTGTGCCTAGCACAGTGCCTTGTAATAAATATTTATTGAATTTGTTGAATTGAGATGGTCATGATGACAAAATATGATAAATCATTGGCATCAACTACAACCATTTGATTACAGAATGAGAAAACTAACATATAAAGTGTGAGAGGTTTTTAAAAAGCATTTGAAAATACACTTTGAAAGAGGTATTAAAATGAATGAACAGCCAGTAGGAGCTTTTGGGTAGAGGAATGATGTGCTCTATGCATGAATTCAGCTCCAGATAAATATACTTAACTGTCTGACAGAAAATGTCACCATAAGATATTAGAACTCAGAGAGAAGACAGAGATTCAAACTATCGAGAAATCAATGTGATGAGTATTCTTGAAAAGGTTACGACTTTCAAAAAGCTATTTGAAATTGTTATTAGCAATAGTATTCTGGAGGGAGAAATGTGATTGTGTGATATTCTGAGGTGATAAGTTGTCTTACCTGGGACCCGTGAGGCCAAAGGAAGAGTTAGTAGGAAAAATGCACCTGATATACGTCCTTAAACTTTGTGCGGTTTGCTCTGGCGTTTGAATACACATTAAAATATATGTCTATGAACAGAAGGTCTTTGTTATCCAGTGATAACCTTGCTGTTTCCTCAACTAGCCCATGAGATATAAAGAGGGTTATTTTCTGGAATAAAGGTCACTCTTCTGTTCATGCTTCATCACACAGATTACTGACGATTAGTGTTCTCCATTCTCTGGCATGGGACACAGATCCCCCCCTTTCGACATTGTAAAGTAATTCTGGCCATAGAAGACACAAAACACTTAGGTCATGTTGTTTAGCTCAATATGCTGCCTTTGGTTTGTAAGCGATGCACAAGGCGACACCCTGCTCAGATCCTCCTTCAATAAAGAACTTGTAGTCTGAGCTACTTAGAGGGCTGTCAGCAAATAGCCTTCCCCTATCCACCCCTTTATGCATTGCTTCAGCTGCAGAAAGCCACCTTGGCCAAGTTCACACCCTTCAGAGCGGGGGCCATATTATCTGATAGATTGAAGCAAGACTATAAAGGCCAGCCTATTTCAGCCTAACTCAGGGCAACTGTGATGAGTCATTTTAGCTCCAGAGCTCTCAGTGGGGTCAGCTGAAGTTGTTGTTGGGCCTGCTTTGCACTTCAACTTCTCCCTTGGCCCAATCTTCTTCTTTTGCTTTTGTTCTGCAGGTATTGATTCCAAGGGCACTCCTTAATATATATCTTGCATACTAAATTTCATGTCAAGTTTGGCTTTGGAAAAACCAATCTAAAATAGGGTGAAACAGACAAACTTGGAAGTTGACTTTTTTTAATTGATTAGTAACCCAAACAAGGACTCAAAGAAAATAATAATAACAGAATACTAGAGAGCCTTCTAGGCAGTATGAATAGTTTATAGGAATGTCTTCAGCAGACAGAGCATGGCATGGATGAAGCTAGAAAAGGTAAGCTTCATAGAAGAAAGAGTGTCACAAAATTAAGCTGAAGAAAGAGGTGGCGAAGTCCATGGCTGACTGTAGCTGACCCTGGCAGTAGGAAGGTGTGACCATATCATTGGGAACATTGAAAGATGGCAAGAGAAAGGTGGATTTTATTTGCTAAGCAATGAGAAGTTAGTGAGTTTTTAAAATAGGAGATGAGAATTTTGTTTTAGGAAACTCTGAAGGAGTCAGCGTGGAAGATGGATTTTGGCAGGGGGGCAGGGAGTTGGAGAAGCAGAGGATGACATTAGGAAGCTGTTCCACCTATCCCTTTATAATGAAAGTCAGAATGAAGAATAAAAAACTGTGTGCATATGTGTGTGTATGAAGAGGGAGAGAGAGAGAGGGAGGAATCTCAGAAATAATCCACAAGAAGAAATGGCAGACCAATATTAAAAACATGAATGAATCTCTTGTCAAAAAAAAAAAAAGAAGAAATGGCAGGAAAAATATATTATAAGAGGCTTATTATATGTGAATTAAATTGAGTAGCAGTCCTTCCAAAACTTTTTCTAGATGTCAAAGATCATTTCGCGAATACCGTCTATTGAACATCGAAATCTACTCAATTTTGTACTAGGTACTTTTAGATATGTTTCGTTATTTTCAGTCTCATACTCCTGTAAAATAGAATTTCTCTTTCTGGTTTGCAAACAAAGAACCTATTTTAAAAGATCAAAATCTAGAATTCTGAATTTAGAAAGGTCAGAGAGCCTTCCAATGTCACCTAGCTAACAAATATCAGAACTGAAATTTTAACACAGGCCCATTTCAACTGTCAGTTCTCTCAATCACTACAATACCACATATCTAAAATATGAAAGTTTCAATATTAAAAGAGTTTCCTTCTTTATTAAGTAGTGTGGGGCAAGCAATTTCAAATCTTCCATCCATGATCACTTCCTGCTGCCAACATATTTTAGAAGTAGTCTAACCCTAAGCCATTATGTCACATGGAAATCCAAGAGTAATAAATGGTCTAAAACTAAACCCACAAGGCAAATACAAGTTCCCTCTACTCCTATTGGCACAATCTATTAACAGATGCTGTGTATACTTTTGAAAACTCATATTTTCTTAGTAGGTGTAGACGTTCTTTATCCTCTACTTAGCAGTTTGATTCTTCAGAGATTCACTGCTCTCTTCACTTGGAAGTTTTAGTGCCACTGAAGAAAGTACTATTCACAAAATGTTTTGTGTTATTTTCTCTGGTGTTCAGTCCGGAGTTCAGTGGAAAAGCAACTTTGCAGCAGGTCAATGATGAAAATAGAAAATAGAAAACATGCATTTGGGAAACTGGAACTGACTTTGGGCCAGTAATAGAGCTGCCTAACAGTTGTAATAAAGACTTACTAGAAAGAACATACAGAGAAGTATTCATATTACATTCTTATTTGCATTACATGTCCTCAATTATGTCTAGAAAGAGCTACGAAGGCATATCTTGTAATATTACCTAATTCAGAAGGACAGTGCTATGTAGACAATGGAGTAATTTTTTGAGTGAAGATAAACCCATTCAAGCTTGTTGGCCAGTTGCCTCCCAACAGCCCTATTCAGGACACCCTTAAATATCTGTATTATTCTTATAATCTGACCATTTACTTAAGGTTATAAAAGGAACCTCTTCACAAATTTCTTAAACACAACTGATTGCATATTTAAGTATTCCATATATTTCATTATTGCAGAAGAGGTTAGTGAAGAACCTAGAAACTCTTGGACACATTATAAAAGGATACTATCAAAAACTGGGTGGGGCCTTTAGGGTCAACATGGATTCATAACAAGGCTTCTTGCTCACCTCCCATGGAAATGCAGCTGCATTGTCAGGTTATAATGTGTATCTTAGCACATCCACCTTCTTTCAATCCCTTAACTACCCCTCCCCTCCTAAATCAATTCAAGGCCACAGACAGAACTCCTATTTCAAGACAACATTCCATGCAAATAATTTATTGATATGCTGCAGGAAAGAACAAATAGTGGAAGATTGACACTATAGAGAGTTATGGAACTGTGTCCATTCCTGTATTATGGTCAGGTCACCCTCAAATAAAGTGCTACCAATTGTTGAGAATAAAAATATCATGTTTATCTATAGAGCTTAACATTCTGAAGAAGTGTCATCATGATGACAGGTCAATTGCATGGAATAATCATTTCAAGTAGAAAATCAAGAGGGTTAGCAATAAACTGTATTTTGTAAAACACACATACAATATATCCTCACACACAAGAAAAATGAGATTCCCCAAGGAAGCATTAGATTCATGTTTGGGTTTCTGGAGATCATGGGATGTATATATATTTTACGGGAGTTGATGTCAATGGACAATATCTAGACAATATCAGCATCATTTGGATAACTAATGTATGCTCATTAGGTACTTTCAGAAGTCTTTAAATTTGTCCTTTGATGATAACATGATAGAAACATAGCTGATTCCTCCTTCTCACTGAGCTTTTGCCTTTAATATCACTACTTTGGAAGGCCTTCCTTGACCACCCAATCTAAAGTAACCCTTTTCCTCTAACACATTACTCTGCTTTTTTATTGTCCATTAATATATCATTGTTTGATATCTTCTTATATATTTAGGTAATTATTTTATTTCTTTCCCAACTAGAATTTAAGCTCTCTGAAAGTAGAACCCACTTTGGTTTTGTTCACCACTGTGTCCTTAATACTTGGTACATAATAGGATCTTCATGTGAATGTATAGAAAACACATTTTTAAGTTACTCCAAGCCTAATGATATTTCAACTAACATTTATTAAGGGAATATATTGTGCCTGACTCTTAGCTATAACAATAATTACAACCTTTAATCTTCAGAACAACCTTGTGAAGTGAGCATTAATTCCACCTTCCATAGATGAGAAACCCAAGGTTCAGAATTCTTTTCTTTTTACTCCAATGCCCCACATGGTACATTTCCACACAGTCTATCACATGATCATGCACTCTTATTTAGGCTTCTAGTTTTTTGTTATCTATAGGTATTACCAACTATACCTTAAGCTCCTCAACAGTAGGGATATTGTCTTCTATTGATTTTGTCTTACGTTAGTATTCATCATGGTGGTGGGCACATAGTTGTAGTTGACAAATGGAAAGGTTAAAGTGGTTATGTAAAAAAGATGGAAAATACATCCCCATAACTGGAGCAGAATGTGATCCTTTGTAGAGGTCATGGAATCTCCCCTCATATTCTTCAGGGAATAGATTCCTGGCTAGGAACTCAAGATCAACTGACATATCTGGTCTGACTCAAAGCTAATAATGGGCATCATGAATTCTCTGTTTTGGGATTCCTTGGCAGGGAGAAAAGCATGTACAGTTGTACAAGACTCCCACCTCTATATTTCTATGTTTATAGATTAAGAAACTGAGGCACAGAGGCTGAGTAACTTGTTAAAGGCCATACAATTAGTTAGTGGCTGATAGAGAATTGTGGCAGAAGATGCTGTAATTGAAATTGCAACACTTAAAAAATCAAGCTCTGAGCCAGTTCTGAATGCATTCTCTACCTTCAGAATAAATTTAGAAAATGTGTGTCCTATGATGCAGGAGACTTCTTCCCATTGGAACTTGGTTTATATGTCTTTTTTTTAGAGTGCTTAGTTTAAAGTGTCTTAAAGCCATAGCTTTTAAACTATATTAAATAAAAATAAGGAGCAAATGCTACATATATTTTAAAAATTTATGATAATAATATCTTTGTCACAAATAGGCATTTTTGAATAGTCAAAATTCTTAGCACTGAATTTTTTCTAAATAAATTTTAAATTAATAAAGGAGTTCAAACTATTGATAGATCTTTTGCTATCTACTCATACCTCTGTTATATTACTTTACAGTTCCTATCTGTGAAATTTCCTTTTATTAATTAACTAAGAAAACATGATGAGTTAGACATGCTATTTCATGTACTTTGGGCAAGCTTCAAAAGTGAGATAATTGAATACAGTTATTGTTTCCAGTTGTATAGTCCTAGAACATAGAGATGTTAAATAATGCTAGAGATAAATAAAATAGGTGTTGGAATTTGAATAATACTGTCATTTAAGATTTTTAACAATACTGTAGACTAATTATTTCAGGTGATTCTACTGTCCTATACAGCCATGATATATTCCATTTACATTATAACTGATATAAGATATGTATAAACTATTGAAAATATACTTTATCTCCATGAAGTTGTTATAAATTAGACATAATTATGCATTTCTACTGGATTAGGATTTCTACCCAGGAGAAATTTCCTTCTTTCTAGCTTTCTTAAAATAGAGCTCTAGATAGCCAGAGGAAATAAACTGGAGGAAATGAAGTCATTGAATTATCTAGTTTGATAAAGATACTTTCACCAAACACCACCTTTTTAATAGATAATTTCTTCCTAGTTCATTATCCATTACTGATATTTGCAGTTTAATTTTCTTTTTTCTCTCTACTAAAAGAATTTTTTCAATTTCAGAGGTGATTATTAAAAGATTTCACTGTATTTTTTTCCAAAGAATGTTGAATGAATTAGTAAAATGTGAAAGACTTGATTCAAAGGAGTGAAATGGATTCTCTTGGCACAAAAACATGGTACTTGTATACAAATTGTTCATTTGAATAACAAAACCTGTAAATATAGGCTGGGTAACATACTTGCACACGAACCAAAATATAACCTAAAACCATATTATCATACTTTAACTGCTTCGTTATAGAATTCACTTTTAAATTAGCTATAAAATATCACATTTAAAATTTTTGTATGTAGAAAAATGTATGTATTTGTAATCATGAGGCCATATTAAATAGAGATCTCACTTGGAAAAGCAAATTAAGCAAAATCCATTATTTATTTTAATACTGAAAGAACAGTAAAATCTGGCAAAGGAATAAGCTGTCAAGTATGTAACTCATTTTAAATTACTACCAGGTTTCCCTTTGTTTACATGACAATGGTACTCGCTCTCTGCAATAATGCAAAACAGTTTTCCCATTTTCAGAATTCTTGAGACTTAAATTCCAGAATTGCCATGTGCCCTATCACTCAACTAAATCTACATTTTCCAGTTTACAAATAAAAGGAATGAAGTGTGCTGTTAAAATCCATATTTTAAGAGCAGATTCTTTTAGAATAATATTCTCGCGTATGTTCCTAAGTGCTTAGCATCTGCTTAAAATGTATATATTAGGAGTAGATTATTTTATTTATACATCAAGCACAACACATTCATTGAGTTAGGAAAGCAACATGTGCCATTCATCATTTGGATCTGATGAATTATTAAATCTTATCAATTTGTCCAGTATTCAACTCCTCTAGGAATATAGGTCGGCCTCATTTCAGAGACACGCTTTTAATGTATTGATCTTCTATCCAGAAAATTATATCGTTTGGTGTTAAAGAGAAGAGACTTTTATTTCAGAAAAACATAATTTTTAGCTTTGAAATTACCAGAGGAGGCTTTGTCCAGTTTACAAAGGGACATTAACAGGAGTGTTGATATAGATAAACACGTAGATCAATTGATCAAGCTACTATTTGTAATATGAAGTGGATGATCCCAGATTTGGGATTTGGTATCCTCTTAGAATAATGTATGCACAGCTTTCAATTAATATCACATTATTTTGTATCTTCTGATTGCTCATTATATTGTATATACTCAGATTGCTCCCAAGAAACTTAACAGGAGCAAGTGTTGCCTTTCTCATGGACCCCAAGCCCACCAAACCAAGGAATCCATTTTTTCACCTCCAAGTGTCTAATCCCATGCTCTAAACACAGTAGGGAATAAATTCTTGTTAACTAGGGTAAATCTATATTATAGACATCTGACATTGCTAAGATATTCTGAATTCATTCAGAGTTGAAGGATTTTCAAGAAATCTTTCCATTCAATATGTCTGTAGAAATCTGACATTTAGGTTTCCAACAACTATGGATAGATATGGTCATCTGAACTTGGTCTTTATATAGGTTAGAAGGTGACAATATTCGTTTAACTATTTTTGAAAGAGTAAGTTGTAAATGATGCTAATTCAACAAAAATTGATGGAGTGCAGGCTATGTGTCAGTACAGTGCTGGGATATAAAAGTAGCTTACAGTGTAATGGTGGGAACACGGTACCAAAATCAAATTATTTCAATATAGTATGGTGTCTCAGCCAAGTTTTCTCCAAAAATCATGGATGATTTTTGGATGAAGGCCTGAATATTAGCAATTTGTATGGGAACATGATCCCAGGTAGCAGAAATACAGGATGGAGGGAGTAATAATCCTGGGATCATCTGAGGAACCTTATGAAATGCATTCCAGAACAGTCAGCCCCAAGGGTTGAAAGGGAGAAGCATTTATCTATCATCTCCAGTCACACATCAGTTAAGGGTGTTTCCACTGCATTAATTTCAGGAGAATTTAGGTTGCCTGTGCATAAGAGCTGCCACATTCCCATAGTCATTCCATGCTAAGACGTAGAGAAGCCTGGGGCAGTAAATGTCCTGACCAGTTGCACCTAATCCAAGCCAGCCAAAGAATACTCCGGTTCTGTCATTGCTGCTGGAACACAGGCTGAACTATAAGGTAGAGCCTAGAGAATACTGAAGTGCCCAATTCATATGGTAAATACTAATATCAAGGGTGATGTAGAAGCAAAGAGAAGGAGCCTTTTTAATCCAACTTGGGCTTTAGGGAAGACTTCTGAGATAATATTACACCCAGATGAAGCAAAATATAAATGTAAGAAGATGATATTGATGCCCAGAATGGAAATCAAAAGAAACCTAATTAAAATTTGATATTTGGGAAGTTTGTCAAAAAGTTTTAAAACACTTGGTCAAATAAGATCATAGGTCACTGTGAGACAATACTTATCCCTTAACCAAAGTTACAGAAGATCTCAAAAGCAAATACAAGTCACTTAAAGGCAAAGAAACTCACACAATCTGTTGTCAATCTGTTGTCAAAAGCAGCATATCAAGAATACTTTGGAGGGAGAAATCAAATCCAGTCTGCTCTAGCCCATTCCTAACAAAATCCATTTACCCAACTAAATTCAATCCAATCTTAGAAAATCCTGATCATGCATAACTCTTTTCAGTATATTTCATTCTTCACACCTTTTACTAAAAACACATATCTTACCTTTCTTAAAACTTTTTTTCACATTGAGTTACTTTTCTTGTTGACAAATTTGTAACAGATAGAATAAGGTCTTATTTGACCTCTAATAAACCTAGATACAACACAAGTATTATACTTGACATTGATGACTCTAACATGTCTACATTAATCAAACCAACAAGCTTAAGCCACTTTCAATACCAGTTATCAGTTTAGTACTGAATATTTCCAGATGACATGAACCTGAAATTCATTCTGGTCAGATTGGTTTTTATTTCTGATTATTTATATAAGAGCTTAAGTTTTTAAAAGCCAATTAAGTAGAGCTCTTTTACGAATTAATTTTTGGCAATACCATGCACCTACAACACACATATAGATACATATGAACACACAAACAAACACAGAGACCTCATACTTCCCATTCCAAAATTTCAGCCCTGAGTCTGGTACAACATAAAAGCCATCAGTTACAAGGGGTTGGATTCAAATTGGGCTTCTAGCAGATGGAACAAATCAAGGTCACCTACCTAGATGGCTAAACCCTTTTTACTAGTGTTTACAGAAAAGACACTTATGATTTCTATTTATCCTTGACAAGTCAAGTTCTGAATTACTTTACCCTCTTTTTAAAATTTAAAAGTCCGGGGCTTCCCTGGTGGCGCAGTGGTTGAGAGTCTGCCTGCCGATGCAGGGGACACGGGTTCGAGCCCTGGTCTGGGAAGATCCCACGTGCCGCGGAGCAGCTGGGCCTGTGAGCCACAACTACTGAGCCTGCGCGTCTGGAGCCTGTGCTCCGCAACGAGAGGCCGCGACAGTGAGAGGCCCGCGCACCGCAATGAAGAGTGGCCCCCGCTCGCCACAACTGGAGAAAGCCCTCGCACAGAAATGAAGACCCAACACAGCCAAAAATAAATAAATAAATTTATTAAAAAAAAAAAAATTAAAAGTCCAACACCACCTCCTTCACTCGAGTTCTAAGTTGCCCAGAACACAGGATATTGGATCCTGAAGGTTATAGTAAACCCAAAACTGGGGAGAGGGGAAGGGATGGCGGGAGGCCCTGGAGGTTAGATAAGATTGTGTGCTGTACTCTAGGTGGGACAGCCACAGCATGGCACAGAGAGGCACATTCATTAGAATCAGAAGAATCTGAGATATCTGGCTGGTTGGGTTGGGGGGAAATCACAAAATGTTGGGTAGTTTCTTAGGAAGGACCTCTTCATTGGGTCCTGTTAGAAACAACATCTGTCCACACCAAGCTCACAAATAACAAGGTAGAACAGCCGACCAAATAGGGGACTACAAGACTACAATCTTGCCTTCCTTTGTCTCCAACAGTTAAGGAGGTAATTCAAGGAAGAGGGGTGAGTGAGTGTGTGCATGTGTGCATGAGAGAAAGAACACAAGCAAACTAGCACTCTCACCCCTTCACTTGAATTAGCCTGTGCAAGGCATGGGGGTGGGGTGGGCGGGTGGAGTGAATCAATTATGAAGTTAAAGTTTTAAAACAAACAGTACCGAGTCTTAAGAACTTAAGTGAGACTGTTTGAATAAACAGAGGTCAATGAAAAACTGTAGAATTGGACTAAAATGTCCCATTAAGGGAACCCATTACATTCCCAGAAAAGGAGGATCTACTAGAGCACAGCTTGCATCAGTTATTAAAACATAAACTCATATTATATCCCAATAACTCCTTAATAAACTGGTTATAAAGCTATTATTTATTGAGTCCTTAGTATGTGATCAACACCTACTAATGCCTTCACACTCATAATTTCATCTAAAGATAGGAATTACTTTTGAATTCATTTCATGAATAAGGTAACTGAGGTTTGGAGAGATTCAGTAACTTTTCAAAGAATCCAGAGTAGAGTCAAGATTTAAAAAATCAATCTGTGTGCCTGACTCCAAAATACACACTCTTGACTACTATGTTACAATGTCACTCTGGAAAGGACATTGCAAGCAAGCAGAAGAGGGTGAGCAAGGCGGAGTGGTTTGAAACAATAAGATTTATATGTGGAGTTCTATGATATTTGGTATCAGTAAAGTATTAAAAGTGAGGTGGAGAATAAAAAGAGATAAAAGCTTGGAGGCCGGGTCAGGGGGTGGAAACAAGTTCATGGAGACCCTTTTGTGCACACGACCTGGCCAACTGTAGACAGGAGGCAACGGGAAAATTCGGGAAGGTTCGTTAGGCAAGGGAGTAACGTAGTGAGATCTGAGATTTCTGCCAAGGTTAACCTCTCCCATATCTATTCATGTTGCTTTAACCAAATACTGTACTCTCAGTCTTTGCCTACCAATCTTAAAATTCATTTTGGTAGCAAGGAAAACCAAGCAAGAGACAACAGAAGGTTGCGGTTCACAGCCACGACCACTGTTAGAAAAAACATCTTAAAGAACATCGTTACAGTGTCCATATTCAAGAATTAAGAGTGAGACCATTCCATTGTCAACCCTTAATTCAAAATGTTACAATTCATTTTTTTTCTAGAATCACTTTCCACATAAAATTGGAATAACTAGTTCTTTAAAGATCTTTGTAATTCAGCAGCCTTTGAAATTTGACTATGGCATTTATTTTTTACAAGGAAAGGTTGCTCGTGAGGTACTTTTAATGCTTATGCCTAGAATTTCATGTGACTAATTTGAAGGTCATACTTCTTAGCTGTTATGAATAATTTTTCTACGGCTCTTTTGACATTGTAAAATGAAATATAATCTTATAACAGTTTAAAATTCCTTTAACCTGGAGATTTTATTTCATACCATGGGCAGTTTCACATCTTGAAGGTGTGAAATTTCAAGCCCAATTCTTAGAAGAAAATTAGCAAATATTGTGAAATTGATTATGTTGGTTATCCAACATGAATAGCATGTAAACTCTCTGAAGTATCATATAAAGCAAAGACTACTAAATTGAAGTGTTTGGAAAAAAAGCCAAAATGCAATCATCTGTGAATCTTAATCAGAATCCTTAAAGAAGGCATATTTAATAGTAAGAAATAAACCTCAAAGGATACATACTTAATTACAAAAAATAAAACATTCTTATGTTTAGTATTCATATATAATTCAATACAATTTCAAGTTGCTAAAAATACCTTATCATATTTTCTAGTGTTTTGAGGTATAGAGTTAAAAAAATAGAGACAAACAGATATGAAAGGAGCCTCTCATCTAAATACATAGGGATATTTGTAATTTTCTAGGCACCACAAAATGCATGGCATTCTGGCTGCGGCATTCAAATCAGAAAGTAATATCTTTTAGATGACATGTTAAATCGAAGTTTTCCAGAGATTAAAGATTACATGGTAAAGCTGGTAAAGAGAAGGGGTTATAAATCCAGAATCCTGAAAAACGTCTTCAAAACTCTTCTTATCCCCTCCCTAAAACAAAGGCCTCAATCTAATGTTAACTGGCAAAAAGATTTTCTGTTCAAAAAAAACTGACAAGAGATTATTGGATATTTAGTATTGTAACACATCTATAATCTGCAATTTATGGAATGCCACAGTTTCATGGTTACGATAAAGCTCAATTTTGTTTCTTTTCATGGCATACTGAATGGACATGGGTTTGTTTTACCCCATAGAATCTGGAAATTTGCAATATGACAGTAAAATATTAAAGAATACTGATTAAAAGAGAATGCTAGGCAACTGATTTGAAGTTGCAGGACTCTTTTGCAAGAATCTTCTTAAAGGGATCATTTTCTTCTTTTACCTTACAAAACAAGGTCAAAATCATAAGCACGGTTTATGCTCAAGCAATATTAAAAAAAAAAAAAAACTTTAGACAATAAAATATTTAGAATTCACAGTCAATTTTTTTTTTTCATTTAGTACCACTGGTTTAGCTAAATGCATTTTAGGAAGGAGGTAATAAAAATAATAATAATTATAACCTAGAAAAATTAATTCTGATATAATAAGGAAGTCTGTGCTATTAGTAATTTTAGTAATGATTATTTATGCTAAAAGAGATTTGTTTTTGAATCAGTGAAAATAGTGAATGAATTATTATAAAATATTTGTCTCAGGTCTTTCCATTTTTAGCAAAAGGTGGATCAGTACAGATCTCCTAAAATTCTGAATGAACTATTTTTTAAAAGTTTGTTGGAAGGTATTCCTTGAGGTGGTAGGTGGAAAATTAGGAATGTCCTCCAAAACCAGAAGCAATGAAAAAGCTCAAATTCAAAGGGGCAAGTCAGTTTTGGAACATCTTGTGGGGGCATGTGATGACCCCTAGTGTCTCTGAACTTTATTTTTAATAGGCACCATAGTGGTCAGAAGACAAAGCCAGGACTCATGAATGGAGAGATTAAAACAGAGACTTCTGCACAAAGCCAGAATTCCCAAAAGCAATACCTTCCCTGGGAAAACTAGGAAAAAACCTGCCTCACAGAGGGAACTGGAGGGAAGTCTTGTTTGTCTGATCTTGGCTCTAAGTGGAAGAAAAATAATGAAAATTCTTCCCAGAAAATGCCTACTAACAAAGCCTTCATTTAGGCCTGACTCCAGAATTCTTATATCCTCAGAATCTGAAAACTCCGAGCCCCAAATTAAGATGACAGTAGTCCTGTGTCAGCAGTGCCCCTCAAGTGCATGGAGGAAGCACGTGCAAATGCTTTCTGGGAAGATATAATATCAATCCTGGCGACTGCCCTGGCGGTCCAGTGGTGAAGACTCCGAGCTTCCAACGCAGAGGGTGCGGGTTCAATCCCTGGTCAGGGAACTACGATCCCACTTGCCGCACAGTGAGCCCAAAAAGATTAAAAAAAAAAAAAATATATATATATATATATATATGTATATCAATCCTGGCATCAAGGAATTCTCACAGATAAAACTCCAAAGAACACAAATTCAGAAGGAAAAGTTGCAGAACAAATGAGAGAACATCAACAGATACAGCAACTGCAGAAATAGTCCCACAAAAACTGTAGATATAATGATCAGAAACAGAGTGTGAAAGAAATGCTTGATATCTTTAAAGAAATTAAAGTGAGAGAATCAAAAGTCTGACTAAAGAACAAGAGATTATAACAAAAAAAGTCAGGGTGGATTAGAAAAGAATCACAGAAAATAATCATAAATAGGACTACTAGAAAGAAAAAAATACAGTAATTTAAAAATATAAGAGACAGGTTAGTCAGCAGATTAAACATGGTTGACAACAATTAGTGAAGTGGAAGAAACATATTAAGAAATAACCCAGAAAACAGCACAGATAAGCAAAGAAATATATATATGTATATATATTTAACATATCTATCCTGCAGATACAAGAAGATATTCTAAAATTTAAAATGCTTTGCTAGTCTGCTAATTTACAACCTTAGCAAAGATTAAAGTCAGTTCACGAAGCTAGTTTTTAATATTAACATGAATATACTGTATTTTTCATTGTTAAAAGTGAATGATACCTTGAGTAAATAATGGTCAAAGAAAATCCATCTTTTGTGAATAATATTAAACCATGGATCTGAGAAACTCGATGAATCCAAATCAGAATAAATAGACAAACACAAAACAGAAAGCTTACAACCAGAAAAATAAAAGTGAATGCTACCTAAAATACAGTATGAATAACAATAATCAGTCTACAAAAATTCCATTTCCTGTAAAATCAATTTTATGTAAAATTAATTTCATGTAAAGTTAATAGAAACTGTACATTTTGAACATATCTTACATTACACATTATATTGAAGAGAAATCTTAAGAGACTAAATTCATTTTTTTAAATTTCCAGATATTTTGAAATCTATTTAAATAAAGGCAGAGTAGTAACAATCAAATTTAGTCAATTTCATATTCAAAATGTATGTACCAGTATAAATTCTATGTGCTAATATATTCATTTTGTTCTTCAGTCCTAAAGTAATTTTAAAATTGAGGATCTACTCTACATGATATAGAAAATATTATTTTTAGAAAATTATAATTAAACTGTAAATCACTCAACACTATGCAAATTATATTTTTATATAAAAGAAAGACCTGATCAATAAATATGACTAGTCCTCAATTAGTCAATGCATATATATTAAGCTATTGTGTACCCAGTATGAGATATACTCTGTGGAGGACACAGGCAAGTAGGGATTTGTATTTAATTGAAAAGACAAGAGTGCACACTTTTTCTTTTAGAAATTAGAGAAAACACACCGTAAATGATAGAGTGCATGTAAAAAAACCAAAAATCAAAGATGCAATGTGAGTACAGTTGGCCCTCCATACCTAGGGTTTCGTATCCTCAGATTCAATCCACAGTGGATCAAGAATATTTGGAAAAAAAATTCCAGAAATTTCCCAAAGCAAAACTTGAATTTGTCACACCTCTGACAACTATTAACATAGCAATTATATTGTATGAGGTATTATAAGTAAACTAGAGATGATTTAAATATCCGGGAGAAGGTGCATAGGTTAGAGGCAAACACTATGCCATTTTATATAAGGGACTTGTGCGCACACTGGTAAATTTTGGTAACCATGGGGGTCCTGGAGCCAATCCTACCTGCAGATACTGAAGGATTATGGTACCCACCTGTTTCAATAAACTATTACAATGTTATCATATATAATAGATTCAAAATTATTTGAACTAGGTTTAAATATTCAAATTAATGGTTTTAAATTTATTCACTACCTTAAATTCTTTGCAAATACTCACACATTCATATTCTTTCTTCCTCTCCTTCTCCCTCTCTCTGTCTCTCTCTCTCCCTCCCTTTCTCTCTATTCTATAGAGACAAATTTAATCGTGGTTATTTTTTTAAAGTA
The DNA here is from genome assembly GCF_028021215.1 of Eschrichtius robustus. NCBI lineage: Eukaryota > Metazoa > Chordata > Mammalia > Artiodactyla > Eschrichtiidae > Eschrichtius > Eschrichtius robustus. Next base: position 38,943,457 of record NC_090825.1, read on the forward strand.
TAGTGTAAATGTCTTAAATGCTGTTTACTAACATTTTAACCAAATTTGCATCTTAAATGGATTTGCTCATGTATATTCAATCTAAAAAGTCTCATCTAGATAATAATATTACTGAAGTACATATACAGTATCATATAAATTGTATAAAAACTCATGAAAGTTTAGCAAAATATTTACACTGTAAAGTTACAGGCAGTTTAAATTCACATAATAGTATTGCCATATATTTTGTATACATTTAAAACTGTTATTTTAGGAGTTTTGGTATTAAAAATAAAACAAAACATAAATGTTGCATTAGGATCTTAAATTAATGTTAAAAGTAACTATTTGAGATCAATAAATAACGCTAAATAAAAACATCCTGTTTTAGCTTACTGGTTGACATACATTTGTTAGATAAATAAATGACTGATCAAAAAGATCTATTGGCAAAAAGTCAAGATAAATTCCTATGAAACTAAGAATTACAATTTTATTTTTACTTCAGAAAAATGTAATAATTGCTTTCAAAACTGGTTTACACTACTAGCTACTATTTAAAATTGATGCTCCCCTGTATTTACTTTGCTACAATTTACTGTTATGGATGACAAAATTAACCTCCCAATAACGGTTCAAATTCATGAAAAAATAGTGTTTTTTTAATCTCTGTTTTAATTATTTATTTGTTATAGCAATAATAAATGTGTATATTAGATCAGTGTTCTGAGCCCTATAGTCTTTAAGAAAAAGTGAACACTTCTTTTAAAACACAGGTCATAAAGAACAATAGTGATGTACATTAAATATACTGTCACATACATCACTTTCTTAAATCCTTCATTCAATCCTGGCAGAGACCACAATTAATTTAGAGCTTCTCATTTATTTCCTATCAAACATTTAGCTATAGTATAATAAAAGAATAGCAAAACCCAACATTTTTTAAAAGGTTCCACTTGCTTGAAGTGTAGATGCTGAAGCCAAAATTGAAAATGACTGGATTTTCCTATAAACTAGTTGACCTGTTTATTCCAGAAATGGTCACCATTCAGCCACACTAACCATGACAAATCAACACCTTGAGGATTTATTGAATGTACCAGTGTATGTTCAGTAAATGTTCATATGTATGGCTTTACACAGACTCTTTGAATACTACAAATTATCAACTACAGATATTTTTTAAGTAAAACTTTTTCTTGGGTAGGAATAATAGTAAATGACAAATCATAAGTTAAAATTCTTTCCCAGTTCTGAGAACTGTAGGCAGAAAAGGAAGGAAAGTATAGAGTGGCTAAAATTAACATAGCTTATTTGAATGTAAAGATTAATTTGAAAACACTTCAAGTTCAGAATACTGTGGTACCTCTCAAAAATGGGGATGGAGTGTATATTTAAGTGTGAGACAAGACAGGTGGGGAACTTTAGTCCTACCAGTGATGGACTTGCACATCCACAGAACTGGTCCTCAGAACAGAATTAGTGCCTGGGGAACAAAAAGGAGAAAGTCAGGGTGATGGAGAAAAAAAAAAAAATTTACATATGTAGCTAACTAGACTCCTTGATGAACAGAAAGAAAATCTCTTGAAAATAAGGCTTAATTTATGGTGTTTATAAGTGAAGTTATGAGGAAATAGTAAATAGTACTTTTCTAGTTTCTAGAAACAGATAAAAAGTAAACGACAACAAGTATCTTGCTTGTTTTATAATATCTTTAGCACAAACTAAAGTGAAACAACTGTAATGGAGGGTAGGAAAAAACCAACAAAGTTTTCTTAAAGTTTTCAGACCAAATGCCAACATTAAAACACAATATTAAGTACATATAAAGGAAGGAAGTTTGGCTCAGACAGGCTGGCAAATATAATATTTAAGTGAAAAAAAGCACCAAAATGCTGCCTTCTCTATTAAAACCCCAAAGAATTTTCACTTAAACTTAGAGTTTTAAGTAAAACATTACACATTAATTATCCAGTCTCCAAGGACATGCAAAATAACGTCTTTTTGCAGGAAGTTGGTTCAGCATTGACTAGTTGCCAGCTGTCAGACTAAGGAACTTTTAAAGAGAATTGAATGCAGAGGTTTAAAAAGGTAGAGGAATTAAGATAATATATACATGTATAAATAATTGGTATAGCTCTTGTTATAATTCTCTGTAAAACTATACTTTTAAAATGAAGAGAAGCATATTGCTATTGGGAAAGTTTTCATTTACATCTTTTAAAGATAAGAAATAATATTATCATTCTACATAAATTGTCACTTTTTTGTTTTAAGAAAAATAACTTTAATAAAAAAAAATTCACGTTTAAAGATTTATGTCCTTACTATCCACAAATCTTTTAAAATTTATTTCCAAATGTTTATTTGTTCAAATAAATAAATGATGAATCTGTAAATTAAATACACAAATGGTGAATAATGGTATCTAAATGAATTAGTAGGAATTTCTTATATGCAAAATATGTCATTCTTCAAAGTTTACATGTATATAATACAAGTAATTGAACTTAAAACACAGGAAATCATCATGCCTAAGAGTCTGATGTGGATTATAAGCCAGTCATTCAATAAATGAGAAACTTTAATCCAAAGCTCCAGACCAAACACCATTAACTGTAGTAAAGCTTCCTTTGGGAGAGTTTCATATTGCCTGAAATTTTCGCTCCTAGGAAACTAAGGGAGTTGTTGTCATCTACCTCCATCTTCCGATGGTGTTTTGCATATTGCCATGTGCACAGAGTTTCAAAATATGAATATTTACATGTAAGTGGAAAACTATATTCAAATTAAACATTTAAGAATAAGAAAATTTATTCTGTTTTTAGACTTGGTATTGCCATTCCCCACCCTCATTCTGCTTTTCTTCCTACAACCAGCCATTTTAAAATGCTTGAGGCATAACCCTTTGTTTAAATGCATTCTTTTTTTTAAAAATAAATTTATTTATTTTATTTATTTTATTTTTGGCTGTGTTGGGTCTTCGTTGCTGCAAGCATGCTTTCTCTAGTTGCAGCAAGAGGGCTTCTCATTGCGGTGGCTTTTCTTGTTGTGGAGCACGGGCTCTAGGCGCGCGGGCTTCAGTAGTTGTGGCACACGGGCTTAGTTGCTCCACGGCATGTGGGATCTTCCAGGACCAGGGCTCGAACCCGTGTCCCCGGCATTAGCAGGTGGATTCTTAACCACTGCGCCACCAGGGAAACCCTAAATGCATTCTTATAAGATGTGTATTGTGGTTTTGTGCTCACGTATTTTAAATTTATAAACATATTTTGCTCCAGAGTTCCTTCTGCTTCTTACTTTGTTTTAATGCAACATAATATTTTTAAGATCTATATATTTTCTGTGTTACATTTAGACTGAGGGAGCCAGCTCCCAAGATGGCCCCCAATGATTCACACTTCTTGGTAATAATGTGCATGTGTGATTGCCTCCTGTGTTGAATCAGAGCTGGCTCTGTGTGACCAAAAGGATGCGGTAGATAAGAAGCTGGGTGACTTCTGCTGCTAGGCCATAAAAAGCACTATGGCTTCTGCCTGACTCTTTCTCTCTTAGGACTCGTGGCCCAGGAATCAAGTGGGGGAGGAAACCCAGGCCAAAGGGAGAGGCCACATTTAGACATTCCAGTCAACAGACCCAGCCAAGGTCGTAACCAAGAACCAACTTCAAATGTCAAAAATGCGAGTCAGTTTTCAGATAATTCCAGTCTCTCCTCTTTGTGTAGCTCCAGCTGAGGCCAAATGGAATGAGATGTGTTGTCCACATTAAATTTCAGGCCTGTAAGTATGTGAGTTTGGGAGTTCTGGGAAGTAAGTGCCAAACAGAGATCAGATGTGCAAGAAATTTGTTGTGAAAAATGCTTGTGAAGGACAAAGTGGGGTGGCGGGGGGAGCAGAAAGAAAGAAGAGCCTTCAGACTGTGATGCAAGTATGACAGTTTTGAAAAGAGGGAAGGAAGAAAGGAGAGTTGGTTAAAAAGAATTTCAGGCTACACTGCATTTCCAAACAAATCTTGACTAGGCTGATGGGGACTCCCTAGGCAAAAGTTGCCCGTAAAGGAGTCCCGGATCAGGCAAAAATGACTTTGCTCTAGTTCCTTCACCATGCTCGGTCGCTGGCTGGGAGAAACCCTGGGAGAAGAGGGCCGTGGCATGAACACCATAGCAGATTTGATGACATAGTAACTGGAGACTGTCAATGACCTATGTTCCATGAAGGTTCTTTTCACAGCTGCCACTGCCTATTCCATTCAATGCACAGATCCACTTACCTATGAATCTTTGGGTAGCAGCCCCTCATACCTTCCATGGACTTCTCCTTAAAAAGTTTTATTTCATCGGCTCTGATGGTGCTACACGCCAGTGATTTTCTCTGGCTACCCCCCAGTCTCCTTGGCTGATTCATCTTTCTTTTTATAACCTTTTAAATAAGGGGTCTCCTCAGGAACTGGCCATAGGTCCTCCTCCTAGAAGATGAAAATGAGTGGGACAAACGACTGCCCTCATCAGTGCAGCTCAGCTGCTCTCAGGATCACAACTGGTATTATGTCCCACCTCCACTGTCATTACATCTATTCATCTCCAACCTCTGCAGGTCTTGGTGACTGTATATATATAAAGGGAGTCAAAGAGAGAGAATTATTATAAGGAACTGGTTCATGCGATAATGGAGGCTGAAAAGTCCCAAGTTCTGTAACTGACAAGCTGGAGACCTGGGAGAGCTGATACATAACTCCAGTCTGAGTCTGAAGCCCTGAGAACCAGTAGAGGCTCAAGACCCACAAAGAGCTGATTTTTCAGTTTTAGTCCAAAGGCTGAAAAAGACCAATATCTCAGGTGCAGCAGTCAGGGAGGAGGAGTTCCGTCCTACTGGAGGCGGGGTCAGCCTTTTTGTTACATTTAAGCCTTTAACTGATTGGCTGAGGGCCACCCACATTAGGGAGGGCAATCTACTTTATGCAGCTTACCAATACCAATGTTAATCTCATCCAGAAACGCCCTTACAGACATGCCTAGAATAATGCTTGATCAAATGTTTGGGGGGTCCGGTCTAGCAGACACATAAAATTAACCACCACAGTGACTAACCTGGTGGTACGACCCAGACCTTCTTTCCTGTGGGAGCTGAGCTCTAGGTAATTGCATCATTCTCCAGCCAAGTCTGCTGTGCCTTTCCATTCATAGTTTCAGCTAGAAAATATAGTACCTCAAGGTGCCAAAGTGGACGATGCATCATATCAAGATCACCAGCAACAGGAATCAGTTTGTCTACATGATATTAAATGTATTTAAAAAATCTTGTACCAATATGTGTGGTCTTCTTTTTTGTCTATTGTTTAGCACCAGTTAAATGAATTCCTTGCTCATAAATTCTTTGCTATTTGAAGCTAACAGTTCTTCAACGTTCTCATTATTTACTTCAATAAGTCTAATCTTTGCAAGCTCTAAGATTTTTTGCTTTGCATCGATCATTTCCTTAAGCTTTGGAAAAGAGCAATGAACTGTGAGACGAGTGTCTTCCATACTTTTTCCTTGTAGGTTGTGTTACAATTTGTCAAAGCCTGATTGATAAGTTTTAAGGAACTCCTTGATGTCAAGACTATTCCATAAATCCTTTAATGGAGGACTGTCACACCAGATACTACACATAATATTTGAGAGGCAAAAAAGACCACTTAGGGCTTCCCTGGTGGCGCAGTGGTTGAGAATCTGCCTGCTAATGCAGGGGACACGGGTTCGAGCCCTGGTCTGGGAAGATCCCACATGCCGCGGAGCAACTAGGCCCGTGAGCCACAACTACTGAGCCTGTGCGTCTGGAGCCTGTGCTCCACAAGAAGAGAGACCACAATAGTGAGAGGTCCGCGCACCGTGATGAAGAGTGGCCCCCACTTGCCACAACTAGAGAAAGCCCTCATACAGAAACGAAGACCCAACACAGCCAAAAATAAATAAAAATAAATTAAAAAAAAGAAAAAAGACCACTTAAATAGAATCTTCCTAATCAATAACACTACAGTACAACAGGCCAAAAAAAAAAAAAAAAAGACTACTCAGATAGGATGTTCCTAATCAATAACAACAGAGGAATGTCTGGGAACATTATTATCAAAAGAGACTTGTTTGCAAGATTTCCCTTCTTCATGTATTCCATTATGAATAACCATGAAGATAACACTTCCTATAATCATTAAATATCTGCTTTGCAAAGCATTCTTCAACAGTCTCTAAAGGGCCATGCGGTTTGCGGAATGATAAACCAACAACTTGTAGCTTAACAAATTCCACCTAAAAGCAACATTAGCCTATCTTTGGATGCTTCAAGTGCATGGTACTGTTTCCTCCTAGAAATTTGAAATAAACCTACATGATGACAGTCATCTCCAGTGATATCTAGTTTCATCAATATTGAACATGTGTTTTGTTTATCAATAGTTTTCTGCCATATAATGGGGAGAATCACTACTGTTTCAGTATTAGCAGCTTCACGTATGACCTTCAAGTTACATAAGGTAAGGTCTTGTGAATATCTCTCCTTTCCATCTCCTTTTTCTTCAGGTCTTTGAAGATGTTCAGTTCTTTCTGCTGTATCAGCATGGTTCTTAATGACATTCCACAATGACTGAGGTTATCAATACACAGCACGTGGTTATTTCTCCAGTTTTTTAATACCAACCACACTTTTCATATTTTTTTTTCTCGTTTTACTTTCTCACATGTAGAAAATCATTGTACGCTTGGTAAATGAAGACAGGTGCATTACCAGATTTTGTCTTTTATAAGCTCTCCTCTCTCAAGTCAATTCTCAATTCAATTTAATGCTTACAATTTTTCTTCCAATGGATGGGTTTGTCTGGACTTTAGGCTCACCTAATTTTTGAAAAGACATTTTTACTTAATGTAAAGAAGACAATAGATAATGCACAGTACTTTTAGACAAAAATGATATTAGGAGAAAAGCTTAAACTGAAACACAATCTATATACATCCTCTCATTCAAACTCTTAAAGCAATTTAGATGTTTTTACTGGCACATCAAACTATGTTTTCAATAATGAATGTGGCAAAATTTTTGCAAGTATTTATAGTGAATATATGGTTAAGATTTCAGATAACTAGAGACAGAATATTTGCAATATTATATGACTCACTGATGACTCACCCACATGAGAAGAGAACATGTTCTTATTTGGACCTATAAACAAGTATGAGCGGGATATGGCTGTCAAGAGCATTTGAATTTCTTGATGGTGTCGGTACAACAATGCTTTCAAACCCAGAAAGAAAATACTATTTACATTTAAAACTATGAGACCACTGGGAAAAAGGAAGATTGATCTGAAAAATAAGAAGACTAAATGAGTGTTCTGTCATAAAAGCAAACATAAGAGAGATTACATATTGAATTATGCCAAAAGTTTGAGAATATATCAAGTTTTTTTTCACATGGAAAGTGGGGATGGCCCTAAATCATCCTAGATTTGTATTATCGATTTAATTATCATTCCAAGTAATATTTACACTTTTGATGTACCTTAGAAAATAGTAAGATAAATTAAATAGTTGTATTTTGTTAGTAAAGGACATTTTAATATAACACATCAAATAGTAGCTCTGGAAGAATGCCAAAGAGGGGGCAAAAAATGGTTGTCTTTGCATTCTTGTTAATACTTGTTTTGGTCTCAAGTCTATGCTACCTAATAAGAATGCACCACCACCTTGTGGAAATTCCTTCAAACTACAGACACATCATCCCAAGATCCAGATGGATCCAAGAAACAGACTACCAGATCAACATATTTCATTTTTATTTAATTTAGTTTTACTATTGTTTCTATGTAGCTCACAACCAAATCTTAGCCTCTCAACCCAGCCTCTCCAGCTTTAGTCCTGTCTTTACAACTGTTTGGTTCACTTTCCCACCTGATGCTTTGCTGGCACTTAAAATACCATAACTTCCAAACGAAATTCTTCATAATCCTTCTAGTTCTAGTTAAATGAATGGACACTCGTACGGTAGTGTTAAGTCACCCAGGTTAAAAATGTTGGCCTTCTTTGACTTATTCTGCCCTGAAAATCCACTCCACCTTAAAATGAATCGCCAAGTTCTGTTAGTTCTCACTCCTAAATGTCTTTCCCATTTTTTCTCTTCTTTTTATCTCTACTGACAAAATCCTAGATTATGCCTTCAAATATGCATACCTAAGCCATTATAACAGTCTTATATCTATGCTTCTAGCGTCTCCTCTTCCCCCACTGCCACTACTGATGCTGTATCTCTCTCCTGTGTTAATCAGTTTACTTGGTTTACTTAGGCATTACAGCCTCCAATACTCTTTTTTTTTTAAATTAATTTTTGGCTGTGTCAGGTCTTCATTGCTGCATGGGCTTTCTCTAGTTGCGGCGAGCAGGGGCTACTCTTCGCTGCGGTGCATGGGCTCCTCATTGTGGTGGCTTCTCTTGTTGCGGAGCAATGGCTCTAGGCGAGCGGGCTTCAGCAGTTGCGGCACTCGGGCTCAGCAGCTGTGGCGCATGGGCCCAGCCGCTCTGCGGCATGTGGGATCCTCCCGGATCAGGGCTCGAACCCGTGTCCCCCGCACCGGCGGGTAGACTTCTAATCACTGTGCCACCAGGGAAGTCCCCGGTCTCCAATACTCTTATCAGTGTCTACATGTTCCCTGACTTCTCCCCCACCAGTGTGCTGAATATCTGATGTTCTAACCATAATCTCTACTCCACCATAATCTCTACTCACTATGTCCCAAATGTGCTCTAGTGCTTTCCTACCTCTGCTACTATGTTCACACTCTCTCTGCCATGCCTTCCCACCACATCTGGAAGTCAGAATTCTTGTGAATGTTTGAAAACATTTTCACAGCGACGTTTAGCAAACGTGAAGACTTTTGACAGAAAAACTGTTTACTCACTCTGAAAAGATATTCCAGTCTGATGTTAAAGGGATACACATGGAGTAATGGCTATTCACTTGACAAGCTAGGTAGCTAAATCCATATTGGTAATGAGTGGCATTAAAAAAGCTGACATAAGGAAGAAGGGAATGTCTCCTATCATATCTTTTTTTTTTTTTTTTGGTAATAACTTTATTTTTATTTTTTTATTTTTTTTCACATAGTAAACATTTTTAAAGCAAAACATGTAGTCATTATAAAATAAAATTGAGCTTTTTCAGGTCCCTGAACTGTAACACTTTTTGTGTGTGTGTGTGTGTTATTTTCTGCTTTATAACAACGTGAATCAGCTACACATATACACACGTTCCCATATCTCCTCCCTCCGCATCTCCCTCCCTCCAAAAAGCACCGAGTTGATCTCCCTATGCTATGCGGCTGCTTCCCACTAGCTATCTATTTTACATTTGGTAGTGTATATATGTCCATGACACTCTCTCACCCTGTCACATCTCACCCTTCCCCTTCCCCATATCCTCAAGTCCATTCTTTAGTAGGTCTGTGTCTTTATTCCCATCTTGCCACTAGGTTCTTCATGACATTTTTTTTTTTTCCTTAGATTCCATATATATGTGTTAGCATACTGTATTTTTTTTCTCTTTCTGACTTACTTCACTCTGTATGACAGACTCTAACTCCATCCACCTCATTACAAATACCTCCATTTCATTTCTTTTTATGGCTGAGTAATATTCCATTGTATATATGTGCCACATCTTCTTTATCCATTCATCTGATGATGGACACTTAGGTTGCTCCCATGTCCTGGCTATTGTAAATAGAGCTGCAATGAACATTTTGGTACATGACTCTTTTTGAATTATGGTTTTCTCAGGGTATATGCCCAGTAGTGGGATTGCTGGGTCGTATGGTAGTTCTATTTTTAGTTTTTTAAGGAACCTCCATACTGTTCTCCCTAGTGGTTGTATCAATTTACATTCCCACCAACAGTGCAAGAGGGTTCCCTTTTCTCCACACCCTCTCCAGCATTTATTGTTTGTAGATTTTTTGATGCCCTATCATATCTTAATTTTGATTCACTAAAGTTGCTATGTGGCTTTTATTCCTTTCGTATAAAATTCTGAACAATTATTTAACTTAGAGTTTAGCAGGCATTTTGATCTTTCAGTTTTATTTGCTAGCCCAAATCTCCTTACTGACTAACCTTGCATTTTAATCAAATGAATTTTATGCTTTTCAAAAGAATAATGCAGGGCTTCCCTGGTGGCGCAGCGGTTGAGAATCTGCCTGCCAATGCAGGGGACACGGGCCCTGGTCTGGGAAGATCCCACATGCCGCGGAGCGACTAGGCCCGTGAGCCACAACTACTGAGCCTGCGCGTCTGGAGCCTGTGCTCCGCAACAAGAGAGGCCGCGATAGTGAGAGGCCCGCGCACCGTGATGAAGAGTGGCCCCCGCTTGCCGCAACTAGAGAAAGCCCTCGCACAGAAACGAAGACCTAACACAACCATAAATAAATTAATTAATTAATTAAAAAAAGAAAAAAAGAATAATGCATATAACTTTAGTTTTCAACAGATAACTTTTTTGTACTTGACAATACAGTTTAGGGTGAGTTGATGATAGAGGAACTGGCCATAGGGTGGTAGCTCTGGCTAGTAACTAGAACTGGGTATATGTTTAGAATCAGATCAGATAAGAATTGCAACAGTGGTTTTTCAAGAGATTTGGTGGGGTTGGAAGGAAGCAAAAAAGATCACCTTTTAAGTAAGATGTACTAGAGACAGATCAGAGGAGCAGTATTCAAAAGATTATTAAACAGAGGAGACAGTCTTCGGTCAAGTTTTTAAGCAGCACCAGGGAGAGCTCCCTGCATGTGTTAGCCTCCACTGGGAGGAAACTAATGGTCTGTTCTTTTACTGCTGGCAGCTGGGAACTTTCCAGATGGACTTGATTCCCAAAGGTAGTCTATCTGGCAGCATAAGTCTCAGTCCTATTTAGTCCGATCCCAATCCTCAGTGGATGAGGCTGCATACTCATATAGCTAAAAATTATTGGGATACATAATCCAGGTCAATTGGGAGTTCAAGCTACAGGATGAATTTTGGTGGAAAGAGATTCTCCTAAAGTCTCAAGGTCTTCTTGGTTAAAGTTTTCTTTCTCCATCATATAATCATCCTTGAGAAATGGGCTGAAAAAAAGTCACCTTCCCCAAGAGTATACCTCCCCTGACCCCACGTCCCAGGGCAGCGCACAGCCCTGGTTGATACAGTGTTATAAAAGCCAAACTCTCTTTTCCCAATTCTGGGCAACTCTGAAAGGCCATTAAAGCTTCAAGGCCTTCATGGGGTCACCTGAAGTGTTGCTGGGACTATACCATAGCCCAGCTTCTTATTCATCCCAATTCTGCTTCTTTCCCTTCTCCCAGAAGTGTTGATCATGAGAACAACCACCATGGAAAAAACATTAAACAACCAGATTGATAGAACAATTCAGCCAGTTGACATCAATCCCAGTCTGTCATTAACCACCACAGTGCTGATACAATGGACACATAAATGGAGTAGCCAGAGTAGCAGGGATGGTAGCTAAGCAATGGCTAAACAACATGAATCCTCACTTGCTAAAGCTGTTACAGCAGAATCCCAACCTGCTAGAGACAGAGACCAATACTGAGCACCTAATAGGGCACAGCTCTTTGAGGAAACCAATTGCCCATTTGATGGCAAGTTTATTATATTTGATCCCTTCTACTATGGGAAGGGACAGTGACACACGTGGTTGGTAACTGACATGTATTCCAAGTGTGAGTGTGACTTTATTGTCCACAGAGTTTTAACTAGCACCACCATTCAAGGACTTACGCAATGTTTGATACACTGATACATCATCCTTTATACCTTTTCATTAGAGCTATGGGCCCACTTTACAGCAAAGGGGGTGTGATAGTGAGCACATGACCATGAAGTCCACCGGTCCTGTCACATACCATGCACACAGTAGTTGATGGCCTCATAGAGAATGTAATGGCCTACTAAAAACACAGCTGAGGTGCCAGCTGGAAGATGATACCCTGCAAGGATGATGGGTGTTATCTTCCTGGACACAGTGTACATGCTAAATCGATGACTACTGTAGAGTGCAATGATCCCAGTAGACAGAGTATATGGTATATGGGTCTGGGAACCAAAGATGGAAGCAGGAGTGGCCCTGCCTACCATCATTCTCAGTGATCCACTTGGAAACTTTATGCTTCCCAACTCTGCAACTCTGTCACCAGGGAAAACAGAAAGAGTCTCACTGAACACTAAGCTACAGCTGCAGGGGTAAGAGCTCCTTTCTCTGAAGGAGAACTTGATAGGTTGCCTAAGCACTCTGAACAACTTTTGCCAAGGTACTCAGCAAGCAAAAAGAGAAATTGCCATTCTGGCAGAAGTAATTAACCCAGACCACGAAGAGGAGGTAGGGATGCTGTTACACAATGGGGATAGGAATGAATGAATATATTTGGCATCCACGTTGTCAAATGAGATGTGCATGAGACCAGAGCAACAGCCTCAAAAGAGCATGGTAAGAGGACCTTGCACCCCTCAGATCAGGGTCTTGCCACCCCACCAGATAAGCCATCTAGACCAGCAGAGTTGCCAAGGATGAGGCAAATCTAGAATAGAAAATAGAGGAAGGAGATGCTGAGTATCAGTTGCAGCCTTTAGACACGCTGCAGCACCAGAGGCTGGAGATCAACCACTAAACCTTCTCTTATTTGTTTTGCTGAGGAAGAGGCCCATCAGAGCCCTGAAGGAGTTGCTCTCGACCTCCTCTAAAGCAAGTGGAGGCAAATAGCTCAAGGGTTGGACTGTGAGAGATGCTGTGCTGTCCTATTCAAATCCTCTTTTCAGGACTGAAGAAATGATTCTTCAGCTGCTGGGAAGTTTGTTGAAGGTTTTCAGATCTGTTCTCAGCCCCTCACAGAATTACCATAAGCTTCAGAGAGCCAGACAGCTGTCTTGCCTCTCAGAGGAGCCCCCATCCAATGACTAGTAAATATGGGGTTATAAAGGCTAGGCTCCCTCACCTTAACTTGGGACAACCTTGAAGGACCATCCCAGCTTCAACCATGAGGTTGGCTGAGACCTTTGCTGCATTTGCATCACAGCCCAAATTCTCCTTCTACTTAATCCCGTTTCCTTCTTTTTTCAAAAAACACCCTAGTCAACTTCCTGCATACTAATCTTCCATTTCAAAGTCTGCTTCCCAGGGCACTTAATCTGATATCTACAACAGTAAGTGAGTTAGGTACTTCTGAAAATTATATAAACTTTTGTTAATGGCTAAAACAGATATAACCTTCATGGTCTGTGAAAGAAATACCCATTATATTGTGTGTACTAAGTTATATCATCGATGTGTTCAATTTATGGAAAAGTATAAATTCTCTGGAGTTATTCTGATTTTTATCCAGTAGGAATGTAGATATGTACATTTCAAAACATCCTTAAACGTTAGGAAGATACCTTAACACTGAAGAGAACTAAAGTTATAAATCCTTAATGTCCATATCCCATAATCATAGCCAAAGATTACATCATATATATAAATTAATTTTCAACCACAATATCCCAGGTTTTAGTTTCAGGAGGATCATTACTCAAGTAGAGTAAACTCTACTCTATTATCCATCATGAGCAAGAAAAGGAATGTGTTGATTAATTATTTTCTTTTTAATGGAGATTGCATACATACTATGTTTGAATTACCAATTTTCAAATAATGCAACACATCAATATACATTTAAGATCCAGGTGACTAAAAATAATCTAACACTTTTTTTTACAATGCAAAAGTCATTTTAGGATCTTGTTACATCACACGTTTATCAATATAGACATTGTCATTTAGACTTGCAGGAACAACTACTAATGGAGACTTCTGCTGTTGGGTCACAGAATAATTATTATACTGTTATAACACAGTTTGAACTACATGTTCTAGTTGCAAAGACCACCGGAGACCATCATGCTATATCTTAACTGTACCCCACAGTTGAAAAGGAATAGATGAAGTGTTTGTTTAGCTTTCAAGTTAGAAACTAGTTGGTCAGTATGTACAACATAAGAATAACTGGGGGAAAAATGTGAACAGTAGTAGTAAGCTAATGCAAAAATATGATAGGCCAGGGTTGAATAACATGTGTATCTATCCCCTCAGCTCCATGGAAATCATTGGCGACGTGAAGCTCCTTCATTAGCATCTTTGCTCATGAAAGAAGACAAGGTTGCTCTGATACATTTCCTCTGAACAACTACAACTCATTTTATGAATACATCTGACATGTACTCAGTATCATTTCAGTGCTTACACTACCTTGTTGTCAAGGAAACAGCCATCAGGATCACTTAGGATGTAGTGAAAAGAAACCTGTAAAAGAAGAGAAGTATATTGTATGTTGCAGTGGAAAGAGTTTCCTTCTCTGAAGGAGAACTTGATAGGTTTCCAATGTTAATGAATAGAACCCAAACTCACTGTAAAACATGAAATCTGAGCATGACAGAAAAGATGTTATGAACAATGCTTGCTGATGGCAGAAAATTAACAAGGGTGAACTGGCCTTACATTTACAGAGAGATTTAGTATATAATATACTCATTATATCCAACATAAGGTATGCTATGTCCACATTTGAAAATTAATAAACTGGTTGAACTTAGTAAGTTAGTCATTGTTTTTAAATTAGTTACTGTAAACAAGTACATAAGCAGTTGACCAAATGAAACTAAGTTATTTCAAGTTATAAATTCACTTGCTTGGGGGATGTGTTTTTGTTAAAGTCACTACATTGAAATGATTAAGAGCTCAGCTTCTAAGTCAAATATCCTTGTAATCAAATTGCAGCTAACTTCCAAAGGGAGAAAAAAAGATGGCACCTTCAGAAGGGTTTAAATAAAAATCATTGAATGGAGGAATTATTTGCAGAGGTGGGGGAAAGTTGAAGGGAACAACAAGGGATGCTGAAGAACTCAGGGACTCGCAGAAATGGGAAGCCATTGCTACTCCCAGGAACTCAAGAAACAGTATTACCAGAATTTGGTGAAACACCAACAGGAGCTACGACTGTATGGGAAACAGACTCTCCACAGCCAGGCAGGAAGGGAGCAGGGTGGCAGTAGGGTAGGGAAGAAAAACACTACTTCCCTCTTCTTTCACTTCTAAGACTCCTGCTGAGATCTCCCTTGTGTTGAAGGCTCCCAGAAGCCAGGAGAAAAGGAAGCCTGGATGATGCAGTTTGAATAATTTTGCCTCCCAGAGCAGGGGAGAGGAGAACAGAAAATTGACCTAGGGAAGCAAATGGAAAATGATAGCCAACATATCCGCTTGTTGGTTATATTACCTGAGACATATTACTTCTGTCTCTGTTTCATCATCTCTCAAATCCAGCTAATAATAGTATCTTCTTCATAGGGATATTGTGGAAACAATATATGAAAATAGCTAGAAAATCATAACTACTCAATACAACTTAGCTATTATTTTTTTCCAAGTCAGTTTTTTTTTTTAATAAAAATTGTCAAAGTAATTCAGGCTATGAGATGTGGAGAGGATAACTTGGGAAGCTGAAAATTTGGAAGAGGTTCAAAACATAAAGGCCTAAACATATACAGCAGTGTTAACACTAAATGGAACATTACTTTAACATTTTTTTTTTTGCATTCCTCCAAAAAACACTTTTCAAATTATGCAAAGCAATTCTTTCTTAGTTGTACCATGTGTAAACAAAGTCTCTAGTTTTAATCTCCCAAGAGCAGAGGCATCAAATTCTTTCACATTCATAGCTAGTTGGGGGTCTGTGATCTGAACACAGAAAAATGGCTCCCCAAAGATGCCCAGGTCCTAATTCTTAGAACCTGTGAATATGTTACCTTATACTGCACAGGAACTTTACAGCTAGGATTAAGTTAAGGATCTTAAAATGAAGAGATTATCCCGGATTACCCAAGTGGGCCCAAAGTAACCACAGGGTTCCTGAGGAGAGGAAGGCAAGAGGGTCAGAGTAACAGAAAGCAACGTAATGACAGAAGCAGAGGTTTGAGTGACTTGAGGAAGGGGTGACGAATCAAAGAATGCATGTAGTCTCTAGAAGCTGGAAAAGGCAAAGAAACGGATTCTCCTCTAGAGCCTCCAGAGGAATGCAGCCCTGTAGACACCTTGTGTTTAGAACTTTAGCTGTAGAACTATAAGGTAATACACCTGTGTAATTTTAAGGCACTAAGTTTGTGGTCATTTGCTACAGCAGAAATAAGAAACTAAACAGGGTCTCTGCTAATTGTTGCTTTCTGACATCCCAGATCCATTTTCCACCCTTTCCTGTTTGGGTCTGTGCCATAGGAGGCTAATCTTTGGCTTCTAGCTGAGATCAGTGAATGGAGGCACGGGCAGGAATGGGGAAGGCGAAGAGAGACGCTGGAGTATTTATCCCTGCCCCCCCCAAAGATCACTGCATTTTTGGCCTTTGATGGTGTCTCCCTACAACCCCCATTCATAATAGGTATCCTGACTTCCACAGCTTCAGGATCCTAGGCCTAGGGCAGGTCACACCCCACGGTGGCTAGTCCCAAATGCTTCACTACCCCTGTTGGTTCCCTTAACCCTGCCCATACTTCCCTAAATCCTTAATAATTCTCCGGTTAAGCCCTTTGAGTGTGCCATTTCTTTGCTGCTGGTAAACTGTCTGATTCAATACAGAATATCTTTTTCATACTATTCATTTAAGACTCAATTAGTTGAGTCTTACATTTTCCTTGAGGTGCTCTGGAAGAATACCAAGCATAAGAAAGTTCAAGACAGTGTAATCGTCTACCAGTAATTAAAATTATAATTTGTTCATCTTTTGAATTGAGTTATAACATGTCTGTCCCCACTTTAGAAAAACTGAATCCTCCTTCACTTAAAAAGCCCACAAAAAGTGTTACCAAACATACCTTTAGAGAGTAAATACTTTCAAGTGTTTTAGGCACTTTAAACTATTTAACAAAGGCACAAAGAAGAGTGGAGAGAAATGCTTTTCATGAAGTAATACAGTTCATTGCAATACTGAAGGTCAATCAGATAGACATAACAGATCATTACAGGAATAAATAAATGGTAACTAGAATTTAAGGATTTAATTTTTAAAATGTATGTGCCCATCAAGAGCACATTTATTTTGTTTATAATCTATCAAAACTATTATTTAACATGGCTGCTTTTAGAAACTACATAAATGAAATGTCAAATATCTGGATTGATCAAAAACATTTAGTCAATCTTCAGGAGATTTGCTATAATATGGAAAATAAGTATCCAAAATGACTGATATCTGAAATGCATTTGTCACTTTATGTCTAGATTATTAAATGTGTGTATATATATATATATATATATATATATACTTAATAATGTATATATATACTTAATAATATATGCATAATTAATATATATGTGTATATATATACACTTAATAATTATATATACTCTTAATTAATACACTTAATTACACCTAAGTGAGAGTTGGTCAAAGTTGCCAGAAGAAGAAACTTTCTTCTCTACATGCTTAAATCACAAACATTCACACTTTATTGAATTAGACAAATTAGGTAAAGAAATAAGATAGCATAATTTAAAGAACCCTCCACCAGTCCCCTCAAATTGGTCAAATAACTGTATTTCAAAGAAATCATGAAATCCTCTCTCCTTTTGGAAAATATCAAGCCCTACAAGATTAATTTATGCTGTACAGGCAGATGATGAAAGATTCTGGGAAATAAAGCCAAAGTGGGCTTGAGATTTCTCACATCAATTAAAATTGTTTTCAGTTACCATTTTGCTACAGAGTCTACCCCAACTCAACTCTTTCCACATTGTTCACAGATGAATGTCACAAAGGAGAACAGAGAACTGAGGATGACTGCAGACACATTACTGCTCTTGGAAATGCCACAGAGTCTTACATATAGAGACACGATAGTGTCAGTTTTACAGTCTCACTGAAACAAAGATACAAGAACAGGCTTCACTCTCTAGATATTGCATACTATAAAAAAAAAAAAAGCCTCAAATCAAAGGGTTGTGAAAATACAAAATTAACTAAATACACACACTAAGATTATAATTTTAGCACTTGCATTTAACTATAAAATAGGCTCCTGTTGGGCTTCCCTGGTGGCGCAGTGGTTGAGAATCTGCCTACCAATGCAGGGGACACGGGTTCGAGCCCTGATCTGGGAAGATCCCACATGCCGCAGAGCAGCTGGGCCCGTGAGCCACAATTACTGAGCCTGAGCATCTGGAGCCTGTGCTCCGCAACAGGAGAGGCCGCGACAGTGAGAGGCCCTGCGCACTGCGATGAAGAGTGGCCCCGGCTTGCCGCAACTAGAGAAAGCCCTCGCACAGAAACAAAGACCCAACACAGCCATAAATAAATAAAAATTAAAAAAAAAAAATAGGCTCCTGTCTCTACAGGCTTATTCAGAGCAGAAAAGATTCATACATACATTGTCTGCACTAATTACTTGTTTGAACTACCCTAAGCTGCCTTCATTAGAGTCACTGGTACACGTTAGTAAAACATAACGTGCTTGAAGTGTACAAGTATGGATGAATGCTTGCCCTTCCAAGTTCAATTTAACATTTTTACATAATATTGTAATAAATAATTTGTACTTTACAAGAGAACTAAAGACAGGACTTTAATTAATATATATGATAATTTGTCTTTGGTATGAGGTATCAGTGCCTCTTTAACTTGATGTGTACTATATTGTAATATACATGGAATCTACATTATAGTAGTGTAATATATTACACATTACATCATGGATAGTACTTATAAAATCTATGCACAACATTCATAAATATGTGCTTATATTAGTATTTTTGCATGTTGTATATATATATAATATTCCTCTGGCATCTCTAAGAAAACAACAAAGCTATATATTTCTACATGGCTAGAAAAATTATAATCATCAGCAATCTATCAACTAGCAATTATGTCTTTAGTGTATTTCCCATTCTAAAGTCTTTTGCCACTTGAACAGGAACATACATCTACAATGTCCTTCCTAATGCTACTACTATATACCATCAATGATAATAACTATAGTACTAATAATGATAGTTATACTGCCTTAACTACAATGCCTATAGAACCAAACTGCTTTCTATTTACAAATTATTTTCACATCCATTACCTTATTTTGTTTACATCAACCTTGTGATATTCAAATATAATCTTTAATGATAGAGGTATGCATTGCAGGGGGTAGGAAAGAAAAATTAGATCATATCTCATTTATCTTTTGCAAGTAAGGGTTACACTTTACGTTCCCTGTGAATAGACTTTCATGCATGAGTGCCTTTATGAAATCTTAAGCAGATACCTTCAAAATGGGTTTTCTGGGTTGGTGCTTGAAAACCAACCAAACATCAGCTGATATGGGGCTGCCTCAACCCATCAGGCGCATCAGTTGAGAGCAATGAGGGTATCTGACCGGCTACATGAAAACAGGGAACAAATCTAGAATGCACAAGCCAGGGCTGAGAGAACAGGACCTACTGCATGATAGTCCAGATCACAATGTTGGGCACTAGAGCTCAGTCAGGATCAGTGTGGGTATCCAAACAACACCCACAGAGTTCAGAGTTTGGCAGGATGGCTCCTTAGGCATGCAGACCACAGTACTATAAGAAGTGGAAGGTCAGGGAGCCTGATTCCTCCAGCTCCATTTTTCTTTCTCAGGATTGCTTTGGGTATTTGGGGTCTTTCACCTTTCCATACTTACAATAGTGAAGACATGGAAGCAACCTAAATGTCCATCAACAGAGGAATGGATAAAAAAGATGTGGTACATATATAGAATGGAGTATTAGCTGTAAAAAAAAGAATGAAGTAATGCCATTTGCAGCAACATGGATGGAGCTAGAGTTTATCATACTAAGTGAAGTAAGTCAGATAAATACAAATATCATATGATATTGCTTATATGTGGAATCTAAAAAAATGATACAAATGATATTTACAAAACAGAAACAGACTCACAGACTTCAAAAACAAACTTCTGGTTACCAAAGGGCAACCATGGGGTGGGGGAGGCATAAATTAGGAGTTTGGGATTAACATATACACACTACTATATATAAAATAGATAATCAATGGGGACCTACTGGATAACACAGGGAACTCTACTTAAAATTCTGTAATGACCTATATGAGAAGGGAATATGAGGAAGAATGGATATATATATATGTATTGTGTGGGCCAAAAAGTGCCTTTGGTTTTTTAGTAAAAATAAAAGACACATTTTTCATTTTCACCAAGAACTTTATTTAACAACGTATTCACCCTTTTGTTCCACTACTTCTGCCATTTTTCAGGCAACTTCATAATTCCATCTTCCCAAAACTTATCTTTTTGAGCAAAGAACTGTTCCAGGTGCCTTTTACTGTCTTCCAGGGGATTGAAAATTTTTCCATTAAGAGAATTTTGTAAAGACCTAAATAAATGGAAATCCGAAGGTGCAATATCTGGTGAATACAGCGAATGAATCAGAACTTCCCAGCCAAGCTGTAACAGTTTTTGCCTAGTCATCAAAGAAACATGCGGTCTTGCGTTATCCTGATGGAAGATTATGCGTATTCTGTTGACTAATTCCGGGCGCTTTTCGTCGAGTGCCACTTTCAATTGGTCTAATTGGGAGCAGTACTTGTTGGAATTAATCGTTTGGTTCAACGGAAGGAGCTCATAACACGGGACTCCCTTCCAAGCCCACCATATACACAACATCACCTTCTTTGGATGAAGACTGGCCTTTGGTGTGGTTGGTGGTGGTTCATTTCACTTGCCCCACAATCTCCTCCATTCCACATTATTACAGTATCCACTTTTCATCGCCCATCACAATTTGTTTTAAAAACGGAACGTTTTCATTACATTTCAGTAGAGAATCGCATGTGGAAATATGGTCGAGAAGGTTTTTTTTCACTTTACTTACGTGGAACCCAAACATCAAAGCGATTCACATAACCAAGCTGGTGCAAATGATTTTCAATGCTTGATTTGGATATTTTGAGTATGTCGGCTATCTCTCGCATGGTTTAGTGTTGATTGCTCTCAATTATTGTTTCGATTTGACTGCTATCAACTTCAACTGGTCTACCCGATTGTGCAGCATCGTCCAATGAGAAATCTCCAACATGAAACTTCTTAAACAACTTTTGACACGTTTGACCAGTCACAGCACCTTCTCCATACACTGCACAAATCTTTTTGTGCGTTTCAGTTGCGTTTTTACCTGTCTTGAAATAATAAAGCATAATATGCCGAAAACATTGCTTTTTTCCTTCCATCTTCAATATTAAAATGGCTACACGAAAATTCACCAATTTTGATGTCTTTTTTAAAATTCACATTGATATGACAGCTGTCACATACAATCTAACAAAATTGTTTCGAATGAAGTTAAAGACAACCAAGTGATACTAGAGCCACCTTATGGAAAAAAACAAACAAAACTTTTGGCCCACCCAATATGACTGAATCACTTTGCTGTATGCCTGAAATTAACACAACATTGTAAATCAACTATACTCCAATATAAAATAAAAATTAAATTAAAAAAAAAAAGAAGTGGAAGGTGTGCTAAAAATCAACTTGCTTCATCATTCTGCCTTCTCAAGAGACCACAGAGCCTACTCCCTTTTCCTTTGATTCACCGGGTAACCTGGATATGAAGTGGCATATGAAGTAGATAGAACACCTGGCGGGAACAAGGACCAGGAAACTGAATAATGAACTGGGTGTCTTTTGGCTGCTAAACTGATCTATGGTAATTGCTTACTCACCTCTAGCAGAGACTTGATGTAAACACATGTTCTACGGCACCTTTCCAGGAGTTTTGGAAAGGAAAGAAGGTACAGTATTGTGCTTATATTACACCTTTTTCAACAACTTTAAATAGATTTGTGGAAGATTTCATCCTTTGAATACTGAAATTCAATCTAAACACTCAGAGATAACTTTCATTTTCTAACTTTTTCCCCCAAGAAATTACAAGTCATCCTAAGTAATTTAGACAAGCAACCCACAGTCCCTTTCAGATAACTCTGTAACTACTTTGTAGACAAGGCTTACAACACTTACTTGAAAGACCAGGAATGTGAAAAATACACATGACTCCAGTTGGAACTTCAGAATGAACTTCAAAGGGCTCTCTTTCTCTAACAGAAAAATGAGAAACCAGGCTGGTTGGCTCTGGTAGAATCTCACTTACTCCAACTTTAGAGAGAAAAATCATTAGAGCCCAGATCTATTTTGCACCAAGGATATTTCGATTACTAGACAAGAATGCTATAAACGCTAGAGAGAATTGAACTGTTCTTCATTTGGTTTCAGTTGGAAGTATTTATCTGCCCACCCAAAAAGTTTCCCAAAATATAGCTTATTGAGATTATTAAAAAAGATAAATATTTAGAAGGACACAACATACTCAGCATATTTTTAGAAAATGTTGTTGATATTAGCAGCAGCAGTTGGTTGTTTATACAACTGTGAAACAAAGACCAATCAAGATAAATCCTACAAGTTCTAACTAGTATACTGATTCAGGATGTGATAGCTAGTAATACTTTCTCTTAACAAAGTATATATAAATTATATATTATAAACATGTCTATAGATACCTTTAGAGTAATGCTTTCTCTTAAAAAGTATATATATGAGACATATATAAAACATGTATTTCATATATGTTTGTAGGTGTGGTGTGTGTGTATCCCACCAACATAGGATATTTTCAGACAATATTGAAATGTCTCAAAGTCTAGAATTATCAACTACATTATGATCCTACATATATAATTATGCATGTGATGGATAGTTTATAAGTGTTCTATCTCCAAATCAATGCAATATATTACCTCATTTGTATCTTTCTTTTTCTCTCAGTAGATAGATTCTCTGGGAGAATGAGAAAAGCAGCTCCTGACATCTGTGAACTTAGTCTGACACAGCTGGGGCTCAGTATTGCTAGGAGCTGGCCTGGCCCTCACACCTAAGGCTCAGTGTTCTCCCGTTTGACCCACCAAAACAGTCTCACAGATATCAACATGAAGCGAGGTTTCTCTGTGACTCTAAAGACCAAGACCACTTCATAATTTTGTCTACTCACAAGACAAAAGCCAAGTCACTGTACAAACCACAGAAATGTCAAATATCTCCTGGCTCATTTAAGTGAGCGCTGCTTCTTTAGCAATGACAGCTTTATTTTCCTTCTGGTCTTCCCTCCTTCTAGAAAAGATTGTTAAGATACCCAATCACCAAATTATCCCCACTCTCTGATAGCATCCAATCCAGAGTGTGCAAACCCCCATTGCTTTGAACCCTCCCCCCAAATCACCCAACTAAAGTACAAATCCTCAATTCTTTCTAATACCCTTTTATCAAGACACTCCCAAGTTCTCCATGGTGTGCAGTCTCTCTTGCAGCAATGAACAATAAACCCGACTTGTTCTAGTACAAGTGAATTCCTGGTGGTCTTTGGATGGAAGGCATTAACAGACATAAAAATCCTACAACAATATTATGCATCACATGATTAATTTTTTAATAAATATAGATGTGTTATATATGTATAAAATATAATTAAACGTTTTATTATATATGTAATACATGCATATGGGAGTGTGTGTCTGTAAATGCACAGAAAAATGACTGTGACTAACAGCCTCTACTCTTAGGGAATGAAGAGGTATTGGGGTGTTTGAAAGAGGGTTTTCGCTTTTGACTTTTTTTTTAAATTTACAAACATATGTTTTTGTATTAATTTTGAAATTACTTTTTTTTACTCAGTTATTTCTTTATATATTTTCCCTTACATTTCCAGAGATTGTAACAGTTAGGAATTGTACTTGGTTGTAAGTATCAGAGATGTGTCTGTCTATGGTGAAAGAAATGAGGGGTTTATCCTCTGAATGTAAGGGAAGCCCATGGGCAGAATTCTAAGACAGCCTCCAAGATTCTCAGCCTCCTGCTATACGTGCCTTTTGACTGTGGACAGGACCTGTGAATATTATGGGATGTCACTCCAGTGATTAGGTTACAGTATGTGGCAAAGGCAAAAGGACTTTGCAGATGTAATTAAGGTCCCAAATCAGTTGATTTTTGAGTTAATCTCAAGGGAGAGTTCATCTCCCCTCATCAGGTGAAAGCCCTTAAAAGAAGGACTCTTCTTCTAAAAGAAGCCCTTCCTGAAGAGAGAGATTCTTCTGCTGGCCTCGAGGAAGCTAACAGACATGTTGTGAACTATGGAGATGGCTACATGGCGAAGTCCTGAACTAGATGTTGAGAGTAGTCCCTGGCCGACAGCTAGCATGAAAATGGAAACCTCAGTCCTACAACTGCGAGGATATGAATTCTGCCAACAACCTGAGTGAGCTTGGAAGCAGATTCTTCCCTCAGTCAAGACTCCTGATGAGAATGCAGCCTGGCTGAAACCTTGACTGCAACCTTGCGAGACCTTGAGCAAAGGACCCTAAGTGGGTCCTTTGCTCAAGGACCTAGGCCATGCCCAGACTCACGACCCAAGGAAATTGTGAGATAATAAACAGGTGTTGTTTTAAGCTGATAAATTTGTGGTCATTTTTTATGCAGCAATAGATAACTAGCACAACATTTCAGAGATGGTATCATGGCTCTAGAAAATAATCAGAGATCCAGGAAACTCTTCCACCTGCTCACTGTGCCAGGCTTCTTCCTCATGGTCATCCCAAAGATACAATATGGCTGCTGGAGCTCCAGCCACAATGCCCAAGTTCCAGTCAAAGAGAAGAGGGGAAATAAGAGCAAGAGAGATGCATGCTAGTTGTCTGCTACCCTTTAAATAGTTTTCCCACAAGACCCACACATATACCTCCACTTACACCTTGCTGGCCACTCCTATCTACAAGAGAGGTTAGGAAATAGAGTGATTTAGCTGGGAATATATCCAACAGGCAAACAAACAAACACCAAACAGGATTCTATTAGCAAGGAAGAAGCGGGGTGGAAGAGGAATGGATATTGTGAGCAAACAGCAGTCTCTTCCACAGAGAGAAAAGGAAAAAAAAATTGTTCTGGCAACAGCCTTTCAAAT
Organism: Eschrichtius robustus; assembly: GCF_028021215.1. Taxonomy (NCBI): domain Eukaryota; kingdom Metazoa; phylum Chordata; class Mammalia; order Artiodactyla; family Eschrichtiidae; genus Eschrichtius; species Eschrichtius robustus. The sequence continues at coordinate 38,968,530 of NC_090825.1, forward strand.
ATTCTTTTTTTCTGCCACAAAAGTTTTCTGGGAGGGTGAGCAAAATAGATGAAGGGTGTCACAAGGTGCAAACTTCCAGTCTTAAAATAAATGTCTTGGGGATATAAAGTACAGCATGGTGACTACAGTCAATAATACTGTATTGCATATTTTGTAACTTTGAATGGTGATGGGAGAAACTAGTATGAAGAAAGGTTTCTAGGCAATACTAGTGTTCTTGATCTTGTTCCATCTCCTCTGCCCTCAAATGCCTCATACCCTTCTCTGACTTTAAGGGAGGTATGTGTTCACCCATGTGGTACAAGTCCTGCCCTGTGGAGAGACCCACAAATATAAGCTACAGGCAAAGAAACTAGCTGATCCCTTCCCTCGTGAGTGATGTTTAAACCCCAAATCCAAAACACGGAGACACAAATCTTACATTTAAGCACTGCCACATTAAATCATTTCTCTTTCCCCTTCTTTCCACCCCACAGAAGGGCCTGTGTGTGTCTGAGTGATTAAAGATAGAACCAATGTGATTACTTGAAGATCAGAAATAGAGGTCAGCTCACAGCAACTTAAGTTGACAAGGAAGAAGTGAGCTGGGGATGTGCTAGAGACCCATCCACAGGGACAAAAAGAGGGACGTGGCAGCCTGTCTAGAAAGCCATGGGCTGCAGCCAGGAGTTGAAGGCAGTGCCTGAAGGGTGTGAAGAGCTCAGACATAAATCAGGCTGACTTTAGGACCTGCTGGGTGACAGAACCAAGTGTCCAAGAATACTGTTCAGGGGAGCCACACACTGACATCTGGAGGAGTTCAGCTGAAGGCAGCAACACTCATCTGGCTGGGAGACCATTAGATAATTCACCAAAGATCTGTAGATAGCCAATGGTTTATAATAATGGACTGGATGTGGACTCTCTGTTAAGACTTTCTGATAGTGATGGAAAAACGTATGCCTAAACAAAGTAGAAAGTGATGTATCATAAAAAATTATCAACAAAGTGCTAAAAATGATAGAATTAATTTGACTTTGGGGAAAGCAGGATATTTGAGAAACCTTCTTGAAAGCATATCTTGGGATCCTCCCTAATAGTGATAGTACAAGAGGAAGGGAAAGTGCTTAAAATTATAGAATTAGGCAATAGAAAATTCAGATTGGTGTACCTGATCAACTGCTGACAAAGCTCCAATCAGGGCAATGGCTGAGGTTAAGTTCCTTCTCTCCTCAAGCACCTTATTTCATCATGTACAATGCTGTGCATTTGTCCTTTCCCTTATCACCTCACTGTAAAAAGGATATAGGAATGATAATAATAAAGAATGGGGCAACACAGTACTTCAAGCTTCTTTCTTGAGGTTGATTTTTTAAGAGCTTTATTGAAGTATAATTGATGAACAATAAACTGCACATATTTAAAGTATATAATTTGGTAAGCTTTGATATACACCAGTGAAACTATCACCACATTCAAGATAATGAAACTCCAAAAGTTTCCTTAAAGGTCCTTTGTAATCCCTCCCTGCCTCCACTCCATTACCTGTCCCATCCCCAAGCCCCTACTTCTCCAATTTCTGTCACTATACATTAGTTTGTATTTCTTAGAATTTTATATAAATGGATTCATACAGTGTGTCCATTTGTTGGTTTTACTTCTTTCACTCAGCATATGTATTTTGACTTTCATCCATGTAATAGCATGTATCAATAGTTCATTCCTTTTCATTGCTGAGTTGTATTCCATTGTATATCACTCATTTTTAGATCCACCATCTTTGTTTCCTTTTTGACATCTTCCTTCCTCTTTTCTTATTGTCAACCTGCTTATTATAGAAACTTTCATAATAACACAAAAGGGTAAAGGAACAGGGAAAAAAAAATCACCTACAGAAAGCTTTGATATTTGAAATAAAAACCAACAGACAAAACTAAACAAACACCTCTGAAGACTAAAAAGCCTTTTATGAATGTCAAAGAAGTAAATCCTTACAAGAGTTATTCGGTGTCCCTTGATAGATACTGGGGGAGGGTTGTGGTGCTATTTCAGTCTTGGTAGCCTTGCCTAGAGCTAACGTTTAGAGCTACCTGTTCAGTCCTTCAAAGGCCGTTACGTAAATGTTTTACTTACACAAATGATGTCTTAATGAGGAGAGGTTATGAAATGAGGCAACATGCTAAATCTAGTAAGATAAGGGATATACATGAAAAGTCCTGAAGATCCACAGGCTAATAGCAACCAATAATCTTTATAAATCCGTGTTACTCCCCAAAGTGAGTGGCATGAGCGCTGAGAGGGAATGCAATTTTGATTACCATGTGTTATCAGAAGTATTTCTACTGTTAAACTACAAATAATTTTTCTTTTTTTTTTTAACATTAAAAATCTTTGTGTCTTCCATCTGCCATGGGATAAGCTCAGCAGCTGCTTCTTTTAGCCTAGCAAAGATCAACCTGACCTTGACCAATCAGCTTGTACTTTGAAGAGTGTACTTTGTGAAACATGTGAGTAGAGAAGTATTCATGCTTGGCAGAATTTGCTGTCTCTTCTGCTCAGTATTTTACCATGATTAATCCCCATCCATCTCTCTTCACTGCTGCTGCCACTGCCGAAGATGACGCTGTCAGTCTCATATTTCTTCTCTATAGCAGACGCCTTTCAAATGTTGTTGGATTCTGGCTGGGTATGACATTTTATGGGGCACTGCTGCCTCCAATCAGGCTTTTATGGGCTCGTTGGTTTGTGCACATGTGCAGACATTCTGACCCCATGACCTCCGGAATAGATTCTGAGAACAACTGTATCTGACCATTCCAACATTTTGGACATCCCAACTCCTCCCAAGGGCATGGGTGCGAAGAGTGCTCCCTTGTGGTTTTGGCTTACATTCTTCTCACATCAGAAGAACTAGTCTAGGAGAATGTGAAGCCAGGTCAGAAATGCTAACAGAGCAACGATTTTGCTGGCAGCCCTTTAAGTTCCCTGGCATGAATTTGAACATAGGTAGTTTTTTCACAACATCTTTTTGTTTTTATTATGGTTTAAGTGAGCAGTTCCAAATATGTGAATCACACTTTCTGGTATAATCCAATCTGTAGAAAGGGCAATGACTGACAAAAACTCTGGAAAACTTTGAAGCCATTTTATAAAATTCCTTCTCAGATCTAGTCCTTTCTCCTTTCTGAGTCCTGAATCTTGTTGTTAAATGAAAATAGTTACATTAAAAAATGTAGGAATCCATTCTGTGGTATTTCTAGTAATTTTAGTTTGTATTTTCTGTGCTGATTCAGTTTAACAATAGTGAGTTTACTTTTGGTAAGCATTCTAGCATAAGACATTTAAAGATGCAGTACAACTTTTTAAAATTATTGCCAAATAGTCTACAAAAAATCTCCCCCCTTAAATCAGAGTTTTAAAGTATAAATGCCAGATTAAAATAATTATAAAGTCTATTTTTTCCCAAATTCCATCTACTGCTAGTAAAGATCTGGGTGCCAGATGAACTGGGTCATCAAGGCCTGTTCCTTTCTTTTGTTCCTCTTGACATTTACTCCACTTTTTCCTTTTCCTCAATAAGCTTTCTCTTACCCTTCTCAAAATTGAATACTTTTCTCTTCTTAGTCTAACATCTATTTTCATCCTCTCTTTTGATGGCTGATAAAGTCATGTACACTCAATTCTTTCTCCACCACCATATTCAAAGGAGTGATGTTCTACCCACTTACCTTTTCTTCCACTTTGAGAGCTGTACTCATGTTTCCTCCTCACTACTGGCATAATTCAAAAGAATATACTTGCCCTGGCACAGCATATCCAAAATCATGTCAGCAGATCTGCAATGACTTGGGTACAGGATTATGGAGAGGCACATCATGTGATGTTCGGGACAGCTAAATCAACATCTCAGGATTGGAAGAAACACACCATCAAGACCTAAAAAGATAAGACTTCTATTTTGTCAAAAACCATAGGAGATTCCAAAGCCAATGAAACTTATCCTGTGCTTCTCATCACTATCCCCAATGGTTTGTGCAGCTCATAAAAAGGAGAGTGAATAATAAATTCTAACACTGAGCCAAGAAGACAAAATAGCACATTGTACCACATTCTGAAGTAAGACATAATTTGAGTCCTGATACTCAAGTGAAAGTCAGCAGGATGCTAGTTATAGGTAATAATATAATATCTGATCTAGCATTACAGTTGATGCAGTGATCTTCCTAGGCTATTACACATATCTAGGGAGTGTGGGGAGGATTCTTAAAAATGACAAAGCATTAATTTAACTACATTCAAGTGAGAGCACACATGATATAACAGTTCAATGTTTTTATAACTAGACTGAACACTCTGATAGCAGAGTGCACAGTTACATATTTGTTACTCATATGAATCTTATTACTATATTTTGATAATAGACCCTAAGTAGACATTACAGAAAGTAATACTTGCTCTTTCACTATATGAATGTCTTGTAAATTATGAGATGGTGAAACTATCTAGTTATATTAATATATTAATATTTACATTTAAATAAAGAAGAGCACAATACTGTCAAATCACAGAAGTTAATCGTAGTCATTCCTTAAGCATTATCTAGGACTTATTCATATTTTAATTCTTGTTGATATGATATGATTGGAAATTTCAGAATAGTAAGTGGTAAAATACATACTTTAAATGCACAACTGAAATAAAATGAGACTGTGCAAAACAGAAGGGTATTTCTTTATAGAATTAACCTGTAGCAAACTAGTTATGGACCACGATGTTTGATGGGATTTTGGTCTATGAAGTTTCAGATTTTGTTCTTATTACAAAGCACCCTGAATATTATTTTGAAGCCTGCTAATTATTTTCTTGGAAGGAGGGTGTTATGTGTACTCTGAAACAGCATTTCAAACATTTCTTTCTGGAATTATATTAAAATATTAAATAATGTTATCATTAGCACATAATTATACATAATTATACATAAAACATATGCTATACACTTTTAATGTTTTTCATATGTCTGTGAGGTATATACAATCCACACACAAGGTCAGTTAAAATAGACCTGTCCTACCATTGTTACCTTTTTGCCTTAATTTCTTTTCATTTTTGGATTGAATTTTGTACAATGGAGGCATTCCGGATACAAGTCAACAACAGGGAACTGAGAAAACGCAACAAGGTAATTGTTACCTCTTGCCTGATGAACTCTTAAATCAACAAAGGAGTCCGCTTCTCCGGCTAATCAACGCATGTGGGTCCCCCGCCTGACAGAAGAGCACAGAAGTGAATCTACGCTGTGGGGTTTCTCTCGTTTTCCAATTCAAACATTTGCCACACAAAGTGAATAAAATAAACCTGGAAAAAAATGCCAATGAATACTTGGGGCTATCTATATTTTGGTGGTGATATTAAGAATTAAACTACCCACTCCAATGTTCTGTATCAATAACTATACCATCCTTTCCGGACGCTGCCACCAAGGCAAATGCAGAGGGAATGTCGTCCTTACATTTTCTGGAATGTAGGCGCTCAGATCAAGTTGAGCCTCTGGCAGCTGGCATAAAGAGATGATCTGACAAAGGGTTTGAAGCAATTAAAATGCTACCTTGATTCTTTCATTTCCACAGGTGTATTCATCTGGGGGGAAGCCCGGGGGATTGGGGTATGGACAGAGAAGGGGGCAACCTAACACTTAAAGTTTTACCTTCCGAAAGGGTTAGTCTCTGAGCCTGCAGTCGGGGGTTGTGCTTTCTTCTCCACTCTTGGGGTCTAGCAGGTTGGAGGGTCTCCCAGCAGGCAGCCCCCAGGTGGCAGGCAGAGACCCCTGCTCTTTTATAGTGTTCGGCACCGCGGGCAGGCGACCTGATTCACTTTTACTTTGGAGTCCCCACCCGGGCCCACCAGTGCACGACAGAGACAGGCCATCCGGGGCTCTGGTCCCAAAGGTGCGTGACAAGCAGATTCACACTAAGGAACTGAGTGGCCTCTCTCGGGGGGCCGCGCTCGCCAACCGGGACGGAAAGAGGTCTGCGGGACGTTGGTTTTTTCCCAAGTCTAGCAGGAATTAGGGCCGGGGGTGTAGATCCAGTTCGATGTTTCCACTTCTTTCAATGGGAAGATGAAATTGAAAAATGCCCTTAAGCGCAGAACACGGGGCGCGGGGACGGGGCGGGGGGGATTCCAGCACAGGGGTTGGCAAGTTGGAAATCCGGAAGGGAGGAGGCCGAGAGACGGAGATGGGGGGGGGGGTGTCTCTTTGTTTCGCGCTCCTCTTATCCTTGGACTCGGGACAGGCTAAATTTCTAGCGACCTTTGGTGCTTGAACGCGGGCGAGTGGGGTTCTAGGAAACACCAGAAACGTGATCACAAAGCTCTAAGCCCTACAGAGAACAGTCAGACAGGGTTTCCTGGGCCCTCGATGAGAGGCTACCTGGGGTAGAGCGGTCGACCTCGCGCCGCGCGGCTGCACCAGGGGGAAGGGATGGCGTTCTTGACCCCTTCCGGGAGGCAAGTGATTAACTCGGTTGAGTTGATCAAATGACGTTCTTTCTGAAAGGGGTCGTCTCCTGGGCCCCTTTCTCAGCTGGTATTTAGCAGGTAGAGGGGCAAAGCAAATTCTCCCCTCAGCCTGAAGTCTCAAAGAATTAATGATTTTTCTTAACACCCTGGATCTGGAGGCGTAGAGAATTCTATAAATGTACACGCCCCCGGAGCTCATCCTCCCATTCACCTTGGCGGAGTCGAATCAGACTGCGACCTTTAAGATTGTCCCTAAAATCATACCTTCCGAACTGACCAGCCATTTACTGGGGTTTGGAGATTTTCCTCCAGCCCCGAAACCACCTTCTCTTCTACGCTCACAATCTGCCGGTAGATGCCACCAATGATTGCCTCCACCCCCCCTCCTTAAAATCAGCCTCCACCCACGCTCCTCTCAGATACAGTAAACGGCCCCGGCACACTTTAGCCACCAGTTTTATTCGTAGAAAGTAGCTATAACTCTTGACATCACCTCTGCAACCCACCCGAGGACTCCAGCCGAGGACACCCTACTGAGACTGTTTTTTTCGAGCACTGAATTCTGAGACCTAAGGGAAGGTTATTTGAGGCTTAGTGGTAGATTTCCGGGCTTCCAATTCCCTCCCCCGCTTGGCCGGTAATTTTCTGCTGCTGTTCCTCCTCCTCCTCCTCTTGACCTCCAGCAAGGTACCTTCGCCTCCCTTCCCCCCACTCGTTCCCAGTAAACCTCCATCGCGCGCTGGAAATCAATCCTTTGGCGCTAAATTCAGAGCTGCCAGTTTTACAGGATTGCAGTGGGGCAAAGGGTGTCACTTCTTTCAGAAAGACTGTCATTTGATCAACTTACACTTGAGTTAACTTGCTCCGGGTTTCCCGAGAGCTCGGGTGGGCCCGTGGGTGTTTTGCTAGATTCGGTGCAGATGTGGTAGCTTTCAGCTGAACCGCCCAGGACCTGGGAGATAAGCTTTTTCGCCCCTCAGGACTCCAATTACCCCCGCGAGAATCCGATGCATTTAATGAAGGCTTTGCCAGAGGTAGGGTTCAGTGCGTCCTTGGGTCAGAACCTCTTAGCCCATTGCACTCACTGACTCCAACCTGGGGTCCACGCAGACCTCTGGTCCAGTTAAAAATTGCCTGTTCCTAGTCACATGGGGTTTCAAAAAGAAAAAAAAAAAACTTTAAAAAGGAAGAAAAGGGTTTCACCTGACATGGCCAGCGCTTTTGAGAAATCATAAATGTTTCTAAAAGCACAATTTTAAAGGGAGGGTGCAAATTGCTGTCCTCGCTTGGTCGAAGTCCTACCGGCAGTGAGATGCGGAACCTCGCATTCTCAAGACTGATCTGAGGTTTGCGGCTTCGCCGCTTCCGGGAGCGTGGAATTCTATCTTGACTGGGAACCGAGCAGCAGACCGCACATGAACGCTGCCTCCCTGGCTGCCGTCCGCCAGGAGAGAATAGCAGAACCGCTGGTGACAGACACAGCGGTTACCTGAATTCAGGCTAAGAAGCTCTGCATGCAGAAGAAAATTCTTGCTAATTCACCCAGATTGTTTTAACTGGTTAATAAAGCAATTGACACTCAACAAAACTACAATCACAGCAGGAGTCCTTGGCAATAAAATAAGAATGACAACTAAAGGTTTGTTGTTGTTAACAACTGCCTTTATTATTATCGTTGCTTAGAATTATTGAAAAAAAAAGTAAAGGGAGAGAAAAAAAGACAATCATTTCATACCCAGTGGTACATAAAGAATATCCCTTCCATTTTTCTCTGAAATTAGAGTGCAGATTCTCTTGATTCATCCTCATTAAGCCACCACCAGCAACTGGAAGAGAGGCAAATTAGTTCTAAACATCCACACCCGGTTCTGGGTGGAATATAAATGGTTAATCGTGACTCCCTTTATATGGCTGTAATTTTATCTGACCCTTGGACGTGATTTAAGATATTGATGGTTTGTATAGCCTTATTCTTATTCCTATCTTACGTAGGATAAGTAAAAACAAAAAGTGTGAATGGGATAAATATACATATATTCCATACCTATCTTCTGAGGTGAATAAAATATGTCCATGTTTCATTTTGACCCCCAAGTTATGTATTTGTGGATATCAGAAAATATTAATCCATCAGTTATATATATATATTTATATCTGAACACCTTACTCGTGGAGATTGGCATTCCAATCGTTATTCTCAAGCCTGATCCTGATGTGGGCTAAACTGAGCATCACCTCCCTGGGAATAAGTTCCCAAACAAATCCATAGTTCAGGAAAAGCTGATTAAAGCTGCCTCTCCTTCCCAATCTTGGTTAGTTGGGGAGGAAAAAGTTTCTCCCCTTACCGTACATAATTTCCCAAAGAACCTACTTAAAATCCACTTATATCTGCCAGAAGTTGTTGGGAAATAAATAAATCCTAAATATGTAATGCTACTTGTCAATTGCAATTAAAGCCTATTTAGATATTTGAAACGTAGCTTGGGAACATGATATTTGTTTAGGAATCTGTATTTGGCATTGTTTGATGTGGAGTGTTTAAATTTTAATCAAAGCAGAGAAAGAAAGCAACAACACACAAAGCGCAGCTGTAAGAGTCCACCAGGCATTTTAGGTGGAAAAGCTGCATTTTGGAAGGTGTGTACAAGCCCATGTGGGTGGATGCCACAGACTCAAGTGGAACTTACTAAATCTTAGCATCCCTTTTATATTCAAAGACACTAAAATATATTTGGGATGGCCAGGAGGTAATGGGAACTATACTTAATAAGAACTCATATTCTTCTTTTTTCTCTCACCAGTAAAGGAGCTGACAACGGGATTCACACAACTGCTGTTTTTAAGGATAGATTTTTTGACCTAACAGAATATACAAAGGTCAAAATTGAATCCATTTTTGACAAGAGGGTCTAATCCCCCCTTTGAACACAAGAGGTCGCTCCTGTGATCAAATACGGGGAGGGGGAAATATTGCTAATCACAGTTTGATGTATTCTATAAAAACATTACAAATTTTTTTACAGATATATTTGATGCGTTAGATGTGTGTATAGAAATCATTTAAACAAACGGGAATAATCTGTGATCGCACTTGAACTTCAAGGTGAAGTGAAACAATAATGCCTGCTATCCTAACTGATTTTAATGCAAAATGTATTAGCAACAGACACACAGAACTCCAGAGTACATCCATCATGGAACAACATAATTGGGTTCCCTCAAATTTCTCCCTTTGACAGAAGGTATCTTCTGCATGATCTTTACCTCTAACAGCTTAGAAACTTCTTAAGAAAATACTTGTTTACAGTAACAGTGTGGGCTGAAGAAAGGAAAACATCTTGTCTTCACCATTATGATAAAATTGCCTATTACTAACGGTTTACCTCCAAGCCACATGCCAGTTTTTCTATTTGGACTTGCTATCATCAGCAGCAATAATTCTTTAGAATAGCTTATGAATTTAGGGAGTTAAAATACCACACTGTGTGCGTGGCTGGTTTGAAGGAGGACGGATAGTGAGGGTGCTTTCTGGATCTCAAATATAAGTCATCAGGCTTCTGGCAGCTTCCCTTGTTTAATTCCATGTTATAAAGGTGGCATGATGGAATATGATTGGTTAAAATTCTCTATTTACTTCCTGGAGATATAGTACCTCTTTTAAAAGGAAAACTAGAGTCAGCTTGGTTATCTGTACAGGAAACATACCCGTATGCTGGGAAGATTTGCTTCGTATTGTCATTACCAGCATCAGTTTTACAAAAGCAGCCTGACAAAAGGCTCCACGCATATAATACCAGCGAGACTAGAAACTATGACCAAAAAACACCCCGCCCCCCCAATCTGGTAAATGTATCAACCTACCTCTAACTTTCGATTTCACACACGCACTCTGATATAACTTATTGATACAATAAAAACAGAAGGGATGAGATCCAGTTAGAAATTTTCCTTGAGAGAAAACAAAACAAAACAAATGCATGTTCTTGGCAAAGCCCCAGCCAGATCAGGAGGAAATTCAGCATCTTAGTTTCTCTCTGCGCTCTGGAGAAGCATATCCCTGTAAACCGAGCCACTGAGACCGGCCGAGGGCTCACGGCTGTTATCAAGGGCTAGATCTGGCGAATAATACAAAGAAAGGAGTTTCCTAACACACCAGGTTTTCTCAAGGCAACAAGACACCGAAATTAAACCTACTACTGCGTGCGTTTGCGGGCCTTTTTAGATAAAATTGGCAGTCACATTAGATAAGGAATAGCTATTTAGGAGCTTTTGGAGGAGTGCGGTGGGGGGAGTCTTCGTGGCCTTCCTGTGACTGTTTTGGGGAGATGGTTAAGATATGACGGGAACATGTAAGAAATTATTGAAAAGAGTTATTTACCGGCGAGTTGCAGCCAACATTCTTCTCTCTCCAGGTTGTTTCCCGAGAGAAAATGATTAGATAAACACACCCAGTGAAGTGAAATAGGTATTTCGCTGTTCTTCTGTTAGACCTCTCCCTAACTCACGCCCTTAGACTGACGCATTTTTAAAATCTCTTAGAGAGAAGTGGAGACTTGTCCTTACAATTATCAAACACCACCAGCTAACTGCACACGTTTGCTTAAAAACAAAGGGCAGGAAACCAGCAGAGAGAGGAACTGGACAGGCTATAATCGCTTTGCAAACTTTAAACTACTGGCCGATCACTTTGCACTTAGGCTTCGGGTTAGTGCACTTCCTAATTCTAAACTGCAAAGCAGACCTCGCGGGTCGGAAGGAGAGAGTAGTCCGCGGAGTCAGCTTGGTTTTACCTGTGCGCTTCCAACCTGATTTTCCGCTTAGGCAAGAAGCGCCCCTTTCCCCCCGCCCCACGTTTCTGGAGATCTGAGGTCAGGGGTAACGGGGTAGTGGGGTAGCAGCAGCGAACAATTCCTCTGGATCTATTCATCCCAGGACCGGTTCGTCTTCCCCTAGGCAGCTCCCAGCGCGCTATGCGCAGCCGGTTCGGGAACTCACCCGCCCCGGCAGCAAAGCCCGGCCAGGCCCGGAGCTGTGCGCCAAAGCGCGAAACCAAATGAGGCAAACGGCCTGTTCCAAGTCGCCCCTCTTCCTAAAACCCGGGAAGGACCTCGTCATCAGGAAGACCTACCCACCAGCCACTCGCCACCGGCGGCGGAAAAGTGAGCCCAGCGCGCAACACGGCCAGCCGGACTGCGGGGACCCCAGGAGCGCAGGGCGGAGGAGCAGCGCGACAGGAGGCGAGGGCGCTGGCGACACGGCAGAGAAGGAGCAAGGGAGGGGGCAGGAGAAGGAGGAGGAGAAGGAAGCCAAAAGCCAGAGCGGCCGGGCCGCCCGAGCATCGGGGGAGAGCGGCCTGAGCCCCGAGCAACTCGCCTCGGGAGCCCTAATGCTCTCCCGCGGGCTCGCTGAGCGATCAGTGGCGCACGGCACCAGCGAGGCTGAAATATGATAATCAGAACAGCTGCGCCGCGCGCCCCGCAGCCAATGGGCGAGGCGCTCGCCTGACGTCCCCGCGCGCTGCGTCAGACCAATGGCGATGGAGCTGAGTTGGAGCAGAGAAGTTTGAGTAAGAGATAAGGAAGAGAGGTGCCCGATCCACGCCGAGTCCGCCGCCGCCGCAGCGCCTCCGCTCCGCCAGCTCCGCCGGCTTAAATTGGACTCCCCGATCCGCGAGGGCGCGGCGCAGCCGGGCAGCGGCTCTCTCAGCCTTGGCAACCCTAGGGGCCACTGTTTCCCACTTAGCCACAGCTCCAGCATCCTCTCTGTGGGCTGTTCACCAACTGTACAACCACCATTTCACTGTGGACATTACTCCCTGTTACAGATATGGGAGACATGGGAGATCCACCAAAAAGTAAGAGGCGATTTTACCTTGTGGGGCTCGGTGTGCTGTTCTTGTGCGGGGGTCTCTCTCAGGCAAGGGTGCCAAGGGCTCTTCGGAGTTCGAGTCATTGCTTGGAGAGAGAGAGAGAAGGTGGCTTTTTCTTGTTGCCGCCACGCCTGCATGCTTGCTGTCGGTTCTGATCTTCGGGAAACTGATCGTACCTTGTGTTTGAATTCTCCTGCGTGCCCTCCAAAACCCTAGCCTTCTGGTGCTAAGCGGTGGTTTCCTCCTCGGGAACCCTGAGCTCTCCGAGAAGGTTATTCTGTTGCAAAGGTCTGCCTGCAAGTACAATACCCGGAGATGTGAATTAGCATTAGACTTGCAAAAGAGAACGAGTGACAACTGTATTGATGTCTGCTCTTGCTAACAATTTCCAGTCCTATGTGCTATTTAAGAGCGTGCTTCATGGAAAATATAGACATCCCTGCGTTCACTTAACGCTGCTAGTCAAAACCTTTTCTTTGACTTGACTTATCCATAATCTTTCCCAATGATTATGGCAAAGAGGGAGGAGGGAGGAAAAAGAAATACAAAATGAACGGGTTTGATTGTGTGCTAGGCTTACAAATGTAGACTATTCAAATCTACATTTTACATATATTCCACCTCCTTTTAAAAATGAGTCAGGGTTTTGATGGCACACTCCAATTACCATCCCAAAGTGCAATACTCTTAAAAAAAAAAAAAAAAAAAAAAACTCCCAGAGTACGCCCTATAAGAGAACGACACTAAAAGTGTGTTTATCTCTGTAGGAAGTAAACGGTTAGTCAATCATGTATTTATTTTCATTTCAGAAAAACGTCTGATTTCCCTATGTGTTGGTTGCGGCAATCAAATTCACGATCAGTATATTCTGAGGGTTTCTCCGGATTTGGAATGGCATGCGGCATGTTTGAAATGTGCGGAGTGTAATCAGTATTTGGACGAGAGCTGTACGTGCTTTGTTAGAGATGGGAAAACCTACTGTAAAAGAGATTATATCAGGTACGCCATTTATACTGCTTCCTTAATTTTGTGAGATTTCCCTCTCTCTCCCCATTCGTTATTATTTTGTGTGGCTTTGTCCTTTGGTGAAGTTTGCCTTAATGGATTCCAGCGTGCAAAAGTTACCCTTGTAAGTGTAATATGTAAATTAACCTATGCTGTTCATTTTACTTTTTAGAGGGAAAAAAACCCCCGCGAAACTCGATAGTAGTTCCCATAAATTATGTGGCATTGAAGCTTGTATAATTGCTCTTGGAATTTGTGATGCTCAAATTATTTTCCTCTGTTACCCTCCCCCTTCCAAAACAAACAAAAAATTCAAGATGGAAAAGTTGGGGTTTCTAAGCTTAAAAAAAAAAGGTTGGTTAGTGTTTATTGTATCATGCAATGTTTTTTCTTTTTTTATTTATTTTAATTAAGTATTTTATTAGTAACTTCCAGATTCTTCCGAGATGTCAATGCAATAGGTGAAATAGTTTGACCTAAGCATATTTAGAGATGTACTTTGAAAGAGCAAATAGAGATATTGCCCTTTTACTTTTAGGGTAAGGACTCCTGCCTGGAAAATTTAAAAACCAACACAAATATTCTCTGTAAAAAAGACCGGAAATTTAATCTTTTTAAATATTAACCCTTTGGTGACATCTGACTGTCTTCTTTCTTATCTTATCTGAGCTGATGAATTAGACAGAGCAGATCAAATTGCCCATCATCTGTCTACGAACAATTGGTATATTTAGATAATTGAACAGCTTCCTTTCTCACATTAAAATCTGGTAACTGATAAAATGAGCGAATTGCCCTTACTGTCAAGAATAAAACCACATAAGGAACTTTCTGAATTTTTTTCTTTCAATTTATTCTGCGTCTAAACTTCATGCTTTGCCAATCTCAAATTTTCTGACTTGTGTATACATATGTCAGAAACTTCATTTTCTGCCTTAGGAAGGAAGTAGAATTTCCAAAGAAAATATTATTGTTTTAAGAACAAAACAAAAGAGATAACACCTTCGTTATTATGTCGAATAATATCAAAATATTATATTTAAAAATAAGTTCTCCAGTGGCTGTTAACAAGTAATTAGCTCTGTAAGTCATAGAGTTTATCGAGCTTAGAACTTACCTTAAAGTTTAGCTGTGATTTAAGTATGCAGTTACAATATTTTCCTGCTCACTTAGTGTGCAGTGTTTTTTCTTATTTTAAAACCATGAAGTGGAGACTGTAATTTTAATAAAGCTGAACAGTGCAGAAAAAAAAAGTTTATTAATACTTTGATGGTGGGGGAGGAGAACAGGAGGAAAGAGGGGAAGTGGGGAGCTAGAGGAAGGGGGAGGGATTTTCCAAATTGTTTGGTCACAGGCAAGGTAAAGTCCTCATCCTATGAAGTGGAAGATCTCACATAGAGTAGGCGGAGGGAGGGAAAACTTTTCAATCTACCTTCTAACCTCTGACAAATGAGCCATTTTCAATTGTTTACTTGATTGGTTTGTGACCTGGAGATTCTGGAGAGGGAGAGCTCACTTCTCAACCCCAGCAGTAGCTTTACTCCTGTGGAGGTAGTGTTTTGCTCAATTGTATTCAGACCTGCTTGTGCCTAATTCTGGCTAAACGTTAGTGGAAGGAACCAATCTCTTTTACATTTTCTCCTCCACTCTTTCAACTGTGTGTGTGTGTGCGCGTGCAAGTGTGTGTGTCCCTTTGAAATCCTGTAGTTGTAAAAGCAGAACAGAGAGACCGTTTAGATTTCCGAATGCCTTTCCCCCCTTGGGGGAGCGAGGCTCCCCCTCTTACCCCCCCTTTGTGTAGGTCTTTTCCTCTCCTCCATTCTCTCTGTTTGTAGGAACGCTCCTGCTTTGGTTATTAGGGATAACGCGGAGAGGGGGCCAGGGCAGAGCCTCTAGATGAAACCTACAAGGATTGTCTCTTGGTAAAGAAAGATCATCAGTGAGGAAGACCTTAGGAGTGGGTCTTTTCATTTTTCTGTCCGGTCAACGTTCTCAAACAAACTGAAATAAAGGTAGATTCTTCAGCAACTTGAAAAAGATGGAGGGAACCAAAGCAGATTTTTAAAATAATAATAAAAGGAGGAAGGGAGAGGAAACTTTCTGTTAACATTGCTGCCTGAGGAAAAGATCTTTAGCTGGGGAAAAGTGCAGTGGGCTTGTGCAGAAAGGGCTCTGGAAACCCTCAGAGGTTTCATTTTGTTCTTCTGCCTGTGCATTTGTGTGTTTTCAAACCGAGTGGGGTGACAATCTCATTCCATAACCTCATTTTCTTTTGAAAGGAGGATTTGGGTTGCAGTTTTAGAGACGTTTCTAGCAGCAGAAATTGGGGGATAGGGAGGCGAAAATTTGGGGCCAGTGACTCCCGGAGTCCCCCTGGACCCCTTCCTGCCAAGAGCGGCAAGGGCCACCCTGGACTGGTCGCAGAGCAGCGGCCCAGGCTTCCAACACGTCAAACATTTTTCGTTAGTTTGGACTGGGCGTTTTCAACTAAGAGGTACGGATCGAGACACAGAAGCTCATAGGAAAGGGAAATGGAGCGGGAAACGAGAGAAATCTAATCATTTCCACCCTCCCATTCCCAGATTGTCTGCGAATGCTGATTTCAGTGTCTCCGGGCGTTGTGGCCGAGGTTGCCAGCGACCTTGGGTCGGGGGCAGCGCCCGCCTGAAGTGACCCCCTCTCTCTGTGCTTCCCTCCCGCCCCGGGCCCGGCTCCCGCGCAGGTTGTACGGGATCAAATGCGCCAAGTGCAGCATCGGCTTCAGCAAGAACGACTTCGTGATGCGCGCCCGCTCCAAGGTGTACCATATCGAGTGTTTCCGCTGCGTGGCCTGTAGCCGCCAGCTCATCCCCGGGGACGAGTTCGCGCTGCGGGAGGACGGGCTCTTCTGCCGCGCGGATCACGACGTGGTGGAGAGGGCCAGCCTGGGCGCCGGCGACCCGCTCAGCCCCCTGCACCCGGCGCGGCCGCTGCAAATGGCAGGTACTCCTGGGCGCGGAGGGAGGCCCTCCTCGGGGAGGCAGGCGCCAGGCGAGGCCAGCGCCACCCCTGCCAGCGCGCCAGCGGCCGCAGCAACCCTGGGACCCTTGCGGCGGTTGCTGCGGTCGGAAACGGAGGGTTCTGGGTGCGGTTTGCACCGCGCTTCACTCTTTCGCAGCAAGGTTCAATGCCCTCACTGTCTCCCTTGACTCCCCCCAGCACAGCTACACGTCTGTGTGTCTAGATGTGGGTGCCCGTGAATGTACACCGCTTGGGCACACGTGTATGCACACGCCCAAACAGTACTTCCAGTTCCCCTTGGCCTCCAAAACGCGGCTTACTGAAAACGGGCTTCAGCTCCCCGCCAGGTATTCTGCCCGCCGCTGCCTAATTAAAGGGGTGGAGCTCTGGGCCCCTGGAGCTTCCTCCTTTAACCCAATGAAGGAAGCTTAGGTGGCCTCAAGTTATTCAGCCTCTCAATTCCTTTTCCCTTGCAAACTGCCCCCCACTCCAAAATATTTTAAAATTTTATTTGTATCCCTTTGTGAGAGAGTGGGCCTGAAAAGATACAGTTTTAATAATTGCAAGCCTTTGCACAGAGCCGTAATTTAAAACTGTCAACAAGCTTATCTGCAGTAATTGCCTTTTAAAAGGGAGCCTCCCTCTTTAAACCGTTCATTCTACTTGATTTGGTGAGAATTTCATCTTCGGGCCTGTTGCTGTGACACTAAATTGACCCCATAGGTGTTGACCTGACCCCCGGGGGTCCTGGAAAGTGCAGGATTTGTAACAAACAGATCTGAGGGCCTTTGCCCCAGGAAGGAGAGTAGAAATAGAGCAAGGTTGGCCAGGAGGGGGGGCCACAGGTAAGAAGGCAGACAATGTTTCCAAACCTGCTTTCCGGTCTTGATAAATCTGCCCTGTGCATTTTTAAAGTGTCAATTCGCCCTGAGTTCTGGCTGTGAGAAAACTACAACTCTTCCTCCTCTGTTCTCTGGCAGCTCTGAGAATCCCGTCCTGGGGGATTTGTGACTTAGCTTGCAGGGGGGCAAAGCCAGAGGTGGCAACTTCTGTTAGGTGCAACCTGTGCTCTGCTGTGGGAAGCACAGAAGAGGCCGAAGTATTGGGAGGGAGTCAGGAGCCAGAACACTCCCCAGCTGTCTTTTCTCTAGAGGCCGGGCAGCTCTAAAGAGTTTCGGTTTTCCTTTTCTTGGGATCAGATCACATCAGGAACGTCCAGGTAGATTTAGTAGATCCAGGTAGACTAAGAAAGATCAAAGGCTGGAGAGATGGCCGAAATCCCGAATTTCTTTATCCCCTTGATACAACTGTACCCTGGGGACTGAAGTTCAAGCTCTCTGTCAGAATTCTCCTCAGCCTTTGCGCTGCAGACATCCCGCTGGGGTAGTGTCTCTGGCTGTCACTGGGGTGTTCTGCGTTTCCTTCCCTAGTACCGCCTGTGAGTTGGGGGTGGGGGGGGTGGACTCGGTGTAACCTGGGCCCAGTCCGGGTACTAGAAAAGGCGAGGAGGGAGGAGAAAAAGGCAGAACGATGCCGCCCCTGCTGTGAGCAGGGGGACAGGCCCTGAGACGTGCGCCCCTTTGCTGACTCCCTGTTGACACGAGCAGGGGCGGAGGCTGCTTTCCGGGCCCGGATTACTGAGCATTGACCTCTGAGATTAGAGAGCGAGATTTTATTCTCCCTTTCGCGCCCCTTACCCCCACCTCTGCCGCCCCTGCTTTGTCTGTCGAGGCTGCAGAGAGCTGCCCGTTGTCCGGGAGCGGCGCGGGCGGGCAGCCCGGCCCGCTCACGGCACCCCTTGCCCCGCAGCCGAGCCCATCTCCGCCCGGCAGCCGGCCCTGCGGCCCCACGTCCACAAGCAGCCAGAGAAGACCACCCGCGTGCGGACTGTGCTGAACGAGAAGCAGCTGCACACCTTGCGGACCTGCTACGCCGCCAACCCCCGGCCCGACGCGCTCATGAAGGAGCAACTGGTGGAGATGACCGGCCTCAGTCCCCGCGTGATCCGGGTCTGGTTTCAGAACAAGCGGTGCAAGGACAAGAAGCGGAGCATCATGATGAAGCAGCTCCAACAGCAGCAGCCCAATGACAAAACTGTGAGTGGCCCTGGGGCCCGGGCAGGGGACGAGAGGGGGAAGCCGAGGAGGCGTGCGTGCCGGCTGCCCAGGTGGGCCGGCGCCGTTTCCCTCCGGCTCCGGAGCAGGACCCGGCACTGGCGGCCCCTCCCCCTCCCCCCTGCCCCGGGGAGAGGCCCCCCCACCGGTGCCCGGCCCAGTGGCCACACCGCGGCCCGCGCTGCTCCGGGAGGCCCCAGCCCCCGGGGGTGGGCTCGTGCCCTTCAGCCTCGCCCCATCCCGGATCCGGAAGGGCCGTCGCCCCCTCCGTGGGCAGTGAGGCCTGGCGCTGGTTTTGCCAAAGTTCCGGTCATCAGTTCCTCAGGCAGCCCAGAGGAGGAAGGGACCACTCCTTGGCTTCCTTTTTAATCCAGGGTCACCCCGGCGTCCCCGGTGCGCAGCCTGCAGCAGAGCCCCCAGGCGGGCGAAGTGCCCCAAGGTGACCCGTGAGAACAGGGCACCCTCTGCTCCAGGTCAAGCCCAGGTCTCCAGAGATGTCAGGCCCCTGGCACTATTACCCACTACCATCCCTGGCCCAGAGCGGCACCCAACTGGCAGGCCTCCTGGTTAAGTTAAACTAAAGAGTTTCTTTCTTGCCCCCCCACAACCTGCTTTTTTTTTTTTTTTTTGTGCTTTTTACTGCTTAGGCCCTATTTTTAAATGCCATAAAACCTGCTGTCATTAAATTTGGCAGACTCGCCAAGCCTGGGCCAGGGCACTTTCTAAGTTGGTTAGTGCATAATAGCACAATAGCGGCCAGACCCAAATGCTTGGGAGTCGGGGTTGGCTCCCGGAGAATTGCCTGCAGAAAATCTACCCCCAAATCTGACTAACAAACTGCCCAGAAAACCACCATGTCTAGAGGCTGAAGGGAGGCCTATCCTGCCTCAGCTTTCCACTGAGACGCTATGGCCTGGAAAGGCAGATGGGCAGAATTGGGATGAACAGTGAATTTAAGGGGAAAGAAGAAAGTCGAGACAGAATTTCGCTTAATAAGGTCCAAGCCGACCTAATAGTCCAGCCCACAGAAACAGAAGAACAAAATGTAATAACACAAAACTGAACCCTGGCTAATATCCATACGCGTAGCAGATTAACTGAGTCAATAAAGGCCACTATATAGATAAGATAATGCCAGGGTATATTTGCTTAGCCTGCACAGACAATGGAGGGAGGGAGTTTGCTCATTAACATGTTGGGTTTGGGGGGGACCTATTCACAGAATATCCAGGGGATGACAGGAACTCCCATGGTGGCCGCCAGTCCAGAGAGACACGACGGTGGCTTACAGGCAAACCCAGTGGAGGTGCAAAGTTACCAGCCGCCTTGGAAAGTACTGAGTGACTTCGCCTTGCAGAGTGACATAGATCAGCCGGCTTTTCAGCAACTGGTAAGTGTCAGCTCCCAGAGTGGGGAGGCTGAATCTCCAAGGAAAGGAGATTCTGGTTAAACTGTCACACAAGGGAAGAGTCTGGGGGGGTTAGCGAGGAGGGTGCTGCCTGTCCCCAGGGTTGGGGAGAGACGAAGGGGGTGTGTTGGAGAGAGGAGGCAAGCACGCAAGGAAAACAAACCTCTTGTGAGTCTTTTCTGTGAGAGTTCATAGTTTGACCATATAGGTTGAATTTTCTATCAATCAGGCCTGTTCTGAGGGATTAACTTCAAGGTGCCTAACTAAATAGACACGCGTGGGAAGGTATCCTGGGTTGCAGAATCATACATCTTCGACTTGTAGCGTCAGAAGGGACATTAGAGATCACCTTGGCATTTTGATCAGCAGCCAGTAAATTAACTCCCTTCTCAGCTCCTAGAGCATGGTATAGTTAAGGACCTAAATCAAGGTGATTGTAATAATAATCAATGTTGTAATACATAATCAATGTTATTATCAATGGTCAGCAGGCACCTATCTGTGCACTATTCAAATATATCAATAAAGAGTTCAGTTATTCAAAGATATGATTGATACTTTTTGTGACTATATCTCTTTCTGGGACTATAGCTTAATCTAAAATGTAGGACTGCTTAAACATTTTTTCAGTGTATAAGTTCAAATATCATACACAGTCACATACTGTGGGGCATGTATAGCAAAAGGAGCCTGAGTTCTACCAATCAGAGAGATAATAATGTGAAAACCGGTTTTAGTGTGAATATGTTCTACACATCCAGAGAAGAGAAAACTCAACTCACCTTTCACCTGGGTGAAGATAACTAAGATTATTAAGTATATATCTTTTGTGAGATGATATATGTACACATATGGTTTTTTTTTCTTAAGTAATAAACAGCCCTGTAGGATCTTGTTCTATAAAACAAGATCCATCTGAAAAACTTGTTCCTTTCTTTGAAAATAAAGCTTGAATTGAGGTTAACTTTTTACCCTCACATTTACCTGGAGGGCATTTTCTTTCTTTGTGGCAACAGTTGGGTAATGGGCCACAGGCAGTGGTTAAAAGGGCTTGGCCCAGGTGTCTGTTTGCAAGTGGGCCAGTCTAGAGGAGGCAAATTTGAGAAGTCCCTTGGCCTCACAGTGGGAAAGTTCAATAAGATAGCAAGGAAGGTAGACCCTGGAATTAGGAAAAAGAACTCATTTTTACTGTCAGGCTAATCTTACCAGTTATTTGGATCATAGAAGGCGGGTAAGGGGAGGGTTCAGGGCAGCCAAGTGTTTGCACCTCCTGAAACTTTAGTGTCAGCTGAGAGCAGTGGAAGGGAAGCCGAGGATGGGGAGGTGTTGGGAGCAGAGTGGAGAAGAAGGTTTACAACAGCAACACAATACTTTCGGCTTAAGAGAAGGAGCCAGATATTTATAATGTGGATGACATTATAATATATGGGTCTCCTCTCGGAAGGAAGAGCCTGATTGAAAGAGAGAAAGAGGCCAGAAGGCAGCAGGACCAACAACAAGGAAGAAAGGCCACGCTGTGGACCCTCTGAGGAGTTAATCATTGTTCTGTGGAGCCTCCTCTGAATCCCCTGTCACACGATCTGAGCGGCGTGTTATGGATTTTCCAACTCAAGAAGAGAGGCTTTGATGCCTAGAGACTGAGAACTCGCCTGCTCCCAGGGCAACACGTAGCCGGCAGGATAATTTTATTTCGAGCATGCATGGTAGAGTTGTGATGCCATTTTACAGTGGGAAACACATTTGTTCTTAAATAATTTAATGCAACATAATGTTGGGAATTCAGTTTCAGTTAAAACAGAGATCTCTTGGAAGATGGGAAAGCGAGAGGATTTCTTCCCAAGTTCTTTTCCTTGTAGGCTTTCTTTAAGCCTGTTAAAATTCAATTATATATGCGGATATCTCTATCTATATATCTGTCTCTGCACACAGACACACACACACACAGAGGACAAGTTTATAATCCTTTTGTGAATACGATCACAGCCTCCTTTATTCATTTCTTAACCTTCTATGCAGGTCAATTTTTCAGAAGGAGGACCGGGCTCTAATTCCACTGGCAGTGAAGTAGCGTCGATGTCCTCTCAGCTCCCAGATACACCTAACAGCATGGTAGCCAGTCCCATTGAGGCATGAGGAACATTCATTCAGACGTATTTTTTCCCTGTTGGAGAAAGTGGGAAATTATAATGTTGAACTCCGAAACAAAAGTATTTAACGACCCAGTCAATAAAAACTGAATCAAGAAATGAATGCTCCATGAAACGCACGAAGTCTGTTTTAATGACAAGGTGATATGGTAGCAACACTGTGAAGACAATCATGGGATTTTACTAGAATTAAAACAACAAACAAAACCCAAACCCAACATAATGCTATCCAATGACCTTAGGAGTACTGAAAAAAAAAAAAAGACGTTTTTAAAACGTAGAGGATTTATATTCAAGGATCTCAAAAAAAGCATTTTCGTTTCACTGCACATCTAGAGAAAAGCAGAAATAGAGATTTTCTAGTCCATCTTTTTCTGAATGGTGCTGTTTCTATATTGGTCATTGCCTTGCCACACAGGAGCTCCAGCAAATGAGCGGGAAGAGAAACTGGCCTCTTTGGCTGAAAGAGTCCTTTCAGGAAGGTGGAGCTGCGTTGGTTTGCAATGTTTTTAGTTGACTTTAACAAGGGGTTAATTGAAATCCTGGGTCTCTAGCATGTCCTGTAGCTGATTTCTTTTTTCCTTTTGCCCCTCCCCATCTTTTTTTTTTTTTGAGATCCATCCTCTATCAAGAAGTCTGAAGCGACTTTAAAGGTTTTTGAATTCAGATTTAAAAACCAACTTATAAAGCATTGCAACAAGGTTACCTCTATTTTGCCACAAGCGTCTCGGGATTGTGTTTGACTTGTGTCTGTCCAAGAACTTTTCCCCCAAAGATGTGTATAGTTATTGGTTAAAATGACTGTTTTCGCTCTCTCTGGAAATAAAGAGGAAAAAAAGGAAACTTTTTTTTTGTTTGCTCTTGCATTGCAAAAATTATAAAGTAATTTATTATTTATTGTCGGAAGACTTGCCACTTTTCATGTCATTTGACATTATTTTTTGTTTGCTGAAGTAAAAAAAAAGATAAAGGTTGTACCGTGGTCTTTGAATTATATGTCTAATTCTATGTGTTTTGTCTTTTTTCTTAAATATTATGTGAAATCAAAGCGCCATATGTAGAATTATATCTTCAGGACTATTTCACCAATAAATGTTTGGCATAGATAAATAAATAAACACAATGATCCAGGGTCCCTCTTTTATATGTTTACAAGTTAAGTCATTAAAATGTCTGAAATTAAGGACTGCATGTGAATCGGGGTAAACTGACATATAATAGGTATGATATTTTATTGCAGATAGTTAAGGTTGAAATTGCAAGTTTGCATTTCAATAGTTGGATCAAAACTGGTTGGAAGCCTTTAGCTCTCAGCTGTGATAATGTTACTGGTTTTTTGAAAATGAGATGCTTTCCTCTGTCCTGTTTCCCACCTTTCTTTCCTCCTGTCTCTTTTCTTGCCCTACCCTCCATCCCACCCCACCCCACCCAGAATAGGAAGAGGGTCCTGCTTAAAATGGATTTTGATCCTGAGTCACTATTTTTATCTTCTTAGAGTGCTTTATACCAAAGTCTTCTGCTTAGGGTCGTTGAAATGACCCATATTTCAAGTATAAGCTCTCGCTAAAAGAGAGGCTTTCTGCCTAGCCAGTGAAGTATGACCATTATTTACCAGTGGCGGCTGTCAGCCGTTTGAGAAATGCTGCTTTATTTGCGCAGGAAGACCAGACAGAGAGAGGGGAGTTTTCTCACCAGTTCCCAGACCAGTCAGTGGGTGTCTTTTCTTGCCTCTCCTTCCCCACAGTCTCCAACTTGTTTCCTACCCCCACTCCCCTTCTCTCTTTCTCCCTTAACTCCGACCCCCAAAACCTTACGAGGGTGATTGGTTAGGGCGGAGGGGCGCGGCGGGGACTAGATGGGGAACCGCCTTCTAGGGGCAGGGGTCCGGGTTGCGTGCGGTCGGAGTTTCGTGGACGTGCGCTCTTAACACCTTGCCCGCTGGCATTTAGCAGCGGCTCCTGGGCCAGAGCCAGAACCCAGGGAAGGAGAAATGGTCCTGTTCGAAATCAGGCTTCTCGGTTCGTTTGTGGGTGTAGAGTTAGGATTTGGGGCTCCATCCTGTCTCCTCTCCTCCCCTCCCCCCTCCCCCCATGATACTTTGGCTCTCTACAAACTGAATGCATTTGTACGCGCGAGTGTAATGCCTTTTTAAACATCTGACAACTCGTAATAAATACGAAAGCTAACGTACCCTAATGGTGTGTCTCGTGGCGTGCGCCCCTTAGGACCCCTGACGGCGAGCGGGGCGGAGGCCGGGCTGGAGCCCCGGGAGCCCCGCGTCTCCCCAGCTCTCAAGTCGCTTTCACCCTCTCCAAACCTGCCGCAAGTCGGGAAACGAGCCTCAATTAGGCTTTTGTTTGGCTTTGTCCTACATAAGGGGTTAATTACAGGCTCTAACGTGGTGGGGGCAGAGAGAAAACAAACTTTGCATTGAAAATGTTACAGTGCATTAGACATGCCCGTTGATTACTTTGATTGTTGTGTCTAATTCTTGACAGAGGGGTAATAATTTGGCCGGCAGTAATAATGGCTTGTAGTCATCTGTTGAGAAAAACAGGAGTTACGTCTTATCTCACCCGGATCTCCTCCAAGAAAGGCCTTTTTTCTTTTTCTTCTTCTTCTTCTTCTCCTTCTTCTTCTTCTTTTTTTTCTTTTCTGTCCCATCTCTCTCCCCTAATCTCTTGCACCAGACTTGACTTTTCCAGATTCCCATTCACTGTTTCTATTCGCCTGTCTTTGATTTTCCTTTTTGCTCCCCGTCATACCTGAGACGACTAACTAATAAGTGCAAAGATGGCAGGTACAACATGAATATTGGTGTCAGGAGTGCAGAGTTACTGATAGCCCAAGCCCTGGTTTGAAAACCATTAAGTTCCCTTTCCCAACCATAGCCTTTAGATGACACTTTTGAAAACATTAGGACTTGGAAAAAAACTTTATTTAGGGTTTGAATGCTATAGAGGTACTTAAGTGAGGCACACATCTTTGTGATGGTTTTTCATGCTGACATTTATTTCTGAGATTAGGTTTGTGTGTGGGGAGATAATGTTTTACATATATAGATGTCAGTCTGTTCTGAAGTCCACAGCTCGAATTTAAGTACAGTAATTTGGGAGGGAAGTGTTGAATGATTTGGTTTCACTTGCTAGATTCAAGCTATATGTTGCCTGATGGCTGAGAATGGATTGATGGGTCGATAGCATTCCAGTTCTTGTATTATTCATATGAAAGGTGTGTTCCCTTCTAGACTCCTCAGCATGTGCTCTACAATGTGTAGCTGAAATGTCTTCTTGTTTGCAAACCATCTTTTGCACATAACTCTCCTTTTCCCTGCACACCTCTGGAGACCGAATTTTGAGCGGTGCTCTTCTAATGAAATTCCTCCTGTTTGCCATTATCTTTGATCCTCCCTCCCCTTATTACTCTGAATTCTTCCTTCTGGACATTATGACTCATTTCCTCCAGCTTCTGCAAGCTAAAATTTAATGCAACTAAAAACATCCAGGACGCTCTTCTTAAATCAGGGAATCTATATCAACATCTATACTCCTAAAAAGACAGGATTTTTTTCTCCCTATTGTTCAGAGCAATAACCCTCTGTATCAGTTTACTGTCTCTGTCT
Organism: Eschrichtius robustus; assembly: GCF_028021215.1. Lineage (NCBI taxonomy): Eukaryota > Metazoa > Chordata > Mammalia > Artiodactyla > Eschrichtiidae > Eschrichtius > Eschrichtius robustus. Next base: position 38,994,193 of record NC_090825.1, read on the forward strand.
TTTCCTTTCATCAAATGGACCTGGCTTTTCTTACCATTAAAAAAAAAAAAAGGTCCTTTCTAAGTTAGAATCATATTTGAAGAGATTTTTTTTCTTCATTGAAATAACATTTCTGGTTATTTGAGATTCTGTGTGGGTGTGTCTACCCACTTCCCAATTCACAACTTTTTTGGAATTCCAGATTAAATAGATGATTTTGTGTTGCTCTGCGGCTCTTCACCCTGATCAAGTTGTTAAACCTATCTATTGACCCCCTTTTTGGTCTATCTTATCCTTTTGGCTAAAAGCCAGAAAGACACAATGTGCTTTTGAGGTACCTCAAAGTACTTGGCATTTTTCTAGCACCTTGAATTTTTAAGCCATAAGATCGATCTCATTGAAATATCTCTTATAAGCCCCATGTGGATTTACTTAGCCTTTTCCTTTTTCTTAAAAAAGAAGAAAGAGGAAAAAAAAGTAAAAACTAGGTCCATACCACCAGAAGAGCTAAGTTTGGATGGAACCCAGCCAGTTTGAGTTTAATCTCCCCTCTAATACAAGTAAACTAAGCAGAAAGTACTTGTTTTCTTATCTGTAAAGTTCAGTTTAGTCAACTTTTGTAAAGGAGATTTATAATCCAAATTATGCTTGGGTTCTATTCATTAAGGGCTGTTTACTTCCTCGCTGCTAATCAACAATTAAAGATTATGTCACAACAAGGCAAGTCAAATTTTCTTTGGGGGCTCTGGGAGAAAGGGGGAGGGGATTATTTTTGTGCCTTTATTTTAAAAGTGTTACTTTCAAAAAATGGCTGCAAATCTTGAATTCTCATTAATTATTTAAAATAAAAACAATTAACTTGTACAGTGTGAGTGGGTATTTTTAAACTAAAGTGTAAGTAGTTAATTCAGGGCGCTGGCAGCCGATTCTGTTTACTGATCTTTTCTGATTGTTGTTTTCTTGATAACCGAGCAAGCCACTGAATGGCTGGTTGAGCCCAGGCGCCACAAACATAAACTTCACAGCTTACAATGTCCCAAGTCGTGATGGAGGATCTCTCCACACCTCCCGGAGACTTCTGAAGTGTAGACAGAGAAGTTGGTTCACAGGGAGCGAAGGAGGGGGAGGGGCAGGAGGGAAGGCTGCTGAGTGTTTGCTGTGAGCATTGTTACTATCACATCCTTTAATTTTTATGGCGCTTAAGCTGTTGGCTCCGAGAAGCCAGTTTCTATGCCTTGGAGAAACCAGCCTCTCCCGGAGCCGCACTTCAGAGTACTTCATTCTTTTTAGTTTTTTAACATTTATTTTGCAAATCTTCCTGCTTAATTATGCCTCTGAAAAAGCGCTCAGCAATGATAAGCAAAGCGTTCTAAAAAGAAAACCATTTTTTTTCTCCAAAAGAGGACGCCTAAGATTAGGGGGGAAAGTTGGTAAGATTGCTTTTCACCAGATGGGAAGAAAGGCACCTTGACCTGAGCTTTACGAGAGCCCTACGGGGAGATTCCGCTCAGCCCTCTCCACGCCTAGGACCCTCTTTCCCTTCCACTGAGCAAAAGTTCGTGCTCATTTCAGGGTGATGTTATTTGTGGATTTGATTGGGTTGGCAACTTATTTTTCCGGTCTTCCTAGTGGTCTCCCCTCTAAAGTGTTTCCCATGTCCAGCGGGCAGGGTAGAGCCGGGGTGCACTCGGGTTTGGGGTGGGTGGGTGCTAGGAATGGGGGACCCGACACGGGTCTAACCAGCCCCATGACTCCCGCAGGCAAGTCAGCCCTTGATCCCTTAAAGCAGGGACAATCGTGGTCCGGGAGAGGAAAAAAGGGTGTTGCTGGGCCCTTCTCTTTCAGGGGTTGATCAGGTTGGCAGATCTGGAGGGCTAATCCAAACAAGGCGCTTGACTTGTGAGGTCGCGAGTCTAGACAGAGCTGGTGGCTCGGCGGCTCCTTATCTTTCCCTGGAATCAGCCGAAGAGGCGCTCCCCGGCCCACTGCGCTCGGCTCGCCCCGGCCGGAGCCACAGCGCGGCGCAGACGGCACAACAAACACGGCACCTGAGGCTTTACAGCTCGCTTTATTGTTTAATGGGGAGGGCCGCAAAGCAGTCATTTGTTTTCTCGGCCCCGAGCCGGGCCGTTCTGCGTGGCGGCGGGCCTCGGACACCGGGTGGGACGCGCGCCAGCGCAGCCGTCCGCTCGGTCCCCGCGGGCCACCGCGCGCGGCCATCCGGTCCTGTGCCGCCCCCGCGCAGCCCCTGGGAAGGGCTCGCCGGAGACCCCAGCGCGGCGCGCATCTTTATCCGCGCCTCGGAGGCCGAGGGGGTGGCGGGCTGTAGGAGAAAGCTCAGCGCGAGGTGTCCTAGACTAATCCAGTATCTCCTCTTGCTGCCTGGAAATGACAGGTCTGCGCTATACCACTTACGGTCTGCGGGGTCAGTGGGCTCTGACTCAAGGGCAATCAATAAAAACATTTAGTTCAGTAATAAGCTTCTCCCCCCTTCGCCCCCCACCGTGTACCGAGAAAGATGCGTCACCATCTTAGAGTGTCCCTGAGCGGCGGAGCGCCCTTTCTTTCCCAGCAAGCACAAGAAGTGGCGTCACTTTCTTGTGTTTTCGTGACCAGTTCACTGGGCAAACCGTGGAAGCCTGCCTTGATCCTCCAGCTGGCTTCCACCACAGAGAGGCTGGCACTACCATCCACTTGGGAGCGAGGGGACCATTGGGACAGAGCTTGCAGTGCCCTTTTTGGAATGACGAATAACCCAGCTCGGGGATTTATAACCAAGGATTTTGTGGCTTGCATTTCAAATTAATTGAGTAGCATTCAGTTAATTATAATTTTGGTCCTTCCCTGTGGGGTTTTTCTCTTGTTTCAAAAAGAAGGGAGAGTTTCTAGTTACATCTTGTTACTATTCTTCTAGTTTGCAAACAATGTATGTGTGTATGTGTGTGTATCTTTGGCTGCCTCTGTTTGAAAACTAACCATCAGTGGAGGTCAGAAAATTTGGTTATTTGCTTCATGTGATGGTAATACAGACAACAGCATCTCCCAGCTTTGGAGGTATACGAATTCACATCATGTTCTTCCTTGCCTGGTCCCAGTCTCACAAACGTGTCAAATGAAAAAAGACAAAACCCAAGTTTCGTGAAATCAAAGAATTTCTGTAGGGAGCTTAAATTTTTTTTTTTTCTTTCTCCAGAAAATAATCCTTAACTGTAACTCAGGCATTGACTTTCCTTTTTCTCATGGGTAAGAGTTGCTGTTTATTTTGACCTGTCACAAATACAATGTGTTGTTTGAAACTTGTTAAACTTAGCAGGTATATGGAGATAATACTAGACAGGCCACTGAATATGATAAGGTAAAATATGGTGGGAATGAACTTTTAGGGGCTATGAAGGATTTTACTTTTTCCCAATAGCTTTTTAATTAATTTCTTCAAAATGTTACATCTATTTTTTTCCCACAGTTCTGTAATATCATACTGTAAACAGTTGTTCAGAGCACAGTAAAGACATGACTGGCAAAATGCTACTTGTGCAGATTCTGGTCTGCAGTTATTTTGATAATTTAGATTACTTATAGTCTCAATTAGTTTTAAATAAGTTTTCTTTACCATTAATAAAAAAATGCCCACACTTAATTAGGATCATGTTTTGCCTTAAAATTTTCAATAATTACTTATTAGATCAAATATTACTTTGTTTTTATTGTATACAGGAGGTTTACTTTAAAAATAGGTTTAGCAAAGGAAAAAGAATATCTGACTTCGGGGGAGAAGTAGCAGGAAATAGAAAAAAAAAGAGTTTTATTTGGGAAGAGAGCATATATACTTTGAAACAGTATATTTTAAGCAATAAATGGGAAAGTGCTTGTGGGCTAAATAATTAAAATCTCATTTTAAACTCACAGACTATAAATTATAGTTATTTAAAATTTTGTCCAAGAGTTTTTGTTGTGGGATATACGTTCTCAAGAAGAAATACTTGAAATAAAAATAGCCTGGCAACCTAAATAACATTTAGGATTTAATTCCTGAAACAAAATGAGTGATTTTGTTTGTAAAATACAGTAATTTTCTTCTACTAACAATGAATGCTGATGTCTAAAATGATGAAGTGCGGAAAATACATTATTTTCAGTTTCTGGAGAATGAAACTGATTATCAGTTTCTGGAGAATAAAAATGCTGAATAAATTCTGAAATCATTTACTTTCTTCAGTAATGTATGGAAATATTTTAGAGATCACTACTTAGAATTTCATTTTTGTATCAAAGTACATTTCGTATTTTTAAGACTATGCTATATCCTTGAAGTCTTTACAGCTTCACAGATACTAGTCACTGTGGCATTTTATGCATGGCCAAATTTCTCCCTGTTTACCAGAATTTGAACACTTGGATGAAGGATTGTATATCACCAATAGAAATTCACCTTTTAGTTCTATTATCCCATCAATGGATTCATAAGTCTCATTAATGTTAATGTGTCATTTGCAAAACAGGGCTTGGAGGTATTTCACCCAGCAATGTCTTTATAGCAAGTATGTCAAGGCCAAAACGACCTAAGAACTAATTTCAGTCACACCTAGGCCTAGATAATATATTAGTCTCACAGGTGAAAATCAGCATATGAAGTGGTAGGATTAGAATTGACTTTAAAAACAAATGCATTAATTTTTTTTAAAAAGGCCTAAAAATATTTTCCCTCACCTTTTAGAATTTTAGGAGTAATCCTTATTAGTTAACTGATTGTTCAGAAATATTCCTGCCAGGCCAGGCAAATAATACAGCTTCTCTACCATTGAGATCTAGGACCAAAGCTGGTGATAAACTGCTTACTCACCATATAGGACCTTGTTTCTAATGAATTATCTACCGGAATTGAGTAATGCTTTGTTTATTTGTTTTCATTTTGTAGTGGTGATGGACTCTATGAAATCATTCTTGTGGATAAATGTGTGCATTTGTAACCTGTATTATGGCAGCCTTTGGCCATGGCATAGAGTTTTCTCGAGGGCCGGGCTAAGTGGCTGGTATTAGAATTGAATCTGTAACATTACAGAATTGAGTGATGGTCCAAGAATATAAATGATGAATGTTGTTCATCATGAGTGTTGTTTTGGTTATTCAAGCTAAAATCTTCTAGAACCACTATATAGACTAAGAATATTTTAAATCGTCTTTATAGGGAATATCAGGGAAGGAGGCAGTTTCTCCTAAAGCAAGAGACGCATAGTGGTTGTTTCTGCCATGACATGACACTTTTCTATCTGTAAAGCACTTTACAGTCATTAGTTATGCATGAGAGCCACCCTGAGCCCGTTTTCCTAATGACCTCTCTACCTGTTTCTCAGCACAATTCTCAATTCCCTTGTCTTTGTCACAGCTTACCCTTCCCCCTCCCCATATCCTCAAGTCCATTCTCTAGTAGGCCTGTGACAAAGTGAGAGAATGGCATGGACATATATACACTACCAAATGTAAAATAGATAGCTAGTGGGAAGGAACCACATAGCACAGGGAGATCAGCTCGGTGCTTTGTGACCACCTAGAGGGGTGGGATAGGGAGGGTGGGAGGGAGGGAGATGCAAGAGGGAAGAGATATGGGAACATATGTATATGTATAACTGATTCACTTTGTTATAAAGCAGAAACTAACACACCATTGTTAAGCAATTATACTCCAATAAAGATGTTAAAAAAATAAAAATAAAAAATAAATTAAAAAAAATTCCCTTGTCTTTCCCTCATATGTGTAAGAGCAGAACATCAAAGAAACAATACTTTGTCCTTGATGGCTTCAGTGAGGACTACATTAGATCAGAGAATGGAAACCATTTTATAAACATCTTCAGTGAGGTCCACTCTCCTTACTTCCAGGAATTGAGGGGAGATGCTGAATGGTGCAGTGGGTGTGTGAAATTGACTAGCAAAACTGTAATTTATCTCCTTAAATAAGTGACTCTCAAACTTTTTGATTCAGGACCCCTTTAAACTCTTCAGAATTATTGAGGATCTCAAAAAGTTTTGGTTTATGGAAGTTATATTTGTCAGTGTTTACTATATAAATTTTAAATGATGATTTTGAAATATTTATTATTTATTTAAAATAATGTGCTATATGATCACATAAATTACTTTTTAATGAAAAATAAGTATAGATTACAAAGCAAAAATCTAGTAAGAGGAGTGATATAGTTTTCTTTTTTAAAATTTTTTAATTTTTTTAACTTTTTATTTTATATTGGAGTATAGCTGATTAACAATGTTGTGGTAGTTTCAGGTGCACAGCAAAGCGACTCAGCCATACATATACATGTATCCATCCTCCCCCAGACTCCCCTCCCATCCAGGCTGCCACATAACATTGAGCAGAGTTCCCTGTGCTATACAGTAGGTCCTTGTTGGATATCCATTTTAAATATAGTGGTGTGTACATGTCAATCCCAAACTCCCTAACTATCCTGTCCCCCCACCCTTCCTCCCTGGTAAACATAAGTTCTGTTCTCTAGGAAGAGAGTGGTATAGTTTTCTACTTTTGCAAATCTTTTAGATATCTGGCTTAATAGAAGACAGCTTAATTCTCATATCTGCTTCCTCATTCAAACTGTGGTCATATCACACATCCTGTAGCCTCTGGAAAAGTCCATGTCCTCTCATGAGAGAATGAAAGTAATAGGGTAAAAAATGTCTTAGCATTACCATGAAAGGAGTTTTGACCTCATAGACCCCCTGAAAAGGTTTCAGAGACACCTCCTCAGAGGTCCCCAGATCACATAGTGAGAATCTTTGCCTTAAAAATGGGCTGTTACAAAAGGATTATAGAGAAACTATTGTTTGAGGGAATTTAATTGCTTAGGTTAATGTTCTAGGGATAACAGGTTTGTTTTTAAGGCAAATTCTCATTGCAGTTTTATTTTGTGACTTTCCAGTTCCGTCATCAAACACTGATCTGAAAGTCACCTATATCCAGGGCCTTGAAGAAAAAAAAATATTGTGATGTTACATAACTGAAAATTGAAGACTCCTTTCTAAAAAATCTTGAGGAGAAACAGATCCATGAATGTGGACTAGCGTATGTGATATGTGCTGAACTCATTTTTTTTTTTTTTTTATCTCTTAGAATCTTTTTCTCCTTTACCCTAGTAAAGTTGGAGGGTGATGAGCATTGAAATCCATAACGAATAATTCTGACTTGACATATGTGGGAATTGCTAGCTGCAGCATTCTGAGACAGCAAATTAAAAATGACAGTTATAATTTGGAAAAGTCATTTGGATTTTGGAATGAGATAAGCTTGTGAGATGAAAGACTAAAGGCTAGAAAAACAACAAGTCGAGGATCATAGTGGTTCAGGCAAGGGAAGGACTTTTTTAGATTTGGCAGGAAGAGAATGGAAGGAGTTGGTCTGAAAAATATTCTGAGAAATTGACTGATGTGGAGGAGAATGGCTGAGTTGTCTCATCAGAATCTGTTTTTCCCTTTTTTCATAAGCTATTGTATAATGGGCTTATATCCCAGATTCCCTTACAGGTGTGTGGGGGGTGCACATGATCACATCCTTGCAAATGGAATCTAAGCAGAAATAACGTAGGTTATTGTGGGCTTGGGGATGTGCTTCATTCATATTCTCTTTTTCCTTTTAACTGGCTGGAACCCAGGAAAGTCCAGCGTTAATAGGACAGATGAGGAAAGTGCCCTGAGGGTATGGTGGATCAACATGGTGGAAATAACTAATGTTCTAAATAATTTCAGGGAATGGAGCTGCCCAGCTGCCCAGTGGAGCCTGAAACAGTTCAAACTATAAGTGCGAAGTAATATTTTTTATCTTCGTTAAGCCACTGAAGTATTGTTAGGTCTATTTATTGCATCAGCCTAGCCTTAGGCTGGTAATTAGCCTTATTATCCTAATACAACAGGATATAGACTAGAGCATTGAGGTAGTAAGAAATCAAGGATGATTCTAAGGTTCTGAATCTGGATGACAGATTCTGAATGAATCATGCATTTATTTACTTAATCACTCACTCATTCATTAACCCATTCTAATATTTATCTTGTAGTTACTTCATGCTATGTACTATTTTATGTGTTGGCTATATAGCAGTAAACATGAAGCTTTCATGAAGCTTATATTTTTGTTATGCATTCAGATGACGTACAATAAATGCACATTACAGTGAAAGCAATAACAAATGCTATGAAGAAAAATCAAGCAGATTTAAAAAAAGGGGGACAGAATTTGAAGTAGAGTGATCAAGTACAGCTTCTCAGAAGAAGTGACTTTTGAAGACATGGTGAGCACTTGAAAAAGTGAAAATGAGATAATGTATGTACTGTATCAATTCTATATTGAAACTGTATATTTGAGTTTTAACATGTCCTTGATGTACGGAAAGAAATGGATCAATGTTAGAGAGGTATCTGTAAATTATTAACTTACACAACTTAGTGAAAACAAAAGAATCTCTGTAGAATTTTAAAAAAGGCAGGAAGACACAAGGAAAACAGTAATTCATCAAAGATATGTTTGGAAGAAAAGTGACTGGAAAGGTATAAGGAGAAAAGAAAGACAAAGAAATGTGAGAAATAAGTGAAGAGATCAGGGTGATGATGAAGAAAAATAAATGACAATAGAAATGTCTCAGGAACTAAAGCCAGAAGCCTTCAAAGGGGCAGGTATGAAAAGCTGTGCCCCATACATCAGAAAGATCAAGGAAGATAAGGACAGAGAAAATGCCTTTGAACTTGGCTGAATTGAGATCATTGGATACCATAAAGAGGCAAAGATGGAAGCCAGATTTAGGAGGGGAATTAAGGGGGAAATATTTTAAATATAGTTCATCTAACTCTTCACCATTGTTATTGGACATTTATTGAGTGCAGTGATTCTATAGAGTGCTGTTCTGATAACCAAAGTATTCGCTGAATCCAGTTACCAGGTTTGTGAAGAATGATGGAAGTACCAGAGTCTGGTACTTCTATTTTAGAAGGGCTCTGGGGGACAGAATTACCTAAAATGCTTTTAATCCCTTTGGCCGTCTGGCTTTGCTGAGGTCAGGAAGACTCAAGTATCCACAATCTAAGCAGACAAACCAATTAGATGTTAAAATCCCAGAGGCTAGAACTAAGCTGTCAAAAGAAAGTGAGTATGGAGAGATCATTATCCAGTAATTATAAGAACCTAGGCAAAAACCTAAAAGAAAAAAGTCCTATTGGCATGTTGTAAAACTGTGAGAGGTTAGCAATTTGCTTAGTTTTGTTGACAGTAGGTTAGTGTATGTGGTGTTTCAACAAAGTAATATTCCTTGGGCTCTATATTATCGTACTATTAAAAACTCAACTGAAACCACTATTGGAAAGAGCAACAGGTTTGAAAACCACATGAAGTAAGGGAAAAAAAAAATCAGTTGGGCCTTAGAAACTTAAGTGGCAAGAAGCAAAGTCCTCATATATTTTGTATTGTGACTCATCATCTAGCTGATGCTTTGCCAGTCTGAAAACACTGGGGAATCAGATGGTATATCGTTTTGCATCACGGAGGTGTCCATGGGATGAGAAAACCAGTAATAATGTCTGCTACAATTTGCCTCTCATGGAATGGATGCCTACCAAGAATTCATAGTTTCTCTTAGTTTTACTTTGCTCTATGAGAAATGCTGGGTTCTATAGGTACCACTATAGATGTGCCTATAATGTAGGCCCTTTAGAGGGAAAAGTAAAGACTAAATCTAGTAACATAAAAACACACTAGTTTAGTTATTATTTGTAGTTAAAATAATTTGAAAAGATTAATTATCCCCTATCCAATACTTTGAAAAGATTAATTATCCCCCTTATTTGTGTACACAAGAAGGTAAAACATAAAATCTTTGGTAGAGGTAGGAATGAATGGAGGAAGAAGAGAAAGCCTTACTTGATTTTGAGGGCCAACATAAAGGAAATGGGAAACACTCATCTGATAGCTAAACGCGCTAGGTGTAGTATGGACAAGTGTGTAAAGACAAAACAAAAGACTTCAGTAAGTATCGTTGAATTACTCAGTTTTGAAAATGTTTAGTCTTGGTGAGTTCTTTAATACTATTTTCACCTAAAATGATAGAGATTCCATCTTTTTCCCCCGAAGCTCTAATTTTGAGATTATGTTAAAGTGCATCAAACGATAAAATGAAGACACCTCCATAATTGTAAAGGTTTTATTTATTCTATTCCTTGTAGAATCCAGAATTGGCATATAAAATACTTTCCAATATAATCTTTGACTTTTTTTCTGAATGAAATATCATCTGTGTTCATGTGATAAACTTTCCAAAATGCACATCATGTGGAAAGTATATTAATAGTGGAAATGTAATTTACCTCTTATAGCTAGATTAATTTGATATCACCTGATATTAATAGTCTTTTTTCAAAGACAATGTCTTGATTGTTTCTCTTTGTGGAAAAAAATGCCACAGCAATCCAAACTACATTTGTTTTCAGAAAAGTGGCTTTCTGAAATCAATTGGTTAGAGAAAAATCATTTCTCTTCAAAATGATGATGATAAATCTGTTTTTATACTTGAGAATTAATGAGGATCATTTTCTTCCCCACTGACCACTACTCAGAATGGCAGCCTGAATCAGTCAGTATTGCTTAGCAAGAATGTATAAGCAACATAGCCTAGAAAGTTGTAGAGTTAAAATAAAGGTCTTGATTTTGTAAGGCATGCTGCAGTAAACTATCTCAGAAAGAAATATGCCAGGATAAATTCACAACAGTTGGACGCTCTACAAGAGTCCCCAAACCTCTTGGCGTTGAACTGATTAGTTCTATAGCAAGCTGTGCATAAGCCACATAGGTGTCTGGATGACACAGGCAGTGAATGAGAACTTTTGTGACACATCCTCCTAAGTTTAGGGATGTTCTAACTGTGCCTAGAGGCCTTATCCTCAATGGATCAAGCCTTCCATTCTGATCTGTAGCCATTGATCTGTAGCACATATTCTTAAATGCAACATGAATGCATATGGAGTACGGGAAAGACAGGGAGCCTTTTGAGTCATTAACACAGTTGAAATTCGCTGTTAGTAAAATAATCATATTTTTGAACAGCCAGTCAGTATTGGGAACAAAGTGCGAGGCAGGTGAGCAAATGGCGCTTCCTTCTTTTTTTCCCCCTTTTCTTCTTCTTGTCACTAAAATGATACTTTATGGGCATTAGGCTTTCCAAACTCTCCTACTACAGTTATTATTTAATGGTTGTCCTCTATGTACCAGGCACCTGGCTAGGTGCTAGTTTCATATTGTTTCTCTTTCTCATCCATAAACATGTAAGATAAGTTCATTCCATTTTGCAGAAGAGGAAAGTAACCTCCAGTCAAGAAAACTTGCCCAAGGTTTCAGAATTTGTGGAACTAAACATAATGATATTTAAATTAGTTGCACAGGTAATTTGCATAACAAAACAATTTAGGTGTGTTCATTCACAAAGAGGTTTTTATTGTTGACATGCAATGAGGGAAAACCTAAAAATTTTTAAATGTTGCTTTTTGACATCTTGAATAATTTTTTCCTTGAAAAGCAAACGCTCCAAGTCTTCAAAAAATAATACTGTTTAGGCACAACAAAATATTTATGGTTATTATTGCACACCAAGTCCAGCTATATAGGTCACTTTCGGCTTCTGGAATACACCATGTTTGTTTGCTTTTGTTTTTGTCCTCTTTTTGTTTTCCCCCACCTGGCCCTCTACAGGAATTATTTCTTATAATGCACCATTCATCTGCTAATCCTAGCTCATCCCTCAGTTTCCCGGTTCAGATGTCAGTTCCTCAAGAAGCCGAAGTCATATGCCCCAGCTATGAGCTCCCATCACAGACTGCACTTGCCTGCTTGCCTGTTTCTATCTCCCACTTGCCTGTAAGCCTCCAGAGGGTCTATTTTCTTCAGCTCTGTATCTCCAGAACCAGCCCAATACAGAGCAGGTACTCAAGTATTTATTTACTGTATGTGTATATTAAAGTATGAGTGAATATCAGACCTGCCAAGGTCAGATGAGAATTGTACTGCTTTATTAGGGGCAAGGGAGGAACGGAAAAAAGGGCTATTTCAGAATTATGACTGGACCTTAATAAAATAATGATGAGAGAGACAGAGATTGAGAGAGGTGCAATTTAGTGGTTAAAGACAGAGTCAGGCAGTAGTAGTCTTGGATATGAACACTTGCTGTTTGACCTTGGACATGTTACTTAGCTCCTCTGAACTTGTTTCCACATGTTTAGGAATGGCTTGTTGGACTAGTTTGAAGTGTGCCTACTATGTAGGATTATTATTATATTATGAAGGGTGTAAGAAAAGTATTCTCGTGAATGAATCTACTTGGTTCTTTGCATCTTTTTCTTTGTTCCCTATTGAGATGGATACTGAGTCTTTATGTTTTTTCTTGTTTTTATATTTTTACACTTGTTTTCCTTTCTGTGGCTACAGTTTCCTTCATGAGAATGCTTGTATATATATACTTCTGTGGCTTCCTTTAACTGAGGAGAATTAAAGGGATTTTAGCAAATGATTAAAAGATAATTTTAAAAATCATACCACCCTACCTAGCACAACCCATTTCTTTTTTACATGTAACTTCCCACAAGCACAGATTCTCATACAGTTATGATTATAATGTGTATGTATTGTTTTATGCCCTTTCTGCTTAATATCCCATAATAAGTATTATGTGCACTTTCAGAATCAAAAACATCTTGAGAAAATGGCTTTGTTAACATCAGTGGTTCCTTAAGCCTTTCTCACTGGTTACCATTGCACAGTCCATTTAACGTTATTGTGTATGCTTAATAATTTCATCACATTTCTTGTGGCATAGATTCCTAACCTTTTAATTATAGCAAAATATTCAAAAGGTTAACGAAACAACCCCCAGAGGAGCTTCTGGTACAATACAGTAGCACAGGCTTATTTTCCTTGGCTTAGAACTAATTGTGTGAAAGAACAGTGTGCACCTCTGGAAAGGCTAGCAATTCTGCCATCAGATAAATGATTGCGTCTTCAGTGGGCTGGCTCCCTTTATTTGAGCTACTAGTTGTGGAGCTGGGAAACAGAAGCCTGCACAGAGAGTGAAGGCCCAGACTTTTTTTTTTTACTGAAATGTCAAGCTATGTGGCTATGCACGGCAGAAGACGACCCCCTGCGAGATGTGATAAGCCCCAGGCCTGCTCCACACACTACACTGAAAATGCCGTGGGAGGGCTTCCCAGGCTGATGGAACTAATGACAGTAATAGCTCTGGGTAATTTGTCTTTTTCCTTACTGTGCACATTCTCTACATGTGGTGCACTTTACACCTACTACCAGGCTCACATCTGGAATGCTACGACCCTCTCAGGCCTGATTCAGATAGATAGGTTGAATTCTCCTGTAAAGTAAATCTGACCTCTAATTTTCTTAATAATTCAGGATTATGCTGATGTTAGCAACCAGTGAAGAACAGTACAGGAGCATTGAAGAAAGCTTAAGCCCTTGTATTGGAAGCATGACCAAGTTTTTCTTACATAATGGGTTAGAATTTTTTCCTCTATATCGTTCTAAGAGAGAAAATATAAATTTCGGAAAATGTGTAATTTGCATTATTCCTACATCATTTCTGGTTATAGGACATCCTCTGCTTGAGAAGAAATTTTCTGTTTCTTTTCCTTGGTAAACAGATTTTCTACAGAGGATTTGTAAGAATCCTAATGATAGGTTTGGGTTTTTAATTCTAACTGTAAAAAATACTTAGATAGTTAAAAAGACTGACAAAATAATTTCAGGAATAGATAAAAGAGACCTCACAGCAGCTTAATCTCATAAATGCAGAGTGCTTTCAGGGAGATTTTAACAATAAAAATCCTGTTTTAGTGCTGGTTCCATAGCAAGGCTGTACTTTTAACATAGTCTTAAATATCGTGTTTCTGTCTTGTATTTCCTGTATTTATGTAAAAAATAGCCATATTATTAAAAGTGTAAACATCTGTGCATACCTTTTAGAAAAACATAAATGAACTTAAGTTTTAAGAAATGTTGTACTACATTAAAAGGGTGGCTCTCCAAACCCAGCTCTCTGTGAATAAATGGAGACTAAAAGTATTTTCATAAATTAGTAGGTGAACGATTCCCCCAGAGAGCAAGAGATTTTCAGCATCGTGGAGGCTGGAGAACCACACTATTTTCCAGAAAAAAATATGTGTGCTCATTATTATGGGCATCTGAATCATTCTGTCAGAATATTTGTAAACTTATTTCTAAGTTATAAATAAACACTTAATTTCATTACTTTTTTCTTCAGTTCAGGTCCAGGAAGGTGCTAGTGAAACACTTTGTTTCAGGGACTAAAGATTGTGCACAGAAACCCACAAATTACAAATTGTTTATTTTGGTTAGTAATTTATGTTTCTCATAAACAATGTAGAGATTGTAAATATTTTTCTATAAATAATGTCTGTGGCTATAATTGGTCAACAAAATGATAAATCATCAACAATGTTCGGTCTCTTTCTTGGCACCTCTGACTATTGACTCAGTTATTCAAACTCCACACCAATTAAAGGCAGAAGTGTTTGCATCTTTAAGTACTGTGTCACCTCAGAATTTAACCATGGACTCAGACCACTCTGTAAAACGTCCTATGTACCTCCTACATGGATGGTACAGATGGATTTTAGAAAAGAATTTTTTTCTTGGAATCCTAAGAGGTTGACACTTACCCCTTGGTTTAGGGTAAAACCAATCAAATTAGGGAGGGAAAGACAGATGAGGGAGAAATGGCAAGCTGAGTGTCCCTCCCCAGACCATTCCCTTCTGCTGGATCTGAGCCGCTAGGAAGGATTACTCTAGGAAAAATAATGATCATCATTATCCCTGGATGAAGCAAAGGAGGCTGCAGAAGGACTGCTAGAGAGGCTAATTGTGACAGGTGTACTGTATTGACCCTTCCTGGGCCACATCCCTTTGGGCGAGATTTGTGTACAGAGTGGAGCCTCCTGCCTAAATGACAGATCATGCAGACTGAGGTTGCTGAGAGCAGTTTTGCTCGTGAGTTTGGGGTTAAACGAAGGTGAAGCGTTTAAATATTACACGCTCTTAAATATATATAATGCTTTAAGATATTTGACAAGAAAATTCCCCAAAGAACAACAACAAATTAGGTGGTATAATGTGATTTCAGCAGAATCTGTGAAGGGTGAAATATCAGTTAGTTCATTTCACTGAATGAGTTGATAGCCCGGTAATGAGAAATCTACAAGGACATCCTGTTCATAAGACCATAGTTGACCGCACTGGCTGTTTTTATCAACACCTTCCATTTACTGAGTCAGGGTCCTCATATGCTCCGTCTTACACGCTCCTCACAACAGCTCCAAATGGTCCATATTATTACAAAGAAGGAAGCTGAAGATCGGAGAGGTTCGGTATAGGGAAGGTAGTAAGATATGAACCTAGATTTGCCTCACAGCAAAGTCCTCTGCTCATTCATCTTCTCTCTCATCCTCTTAGCCACCCTCCCTCCTCTTCCCCATCCCCTTCCCTAGTGTTTGTGGTTTTACTCTCAATAGTCAGCAGAGTTCTGAGAAGACAGAGGTCTGTAGAAAGAAAGAATCTCTCATACAGGGGCTTGAATCCCACTTCTGCCAGGTGGGTGACCTTGGGCAGTTAGCCTCTCCAGATCTCAGTGTTCTTCTCAATAAACCATGGATAACCCTAACTCGGAGAAGACTGAGAGAGAATCAGATAAACTGCTGAGCATGGTAGGCTCTCAATGAGTGCCAGGCATTAATTTATAATGATAACCCTCCCAAGTCAGAGTTTGAAAGTTTTTTTTTTTTTCTTTCCTTTGGGAATCTGAAGTAGAGGTCTTTACAAATACATATCCCTTTTCTTTAGAAGCCTCCTAAAATTGCAACACATTTATACAGAAAGGCATATTTACTTACATTTTTATAAAACCTCTTAGGATATTTAACACTTTTCGGACACAGTTTTTCTATGCAAAATAGTACTTTGAAATATTTTTCTTGAAACCAATTTCTTTAGTTTGTAAAAACGGTAAGAGTGGCATTTTGATTTAGAAAGTAGTTAAGCTTTTATAGCTGATTTAGCTGGTTCTTGAGAAATGCTGATAGTCATTTAACTTGAGCTGCCTTCCTTCCAGTACCACCTTTCCTTGAGAGGTGCTTCTTTGTATATTGAAGGTGGAATGGGGATGGTAACTAGTCCTTAAGAGAAGAGAGCTTGCTGGATAAGTATTCTGGCTGCCATCAGCTATTATGCTTTCATTGCTTCATTGATATCATATATGTTTATTGAATGTCTAAGTTCTGTGAGAGTACAAAAATATGTAAAAAAAAAAGGCCCTTTGACCCAAAGCAGCTTCTTGTTGAGTAAAGGAGCTGAAGCATTATATATAAACTGATGTAAACCTGTGCAAGGGGGAAAAACTGAGTTCACAGGAGGAAGGAATCACTTCAGTGGAAGGGATTAGGCTTCATGGAGGGGCAGTTTTTGAACTCGGTTACAGAGTACGGAGGATTTGGATGAAGATAAGGGGAAGGCATTTCAGGTGGAGGAAGGGAGGAGTAGAATGAACAAAGGCTAGGGAGAGGTAGCACGAGGGCTGCATGCAGAGAGCAATGGGAAGGCCTGCTCTGATGAGCGCGGGGTGGGGCGGGTGTTTCACCCTGAGTTGACAGCGAATGGCCTGTGGAACTTACTAAATGTCCATGTTCCCAGAATCAGCATGTTTAACATGGATCCTAGTTAATTCTGAGGGAACGACTGAGAAACACAGGCATGGCTGGGTAATTGGAAGTAATGGGATGGCTGGAGGGTAGACAAGTGGCTCTTAGCCCAGGCTGCTCGTGCAGTAGGATCACAGGGAGAGTCCCCTCCTTCTTCCTACTTTCCTTCCTTCTTCCCTCCCTCCCTCCATTCCTTTCTTCTTTCCATTTTTTCTCTTTCTTCCTCTTCCTCCTCCAACGTTTCCTCCTCTTCCTCTCTTCCACTCCTCTCTCTCTCTCTCACACCTGAGCCCCAGGCCAATTAAATTAGAATTTCTGAGAGTGGGGCCTTTGTACCAATGCGTATATTTTTTGCTTTTTATTATGGAAAGATTTAAATATATATAAAAGTAGGCAGAGCAGGATAGTGAACACCCATCCTATCACCCAACTTCAACAATTGTAAACTCACCGCCAGTCTCCTTTCACTTGTACCCCTACCACCCTCCCCATCTTCTGTATTGTTTTGAAGCAAATCTTGAACATTATAAAATTTCATCTGTAACATTTCAGCATGTATCTCTAAATAAGGACATAAAAGTGCCATGGTACCATACTTTTTAAATATCATGAAAGAGCCAGTTGTGTTTTAATTAGTTACTGTTTCATCAATGTGAGTGTGTATGTGTACAGTTTTCTACAGATCGTTTGACTCAGGATTTTGACAAGGCCTATATAATAAGATTGGTTGGTATGTCTCTTTGAATCTATAATACATGTTCCCTCTCCATTTCTCTCTCTCTCTCTGTTCAAGAAACTAGATTGTCCTACAGAGTTTTCCTCACTCTGCAATTTGCTGATTTCATTCCTATGGTATCATTTAACATATTTTCTAGTCATGTATAGATAGTTGGATCCAGAGGTTTTATAAGATTTCAGTTCCAGTTTTTTTTTTTTCAAGACTAATTTCTAGGTTGTGATGTGTTCTTTCATTAGGAGCATATAATATCTGTTTGCCTGTCTTATTAAGATGTTATCAACCACTGATGAGCAATGCCTTGAGCCATTAATTTAATAGAAATTGCAAAATGATAATATTCTATTGTCTCTTCATTAACTTGCTAAAATGCTTCTACAAAGAGACATTTCCTTTCATCTACTAGTTGCTTAAAAGGTGGTACAGTTTAGACAGGAAAGGCAGGATACATGATTCTTTCCCTTACTTACCAGTTTTCAAAAATAATGAATTTGTTCATTAGCATCATGCAGTGAATTCAATTATCTAATTAATTTGTTTAATTTGTTTATTTAGTATTACTATGAATTTAAACATGTTGGGGATATTCCAGTCCATTGCAATGTTACTGTTACTGATTCTCAGATTGTTCTTTCTTTGCCTGGTGGGAACCTCTTCAGTTTGGCTCCAGAGTTCTTCTGACATGACCCTAGTAGTATTTGAAACATTATTTACTTTCTAGTATGACAAGATGTCTCAGGATCATCATGTACATTTCCTGTCCCAAACCTGCAGTGGAGCTCTGATATCTTTCACTAGGAAACCATATTTTAAGATTACAATCTGGATACTAGTGGTTTACATTGCTATTAGGCCATGTTTCTAAGACTTTTAAATGCAAAGAACCAGGGAAGATTTTATTTTCTAAGATACCATCACATCACAGATATATACTGATACATTCCATTCAAACTCAGCACCACAGGGTTTATTTTATGTTGGTATCTTTTTTACCCCAGGCCTCCCCCGAATCCCAGCTTTCAAGGACACCAGGAATGTTAGAAAGAGAATATTTTATAATGAACTATTTGCTTTGTCCTATAGTGAACACACAAAAGTTTCAGATTAACAATAATAACATCTTTTCTAATGATATTATTACTGGTAACTTTGTTATCTTTTTGTTCTTAGTGTATCTATCAGTAGGGATATACAGTCAATTTGCTCTGATTTAAAGTTACTTTGAATAGTTCATCTATTTGATTGCACCAGCAATTGGTTATGTATTAAAGCTCATTTATTTTATTTTCATTTGAGAGATTAATTTATAAATTTAATTTTGTTTTATAATTATGTAGAATATTTACGTTTCCAAAGTTAAATTTACAAATCAAGTTATTGTCAAAGTAATTTAGCCTGTCCCACCAGCCTATCTACTTCCTCTCCCTATAGATATCCATTTAAACAATGTATGATTTGTCATTCCATTGTTTATGCTCAGTACATAGTTGTAAAACTCCCCCAGT
This sequence comes from Eschrichtius robustus, assembly GCF_028021215.1. Lineage (NCBI taxonomy): Eukaryota > Metazoa > Chordata > Mammalia > Artiodactyla > Eschrichtiidae > Eschrichtius > Eschrichtius robustus. The sequence continues at coordinate 39,013,174 of NC_090825.1, forward strand.
GATCTTATGTGGAGTCAGACTGGAGAGCCTTTACTCTAGAAATGATGAGCTGGAATGTCAGTCTTGTGAAGCAGGGAGCTTGTAAAATTTTTTTTTTTTTTTTTTATAAATTTTATTTATTTGTTTATGGCTGTGTTGGGTCTTCGTTTCTGTGCGAGGGCTTTCTCTAGTTGCGGCGAGCGGGGGCCCCTCTTCATCGCGGTGCGCAGGTCTCTCACTGTTGTGGCCTCTCTTGTTGCAGAGCACAGGCTCCAGATGCGCAGGCTCAGTAGTTGTGGCTCACGGGCTTTGTTGCTCCGCGGCATGTGGGATCTTCCCAGACCAGGGCTCGAACCTGTGTCCCCTGCACTGGCAGGCAGATCTCAACCACTGCGCCACCAGGGAAGCCCATGTACAATGTTTTAAAAACTGTATTTCCTACATCTAGATTAGTGGCTGTGACCTAGCAGGTGATCAATAAATGTGTTGAATGAATGAATGAATACTTATTAGGACTTTGCAATCAGAAGAGTGAGAGGATCAAAGCTGTGCTTTTTTGAAAAGCTAGTCTGACAGCAGTGGTTAAGGTAGCTTGGAAGGAAAAACTGAAAGCTGCATTATCAGTTTGGAGGTGATTAATTGGATGATAGTAGTTTTGAAGGAAGAAACAAAAAACTCAAGAGTGTGTGTGTGTGAATTCTATGGATTGGCGAGGTACTCTGTCTGGGCTGGCCCCACTGTTCTCTGTTGGGCTTACTCACGTGTCCATGGTGAGCTGGCAGGCTGGTTGGCCTTACTACAGACCTGGCAGTTGGCAGGTTTTGCCTGGAGGCTGTCTGATTGTTGTCTGTGTCACCTCACTTCTCCTTGGGGTCTTTTCATCTTTCATCCTCCACGAGGCTAGCTTGGGTTCTTTTCCATCCATGGTGGTCTTACGATACCAAGTATAGTAAAAGGCAAGCCCCGAGGTGGAGGTGTTTCTCAAGCCTCTGCTCGTGTCATGCTTGCTAAGGTTCCATTGGCCAGAGGAAGCCACAGTGACAACCCTGATCCAAGAGGTGGAGAGACAGACTTTAGCTCTGGTAAGGGAAGATTTATGGCTGTTTTGAATCTCCCCATATGATATTGTGTGAAACAGATATGTAAGTCATCTACTTATAATTTTTAGTTCCAGTCGCTTACATGGTTATTAGTTTCCAACTCTGTGTCCTGTCTCATGTCCTTTCCTGAAATGTTTTTTTAATCTACATAGTCCATTTTGAGTTCTATATCCTCAACGGAGCCCTCCCTTACCAGTATTTCACTTATGAGAATTTCTTTAGTATTTCTGGCTTTTACCTTGGTGATCGCCTTTTAATTTTGCACTATTTTGTATTTTTGCATTGTTCTCTAAATTCTTTATGTATGCTTCTCCTGAGTTCTCACCTAATTTGTCTTATGTTTCTATTGGAATCTTCAATGAATTTAGCATAGTACTAGAATCTAAGTTCTCTATAAATCATTGTTACTTGAATTTTAGATCGACTAAGTGAACCCTCCTGGAATTCAACATTACCAAAAGCCTCTTCGCTTCGATTTCTAATGGCGCTGTCCAATCATGATTTGCCATGTGTAAATAATGGTTAAAGCAATCTGGTTAAATTCAGTAGACTACTTGTTTTCAAGTGTTTTGGCAATTGGATTGAATCAGTTAAAAATATTTGAAATTGTGCTTTTTGAATGAATTTACACATGCAATAATACCACTTACAAGTAAGGCATATATAATACCCTCGCTAAACCATGTGTATGTCTGAGGAGGGGTCTTGCAGTGGTCCGAGTAGTAAAACAAAACAAAAGAAGCAACAGAGATTGTGATGATCCAGAGTGTGTCATTGGGAGACCGCCTTCAATTCCTCTGGGACTAGGTCACATTGGAGAAATCTCAAGGAGAGTTAGTGGTGTTTGTGAGAAGCAGAAGAATAAAGATAAAAGCTAAGAGGCTAGGTGGGAGAGAGGAGAGTAAGGTAGTGCAATGCAGTATCAACTTATAGCTTCTGGCTCTGATTCAGTTTCCCATGGGCCGCAGAAGGGTACTTAGGAATTCTCAGAGGAGGAAGAACTAAAGAAGTCCTTTCCTTCTCATCCTTACTGCAAATTTCAGAGAAGAGTAAAGGCAAAGGGTAATGCTGCTGAAAGAGCAAAGGATAGGGTGGGGATCATTCTAGGTCCTAGAAGAGAGAAGGAAGGGGAGGTGAAATGGAATTTGTGCAAAAGCCACTTCTCTTAAGCCAGTATTGATCTTTGCAGCATGGTTGAAGAGATCTCTGTCCAATTATGGGTGAAGTTTTAAATTCAAATTAAAACTGCCCAGAAGGTCTGGCTCTAATAAAATTATTTGTGAAATGCTCTACCATTTGGGGGTACAGGGGTAAGGGTATCAAAAATTGTGAAATTTTTTTGACTAATGAGAGATTTTGTTTTGCCTGGAGACTGTCAATCTTGACTAAAGTGAACCTCAAAATTCTGTATCTATCTCCTACTTAAAAAAAGAACTACAGAGGAGTTAATATGAATATATGGAAAGAAATGAGGCTTAGCAAAATGCATAGCAATTTATCAGTGAGAGACATAGTAGTGAACAGAAGTCTAATAGATGCTATCATTGTCAATAATTGTTGGAGACAGCTTGTCAGCAAATTGGATTGTTTGTTACAGACACTGACACACTAAAGTATCTGGGTCTTGCACTTGTTGCATATGTTTTAAATATTTAGGTAAATATATATATGCACATGTATATTTTTAATGAGACGAATGTTTTCCTGTGTTACAAAGTTTCAGGATTTTTCTAATAAGACTTGAAGTCTTTTTGCTAAATGGTGGAACTTATCATGACATTTATATACTCTAACATCCAATCATATTGGTTTTAATGAAAATATTTTCCTTAAATATTTTGAAAGTAAATCATCTTCACTGAATCAAGACTGACATTTTAATTTGAACTCTCCACTCTGGAAAGAGTTTGCAGTCAAAATTTGTCATTAAAAAAACTCAATGAAATGAAAAATAATGATATGCTGGCTTGCTCCTACAAGCATCTGGAGCAGAAATACTAAAGATACTATATTTTAATGCTTAGTTGGCTTCTTTTACTGCCATGCAGGGATTAAGTGGGAGGCAGCTCTCAGTGCAGTAGAAAGAGCCTCGACCTTAAACTCAGAAGAGCTGCATTTAAGACAAAGCCTTGTCATTTATCAGTGGGATGACTGTGTTGAAATAACTTAGTTTCTTCATCCTTAAATTGGGATGATAATAGATATGTCACAGAGGCTTCAGACAATCTTGTATGGAAAAGTGTTACACACAAAATCTTATGTAAATGTAGGATTATTAAATATATATTTTATATATTTTCGAATAAATGGTCTTGTTTGTATTCAGGTTCTATAAAAATCAGTGTACATTTGTTTCAGTTTTCTTATTGCAAAAGCAATACATGGTGAAGTTAAAAAAAAAAGCAGAAAATTAAAATAAGCAGAAAGGAGTAACTGAGAATCATCCATAATCATTCCAAACAAATATTATCACATGTTTATGTCATTTTCATCTTAATTTTTACCTATGCATATAGTTTTTTAAAGTATACCCTATTATTGCAGTGTATAATATACAATATGTAGTTTGTTCCTTTTCCCTTAGCATTGACTAGGATTGCATCCGTTAATATATACTCTTTCATGTGAATGAACCATAATTATAATTTACTTACAATTTCCCTATTGAACAAAACTTTAGGATATTTCCAATATCTCAAATAGATGAATATTCTTTTTTATTAATCCTTATACACATTTATTAGTATTCCTGGATGAAAGAGTGAACAGCATTTTGAACCTTTTGATATAAATTAACAACTTGCCTTTCAGGCAGACTGCTTCTAATATCCCCAGTAGTGTGTAAAAGAGCCTGTTTCCCCACATCGTAGTCATTACAATAATTTTTAAAAATTTTGTCAAGGTCATAGGTGAAAATATTATTTCACTGTTTTTAATTAGCATTAAAAATATATTTATATATAGTCCAGTTGTAATTCTTCTTTTTGAATTGCTTGTTCATGACTTGGCCCAACTTTTTCTTATTAATTTTTAGATCTTTATACATTAAGGTATCAATCCTTTGTAGTATATATTATGAATATGTTTTTTCATTTGCCTTTAAATTGTGTTTATGATTCTTAAAAAAATGATGTATGCTTTTCTAATTTATAGGTAGTAATGCTTCATTTGGCATTGTCCAAGAATAAGGAATTCTACCTAAATAAAGTTTCAAAATAATTGAAGCCTTTTTTAATGCAAAACTTTAAAACGGGGCAATTTTTAAATGAAAAATCATTCTAAATTTTATTATCTACCTCTTTGCCTCCTTATACAAAATGTACTGAATACAGTTATATAATAGGCACTTCACATTTTTTTTTTTTTTTGGTCTTTAAAACAGTCTTGCAAAATAGTTATTGTTATTTCCTTTTATAGCTGGGGCCACTGAGGTTACAGAGATAATAAATACTAGACCCAGCTTATAAGGGGTAGACCTATGATTTGAACATGAGACTAGACCCACTGCTTTTGATAGTATACTCAACACACTTCTTTTGTGTGTTAATAATCTGAGGCCCTCAAGTCTATATAATGTGCAGGGCTTTATTTGCCTGATACCTGCATTGGAGGTTCATGCTTATTTCTTTTTAATGGTTTCTATATATGCTTCCTCAATTTCAGCAAGGTAACTCTAAATGTGTCCTACTCTCAGCTTACTTGCTTCTGACTTGGCAACAATAGCAAATACAGTTGACCCCTGAAGGACTCAGGGGTTAGGGGCACCCACCCTCCGTGCAGTGGAAAATTTGCATATAACTTTTGACACTCCCCAAACTTAACTAATAGCCTACTGTTGACCAGAAGCTTTGCCTATAGCATATATAGTCAATTAACACATATTTTGTATGTTATATGTAATATATACTGTACTCTTACAATAAAGTAAGCTAGAGAAAAGAAAATGTTATTGAGAAAATACATTTACAGTACTGTACTGTATTTAATGATACCGTAAGTTTACATCATCTGTTTACAAGATGAATTGTCTGTCCAGTAACTACATCAATATTGTCTTACATGATTCAGAGCACTGAGGATGTTATACAACTTACTAACATTAGGCATCAAAAACAAAAAGATAACGTGAAAAACAAATTCATATTTATTTATTTATTATGTGGACTCTATAGAATGATCCAAATGAACTTATTTACAAAACAGAAACAGATTCACAGACTTCAAAAACAAATGTATGGGGCTTCCCTGGTGGTGCAGTGGTTAAGAATCTGCCTGCCAATGCAGGGGTCATGAGTTCAACCCCTGATATGGGAAGATCCCACATGCCGCGGAGCAACTAAGCCCGTGTGCCACAACTACTGAGCCTGCGCTGTAGAGCCTGCAAGCCACAGCTACTGAGCCTGCAAGCCACAACTACTGAAGCCCGCACGCCTAGAGCCCGTGCTCCACAACAAGAGAAGCCACCGCAGTGAGAAGCCCACGCACAGCAAGGAAGAGTAGCCCCCGCTTGCCACAACTAAAGAAAGCCCGCGTGCAGCAACGAAGACACAAAAATAAAAAATAAATAAATAAATTTATTTTAAAAAACAAACAAACAAATGTATGGTTACCAAAGGGGAAAGGGGGGCAGGGAGGAATAACCTTTACAGTGGTTGCTTGGAGCTTTCCCCTACCATTGTTTTAATTGGCTACTCTTAATCTGTTGTAGGGTGGAAAATAGATAACTGAATTTGTAAAAACAGCAGATGAGTAAAACGTTTTTTTGAGTGATGTCTGAGAAGCTTTTCTATAAGTAGACCCTCAGAGTTTGTTTTATCTCAACCTAATTCTCAAATTTATTGATGTTGGTGTCACGATCTGCAGGAAACACTTTAGTAACTTTATCTCATTTAGTTCTTAACATAATGCTTATAATATAATATAATATAATATAATATAATATAATATAATATAATATAATATAATATAATATAATGCAGATTAGAATTATTACCCATTTTCATTTTATAGCTGAGGGAATAACTTGCCCGAAATTCTATTACATAGAGTTTGGGGCTTCTGTTTGGAACTTAAAAAAATTTTTTTAATGTATTTCTTTTATTGAAGTATAGTTGCTTTACAATATTATATTAGTTTCAGGTATACAGCATAGTGATTCAGTATTTTTACGGGTTATAGTCCATTAAAAGTTATTAGATGAAAATTGCTCTAAGTCCTATGCTATACAATATATCTTTGTTGCTTATGTGTTTTGTCCTTTTCCCCCCTCCCCTTTGGTAATCAGTAGTTTGTTTTTTTAAATCTGAGTCTGTTTCTGTTTTGCATACACATTCATTTGTATTATTTTTTAGATTCCACATGTTAGTGATATCATACAGTATTTGTCTTTCTCTGTCTGACTTATTTCACTAAGCATAATATATGCTAGGTCCATCCACACTGTTGCAAATAGCAGAAGTTAATTCTTTTTTATGGCTGAGTGATATTCCATTGTATATAAATATACCATCTTCTTTATCCATTCACCTGTTGATGGGCATTTGGGCTGCTTCCATGTCTTGGCTATTGTAAATAGTGCTGCTGTGAACATTGGGGTGCATGTATCTTTTCAAATTAATATTTTCATTTTTTTTTTCTGGTTATATGCCCAGGAGTGAAATTGCTGGATGATATGGAACTCTTTATTTGCTGATTTTAGGCTAGGTTGCAAGATAAGTAGTCTTAAAATAACAGAAGAGTTACTATATCTCAGCATTCAGTTGTAGGGGTCTCACTGAAGAATGCAAAAAGTAGAATGTTTCGTTTGTATGATTTAAGCTATAAAGAAAATATGCATTTTTAAATAAAGTTGAATTTAATGCCACAACATGACATCCAGATTGAGTGTTCTTTCCTTACCAAAAGATAAACATCTTGACCTCTGCTAAAGATATTTGCAGTGTACTACAAAATAAGATTCCTATTATGATGAGAATGTTTATATGGAATAAATTATACATGATTATACTAGTATAAGATTTGATAGTGATGATTCAATTCAATCTATATTTGTTGAATGCTTACCTATACCATATATAGGTATAGTTGGGGGAAAATACTAACATATCGAATAACTATGCATTGCAGAATAATATTAGTATGCACATCTGTATTTACAAAGTACTACCATATTAGATTTATTCCTAAGTGGGTTCCTAACTGAAAGAAATCAATGGAAGTCAAAGTAAGACTTACCTTGGGTTGTAAATGAAGGTGAGATTTTGAGAGACAATGAGAGAACTCAGGTAAGGGGGAAATAATATTGTATTGGTTGTCTTCTTGATAATCAGAATTAAAAAGCGATACTGGATAGCTGCCAGAACAGAAAGAAGAGTTAAAAAAATTGGTTATTTGGAAGGAAAGGAATCAGGGCAGCTTCGAGGGTCCAGGAAGCAGGAATTTCCTTCACCAATGAAATAATTCAACTCCAACTGTTTGCAGTCTTCGTTTCCTTCTGACAAAAAATGATCTAGAGGTGTTAAGATCATTGTGAGGTGATTAGAACTTATTTATATCTTTGCCAGTCAGGAGCTCAACTCATCAAAGACTTTAGTGTAGTTTGTTTTTTTTTTTTTTTTTAAACCATAATCAGTCCCTGTGATCGGAAAATCATCTAAAAGAGCTTAGAGTCAGATCTAAACTATAATATAGTTGATTTATTCTACAGCTTGATTGATCTTGCTGACTTTTCGCCTGGTCACCCTGGCTGTGTGCTCTGCCCAGTCCGAGGTTATGCACACCTACCTCTCCGCCATGTTGGTTTTGAGCACTCACCTGTCTAGACCTGTGGAGGGGGCTGGGGTCTGAGCTAATTCCATCATTTTCTTAGTTAGTTGGCCCCTGTTTTTGCTCCACCAGTTTGCCAAACATAGACAAGTATATCTGACTCCCAGCTTGGGTGTAAGTTGGTACTTCACTACAGGTACAATACTGTTTGTATAAACCAAACCAAAAGGGCCTGCATATTACTCACATAGTTTGTTGTTTACATTTTACACATGTGTTCTGATCAGTAAAAGGGGGAGATGGTATAGCAGTGGAATACGGAGCCTGTCTGACTAGTTTAAATCCTAGGTCCACCTCATACTGTTTGACTTTGGGAAAATCACTTAAACTCTTCCTGTCTTAATTTTCTCATCTATAAAACAAGGATCACAATAATACCTAACATTTAGGATTACTGCGAGGATTAAAAGAGTTCATATGGGGCTTCCCTGGTGGCGCAGTGGTTGAGAATCTGCCTGCCACTGCAGGGGACACGGGTTCGAGCCCTGGTCTGGGAAGATCCCACATGCCGCGGAGCAACTAGGCCCGTGAGCCACAACTACTGAGCCTGCGCGTCTGGAGCCTGTGCTCTGCAATAAGAGAGGCCGCGATAGTGAGAGGCCCGCGCACCGCGATGAAGAGTGGCCCCCGCTTGCCGCAACTAGAGAAAGCCCTCGCACAGAAACGAAGACCCAACACAGCCATAAACAAACAAATAAATAAATAAATAAAATTAAAAAAAAAAAAAAGAGTTCATATGTATGAAAATCTTATGTCTGTGCATGGCTCATAGTTAATTCTATACATGGATTAACTGTCATGATTGGTGAAAAATCTACATGGGTCCCACTCTATATCAGTGAATGTTTTAGACTCATTCAGAATAATTAGGATCATATTTCTGAGATGAATTAATTGATCTTTAAAAAACCTGAAAATCTCTTAATATCAAACATTTCAAGTCAAAATTCTTAATTAAAAAACCTAAAATGTATTATTTATTTTATTTTTTGTTTTATTCTAGTTTGTCAAAGTTACTAATTGCCCTTTATTGAAATATAATATAGATTCTAAATATTCCAAAAATGGTCTTCTGAACATGAAGGGATTTCTACCTCTAGATCATTAGTCAGAACCACTCATTATAAAACTAGTAAGTATGACATATATTTCTTCTATAATAGTAATGTAGAATCCAAACATATTTTCAAATAGTAATTCCATGAAGTCATGGGCACGACAGGAAAATTAGTTTACATTAATACGGTAAAAAGAAGTCTATCCTCCTCTTTTCATCAAGACAGATCAGATATCCCATGTTAGATTTAGAGGGTCTATGTCTGTTTTGCCCAAATAAAGAGACATGTATTTTATTTATTTTATCTTTTAACATCTTTATTGGAGTATAATTGCTTTACAATGGTGTGTTTGTTTCTGCTTTATAACAAAGTGAATCAGCTATACGTATACATATATCCCCATATCTCCTCCATCTTGCATCTCCCTCCCACCCTCCCTATCCCACCCTTCTAGGTGGTCACAAAACACAGACCTGATCTCCCTGTGCTATGCGGATGCTTCCCACTAGCTATCTATTTTACATTTGGTAGTGTATATATGTCCATGCCACTCTCTCACTTCGTCCCAGTTTACCCTTCCCCCTCTCTGTGTCCTCAAGTCCATTCTCTACATCTGCATCTTTATTCCTGTCCTGGCCCTAGGTTCTTCAGAACCAATTTTTTTTCCTTAGATTCCACATATATGTGTTAGCACACGGTATTCATTTTTCTCTTTCTGACTTACTTCACTCTGTATGACAGTCTCTAGGTCCATCCACCTGACTACAAATAACTCAATTTCGTTTCCTTTTATGGCAAATATTTCACTGTATATATGTGCCACATCTTCTTTATTCATTCATCAGTCGATGGACACTTAGGTCGCTTCCATGTCCTGGCTATTGTAAATAGAGCTGCAGTGAACATTGTGGTACATGACTCTTTTTGAATTATGGTTTTCTCAGTGGGATTGCTGGGTCATATGGTAGTTCTATTTTTAGTTTTTTAAGGAACATCCATACTGTTCTCCATAGTGGCTGTATCAATTTACATTCCCACCAACAGTGCAGGAGGGTTCCCTTTTCTCCACATCCTCTCCAGCATTTATTGTTTGTGGATTTTTTGATGATGGCCATTCTGACTGGTGTGAGGTGACACCTCATTGTAGTTTTGATTTGCTTTTCTCTAATGATTAGTGATGTTGAGCATCCTTTCATATGTTTGTTGGCAATCTGTATATCTTCTTTGCAGAAATGTCTATTTAGGTCTTCTGCCCATTTTAGGATTGGGTTGTTTGTTTTTTTGATATTGAGCTGCATGAGCTGCTTGTAAATAAGAGACATGTATTTTAAACTTTAGCAATGTACTAACGTATAAAAGGTGCTGGGTGGTCTACTTCACATGGTATAACTCCATCTTGATTTGAGATATAGTATTGTGATGGTTAATTTTATGTGTTAACATAAATGGGTCACAGGTTGCCCAGATATTTGGTCAGGCATTATTTGGGGTGTTTCTGTGTTTTTGGATGAGATTAACATTTAAATTAGTGGATTTTGAGTAAAGCAGGTTGCCTTTCATAATGTTGGTGGACCTCATCCAATCAGTTGAAAGCCTTAACAGAACAGAAAGACCAGCCCCTCCCAAACAAGAGAGAATCCTCCAACAGACTGCCTTCAGACTTCATCTGCAACATCAGCCCTTCCTGGCTCTACAGCAGATACCCTTCAGACTGGAACCGGAACATTGGCTCTCCTGTGTCATCAGCCTGCCAGCCCACCCTGCAGATTTTGGATTTGCCAACCTCCATAACCGTGTGAGCCAATTCCTTATAATAAATCTCTTTCTATATGTACGTACATACTCTTGGTTCTGTTTTTCTGGAGAACCCTGACTAATGCAGGTATGGTATTACACTTTTGTAAAGTTTCAATATTGCCCCATCACCTACAGGATATATAAAACTCTTTAGCTTACATACTCTACCTTTCATGAGCTAGTCTCTTGGAATTAAAATACATAGAATTCTCAAAAGGGGCCGTACTTTTTCTTGTACATGCTGGTCCTTCTACCTTGAGTGCCTTTGTGCTTCTTGTTTGCCTGGGAAAGCCTTATCCTTTAGTTCTTAACTCAAATACCATCATCAGTTCAGGGAGCCTTCCCAGCTAACCAGTTAAAGCTAAGTGCTTATGATTTGGAAGCAGATGCTCATCCTCTTACACCGTTTATCTCATTGCTCTGGTTATTTGTTCATATGTCTATCCTCTCCATCAAACTCTGAACTTCATGAGACAAGTGATCTTGTTAGTCTTTATGTTTACAGTATTTAGTAAAGCTCCTGTCAGTATGAACAAGAAACGCATACTGGTATATTATTCTTTCAATCGAAGAATTATTCTGTGGCGTGTGCTTCCAGCACCCAGTAATTAACCTACTTGAGAGTATTAATGATTGTTGGAGTCTGAATTTTTGTGGATGCTCATTAGTTTTGAATTTCTGATATACTCCAGTAGCTGTAAGTGATATATAAAAAATTAGACAGCCTTTGGTTGCTTAAAATAATATAGATTGTGCAGTATCTTCAATGATGATCTTGGAGGATCTTAGGACTTACAAATAGGCATTTCTTAAGTTTATGCATTGCCCTTCATCCTGTTCTGCTCTCTCAGGCGAGATTAGTTTACTCCCAATAATTACTTCTGATGGTGAAGTTTCTAATAGCACAATGTATTGCTAAAGTACCTTCTTTTCCTTGTGAGTGAAGTCTTAACGGTTCTTCTCCATAAAGCCCAATGTGCATCTCTGTGCACCTGGTCTTCTGGAAAGTAAAAAAGTTCTTCCTTCGTGGCTGCCCTAAACCCTTGAAGTCAGTAAGACCTTTGCACAAATCCTGAAGAAATTATCCCAATGTTTCTGCAGACAAACCACAACATAAAATTACTGAGCAGATGCTTTTCTGCGTGAAGTGTCTGCTGGGGGGCATGGTGTGCCCAGAATTCTATGGAACTGGCCTCTTCAGGGTGAGGGGAAGACCGGGTTGCAACAGCTTTAAATACTGCTGACTTTGTTTCCTCCCTAATTTGGTATATAGATTTTCATCATTTTAAATAAATTACACAGTATTCCACACACTGATTAGTCATGTATTTATTTGGCCTACTTCTTACTGTTGGGGCATCTTTGTACATAAGTTTCTGTGAACTACTCTTATTATTTTCTTGAACTCTTTTCCAGACGCATAGTTGCTGAATCAAAGCATATGTGTAGTTGTCAAGTCTCTGATCTCTATTGTCAGATTGCCTTCTAAAAATGTACCAATTTATAGCTGTGCTAGTCATGTACGATCAGCCAGTGTCCTGCATCTTCATTAAAAGTGGGCATTATATATAACAGATTCACTTTTAACACTTCATAGAGGACTCTATTCACACATTTGTTAATATGATAAATTGTTTCTGAGTTCAAGGTGCAGCCTTTAAAATTCTTTTGCCATATATTTTTCCCACTGCATTCTTATTAGTAAAAATTCAGATTTTAGGAATAACAATTCCTTTTCTTCCCTAAGGAGTGAAACTAAGGGGGTTAATGGTTAATTGAAGTATATATGGCAAAATCTTTCATAATTTTTGTAACTTTAGCATACTAACAGAAACTTTTGCTTCACTTTGCTTTTAAGGTTCTGTGAAAGACCTCAAAACAATTTAGTGAAGATTATGTCACAGAATATTTCTTTATTTGAACTACTAACTCAGTTGTCTTTAACCTATGACAAGAAGAAAAATTCATAAATTTTTCTACAGTAGTCTTCATACATAGTCTTCATTCATACAGTAGTCTTTATATGAAAACAAATTAAAAATCTACTGATTTTTTAAAAAGTATTATGCCCTGATTTTTTAGAATGGATAAAAATAGCAGGAATACACAAGGAACACAAACTTGTGGAAATTCTCATTTTTTTAAATGTTAGTTTTGGATTTTCTATTTGTGATTGATGTCTCAACATCTACACTACAGAATAATAATTGTGTTAAGTTTGATGGCTAGCTGGTGTGTAGTGTACACTTGTGTGTTTGAAACAGGAACAGTGTTAAACCCAGTACTAATCATTAGAGAAATGCAAATCAAAACTACAATGAGGTATCACCTCACGCTCATCAGAATGGCCATTATCAAAAAATCTAGAAACAATAAATGCTGGAAAGCATGTGGTGAAAAGGGAACCGTCCTGGACTGTTGGTGGGAAAGTAAATTGATACAACCACTATGGAAAAGAGAATGGAGGTTCCTTAAAAGACTAAAAATAGAACTACCATATGACCCAGCAATCCCACTACTGGGCATATACCCTGAGAAAACCATAATTCAAAAGAGACATGTACCCCAATGTTCATTGCAGCACTATTTACAATAGCCAGGACATGGAACCAACCTAAATGCCCATTGACAGATGAATGGATAAAGATGTGGTACATACATACAATGGAATATTACTCAGCCATAAAAAGAAAGGAAATTGAGTTATTTGTAGTCAGGTGGATGGACCTAGAGTCTGTCATACAGCGTGAAGTAAGTGAAAAACAAATACCGTATGCTAACACATATATGTGGAATCTAAAAAAAAAAAAAAAAAATGGTACTAATGAACCTAGTTGCAGGGCAGGAATAAAGATGTAGACATAGAGAATGAACTTGAGGACCTGGGGTGGGAGGGGGAAGCTGGGGCGGAGTGAGAGTAGCATTGACATATATACACTACCAAATGTAAGATAGATAGCTAGTGGGAAGCAGCCACATAGCACAGGGAGATCAGCTCGGTGCTTTGTGACCACCTAGAGGGGTGGGATAGGGAGGGTGGGAGGGAGACGCAAGAAGGAGGAGATATGGGGATATATGTATACGTATAGCTGATTCACTTTGTTATACAGCAGAAACTAACACAGTATTGTGACGCAATAATACTCCAATAAAGATATATTAAAAAAAAACCGGTGGAATGGTGTTTTTTATTTAAGAATTCCAAGTTAGAACAGAACTATGTTCAGATTTTTCTCTTAATTTCCGCTTTATCTCAGGAATTACATTCCTTGACATTAGTCTGTTGAAAGTCATTATAATTTTTGTATATTAATATCTGCCCATTTTAGTGGTACATCATTTTACTGAAGTAAAAGTAATTCCTCCAAGGAACCTCAGTATATAAATTGTAGCCTTCAAGGATGATCCTCTATTGTGTTAAAGTCAGAGTTTCTAATTAGATGTCTAATAGAAAAGGAATAAGTTCTCAGGGGCTTTCCTTCTCTCCTGCTGGACCCACAATTCCCACGAATGTAATTAGAAATTTTACCTCCAACAAATGTGGAAAAAACATCTTGAGCCGAATTGCATGTAAGAGAGCAAGAGGAAGTTTGGACAGTTATACAGGCAGTGCAGATGCCATCTCTACTTTGCATGTGACTGAATTACATAGGTGATTCACAAAGGTGTATGTGTGTTTTGATAGTTTCTTTTTGTAGCATCTTATATGGTTATGTAATATGTTATTGCATCATTATTGTTACTATATATTTTCTTTTTTGTTTTTTTTTGGCCACGCCGCCCGGCATGCGGGATCTTAGTTCCCGGACCAGGGATAGAACCCGCGCGCCCCGCAGTGGAAGCGCAGAGTTTTAACCACTGGACCATCAGGGAAGTCTTATATTTTCTAATCATTATGATGATGGATAATGACAGGTGCTATAAAGTATACCCCATTCTCAACGATAGACTGCGGAAGGGGGGCAGCCATGGGGGGAAGAGATAAGGTGCTATGGGAGACATTTTGAAACACCCCATGATGACAGGGTCCCTGGTTGCTAAGAAGCAGCACAGCAAACAAAGCACATTAAAATTGAAGGAGAATATTATTGAGTCTGGGTGCATGTGCATGTGTGTGAGAGTGAGAAGGAGAAGAGGGGGGATGGGAGAGAAGCGGGGGGAAGAGACTGTAGACCATGGAGCCACAAAATATAGAAAACTCTACATTAATGTTGAAAAAAATGCTGGCATTCTTGTGTTAGATTTGTTTTTGGCAGACCCAAACAATAGGATCAGTACTCTCAACTATTGTCTTCTGACAGGAAGAACAATTTTAAAAATACAGTTCTTTTGTCTCATGCTATAGATTTATGGTGAGCATTATTCCAAATGTAAACAGACTTAAAGGCCATTTTCCATGTCATATATTATTTTAAATATTTAAATTTTTATATATTTAAACATATATGCCACATAAAATAAAAACTATTATTACCTAACCATTTAATTCCACTTTTTACAAAGGGTGCAAAAAAAAAAAAAAAAAAAAAAAGTCCCACTAATGTCACTGTGCCTGGAGCGAGGCGCAGTGCTCGTGTGCTATACTCCAGTGCATGCCCTGCAGCCTGAGCTGGTTTAGGTTTCCCACAACTTGGAGAATTATCTCAATGGGCGAGCGCAACAGGAACCCATCAAGGGGCCTCCGGGAGACGTGCTCTGAGCTGGAGTCAGCCAAGACTCCATAGTTTTGCTCCTGGTGTCAGTGTCCTAGAACCAAAATAAATATTCTCAAGTTGCCTCCCACGATGGACCTGTCAGCCTGAGAATCTGAGTAGTGGGAGTCTGAGGGAAATCCAAATGCCACTGTCACTAACTAGACTTATTCATTCTTTCTCTCTCTCTCCCTCTTTCTCTCCTTGGAGCTCTATGGTTCTTTGGAGGTTCACTGGGGGGTCCTAGAAATATGTGGGAGAGGCCTAGCATCTGGTCCTGAGCACAATTCTTATCTGTTTGACGCAAGTTTTCACTGGAAATTAGAAAATATTTTGGGAAAAAATGTGAAAATCGTGGAATTAGATGAACTGGTCCGTCCTAGCTTTATCCTGTGGTAATTCCATCATTTGCCTGGATTTAAGACCTTATTCCCTGGCTCTGAATGTTCCTAGGTTTTGAGGGATGGCCCTACTTGTTTCATAGAGCAGTGGACAACCGAGAGAAAGCCCTTTTGAAAAATGGGTTGGTTTAGCCCTTGACTGGTAGCATGCCTATACATGACACATGTGATTTTTGCTTTGTCATGACCTCTTAATCCATACCCCTCACATCACAGATATTTGCAGTATTGTGTCATCTAACTGGATTCAACTAAATAATAATAAAAATGTGAGCTTTCTTCAATTGATATATGATACAGATAACCATAATACATGTTTGTGCCTTAACATGCACCAAGCATCTGTGGTATAGAGAAGAAGGAGTGTGTAGTGTCCTATTTGGTTCATAATTTTCTTTAGAAAATCTTCTTGTGTTTTTCAGCATGGTGATTGTGACCCATATATATTAATTTTCTATGAAAATAACGATTCCTTTGTACTCAGAGACAATCTTCTAGGGAATGACCACAGAGGAGGATGCTACGTTTGAGGTACATTTCATCTGTTCCTGGAGCTAATCTTTCAAGTCAGGATGGATTTAGTACTAACTTTGAAGCCTTTAGGGAGGATTGGATGGAAAATACAGAAAAGCAAACCACTGGACATGAATTTCTAAACTTCCTCCTTCCAGACCTAAAACTTGCCTATGTTCTCCTTCCTCACTTCTGTTACTGTGGAGGATAATTTTCTCTTTCCACCAAAGATCTCGATCCCACCTCCAACCTTTCTCAAGTTCCTAATTCCTTTGACGACACTATTTTTCTTGCATCATTTTCTCTCATTTTCTTCTGGACTATTACCATGAGCATTCAATCATGCTGGGATATTTCCCATCTTAAAGAAATTTTTTTTAAGCATCTCTCCTAGTCTGAGTCAACTTCTCCAAAGAACTGTCTATGCGTGTCTTTGCCTTCTTCCCTCTCATTCACTTCTCACAGTTTTAGTCTCACTGCTCCTCTGAAACTGCTTTTGTCAATGTCACCAGTAACTTGCATGTGCCACATCTGACTCTTTGTGTTCCATTTAGTGTTCTTTCTACTTGAAATATTATCTTCTGTTGACTTAGAGTACATGTCTTAGAGGACTTGCCTCTTTCCTGGTTTTCCTTCTTTATAACTGACCCTTCTCTATCAATTTCCTTAGCTGGATTCTTCTCTACCACACTTTGCAAATATTGGCATTCTTCCAGGCTGAGTGATGGTTTTACTTTTCTACTCTACACTTCACCCATAAGTGATCTCATTAAGTTTTATGCATTTAAATCTTATGTTTGTTCTGATGACTCCTAAATTTATATCTGTGGACCTCACATGGGTCACATGCATTCTACTGTCTACCTGACATCTCTTTTTGGATGTATTACACTCACCTCAAACTTCATATGTCCAAATTGGAAATTTTGATTCTTCACCGCCCTTAGCCCATCTACCTCACCCAGTTGTCTCTGACTCATTTGGTAGAACCATCATCCACTTTGTTGTTGAAGCCAGATGCTAGGCACCAACACTGAATTTTTTTCTTGTCCTATGCCCCAGTCTGTCAGTTAGCAATCCTGCATATGCTGTCTACAAAACACATATGGACCCTCTCTCTTTTCTCTGATCCACCACTATCACCTTAAACCAAGCCATCATTACTTCTCTCCTGAATGACTGCAACAGTTTAATATTAGGTGTCCTCACCAGCCTTTTCTCTTTTCTAATCCAATATCCACTCAGCAGGAAATGTGACCTTATCAAAATGTTAATAGAGCACATCACTTTCCTTGTAAAGGTCCTTCAGTGATTTCCCATTGCACTTAGAATTAAATCGAAATTTCTTACCAAGGCCTAAAAATCCCTACATGTCCAACCCTTGCTTAGCACCACTCTCTTCCTCATTTGCCAGGTGCCAATCTTGCTAGTCTTTTTCTTTTTCAAAAGATCTGAGCACTTTCTCTCCAGAGGCTCTCTGTCTGGAAGATCCACCCCGGTGCTCATCACTTAAATAGGTTCTTCTCTTGCTTTGGTCTCAGTTTAAATGGTCCACCTCCAGAAGGCCTTCTCTGATGACTCTCTATCACTCTTGTCCTCAGACTGTTGTTTTTCCTTCATAGCATTATTACACATTTATTCTTTTTTTTTTTTCCTAATTGCTCCAATCATGTAAGCTCCACAAAGGAAGAGAAGATGTCTATATAGTATGTTGTTTTGTCTTCAGTGAGTAACACATTTCCTGGCACATAGTAGGTGCTTAATAAATGTTTAGTGAACAAATATGTTGTCACTTTATTGGGGGGGGACACAAAAACCACTGTATACAATTATATCAATTTTCTAATTTAAACAAAAAGAATAGAAAAGTAGATCGATTCTGATAGAACAAAGTGAAATAGGAAGTAGAAAAAACATTTGGATGATTCAAGAAGAAATTCCCATTTTTATTCAGTCTATCTTTCACTACAAAGGTAATGAACAACATTACACCTTTACCATGATTTTAAGCATTTTTTTTTATAAATATTTTATTATTTATTTATTTATTTGGTTGCGCCAGGTTTTAGTTGTGGCCAGCAGGCTCCTTAGTTGCAGCTCGCGGGCTCCTTAATTGTGGCTCACCAGCTCCTTAGTTGTGACATGCAAACTCCTAGCTGCGGCATGCATGTGGGATCTAGCCCCCTGAGCAGGGATCGAACCCGGGCTCCCTGCATTGGGAGTGTGGAGTCCTAACCACTGCACCACCAGGGAAGTCCCTAAGCATTTTGAAGGTAGAAAGAAATATAAACTGTGATCTATTACAACAGATACTTTAATCTAGTTTTCTTCAATTACCTAACTCAACTTTTGCTTGAATATTTGCGTAATTATTTAAATATAATGATCCCTATGAAAACATTCATAGATAATCTCTGAATTGGCTTCAGTTCCCCTTTTGTATTGGTGGATTCACACTCTGCTAGGCAGAGGTAAAGGAAATTTTCCTCACTTAAATTAGACCACTCTTCAGCTCAGGCATTTTCATGTTCTATTTAGAT
The DNA here is from genome assembly GCF_028021215.1 of Eschrichtius robustus. Classification (NCBI taxonomy): domain Eukaryota; kingdom Metazoa; phylum Chordata; class Mammalia; order Artiodactyla; family Eschrichtiidae; genus Eschrichtius; species Eschrichtius robustus. Next base: position 39,032,078 of record NC_090825.1, read on the forward strand.
TAAAAATGTCTTAAGTGACCCACATTCAGTAGGATATGAATTTCTAGTTGGTTTTTTTCAGGTAGGGGTTATGAATTAAACCTTATTCTTTTAAGGCTTCCATTTGTCCCTCGGTATGTATTGATAAGATGCTTATTGGGGAAAAGATGCCACCAAAAGCTGGTACTGCTGCATCTTTCTGTGAAAATAACTGTATTTTCAACGATAGCACTGACTGTCAATAATATGCTCCCAAGAATTCCTCTAAAGCCAGGTATCCATATAATAACTCTTTTGCCCTCTGTCTCATCTGGGAATGAGATCCCTCTTGCTCTTCCTTTTTCAATGGCTGAAACGAGAATGTGAGTCCCTTAATTCATGAATAAGACAGAAAGACAAGTGTTTCTTTAATATATTAGGATTAGAAAAATATATAGTTGTGAATTTTACTCACCTGTTTTACATCAGGAACTTCTGTGATATCCTCTTTTCCTGGTATTTAAAGGGTGAGTATTGATGATTTTTTAAATTGTTTTAAATTTAAAATTATTTTTGATCATGTCACATTATAGAAACACTTTGCATGACCATATGCTGTTCAGTTTCATGTATGACCAAATGTGAAGGAATAACCTATTTCTATATTGTTTATCTTCCACATTTTTGAACAAATAATCTCTTGAATCTTCCATATTTACAAAAGAGCCAATATTGGAAAATGTTATTTTATAAAATTCTAGTGCACCTTTAAAATATAAATCTTCTGAAATATAATGTACACTCAATAAAATGTACCCATTTTAAAAGTATGTTTCAATGAGTTTTGAAAGATGTATCTATCCATGTAACCACTATCACATCTAGATATAGAACACCATCTCGCAAAAGTTTTCTCCGACCCCTTTGCAGCAACCATTGATCTGCTTTCTGTCACTATAGATCCGTCTGCCTTTTTTAAAGTTTTAAATAAATAGAATCATGTGTTATACAATCTTTTAAGTCTGGTTTCTATTGCTCAGCACACATTTTTGTGATTCATCCATGATGTTATGTGTATCAGTAGTTAATTTTGTTTTCTTTCGGAATAGAATTGCATTGTATGGATGTACCATTATTTGTTTACCCATTCACCTGTTGTTGGACATATTTCCAGTTTTTGGCTAATATGAGTAAAGATTCTATGAATATTTGTGTATAAGTCTTTGTGTGTTACATACTCAGAACTCCTGGGTGATGCAGTTAGAGAGTAAAAGCTATAAAATAAAGTGATGTTTTTAAGAAGTTCCCATTCAAGAAATGGAACTAGATTAATAAAAATTGTCAATAACACAAGCTGGTAAGTTCTATAACAGAGGTGTCGATAAAGTGTTGGAGACTAATAGACAAGGAATCTATTAAATTACACATATCTTTGTGTGAATATATGTTTTCGTTTCTTCACGAAAAAATCTGTGATTGAAATTGCTGGGTTGTGGTTGCCTTGAAACTGTGGAGCACAGTGACAGAAAGCTCCAGCTGCCACCTCTCTGTATCCACCACCATTTGCACAGAGAGCATTCTGCCCACCACAGGCTTCCCACGTTTCCGAGCCAGTGATTAAGCACAATGGGGGAACTAGAGACCACCCATGCCTGTGAGATGTGGGACTCCTCCAATGAATGAGTTTGACTTGAGTGCTCCTGACCTCATCTTTCTTGGAATTGTACAAGGGTTCAAGACTCTTTCTACCAATCCTTTCTTCCTTCCCTCTCTTTTTCACAAGTGTCAGACCTGCATCATGGTTTGAAGGCAATCCCCACCATCTTTGGGTCCCACCCCTTTATTGTTTACAGGTGCTTCCCCAAACAAATTTCTTGCATCTCTAAACCCAGTCATGGCATCTGCTTCTTAGAGGACCTGAACTAGTAACGTGTGGCTCTTATAAGTGTGTGTTTAAATCCATTATAAACTGCCAAACTCATTCCAAAGTTGTGGTAACATCGTACATTCTTACTGGAAACACATGAGAGTCCCAGTTGTTCCACAACTTTACCAACACTGAGTATTGTCAACCTTGCTCTGAGATCAAATATAGACATTATGACTCTGACTCCATTAGCCCAGGTTCTTAATCAAGACTGAACTTATTCTATTTGAACTTCTGTTAAACATCAGTTGAACAGATATTAAATAATAAATCAATATTTTAAGGTCAATTAAAGCTTAAAATTAAAGGACCATAAGAAAACTATATTGAGTTATTGACAGAAAATCTCCATAATTTATTTTTAGCAAACTGTAGATCCAGATGTGGATGGCAACACTCAGTTAAATTTACAAATATTCAGGTTTTCATTTTCTCTTTATTTTATCCTTTAATCATGATTTTATTCATCCAGTGGGCCTGTAGTGGTATCTCACTATGGTTTTAAATTTACATGCATTTGATAATAAGATGTTGGGAAATGTTCCTCTCTTTGAACTTTATGTAATGCTTAGTGTGTATTTCTGTGAAATACTTTACTAAAAAGCAACAGATGGCAATAATGAGAGGTTGAATGAGAGTGAAGCCCAGAGAAGAGGAGAGGTGGGGCAAGGGTGGAGAAAAGAAAACAATGAGTAATGAATATATTTATGGAATTCCAATCCTTGAATTGTCTTTTATTTTCCTGTTGTTGGCTTGGGAAATCTAGTGATGGTTCTAGTGGTTGTGCTTTGTCAATTATGAGTAAATGTATAAATCTAAGCAAGTGGTATGTGTGAATTTCAATATGATGGAAGCAATTGAACAGTGCAGGTTATGCATTTTAAGAATATAAAAATTAGATATAAAACAGAGAGAACAGACTTCTGGGCTTCAAAAAGCTGAAGTTGTTCCCTAATTCTCTTCAAAATGTAAATTTCCATTTCAGTTTTCATAGAAAATTTGCCAATAAATATATTGGCTCTGAGATCAAACATATACATTGTGGCTCTGACTATTAGCCCAAGTTCCTGATCAACACTGAGCATATTCTATTTGAACTTCTGTTAAACTTGAATTGAACAGATATTAAATAATAATATCAACATTTTAAGGTCAATTAAAGCTTAAAATTAAAGGAACATAAGAGAGCTATATTGAGTTATTGACAAAAGATTTCCATCATTTATTTTTAGCAAAATGCAGACCCACCCAAACGGGGATGGCAACAATCAATGAATTTTAGAAATAGCAGGTTTTCATTTTCTCTTCCCAAAGAAGCCTGTGGAGAGTCAACAGATGCATTCTGACTGCAGCACATCTCTCGGGATGCTTTCATATGTAAATCCATACAAGAGATTTTCTGTCTACATGCTAGCGTGACATTGTGTAGTTTTAGACACTGTGTCTTGGTGATTACCACATAACCCAACTGCCACATAAATTATCTTTATAAATAAAACTTTGCATACATATGCAACATCTAGAAGGGAGCAATAAATTGGTCATGGCTCCTTGTCTCCAACGGCGCCACTTCATCACTTCCTTCAGCAAGTTGGGACTGAGGGCACATTGGTGAACGCCTTTGTCTAATCTCCTATCATGATGCACCTCATATTTCAATATACAACTGGTACAATTGGCCTTTGGAGGAAAGAACCTTCAGTTTCCTGCATGTCAGTCTTTTTACTTCCCTGCCTACAGCAAACTTAAAAAAAAAAATTCTTTGGGAGAAATGTTAAGCAACCAAACCTTTTACAAAACATGTCAAGATTAATTGCTAGTTTCACTCATGAGCTATGTAGACTGTTTCCTAAAATTCTCATCTTATTAGATACAATGATTCATATTCCCTTTCTTGGCAAAACATCTGCCTCTTTGCAGATATCCCCATCAATAATGTAGGATATCAGTGATGGGTTTCTGCCAACACTGAACTCACTTAAAAATACAAAGAATAAAAACGTTTCAAGAACTTCTTTGGTCTTTGCTACCTTAGACTTTAAATATTTGGTCATTCAGCACTCTCATTCTACTTAGCTGTACTACACAAGAATGATCTGAATCTCTACACTTATTTTTTATTCACCCCAAATTGGAAAGCTGTTAATATGAGTTACTGAGCATTCTTACCCATATTCTTCTCTTCTGTGATACTGCAGTGCTAACCATGAAGCTTCCATGTCTTGAAATAATTTCTTTGTCTTTCCTTCATGTAATGTTGCTATGGCAGAGCCTGAGGCTGGCTATTTCAACATCAGTTCTCAACTCCCTTTTCCCTACACTGTATGCTTTCCTAGCTTCCCTTGTATTTAGGAAAGGTTGTGTGATTTAGTTCTGGCTAATTAGAAACCAGTATAATACTGTTGTGGGTTTCCTGAAAAGTTTTTGCTTTCCTTATACTAAGAAAAGACCTGGCCAGAGTCACCCTGTCATGGAAGTGAATATGATACTGGGAGCTGTAACAGCAAGCTTGTGACAATGAGGTGACGAACTGGAGAATCAGAGACATACTGGTCCTGAAATAGCTGGGCCTCTGAACCACTGCCAAAAGCTTCCCCCATCTCCGGATTTCTTGTCCTGTGAGAAAAATATTCCCCTACTTATTCAAGCCATTCTGCAGCAGGGTTTCTTAACTTTGCCACTGCAAATAAACTGGTATGATTACTACTGGATACCATAATAGAAGTCAGCTTTACATTTGGACCCCAAATGTCCCATTGAATTGAGAGGGAATCTTTCATCTGAGAATAGGTCTAAAGAGCAGTGAAATAATAAAGTAGGTCTTATTTTTGAAAATTTTCAGATAAACCTTTACGATAGCTGATACCAAGTTACTGCTAAAACCAGGCCTCATATTTGCAACAATGATGAAAGCTTATTAAAACTTAAACTCTTTAGACAGATCTTAAAGGTCTTTTCCTCCATGGCAGAGGTATCTATTCATAGTTTCCTAGAAAAGCATATGAATTCTGATCTCTACTTTTTTCTCATGACATCCTCAAAATGATATACCCACTTATTTGCTTTGTTCCCATTTCTTCCTTTCATCAAAACCACCGAAGTCCCACCTTACCTGTTAGTACAACCTACCTGACACACAAATCACAATGATCATTCCCTACCCTGAAGTAGGCCTTGCTTACTTGATCATTAATTATTTTTCAAATCACATCTCTTATAGCTCTTTATTCTGTTCTGTTTTGAGTCTTCAACAGGATTAGATGCCTCTTGAGAGCAGAGAATGCGTTTTATACTGAATAGGGCATTACAGCACCTTCCTCGTGGTAGACACACATAAATGTTTATTGAATTTATGTGCATTGGCACAGATACTTCTAATTTTTGTTCATTCAAGCTTTTTGTACAGCTACCACCATATTACACATTTGCCTACTTTTAAAACACCTACCACCTGTTAAAGAAAATATGAGCAATGTGTAAAGTGCTGTGATAAATCTGAACATAAAAATCACTAAATCCAAGTGGAAGAGTACAAAAGAACTTGATTGGATAATTCACAAATAAGTTCAAAGACAACAAAACAAAACAAAACTATGGAAAAAATCAATCTTACTAATATTGAAAAAAATACAAGTTAAAATAACAAAGTATTATTTTTTCACCTATCAAATTAAAAAGAATTTTTACTTCTAAGATATTATTGGCAGCGGTGCAGGGAAGGGGTCATTCTCATATAATGCCTCGGGAATTTCACCCTCACTCTTTCTGGAAAGCATTATGGCAATATATTCAAGAGTTTTAAAAGAGTTTGTAGCACTCCACTTACTTTTAGGGATATTCTCATAGCAAATAATGAGAAAAGGAGTAAAAGTTAACTGAAGCATTTTTAAAATAAAAGCGAATTATAACAAAAAACCCTTACCTATCCAGGAAGAGTTAAATTGCTAATATGAGAATAGGTCCCTGTGACAAAGCAATCAGAATATTTTTCTTGGAGCTCTAGAAAAAGAAGAAAGGAGAACATTTCTTAACAACTGATGATTAAAAAAAGAAAAAGAAAAGAGAATTGGACGTATTAACACCTAGGTGGAGAAGAAAATAAAGATAATGTTACTATTTTTTCTGAGTATCTCGTATGTCAGTTTATAGGAAATGAAAGATCTTAACGTTACTTATTTTGATAATAAATACATTTTAATACATTTCACCACTCCCAATATCTCTGTATTTTAGTGAATATAATGATAAAAATTATAATTTCTAATATTTATTGAATGCATAGGTTCCAAGTCCTATACTGAGCATTTTATACATACTTCCCACTTAATTCTCTCCACAACCCTATAAGATAGTGAAGTAGGTTCCAATATTATCATTTTACAAATGAGATACTGAAGCTTCAGAAATGAAATAACTTTGTCAAAGCAACACTGTTACTAAGGGATGGTACCAGGATTTGGACTTGTATCTATCCGACTCCAGCTCCAAATGTTAACCACTTTTGGGTAATCTATTTTGCATATTTGCCTATGTACATTTTAGGGTTATATCTTAAGGCTAGTTATTACTTGACATTAAGGTACATACTTATTTACATGGGAAACTTATAATGTCGTAAAGAATGCAGTTTCTCTGACTCTCAGTTCTGTCTCATGACTTTGGGAAAGTTACTTACCCTTTATAAACCCTGTATTTTCCTATAAAATGTGGATAATAATTTCTACCTTGAAGGATTATTGCAAAGGTTTAAGTAAAGCATCCATCATAGTGCCTGACACATGAATGCAAATGGTAATCTTTAATATTGACATCATATCAATAACACGGTTTGGTTCACAAATACTGGGAAGAGGCATCATTAGTTATGAAGTATGCATAGAAGGGAGTAAGCTTTTTTTTAATTGAAATATATTTGACAAATAACACTGTGTCCACAGCATTTTGATTTGATACATTTGTATATTGCTCTATGATTGCCACAGTAGCCTTAACTAGCACTTCTAAAAGTCACATAATTGAAGGAGACCTTCAAGATGGCAGAAGAGTAAGACGTGGAGGTCACCTCCCTCCCCACAAATACATCAGAAATACATCTACATGTGGAACAACTCCTACAGAACACCTACTGAACGCTGGCAGAAGACCTCAGACCTCCCAAAAGGCAAGAAACTCCCCACGTACCTGGGTAGGGCAAAAGAAAAAAGAAAAAACAGAGGCAAAAGAATAGGAACAGGACCTGCACCAGTGGGAGGGAGCTGTGAAGGAGGGAAGGTTTCCACACACTAGGAAGCCCCTTCACTGGCGGAGACTGGGGAAAGCTTCGGAGCCACGGAGGAGAGCACAGCAACAGGGGTACGGAGGGCAAAGTGGAGAGATTTCCACACAGAGGATCGGTGCCGACCAGCACTCACCAGCCCGAGAGGCTTGTCTGCTCACCCGCCGGGGCGGGCAGGGGCTGGGAATTGAGGCTCGGGCTTCGGTTGGATCCCAGGGAGAGGACTGGGGTTGGCGGCGTGAACACAGCCTGAAGGGACTAGTGCACCACAGCTAGCCGGGAGGGAGTCCGGGAGAAGGTCTGGACCTGCCTAAGAAGCAAGAGACCATTGTTTCGGGGTGTGCAAGGAGGGGGGATTCAAAGCACTGCCTAAATGAGCTCCAGAGACGGACACGAGCTGCGGCTATCAGCGTGGACCCCAGAGACGGGCATGAGATGCTAAGGCTGCTGCTGCCGCCACCAAGAAGCCTGAGTGCGAGCACAGGTCACTATCCACACCGCCCCTCCCGGGAGCCTGTGCAGCCCGCCACTGCCAGGCTCCCGTGATCCAGGGACAACTTCCCCGGGAGAACACACGACATGTATTGGGCTGTTGCAATGTCATGTTGGCCTCTGCCGCCGCAGGCCCGCCCTGAATTCCGTGCCCCTCCCTCGCCCTGCCCTGAGTGAACCAGAGCCCCCGAATCAGCTGCTCCTTTAACCCCATCCTGTCTGAGCAAACAACAGACACCCTCAGGCGACCTACACGCAGAGGCAGGGCCAAATCCAAAGCTGAACCCCAGGAGGTGTGCGAACAAAGAAGAGAAAGGGAAATCTCTCCCAGCAGCCTCAGGAGCAGTGGATTAAATCTCCCCAATCAATTTGATGTATCCTGCATCTGTGGAATACCTGAATAGACAATGAATCATCCCAAAATTGAGGCAGTGGACTTTGGGAGCAACTGTAGACTTGGGGTTGGCTTTCTGCATCTAATTTGTTTCTGGTTTTATGTTTATCTTAGTTTAGTATTTAGAGTTTATTAACATTGGTAGATTTGTTTATTGATTTGGTTGCTCTCTTCTTTTTAAAAAAGAATAGGTATATATATATATATATATATATATATATTTCCTTTTTCCGTTTTTGTGAGTGTGTATGTGTATGCTTCTTTGTGTGATTTTGTCTGTATAGCTTTGCTTTTACCATTTATCCCAGGGTTCTGTCTGTCCTTTTTTTTCTTTTTTTCTTTTTTTTTTTATTACTTTCTAAATTTTTTTTATTTTTAATAAACTTTTTATTTAATAACTTTATTTTATTTTATTTCTTTTCTTTCTCCCTTTTCTTCTGAGCCGTGTGGCTGACAGGGTCTTGGTCCTCCGACTGGGTGTCAGGCCTGTGCCTCTGAGGTGAGAGAGCCGAGTTCAGGACATTGGTCCACCAGAGACCTCCTGGCTCCATGTAATATCAAACAGCAAAAGTTCTCCCAGAGATATCCATCTCAACACTAAGACCCAGCTCCACTCAACGACCAGCAAGCTACAGTGCTGGACACTCTATGCCAAATAATTAGCAAGGCAGGAACAAAACCCCATCCGTTAGCAGAGAGGCTACCTAAAATCATAATAAGGTCACAGACACCCCAAAACACACCACTGGACATGGTCCTGCCCACCAGAAAGACAAGATCCAGCCTCATCCACCAGAACACAGGCACCAGTCCCCTCCCCCACGAAGCCTACACAACCCACTGAACCAAACTTAGCCACTGGGGGCAGACACCAAAAGCAATGGGAACTACAAACCCGCAGCCTGCAAAAAGGAAATCCCAAAGACAGTAAGTTAAGCAAAATGAGAAGACAGGGAAATACACAGCAGATGAAGGAGCAAGGTAAAAACCCAGCGGACCAAACAAATGAAGAGGAAATAGGCAGTCTACCTGAAAAAGAATTCAGAGTAATGATAGTAAAGATGATCCAAGATCTTGGAAATAGAACGGAGAAAATACAAGAAACGTTTAACAAGGACTTAAAAGAACTAAAGAGCAAACAACCAATGATGAACAACACAATAAATGAAATTAAAAATTCTCTAGAAGGAATCAATAGCAGAATAACTGAGGCAGAAGGATGGATAAGTGACCTCAAAGATAAAATAGTGGAAATAACTACCGCACAGCAGAATAAAGAAAAAAGAATGAAAAGAATTGAGGACAGTCTCAGAGACCTCTGGGACAACATTAAACTCACCAACATTCAAATTATAGGGGTCCCAGAAGAAGAAGAGAGAAAGAAAGGGACTGAGAAAATATTTGAAGAGATTATAGTTGAAAACTTCCCTAATATGGGAAAGGAAATAGTCAGTCAAGTCCAGGAAGTGCAGAGAGTGCCATACAGGATAAATCCAAGGAGAAACACGCCAAAACACATGTTAATCAAACTACCAAAAATTAAATACAAAGAAAAAATATTAAAAGCAGTAAGGGAAAAGCAACAAATAACATACAACGGAATCCCCATAAGGTTAACAGCTGATCTTTCAGCAGAAACTCTGTAAGCCAGATGGAAGTGGCAGGACATATTTAAAGTGATGAAAGAGAAAAACCTACAACCAAGATTACTCTACCCAGCAAGGATCTGATTCAGATTTGATGGAGAAATTAAAACCTTTACAGACAAGCAAAAGCTAAGAGAATTCAGCACCACCAAACCAGCTTTACAACAAATGCTAAAGGAACTTATTTAGGCAGGAAACACAAGAGAAGGAAAAGGCCTACAATAACAAACCCAAAACAATTAAGAAAATGGTAATAGGAATATACATGTTGATAATTACCTTAAATGTAAATGGATTAAATGCTCCAACCAAAAGACATAGACTTGCTGAATGGATACAAAAACAAGACCCGTATATATGCTGTCTACAGGAGACCCACTTCAGACCTAGGGACACGTACAGACTGAAAGTGAGGGGATAGAAAAAGCTATTCCATGCAAATGGAAATCAAAAGAAAGCTGGACTAGCAACTCTCATATCAGACAAAATAGACTTTAAAATAAAGACTATTACAAGAGACAAAGAAGGACACTATGCAATGATCAAGGGATCAATGCAAGAAGATATAACAGTTGTAAATATTTATGCACCCAACATAGGAGCACCTCAGTACATAAGGCAAATGCTAACAGCCATAAAAGGAGAAATCATCAGTAACAAAATCATAGTAGGGGACTTTAACACCCCACTTTCACCAATGGACAGATCATCCAAAATGAAAATAAATAAGGAAACACAAGCTTTAAATGATACATTAAACAAGATGGAGTTAATTGACATTTATAGGACATTCCATCCAAAAACAACAGAATACACTTTCTTCTCCAGTGCTCACGGAACATTCTCCAGGAAAGATCATATCTTGGGTCACAAATCAAGCCTTGGTAAATTTAAGAAAATTGAAATTGTATCAAGTATCTTTTCCAACCACAATGCTATAAGCCTAGATATCAATTACAGGAAAATTCTGTAAAAAATACAAACACATGGAGGCTAAACGATACACTACTTAATAACCAAGAGATCACTGAAGAAATCAAAGGGGAAATCAAAAAAATACCTAGAAATAAATGACAATGAAAGCACAACGACCCCAAAACCTATGGGATGCAGCAAAAGCAGTTCTGAGAGGGAAGTTTATAGCAATACAATCCTACCTTAAGAAACAAGAAACATCTCAAATAAACAACCTAACCTTACATCTAAAGGAACTAGAGAAAGAAGAACAAACAAAACCCCAAAGTTAGTAGAAGGAAAGAAATCATAAAGATCAGAGCAGACATAAATGAAAAAGAAATGAAGGAAACAGTAGCAGAGATCAATAAAATTAAAAGTTGGTTCTTTGAGAAGATAAACAAAATTGATAAACCATTAGCCAGACTCATCAAGAAAAAAAGGGAGAAGACTCAAATCAGTAGAATTAGAAATGAAAAAGGAGAAGTAACAACTGACACTGCAGAAATACAGAGGATCATGATAGATTACTGCAAGCAGCTATATGCCAATAAAAGGGACAACCTGGAAGAAATGGACAAATTCGTGGAAAAGCACAACCTTCTGAGGCTGAAACAGGAAGAAATAGAAAATATAAACAGGCCAATCACAAGCACTGAAATTGAGACTGTAATTAAAAATCTTGCAACAAACAAAAGCCCAGGACCAGATGGCTTCACAGGTAAAGTCTATCAAACAGAAAAAAGCTAACACCTATCCTTCTCAAACCCTTCCAAAATATGGCAGAGGGAGGAACAGTCCCAAACTCATTCTACGATGCCACCATCACCCTGATACCAAAACCAGACAAAGATGTCACAAAAAAAGAAAACTACAGGTCAATATCACTGAAGAAGATAGATGCAAAAATCCTCAACAAAATACTAGCAAACAGAATCCAACAGCATTAAAAAGATCATACACCATGATCAAGTGGGGTTTACCCGAGGAATGCAAGGATTCTTCAAAGTATGCAAATCAATCAATGTGATAAACCATATTAACAAATTGAAGGAGAAAAACCATATGATATCTCAATAGATGCAGAAAAAGCTTTTGACAACATTCATCACACATTTATGATAAAAACCATCCAGAAAGTAGGCATAGAGGGAACTTACCTCAACACAGTGAAGGCCATATATGACAAACCCACAGCCAACATCGTTCTCAATGGTGAAAAACTGAAACCATTTCCACGAAGATCAGGAACAGGACAAAGTTGTCCACTCTCACCACTATTATTCAACATAGTTTTGGAAGTTTAAGCCACAGTAATCAGAGAAGAAAAAAAAATAAAAGGAATCCAAATTGGAAAAGAAGAAGTAAAGCTGTCACTATTTGCAGATGGCATGACACTATACATAGAGAATCCTAAAGATGCTACCAGAAAACCACTAGAGCTAATCAATGAATTTGGTAAAGTAACAGGATGCAAAATTAATGCACAGAAATCTCTTGCATTCCTATACACTAATGAAGAAAAATCTGAAAGAGAAATTAAGGAAATACTCCCATTTACCACTGCAACAAAAAGAATAAAATACCTAGTTATAAACCTACCTAAGGAGACAAAAGACCTGTATGCAGAAAACTATAAGACACTGATGAAAGAAATTAAAGATGATACCAACAGATGGAGAGATATACCATGTTTTTGGATTGGAAGAATCAACATTGTGAAAATGACTATACTACCCAAAGCAATCTACAGATTCAATGCAATCCCTATCAAACTACCAATGGCATTTGCACAGAACTAGAACAAAAATTTCACAATTTGTATGGAAACACAAAAGATCCCGAATAGCCAGACCAATGTTGAGAAAGAAAAATGGAGCTGGAGGAATCAGGCTCCCTGACTTCAGACTATACTACAAAACTACAGTAATCAAGACAGAATGGTACTGGCACAAAAACAGAAATATAGATCAATGGAACAGGATAGAAAGCCCAGAGATAAACCCATGCACATATGGTCACGTTATCTTTGATAAAGGAGGCAAGAATATACAGTGGGGAAAAGACAGCCTCTTCAATAAATGGTGCTGGGAAAACTGAACAGCTACATGTAAAAGAATGAAATTAGAACACTCCCTAACACCATACACAAAAATAAACTCAAAATGGATTAAAGACCTAAATGTAAGGTCAGACACTTAAAAGTGTTAGAGGAAAACATAGGCAGAACACTCTATGACATTAATCACAGCAAGATCCTTTCTGAGCCACCTCCTAGAGAAACGGAAATAAAAACAAAAATAAACAAATGAGACCTAATGAAACTTAAGAGCTTTTGCACAGCAAAGCAAACCATAAACAAGATGAAAAGACAACCCTCAGAATGAGAGGAAACATTTGCAAATGAAGCAACTGACAAAGGATTAATCTCCAAAATTTACAAGCAGCTCATGCAGCTCAGTATCAAAAAAACAAACAACCCAAACAAAAATGGGCAGAAGACCTAAATAGACATTTCTCCAAAGAAGATATACAGATTGCCAACAATCACATGAAAGGATGCTCAACATCACTAATCGTTAGAGAAATGAAGTTCAAAACTACAGTGAGGTATCTCCTCACACCGGTCAGAATGGCCATCATCAAAAAAATCTACAAACAATAAATGCCGGAGAGGGTGAGGAGGAAAGGGAAACCTCTTGCACTGTTGGTGGGAATGTAAATTGATACAGTCACTATGGACAACAGTATGGATGTTCCTTAAAAAACTAAAAATAGAACTACCATATGACCCAGGAATCCCACTACTGGGCATATACCCTGAGAAAACCATAATTCAAAAAGTGTCATGTACCACAATGTTCATTGCAGCTCTATTTACAATAGCCAGGACATGGAAGCAACCTAAGAGTCCACCGACAGATGAATGGATAAAGAAGATGTGGCACATATATACAATGGAATATTACTCAGCCATAAAAAGAAAGGGAACTGAGTTATTTGTAGTGAGTTGGGTGGACCTAGAGTCTGTCACACAGAGTGAAGGAAGTCAGAAAGAGAAAAACAAATACCATATGCTAACACATATATATGGAATCTAAAATAAAAAGGTTCTGAAGAACCTAGGGGCAGGACAGGAATAAAGACGCAGACATAGAGAATTGACTTGAGGACCCAGGGAGGGGGAAGGGTAAGCTGGGACGAAGTGAGAGAGAGGCATGGACATATATACACTACCAAATGTAAAATAGATAGCTAGTTGGAAGTAGCTGCATAGCACAGGGAGATCAGCTCGGTGCTTTGTGTCCACCTAGAGGGGTGGGATAGGGAGGGTGGGAGGGAGACGCAAGAGGGAGGGAATATGGGGATATTTGTGTACATATAGCTGATTCACTTTGTTATACAGCAGAAACTAACACAAGATTGTAAAGCAATTATACTCCAATAAAGATGTTAAAAAAAAGTCACATAATTACCATTTCATTTTTGTGTTGGGAATAATTAAAATCTAGTCTCTTAACAAGTTTGTTGTTTATGATATAATACTGTTACCCATAATCACTATACTATACATTAGATCTCCAGGACTTATTCATCTAGTAGTTGCACATTTGTACCTAAAACAACATTCCTTCTATTTCCCCACTCTCCAGTCCCTGGTAACCACCATTTTACTCTGTTTTTATGAGTTTAGCTTTTTTAGATTCCACTTGTAAGCGATATCATGGAGTATTTGTCTTTCTTTGACTTATCTCACTAAGTATAATGCTCTCAAGCTCCATCCACATTGTCACAAATGGCAGAATTTCCTTATCTCCTGGCTGAATAATATTCCATTGTAAATATATGCACATTCATTTTTTAATTATTAAAATTTTTAATTGAGGTCCCATTGGTGTATAACACTATGTCAAGTTCATGTGTACACCTTTGTATTTCTACTTCTTGATACACTGTACAGTGCTAGCACCAAAAATTTAGTTTCCATTCCTCACCGTATGGTTGATCCCCTTTACCCATGTTGCCCTCCCCTGACCCCTTCCTCTCTAGTAACCACTACTCTGTTCTCTGTAACTACCTGCTTGTTTTTGTTTGGTTTGCTTTGTTCATTTATTTTTGGTTTTTCTTTGTTTGCTGTTTATATTCAATGTATGAGTGTAATCATAAGGTATTTGACTTTCTCTGCCTGACCTATTTCACTTAGCATAGTACCCTCAAGGCCCATCCATGTTGTCCCAAATGGCAAGATTTCATCTTTTTTATGGCTGAGTTGTATTCCACTGTATGTATTACCACATCTTCTTTATCCATTCATCCATTAATGGGCACTTAGGTTGTTTCCATATCTTGGTTACTGTAAATAATACTGCAATGAACATAGGGGTGCATATATCTTTTCAAATTAATGTTTTTATTCTTTGGATAAATACCCAGAAATGGAACAGCTGGATGATATGGTAGTTCTATTCTTAATTTTTTTAGGAATCCCCATACTGCAACAATTTATATTGGCTGCAACAATTTACATTCCCACCAACAGTGTATGAAGGTTCTCTTTTCTCCACATCCTCACCAACACTTGTTATTTCTTGCTTTTCTGATAGCCATTCTAATGGGCACAAGGAGATATTTCATTGTGATTTTGATCTGCTTTTCCCTAATACTTAATGATGTTGAACATCTTTTCACGTGCCTGTTTTCCACCTGTATGTCTTCTTTGGAAAAAGTTTATTCAACTCCTCTGCCCACTTTTAAAATCAGGTTGTTTGGATTTTTGGTTGTTGAATTGTATGAGTTCTTTATATATCTTGGATATTAACCCCTTATCGGATATATAATCTGAAAATATCTTCTCCCATTCAGTAAGCTGTATTTTCGTTTTGTTGATGGTTTCCTTTTGTGTGCAGAAGATTTTTAGTTTGATGTAGTGCCATTTGTTTATTTTTGCCTTTGTTTCCTTTCCCTAAGGAGATATATCCAGAAAGCTATTGCTAAGACTGGTGTCAAAGAGCATACTTTCTGTTTTCTTATGGGAGTTTTATGGTTTCAGGTCTTACATTCAAGTCTTTAATCCATTTCAAGTTGATTTTTGTGTATGATGTGAGATAGTGGTCTAGTTTCATTTTTTTGCATGAAAAAATTGCTGTTCAGTTTTCCCAGCACTGTTTATTGAAGACACTCTCCTTTCTCCATTATATGTTCTTGCTTCTTTGTCATAAATTATTTGTTCATGCATGTGTGGGTTTATTTTTGGTCTCTTAATTCTGTTCCATTGATCTATGTACCTGTTTTTTCTGCAAATACCATGCTGTTTTGATTACTACAGCTTTGTAATATAGTTTGAAATCAGGGAGTGTGACACTCTTAGCTTTGTTCTTTTTTTCTCAGGATTGCTTTGGCTCTTCAGAGTATCTTGTATCCCATATAAATCTTAGAGTTTTTTGTTCTATTTCTGTGAAAAATGTCCTTGGGATTTTGGTAGGGATTGCATTGAATCTATAGATTGCTTTAGGTAATAATGGACATTTTAATAATGTTAATTCTTCCAACCCATGAGCATGGAATATCTTTCCATTTATTTGTGTCTTCTTCAATTTCTTTCACCATTCTCTTATAGTTTTCAGTGTACAGGTCTTTCACCTCCTTGGTTAGATTTATTCCTAGGTATTTTATCCTTTTACTTGTGATTGTAAATGAGATTATTTTCTTAATTTCTCTTTCTTCTAGCTCATTGTTACCATAGAGAAATGCAACAGATTTTTGTGTGTTTATTTTTTACCCTGAAAATTTACTGTATCCATTTATTATTTCTAACAATTTTTGTGGAGTCTTTAGGGTTTTCTATAAATCATGTCATTTACAAATAGTAGCAGTTTTACTTCTTCCTTTCCAATTTGGATGCCTTTATTTATTTATTTATTTATTTATTTATTTATTTATTTATTTATTTTTCTTGCTGAATTACTCTGGCTAGAACTTTCAATATTGTGTTGAATAAGAGTGTCAAGAGTGGGCATCCTTATCTTGTTCCTGATTTTAGAGGGATAGTTTTCAGTTTTCAGTTTTTCACGACTGAGTATGTTGTTAGCCAAACCATATCTTCTTTATCCATTCATCTATTGATGGACACAGGTTGTTTCCATACCTTTTCTTTCATGAATCATGCTGCAATAAACATGAGAGTGCATATATCTCTCTGATAACCTTTTTTTTTTTTCATTTCCTTTGGGTATATACTCAGAAGTGGAGTTGCTGGATCATATGGTAAATTCAACATTCTTTGTGTTGCAATACCAATATATGTATGGAGGGTTTTTGGCCATGGCTTTGCAAAAATGAGATCACTTTTCTTACTGTTCTTGTTAATCAGTATTTTATGGAAATCCTCATGTCAACTGGGGCAGCTCTAATGTATTTGTTTTAGGGTTGCATATTATTCCATTGTGGATATACCATGATTTATTTAGCCATAATGAATCCAACTATAAAACATTCATTTGGTTTTCAAAGTTCCTTGCAACTCTGAACAATTTATCTGTAAATAGCCCTTTCCATATAGATTTATAAACTAGTATTTGATTCCTTTATGATATGTTGCTAGGAATAGGATTGCTAGGTAGAAGGGCAGTTGTATTTTTAAATTAATAGGTTTTGTCAGATTACTTTCCAAAAAGGTGACAAAAATGTATATTTAACAGTAATGTTTGGAACATATTCCCAACATATGGGAATATGCTTTTCTGAAAAATTTCCCTATTGTTCATTTTTGATTTTGGCAATATGATAAAACAAAGCAAATCAAGACAGCAGAAAAATGGGCATGAGAAAGTAACATACGCAAATGTCTCACAACATATTTTTAAAAGAAACACTAAGATAAATAAACTAAGATGAAATGGCAATGAGGTATCACTTTACAGCTAATAGAATGGCAAGTTCTTCCTGGGCACTGTTCCTTTTGGATCCTTCCTGGGGACTTTATTTTGCTGATCCTTCACTCACAGGGCCCTGGAGGCTAGGGAACACCACTTTGGTCTCTGGCTCCTACTCCCATGATTTGCCTGCCTTTTCATCCCAGCAACTGCTTAGTTTGGGTGATGAGCCTGGAGTTGGAGTTGAATGAGGAGACATTGTTGTGTTAGCAAGTTCTTCTTGTCCCAGAATTCCCTGACTATGTTTTGGAGAAGTTCATTAAACTTAGAATTTTATGAAGACAAATGTTTTTTGAAAATGAGTAAACTCAAATTGTGTAAAATTTTGTGCTCTTTATTATATGGGGAAGCCTCGCATGTCTGTTACCTTCCTGGCCTCTGAAAGGCGTTGAATTTGGGCCCCTGGTCTATTTGTAACAGCGTTATTTGGTGCTCACCATCACTATGTGTGACCCCTATGGTGGGCCATGGGACTAGTTTTAGCTAACAGACCATGAGTTTCTGCATATGTGTGATGTTTCTGTGATGAGACAGGGGAAAACCCCTGTGCAATCTTCATTGTCCTCCTTCTTGGAAGCCATGTGTTGAGAATGTGGGGAATGTAAGGAGAAAGTACACTGAATCCTTGAGTCAGCTCCTGGATGGGAGCTTCTGGGGAGAACTCCCAGGCCCACAGAAAACTTTGAGTGAATGAGAATTAGAATAAATTCTTATGTGTTAAGCCACAGAGATTTTGGTGCTTGTTACCTTAGCCTAGATTAGCCTACTGTATAATAATTTTAGACCTATGCTGGGGACAACTCCTGTATGTAATTAATGTCTCACGGATTGACTAAGTCATTCCAAGCATCAATTACCAATAGAATACATATATCTAAGGATTACAACTGACAGCAAACCCTAGGTGAGCTCTAGACAAAAAGAAATATGAATGTTTCAGCCCTAATGTAACCTAACATATCTTAGAGGGCAGTTTCCTGGTGGTCAGTGTTAAGATGGCACCAGCCATATAGAGGCAGACAAAAAGCTGGGAAATATGGGATGCAGTCCAGGAGATTGCAAATTTGTGCCAGCTTTTCAGTGCTCAAGTGAAGATGTTTTAGATTTTGTAAGCCAGACTATTTTATTTTATTTTTAATGTTTGTTTATTTATTTATTTATTTATGTCTGTGTTGGGTCTTATTTGCGGCATGCGGGATCTTTCAATGTGGCGTGCGGGCTCAGTAGTTCTGTCACACGGGCTTCTCTCTCTAGTTGTGGCGTGCGGGCTCAGTAGTTGCAGCACATGGGCTTAGTTGCCCCCGGCCCGTGGGGTCTTAGTTCCCCTACCAGGGATTGAACCCACGTCCCCTGCATTGGAAGGTGGATTCTTAACCACTGGACCACGAGGGAAGTCTCCAGACTATTTTAATACATTAAGATTTTTAATTTCTATTTTGTTTTCTCCTAATATTCGGTGAAGTGCTTGTAACAATGTCAGCAAGTGTGTTAGTAATAGTCAAGAGTTTTGTCCACACTTGGACAAGAACTCTAAAGGGGGATTGCCACAACCCTAGTGTCAGGGGTGTGGTGACAGTGCTGAAAGCACTAAGAACTCCAAGTGGGTGATATTTGGGGAACAGAATTTTTCTTCCAGTCCTAACCTTAGGAATTCTGGGTATTAAGCTGGACCTTGAAGTATAGTGGAATTTCCAAAGGTTGAACTGGGCTGGGCATTCTGGGCGGAGGACAGAGTGAGCAAAGAGGCAAGAGAGCTATTGCTGGCTAATCATGGGGGAGGTGCCGAGGGAAAATCCCTCTCCCATCCTTTCTTCTCTCACTGAAGAAAGGAACAGCTACCCATGTAACTCTATCCTATTCAGGGGCCCCTGTTTGTGGCATGTTTCATAGGGAACCAGACCACTGCCCCGAAGAGATGGGGAAGCCAGTCCTGTATCTATGGCGCTCTCTTTCTCTTTCCTTGTATGAAACTGATGCAGAAGGCTGCTGTCTTGCGCCTGTCCACTCGGGTGCCTACCAGCTCTCTGCTTCTCCCAAAGGAACTAAGTAAGGTTCACTCATCCCCTCAGCCTCCCTCCCTCAGCAGACTAATGTGGAGGTTTTTGGTTCAGCAAAGGGAAGAGATCCCTATAAACTTGCAGGTTAAGCTCCAGGGACCCAGAGGACTCTGCATTGGGCATAATGGGTATGATTGTGATTAAAAATAAAATGACTTTGTGTCCCATTTACTGTATTCTTCAGGAAGCTCCTGAAGAGAGGAGGGGGCAGGATTTGGGCATTCTTTGTTCCTAGCCAACTACTATCTAAAACCAACAAAACCCTAACAATAACTCTTAACATTGGCTAAACCAATTTCTGAACCTAGAAAATAAGGATAGTGATGATTTAACAACCTCCCTCAAGAGCAGTTAAATGGTAAATGATTGAAAACATACTTCATTGTATGTATGTGTATATATATATGTGTGTGTTTGTGTATACGTATATATATGTATTCTCCAATTTTGAATCAACCTGGGTGAGAGTTTGAATCAGCCTTTCACAATTTACAAAGTAGTGAATCCTATTTTTAGATCCTTTTTCTTTTTGTTTTATGGTGTGATTGAAATAACCTGAAAATATACTGAAAAATTCTGTTTCCTAATTTTTAAACATATATAGATACTCATAATAGGACTATATATTCAGATCAGTAATAATATATCATCTACTTAAATTCAGTAAAGAATTTTGAAGCAAAAAGAAAAAAACCCCAACTTTCATAACTCTATTCTATTAGTTGTGTACTAGCTTTTGAGATTTTAGGAAAGAAATGAGCATGGAAATGTAAAAGTGGACCAAATTCCCCTTTTTTTCTCTAAGAATGCAACAGGCATGAACAAACCTGCTACTGTTCAGTACACATCTGTGAACAGTAGGATAAAAATGAACACTTTAAAGATGCTCTTCCAGATGAATTCTTTTGAGTTCAGCAGTATTACTCTTAGGAAAACAATCAGGGGTAAAGAAAGTAGTCTTTTCTTTCTCAATGAAATACAATTGATTTTGTATTTTTGGAGACTTCCTTCTAAAGTGTTTTAACTTCAAATGTCCCGAGAGTTTCTTTAGACATTTGGAACCTTCAAATGATATTTTCCAGGTACTTAGAGCTTTATCTTCCTTCTGAGAATGGAGACTTGTGATAATTACAATATTCTTTTTTAATGTCTGCAGTTACTGACTAAACAGTTCAATACTTTCCCAATCAATATATTAAATAAATAAAACTAAGGTCTATAGTATATGCGGGCAAGATTTAAAATACTATTTAATTCTATTTGCTTGTAAAATTGACTTACGGCAGCTGTAATATAGAAGATAAAAAATGGTCTTTAAGATCAACAAGATTAGGGGAAGTTAGGGCTAAGCCTCCCCAAGGCTAAGGTTTTCACCTGTAAAGTGAGAAATAATAATTCACATTTCATCAGGTTTTTATGAGGACTAGAATTTTCATCAAAGTCATCAGTGACCTAAAACTTGTCTAAGCCTCACTAGTCTCAGTACTTCAGCAATGTTTGCTGAGCTTGACCACTGCTTGCTTCTTGTAATAATTTTTTCCTCCTTAGGTTTTAGTATACCCATTGACCTGATTTTGGTTTTCCTGCTATCTCACTGGCCACTTCCTCTAGCAGATTCTTATTCTAAGAAAGTATAATTAGACTCATCAGGTAGTACTTCACAGACCAGCTCTAGACTGGCCATATGCTGATAAGACTTGGATTTCTGTTATCAGCCAGACCTTTCTCTTAAGTTCCAGCATCATGTATATAACTCCATACCTCACATATGGATGTCTAATGAACATGACAGCCTTAACATGATGAAAACAAACTATTGATACTCCCTCTAAGCCTTTTACATCTCAGTTAATGGTACCATCCTCCATAAAATCTTAGGAATCATTGTTGATTCTTTTTTTTTCATCACACTGCATACTTCAGTAAGTTCAGTTAGCTCTACCTCTAAGATTTGTCCTTGATCCATCCAATTATCATCATTTCTACTACTACAGTCCCTGACCCAGTCACCATTTCACTTGCCTGTTGACCACAGCCATCTCTAACTGGTTTCTCTACATCCACACTTGCCTTGTTGCAATCCCTTTCCACCTAACAACTAAAGTGATCTTTATTAAAAAGTAAAAAAAAATTTTATTGGGGTATAGTTCATTTACAATGTTGTGTTAGTTTCACAACATTGTAAATGAACTATAGTTTCAGGTGTATAGCAAAGTGAATCAGTTATACTTATATATATATCTACCCTTTTTTAGATGAAGGAGGGGGATAACTTGGGAGATTGGGATTGACATATACACACTACTACATATAAAAGAGACTAATAAGGACCTACTGTATAGCACAGGGAACTCTACTCAATACTCTGTAATGACCTATATGTGTAAAGTGATATTTTTAAAGCATTAACATGATCTGCTTAAAACCTTTGAATGGTTTACCATTACAATTAAATTCATTTCCAAATTCCTCACAAGGCTTCTCTTGATCTAGCCTACCTGACAGATCTCATCTCCCTGCTTTCTGTCCATCATCACTGAGTTTGTTCCAGCATCCTGGGCTTTGTTCTGTCTCTTACATATGTCACATTTTTTCCTATTCAGGAGCTTTGACCACATGCTTGGAAGCTTGTTTCAAGATTTGTTACGGCTGCCTTCTTCTCATTTGTTTAGGTATTGATTCAAATACTGCCTTCTTAGAGAAGTCATTCCTAAGTTCCCTAATGAAACCAACTCTTCAGCTTACTCTCTACCATGTTACTCAATTTTTTTGCTGTTGTTGTTTGGTATATAGCACTTATCAACACCTGAAATTATTTAGTTATGTCTTCATTTATCGCCTGCATCCCTTACCTCCACCACTAGGACGTACGCTCCTTGTGGTCAGAAAACTTAGCTTCCCATATATTGCTGTAAACCCAGTCGCTAGCACTATGCCTGGCACGTTGTAAGGGATAAATAAATGGTTAACTGGAGCGGTTGTTGTGTTGTTGTTTTATTGTTGTGTTGTATTGCTAATGTTCAAACACTCACAAACGGTTGCATTAGTGGAGATGGTCTAGTAATAATTTCTACCTTTCTTAGTCTCAAAAAGGGTGTTACATATTGATTATAGTTGTTACTATGCAGAAATATTGGTTAGCCCTGACTTCATTAGGAAAGGGAGACTGGTCTCCCCAGGGCTGTGTTTTATTTACACACCTGCAGTTACCATCAATACACATAATCTTAGAGACACAGAAATGCAAGGTTTTAAAGATTAGCTAGTTGAACCATCTCAGATTAAAGGAAATAAACCAAATAGAACTCTCTCCCCAAATAAATAGCTTTAATAATTACTTAGAAGTATAATTAATTATTGTACTGTATGCATTAGCCAGTTTTTATTCTTCAGTTAGCCCCTATTCCCTGCCCGCTCCTCCCCAGTTTCCTGTTTACCTTTGCAAAATGTTTGATTAATTTTAGTCATTTGAGTTTTTTGTTCTTCTTGTTAGTGTTCTTGAAAAATGTGTAGACTGATTCCAATGATTATATACTCTTTTATATAGTGTCAGAATCCACTTTCATTCAGAGTATTATAGTCCAAATACGGATTTTATATTTCTTTACAATACCAAATTTATTAAAATGAACCTTTAATGGCTTAAAAATCTTGAGTAAAACTTAACTGACTTTTATTTGGAATTATTATTATTATTTTTTAGTCTCAAGATGTTACATCTTGATTAGAGTTGCTACAATGTGGAAATATTGATTAGCCCAATTTTGTTTTAGAATTATTTTAGAATTATTTTCAGCAAACGTTTAAGCCACCTTCTTTGCCAAACTGAATTCAGGTATAGTATGAACGTGAATTTTTCTTTTAAGATTTGACAGTTCCTTCCAGGTGATTAATTCCACGCACTAGATCTTCTGCATCGATGAGCCCCATGCAAATACTATAGTCAGTTGAGAATCTGCCTTCATGCAGTACAGTTCTTGCTCCATCCTGCTTTTTACCTTTGTATCAGAATAAATTAGTAAGTGGGTCCATATATGAATACAGCTAATGAACCTAAGAATTCCTATTTTATATTTTATTTTCCTCTTAAAATTTATTGTATATGTGTCATTTTGCTAGTAGTGTCTTTTATTATTTTTTAAAAATTGGAATATTCAAAGGTAGACGAAAAGAAATTTTGACTATAGAAAAATAATTTGAGCGATGTCAGACCAGGAAGAGAAAAAAGAAAAGTTCTTGCTGTCAAGTCCAGTTGGATTAACCATATGAGAATGGAGAGTAAACTGTAATGAGCATCTGCTATGGCTCCTAGGATGGTAGGAAAGCAAGAATAAAATGAGAGTTGCTGGATCAACTGCTCAGGAATTTGAAACCACAGGATATTGTAAGCCTTTGGGATTCTAAATATTCAGGCATCTGTTAGGTAGCAGATTCAGCTAAATACGAATCATCAAAGGAATACCAAAACTATGTTGAGGACAAGTTTATAATCCATAAAGAAGAAAATCAGTCAGTGGGGACGTTATCCTGGAAGAATGTAACTATTATAACTGTGCTACTAAGTAGAAGTTCTTGGAAAAAATATTTCCAAAAATTTAACTCCTTCACTTCTTCCCAGCCCCACCTTGCCAAAAAGAATGCCAACTAGTGGGGGATGAGTTTGGCTTGAGAAAACCAAGTTGGGATATATATACATAAAAATAACATTCATCATTAAGGACTAATGGACTATCCCAAATGAAGTGTAATTTAGGATAGTTACCTCAATTACTCTCTAGCTACATTTTATAGTCACAAAGGGAAAGTAAGTCTTTTAAAATATTTTATTTCCTTAAATTTCTTTTAAGTCATAGATTTCTAGAAGAAGAAATTGAATTGAGAAGCCTAATCTTTAAAGGAAGATGTAATATAGAATGGAATTCAAAACTATGAAAACTTAAAATGGGGTGGGATCTCACACTAATATCACTCTATAATCTCAGTAACATTGAGTATTCATTTTTTCATTCAACAAATACTTACTAAGCATGAACTACGTGCTAGGTTTTAAGAATATATTACTGAAGAACAACAAGCAAAAAATTCCTGTTTCTATGGAACCTCCC
This sequence comes from Eschrichtius robustus, assembly GCF_028021215.1. Lineage (NCBI taxonomy): Eukaryota > Metazoa > Chordata > Mammalia > Artiodactyla > Eschrichtiidae > Eschrichtius > Eschrichtius robustus. The sequence continues at coordinate 39,056,818 of NC_090825.1, forward strand.
TTCTTTCTCATAGGAAGGAGAGTGTTTGGAATTACAAGCTTGCAGAGGGAGAAGTCTCCCAGAGAAGGGTGATGTGAAGGGCATATCATATTAACCCCTCTACCTCTCTTCTCTTCTCTCCTCTTTAATGGTAGGGATCCTCTCAGCAAAATGCTTTTTGAGGTATATTATGTTTAACTTGTCTTTGCCCTTACTGCTTTTTACCAAATGATGAACCAGCAATAAACACGTGAACCTTTACACATTTGATAAAATGGGAAACAACTGGAAAATGCGTACACCTACCTTTATATTTGCTCACTTGTGGGTTTGTATGGCTGCTGATCTTTTGGCCCTTATACTGCTGGTGGGTCCGCAAATCCAAGAGAGTTTAGAGAAACCAAGTACATGGTGAGGATGCTTTGGTAAAGGATCAGGTAGAGGGGAAAAAAATCATTTACAAGTCAGCTCTTTTACAAAATGCATCATAGATAAAATGTAAATTTACTCTACCACCAGGATTCTTTCCTTTTTTTTGAATTTATTTATTTTTTTGTACAGCAGGTTCTTATTAGTTATCCATTTTATACATATTAGTGTATGTATGTCAATCCCAATCTCCCAATTCATCCCACCACCCCCAGCCGCTTTACCCCCTTGGTGTCCATACCACCAGGATTCTTCTCAATAACACACAGAAGCCCTGTCTCACCCTCTCTCTTCATTTTAGATATCTCTTCTATCTGCATTGACCAGTTTGAGCTCCCAATCTATACAGCCACTCGAAAAATTTCCTAGCAAATCGGAGAAATGTCTTCTCTGTTGGAAACCAAAATATGGCTCTGATGCACACCTGATTTACCTGTAGATGGTAAATTACAGCCTTCATGTTATTGGCATTTAAAAAAATTCTCTTGGCTACAAGAGAATTTTTCACCTCTAATTGCTATTGCACATAAGTTGGGTATCATTTACGCCCTTTGATTCCTCTCTCTCCAGTTGGTACCTTTACCTCCTGGTCATTTTATTGCTCACTGACAGCTCTATTAGCTGTTCCTCAAATTAATCAATTCTGAGAGTCTTCTGATTTCGTTTGGTGTGGGGAGGAAGTTGAAAACATTTGCGGACACAGATTTGGGGCCCTATCTATAATTTTGACATTGGGGCATTGCAACAAATTTGGCACAGGTAAAAGACAGTAAAGCTCTTACCCTTCTGAAAATTCCCGGGGCTTATTTTAATGGGTTAGGCATAGTCTTACCGTATAGCTCAGTTGGAGCCTTCATATTTACTTTTACAGCTCACCTCTTTAAGAGAGAATGTTCACAATGGAGAACAGCAGCAAGAGTTAGAAGACCTTAAAAAGGAAGCTGTTAATGCAGCAGTAAACTTTGGCCAGGTAAATTTTTTTCTCTCTCATTAAGTTTCAATATTCTTTAGCGTTATGACTTAGCCAAAACAGACTAACATTGAATCTGAGCTTTCAGTTTTTCAAAAATTATGACGTGTTTGTCTAAGCTCTATTTTAACTTGGATAACTGCATTCTGGGCTTGAACTCCAATAATTCTTTTATTAACATTTTCAGAATAAGAATTTCAGAGGTAAATGCTTGAGCTATGTCATTAGTTAGGTCTTCTAAAGATTTATTGAACTTAAGATTAATTGAATCTCTTTAATAGCTCCATCAGTATAGAAACATGAGCTCTTATGTTTATGTATTTTTCTTTTAAAAAACTTTTTATTATGAAACTTTACCAACACAACCAGAAGTAGAAAGTACAGTCAACCCCATGTATCCATCACCCAGCTTAATCAACAATCAACATTTTGCCATTTATGCTTATGTTTTAATAATCAGGATTACTAGATATCCACAGGAAGAATCATCATGTGCTATTTTTTTAAATCCTAGTAATATTCCTTAGTTTGTAAAGAACTGGGTTTAGGGTGAATTTCATTTTTAAAAGTAGAATATGAATTGTAGAACACTAACCAGATATGCTATGTTGGCTGAATTTTAAAAATTAGTTGCTATTTCTGCTTTTTGTAGCTATTATTTAAAATATTGGTGGAGTATGAAGTTTTGTTTTCCAAATGTCAGCTGTTCCTTTCTCTATTCCTGGTTCAAAGCCAGCATTGTCAGAAGGGAGACAAACTGGCAACTAGCCTAAATACCAGTGGGAATGCATCGTCTCTTTTGGACTTATATTTTTAAATACCACCTTAAAAATCTGTAGATAATAAGTGCTGCAATCTTGAAAATATTAATTAAGGAAAGAGCTAATAATTACTATGTGTGAAAATGAGAGCGATATAATTAAACTGTGAGGTTTTTATTTGAAATTGATTACGACTTTCAATGAATTACTTGGCAAGGAGAGATTTCCCATTTCTATTGTCTTTACTAGTTAATAAAATATCAACAGGCCCAAATGTCTGCGTACTTACAGATTCTTTTTAGATGGAATTCTAATTCCACCTCATTTTAATTATTTAGGGTAAAATGTTTTATTTACGATGATGGAATTTAGGAGAGTTGGTCAAATATTGTTGACAAAAAGTGGATACTAAAAAAGAGCTTGAAACGTACAGACCTTTAAGCATACAGACCTTTTCTTTACTGAAATCGTAGAGTACTTTCTACAAATCGAGTTTAAGTTTTTCTCAAATCATTGTCTATGCATGTTAAATAATGCTTTGAGGTTTTTTTTTTTCCCCTCTCAAAACAAAGAAATGGTGAATTAGAAAAAGATCTCAAGCTGAATGATGCCATTCTGAATGGCTCAGTGTTGACAGGCGGGTAATGGGTTAGAAGGATTGTCTGTGGACAGTACTCTTGCTTGGGCGGATGAAGAGAGATCCCTGTGAAATATACCGCCCTGCTCTGCCTTCAGAGAATGTAACCACATCAGTCAGCCCCTTTTGCCCGAACCTATGAGGTCACCATTATTACTTCATTTTTTATTCCTATATAATCCAGGCTGAACTTCAGAAGCCTTTCTGCTTTTCCCATCACAAGTTACTACTCTGAAATATGGAAATAATCTGAGAGATCTTTTATGAAACGTATATGCTTCTATTCATCCTAAGTACGCAGTTGAAGCAACAAACTAATTTTCTGAGCAAAAGATCCACTAAATCTAAATCAACTTGAGGTGAATAGCTTCTTTCCATGCAAATAATCCTCTGGATAAAAAAGACAGAGATGTAATGCTAGTGGAACAAGGGTGGGAGCGCTGTGGGAAAGGAAGATGGGGTTTTGTGAGAGTGAAAAAAAGTTTTAAAGAAAACAATTACTGAACTAATGGAGAAGTGCCAGAGATTGTTAACGTCACTAACACACACAAGTTATTTTTAAAATAGTGAATTTCTACATCTTTTAAAAACGGTTAGAAATATGGGCTTTGAAGTTTGATCTGGATGTGAATCCCAACAGTAACATCTGCTAGCTATAATATCTTGTATCTCGCTTCTATCCATTGACAGGGATTGGCAATTCTTTTTTATTTTTCTTTGTATTTTTTTCCCTCTTTATTACAGCTTTTTGCAGAATTTCTAAGGATCTTGGTTGCTGTCTCAAATGACACATTCTTTCTTTGCTCAGTTGTCATCTCCTTTTTTATTTTTTTATGTTATTTTTTATTTTTTACATTAATTTTTATTGGAGTATAGTTGGTTTACAATGTTGTGTTAGTTTCTGCTGTACAGCAAAGTGAATCAGTTATCATATACATATATCCACTCTTTTTTAGATTTGTTTCCCATATAGGTCATTACAGAGTATTGAGTAAAGTTCCCTGCGCTGTACGGTAGGTTCTTTTTTTTTTTTTTTTTAAATTTATTTATTTTATTTATTTATTTTTGGCTGCATTGGGTCTTTGTTGAGGTGAGCGGGCTTCTCACTGCTGTGGCTTCTCTTGTTGCGGAGCATGGGCTCTAGGCACGGGGGCTTCAGTAGTTGCGGCACATGGGCTCAGTACTTGTGGTGCACGGGCTTAGTTGCTCCACGGCATGTGGGATCTTCCTGGACCAGGGCTCAAACCTGTGTCCCCTGCCTCGGCAGGTGGATTCTTAACCACTGTGCCACCAGGAAAGCCCTACAGTAGGTTCTTATTAGTTATCTATTTTATATATAATAGTGTGTATATGTCAATCCCAATCTCCCAATTTATCCCTCCCCCTCTTCCCCCTTGGTAACCATAAGTTTGTTTTCTACATCTGTAACTCTATTTCTGTTTTGTAAATAAGTTCATTTGTACCATTTTTTTAGATTCCACATATAAGCAATATCATATGATATTTGTCTTTCTCTACCTGACTTACTTTACTCAGTATGACAATCTCTAGGTCCATACATGTTGCTTCAAATGGCATTATTTGTTCTTTTTTATGGCTGAGTAATATTCCATTGTATATATGTGCCACATCTTCTTTATCCATTCATCTGTCGGTGGACACTTAGGTTGCTTCCATGTCCTAGCTATTGTAAATAGAGCGGCAATGAACATTGTGGTACGTGACTCTTTTTGAATTATGGTTTTCTCAGGGTATATGTGGTACATGACTCTTTTTGAAATATGGTTTTCTCAGTGGGATTGCTGGGTCGTATGGTACCTCTATTTTTAGTTTTTTAAGGAACCTCCATACTGTTCTCCATAGTGGCTGTATCAATTTACATTCCCACTACCAGTGCAAGAGGGTTCCCTTTTCTCCACACCCTCTCCAGCATTTACTGTTTGTAGATTTTTTGATGATGGCCATTCTGACTGGTGTGAGGTGATACCTCATTGTAGTTTTGATTTGCATTTCTCTAATAATTAGTGATGTTGAGCATCTTTTCATGTAATTCTTTTTTATTGAGGTATAATTGATATATAACATTATATTAGCTTCAGGTGTCCAATATAATGGTTCGATATTTGTACGTATTGTGAAATGATCACCATAGTAAGTCTAGTTAACATCCATCACCACACATAATTACATTTATTTTTCTTGTGATGAGAATTTTTAAGATCTACCCTCAACAACTTTTGAATATACAATACAGTATTATTAACTATAGTCACCATGCTGTACAGAATTGGCAAAATCTTCTGCGAAGGGCCAGATAGTGAATATTTTAGGCTTTGTGGGCCGTGTTGTCTCTTTAACAGCTACTCAACTCTGCTATTGTCTTGTGAAAGCAGCCATAGATAGTGTATAAATGAATGAGTATGCTGTGTTCCAATAAAGCTTTATTTATGAATACTGAATTTTGATTTTCATATGTGACAAAATATTCTCTTGAATTTTTTTTTTTTTTCTCTATTCAAAACTAACGTCAGTTTTAGCTTGTGGATCAAACAAGAAAAGCCATTTGCCTGGATTTGGCCTGTGGGCCATAGTTTTCTGAAACCTGATCTATGACTGGTTTTCAAAGTGTCGTCCATATACCAGAAGTACATACATTTCTTGGGAACCTCTTCAAAATGCAGGTTCTCAGGCTTTACCCTAGACCAACTGAATCAGAAATTCTGGGGATGGATGCAGCGAGTGTTTGAACAAGCATTCTTGGTGACTCTGATGTATGATCAAGTTTCAAAACCATTGATCTATAGATAATGCTTCTTAACTGCTCTGAGTTCTTGTGCGAATTAGTGAGACAACAATTGACAGTGCTTAGCAAGATGCTGAACCACCTCAGTAGTGCTAAACACCTATTAGCTACTGTAATTAAGGATGAAGTAAGTTGGTTTTGATTTTGATCATATTTTTTTCTTTTTAAAAAGGTGACTGTGTACAATAGTCTTTTGTAAGAATTCCAAAGCCAAACTAGTGTAAAGGAAAATAAAAGCAGATAATTCTAATCTTCTTTGACTAAACTTGTAAACATTAGAATTAAGAAATTCAACTCTCAGCAATGTGATAGACAATGATTTTCTTGGGAAAAGAGAATCCCTTCATTGTTAATACTTCCTTTGACCTGTTAGTTATTAGAAAATGATAGAAAGGGAATTTGTGGTGTCACAAATCTTATAGCCAAATAAATTCTTGCTAAAAAAGCAAACTATGGATTTATATTTAATAGGACAAAAACACCTACTACACAGCATTTCTTGTCTTTCATTTCTCCACAAATGTGTGAGGACAAGGAATATCCCTAGCCATTCACACCTGGTTTACAAGAGTCATGCTGACTGTCTGACCCATCATAGCTTCTGATTAAGATAGGTTTGTGTAGTGGAACGGCAAAGGCAAAAATAATATTATCTCACAGAATAATTTATTTGTGCCTTGTGCAGAACTAATGTCATGGAAGCCTGCTTTCTTAGGGACGCCTCCATCATTATTGAACTGAGCGTTTTGAAATGTAAACAAATAAGGGAAAATGAAAGAAGACAGTATTTACAGAAAAAGACCACTTACAATTTCTTTGACTCTGAGCTTAGTACTGAATGTAAAATTTTCTAAATAATCACAGGTGAACAGAAAACCTAATGAAGTTAAGAGTTGCCATTTTTCATGAATATGGACTTCATAGCAAGCCATACCTAACACAGTAGAGGGAAGAAAGGGAGTTCTGCCTTTCTCACAATCATCTAGATAACTTTTTTCTAATTAAGCATTTTGCTATGATTTATCTGGGTAGCTATGACTGTGGGTATAAGTTTGTCAAAATTTTCCACACAAAGCAACATGAATTTTTATTTTGCTCTTACGTGTGCATATTTTATTGCAAATGCTCACAAAATTTCTTGGGCAACAGCTGGCCTCTTAATGTCCTCATCATGACAGTGAATCTACAAATGCAGATGAAATCCTTCTATAAACTCAAGTGAACTAGAAATTAAAAAAAAAAAAAAAAATGCTTGCGCAAGTCCCCGGAACAGAAATGTTTTGTTAAAAGTTTTCCTGTGTTTTGGTATTTTAATAAAGGCCACATGATATGAGGCTTATTTCTTGGTTATGATACTTAACTCTGGTTGCCACTTCTGTGACAGTCTTACTATGTAAAGGTCAGACTTTTTTGTCCTTTTAGCCAGGACTTGCTAGAAAAGCAGCAGGAGCGATGTCACAGCATGCCGCTTTGCAGCAAGTTGATGCATTTCGACAGTTGAGTATTTCTGATCAAGGGAAAACTAGATTTCATTTTTGTGTATTATGTAACATTTGACACTTTAGTATGTTTCTTTATTCAGTAAGCTATCAGTTACATCTGCAAAAATAGCCCCAAAGGGGGATTTCTTAAAAATATTGTTAAGACTTTCTTGGTTCAGAGTGAACATTAAATAGTAATAGCTATCAAGCAGTATTATGTTTGGTTTAACCCCAAATATAAACAACTACAATCCAGATGTTTCCTACTTTCCTATCTGCAAGTTTCCTATGGTCATCCTTGACTTTCATATTTAAATCAACTGCCTTGAACTGTACTGTGGGAAGCCCAGAACCCTCCCCATTCTTTCTGGTTTTTTCCTGGAGTGCACGTGCTTTTCTGCGGGTGCACGTCTGTGACTTCTATGTGCTGTTGCTTACTCCTGACCATGCCTATCGCTTCCTGTGGGTGCTCCCTGCCCGTGCTGAACAAGTGGGAGATGCTACCCCTCATCTTGCACCCTAGCAAAGCACCACAAACTGAGGCTCATGTGAGTGGCAGCCTTTTACTGCAGACTTGAGGGTTGCAGAAAGTAATTACAGGTACGAAAACACTTCAACTTAAATGTCAAGTACACACATTGATGTTCCCAGTAATTTGTCATCCATCCCCATCCATTGGAAGTTTTTCATGATCGTGTGCCCGTGTATGCGCCAGCCTCCAGCTATGTGCCAGGAGCCCTCTTTCTTTTTTTTCCTAGATCTTCCTGGCAACTCCTTTTCCTCCTCAGTCCCAGGCCCCTCTCCTAGGCTGCCTGCAGCAAAGCCACATTTTTCTCTCTTTAGTATTCAGAGTAACGTTGCAGCTTTGTTTTTTTTCTTACACCACTCATCCAGCCTGGACCAGCCAGGTCGGGGACCTGAACTTTCTCAAGGGAAGGAAACAGCATATACCATGAAGATGATTTTCTCAAAAAAAGAGTCATCTCCCCGGGGATGAATTATGCCACTTCTCTGAAAGGCAGACTCAACTACAGTCTGTTTTCACTTCCAGTAGCCATTGCTTCTGTTTCCAATGTGCACAGTATTTCCGTCCATGCAAACCACTATGCTCTCTCACAGGTAGGTTATTTTTACCCCCTTGGATACATGTTCCATACTGCAGCCAGGTGATCCTTATAAAGGGGTAATTTGATCATGCCATTCTTTTGGTTAAAGTATAAGTGGCACCTCACTGCTCTCAGGACCAAGTTTTCAATCCGTAATAGACCCTAGAGAGCTCTATGATTCTGCCTCCACCCCCATCCTGTACTCCACCAGCCTTGACTTGTCTCACTCTCCTTTGTCCTTGTCTTCTCTCTCTCTGAAGGTGCTGGCCTTTTGGCTTCTGGAACACGGCCTGCTCCTTCACACCATTGGCCCCCTGTGTTTCTTGTTCTCTCTGCCTAGAAGTCCCTCCCCCTTCACATGGTTCTTTCTTACTTACCATTCATATCTCAGCTTAAATATTGCTCCTTAAGTTTTCTCTGACCCAGAGCTAAGTTAGGGTCCCCCGTGCGTACTCTCTCGGCACGCTGAACTTCTCTTTCATAGCGTTAATCAAAATCATAATTAATTCATTTTGAAAGGAGGGTATCTGTCAGATTACTATGGCTTCCTCCATTGAGAGTTGCCCAGGATTGTCTGTGTGCTTCTACTTAAGGCGTCTACATCCAACTTTTTCTTTTCTATTCTGTTCACATCTCAGCCCCCTTCAATGCTCCTCCAAACTTGGGGGTAGCAATCACTGTCCTCCATTGACCCACCCAGGGACGCGTTGCTCAAATGTGTCAGTCACTCTTCAGCACCTCTCTCCACCTTCATGCTGGTCCCCACACCACCTGTCTAGATTCCAGTAACATATTCCTAAGCTTTTACCATCTTTTCCAAGGTTTTCACTGGGCTTTATCTCTTGCTAGACATCCTCTTACCCTCATTATCTCTGCTCAAGCCATACTCAGTTTTTTTCTCACATCTTCTCTTGGGACATGTTCTTTTTGCCCCCTGGGCCTTCATACATGCTGTTCCCGTAATCAAAACAGAGAAGCCCACGCTTAATGCTGCTAAAACTTCCCTTTAACTGCCTAAATTCTACTTATCCATCAAGATTTGTCTCACATTTCAATCCTCTAATTAGCTTTACCTCATTCTTTATCCTCCCTGCTGCCAATCTGCTTATGACAGGCAGAATAATGGTCCTCAAAGATGTCCACATTCTAGTCCTAACCTCTGGAACCTGTGAATATGTTATGTTACCTGGCCAGGAGGGATTAAGGTTGCACATGGAATATAGGTTGCTAATCAGGTATTGTTGAGATGGAGACACTCTCCTGGACTATCTAGATGGGCCCAATGAAATCACAAGAGTCCTTATAAGTAGAATAGAATGGCAGAAGAGTCAATGTCAAAGAGATGTGGCATGAGAAAGATTCTACAGGCCATTGATGACTTTGAAGATGGGAAGGGACCACAAGCTAAGGAATGCAGGCAGCCTTTAGAAGCTAGAAAAGACAAGGAAACGGATTCTCTCCTAGAACCTCCAGAAGGAATGTAGCCCTGGTGATACCTTGATTTTAGCCCAGTGAAATGCATTTCAGACTTCTGACCTCCAGAGTTGTAATATAATAAACTTGCATTGTTTTAAGCCACCAAATTTTGACAATTTGTTACAGCAGCTGTAGGAAACTAATACAGGGCTCTTCCCAGGGAGTTCCATATTCTGTACTTTTTGTCATAGCTTTTATCATCTTGTATTATAATTGATTATTTGTTCATCTGATTCTTTTACTAGATTCAAAAGTTCACAGGACAAACACAGTGACTTTCTTATTCACTGTCATATATCCAGTGATAACTATAGTGCCTGGAAGATAGTAGGCTGTCAATAAGTATTTGCTGAGTAAATTAATGGCTGTGCCAGAATTCAAACATGGATCTTTGACACAATGCAGCAGCCCTTTCGTCCTGAGACTACCTGAGATTTTCTTCCTCCAGGAAATCCCCCTGTAGGTCATCTGCTATCAGATATAGGTTGGCCAAATTTAGTTATCTGAAAACAAATTTCCCAAATATGTATAGATCCACTGTGCTGTAACATCTCATTTACCATCTAGAAGGAAACACATTGTAAAGGAATTTATTGGGTCCCGTTAACTTCTTTAAGCAGAACGATGGTGTAGTTCTCATTTGCCCTTAATAATCTGTTACATACACGTGTTTCCATGACACATTGTTCAGAAATGGCTAGAAGCAGCTGGATAGAGAAAGCAATGGCTGCCTATGGGCCACACGCTGTGTTTCAGGTCCCATGGTTCACTGTTTCTCAACCCAAGGTGAACTTAGTCCCCTTTGAAGGTTATTTCCTCAGGTGAAATAAACACAGTTCCATATATTTCAGCCACTTGCACAGCAAAACTGGAACATCTTAGCATTCCCAGAGCAAATGCTGTGGGAAAGTCTGTTCAGGGTCTCAACTTGCCGACATGCATGCTATAAGTTCCTGGTTACCACCTACATGACAAAACAGAATAAATCATAAAGTTTTAATAAGATAAAAGCCAGACGTTTTATTCTTTCCTTTTTGGTATTTCTCTCTAGTGAACAATTTGGTGGGTGAATATCAAAAGCTGTTGGAACTCAGTACATTATCACTCTCCATGCCTTATAGTTATTTTTTTAAAATTTTTAACGTTTTTTACTGATTGCTGGGAAGATTTTTTTTAATTAATTAATTAATTTATTTATTTGGTTGTGCCTGGTCTTAGTTGCGGCAGGCAGGCTCCTTAGTTGCGCCTCGCCAGCTCCTTAGTTGTGGCAGTCGGGCTCCTTAGGTGTGGCATGCAAACTCTTAGTTGCGGCATGCATGTGGGATCTAGTTCCCTGGCCAGGGATCGAACCCGGGCCCTCTGCATTGGGAGCGCAGAGTCTTAATCTCTGCACCACCAGGGAAGTCCCCATGCCTTGTAGTTTTAATATGCAATGAAAGAAAGGAGAAAAAAAAACACCCTTCTAAATGATTCTTTTTATCTTTTCCAAATACAGTAACTCTACCAGCTAAAACCACTAAGAAATTAAAGGTGATTAAGGAACATTAGGAAAGCTGTCAGTGTATTTTTTTTTTTTTTAAAGATCAAATTTATAGAGAGAATGTTTTGCTTATCTCTTTTAAATTTTATTTATTTATTTATTTATGGCTGTGTTGGGTCTCCGTTTCTGCGCGAGGGCTTTCTCCAGTTGTTGCAAGTGGGGGCCACTCTTCATTGCAGTGCGCGGGCCTCTCACTATCGCAGCCTCTCTTGTTGCGGAGCACAGGCTCCAGACGCGCGGGCTCAGTAATTGTGGCTCACGGGCCCAGCTGCTCCACGGCATGTGGGATCTTCCGGGACCAGGGCTCGAACCCATGTCCCCTGCATTGGCAGGCAGATTCTTAACCACTGCGCCACCAGGGAAGCCCTGTCAGTGTATTTTTAAAAATCAGGGAAAGTTGCAGTATTTATTAAGCCCTCAGGGGAGGAAAGATATATTCTTCCAAATCACAACAACTGAAATGTATTTCTACTATTTTTTGCTCAAGACTCTTTAAGCATTTATGCTAAATTTCAGAATGCTTCAACAGCTCAAATGGATAGAGTGTTAAATGCCATGAGGAATGCTGGTGCAGGAGACAGAAGAAGAACAACATTTCTGGGTCTCTAACTAGTCAACAAGTTATTCTGCGGAACGTTAAGTTTGTTGTAGATGACCTTGAAAATTTATACACATTTGCTTTTGGACTGAAAAAGGAACATTTTGTTATAATTTTGAGGGTTAAGTTTCAATAAAAGGGATATTTATTTCCTTCAAAAAGAGTCTAAATTACACAAAACTGGGAGATTCGAAAAGGAGTCAATCAAACTATTTTGGATCACGGGGAAGCTTCACTGGAAAGTTCTCCACTACGGCTTCTGCCAAGGTTGATTTGAAAGAGGAGCCAACGAGACTGGGCTGTTTGCTGAAGTGTAAAAACCAAAGCATCAAACAGGCTAGTACTTCAACTCATCGTGACCCTCCCGAATTACTTGGAGTGTGGGCAGAAACCTAAAATCTGGCCTAAGAGTGAAACACGTGTGGCTGGATCTATCAGAAAAAAAAAAAATTTTTTTTTCCAACATAGATCAGCAACTTCAGATCTGTAAGATGAAAGATTTTGTAAAATGGGTTGGGAAGCAATGCAGAGGAAAACAGGAATAAAAGTGCACCAACACACTATTGGTTCCTATATAAGAAGTGAATAGGCAAATAATCCCTCTGATAAATCTACCTTGTTTCTATTACCATTTTTCTACCTCCAATCAGGCTACTGCGGAGATCTGCAAACATGTACCAGAATAAACCCAGGATTCCCAAAGCCCTCATTTCACCTCCATCCAGCTGAAAAGTACTTCTTTCTCCCTTAATTGTTCTACGGTTGAAAATAGAATTTAGAGGTGATGATGCCCAGATTTTCATGCTATGAAGCTGTTGCTTTGTAGTGGTTGGGTCTTCCATTCATGCACAAAACACATTTGTGCCGTCTTCTTTTTCACCCGTGTCAGAGCAGACCGTCTACCACAAGATTCTTCACCATATTTTGCTGGATCAAACCAGCTTGCTGTGCCCTCAGAATGGGAGAAAACACTTGCAAACGAATCAACAGACAAAGGATTAACCTGCAAAATATATAAACAGCTCATGCAGCTCAATATCAAAAAAACAAACAACCCAATCCAAAAATGGGCAGAAGCCCAAAATAGACATTTCTCCAAAGAAGACATACAGATGGCCAAGAGGCACATGAAAAGCTGCTCAACATCACTAATTATTAGAGAAATGCAAATCAAAACTACAATGAGGTATTACCTCACAGCAGTCAGAATGGCCATCATCAAAAGATCTACAAACAACAAATGCTGGAGAGGGTGTGGCGAAAAGGGAACCCTCTTGCACTGTTGGTGGGAATGTAAATTGCTACAGCCACTATGGAGGTTCCTTAAAAAACTAAAAATAGAATTACCATATGACCCAGCAATCCTACTACTGGGCATATACCCAGAGAAACCCAAAATTCAAAAAGACACATGCACCCCAATGTTCATTGCAACACTATTTACAATAGCCAGGTCATGGAAGCAACCTAAATGTCCATCGACAGAGGAATGGATTATGAAATGGTGGTACATATATACAATGGAATATTACTCAGCCATAAAAAGGAATGAAATTGGGTCATTTGTAGAGACGTGGATGGACTTAGAGACTGTCATACAGAGTGAAGTAAGTCAGAAAGAGAAAAACAAATATCGTATATTAATGCATATATGTGGAATCTAGAAAAATGGTACAGAAGAACCCGTTTGCAAGGCAAAAATAGAGACACAGATGGAGAGAACAAATATACGGACACCAACGGGGGAAAGCAGGGGGTGGGGGATGGGATGAATTGGGAGATTGGGATTGTCATATATACACTAATATGTGTAAAATAGGTAACTAATAAGAACCTGCTGTATAGCACAGGGAACTCCACTTCTCTGTACAGTAGAAACTAACACAACATTATAAAAAACTACACCCCAATAAAAGAAAATTGTGAAAAAAAAGAAAACAGCTTGCTGTGGCACATCTGTCTCATAAACACTGCCATGTAAAAATGCAGTGTTGTAATAATGGAAAAATAAGTTAACATTCAGTGCTTTTAAGAAGATAATTTACATTTGCTTTGATTATGCTTATATAGTGAAAATGAACAGAATTAGTGTAAAGAAGGTCCAATAAAGCACCATGTTTGTAGAAAAGATGAGAAATGCACAGATTGTATTTTCAACTCACCAGAACTTAAATTTACCATTAAATATGGTCAATTATTTTGGAAGCTGGTTCCCTTGGAAAATAGAAGTCCGTTTCTGAAACTGGGTGAAAAATATAAAATAAACTTGTATTAGAGACATGTAACAAAAAAGTCTATGACAGCAAGAGGAATCTTACAATAAATCAGATATTAGATCTACAGGTAGGCACTTGTGAAATAAATTCCTTGCATTACAGAGTCGCTATGTCACTGAATATTGGCTGAGTTTGGTGACACTTTCTCTGGCATTTCTGTTAGCATTTTTCACATTAGGAAATTTCCTAATTAGCTAAAGCTAACGTTCATGAAGAATGTTAAGATTTTTTTCCCTCTCTACCTAAAGCCACAGACTGTCAAGTTTTGAGTTCTTGACTTTTCTCTTTCATCCCCTGATATCAGAATGGCAATTTGCTTTTGTCTGACAGCATCCTTTACAGTGGCATAGCTATTTGCTATTTTGGATTTGTTGTGGGCTGCTTGAATTGTAGCTTACCCTGTTAGCAGTGTGGTTGAGTATTAGTACTGCATTTTTAATTAGGAATTTTTATTATTTTTTCATTTCCTTGGGAAAAAATATTTCCAGTTAATGAGTGGGGTTGTTACAAAAAAAAAAAAAAATTCTAAATTGTTTGGCAGGAACTCAGCCTATAATTTTCTGTGGGAGTGGGGGGTTTCTATCTTCTAAAGACTCTTCAACAACTTCATCACATTGTAACTGAAATAATATTAATTGAACCACAAAGGCCAAATTTGTAGAACTCCTGGGGCTTGAGTCCTGTCCTTTACTTCCTTCTTGTTGAGCTTCTTGAATTTGAGGGAGGCAGAGTGTGACAGAGGATGGTAGAGAAGCCTATGGCTGGGCGTGAGAAGCTCCTGTGCCACCACAAAGGTCTCTCCCAGCTTGAAATTAAGAGGAGAGGGGCTGAGATAGGGCCCCGGCAGAGGAGACTCGGCATAAGAAAATTTGCAGCTAGGTTATGCACTTGTAGCATGTCATGGGAACACAATGGCATTGACTGTTAACGAATTAAATCTTAATAAAAACCTGAGCTTTCCCTTATTCAAATCAAAACATCTTAAGAAGTCACTAGTTTTGAGCATTCTTTGAGCACATAATTTTCCCCATAGTCCACGGGGGAGTTGTGTCTACGTACAGGACAGATTTGCTTTAAGCATCACCATCTAAGGCACTTGTTAATGGCATTAGAGACCACATGGCAGTAGTCAGTGAACATGTAGCCCCTTATTCTAGGAGATGATAGTTTCATGAGAATCAGTAAATAAGAAAAAAAACAAAATTAGTTACCCCTTCAAGCAAATAATTTAAGTAATTGTGAAAGGAAAGAGGCTTTTTTTTTTTTAAACTAGAAGTTTATATTTCAAACTGCAAGATAGTCAGAAAATTAGCATATCTCTTAAAAACCGGAGTTTTAATTTAGCACTCAGGGTGATATCATTGATGGTCTATAGCTCATGATAAAATCAATTCATCTTCTTATGTAATTTTCTTATTTTCAAAATCAATGATGATGATCAGATTTAACTATCTCTAAATGATATATAGCATAACTACGTATAGTTGAAGATACATGAACTTATTTTCCTGGATTTTCCTTGTAATAAATCCCAAGCACATTTTGACCCTACACTGAATCTAGCTTTACGATATTTAATTGAGGAGTAAAGAGGGCAGCTTAGGAAAAAAAGAACAAAGAAGTAGGTGATGCTTCCAAAATGGTAAGTGAGCCAGAAAAACTATATTTTCCCCCAATTCTTACTTTTAGGAAACTTTTCTACTCTTCCTCCCCCACTTCTGCCTTCCATCTCAAGCCTAGCTTGTCAGTAAGATCAGTTTGGGAACAGGGTAAGTAAAATGGAATTTATTTAGTAAAAATTACAGAAATGATTTAAGGAAGGTAAAAGTAAGTGCATAATTCAGAATTTGATAAATAAACAAAAACTAATATCCAACCCCTTTCTCATTTCTATAAAAAAATTTAAAGTGAGGAAGTCTATTTTCTATGACTAACAGTGAGAATCATGATTTCATATCTCTTGTGAATTGCAGCAGTATTGTTGAATATTGAAACAATATCCAGTGCTAAAAGGATATGTAAGAATTTTTAGGAGCAGAAGAAAAAGACATCTAGAATAAAGGTCAACCAAGAAAAGGACATTTTAAGCGGTCACTAAATCACTTTTAAAACGTCATTTTGAAATCTATTAATTAAACATTTAGTAAATTTGGCTTTTATAAATATGACATGTATACTTGTTTCTTGATTTCTACAATCAAATTATAAAAAATAATATAACATCAACAGCAGTAGGTGATTTTTTGATGTGACCATGAAATGTGATAAAGTTTTTTAACTGAAAAATTAAAGTGAATGCAAACGTATAAAGGTAGTTTCTCCAAGATTTTATACTAAAGAATGATCCATTTAAACAGATGACATTTTACTATTTTTAAAAAAATGACAAATTGCAATCAAATGACAAAATGTATATAGAATATCTGACTATATTTGATTTAAAGAAAACTATTATAAAATTATGATTATAATTCATTATAGCAACTTAGTACAATGATTACACAGCAGCTATTAGACGGTTCTATGATGATCTGCACAACAAACGGGTATGGGAATAAACTGTGACAGCTAAAGAACTTACAATATAACTTTAAAATACTTTGATTAGTAGACACTTGATTTTAATCTATCAAAAATAATGTGAATGTTAATTTTAGTCACACATTACTTACAGTGATCTATCAAAGAACAAAACGTGCCTTTGCAATTTTAAAATCTCTTAAGTTGTAGTTTTCATATCTGCAGTCTCTCCTCACACTATTTTGAAAGTGTCAAAATACTTGTCTGTTTAACAGTAATTATAGCATGGAGAAAGAGCGCATCACTAAAATGTGTTTAATCAGAATGTATATTTGCATCCCTCCATAATACATAGCTTAAGGTCTTTCTTGATCATAATATTAAAATGAAGTATTATAATTAGTATGCACTGAAGCTGAAAAAGATGAGAAGAATAGACACTAAAGTTTCCATAGGACTGTTATTGATCAGGAGGTTCAATCACCTTTGATTTTTAATCTTCTGAAAGTGCACACTGAAAAATATTTTTTGAGGTTCAGAAAATTTGTTTAAGCTATTTTATTATAATTTAATTATAAACGATAAAATTTCAAATCAGTCATTTTGGGTAGAAACTATTTTCCAGAGTATGTCTATGAATAAGTTAATTCACCAGATTTTAAAACTGAACATGTTTGAACAACTTGTAATCTTAATTTTCAAATTACAGTAATGGAATCTCTTGTAAATCTTAATGCCAATTATTTCTGTCTGAATTAACTTTCAATCTTTATTGGCACATGGAAAACTGGGGGTTTCTTTTCTTGCTGATAATTATATTGTTCTGGTTGTTAGAATTATAGTGTCTCTGCTTTGTTCAAAGCTCGTTAGTGCAAGTTTTTTGAACTTGGATTTATTACCACTTACTTATCTTAGGTCTAGCACAACCTCAGGAATTGTGACAAAGACTCTTTAACTGATATTTTAGCATATTAAAAGGTCAGAAACATCAACGAGGGACAAACAAGGTTTAAGAAGATTTATTTGTGCAAAGAGAAAATATGCTGTGTAGCTTTGTGCCATTAAAAACCAAAACAACAACAACTAGTCTTGCTTTAGCTTTCCATTTTCTCAAATAGTAGAAATAGACAGCATATGGTCCCTGAATTTTACAATTACATTATGCCAAAGAAAACGAGCCAGAACATTTTAGCGAATAAAAATGAGTATTTTTGAGCAAATTTTTTCTGTATGAGTTTCTTCTAATCTTTAAGTCTCTGCTTCTTTTCTTACTACATTGATACTTTTCTATTGTGACTTTACCTGTCTCTCGTCCTGCCCCCAGCTTTCTCTTGTTCTCTTTCAAAGCATTTTTTCAATCAGCACATGAGTTTCTGAAAGAATATTATTTAGTCTTGGCTTTTCCCTCAACTTTATTCAGCAAAGCTACTGACTTGAACAAAAGCAGTACTGTACCTGCTCCTGGCCGCCAGAAACAATGACGAGCGCTCTGATAAGATTAGATGTAATTTTAAATGCAGCGGGGACAAAGCCTCCCTCCCACTCACCCCACTCATAACCCCCTACTGTAATTCCACCACAGTGAGCAGTTGAAAAATCCCTGACCAGAGCCAGACTGCTTGGTAAGCGCCACCTAACAGACATCGAAACATGATCTGCATCATTTTCAGGCTTGGCAGACATTTTGTGCATAAAAAAGAAAGGAAAAGAAAAAAGAAGGAAAGACTAGAAAGAAAAGAAAAAAAAAAGACCATCTTTGAAACCGGACACAAGCAAACTTTATACATTCCCAGTTTTATAGTTTCAAGAAAGACTGAAATCTGAACTATCAAAATAAAAAATAAAAAAGAAGAAAAGGAAAATATGCTGAGAACATAAAATCAATTTAGCTAGTTTTCTCTTTGAACAGCAACTATCCCTTTATATCTAAGTTAAATTGTTCTATAGATTGTGTAGTTTTGTAAACTATTGAAGTAGCATAAATGTTTGTGTATGAATCTAGGAACCTAGGTGCCCAATGTGCATTTTTTTAACTCATAAAAATGTACCCTTTAATTCTGTGAAAGCACCTATAGAGTGTCAGAGCTCTTTCTTTTTTCTTCTGCTCTTTGGATAAGACCCTTGACTGAGTAGATGTCTTTACCTTTATGTGTTACATTGGTTCTGATCACAAAACTCTGTTGATTCCTTTCTCGTACTAGTATGCAAATAATAACTTAATCTTTGTTGCATTCCATTTCTAAATCTATCTATCCATCAATCACTACTATTTCCATAAATACAAAACACTAATTTTATATTTTAAGAGGAAAAAATTATATTGACAACAATGAAAGTATATTTAATACAGATGAAACTCACTTTGCCCACACAAGGGCTTTTATAACATTATAGTAAGTGTGAATTTTTGTGAAACAAATCATTTAAACTATATTAAATAAACTTTTAAAATCAAAGGTAACCCTTTTCATAATGTGGATAAGATCTCCTTAATTTGTCAGGTCTCAGATGCATTTATTGTGTCGAATGTTCTTGATAAGGGGCATGACTGTGTGCTGAAGAAAAGTCAGATGTTGAAACTGGATAAAGAGTCTTCACTGACTAAATTTGAGAGGTTTACTAATCTCTGAACTTCTGATCCCATAGTAGTAGGTATTTTTGAGTTAATAGAAGAGGACAAATCTCTACACTCGCCTAGTTATGGAAATTAGTGACGTTTTGAGTACAGAGCCTACCCATTGCCTGACAAATACACTGCATGCGTGTGCTGTGATCGCCCTTCTTTCTTGTCAGAAAACTTCAGAAAGCTGAGAAAGTACAGCTTTCTGAGATAGATTTAGAATCTATCCCAACCCATGATAAATTTGTGTTTTCCTCTGAGAGAAGAAAGAAACCTAAACTAAGAATTTTTCATAAGATTTCAGTTAATTAGATTCCACTAAACATTATTGAAATGTGTTGTTATCCTTGAAAAGAGTGGACTACATTGGTTTTTAAATTGTTTTGGTGGGCAAGAAGGTCTTTTCCTTTTTTCCTTTCCCCCCTTCCCTTCCCTTCCCTCCCCTTCCCTTCCCTTCTTCTTTGCTCCTTGCTTTGTGTGTGTGTTTTTCAGTCTGCCAATAATGTAACCAAATGTCTTCAATGTTCTTCTATCTCCCTTTTGTATCCTCCTCTGTCTGTACCTGGAAAGATGTGGATGGGGCAGCAAAGCACATTAGGATTGGGGAAAATGGTAAGGATGATTTTCCATCTGACAGCCTCTTGGCAGGTGCTCAGCAGCCTTGGTATACGTCTAGATTCTCAGCAAATTTCCTGAGCAGTTCCTCTTTTGCTCTCCCCCACCCCCTTCCTTCCTTTTCTTTCTTCCTACAATGCCCTGGACACAGTCCTAGGCGTGGGGGATTAAAGAAGACACAGTAGGACATAGTTCCTGTTCTCAAGGAACTCACAACCTGGTGACAGGAGACTCAAGGAAAGAAGCAGTGTTTGCTCCAGGCTTTCCCTCTCCCCTGCCCCTGATCAGAACTTAAGCTTCCCATTTTCCACTTTCTTCTACCCACCAGGAACCTGGAAATGAATGCAAGCTAAAGTAACTGATAATCTTTAAAAGCCTTGCTCATCTCAGACAGCATTTAAATGTTAACTCTTGCCTTCAGAAATGGGGTAAATTGCAAGGATTTTTGTCCACAAGGAGCACAGATGAAAGGGAGAGATTGTTTTATATTAGAGCTCCTTCCTCGGAATCTCTCAATCATGACCAAAATGTATTTATACTAAGGTTGGCCTCATCTTCTTGGTCCATCAGGATTCATATTCAGAGAAATTCATTACAACTGTATAAATTTAACTTTTGTCATATTTGTCACTTTCAGTGTCTACTTTATGAGAGAAAAATAAGCCAAATTATTATTTACATGCCAATACTCATCATAAAGTAATACAATTTATACATATATTGAAATATTGTTTTCTGCATTACTAATATATCCTTGTAAAAATTAGAGATGAACCTCGGTTTCAGAAAATCTGTACTTGGGAACTCTCCCCCTCTTTCTGTGTCATCTTGCTAGCATTATTTTAAAGTCATCATTAATACATGTTTATTATAATAATATCACAAGATCCACATAAACAAAAAGAACAAAAAATAAGAAAAAAACAATCAAATTTTATTATATTTCTAGCACCCAGAGATAGCAATTCTTAACATCTGCTTTCAACTTTTTTTCTATGCAAATATTTTCAAATTTTTCCACGAGTGAGATCATAGTGTACACAGCAGTTTTAAACCATTTTAGCTTAACGGTTTATCACAAATGCTTAAAATTCACTAGAAGGATTATGTTTAATGTTTATAAATACGTTTCTATCTTTTACATATTTGCATCACATGGATGTGCAGTTTATGTAAAAATTCCCTTTTGTATCTTGTCTTCTTTCTCCTTCTATTATACTAATATATTCTTTTCTGGCTCTTTAACCTCCAGCCTCTAAGCTATTTTTTTTTTTTTTTTTTTTCTGTTCTGCCACTTCCAAATGGGAAACTGTTTCCTCCTTTATCTGCTTGTCTGGAAATGGTGTTCATCCTACAGGACTCAACTGATATACCTCTTTCTCCAAATCTCAAATCCAGCTTCACCCTCTGCATTCCTGTCATGCCTTTAGTAGACTTGCATTATGGAAGTTATCATACTCTGTACGCAATGGCATTGGCCTGGGTCAGAGATCAGACGACACAAGCCTGGCAAGTGGCATTAGTGAGGCATTTTCCTGCAGGTCTAGGTTGAATGCTCTGGGCAGAGCAGCCTCTAGGTGGCATAGACTGTTCTGGGAACTCCTCACTTATGGAAAGCTCAGGACCGTGAAACAGCTGCCTGGCTAAATTCTGTAATCTGTGTAGGCCCAGTGAGTCATGTGTTAGAAGATGTGAACCCAGACCATAACTGGGGTTCAGGCAAATGCAAATCTAATTGAAGGATTGTGGGTTTCTCCTGGGAGACTCAGTTGGAGGAAAAGCCTGTAGCTCTCCAAGAGAAAATCACCTGTTAGTGGAGAGAGCCTGACTGTGGTTGGGTTGAAATGTTAGAAGAAGCCGTGGCCGCTGGTGACTCTGCCTGACTTCGCCATGCCTGGCCATCCCTGCTCTGTCCTGGGAAGGAGACTGCTGTGTAAATAGAATGACTTGTGCTACTGGGGACCCAAAGGTTCTGCTGTAGAGACCACCCTGAAAGAATCAGTAGACTCAGAGACAGAAGCACACAGCCTGGATGCAGCCTGTGCCTTGTTGGGGACCCCGTGCAGTTGGGTCTGGCCTGCAGGAGTGGGGAGACAAGCTGGCGGCAGAGAGCAGAGGTCCATGGGGCAGAAGGACGGGGCAAGTGCAAAACCTGACCTGAGAGACCCTTCGGGAGAAGCCCCCATCCATCTCCTCCCACTTGGCCGGCTGACTGGCTCCTGGAGGGATTGCCAGCAAAGACTGCACTTCCTCTGGTCGGAGCGCTGGGATTTAGGGTATGACTCCCAGTCTGATACACAGATACACATAGCAGCTATGTCTTTTTATCCCTTGTATTCTCTAGCACTTAGGATGGTATCTTACAGGTACCTAATAGATTCACTTATTTATTAAACTCAGATGTTGCTGAGGCCTAATATATATATCTGGCATTATTCTAGGTTCTGGGACAAAAACAGTCAGCAAAAACATAGTTCTTGCCTTCATGGAGCTAAATGTCCACTAAACTAGAATTCAAGCAAATGTTAGATTTACATTTTCTTTCTCTCCTATCTCTTCATGCAGTCTGTTTTGAAATATAATAATCCAAATTTCACTTTATTTTCATAATATGCTCTTAAAAATATGGAGGAACAAGCAGTTCTAAAACAGAAATAACCTAGCAGGATACAAATGATCCTTAACAGGTACTGATATGTAAATTGATACTTTGGAATGTACATTAATTTTACGAAGTCACCAGGCCAGGTGACTTGCTTTGGAACCCTCAATTGTTCATTAGCATGTCGGGGAGATGCACATTTTGTGTATATATCCAACTTCTTTGGAACTGTAATCCTCAGTCTCTTCATTTTGATCTGACAATGAAGCATAAAATAAAGATTGATAATAATTTTGAACCGGATTCTTTAATAATTATTATTAATTTCTTATGTTCAAGATACTATGCTTAGTCTTGGGAAAGAAAGAAAAATGAAAACAAGATCGTTCCTACTGTAGATATAGTATAAAGCCTCGTAGATTTGGCCGAAGATGTAGTCTTTCAAAATGAATGAGCTGCCAAGTGCTATTTTCCCCACTGTTGACAGATCAGAATCTTAATCCACAGGGTTCAGCCTGGAAGGGAGCAGGTGACCAGCACCGTGTGCTGGACACAGGCAGGGAACGGGATTGTCCAGACAGCGTGACTCGGTACTTCCGGGCACTTGCTTGCGCACGACAAATGTATCCAAAGTGTTGCTATCCATTTCTCACGTGAGTCCTGTTATTCTGAAAATCTTAAAATAGATGAATTTTCTATAATAATAACTAGACAATGGACACTAATTAGAAAATGAACAAAAGCCACCTCTTTTCAAAAGCCTTATTCCCTTCTGAAGAGACTTGAATCACGAAAGAGATTCTACAGCATACAGCATTTCATGTTTTCCAAAGAATAGTCACACATTTAATTTTTATAGCAACCCGTGAGCCTAGCAGTATTATCTTCATTTTAGAAGTAAAAAAACTGGGCCAAAGATATTAGGTAATTTGTCCAATTTGGAAATTTGGTGACTAGCTTTGAGTCACTAGAAGTTTATCATAAAACAATAGCACAGAAACCAGGAATAGAAAAATGGGTGTCTCTGAGCAGTAGAAGGGTTTCATGGAGAAGCAATTTCCTTCATAATTTCTAATTGTATCATTAATAAAATAAAAAAGACAGGAACTAAAATACCATCGCAGTTTTACTAATGAGAAATCCATATAAATATTTTCCATATGAAAAATCCATATACACATTTACAAATAAGTATGAAAGATTTTTAATAACGTATCAGCTATTAAGACAGAACCTTTCTCAGTCTTAAGTTTCCAAACCAGGGTAGAAAAATGGACTCTCTTCCCAACCCTCCTCTCTTCCCTCAGAGGGTGCTTGGAATAAATTGTAGAGGGGCGCATACTCCCTTCGAGGGAAACCTTGGAGAAAGAGAACGCAATAACCTCACTTCCATGTAATGTAAGGCGATACTTTTTAAAGTAGAGTTTTTATTTTACAACAGACCTACAGCATATATTCCCACAGGTTTAACCCTGACCTACACTGAAAGGTTCCAAGATATCTACTAATTAGGTACTAAAATTTTTGAAGAGAATAAGATTTAAAAAGAAAAAAAGTTGCCTACATCTTTCAAGCCCCAGGGCAGCTACCATTTAGATGAACAGTGATGAGTTATGCAGGGCAAGGCGTCTCAGCTTGCTGTTCTTAGAGAAATAATGAAAGCAAGTTTTGCTGAAATAAAATTTTTTTCCATGCAGACTTTCTTTCTTTCAGCTTCAATCGAAGGAAATCCTTATGAAGGTTTACATGAGGAAACATGTTCAAATTTAGACAGTGAATGTATGACTTTTCTTCTTTTATGTATTTTTATAGAAAACAGTTGTATAGACTGATATTGCTTAAAAGGTCTAATAATTGATTCATTTTTCAGATATTTTGTCTAGATCCAAGCTGATAAGCCCCAGAGTAAAAATTTGTACAAGTAAAATAGGAATTTCTCTAAGCCAACACTTGAAACAATATTTGCTTGACTCCTGCTGGTATCCTGAATTATAGTATAGCCATAGAAATAAAATATTTTGGATAATGCCACTGGGTCAGTATTTTTTAAGTTTTTAAAATTTTAATGTTTTTAATGACATTGCTTTTGTGATTAATCTTAAGATGTCATGATATTTAACATTATTTACCGCTACTATGTTGTCATTAAAAGTGCTGATACTGTGTTAAGTGGAAGTAACAGGGAGCCTGGGTCCAACCTTCCCACTGAGTTAGTCTGTGTGTGATTTACTCAGGCCACTTAATTTCTTTGTGTCTCAGTTTTCTTCATGTTTCCAGAGATGTTGATAAAAGCTGTTTCCTAAGTCGTAAGATTTGGAAGGACAAATCTACTATTTGTAAAAGAATTCTGAAAAAGATGAAGCATTCATATATAGGTGACATAATTGTGAGATATTCAATTTAGCTCTTTGTATTAATCAGAATATGACGTGATATTATTGATGCTGTCAGTGATACTTAGGTATTTATTTAAAACTAAAAATATACTTAGGTCTTGTGGAGGTCCCAAGGAGCAAGGTGGTGAGTGCAAAACACATAGACTCAATGTCAGGGAGAATGTAGTGGAAATCCTGCCTCTGTTACTTAACAGGGAAATTATCTTGGACGAGCTCTTTATCTTCTCCAAACCCCAGTGTCCCCATCTGTAAAACAGGGATAGTGATGTTTATCCAATTGGAACTTTACACATTAATGAGGTTCACTGTTGGCCATAATTAGGATTGATGACTTACAGGCTAGGTGCTTTTAGGAAGTTGATTAATACATGAACACAGCAGTTATTTCACCAGTGTTTGATAATTTTTTTTTTTTAAGTATGTGATCATCATGGTGGTCTGAATGAATTCTCACTCCTCAGAATGCCTGAAGTTACTAGATAGCAGCAGTATTTAGTTTTCAATTCCCTAAGAAAGAATGACTTTAGGGTTGATGTATCCAGGTGTTAGCTATATTGCAAAGTTTTAAAAAATCAGATATTTAGCTAGACAAAGAGTATATGGAATAATTGCAATATTTTTCTGTAGATGAACTAAATGATTTCTTCTATTTCATACTAATTTCTACACAGAATACATTTTTAGTCTCTAAGTATTTTAGAATAAGGGTTTTTCTGTATTTACCTTTTATACAAATGAACACAATTGTAAGCTATCTTTTGTATGTACGGTATATTTTGGTATATTTGGTATATGTACTATTGTCATAATGGTGGTAGACTTCTTAAATATTCTCATTATTTTTTAATATTTTGGGCTTTTAAAAAATTCTATTTTTATACTCCCTATCTATACCTAAGAGTCAAAAAGAATGACTTATATTAGCAACTGTACTTACATTTTTTTTTAAAAAACTATTCAGGTTCTCGGCCCATTTTTTTTTTTTTTTTAAACTTTGGGTTTGTTTATTTATTTATTTATTTATTTATGGCTGTGTTGGGTCTTCGTTGCTGTGCGCGGGCTTTCTCTAGTTGCAGCGAGCGGGGGCCACTCTTCATCACGGTGCGCGGGCCTCTCACTATCGCGGCCTCTCTCGTTGCAGAGCACAGGCTCCAGACGCGCAGGCTCAGTAGTTGTGGCTCACGGGCCTAGTTGCTCCGCGGCATGTGGGATCTTCCCAGACCAGGGCTCGAACCCGTGTCCCCTGCATTGGCAGGCGGATTCTCAACCACTGCGCCACCAGGGAAGCCCTGTACTTACATTTTTAGAAATGAAACAAAACTTATGCATCTTCATGGATGTTAGAGTGAGGCACTTGGGGGATCATAGTTGCTCTTGAATATCTGGAATTTTTTTTTTTTTTTTTTGAGGAAGCTAACTGAAGCTCCATGGTAGGTTTTATGAGGTATAAAACAAGAATTCAATGCAATTAAAAAAATTTTTTTAGAAAAAATAATTCAGCTATGAGAGCTAGTTCTAATGCATAAGTATTCCCACAGTAATTTTGGTTATTGTAGGTGAAGTTTGAAAAAGGAATATGGAAAAACAATACTTGAGAAATCATTTTATACATTTGTTCAGTATGTTCGTACTGGATAATAAGATGATATAAGAGGTAATAGAGTCATCTGTCAATGGACATTTAGGTTGCTTCCATGTCTTGGCTATTGTAAACAGTGCTGCAGTGAACACTGGGGTGCATGTATACATTCAAACCAAGGTTTTCTCCAGATATATGCCTAGGAGTGGGATTGCTGGGTCGTATGGTAGTTCTATTTTTAGTTTTTTAAGGAACCTCCATACTGTTCTCCTTAGTGGCTGTACCAATTTACATTCCCACAAACAGTGTAGGAGGGTTCCCTTTTCTCCACACCCTCTCTAGCATTCATCGTTTGTAGCTCTAACCCTAAAAAAGAATGGAGTAATGCCATTTGCAGCAACATGGATGGACCTGGAGATTATACTAAGTGAAGTAAGTGAGACAGAGAAAGACAAATATCATAGGATATCGCTTATATGTGGAATCTAAAAAAAAAACCAAAAAACAGTGATACAAATGAACTTATCTACAAAACAGAAACAGAGTCACAGGCTTAGAGAATGAACTTATGGTTACCAGGGCGGGAAGGGTGTGGGGGAGGGATAGACTGGGAGTTTGGGACTGACATATACACACTACTACATTTAAAATAAATAACCAACAAGGACCTACTCTATAGCACAGGGAACTCTGCTCAGTGTTCTGTAATAACCTAAATGGGAAAAGAATTTGAAAAAGAATAGAAAGAAAAATAAATTAATTTAATTTAGTTTAAAAAAGAGGCAATAGAAATATGAAATATAATCTGGTTAGAGTGTTCATTGGACACAGAGGAAAATTTAGCATTTATTTAAGAATTATGATAACAACAGAGTTAGAGTTGAAAATGAAAGGACTTCCCTTGAGTTGGTAATAAAGAAGGTGATGCCAGATGGACTCTTCTAGTGGCTTTTAGAGGTGGTGTCATGGAGTCCATGATTCAAGTAAACCGTGGAGAAATTGTGTTTTTTGGTACATAGCTCTTTCTGAGAAAATGCCATAAGATACTGTCTTGCTGATGCTCTCCTATGACGTGATCTCATTCCACAGAGGTGCTTCTTGTAGGGAGTAATTATTTGTCACTAGAGATAAGCAACCCAAGAAGAGCCTTCTGACCTAAAAGAAGAATTCTGTGAATAGACTCTAACCCATATTTTTAATAAAAAAGAATTATCATCTTGCAGATCAGATTCAGGATAGAGATGCAGCTTTCAAAAATTCACGGAGAACACTATGTGAGTTAAAGCAAGTGTGTTTGTGAGGGTTGGTGTTGGTGGATAGTTCTGTTCACTCTTGGCCAAGCAGAGAGAGGATTTATTTCCAACTCTTGACTCAGGAGGACATATTGCTACAAAAAGAAATAAAAAATTGCCTGGGGATCAAAAAGAGTCAGACTCCTTGCCTTTTCCTATTTCTCCACGTTTTTCTTGGTCACTGTTAATACTGGGGCCAGATTCTCTGGAGAACAGGGATCTTTTCAGGTAGTAGACACTTAAAAATATCTCTTGAATGAATGTTGAATGAGAGTAGATAATTTGGAAGAACAGTCAGGACTCTGGATTATTTTTGCTCCATTAAAGGGTTAATTTTAAAAATTCCCACCCACATTTTCTGCAGTGAATTGCTGATGCACTCATAAATTGGGCCACGGAATTTTGACACTTACTGTTAAAGTTAACGTCAGATAACAAAGAGGTATCTATGCTAAACTTAGAGGTACCTAAGTTCAAGTTGAGAACCATTAAGAATAGAGTCAAATAACCTTTTTTTTTTTTTAAATGAACATTGTTTTACTGAATATGCCTATTTTAGAAAAATAACTAATGCAGAAAAGTGAATGATGCATATGTGCTTTCCAAATAATTTTAATTGAGTTTTAAAATATTTTTATTCACCAATGAAAGGAGACAAGACGAAATACTGACATGTTTTACCTCTGTAGTTATTAACAGCAATTTTTCAATAAAATTATTAGAGCAAACTTTATTTTTTAAAAACCATTATTATAAAATAATCTTAGTCCTCATATATTAAACTTAGAAGAGATTTGTTTTTATAAAAATTCAAGGCCTTTATATTTCGAAATTACAAGCGGTGAATAGATTGTGTAAAAAGTCTATTATTCATGATAGAAGGTTTGAAGATACAAACCTTTTAATCTAAGTCAGGCATTAAAAATATTTTGACATATGACCTGGCTTTTTTTTTTTTTTTTCAGTTCAATTTTCAGAAATTAAAGGAATAGCACCAAAGAGTGAAAGCGTTTTGAGGATACAAATAAAAATAAAGAAAACAAGCTAACAACTGGATGGGTAAAAAATCTACTTACACATACATGCCTTTGACTTATTATCTACATACCTAAGGCATTAACAGTTCATTTTTTACCTGACCATAAAGGTTAGCTTCTAGGGACTATTTCAAACTTCCACTAAGACTGCTAGGTATGACACAAACAGTAAACTAAAACCACCTGCTCTGTTTAGAACTGTTACTAAATATCTTGTAAGTGATAAGAACCTCCCAGTACAAACTGGGGCCCTCAAATGAAAATGGTAGAACCAAGAGAAATAAAGATTAATATCTAAATTAAGGCAACTGAGCTAGTGCGTATTTTTAGTTTAATGAGTACTTTTACCTTAACTTTGCTGAAGCCTAAACAATATATTACACATTTTCTACCTAGACAATATGCTTATTCTGCATACATATAATCTTGGACCCTACCAATAAATTAGTCTCGGGCATAAGTGATACCTGCAGTGCAGTAGTTTTAAGAGTTAAAATGGCCCCAGAAATTAACACTGCTGATGGTACTGAGTTACACATTTCAAAGTGACACCTTTTGTCCTTTGATATCATTTCCCAACAAGGTTATCATTGAAACTTCTTCCATTCGAAAGAATTGTATTTCTCAGTCAGCTAAAGTAGCTGACAACACAGTGTGAGTTGACATGTAGCTCTAGGTCCTTCCTATTTTTTTTTTTTTTTTTCTTTTCAGAGTTCTCTTAAAAGATTTTAGTTATCTGTCATCAGGCCCGAGTTTAGATTCTCCCGAGCCAAAGCAGCTTGGAATGTGTTGGTGAAGAGGACACTCCAGACAGGACAATATGCCTGTCTGCGGGGTGAGCGTGAGGGTGAGGGCTCAGAGGTTGGAGTAGTATTGCTTCGGCTGGTGTAAGCCCTGGAGAGAAGAGGGGAGCCCCTGGGAACGGATCCTGGTGCTGAAAGCGTGCACTTCAACCTTTCAGTTTGTACACAAGCCTCAGAGCAACAGCATTATCTGGCAGTTGGCCTTCTTATGCCTAATTTTCAACCCACAAGTAGGAGTGAGGTTGTTGAGGATATCCTCACCCTTAGAGTTATTCACTTTTCATAATGACTCTACTTAGCACGTT
The DNA here is from genome assembly GCF_028021215.1 of Eschrichtius robustus. NCBI lineage: Eukaryota > Metazoa > Chordata > Mammalia > Artiodactyla > Eschrichtiidae > Eschrichtius > Eschrichtius robustus. The sequence goes on from NC_090825.1 coordinate 39,086,643, forward strand.
AGGAGGGAGCGCTGATGTCTAAGTGCCCATCTGCTCCGTAGTCATTACTGTGCACCCTTCAATTAAGCAGTCCAGATTATGAGTTCTTTTAAGATAAACTGAAAGTGATTACGGTGGTGGTTGCATGGGTATGTACATTTGTCAAAACTCATCTAACACTTCAAATAGGCTAATTTGTAAGTAAGTTATACCTCAATAGAGCTGATTTTAAAAAATATTTAGGAATCTCAAAGTGTGAAGAATGGCTTCATAACATAAGAAAGCTGCTGTCATAAGAGGCATGCTAATTTCTGTTATTGTTACAGAAATTACTAAAAATAAAATAAACTTTTCTGAGTAGAGTTAACCATTTATAATAAACAGCAAAACTGGCCCATAATTGATGCATTTTACAATAATTATATAAAAGAGCATGCCTCCCTTTTTCACCATTGTATCCCTATGGATTTGTCTGTTGAACAGCACATAATAGGTGCTCAATAAATATTTGTGGAATAATTGATGTCTGAAGCTATAATCAGTAGCATATAAAATGGCATTATGCATCATGACGAAGCATACTGAAGGAAGGATTATGCCTTGATTTATAAAGAAGCCTTTGCCAATTTGGTTGCTTTCACAAAACATTTATTTTAAGTGATTTAAATTATGGAATCTAAAGAGACAAAAAAAAAAAAAAGATAGTGAAAGGGAATAGGTGAATCTTCGCTTTGGTTGAGGGAGGATGATGGGTGATAATCACCATGTTTGGAGAAGATGATGGATGATGGTCACAGTATTTGGAGGAAATAAAATATTTAGGGGGAGGTGTCCAGCTGGAGGCTTTTCTGCTTATTTTGCAGCTCAAAGCAATAGTTAAGATTGAATCTCAGTTGAGTATCTGACAATTCAGAACACAGACCTGGAGAATATGTGAATGAAGGAAGAAATACCTTTTGCTTTCTGCGCTGTGTTTGGCTCTCCCCTAAACACACTATAGGGGAAGGCGCTGGAGCCATCGTTTTGAAAATCCTGCATCAACCATACTAAATATTTCACATAATTAACTGAAAGAGTTTCTTGAAATATTTATAAATTAAGACTTTTTCCTAGAATGTTTCCAACCAGATGTTAGTTCCAATTATATTTACCTGGTTTTCTTACAGCAAAGTCTTGTCTGAGTACGTAAAATCACTTGACTTAATTTTTATGTAGACAGAAAGGAGATAAATGAATACAGATTAAGCACTGCAGTCATCATGAACACCCTGTGGCTTAAAGTTTGGACCTAACGTTCTCACAAACTAATTATGTTGACTCTCATCATAGACTCATTTCATTTTCACAGTTTTCTCCACTGTGAAGCACTATAAACTGCTTCATGGCTGAGACAAGTTTAGTTCTCTCTGCACCACCCACAATGTCTCCTACATAATATGATGCTCATTGAATATTTCTGAAGTGATGAAATGAATAAATTACCATATAAATGCATGCATGTGCACAAGTGCTTACTGTGGTTAAACACATCAACTATTTCCATTTTCTCTATTTTCCTTTTGATTGCTAGTGTCCTCCAAGAATAAGATGAGCACATGACTTCTCAGAGAGTTTCCATTTTTCAATTTTCCTTGCAGCTACTTTTGACCATATGACTAAGTTCAAACCACTCCTATCTGATCAGAAAGGATGTTTTGATATTTCCAACTGAGGACAAGCTACTTGAGTTTCCACTCTTTTGATATTTCCAACTGAGGACAAGCTACTTGGGTTTCCACTCTTCTCTCTTCTTATGAACTGGAACACTAACTTGATTGTGAGTCAGCTCCAAACATGTGGAGGAGGATAAAGTTCTGAGAGATGACAGAACAGGAAGATGGCATGACTCTGGACCTCTAAATGACAACTTGCAGCACAACTATCTTTCAGCCTGGGCCACCCAAACTGGAACAAGAGAGAGAAGTAAACATCTATTTCATTTAATCTGTTTTATTGGGGAGTCTTTGTTATAGTAGTTTAACTTGTACACTAACTAATATATTCTTTATGAGTATATAGTATATACATACAGTCACATACCTATGAATTGAATTAAAAGTGAAAGGAAGGGCTTCCCTGGTGGCGCAGTGGTTGGGAGTCCACCTGCCAATGCAGGGGACACGGGTTCGTGTCCCGGTCCGGGAAGATCCCATATGCCGCGGAGCGGCTAGGCCCGTGAGCCACAACTACTGAGCCTGCGCATCTGGAGCCTGTGCTCTGCAATGGGAGAGGCCGCGACAGTGAGAGGCCCGCGCACCGCGATGAAGAGTGGCCCCGCTCGCTGCAACTAGAGAAAGCCCTCGCACAGAAACGAAGACCCAACACAGCCAAAATAAATAAATAAATAAATAAATATATTTAAAAAAAAGTGAAAGGAAGAAAACTATCTAAATGACCCCATTTTAAAATTTTTTAAAAATTTTGCTATTATTTACTTTTGCTATTACTTTTGCTATTATTTACTTCACGTGAACATATAATATTTACATACTAATTCACAATTTTTAAGACTGAAAAATAGACTGGTATACAGTAAAGAGTTGAAAGTCAGTTTGTTGACTTTGAGCTTACGACTTAATCTTTCTGAGCCTCATGTTCAACATGTACGCTTTGAGCTCTAAAGTTTTATTTATCTTTAAAATTCTATGGATTCTTCTTAATATTATAGTAACACAAATTTTTAAGAATCCCAGTGAGATAACTTCCCAATGATCTTGCACATAACTAAACTATTTCCAAGCTTAGCCACAGGGCTCATTGGAAAGAACTACATGCTCACTTGGAGTATTTCCTCTATGGTCAATCATGGACATGTAAACTTATATTCCATTATTTAAAAGGATGAATAAAAAGGTGCCCAGTAGTTTTCTTAAGTCTTTTCCCTTTGTGATCCTGTTTTTGGATTCCCATCTCTCTATCTGTAAGACCAACCCAAGAGAATTTATACTAGCATAGATGTAAGAAAGATGATAATTAAACTTTTCATTGTTCTCTAAATTTTTTCACATCTGAATTGAGAATATTTATTATACTCATAAGTGTATCAAAGGTTTGCATTCTTTTTAAAAATTCTCCCAATATTTGCCATTCCAAAATTATTGTGAAACTGTATAAATATTAAAATAATTTTATGCAAGGCAATTGTGGTGGTTCAGTGTATAATACAAAGAGATTTCAGACATGATTCCTATCTTTAAAGTGCCTACAGACTCATGAGAAAATAGAGTACACACACAAATAAAAATGAAAGGTAACGTTAAGGATGTTTTTTACTTGAGGAGATCAGATATGAAAGAGATAGGAGTGAAATGGGGAAGCTGATGTTTTAATAGTCAGTGTAGATTTGAAATGGATCTTGAGGTATGAAGAGGCCTTAACCAAGAGCCCTGAAGCGTGGAGCCAGATGGAGACAAGGTGGAAATGTTTATATCATATTTGCAAAGCTAGAAGTAGCCTGGTTTAACTGAAGCAGCTGGCTTGGGTAGGGCAGATGTGGAATTTAGGCTTTTTGGATTGTTCTGGGCCAAATCAACTCAGTTCTTGAAGATGAACTTGAAGACTATGGATTTCATTCATTTTTTTAAGGAAAGAAAGGTACATGAACAACAGCTTCTAAGGAAGATAAATTTCAGACCATTATGTTCAGGGGATTAGAGAAGACAAACTGAAGCCAGATAATTAAATTAGGGAAAATTGTGGTTACCAAGGCTGGAGGAGATGTAGATTTGAACTAGAGGATATGGCAGAATGCATGACTCTTAGAACCTTATTCTACTGACAGTGAATTTTAACGTGTGTGTGTGTGTGTGTGTGTGTGTGTGTGTGTGTGTTTGTTGGTTTTTTATGTTCCTTCCACTGCCCTTCCTTAATTGAGCTGCAACTTCTCATGTTAACCCTGAATCTTTCATGGCTTTCTCACATTGAGAATTCGGTTTTTTTTCCCTGTTTCTATAGTTTACTTACATATATATTTTAAATTTTTTAAAATTTATTTTTATTGAAATATAGTTGACTTACAATATTTCAGGTGTACAACGAAGTGATTCAGTTATATATGTATATATATTTTTCAGATTCTTTTCTATGATAAGTTATTACAAGATATTCAATATAGTTCCCTGTGTTATACAATATGTCCTTGTTTATCTATCTTATATATAGTAGTTTTTATCTGTTAAACCGAAATTCCCAATTTATCCCTCCTTCCCTTTCCCTTTTAGTAACCGTAAGTTTATTTTCTATGTCTATGAGTCTATTTCTGTTTTGTAAATAAGTTCATTTGTATCATTTTTTAATATTCCACATATAAGTGATATCATGTGGTATTTGTCTGACTTACTTCACTTAGTATGATAATCTCTAGGTTCATCTATGTTGCTGCAAATGGCATTGTTCTTTATGGCCGAGTAATATATATATATATATATATATATATATACACACACACACACACACACACACACACACACATATACATACACACACCACATCTTCTTTATCCATTTATCTGTCAATGGACATTTAGGATGCTTCCATGTCTTGGCTATTGTAAACAGTGCTGCTATGAACATTGGGGGTGCATGTATCTTTTCAAATTAGAGCTTTCATCTTTTCTGGGTATATGCCCGGGAGTGGGATTGCTGCATCATATGGTAAATCTACTTTTAGTTTTTTGAGGAACCTCTGGACTGTTCTCCATAGTGGCTGCACCAATTTACATTCCCACCAACAGTGTAGGAGGGTTCCCTTTTCTCCACACCCTCTCCAGCCTTTATTATTTTTGATGGACATTTGAGAATTCTTATTTTATTGGTTGTACCAGTAAAGGTAGTACTAGTAGCTATCACTTGATAATAACTTTTGATGATCACTTACCGTGTGTCACACACATCTTAAGCAATTTACATGTATTATCATATGCATTACCATATGTAAATTACATGTCAAATCATATGAAATTGCCATTCTTACAGGTAAAAAAATGAAGCGCTGTGACTTCATATGGTTCACTTAATCCTCAAAATAATCATATGAGTTAGTTCCTATTATTATTTGCATTTTATGCAAGGAAACTGAGGCATAGAGAGCTTAATCTCCCTAAGGTTGTAAAACCAGTAGGTGGCAGAGCTAGGATTCAAACAGAAAAAGTGTTGCCCTAGAGTTCACGATCTAAACCACCTGTTATCGGCTTATATTGCACCAACCCTTATATCTTACGTAATCCTCCCAGCAATCTTGGGATATAGATACATGCCCATTTGAAAGATATGAAAAGTGAGACACAGAAGAGTAACTTGCCCATGGTTAGTCACCTAAGGAGGAAAGGTTAAGATTTGAATCCAGTTCTGTCTGACTCCAGAAATGTTAACATTCAACCTCCGTACTATACATGGAGGGAAGAGGTAAGATTGGGATCCTCTTGGCTACCTATTGGTGATTTCAAGGGATTGTTCTAACATCCTTTTCATCATTCCACTTTCCCACTTAACTTATGTGTCTTGTCAACAACAGAAAGTGTTCCACATCTGCAATCTTACGTTTCAAAATTCTTTCTTGACACTACAACTCTCTCTCTAGCATGTCTACTAAACATGCCTTTGGCTTTAAACTGACATCAGTTCCACACTTTATTTTACTCATCTGTTAGCCTCTTTCTGGTTTCACTTCATACCCAAATCATACTGGATGCTACAGTTATTTTGTCTTTACTTTCCTTATTATTTTCAATTTCTTAATGCCACTGACACGGTTGTTTCACTTTGCTAGTTAATTCTCACCCTGGTTCAACCAAACTATCAGTTTTCTCTAATCTTGTTCTCAGGCAATTTGGATATACCTGGAGAAAATTACAGAACCACGTGGATTGACTTCAGTATAAACGTATGATTTCCAATCTAAGTTGAACCCTTGATACTATACAGTGGCCTTTTTAAAAGTCATTTAACTCATTTACCTCATTTTTAGTCGTTTCCAAATACATGCAGAAGTTGTTTTCAGCTCTTTCTTCTGTTCTCAACCTGCCAATTCCTTTCCCACTCTTCTCAATCTCAATCCCTAATTCAGTGATAAATTATAACTTTGTGTTCCCTCAGTCTTATGACCATGTTTGCTTACCTCTTTCTCAACCAAATATTTCATCCTACTCAGAAAACAAAAGTTGCTCGCAACTTCCCCTTCCCTCCAAAGATAACCCTTCTCCCAAAGTTTCTTCATCAATCTCCCACTCACTATATTTTTTTCTAAATTAAAAAAATTTTTTTTAAATTTTATTATTTGTGTCGGGTCTTAGTTGTGGCATGTGGAATCTTTTGTTGCGGTGCACAGGCTCTCTAGTTGTGGCATGCAGGCTCAGTAGTCGCGGCGTGCGGGCTTACTTGCCCCAGGGTATGTGGGATTTTAGTTCCTTGACCAGGGGTCGAACCCGCATCCCCTGCATTAGAAGGCAGATTCTTAACCACTGGACCACCAGGGAAATCCCTCCCACTTGTTTTAAAGAAATCTCTTGTTGTTCCTTAAAAACATACTCAAGGCTTCATCCACTCCTTTCGAAAAAGAAAAACAAATCTGCCCTTGATCTGGATTCTGTGAAGACTTCTCTAGTTAAAGTTGCCAGCTCTGCCTGAGAGCCATAAAGTGTTCTCATGACTTCCCTGGCAGTCCAGTGGTTCAGACTCCGTACTCCCAATGCAAGGGGCACGGGTTTGATCCCTGGTTGGGGAACTAAGATCCTGCATGCCGCGTGGCACAGCCAAAAATAAATAAATAAAAATAAATAAATAAAAATAAATAAATAAATAAAGTGTTCTCCAACTAATTCCTGAACCACTTATCTGTCCTAGCTCTTCTCACAAAATGCTTCCTCAGCTTCTCTAGGTCTTTCTCAACTCTCATCTCAAACTCTATTTTCAATTTAGAGCATCACCTTGCTCCTTATCCTGTGAGCTCAGCATTGTCACTACTTTAATCTGCTTTTTTTTAATGCTGCTTTTTTTTTTTTTTTTTTTTCTTTTTTTAGAAAAAACATAGACTCCCTACTGAAGGATTCTCCAGGTATATGACTGGGATACAAATAAGTCTTTCACTACCTGCCACCCTAACTCCTTCCTTAATTAAACCCTCAAATCCATCCCAAGAGTGGTCTACATGTGTTGCCTACTCTTAAACTGTCTTTGATGTTTCATTCTCTTGCACCTGGTTTTATTCTCACCACTCTAGTGAAACTACTCTTCCTAGAATAACCAATTACCCTCAAGTGGAGTTCCCAAATCAAATTCATTCATTTAATTTTTTCTATCTTTCTGCTGTGTAGTCAAATCATCCTTCTCCAACATTTCTCTTTTCTGTGTTCTTTGATAACACTATCATTTATTAATTAATTCTGTAAAAATTTTGAGCGTTTTTTTTTAAACATCTTTATTGGAGTATAATTGCTTTACAATGGTGTATTAGTTTCTGCTTTACAACAAAGTGAATCAGCTATACATATAAATATATCCCCATATCTCCTCCCTCTTGCGTCCCCCTCCCACCTTCCCCATCCCACTCCTCTAGGTGGTCACAAAGCACTGAGCTGATCTCCCTGTGCTATGCAGCTGCTTCCCACTAGCTATCTATTTTATATTTGGTAATGTATATATGTCCATGCCACTCTCTCACTTCGTCCCAGCTTACCCTTCCCCCTCCCCATGTCCTCAAGTCCGTTCTCTACGTCTGCGTCTTTATTCCCGTCTTGCCCCTAGGTTCTTCATGACCTTTTTTTTTTTTAGTTTCCATATGTATGTGTTAGCATACGGTATTTGTTTTTCTCTTTCTGACTTACTTCACTCTGTATGACAGACTCTAGGTCCATCCACCTCACTACAAATAACTCAGTTTCATTTCTTTTTATGGCTGAGTAATATTCCATTGTATATATGTGCCACATCTTCTTTATCCATTCATCTGTCGATGGACACTTATGTTGCTTCCATGTCCTGGCTATTGTAAATAGAGCTGCAATGAACATTGTGGTACATGACTCTTTTTGAACTATGGTTTTCTCAGGGTATATGCCCAGTAGTGGGATTGCTAGGTCGTATGGTAGTTCTATTTTTAGTTTTTTAAGGAACCTCCATACCGTTCTCCATAGTGGCTGTATCAATTTACATTCCCACCAACAGTGCAAGAGGGTTCCCTTTTCTCCACACCCTCTCTGGCATTTATTGTTTGTAGATATTTTGATGATGGCCATTCTGACCAGTGTGAGGTGATACCTCATTGTACTTTTGATTTGCATTTCTCTAATGATTAGTGATGTTGAGCATCCTTTCATGCATTTGTTGGCAACCTGTATATGTTCTCTGGAGAACTGAGTAGGTTTTATATTACAGGCAATATGTTAAGCTCTAGGGATAGAGATAAACTAGATACACTTCTTGTTCTCAAGAAACTGATGATCTAATGAGGGAGAGAGACAGGAAAATCAACTTTACAATATAATGTATTAAATGCTATAATAGAGCATAAAAAAGCTGGAGGAGATATGGTATTACAAAAAGAATAAAAGGACAGTTTCTTGGATTGGGAATGCTTTCATATTTCTTCTTTTAACCACATCTGCTAATTTATCTTCTCTTCCTGATCCTTAAATATCATCATTCTCTGGAGTTATCTTTTCACTTCTCCCCTCTTTTTTTTATAACTCTACTTTATCTTTACTTTTGAAATATCATCCTATCTTACCTTACCTTACTCTAGTGTCCAACTCAATATTAGTAGCTCACTTCTATTCGCCACGTTTAAGACCAGTTTTTGCCTCCTGTAATCTCTTTAAGACTAAAAAAATATGCTTGTTTGCTTTCCTATAAAATTTGTTTTTGATCCTGAGTTGCCTTTCTTGGCTAATAGTCTTTTCTATTTGGTTCCCAAAATAATGACCTCACATTAATCTGGGATACCACTGTATTGCTTATGTATTTGAATCCCTAATTAGGTAATTAGTTACTTAAAGACGGACACTTTGCTCCTTTCATTTTTGAATGAACTCTGCCTGGAATATTTAAGGCTTAATGTGGTTTATATAAATAAATGTATGAAGATAAGAAAATAGATTAAGAATTATTAGCAACATGTTAGGAATCATAGGTGATGTTCAGGTCTGAGTCTTGGTAATGAGAAGAAAGGTCATGTCATCAATACTGAGTGAAAGAAGGAGGAAACGTAAACTCATGGTTTGCTCTTATTATTTTTAGGTTGGATGTATTGGTGAAGCTTGCATGTAGAAAGATTCAGGTTATATTTGGAAATATATGTAAATATAAAAATATATATATAATATATAAGCTCTGGACTTGACAAAGAAATTTGGGCACACTCACTGAAGAAAGGGATGGGAATGACACCTTTAGAACTTGGATGCAGGTAAATAGAAAAGGAAAAATGGCTCAAAACTTTTAACAATGATCAACTGCATCATTTTGGTACCATTATAGACATAGAGACTTCCAGGGGGATTTTATACATACAGTGTTTTCGGTCAAAGCTGAATATCCATGGTGGAAAAGTCCCTGAAGATACGTTTTGACAACTAAGGAGAAGCTAAAGAGACAACTCTTGGACTGAAATAGTGTCCGGTCACAAAAATCAAAATTGATAGGAGAATGGTGTTTGGTTTGACAACAGCCAAGAAAAGAGATTTTTGTAAGGAGGTGATCAAACATATTGAAAGAAATTAAAGCTTAACCTGAATGAGGTGGAAAAGAGAAACACTAATTGATTGTCCCATTTGATTGAGTGACCTTGTAAAACAAAACTACAGTAGAATGATAAGGGCTGCACAATGACATGTAGCAGGTGGTTGAGGAGAAACCAGTGATGGAGGTGGTGAACGCAAAGCACCCTTCAAAGAATTTGGCAGGAAATGGAAGGAGAAATATAAGATACTAACTCAAGGAGTAATGAAGCCAAAATATTTTGATTTTATTTAAACTTCCTTTCCTTTTTTTCCTTTTTCTTTTTTTTTATTCAGTGGGGATGGGGTAGGGAAGGGAGTCCTACTCGGTTCACAGGTTGGTTGAAAATAGGTGGAGTAGAAGAGAAAGATGAAAAGGGATAATTGAGCATGAACCTAATTTAATGAATAGCTATCTTGGAAGATGCTCTTGTGTTAAACATAGCCCAGCTGGTGGTGGGTAAGTCTATTCATAAGAGCCAGGCTGCAAATAGCTTTCTCAAGGGCATAATGCTACTTTGGTGGCCTGAGTCCAGGATTCTAAGGTGATTTTTTTTTCTTAAGTTGGGATGTTCAAGCATGTAGAGATCTAACCCTACCCGTGACCTTTACATACCTTATTTTGTGGTTTTAAAGAAGATGGGTCGAGGCAGTGAATAAAAACATAGCATCACAGCTCACATGCTGGCTAGCACATAGCAAACATGATTTGTAATCTTGATTATTTTAGCTTTTTTTTTGCTAACAGTTTATGTGGGGAACACAAAATTAGTATTTGCTCAGTGCAAACCATAGAGATTTTATCAAGGGTAATAAAATAATTAAAATCTTCTGGAGAAATTGAAGGAACTACATTAATATCTGATGGTAAATTGCCTTTGTGAATACTAATTCATTGACGCTAATGTAATCTCTCAACTTTTCCATGTGAAGCCTCTCTTGCAAAACAAAGAATTGGCTGGTGTTATTATGTTTTATCATACTGACAGCACTCCGGTATTTATATATCTTCTCTAGTTTACAGGAAAGTTTTAAAACATTTCATTCATTAGTAAGCAACATACATTAGCATGTATTTTTCTGATGATTTAACAAATTCATTCCAGAATTCATATTTATTTAAAAATACCCTTTTTAAAGTTATAATTTCACGTAACACTTAACTCATTCCTTCATGTACAACATACTTGAGTTCTAGCATCTTCAAGCCTGTAAAATGCCTAGGACTGATTTAAGCTGTTTCCCACAAAAAGTTAAAATAATGATACCACATAATGAAACAATCTTTACCCAATACCTAACACTTTCACATCTTCAAATTAGGTTGTAAATAGAAATTATAAATTTTTTCATTACTGAGAAATATTTTCATTTCTGACCCAGGAAAATGTGTAGAACTTTGTAAAACCATTCAGTCCTTAAGGAAAAAGTGGTTGTTTCTTGGTGCTGTCATCGTTTGTAAAGAGATTAATAGAAGTTGACAACATGTGTCATTTATGTGTCAGGCTGGCTAACAAAATCTTTTGATATGCAGAATTATTTGTCAGGTAACACCTTTCTAGTTCCCTCTTCACCTTTAAGTGGATCTATCTACTCTGGGTCATTCCTGTCTGTATCTGATAGCAGAGCTGAAGCACAGTTCAGCCCCATGAATTTTGCATTCCTCTTTTATTACCCTTTCTTAAAAACACTCAACGGATCTTATTTTTCAAACGTGTTACACTTTTGTCTGCAGCAGCACAGCAAAAATGAGGTAGAAGATGACACAAAGGATAGATTCTAGTCTCCAACTTGAACACTTACAATCACTTGTATAATTCTTTTAGTTTGATATCTACCTCCTATTTCAATTTAAATGTATCATATATATATCTAATATCAAATATATAGTAATATATAAAATAATATCTAAAATTTAAAATTTGACTCACCAAAGACATGTTACCAAGAGCTTTCAATTTTATATAGGTATCTGCCCCAAGATAGTTTAGAACTTCCACATTTCACAGACTAAAGGAAACTAACAAACAAGCAAACAACAAAAAAACCCACAAAAGAACAAAATGTTTTTTCACAAGTTCCAATCTTCTCTCTTGCTTTGTTTTCATTGTCTTGAAGGTCTTTATGGTAGTGCGGTTTTGTTAGTAGAAGATAAATCTGTGAACTTAGCTAAAAGAAATTTCTTGAAATATCTTTTTTTGGAGTGCTGTCACTGAATTCAATCCTATGTTTTCTGGGATTTGTAACAGTTAATGCAATTCCTGTTCATTATGAAAGTCACCATGCTTATATTTTGATGAGGTGTAAAATTAATATGTCACTGGTTTTAAGAGTCTATACTGAGTGATATAAGAAGTCAGAAGGGAAAACAGATTTTTGGACTATATTTTTTTGGCATAACTGTTTATTTAGAGAGCTGTGTCCCTGATATTCTAAGTGGATATGTAAATCATTAGCTCTTTTGTTACTATTAATATTAATATTATTATTATTGTTATTAGATGAAATGGACAGTCTTATCTATTTGGGAATTGCTGCCTCTTAGTATTTTTATAACAACTGATCATGTAGTGTTTTTTTCCTTGACTGGGAAAATTAAATTGTACCCATATGAGTTTCTAAAATAGGGTGTAAAATTTATAGGTAAAGGGAATAAATTTTCAGTGTGTTATAATATTAAAATTTTAGAGTAAATTAGATATTTCATGGGGGAAAAAAACCCTGAATATCTTATGCCAGTGATTAAATATATTTGCCAACATCTCAAACTCAACTTGCAATTCTTTTTAAAACTTTATCTGATTTTACATTCAATTTGATTTTGATAGATTTCCAAGTTACAATAAGTCATTTTAAAAAAAGGTGTTCTCTTTTATGCTTATAGCCTATGAAAAACACTTGTAAGTTACATTGATTGAAAGATTCCTTTTTGTTCTGCTGAATACCTTTTCTTGAGCTGGCAATTAAAGGGTTATTTAATTGGAGAAGTTCAGAGTCAGATCAGTGTTCCCAGTGGCACATATCTTTAGCAGTAAGTGTGGAAGCCAACTCGGAAGAAACACGTTTGAAGTGGCAGAACTAATCATGCAGAAGCAATTTGCGATTTTCTCTCTCAGGCCAGATAAAACAGAGCATTATGACATTGGCTGCACAGAGCAAGGTCAATTTACTGTGAAAAGCCAGCTATAGACTCCAACTTCAGATAGACTTTTATCTTGCACAGCTAAAACCAGGATATACTCTACTGCTCACACTACAGAACAGAATGGGCAAAATGAAGTGGACAATTCAATTAGGATGCATCCGTATTTGTCACTACTTTTTTTTTTTTTAACTGTTTCAAGTAATCAGTTTGTAACTAGATCTCAAGATTTCTCCCACCCCTGGGAATGAAGTATAAATGCTTGGTTTCATGTTCTGTGCAATAAAGTTTATTTTTTTTAGTGTTTTCAAATTTAATCGATAAGAGTCTACCAATTACCTTTGAAGAATTCAATGCTGATTTTCCTTTATTGATTTTCCTTTATTGTATTTAATTATGTCTTGGCTTTAAAATGAAAGATTTCATTTTAAATATACACAAGATATACGGAAATATACACAAGACTGTCTTTACAAAAATATAGTATATTAAAAGCATGAAAGAATGTTTTCAGTTTAACATTTATGTAATGTGCTATATGAATGTGTAATTGTCATTCCTAATACAGGAACCACTACATAAGGATGATCCCACTTCTGTTGTACTAGATATAAAATCTGTATTAATTTTTGGAAATGATTGTATTTATGGGAGCAATCATATAAATTGTTTGGCTAATCACAGTGAATAAACATAGTCTATTCTCTTAGCCATGAGGAAAAATACTCTCCTACCTTCTTTTCTGGCTGATGTCCAGAGTAGATTATTCTTATGAAATATGAAACAAGAGTTTACCTTAATTAGCTGTTCAAGGATCCAGCCATCTGGGATATCCATGTTTAGTGCATTTAACTTTATTAAGTGCATCTGATAGACTCGTTGGGTCACAATTTATGTTGCTAATGGTGCCAATAATCAATTCTATTCAAACTATCACGAAAGTGGGATAGAACTTGTTCCCAGAAGCTGAGCCAGAAAGTAAATGAAGGTATGATTAAATGTCATTGTTATTATAGTTCATAGTAAAAAATATACATCCATGCCTAAGGCACAATAGCTCTACAAATTGATGTACTAGTCAACAGTTTTCTGGACCAAATTCTGGTACTACTGTTAAAAGTCTGCAGGTGATGGAACTCCACAGTGCTGACATTGGGTCCTGGAACATTGTAGAAGTCAGTCTTTTAATGTTTTCATTGGCTTACTGTGATGCTGAGGTCAGGCAGAACTCATTGGTCTCCTGCTTTTGCTGACCTAGTGATTGACAGTAATGCAATGTTCTTTTAGAATTTATGACTCTGGGTAAAGGACAAGTGAAATATGTGACTCAGGTCAAAAATGAGGACAAAGAATGTCAGAGATGAGGTGCTCATTTTAAATAGAAGTGTAGAGTCATTAATTTTTAATATTGTGTTTTCAAACTCAAACTTGAGATAATTGAAAACAGATATATTTTCCCCCTACAGAGATTAATGTTTTTGTTTAATGAGTCAAAAATTTATTCAAAATGTAAAGCACAGATGTATAAATTAATTTTGCTTTTTATTTTTCAAGCTTAGGCACTTTAGATCATTTGTATATTCACCTATTTCCTTTTTGCTTTGTGGGACATTTGTTCTCTCAGATAATCCTCCATAATTCAGGATCTATTGTGAATTTATAATAGTTAGGGCTGGTGGGTTGTAACCTTTGTGTTTCCATTGTACTATAGTACAATGTACAATAACCTAATTCTCTTCTACATGACAAAATGTAATCCAGTCAGTGATTGCATATGCTATATTTTCACCCAAGTAAAATTTAGATTTTTTTAAAACAGAGAATATTAAAATATAGATGGTATTTATTTTGAATACAACTTTCATACATGCATATTGTTCTGTAACTGTGATAGTTGTACACTAAAATAAATGATGTGATCACATCATAGTTCTCAGCCTTATTAGAAACACCTGGCTAGCTTCAAATTATATTGTGATTGGTCTCACCCCACAAAATTGTAATTTACTTGGTCTGTGATATTTCCTGGACACACTATTTAGAAAGTAAAAGATGCCAACCCTTTCTTGGTCTACATGACTCCAATTTACTCGTTAGTTCTTTGCAAATCTATGGGCAAATATTATAAGTTTTAAAGAATTTTTTCTCTATTATTTAGCCTGATCATTTATTCAGTTCATCTTACCTAAGTAGGCCCTAAGTTAAAATATTTTTCTCTTTGTGTTTGTACGTGTATGTATGGAGTACGTGTTTGTATGTCTGTGTGTGGAGTAGACTAATTTCTCAGAAATCGGTTTTAATACAAACATTTCAGTGTTGTATATATGAAAGAACTTTAAAAGTGCTATTTGAAATGCACCTGTACAGATTGATTCTTTAAATTATTTGCAGTTTAACAATCACTACAATGGCAATTTTATGTTGAATAAAATTACATATAAAAAGATATAATAGATGTGAAAGTGCTTTTAGAAGTGAAAAATACTAAGCAAATGGAAGTATTGGTATTAAGGTACTATTGTATATCAACAAATTTCCTTAATTGAGTAGTCTTTATGTTCATATTCAATCATAATCCAAGCATTCTCATCCTGAAGAATGTTTTAAGTACCTTCTTATGTAGTCTGTTTGACATTTTACATTTTATCTAACCTTAGTCAAGCCTTCAGAGTTCAGGTTTTGTGTGTGTGTATGTGTGTGTATGTGTATGTATGTGAATGTGTGTTTGTGTGTGTGTGCGTTTATCTTCAAAAAGTAATCTCTAGTGTAGTACATATTTTGCATTTGGATAATCTAATCATGACAGGTTAATACTCTTGATTTAGTGCCCAAATAAGATACCTCTTCAGGGTTAGTAATTATCCAACCAGTTATGAAATTGTTTCACTTTCTAACCTGCCATGGCCAAGATAGTTGACTTACATAACACCATTAAATTACACTTAAAATTGCACACACCCCTTCAGAAGGAAATGTATACCTGAGAGAAGACAGCAGTCTGTGACAAAGCCAACTTTCTGCCTCTCATTGGCAAACAAACGAACCAACCAACCAACATCGGTCTTGTTTACATTTTGAGGAACAGCTTTATTTGTCATTTCTTATAATTTAATTGACAACGTAATGTTTATCAACAGTACAATGCAGCAAATGAACAAAATAGAGTCAAGTCACCATCACCACCACTCTTGCTCTCATCACAGAAAATAATCTTGTCTCTCTGGAAAACATCAAAGCTGTTGGGATAAGCCACATGCAGTACAGTGTCCTTGAAAATACCAGGCATGCAATCATTTCAAAAAATTGAATCACAAGATATCCTTATTAAATATGTCATGGAGAGTTTTTAGCATTAGGTGTAAAATTGATAATCCTAAATGATCAAACAAAAGCAAGAGAATAGCTATTTTGAGTGACATGATACTTGCCTCAACCCCCCAATATTTGAAACAAATTTCTAGTAAAAATTGAGCAAATGAAAAGTAAGTTCTGCATAGAAAGGTAGGAAAGAAAAAATGACGAAGGCAGGTAAAATTATACGACTATAGAAAATGAGCAGAGAAGCTGGATCACAACTCATTTGTTGAAACTTTGTAGGAAAATTTCTCCCCTTGAATTGAGATATTCAGCTAAGTGTGTGTATGTGTGTGTGAGAGAGAAAGAAAGAAACAGAGAGACAGAGAGAAGGAAGGACAAGAAAGAGAGACAGAAAATGGCAAGTGCTGGGGTGGCGGGCGAGGAGGTGGGTACAAAATAGCAAGTGGCATTTTTTTTTTAAAGTAAGCACTAGCACCAGAGGAAGAAAAGGTAAGATGAAAATAAAATGACTGATGGGTTATACCCATAGAAACCTAGAATAGAAAAAATGTTTGTCCCAGATATTAGAACAAATAGGACACCAGCCCATTGAACCTAGAATGTTGTCCCTCATTTCTGAATTTCAATTTTGAACAAATATAAATACAAGTTGCTTATTGAGGAATACTGATTGTAAGTATTCAGTAGTCTTTGAAATTGAGATTATCCAGAATTATGGGTAAAAAGAAATAAATCAGGAAATGAACAGACAGCCAAACAGGTAGCCCTTCTTTAGTTTATCTTCAGGGATCTCTTTTTGGTTCCATCCACATTTAACCCTAGAGCCATCCGCCTTCATGGGAGTTTGTAAATCCTGAAAGTCCCATCACCAGATGGAAATCCTGTCTGCTTCAAGAATATTGAAAATTGGGGTAGCTAGTATATTTCAATTCATTATTAAACAGCGGTAAATACTGTTGTTGTTTTCTTCTTTGTACTCTCTTCAACTGCTATTTTACTGTTGTTAATCTGGAAAGCCAGAGTTTCACTTCTGAGAAGTGTTTATGTTTACCTCTTTACCTAAAAATTATTTGAAAGCTTTTTTTTTTTTCTTTCTTTTTCTTCCCCATAAAGGATATACTGCAGGCACCAGTGCATTAGCTAGTGAGGGAACAACAATTCAGTAATGTCAGGGGTCTTGGGTTTCTACGAGAGGTAGGTATGGTACTGACCTTGATGGTTTAAAAACTGCTGAGTGTTTCTGATTTGCATACTATAAAGTGACACAGACTTAAGTGTTCAGGATGGTGTACCTTGGTGTTTATATTTTAAAAGCATTAAGTTTGAGACTGCGAAGGGATGGGAAAGTTAGAAAACAGCATAGCCATGTGGGAAGGTAGGCAATTGAGTATCAGAATATCTGGACCCTGGCTTCGACTTCATAATATTACACAAACCAGTGGATCTTTCCATGTCCAGTGTTCCTTTCTCCAAATGAGATTTTGTTCTTTTACCTATCACAAAGAAGTGCTATGAATATATGTGATCTTAAGGACTGTTTGAAGATGTTTTGCTTAAGATGATCAAATTTTAGGCAGCTGTGCCGCCTCCATGAAGTATTCCTTGACCTCTCAAGCAGCTTCTCCTTCCGACCCTTCTGTCTTGCCTTCCTTCTTCTCCTGGAATCCTCTTGTTGCAAAAAGCCAACCAGGACTGCTGTGTGTGGTTGTACAGGACGGGTGGAACACAGGAGACACCATTCACACTGGTTATTTATTTAGACAAATGTATTTGTATATTTGTTTAGACAAACTTCAGGCAGATGGAAGTAACCTGTTTTTTTCTAAAAATAGCCAAGTATTACAACAATATTTTGGCAGATGGATGTAAAGTATTTTGATAAAGGGGTACCTTTTTTCTAATTAGCACAAAAGCATTGGTTGGATCAGCAGTGGCCCATGCAAACTGTATTCTCATTGGATATAAAGTTTGCTTTCCTCAGTCGACAGTGGCTTCATGAGGGCAGAGACTGTTTCTTATATAATCGTGTCTCTCCTCTCTCTCTGAAGCAATATGAGGTACACAAGAACTTAATAAAACATTGTAGAGGGGACTTCTGAACTTAGATGGGAGAGGGCTTGGTGAAGTAGAAGTGATGACTAATCTTAAGGTTCTAAGTCTTATGCAATTTAAGATGATATTATTATTAATGCTAATAGTTCCAAGGTCTCTGATAGCTCTTAGGCTGTTATAATTTCAATGCTATTAACTGTATTTTGTGGAACTATGTGGAAAGAACCTGGGAGGGTAATTTTTAAAAGAATATCCCTAACTCTTCTACTTCCACAAATATTTAAAAGGAATTATAAAACTTTATTTAGCAAGTTTGTTCATACTTGGAGTTGATAGTATACGGGAAGGCTGTAACAGAGTTGCCTTCTGAGAATTAGAAAATAAATTTACTCTTAGAGAGTTAAACCATAAATCAAGATATTATGGATCAAAACAGATATTTTCAAAAGCACCTGAAAAAGAGCCCAGCAAGACCTGACTTTAACCTGATGAAAGACGTCAATATATCTAAGGAAGGAATGTGTCAATCAGGAGGGGGCTTGGTCACCTGTGTAAGGTTAGGAAAAGGAGGATCCCAGAGGCAAACTTTTGCCTTTCTTGGAAGAGTCCATACCTCATCTCTTCTGGATTACTGCAGTATTTCATGAACTTGTCTTCTAGACTCCTGTGTTCAGTCCCCTAAAATCCAGAATGATTCTTTTAAAAGAAAAATAAGATTGTCATGCCCATGCTAAAACTCTATTGGCTTTCCATTGCATTTAGAACTCCATACTCTGACCTACAAAGTCCCATGTCCTGTTTTCCTGGCCACCTCTCCAACTACATCTCTTAGCACCCTCGTACTGCCCTCCAGACACTCTGGCCTTCTTGTGTTCTTTGAACAAACCACCTATTTTGACTAGAGGCTTTTGTACTAGTGTCCTCTCTGCCTGGAGATCTCCTGCAGGCAAGCTCTTTATTAAGCTGTCGGTTTCGAAGTCATTCCTCAAAAATAGCTTTGACACCATCTAAATCAAACCTCAGTTACTCTCTATGACAATAATGTATTGTAAATATTGCTATCATTTTCAGGCCCTCATCACCATCTAATTTTTTGTTTGTCTATTTGTTTGAGGTGGACACTGCAAAGTCAAGTCACCAAAATTTGTTTACTTTTCTTTACACAGCTAGAGGAGGGAACACAGCAAGGAGTTTGCCACCTAGTTGTGAAGACAGACAGATAATCAGGCCTGACTGCAACTAGGCCTATGGGTGAAGGCTAGGGCTGGGTATCTAAGGAATGTCCGAGAATCACGCAGAGGCCACAGAAGGTATGGCCTCATGGGGTGCTGGGAGTTTGAATTTCAAGGCAGAGTTAAGCAAGCTGTTCTGAGATGGAGGAGTGTCACGGCTGGTCCTGGGCTAGGCGCTCGCGAGTCCCTGGGAAATTCATAGGACTTAGAAGAGGAGGTGAAAGCATTGCACCTGGCAGGGGACCTGAAGAGAAGGCACAGGATCCAACCTCCAAGAATTTTTCCTCTGAGGCTCTCAAACACTTCCTGAGAAGACAAGAGTAAATCCCATGAGGTAGGCTGACTTTGGTGGGCAAATGAGCAGTGAGCTAAGAAACTGACTTCACGTTCTCACTCTGATTTTGGCCATGCATGCAATGGGTCAAATTATGTCCCCTTTAATCTGGGTCACCAGATCCTTAGGCAGGGTTTCAAATATATTTGAACCCAATCTTTAATTCCATTCCCATGGAACAAGTCTTCCAATGGCCTACGAGGCTTTTCTCTATTAGTTGCGACACTAGTTGTTGAAGAGCAAAGCTCAACAGAAGAATCTGCGTGTATGTCTGCAGATTTATTTATCCTCACAGTCTCCGTAATACTGGTGTCAACAACAGCCTAGACATTTTTCAAATTTAGTTCAAAATCTGTCTTGTTTTGTTTTTAATTTCGACTACTGTGAATTCCATCTTAACTGAGATTAAAGATAGCAATAGGAAAAAGTTAAAATTACAAGTCAGTTGACTTAAAAAATCAGGAACCTACACAGAAGAAAGTTTGTAATTGCTGGCTGATAATCCCTATGGCATGTATAACCAGAGCATACCAGAAAGCTGCAGGGGAATTGTCAGAATGAGAATCAGGACTTCAGCTTCAGGCTAAAAAGGCAGAATAAGCTTGTGACTTACGTTGCCACCCATGGCTCAAAGAACATCTATTCTTTCAAATGACAGGTTTTCTAGTTTAAACCGTAGCAAAGAAAAGGAACATGCCTTTCACTGATGCATCATTGTTACTGTGGTTTAACTTCTTAACCCCTCTTCCTGTTGAAGATTTTTTCACATCTGAAGAGCATCTACAGCTTCAGTCCTTAAGGATACTTCCATCTCCTAGAATTGGAAAAATAAAATTTAGAAAAAAGGTTTCATTTGAGTATAGATTGAAATTACTTTACACAAATCCATATTTTGGATGAGTCTGCAAAGGAAAAGCTCTTCTGATAATCTATGTAATTAGTAAAAGTAATTGTTTCTTGGTGAGCTTTTGGGGGTTTATTAAAATCCAACACATATTTTTTAAAATGACTGTTGTAATTATAGTTAAGGACCCATAAACTTGTTTATTTTGATAATTTCATATTATATGCCAGAAAAATGTAAAATTGCTCAGAAAATGTAAAATTGTGTATTGGCAATTTAATTTCATTTCTTGTATTTGAATCAATAAGGTGTTATTGTTGCCTTCAAGAAGACTTTTAGGGCTTCCCTGGTGGTGCAGTGGTTAAGAATCCGCCTGCCAATGCAGGGGACACGGGTTCGAGCCCTGGTCCGGGAAGATCCCACATGCTGCAGAGCAATTAAACCCGTGCGCCACAACTACTGAGCCTGCACTCTAGAGCCCGCGAGCCACGAGCCACAACTCCTGAAGCCCACACGCCTAGAGCCTGTGCTCCGCAACAAGAGAAGCCACTGCAATGAGAAGCCCATGCACCACACGAAGAGTAGCCCCCTCTCGCCGCAACTAGAGAAAAGCCTGTGCACAACAACAAAGACCTAACTCAGCCAAAAATAAACAAATAAATTAATTTTTTTAAAAAAGAAGACTTTTAAGGGAAAATCTATCTGATTTTATATATTTTCGCACAGATAAGAAAGCACCCCAAATCCTGACCTTATTTATTTATTTAATATATCCTTATACCTTTATCTTATACAGCCTTTGCTCAAACTCTCCTAATGTTAACATCTTATACACCATGGAACAATTATATAAAAATTAAGAAATTATCATTAGTAAAATTCAACAAATTAAACTACAGATCTTATTTGGATTTCCCTGGGTAATCTCAGCATCCCCTCAGAGTCCCATCAATCCTGCCAGGAGCCTTAAACTGCTCTGAAAAGCTAAAGTCTTACTAAAATACAGTTGACTATGTTCATATGTGTCAATTTCCAAGTTCCCTATAATATCTCATTTAACATATGCATCTATCTTGATTATAGTTTTATAGTGCATCCTGAAATCGTATACTGTGAATTCTTCAATTTAGTTCATCATTTAGAATTGTTTTGGCTCTTTTAGTTCCTTTGCACTTTCATATAAAATTTAGAATCAGCTACTCTAAATCTGCAAAAATACCTGCTGGGATTTTGTTTGTGAGTACACTGGTTCTGCAGATCAAGTTGGGGAAAATTGATATATTAGTGATCAATTGATCAATTAGATATAATTGATATATTATATTAGAAACATTGTTTCTTCCAATCTATAAAAAAAGTCTATTTCTCCTTATTTAGGTCTTCTAAATAAGACCATCAGTTTTAGCTCTTCTAAATAAGACCATCAGTTTTCATTGTAAAGATACTTCACAAATTTTGTTAATTTATTTTTGGAGGGCTATTGTAATTTTTTTTTAAATTTGAAACTTCAAGTGTTCATTGCTGTCATTATAGGAAGAAAATTGATTTTTGTATACTTATTGACCTTTTATACTGCTACCTTATTAAAGACATTAATTCTAGGAGATTTTTAGTGATATTCTACATAGGCAGTTATGTCATCTGTGACTTGAGATAGTTTTATTGCTTCCTTTCTAATCAATACGACTTTTTTCCTTCCTTTTATTGCCTTTTAGAACTGGTTAGAAATTCAAGTATGATGTCTAATAGGTGTGTTGAGAGAGTTCAACCTTGCTTTGTTCCTGACCTTAGGAGGAAAGCATTCAGTCTCCTACCATTAAGTATGATGTTCATTATAGGGTTTTTTTTTTATTATTATTAATTAATTTATTTACTTTTGGCTGCATTGGGTCTTCGTTGCTGCGTGCAGGCTTTCTCTAGTTGCGGCGAGCGGGGGCTACTCTTCTTTGTGGTGCACGGGCTTCTCACTGCGGTGGCTTCTCTTGTTGTGGAGCACGGGCTCTAGGCGCATGGGCTTCAGTAGTTGTGGCCCGCGGGCTCAGTAGTTGTGGCGCACGGGCTTAGTTGCTCCACGGCATGTGGGATCTTCCCGGACCAGGACTTGAACCTTTATCCCCTGCGTTGGCAGGCGGATTCTTAACCACTGAGCCACCAGGGAAGCCCCCATTATAGGTTTTTTTGTAGATGTCCTTTAATAGTTTAAGGAAGTTCCTTTCATTATAGATTTGCTGAGATATTTATCATGTATAGATGTTAAACTTTTCAAACACATTTTCTGCACCTGTTGAGGAGATCATATTTTTTTTTTCCTTTAGTCTGTTTATGATAAATTACATTCCTTGATTTTTTTTTTTTTTATATTGCTCGACCTTACACACCCGAGAAACCCCTCAGTAGGTTATGGCATATTTTTCTTTTAACACGTTGCTGAATTTGATTGCATAATATCTTGTTGCAGATATTTGTGTGTATGTTCATGGGGTATATTGCTCTGAGGTTGGCTTTTCTTATAATGGCTTTGTGTGATTTTGTTGTAAAAATAATTCTGTCCTCATAAAATTAGTTGGGAAGTGTTCCCTGCTCTTCTATTTTCTGGAAGAGATTGTATAGAATTGGAATTACTTATTCTTATGTGTCATTTGTTTGCTACCTTAAATATCTATTTTCCTATTTCTCTTTTCACGCCAATCAGTTATTGCCTCATGTATTTTGAAGTTTTGTTTTAGGTGAATTTACATTTAGGAGTTTTATGTTATATCAATATAAAATGTCTCTTTTTATCTCAAATAATATTCCTTGTTCTGAAATCTGTATTGTCTGACATTAATATAGCTAATGCAGCTTTCATTTGCTTAGTGTTTGCGTGGAATACCTTCTTCCATTCTTACTTTACTATAGCGTTATATTAAGTCAGGTTTCTTGAATACAGCATATGGTGGGGTATTGATTTTTCTTATACAGTCTGACAATTTTTATCTTTTAACTGGTGTGTTTGAACCATTCACCTTTAAAGTTATTATGATATGAATGGATCAAACTATCATGTTGCTTGCTGTATTTTAGTTGTTCCATTTTATTTTTCTGCCTTTTTCATTAATGGAGCGTATTTCATAATTTCATTTTATCTCCTCTGTTGACATGTTTATAGCGCTTTTCCTTAAAAAGTATTGATTTATAAGGTTATAATATACATTTTTATTTAATCTGAGTCTAAATTTAACAAAATTTTGCTGCATCAAGTGTAATGTATGGACCTTACAGCATTATATTCCTAATTCTTCCCTCCCAATCTTTGTGATATTTTTGTCATAATTTTCCTTTTACACATGCTATCAACATATAATACATTGTTCCTATTGTTTCTTTAGGTAGTCAGTTATGTTTTAGAGCAATTAAACAGAAGAAAATAAATGAATATTATAATACTGTTATTTATTCCATTTCTGATATTTCTTTGTGTAGATCCAAATTTCTGGTTGGTATCATACTCCTCCGCCTGAAGAACTTTAAAGTTTCTTGTAAAGCAGATCTGCAAGCAAGGAAGTCTTTCTATTTTTTATAATTTTTATAATTTGTCAATCACAGTTTGTGTTTTCCTACCCTGGAACTGGCTCCACCAGATGTTTCTATTCCTGGCCTGCTTCTCCAGTAAGCTGTGATTCTCCCTACCCACCTGTCTGTCTCACCAGTTTTGGGGACAGCAGTTTGCCTTGTGGCTTCAGTTCTCTGATGAATCTAAGAAAAGTTTTGAATTTGTTCAACTTTTTCTCTTGTAAGGACAGCAGTGATGACTTAAAGCTCTTTACATGCAGAATTGGAAACCAGAAGTCAAATTAAGTAATTTTGCTTAAGTTGTAGAGTTAGCAGGTGGCTCTGACTTGATCTCCTTTATATTCAAGAAGAAACATTTTCTCTACTTTTGCTAAACACAGTCTTTCTTTATTATGAACTTGATGTAATGCTGTATCATACTTTCAATAAATTTTACTGCACTCTTTATTGTACTTTACGACTTTGCTGAATTCAATTTTCCAACTAGCAGACCTCATATGTATACAAAGTGTATACACAATTGTAGCAAAAATCAATTTTGTGCTTCAAATTTCTTGGCACAAATTTTGTTTCCGTGGCAAATCAGTAATATGCCATGTAATTGGGTAGAGATTCAGAATCAAAAGTGTAATGATTTGGACTCCATACTTTTAAAGGTTCAGAAGCAAAAAGGAATTGTGTTTTAATTTACCTGTTTATCCCTGAGTTGATTTCTTAACTTCTCTCAGCTTCAATTTCTTACCTCAAAAATGGGAATAATAATATCTAACTTGGAGTTATTTTGAAGATTAAATGAGATGATATGTACAGGGCTAACTATGATGTTAAGCAAATAAATGGCTCTCAAGGAATTATTATTGTTCTGCATTGGTCTGGAGGAATTTTGGGACCAGTGGGAGATGGATCCCAGAGTAGGGTATGGAAAATTATCTCATGTTTGCCATTCTTTAGTGGCATGGGCTGCTGTAAGGGCTATCAGCTTTCTATTCCTGGAAATATTCAAGCTAAGGAAAGATATTTTTCCTTTAGGGATGTAGGAAAGGAGATTTTGGATTGATGAGAGTTAACCAGATGAACTATAAGAACCCATACAGCCTCAAGTGATTTAATTAGAAAAAAGCCATCATTAGTGTTCTGTTTATATTTGAGTTGTCAAATTTAATTACTGGTTTCAAGAATCATCTTCTTACTTTATTAAAGTCATTAGTTAATGCCTACCATGCTATCAGGGAATACTAATTGATTTGAATTTTTCAAGTAGTATCCCTAGACTCATAGGATCATTGGCTGGCCTATGCATTTCTTTAAAATATAAAATTCTTCTGAGTCAGGTGTATCAGGAATGTAATTTTGCCTGTAAGGTGTTTTTTTTTTTCTTTTAATATAAGTTATTTGAAGCTTTTAAGAACCACAAGTATAGTAATTCATAATTGATATTGCTAAAGTTAATTGGTTGGGATTGAGTGGCAGCAGCTCTCTGGATAGAACTTGTGCTTCCAATTAGCCATAGTCCCTACCACTCCCTAATGTCCCACACAGAGTCTTCTTTGTTCATTTTCATTATTTGCTTGTTCTCTCTAGGCATTTTAGTTTGCATCTTCTGCTCTTATTTATTTGTCTCATCAATTTCTTCCAGCTACTCAAATTGACTCCTCAGTTTTTCAGGAGAGGGAAAAACTGGGTTACAATCAAAAGTTGTTGACTTTCTAGTTGTGGGTTTTTATGTTATTTTTAAAAGGCTGATAAGATAAAAAAGATCAGTGGGCCTAAATGCTCCAAGAGAGACAGGTGGCAGTTGTGAAGTAGGAAGGATCTAGAAGAAGGAAAATATAAGTAGTATATCATGAGTTAACAAAAACTTACAGAAAGTTCAAAAAGGAAATAAATAGCCTGAAAATTCAAATCTATCATTAGTTATATACACCAAGGTGGCAGAATTTGGCATCAAAATGATTTGGTAGAGGAGAAATATACTTATGAGTGCTGTCAGTTAAATTCATGAAGGTAAATGTGAATAAAGGTTAAAATTGTAGATTAAACACAGAAACATCTGACTTTTGGGATTAGGTTGCAAATTAAGCAAATTAATTGCACATTGAAAAAAATGTTTTTAAAAAAGCATATTTAGATGCATGCCTTAAAAACAAAACAATACAGATATGGAGGAAAGTTTTGTTTTTTTAAAAAAAAACCCAATATGATAAAATTATCTACCTTGCCATGTTTTAAATTTGTTAACATTCCATAATGTCATCTACTATGCCTTGTTCATTCACTTGACATCTGGGCTAATTAAGAGTCAACTCAATTATTAATTCTATACTCTTGACTCAAAACATGATACTCACTATAATTCCGAATATTTATTTACTTATTGGTATACATATATCTTTCAAGAAAAAATGGATTTCTCAGTAACAGATAAAAATGTACATTTAATATAGATATATATATTTAAAATACCGATGAAAATCTGGAATACTATTTTAACTCCAATGCAATTCTTCAATTCTCTAAAAGAGGGTTGACTCCTATGGTTCTTGGAAGTAAATTTTACACAAAACATACACAGGATATGAAACGATGCAAATATGTTTGTGCTGCAGTAAGAACCATACTTTTTATTACTACATGTTATGCTATCAATAGTCACATTAAATCCTATTTAAGAGGCTAGTTCTAGTGTATGTACCTATTTTAAATGTAACTTCTTAGAATTTTATAGGCCAAGTCCTTCAATGAGCAATGAAAAGATGATTAAAAAAAGACGGTTGAATAGAAAAACAACCAGCAACAGTAATTCATTTTGGATACAGTTTTACTTTTTATGAATAAGTCTGCAAAATATCAACATAAAGAGTGTACTTCTTCTTTATATGAATACAGCTTCTTAATACTGAAAGCCAGTTCAAATAGTGAACATTTCAAAATTCTTATGACATGGGATTACACCCTTGTGGTTCACGTAGCACATGGTGCATTGGTTTTGATTTTACAACTCAAAGAAGGGGATAGTACAAGGTAAATAATTTGGTTTCTTTGAAAAGAACCTATGTCGTTTTATTTTTCTATGCAATTTAGGAAATGATGAGGGTAATGCCATACAAGAGTGGTATCTGTCTTTATGGGCATTTCAAATTTCATGTGTATTTAAATATCATTGTCATTAAATGCTCACATTATATGAGGTACTATCCAGAACCACTAGAAAACATGATACTTGACAACAAAGAACTTCTTTGTGATCAATGCAGCAATAGTATAAGGAATATTTACTAGGCCATATAAAACATTATACCAGCTTATTCTGCCCCATGGAACTAAAGTGAAAAGAATTAGCATTTGTAATGGTTATCCAGTATAGTGAATGTAAGTAAAGTAAGCAAGTAAGTCTTGTTTCCCCTAGCTCAAGAAAACAGAACAAACAAATTAAATACATCAGAATTTTGCCTTCTTTCTTACAACCTCAAGCCAGGGAGACAAAGAGTTGGTGGAGAATCCTTCTTTGCACTATCAATTAGCCAATCAAACAAACATGCACTCTAAAACAAACAAACAAACAAACAAACAAAAAACCTTCAAGATACATCCTGCAGTGCCTTCTGTAAAGAAATTCCGGAGCCATTACTGTCACCAGGAAAGAGTAATAGAAATAGAATGAGCTGTCCAGGGAAAATGAGTTCCAAAGTATAGCTATTTGGGTAAATAAGTAAGATTTCACCAAATGAGAATCATAGTAATAAGTTTGTTGAAACCAAACTTAAATAGTTGTAACTGTAAAAGTTATATAGTTGGAATCACTACTAAATTCTTATTAAATTTTTGATTTAGACTATAATGACAGAAAAGAAAATATATTAATGTTCATTAAAAAATAAATTTAATTATATTAGTGAAGTTGGTAAAGGAGAGATTCTTTGATAGAAAGATGAAATCCTGACTGCATTTTTGAACGTATTTAAATTTGATAAATAACAGTTCAAAATTGCATATTCTTAATTTGTAATAGGCAATGCTTTCTTGTGGAACTCCTGTTTCCAAAATGTACTTGAATTAAGGTCAGGCATAATAAGCTTCAATAAATAGCTTAAGTAGAGATGGTCAGAGAATTCACTTAAAATAATGGCACTGTGGGTTTTAATTTATCTCTTATTTATGGCTTTACAAAAAGTATTATTTATAAATTATAGTAAGGAAAAGGAAAAATACAAAAAATAGAAATAATTTAAGATTACTTGCAATTTCAACATCTAGAAAGAAGTTCTGATAATATTTTAGTGTGTTCTTTCCCATTATTTTAAAGAATATATTTATATAAACATAAAAATTGTATGTTACTTTTTCCCCTCTTTCTTAAAAACTCTTTTATTTTTCATCTTCTTCATTAATTTTATTATGATGATGTATACATTGTAAAAACTTGTAAATATTGTTGGAAGGACATTCAAATACATTTTTGTCTTTTAATTTCTTCCATTGCTTTATATTTAGAAATTCTTCCCCTAATGTAAAACACAATAAATATTTTTAAATTGTAGCTGTGAATTGGCCAGAAAAATGTTTAGAGAAAGGAAGATTAAGAAAGAGAATGTATATTATATCAGAAATTAAAATAATAAACATACTACTGATTTACATTTTTCTAGTTATAATGCTATATTTCACTACATTATACATATTAAATATTTAATACATTTGGAATTTATTTTCATATATTATGTAGTGTGGGGGAATCTCTTTAATCTATTCATGCAGCAACTCTTTAATGCCAGGCATCACTTTAAGTGCTAAGGATGGAGCTGTGACTAAAATAGACAGAAATCTTACCTTGGTAGAATTTATTTTCTAGTAACATCTAATTTTTTAATGAAAGGCTTAACTAAATTTTCCAGCATCATTTCTTTACTGTCTTTCTTTCTCCATTCATTTCTAAGGTTATTTCTAAATTGTTCTAAGAAGTAAGATCTACTTCTGGGAAACATTTTTCTTCCACTTTCTGACTACTGATATTTATATAAATACAGTTGATTATAGTATATTTATAGTACATTTTAATTTCTGATATGGCATATATTCCCTTCCTCAATCTTGCTTCTTACAAAACTTTTCTGGCCTATTCAGAGCCATTTTTTTCATCAAGTATAATTTAAAATTACTAAGTTCTACATATACTAAAATACTAAAATTTGTATTAAAATTATAAATTACTTTGAAAGTATTGATGTTTTTATATTATTAATTCTTCTCAGCCAGAAACTTGGCAAGTCTCCCTTTTATTGAAGTCTTCATTTACATTTCTTAGTAAATTTTTAACAATTTTCTTCTTTTAGGTTTTGTATATTTCTTATTGAAGTTTTGCCTTTTATTTTATATGCTTATTGCTATGAATAGAATATTTTTATAAATTTAACTATTTATTATTACTATAGAGAAAAGGCTTTCTCTTTGTATTTATGTTGTATCTTGTTAATTTGCTAATCCACCTTACTAGTTCTAACAGTTTTTCAGTTCAATTTGTAGCATTTTTCTAGACAGATAGTTTTGTATTAGCAAATAATTGTAATATTTGTTTCTCCTTTCCAGTAGCTATATTTCTTCTTTATGTTTTATCTATGATATTGACTAAAATTTCTACATTTGTAATACCTAGTCTTGTTCCTAAATTTATTTTTTAAAGCCTTTAATGTTTTGCCATTAAACATGAAGTCAGCTATAAGCTTAGGCTAAGTATTCTTGATCATGGCAAAGAAATAGCTATTTTTCCAATGGTTACTAAGAATTCCTTTGTTTTGTTCCTGGAAAGAATTTATGGTAAATTAAATGTTTTCTTTTAATCTCCATTTATTTATTTTGCTCCTTTAACTAATTGATATGTTATATGAATAAATTTTCTGCCATTCTTGTTAAAAGTTCTATTTAGTTATTCTGAATGATTTAAAAAATTAACTCCTATATTTACTTTAGGAATTTCTGTATATATAGCTAATAAGTTAAAGTGTCTGTAGTATTCTTTATTTGTTCATTTGTGTCACATTTTGGATTTATAACTACCATTAAATTAATTTGAAGGCTTTTAAATGTGTGTGCTCTAGAATTATTTTTATTATACAATAAATCATGTCCAATTACTGAAATTTGGAAAGAATTCCTCTGTGAAGCTATTTTGTCAAAAGTCTTGTAGAGGGTGATTCTTTGACAACTTTTCGATTTCTTTTCTAGCTTTGTTTTACTTTAGCTGATGCTTGTGGGTGAAATCAATGAGAACATCTTCAGAAAGTAAGTGAAAGAACTGAAGAGTACAAGAAGCCATTTTCTGGAATATTTCAGTAATTATATCTCGAATGCTGGCCAGTGGGTTAGGTAAGCTCTTTCAGAACTTTTTTATTAGATCTTATACTGGTGAGCAGGGAAGAACACAGACAATTAACTCTCATGACCAAGAACTAGAACAAGATTGGGTAAATTTTAATAAAGATGATAGACGATGAAAACATGAAGCCATACTTTTCTTATCAACAGTCTAGTTAAGTATTTGCAGAGCTAAGTTGTGGGGCTGCTAAAATAGAATGAGGTCATTGAGTAACTGAGGAAAATGGGAAGAACCACCAAAGAAAGCACGTGGGTGTTGTCCAAGAACAACTCTCCAATTATGGTTGTTTTATATTTATCATTTAATTCATGTTTGTTGTGTGCTTTCTCCTCCTTCTTTCCTTCATCATCAACCTCATCATTCTCATCATGTTATCTTGACAATTTACTACAGCATCACAAATCATGTATGTTAATTAATGTGTCATACATTTAAATGACTACTTAATATGCATACTTTTCTGTAACAAGGCAGTATGAAGAATAGCAAGGGAAATAATAATCACAATAACATATACAGTATATTATAGTTTATAAAATTCATCCATTAATGAATTACAGTTTGGAATTGGGTTAAGCAATAAATCCTAAGAGCATGTCACTGAGCTGGTGAGGCCAAGGAAGGCATCACAGAGGGAGTAAGATATGAAGGAGTCTCTGAGATAGAGCATCCCACTTGGAAGGAAATATTTTGCTTTGACTCTAGTGTATCATTGAAAGATGTGGGGTAGGAGAGTGTCATGATCAAATTAATGTTTAAGACTATTCACCTGGAAGTCATATGTAAAATGAAATATAAAGGGAGGAGATCAGGGAAAGACAACCTAGTTGAAAAGCTACTTTAGTAATCTAGGTAAATAATTTAGTGTCTAAAATACAAAAGCCTTGTGGTAGAGTAGAAAAATCACTGTTCTGTTGAGTTAGAACATCTAAAAAGCTCTGTAATGTCTACTCTTTATTTATGAAATGTAGAGTTTGGATTATCTAGAAACTGCTTTCCATATCTAAAACATGGTGATAATATGATTCAACTTTCAGTCTTCCCCCTCATCTTCAACTGGAAAGCAATGGAGGAAAGGAGTTATTTTTAGCCTTTTTGCCCCTTTGGGGTTTGGGCTAGACTTTTAGTCTTAGTCTCTATGAACAAAATGTCAAAGCCTTGAGTTATTACCTTCGGCTCAGTCAAAATCTCAGGCAGTAGCAGTCATATGGTTGAGTGGCCAGAAGTCTGTTTATGATCTACCTGGTCATGGGGTTTAACATCATAAAGAGAAAGTCTCAAACACTTTAGCAAAAGTATTGCTAAAAGTATTATATTTATATAAGGATTTTTACTTTTGGATTCCAAAAGAAGTTTTTATTCTTATCTCAGACATCAACAAGGATGTAGGCGATAAGAATTTGAATTTCAGGAACTAAAACTAGACAGGAACTAAATATTATTTAAAAAACAATTTTTGATTTATTGCCCCTCTCTCCACCGGGAACTCCACCCCTCACCCCTACCTCAGGTGGCCATAGCAATTAAGAAACAAATAAAAGCCGTACTGAATGATAGCATTATTTTCCTGGAAATAGATGCAAATAAGATATAGTATAAAAGGAATGACTGTAGAGAAGAAAGATGTTACATTAAACTAATTTTTATTCCCTTTCTTAGACTCCGTTGTCCCTTTCCTTCACATCACAGTTATTATATTTTCCACTCAAACCACAAGAAATATTTCCATAATGAAAACATAAATCAATTTTTGAAGACCTTTTAACAATTAAAATGCATCCAGCCTATGAGAGACAGAAGAAATGGCACGGGTTTCCAGGAGCAACAAGGAAGTTCCAGGAATATTATGTATTTTGTGCAGAAATATCAGGTCATACTCTTCAGAAAGAAAGGAGGTTATTGCCCATGAAAATTAGAAAAAAAAATATTTTCAATGGACAGCCTGGTCAGAAAATATCAAGCATAACTTTTCAGCTGAAATAAAATTCCAGGCTAAATTTTACTCCTTTATTTTTTTTTAACCCTGACTTGTAACCATTTTTCCTCTCAAATCCTGAGCCTTGGCAGAACCAGAGCTCATAGTTGTCCTTAATTTAGAGATGTTCCAGAACCTGATGTAGACGGGTGCAGTGAAGTGCATAGTTTCACTGATACAGAGATGTAATAAAGATTTGCAGGTAGCAGCCGGATCCTTTGGAAAAAATAGACCTCAGGCAAAGAAATGCAGGGCAAGTGTTCTTAGGTAAAAAGAATGATGGTAGACTTCCAGTTATATAAAGAAATATTTTTATAAGAGGCTTTTATGTAGACAATTATATGTGGGAAGGTTAACTTTAAAGAAAGGCACACTTGGAGACGATGATAAAACTAATTATGACAGGTTTTGTCACACTGTTTTTCTAAAGGTTAAACTTAATCGAAAAATGTCACACCTGATGTTTTGAAATTCTTTTGTAATCAAAATCAATGATACAGTATGAGTCAACATATGCAAAATTAACATTTAAACTATTTCTTTGCATTAGATTATCAATATAGTTGGTTCAACTCTCCACACAAGAAATCCATCAGTACTTAGATGTTACTAGTTGCAAGATTTGATACTATTTCAACAAACGTTTGAACTTATTTTAAAAGGAGGCATTTTGGGGGCCAGCTTTTTCATAGGACATTCTAATAATGTGAAATTCACTCTTATTCTGAAACGCTGCTAGTTCAAAGGGTTTTGGAAAACCGAAGCGGTCTTTGAAGTGCTTTGAAAGATTTTTAAAAACATCTTTTGCAAACAAATTTGTTTTTTACAGACTGCCCTGCTCATTGACACACCAAGACACCACTTCAAACATTACAGCTGAGCTCTGGACAGGCAGGAAGCGTCCGCAGCCGCCAGGGCAGTTCAGACACACAAGCAGCAATTCCAGAGAGAGAGAGAGAATTAAAAAAAAAAAGAAATCTCAAGAATCTTTCGGACCAGAGGTGAAAAGTCATTCACCAAGTATACCAGTTTCTGTAACCAGAGCCTGAATGTCCAAACCTCGTGGCACGAAGAGTGTGAAAGACACTGCTGGACACTTCTGATCCCCTTGGGTCCTCAAAGCAGAGCATGAGCTCCTGCTGCAGTGTCTTTGAACTTGAAGATTAGCACTAGCTCTGCTCATCAGTAAAAATATATTTTCAGGTACATGGTCCACATCAACAATATGAACTTTAAATAAGTGGTTCTCATGCTTTCCAACTAAAAAGCCCTCTTTTAAAAATAATAATTTAAAAAATCCCATTTGATTCTGAGTTCACAGTGCCTATTGATTGAGAAAATATGTAAAAGCCAAAGCTATGAAGAATGTATAATATATTCAGTCAATTTCAGTTTAAGTAGTCATGAGGGTATTTACAGCCCTTTGAATTTGATGCATATATGGTAAAATTATAGTTTTGTACAAGCATTGCTTAGCACTTTGGACCTCTTGCAATAACTCTGAGGTCCATAACATGAGAACAACTATACTACTCTTTATTCTCTAGAATTTTCTTTTTGGTTCTTTTACATTTAAGATTGTCTACTTGGAATTTTCAATGAGGGACATGGTTCAATTTACAAGTTTCTGAAAAGTGGTTTTAAAAATAAAGCAAGTTATGTTCATATGCAAGAGGAGAGTTTATTACAAGAACTTTACTTGTAAAATCTTTGGAAAATAAAGACTTATTTTATAAAGTAAATAATGTGTATTTCCAATGGTTGGCATGTTGTGTATTAGGCAATAGATGACTTAAAAGCTGGTCTGTATATGGAGATATTAGACAGTTAGAATTTTTTAAAAAAGATCTTTAAACCAGTAATAACTTACTGTATGCTTTGGAGAATACATAGGATAAAATGATCAAAGATTAAATGCCAATTTAGATATTTTTACCACACCTATAAGTACCATATTTGAAAAAAAAAAAAACAATTGGCATTTGGGATAGAAATGATTGGGGATCACAAGTAAATACTGGGTAACAGAACTGATTCAATCAGAGGAGCGGACTTTATGAAATGCGTTAACACCTAAAGAAGTGGATGGGAAAGGATTGGCAGATATTGCATTTGTCATCTGAGTCACATAAAAGGCAGGTAGAGTTTGGTTTTAAATTAATCAATGGGAAGATATATATTTTTAGGGGTATGGAGACATTTAACAGTCAAAATTCTTCATATTATTGAATGCAGGAACAAGAACGACAAATCTTGAAGTATTAATATGTCTGTCCTCCTAAAAACCCAGAAGGGCTACAAACCTACTTACTGGGAACTCCTTTAGTTAACTCATTGACATTGTATAATAATTTACAACTTAAAAATTAAGTGACATGAAATATGAAAATGTAAACTTTAAAAATTAGAAAACAAGAACTTGATTTGTTTCATCAGTAGAAATATAACTATCAAAGGTAGCCATCAAAACTCAGCCACAGAAACTAATAATTAATATATTATTGACTTTAAAACTTACGGGGGGGGGGGGCTTCCCTGGTGGCGCAGTGGTTGGGAGTCTGCCTGCCAATGCAGGGGACACGGGTTCGAGCCCTGGTCTGGGAGGATCCCACATGCCGCGGAGCAACTAGGCCCGTGAGCTGCCAACTACTGAGCCTGCGTGTCTGGAGCCTGTGCTCCGCAACAAGAGAGGCCGCGATAGTGAGAGGCCCGCGCACTGCTGTGAAGAGTGGCCCCCGCTTGCCGCAACTAGAGAAAGACCTCGTGCAGAAACGGAGACCCAACACAGCCAAAAGTAAGTAAGTAAATAAATAAATAAAGGCGTTCCTTTAAAAAAAAAAAACTTAGGGGGAAGGAAAACAAAGGAATATTGAATGTGACATGCTATGAAAACAAATCCTTTGTTATATTTATATACTGCATATGAAGATTTTCTTTCTTGGTGTTAATTTAAAAAATGTTATTACAGTTCTTGGATGCAAAAGTGTTGAAGTAGAAATATCTTTAAGTATCTTATGATTTCTTATAATAGTGAATTAAATAAAATGTATCTTAATCATCCTCAGTTTCTACTTATTGTATTCCTAAAAATCTCTGTCCCCCAAGTTTTTTGATTAAAAGTATATCAATATATTATTGACATCAAATAAATGACTAAGTAGAATACAGTACCCTATGTCTTTATGTTAGATTGCTTTTTTGTGTTTTTTCTCCTACTGATATATACATTAAGGTCCACACAATCTCTGTTTTACTTTCTTGACATTTCATCTATTGTAATCCAAACCGAGACCAGTAGAAGAGAAAGATAAAGTGCTCTGGAATGATTGTTAAGGAACCCACCAGGTATTAAGAGTATTCCAAGTACTTATTTTAAAAAAGAGATGTCAAAGATTTATTGTTTTAAATAAAGAGGCATAGGTAAACAAAATATCTGACTTTTTATATTATGAATTATTTGATTTTTATACATCCCAATGGAGAATGAAATAACTTTATTTAATATAGAAGCTGTTGCTTACAAGCTCTTGTCTCCCTAGCAGTTGATTGATCGGTGTTTTCACACTTTCATTACTAACAACGGCTATCAGAAAAGATTCAGCCTTTGTGACTCTGAAAAAGGATTTTGTTTATTTCGGTTACTAAAGAGTGGGGGAAAAGCACCCATGTATATAAACAGCAAATACTCAAGCTGAACTTGAGATCTTAGGTGAAATTTACACTAAGCATCACAACAGAGGGCAAACAGGAAAAAAAAATTGTGAGGAAGAAGCAGGGAACTTTTATATTGCTGAAAATATACATAGAGTTCTCTACGAGAAGATTTGGCTTATAAGGAAAAGTCGGGGTAAAATTTCAGGATTTAAGAGAATACCAATAAAGTGAAGATTGACATTAACCAGACCGGGCTATAAATACCACACAAAGAGACCAAACAAGTCCTCCCCTGACAGGTCTGGCCACCTCTCCCCTTCAGAACAAACTTATAATGAACAACACTGGAATGAAACCTGTTGTTCTTTTAGGATCAGTGAAACTTAATATGTTGGTTTGAGCACTTTTGTTTTTGGATGAGTTCACATTTGTGTACTTACCTGATTACTGTGTTAAGTATAGGTTAAACCAAGCAACATAACGGTATAGTCAAGTCTCTACAAGTGTCATTATTTAAT
Source organism: Eschrichtius robustus (assembly GCF_028021215.1). Taxonomy (NCBI): domain Eukaryota; kingdom Metazoa; phylum Chordata; class Mammalia; order Artiodactyla; family Eschrichtiidae; genus Eschrichtius; species Eschrichtius robustus. The sequence goes on from NC_090825.1 coordinate 39,123,361, forward strand.
CATCTCTACTGACTTTCTTGTCTTATCACTCAAACTAACATGACTTTTTCTCTCTCAACATCATTTTGATGTGAAAGAGGAAACCACTTTTGTGTTTAAGAAAAACCTCTAATTACCTGTACTGAGAAAAAGGAAAATATTAACACAGAAGCAAACACCTCTTTCTCTGCTCCATCTTATATCCTTGGAAAATACTAGTGTACAGATCTTGTTTTATATTAATAGCTCTGACATATATTTTTAATTTCCTTTTTAGTCTTTTAAAATTATGTGACTGCTATATTCTTATAGGAATACCATACTCTGCAGCTCTCTGTTACAAATGTTGACTAAGTAACTAATTATATACTATTGAACACTAATGATAGGTTTTATTATTTTCTGTTCAATATTTCAACAATGATTTTAGTGGTACAATTTCTGATAGAATTCTTAATGAGGTATCTCTTTCAGGATGTTATCAATAGGCTAGTTACTGAAGTTCTCATGTGGTCAGAAAACAAAAGTGATGTGATTATTTGTAACTTTCCAACTGAAATAACTGTTCAATGAAATGAATATTTGTAAATAACACATTTAAGGAATATGTTGATTTTACTAGTGGCTCAAACTGCAAATGTTGTTTTGCAAAGAAAAAAACACTCCATTATAGACAATTGATTAATACAATGAAAATTATCTGTGATGTATGATGTGTGCTTGAAATCCTTGTTTCCAAAAAGATGAGAGAGTCCAAGTCAAGAGTAAGCGAGATGATAGATCCAAAGCAGTGGTTTTCTAATTGTGTTCCACGGATTCCTAGAGGGTTTTAGAATGTTGTTGGAGATGGGGAAGCGGTATGGGCAGGAGGGATATCAATTAGAAGATCTGATTTACATATTGACATTGCTAATTTCCTTTGAAGAGCAAGCTACGCTTTAAAAGAAAGGTATGAAAAATCCCTGTTCAATAATCTATGGAGATAGTTCAGAGGTGACACAAACATTTTATTTAAATTAAAATCATCAAGATGAGAGCCTAGACTGTTCTTTTTTGTTGCCTGTTTTATGTCCATTATGAAGCACAGTCCTGGCACAAATAGGTGCTAAAAAAATATTTATTTTTATCAGTGCTGATGAAGACAAGTTGTCCAATAGCCTGTATATACACAGTGGTATTTAACCCTAACAAGCTCAGATAGTGATAGCACAGAACTTAGTTTTAGATTTTACTTGTCTTGTTTCTATGTTTTTGATTGAGTTAAAATTGGTGTGCTTTTGTATTCACTTTGGATTTTAAAATTTTACATGGGTTAGGTAAAGTAAAATTGTATTCTTTGAAACTATATGTTTTAAAAGGGGAGATTTAAAATAATAAATTTAACAATCGAGTTGATGAGATTGTTTAGGTTGAAAATGAAGTAACTAGTGAGCCCGTGTTTATACATAGATCAACTAAATACACAGTTATTACCGTCTATACTAATAAGCATCCAATGAAGCAGTGTTCTAAAATCTCACACAAAATGAGCTGAAGACACAAAAGTCACTTGTTATATGAGCTCATTTTTTAAAGGATAAATGAGTCTCACATAATAACATTTTAAAAATTGTCTAATGTTTCCTGCTAAATCATTTTGAAGCACAAATAAACAAGCATAAAAAATAGTATTATCAATTTAAACATATATTGAACATAGTCCTAAAAATATTTATGCAACAAAGTTTAAATATGTCCATTAAAATGCATTCATGGATTTTTTTCAAAAGAACTTAGTCCATCAGACGTGAGGGAGAACCACACTCTATTAGGAAAAATATTCATTAAGCCTTCCACTATAGACACTGCAACAAGCATGAGAGTGGACAGGCAGTGGTGAAAATACAATTGGTACTGTTCTCTCATGATATAATCTAGAGATAAACCTAGAGTGCACATCCAAGATATTAGTAAATAGAAGTCTAATATCACATGAAATCTTAACAATATAACTAGGCAAGGGGAGGGGTATTGCAGATTTTCCAATAGTTTTTGTAAAATATATATCAAAGTACAATATAAAGATAGTCTTTTACCTATAAAACACTGGAAAAGTACATAATATAGAAAGAATAAAATTTTCACACATCATTAAATAAGCTGGCAATGATCTAATGATGGCTGTAGTGACTGAAGAGAAGGAAGGTAGGAATAGTGGTTTTTCTAAAAGGTGTTGCAGGAAAATGTATTTACGTGCTTTTTTTTTGTTGTTTTTATTTGCCACTCCACGTGTCTTGTGGGATCTTACTGCCCTTGACAGTGAAAGCGCAGATGGAGTCCTAACCACTGGACTGCCTAGGAATTTCTATATTTAGGTTTCTTATCCTCGTTTAATACACAGATAAATCTAGTAGTTCTTAAGATGCATCACTTTTCATAACCATGATAGATAAATGCCAGACAAATTATATAGTTAAGGTCTGATCTTTCAGTTGCAGATTTTTCAGAGCTATTTGTAGTGATACAGCAATGAGTGTTAAAACTTCCGTTTTTTAAAAAATGGAAATTGATTGACTATTCCATGGCAAAGTGTTAGTACAAATGTTTCAAGTGAGACAAGAAATACTCCTGTTTTCTAACAAAGAAACTTTGTTAACTAAAATTAGCTCAACTACAACATGCCTTCCCTATCATGTATATCCTTCTAGAATTTGGGGTAAGCCAAAGAAGCTCCATTTAGCTGTATATCAATGTCATTGTACATACTGAAAATCGAAGATAAAGTATAAGCAATCAAAACAGAGCTTTAAAGTTTTTATCGGAAGTAAAATCTATATATATATTGAAACTTTGATAGAGACAGAGTGATTTGGCTAACTTTAGAAACTGACATTGTTGAATGCAGAATGGATAAAAATTACACTTGAAAATTATTTTCCAAAGAATGATAATTTAAAATGAATGAGGAACTTTTCATCAACCAATTTCAACCTGAAAATTTAACAATTAAGGGTTGAGAGCAGATGTTGGATAATGTTAGCGATTCAGCCTTGAAACAATTTTCTGCTATTTCTCTTTTAGTCTTCCAGATGAGTTAAATGGAAGAGCATCACAGAATTTCTGTATGAGCTGTTAAGAAACTGTTGTAATTTGCAATTTTTCTACGTGACACAAAATTGTTTTTATATAATGCAATATAAAACAAAATACAGAAATAATTTAGACGTTGAAGCTGTTATAAGTTACTAGTTTCATCTACAATCTCTACTTACGAATTTTTGTGTTGAAGATAACCTTCGTATTCTCACTGATTGCCTTTAGAGTAAATATTATATATTAAAACTTGAGAAAAATGCATACATATAAATTACGGTCTCATGTATTTGCTGTTTATGGTTCTATGTTAATTTTCATCTGGAGAAAAAAGTTCATCTGCTAAAAGTGTTTGAAATGTAGGTTCTAGATGTCCTAGTCAAGTATTAATGTAAATGATACACCTCTAATTTTCTCACTTAAAATATGGTGATCATAATACTTAACTGCGCCAGGGTTGTTGTAAGAATTAAAGATAATATGTGAAATGTTTGCAGATAATTTATGAAGCAAAATTTAAGCACTCAGCACAGTGTCTATCCTGAAATAATCATGCTATTAATTCTGTTATGTTTATTATTCAAGGAGGTACCCTCCTTGTGAATGAAAGAGAAAAGATTCCTCAGGAACACACTGGACTGTTCAGGAATTTCTGGCCTCCATATCACAGCTCAGCTGCTAATATTTTTTAACTTGGATTTTGTCATAGCTCCTTTTGAAAAATCTGACAAAAGCTATGGACTTGCTCCCGCTAATGTAAACTTTTGTATTTTTCCAGTCTTTACAGATTTCCTATAGGATCAAGTCTGTTCAGAGATTCCAGATTAAGATCCCGTCCTCAAGTTTGGTGTTTAGAGATTGTAGTAACACCATTAATTCTTCAACCAAATAAACCCAGAAATTTTTTTTCTCAGATATATGTATACACACACACACACACACACACACACACACCTATATATACATATGTATAAAAAACAATCACAACTATAAGATTTCAGAATTCACCTCGTTGATTTATTGTTTTGTTGTTTGTAAAAACATTCCTATGGCCACTAAATTGGCTCCTCATGGATCCAAGTTCAGATTTTTTCATAATCCCTGGACTTAAAATGGAGAAGATAGCTGTGAAAAAAGAACTGACTTCCTTTTCTTCTAGTAATAAGCCTGAAATTTTCAAAAATGCTTTCCTCAAGCTACAAACTGATACTCATGAAAATAGAAACGTGTGTCACGGATAAGCAAAAACGAAAGGAATAATGCAAATGAGCTGAAATGCTGTAACTTAGATTACTAGTTTCTTTTCACCAAAATTATAATTTTTTTTTTAAGTGGACCACAGGGAATGTAGCTCATTCCTTTTATAGTTTGAATATTTTAAAAAGGTTTTTTTTTCAGATTAAAATCAAAAGAATTTCCCCTTTTCTTTCTTTTAAAGAAATAAAAGATGTGGATGATTAGGATTACAGTACATCAGTTAGTGTCTCTGTTCTCTTCATAATATATCATATGTCAAAACTTCTCTCTTTAGAATAACAAAAATGACCTTTTGGTGCCATAAGCTCTGGCTGACCTTTTAGTAGCCATAACAGTGGCAGAGAAACAATAAAGATACATCAAGCAAGAGTTCCTTCTTGCCACTGGGATATTCAGGGCATGAACCAGAGTGTTATATGGAATTTGTGCTCCTAAATTTGTAAGTAAAAATTAACAAAAGGACTTTCTATTATGAGAATCAACTTCATGACCTTGAAGTGGTATTTAAGTATTTCAGTTAACATAAAGCTTACAGCAGTCTGCACTTTAGAGAAAGTGCCGTTTTCAGAATACACTTTAGTGAATGATACAAATATCAACATTTTGAAAGCTATGTATATAGCTTAAACTAAATTTATTAATGGAAAATATAGTTTAAACATAAGTGTAGTGTGGCTTGATTTAGAAAAATTTAATAGAGAATAATCGTTTTTTATTTGACTTCTTCCCATTAATTAAAATGTTAGCATCAGCTTGTCACAAAGAAACTCTTTCTTTTCAAAGGACTTGGAACCACACACTGGCTGATGTTTGAAATCCTGTATCTATATGATTTATCTGTAGGGCACCATTTGAACATTTATTATCGTTGCTGTCCAGAGTTTCTAATTTTGTTTATGTTTTCCTTGAAGTGTGGAATTGCAATTATGAATTTGTATAAACCCAAGCTCAGTAGTTAAATAAGATGAAAGACCTGAATTACTTCAGTACATTCCAATGTGTGCAAATTGGGATTCTGGTTACAATGAAGCTCCAGCTTCTAGTTAAGTTGTTTTGGGGGCAGGAAGTGGGAGGAGGGAGGATGACTTCATCAAAGAGAACTGGGTCTGTGTAAGGGAATTTGGCTTGTCCAAGAACAATGAGTTCAGCCCTTCAAATAAGGTTTCAGTTAGCTCTTGTTTGCATAATATTATTTGTTCATTGATAGACATCTATGATCATGATCATTTTTCTCTTGGTTATTTTTGCTATAATCTTTTAATTTTTAAAAAAATTGTCTGGGTTTAAAAAAAATAACCAATATCAAAGTCTATAGCAAAATAATTTAGAATCTCTTGAAAAATAATGGAATATTCGTTCATTTCTCTCTTGAATATTATTTGTATTTAAAGGAGCTTTGAAGGCAATGTGTTCTTACTCGCAGACATTTTCCCCATACAATTGAAATTTGGATGTAAGTTTATAATAACTTTCATTATGAGACTTCTTGTAAATAACTCTTGACTTCATTCATTTATTCAATGGGCCTTCTTTTTAATACCTACTATGTGCTGGGCTCTGTTCTAAGCTTTTGGAAACAAAAATGAACAAAACAAAGACAATGCTCAGAAAGAACAAATCTTGTGAAATTGTGCCACATCTCTGTTTCCTCTCCAGTTCAGCCATATCATGTTAAAATGATGGGTGGATCTCACAAGAACTGTTCTCTCAAACACATCATTTGTGGGAAGGTACAGAGGAATGGGAAAGAAAATAGCATAAGTGATATATTCAACAGTGTTGAATAGAAACAATCTTAAAAGTGTCACTAGTCTTCCCCTTCAGACTGCCTCTTCTTGCTGTCACTTTCCGGTCTTTATTTGTCTTCCTTTCGAGGTCCTGGTGAGATGACCTCTCGCAAGCAGCATTCTCTTCTCCAGTTGTTAGTCTGCATGTGGAAGCTTTGAGGCACCTATTGCGGGTACCACTCATCTGATATTTGATATATACTATCATGAATTATCTTTATTTAGGGTTTGCCTTAATTTTGTGATCAGGATTAATTTCTGCAAGGAAGGATCCATATCTTCTGGGGTTTTGCATTCCCAATGAGGTGCCCTAATCATACAGACCACTTGGGAAGGGATTGTGATGACGTTTTTTATTATATGTAGCCAAATACAGCACCTCATTTATTGGTGATTATTAACAAGTATTATTTTATCCTAATGAGTAATAGCCATGATCATTAGAGGGAGTGAAATGAGTAAGTTTCAAACTCTCAGGAAGGCTCAAGTGACAAAAATAATGATAGCTTCTACCTCTCGGGAATCACTGAAGGTATGACACAGGGAGTAAAGTAATGAATTCCTGGGTAGGAGGAAATTTAGGTGGCAAACAAATTAGAAACTGGTCTCTTCCTACAAAAATTTAGGCAGGCTTAAGAAATCCATCATGCTACAGTTGCAAAAGTCCCAAATTTATGTCTTTCTAATCTGTTTTCCAATTACAACCCCTTTCAGGCAGAAATCTGAGACTCGCATCCTTCTGCTTAAAAATCATTTCGTGATCCCCTTTTGCACTCACTATGGAAATAAAACTCCTTAATATATCATATGCAAGACTATTCGTGATTGTTTCCTGACCAACTCTAGGCTTGATCTTAGTATTTTTTCTCCATAATGTTTGATAGGCAAGTTGAATTATTAGCTCTCTATACGACTGCTTGTCTCTTCTTTTAGGCCTCTGTAAGTGGTACTTTCTTTTGGAATAGGCTTCCTGTTTCTCTTTCTTTGGGTAGATAATTCCTTAGGTCTCTTCTGGGAAGCCTTCCCTTCCCTGTTATTGGTTCCCCTCTGTATCCCCACAGCACCCTGTGCAAAATTATGCTCAGTATGACTCAGCTACTCAACTCCAGGGCCACGGTTGGAATTTTAGTCTATTCAAATTGCACTGTGGGAAGCCACCCACCTAGAATTAAGTGTCAGTTTTATACAACCCTGAGGTCATGTCTGTGTCACAGTTCTCACCTACTGCATGCTTTCTATCTTTTTCATAGTTTTCATACCCCCTATCCTGAGACCAGTGTTTCTAGAATTATGGTCTTAGTGTGCCATATAGGTGTACTTATAAAAACTGAGGACTGCCTAAATTCGCACTACAGACTCACAGTTGCAAGTCATGGAGTCTGAGTATCTGTTTTTTAAACAAGATACTCAGGATATTCCTTTGCCACCTATAGTTTGATAACTCTTATTAGTTGACTTGAAACTCCTTGAAGGCACCAACTGTGTACTAGTCACCTCCAATACGTATTCTGAAATGCAGCAGCCTTTAATATATTTTTAATTGAATATATATTCCTAAATATGGAAATAACCTTATATTCTGCAACCTTGTTATAATCACTTATTAGAGGTTTTTTGTCAGTTCTTTGGGATTTTCTACATACATGATCATGGCATCTGCAAACAAAGTTTTACTTCTTCCTTCCCAGTCTGTATACTTTTCTTGTCATGTTACATTGGCTAGGACTTTCAGTGTGATGTTGAATAAGAATAGTGAGAGGGAACATCCTTGCCTCAATTTTAGGGCAAAGTATCTAGTTTTTCATCATTAAGTATGATGTTAACTGTATGTCGGGTTTTCATAGATGTACTTTATCAAGTTGAAGAAGTTCTTTATTCCTAGCTTGCTGACTTTTTAAAAAATCCTGAATGAGTGTTGAATTATGTCAAATGCTTTTTATGCTTCTATTGATAGGATGGCATGATTTTTCTTCCGTAGAATGTTGATGTGGATTATTACACTAAGTTATTTTGATCGTTGTATCAGTTTTGTATACATGGACTATACCCCACTTGGTCATGGTGTATAATTACTTTTACACATTATTGAATTCAATTTGCTAATATTTCGTTAAAGATTTTTATATCCATATTCTTAAGGCATATGAATCTGTAGTTTTCCTTTCTTTTAATGCCTTCACTTGGTTTTGGTATTAGCATAATATTGGTCTCAGAATGATTTAGGAAATGTTCCCTCTGCTTCTATTTTCTGGAACAGATTGTATGGAATTGGTGTCCCTACTCCACAAATATTTGGTAGAATTCACCAGTGAACAAATCTGGGCCTGGTGCTTTCTGTTTGTGAAGGTTATTAATTATTGATTCAATTTCCTTAATAGATATAGGCTTATTCAGATTATCTATTTCTCCTTGTGCAAATTTTGGTAAATTTTGTCTCTCAAGGAATTGTTCCATTTCATCCAGGGTTTCAAATTTATGGCCATAAAGTTATTGATAATATTCCTTTATTATCCTTTTAATGTCCATGGGATCAGTAGTAATGACCTATCATTTCTGATATTTGTCATTTGTCTTCTCTCTTTTCTCCTTGGTTAGCTTGGCTACAATTTAATCAGTTTTATTGATCTTTTAAAAAAAAAACAAACTAGCTTTCAGTTTCACTGATTTTCTATAATCGATTTCCTTTCTTCAATTTCATTGATTCTTGCTCTAATTTTTATTATTTCTTTTCTTCTGCTTACTTGGTTTTAATTTGCTCTTCTTTATTAGTTTATTAAGATAGATGCTACAATTCTCATTTTTAGATATTCCTTTTAATATATAAATTCAATTTTATAAATTTTTCTCTGAACACTCATTTCACTCCATCTCACAAAATTTGATAAGTTGTATTTCAGTTTTATTTAGTTAAAAATATTTTAACATTTCTGTTCAGCCTTCATTTCTCCATGTATTATTTAGAAGTGTGTTATTTAATCTCAAAATATTTGGGGATCTTCCAGCTATCTTTCTGTTATTGATTTCAACTTTAATTTCACTGTGGTCTGAAAGCATACATCATATGATTTCTATTCTTTTAAATTTGTTAAGGTGTGTTTTATGGTCTGGAATATAGTCTATCTTAGTAACTTTTCCATGTGAACTTGAGACGAATGTGTATTCTACTGTTGTTTGATGGAGTATTCTATAATTGTCAACCAGATCCAGCTGATTGATTGTGCTGTTCCATTCAACTGAATCCGTACTGATTTTCTGCCTGCTGGATCTGTCAATTACTGATTGAGTGGTCTTGAAGTCTCCAACTATATTAGTGAATTTGTTTATTTCTCTTCTCAGTTCTATAAGTTTTTGCCTCATGTATTTTGATGTTCCCTTGTTAGGTGCATACACATTAAGGATTGTTATGTCTTCTTGGGGAATTGACCTCTTTATCCCTGATAATTTTTCCTTCTCTGAATTCTACTTTTTCTAAACTATTATAGCTATTCCAACTTTCTTTTGATTAGCATTGATCTTTCTTTCTCTATCACTTTACTTTTTTTTTTTTTTATGGCTGTGTTGGTTCTCCGTTTCTGTGCGAGGGCCTTCTCCAGTTGTGGCAAGCGGGGGCCACTCTTCATTGCGGTGCATGGGCCTCTCACTATCGTGGCCTCTCTTGTTGCGGAGCACAGGCTGCAGACGCGCAGGCTCAGTAATTGTGGCTCACAGGCTCAGTTGCTCCGCGGCATGTGGGATCTTCCCAGGCCAGGGCTCGAACACGTGTCCCCTGCATTGGCAGGCAGATTCTCAACCACTGCGCCACCAGGGAAGCCCCTCACTTTACTTTTAATATTTCTTTTTCTTTATATTTAAAGTAAGTTTCCTGTGGATAACATGTAGTTGGGTCTTGTTTATATCCACTCTGAAAACCTCTATCTTTTAATTGGTATCTTTAGACAACTCATATTTAAAATGATTATTGATATAGTTGAATTAATATCTACCATATTTCAAATTGTTTTCTATTCATTGCCCATGTTTTTCTTTTTGTCTTTCACTCTTTTTCCCATCTTCTCTGGTTTTAATTATTTTATATGATTCCATTTTCTCTCTTCTATTATCATATAAATTGTACTTATTTTTAAGACTTTTTTCACTAGTTACTTTTGAGTTTTTCATATACATTTGTAACTAATCTTAAGTCCACTTTGAAATAACACTATACTACTTCATGAGCAGTGAAGCTATCTTACAATAGAGTGTTCCCATTTCCTTCCTTCCATCCTTTGCTACATTTCTGTCCTTCATTTCACTTATCCATAAGTTATAATAAACCAGTACATTGTTGCTATTATTATTTTAATCAAATTTATTTATTAGATCAATTAAGAATAAGCGCTATCAAAGATTTTATTTTCTCTTCATTTGTTCTTTCTGTAATACTCTTCCTTTCTTTATGTAGATCTGAATTTCTTACCTACATCATTTTTCTTCTCTCTGAAGAACAAACATTTCTTTCAAGGCAAGTCTACTGATGACAAATTTCCTCAATTATTGTTTGTCTGATAAACAATAATTTATTTCACCTTCACTTCTGAAGAATAATTTCTCTGGATGTAGAATTCTAGGTTGGGGGGTTTTACACTTTTAAGACTTTAAATATTTCCATCCACTCTCTTCTTGCTTGCATGGTTTCTGACAAAAAATCCAATGTAATTCTTATTCTTGTTCCTCTATAAGTAAGGTTTTCCCTTCCTTTGGCTTCTTTCAAGATTTTTCTTTGTCTTTGATTTTCTACAGTCTCAATATTATATGATGATATACCTAGGTGTAGAATTTTGGGTATTTTTTCTGCTTGGTGTTCTCCAAACTTCCTGGATATGTGCTTTCATGCCTGTTATTCATTTTGGAACATTCTCAGCCATTTTTACTTCAAATATTTAAAATATTTCTGTTCCCTTTTTTTTCTCCTTCTGGTGTTCCCATTATGCATATACTAGGACTTTTATAGTTGTCCCACACTTCTAGGATATTAAAGTATCTATTTACATATCTTCAAGGTCAATGATTTTTTTCCTTAGACATGTACAGTTTACTGATGAGCCCATCAAAGGTATTCTTCATTTTTGTTGCAGTGCTTTTGATTTGCATCATTTCTTTTTGATTCTTTCTTAGTTTCCATCTTTCTGCTTACATTATCCACCTGTTCTTGCATGTTGTCCACCGTTTCCACTAGCTCTCTTGGCATATTAATCATAGTTATTTTAAAATTCCCAGTCTGATAATTCCAAAATATCTGCCATGTCTGAATCTGGTTCTGATGTTTGTTTTGTATTTTCTGACTGTATTTTTTGCCTTTAAGCATGCCTTGTAATATGTTGTTCCAAGCCAGATATGATAGTTGGGTAAAAGAAACTGAGGTAGATAAGCCTTGGTATGAGGTTTTATGTTTATCATCTGGCTAGGAATTATACTGTATTAACTGTTTGCTATACCCATGGTTTCAGAGTTTAAAATTTTCTCTAGCTTATCTTTGTCTCTTGACTTTCTTTTTCTAGATACTCCCTTTTGTTAGGATTTGAGACTTGCAGTTCTTTCAGCAGTAATCCCTTGTTACTACACTAGAGCTGTACTGATGAGGTCAAACTCATAGGAACAGAAAGTAGATTAGTGCTTACCAGATTCTGGGGAGAGAAGGTGTTGAGGTATGATGGCTAATGGGTATAGGGATTTGGGGGAGGTGATTAAAATGTTCTGAAATTAGAGTGACAATTGTACAACTCTGTGACTGTACTAATAATAACTGAATGGTATATTTTAAAAGGGTGAATTTTCTGCTATGTAAATTGTATCTCAATAAAGCTGTTTAACAAAGCCCAATAAAAAAAAGAAAACATGGGTAAACATATTAGAGTTGGTGATGGGGAAAATTCAGATGTTTTTTTTTCTAAAAAAATGTTGCTTGCAACATTATGGATAGTTGGGGAAAATTGGAATATCCTAAATTATGCTTTATTCAAACTAGAAAGTTTCATGCAATTATTAAAAATTACATTACCAAAGATATAAAAAATTAAGTGAAAAATCAAGATATAATTAGATGCACAATATAATTCGTTTTGTAAAATAAAATATACTTATGTTTCTCTATATATTTCTAGATATAGTTTTAAATTTATATATTTTAATAAGAGAAATAGCATAACAGAATTCATCTTAATGTCAATAGTAGTTATTATGAATGGTAGTGTTATGGATGATGATATTCTAATATTTATTTTACAAATTTAAAAAAATTTCCAAATTCTTTATAATGAGCATTCATTACTTTTATAATAATAAAACACACATCATTAAAAGATACATCATCTTTTTAATTTTGATTTTTAAATCCATGGCATATAATGTGAGGTGAAACTCCCATAAAATACTTATTTATTTGACCCTCCTCTTCCCCCACTGTGGGATGAATTGGGAGATTAGACATAAATACACTACCATGTGTAAAATAGATAGCTAGTGGGGACCTGCTGTATAGCATAGGGAGCTCAGCTCGGTGCTCTGTGATGACCTAGACGGGTGGGAAGGGGGGTTAGAGAGGTCCAAGTGGGAGAGGGTATTGCATACATATAGCTGATTCACTTCATTGTACGGCAGAAACTAACACAACATTGTAAATCAATTATACTCCAATAAAAAAAACTGTCATTAAAAACTAAAAACAGAACTAGCATATGAGCCAGCAATCCCACTACTGGGCATACACCCTGAGAAAACCATAATTCAAAAAGAGTTATGTACCACATTGTTCACTGCAGCTTTATTTACAATAGCCAGGACATGGAAGCAACCTAAGTGTCCATCAACAGATGAATGGATAAAGAAGATGTGGCACATATATACAATGGAATATTACTCAGCCATAAAAAGAAATGAAATTGAGTTATTTGTAGTGAGGTGGATGGACCTAGAGTCTGTCATACAGAGTGAAGTAACTCAGAAAGAGAAAAACAAATACAGTATGCTAACACATATATATGGAATCTAAAAAAAAAAAAGGTTCTGAGGAACCTAGGGGCAGGACAAGAATAAAGATGCAGACATAGAGAATCGACTTGAGGACACAGGGAGTGGGGAGGGGAAGCTGGGACGAAGTGAGAGAGTGACATGGACATATATACACTACCAAATGTAAAGTAGCTAGCTAGTGGGAAGCAGCCACATAGCACAGGGAGATCAGCTCGGTGCTTTGTGTCCACCTAGAGGGGTGGGATAGGGAGGGTGGGAGGGAGACGGAAGAGGGAGGAGATATGGGGATATATGTATATGTATAGCTGATTCACTTTGTTATACAGCAGAAACTAACACACCATTGTAAAGCAATTATACTCCAATAAAAATGTTAAAAATAAATAAATAAATAAATAAATAATAAAATGGGCTTCCCTGGTGGCACAGTGGTTTGGAATCCACCTGCCAATGCAGGGGACATGGGTTTGAGCCCCGGTCTGGGAAGACCTCACATGCCACAGAGCAACTAAGTCCATATGCCACAACTACTGAGCCTGCGCTCTAGAGCCCATGAGCCACATCTACTGAGCCCATGTGCCACAACTACTGAAGCCCCCACACCTAGAGCCTGTGTTCCATAACAAGAGAAGCCACTGCAATGAGAAGGCTGCACACCACAACAAGGAGTAGCCCCTGCTTGCTGCAACTAGAGAAAGCTCGCGCATAGCAATGAAGACCCAACACAGCCAAAAATTAATAAATAAAATAAATAAATTTATAAAAAGGATAACAATGCAAAAAAACTTATTTGAATGATAATAATAATTACTGATTAATCAATACCTATCATCCAGTTCTCACACTCCTTATCATCATATTTAGTGGTTTTGCCAATGTTGATGTAATGTTCAAGCAAATGAACATAATGACACAAGCAACTCTCAGTCTGCATTGTAAAAGTCCAGTTTAAGATGAGGATTTGAGCAATGTACTGTGTGGTAAAGCAAGGCAATTTATAGCACACTCTTTTTTTTTTTTAATTAATTAATTAATTTATTTTTGGCTGTGTTGGGTCTTCGTGTCTGTGCGAGGGCTTTCTCTAGTTGCGGCAAGTGGGGGCCACTCTTCATCACGGTGCGCGGGCCTTTCACTATCGCAGACTCTCTTGTTGTGGAGCACAGGCTCCAGACGCGCAGGCTCAGCAACTGTGGCTCATGGGCCTAGTTGCTCCACGGCATGTGGGATCTTCCCAGACCAGGGCTTGAACCCGTGTCCCCTGCATTGGCAGGCAGATTCTCAACCACTGCACCACCAGGGAAGCCCTATAGCACACTCTTGAAGCCAGTTAATTATATAATCATTTATGAGGTAATTTTTATAGAGTTCTGTGAACTCCATTTATAATTTAAAAAAATGCATTCATAAAGCCTGTTTAGTGACCAACTACAAGATAGAGGAAGAAAAGCAAAATTCATTTTAGGAGCTGGTGGACCTTCATGATGGTGGAGGAGTAAGATGTGCAGATCAACTTCCCCCCAACAATACATGAAAAATACATCTACATGTGGAACAACTACAGAACACCTACTGAACACTGGCAGAAGACCACAAACTTCCCAAAAGTCAAGAAAATCCCCACATACCTGATTAGGGCAAAAGAGAAAAGAAAAAACAAAGACAAAAGAATAGGGACGGGACTTGCACCTCTGGGAGGGAGCTGTGAATGAGGAAAAGTTTCCACACACTAGGAAGCCCCTTCACGGGCAGACAAAGGGGGTGGTCAGGGGGAAAGTTTTGGAGCCAAGGAGGAGAGCGCAGCAACAGTGGTGCAGAGGGCAAAGCGGAGAGATTCCCACACAGAGGATCAGTGCCAACCAGCACTCACCAGACTGAGAGGCTTGTCTGCTACCTGCTGGGGCGGGCGGGGGCTGGGAGCTGAGGCTCGGGCTTCGGAGGTCGGATCCCAGGGAGAGGACTGGGGTTGGCTGCGTGAACACAGCCTGAAGGGGGCTAGTGTGCCACAGCTAGCCGGGAGGGAGTCAGAAAACGGTTGACCTGCCTAAGAAGCAAGGGACCATTGTTTCGGGGTGCACAAGGAGAGGAGATTCCTTCCCTGTCTGCCATGGAAGGCAGAGCACAGCCTAAACGAGCTCCAGAGACAGGCTCAAGCTGTGGCTATCAGCTCAGACACTAGAGATGGGCATGAAATGCTAACATTGCAGCTGCAGCCACCAAGAATCCTGTGTGAAAGTGCAGGTCACTCTCCAAACCCCTGAGAGGCTGTGCAACCCACCACTGCCAGGGTCCCATGATCCAGGGACAACTTCCCTGGGAGAACACATGGCACACCTCAGACTGTTGCAAAGTCACGCTGGCCTCTGCTGCTGCAGGCTTGCCCTGCATTCCAATTATAACTACCGTACCCCTCCCTCCCCGAGGCAGGAGTGAGCCAGAGCTCCCTAATCAGCCGCTCCTTTAACCCCATCCTGTCTGGGTGGGAACAGAGGCCTGAGGGCAACGTACACGCAGAGGTGGGGCAAAAACCAAAACTGAACCCCAGGCGCGGTGCAAACAAAGAAGAGAAAGGGAAATTTCTTCTTGCAGCATCAGGAGCAATGGATTAAATGCCCACAATCAGTGGGAGGTACCCTGCATCTGTGGAATACCTGAATAGACAAAATGAACCCAAAACTGAGGCGGTGGAATTTGGGAGCAACTGTAGACTTGGGGTTTGCTCTCTGTGACTAACTTGTTTCTGATTTTTATGTTTATCTAAGTATAGTTTTTAATGCTTCTTATCACTGGTGGATTTGTTAATTGGTTTGGTTGCTCTCTTCTTTCTTTTTAATTACTTTAAAATTTTTTTACTTTAATAATTATTTTAAATTTTAATTATTTTTTTTAATATTTCTTTTTTTCTTTTTCTTTTCTTTCTTTTCCCTCCCTTTTCTTCTGAGCCGTGTGGCTGACAGGGTCTTGGTGCTCCGGCCTGGTGTCAGACCTGAGCCTCTGAGGTGGGAGAGCCAAGTTCAGGACATTGAACCACCAGAGACCTCCTGGACCCACATAATATCAATCAGCAAGACCTCTCCCAGAGATCTCTGTCTCAATGCTAAGACCCAGCTCCACCCAATGGCCAGAGAGCTCCACTGCTGGAAGCCCCATGCCAAACAACTAGCAAGACAGGACCACAACCCCACCCATTAGCAGAGAGGCTGCCTAAAATCATACTAAGTTCACAGACACCCCAAAACACACCACCAGACGCAGCCCTGCCCACCAGAAAGACAAGATCCTGCCCTACCAACCAGAACACAGGCACAAGTCCCCTTCACCAGGAAGCCTACACAACCCACTGAACCAAACTTAGCCACTGGGAGCAGACACCAAAAACAACAGGAAGTACGAACTTGCAGTCTGTGAAAAGGAGACCTCAAACACAGTAAGTTAAGCACAATGGGAAGACAGAGAAATATGCAGCAGATGAAGGAGCAAGGTAAAAACCCACCAGACCAAACAAATGAAGAGGAAATAGGCAGTCTACTTGAAAAAGAATTCAGAGTAATGGTAATAAAGATGACCCAAAATCTTGGAAACAGAATGGAGAAATTACAAGAAACATTTAACAAAGACCTAGAAGAGCTGAAGAGCAAATAAACAATGATGAACAACACAATAAATGAAATTAAAAATTCTCTAGAAGGAATCAATAGCAGAATAACTGAGGCAGAAGAACAGAAAGTGACATGGAAGATAAAATAGTGGAAATAACTACTACAGAGCAGACTAAAGAAAAGAGAATGAAAAGAATTGAGGACAATCTCAGAGACTTCTGGGACAACTTTAAATGCACCATCATTCGAATTATAGGGGTCCCAGAAGAAGAGAAAAAGAAAGGGACTGAGAAGATATTTGAAGAGATTGTAGTTGAAAACTTCCCTAACATGGGAAAGGAAATAGTCAATAAGTCCAGGAAGCACAGAGAGTCCCATACAGGATAAATCCAAGGAGAAACACGCCAAAACACATGTTAATCAAACTATCAAAAATTAAATACAAAGAAAAAATATTAAAAGGAGTAAGGGAAAAGCAACAAATAACATACAAGGGTATCCCCATAAGGTTAACAGCTGATCTTTCAGCAGAAACTCTGCAAACCAGAAGGGAGTGACAGGACAGATTTAAAGTGATGAAAGGGAAAAACCTACAACCAAGATTACTCTACCCAGCAAGGATCTGATTCAGATTCGACAGAGAAATTAAAACCTTTACAGACAAGCAAAAGCTAAGAGAATTCAGCACCACCAAATCAACTTTACAAAAAATGCTAAAGGAATTTCTCTAGGCAGGAGACACAAGAGAAGGAAAAGACCTGCAAAAACAAACCCAAAACAATTAAGAAAATGGTGATAGGAACATACATATCGATAATTACCTTAAATGTAAATGGATTAAATGCTCCAACCAAAACACATAGATTGGCTGAATGGATAAAAAACAAGACATGTATATATGCTGTCTACAAGAGACCCATTTCAGACCGAGGGACACATACAGACTGAAAGTGAGGGGATGGAAAAAGATATTCCATGCAAATGGAAATCAAAAGAAAGCTGGAGTAACAATTCCCATTTCAGACAAAATAGACTTTAAAATAAAGACTATTACAAGAGACAAAGAAGGACACTACATAATGATCAAGAGATCAATCCAAGAAGAAGATATAACAATTGTAAATATTTATGCACCCAACACAGGAGCACGTCAATACATAAGTCAAATGCTAACAGCCATAAAAGAGGAAATCAACAGTAACATAATAATAGTAGGGGACTTTAACAACCCACATTCACCAATAGACATTATCCAAAATGAAAATAAATAAGGAAACACAAGCTTTAAATGACACTTTAAACAAGATGGACTTAATTGATATTTATAGGACAGTCCATCCAAAAACAACAGAATACATTTTCTTCTCAAGTGCTCATGAAATATTCTCCAGGATAGATCATATCTTGGCTCACAAATCAAGCTTTGGTAAATTTAAGAAAATTGAAATCGTATCAAGTATCTTTTCCGACCACAACGTTATGAGACTAGATATCAATTACAGGAAAAAATCTGTAAAAAATACAAACACATGGAGGTACACTAGTAAATAACCAAGAGATCACTGAAGAAATCAAGGAAGAAATAAGAAAATACGTGGAAACAAATGACAATGAAAACACTATGACACAAAACCTATGGGATGCAGCAAAAGCAGTTCTAAGAGGGAAGTTTATAGCAATACAATCCTACCTCAAGAAACAAGAAAAATCTCAAAAACAACCTAACTTTACACCCAAACAATTAGACAAAGAAGAGCAAAATACACCCAAAGTTAGCAGAAGGAAAGAAATAATAAAGATTAGATCAGAAATAAATGAAAAAGAAATGAAGAAAACAAAGCAAAGATCAATGAAACTAAGAGCTGGTTCTTTGAGAAGATAAACAAAATTGATAAACCACTAACCAGACTCATCAAAAAAGAAAGGCAGAAGACTCAAATCAGTAGAATTAGAAATGAAAAAGGAGAAGTAACAACTGACACTGCAGAAATACAAAGAATTATGAGGGATTATGACAACAAACTATATGCCAATAAAATGGGCAACCTGGAAGAAATGGACAAATTCTTAGAAAAGCACAACCTTCTAAGACTGAATCAGGAAGAAATAGAAAATATAAACAGACCAATCACAAGCACTGAAATAGAAACTGTGATTTAAAATCTTCCAACAAACAAAAGCCCAGGACCAGATGGCTTCACAGGCGAATTCTGTCAAACATTTAGAGAAGAGCTAACAGCTAACCCTCCGAAACTCTTCCAAAGTATAGCAGAGGGAGGAACATTGCCAAACTCATTCTATGAGGCCACCATCACCCTGATACCAAAACCAGAAAAACTGTCACAAAAAAGGAAAACTACAGGCCAATGTCACTGATGAACATAGATGCAAAAATCCTCAACAAAATACTAACAAACAGAATCCAACAGCACACGAAAAAGATCATACACCATGATCAAGTGGGGTTTATCCCAGGAATACAAGGATTCTTCAATAAACGCAAATCAATGTGATACACCATGTTAACAAACTGAAGGATAAAAACCATATGATAATCTCAATAGATGCAGAAAATGCTTTCAAAAAAATTCAGCACCCATTTGTGATAAAAACTCTCCAGAAAGTAGGCATAGAGGGAACTTACTTGAACATAATAAAGGTCATATATGACAAACCCACAACCAACATCATTCTCAATGGTGAAAAACCAAAACCATTTCCACCAAGATCAGGAACAAGACAAGGTTGCTCACTCTCACCACTATTATTCAACATAGTTTTAGAAGTTCTAGCCACAGCAATCAGAGATGAAAAAGAAATAAAAGGAATCCAAATCAGAAAAGAAGAGGTAAAACTGTCATTGTTTGCAGATGACATGATACTATACATAGAGATTCCTAAAGATTCTACCAGAAAACTACTAGAGCTAATCAATGAATTTGGTAAAGTAGCAGGATACAAAATTAATGCACAGAAATCTCTTGCATTCCTATACACTAATGATGAAAAATCTGAAAGAGAAATTAAGGAAACACTTCCATTTACCACTGCAACGAAAAGAATAAAATACCTAGGAATAAACCTACCTAAGGGGACAAAAGATCTGTATGCAGAAAACTATAAGACGCTGATGAAAGAAAGTAAATATGATACCAACAGATGGAGAGACATACCATGTTCTTGGATTGGAAGAATCAATATTGTGAAAATGAGTATACTACCCAAAGCAATCTACAGATTCAATGCAATCCCTATCAAACTACCAATGGCATTTATCACAGAACTAGAACAAAAAATTTCACAATTTGTATGGAAACACAAAAGACCCCAAATAGCCAGAACAATCTTAAGAAAGAAAAACGGAGCTGGAGAAATCAGGCTCCCTGACTTCAGATTATACTACAAAGCTACAGTAATCAAGATAGTATGGTACTGGCACAAAAACAGAAATATAGATCAATGGAACAGGATAGAAAGCCCAGAGATAAACTCACACACATATGGTCACCTTATCTTTGATAAAAGAGGCAAGAATATACAACAGAGAAAAGACAGCCTCTTCAATAAGTGGTGCTGGGAAAACTGGACAGCTAAATGTAAAAGAATGAAATTAGAACACTTCCTAACACCATACACAAAGATAAACTCAGAATGGATTAAAGACCTAAATGTAAGGCCAGACCCTATAAAAGTCTTAGAGGAAAGCATAGAAAGAACACGCTTTGACATAAATCACAGCAAGATGCTTTTTGACCCACCTCCTAGAGAAATGGAAAAAGAAACAAAAATAAAAAAATGGAACCTAATGAAACTTATAAGTTTTGAACAGCAAAGGAAATCATAAACAAGATGAAAAGGCAACTGTCAGAATGGGAGAAAATATTTGTAAACAAAGCAACTGACAAAGGA
This sequence comes from Eschrichtius robustus, assembly GCF_028021215.1. Taxonomy (NCBI): domain Eukaryota; kingdom Metazoa; phylum Chordata; class Mammalia; order Artiodactyla; family Eschrichtiidae; genus Eschrichtius; species Eschrichtius robustus. The sequence continues at coordinate 39,143,969 of NC_090825.1, forward strand.
TTAATCTCCAAAATATACAAGCAGCTCATGCAGCTCGATATCAAAAAAACAACAACCCAATCCAAAAATGGGCAGAAGCTCTAAATAGACATTTCTCCAAAGAAGATATACAGATTGCCAACAGACACATGAAAGGATGCTCAATATCACTAATCACTAGACAAATGCAAATCAAATCTACAATGAGGTATCACATCACACTGGTCAGAATAGCCATCATCAATAAATCTACAAACAATAAATGTTGGAGAGGGTGTGGAGAAAAGGGAACCCTCTTGCACTGGTGGTGGGAATGTAAATTGATACAGTCACTATGGAGAACAGTATGGAGTTTCCTTAAAAAACTAAAAATAGAAGTACCATATGACCCAGGAATCCCACCACTGGGCATATACCCTGAGAAAACTATAAAAAGAGTCATGTACCACAATGCTCATTGCAGCACTATTTACAATAACCAGGACATGGAAGCACAACCTGTGTCCATCGACAGATGAATGGATAAAGAAGATGTGGCACATATATACAATGGAATATTACTCAGCCATAAAAAGAAACAAAATTGAGTTATTTGTAGTGAGGTAGATGGACCTAGAGTCTGTCATACAGAGTGAAGTAAGTCAGAAAGAGAAAAACAAATACTGTATGCTAAGACATGTGTATGGAATCTAAAAAAAAAAAAAAAAGGTTCTGATGAACCTAGGGGAAGTACAGGAATAAAGAGGCAGATGTAGAGAATGGACTTGAGGACATGGGGAGGGGGAAGTGTAAGCTGGGATGAAGTGAGAGTAGCATTGACATATATACACTGCCAAATGTAAAATAGATAGCTAGTGGAAAGCAACTGCATTGCACGGGGAGATCAGCTCAGTGCTTTGTGACCACCTAGAGAGGTAGGATAGGGAGGGTGGGAGGGAGACACAAGAGGGAGGGGATATGGGGATATATGTATACATATAGCTGATTCACTTTGTTATACAGCAAAAACTAACACAACGTTGTAAAGCAATTATACTCCAATAAAGATGTTAAAAAGCATTCACTTTAGGAGAATAGAAAATTTGTGGGACTTTCTGAATGAAGTTCATAATTTTACCCATTACTCACAATGATTAAACAAAAAACCACAACAGGAAGAAATTGGACTTTTTTAAAAGAAGCATTAAACAAAGCACTAAACAATCTAGGCTTGCAAACTACTGTATCTAGAAGCCATGTTCCACTGTGGACCTGCCAGAAAAACATATAAAAGACTAAGAAATGTTGATAATATGAACTTAAGAAACAAAATATCCTACATGGAGCAGTTTTCTCAAGTTATTTAGACTTTGTTACTCTGCTTAAAAGCAGTTCACATTATACTGATAGATCCAAGCAAACATTTTAAGTTATGCTGCACATGATATCCACGTTGGAACACAGGCTGAAATATTTTCAAGCAACTAGTTTTCCTGACCTCCTATTTTTGTTTTCTTTTGATGACCAGAGTCTGAATTGCATAATTTTTTCAAAAGTTCAACAGCACTTAATGGTACCAAATATGTAGAACTTTATTATATTTTGTTATATACTCTTCTCTTTCATTAAAGCAAAACGTGTTTCTTATTTGAAATGAAGTCTCTCCAAGGCAGGAACCATGTGTTGCATTTATTATATATATTTTCACAAGGACCCAGGACTGTGCTGGGTAATGCTTAATAAATAGATGATCTAATTTTGCTGGTTTTCGTTTCCTATCTAAAAACCTCAGTTTAAATGGACTCATATTCAGTGTTCCTCAGTAGCTATGCCTTTACATTATTTCCTGTCATATCTTTTATATGTTCATTCATTCATACATCCGCCTATTCAACAATTTATATTCAAACTGGCTTTCTTCTCTTTAGTTCAGGCCTTGGAAATTATTCTTTAGAGGTCCAGAAAGTAAATATTTTAGGTTTTGTGGGCCATATGGTCTCTGTTGCGTTCAACTCTGCCATTGCAGCATGAAAGCAGCCAAGGCAGTACATTAGTGAATGAATGTGGCAAGGTTCCAATAAAACTTTATTTACAAAAACCAGCCACGAGCTGGATCTGGCCATTGGCAGTAGTTTGCAGATTCTTGCTCTAGTCCAGCTTCCTTCTCACTTACAAATTTTCCATATATGTATTCCAATTACCAGGAGATAGAATCTTCTAGAGATCACACCTCTGCATTGCTGATAAATACTTAGTAATATTAATGACATTCTCAGCTTGGTTTTTAAAAACTCATTTCAGCTTTCTAACATCTCTAACCATCTGTCACTACAACTAAACTTGTTGGTTCCCCAGAGTCCAGAAGATACCATGAGACTTCAAAGCACATTATATTTATACAGCCCATCCGATTGTTGGCAAATTGCATCTTTACTTATTTCCTCAAGAACCAATTCCCCTCTTACACCTTCAAAAACTACTCTTTCTCTGACCACCTTAGCAGGAAGCTGCCTAGCTGTGATAGTTTTTTGTCTACTTCATTTAATCATCTATTATTTCCTCTCTATTTACATCTCATCTTTTATTAAACATACTTGTTATTTAAGTCCTCTTATATATCTTTTGAAGTTTATAATCTTATGTTTCCAATTAAAATATAACTCATTAAGGAAAATAGCTGTTTTGTATTTATAAATTTTCCCCACTATCTGTATAGTAATCAACAAATATTACACAGCACCCTTTTCATCCAATATGTAGAGCTAGACCTAGATAAGAGATAGGATGTGACTTGGATAATCTGAGCTGGGACATGGGTCTTCTCTTACCTTCAGACTTGGACTTGGACTGAAAATTATATCATTAGCATTCTGGTTTCACAGACTTTTGGACTCAGACTGGAACTATACCATCAGAACGTTTGCATCTTCAGCTTGTTGCCTGTAGATCTTGGGACTTCTCAGCTTCCATAATCATGTGACCAATTCCTTTTAATAAATTTCTTTATTGTAAGATCTATTTGTCTATCATCTATCTATCATCTATCTATCCTGCTGGTTCTGTTTCTCTGGAGAACCCTGACTAATACACCAGACTTGGCTTACACAATCTCCTAGTCTAAGACCCCATTCTGAGGTCTTCCTGTGCCATCCCTACAGGCTGTTCAGTTCTTGTCCTACATGTTTCCCAAGTCACCCATGTCACTGTCTTTGCAAACACATGATTTAAGTGAATTTGTCTTCAAATATATAGTGAGCACCTGGAAGACAGGAATGTACCATTTTCATCTTGCCTAGTACATTCTCTGACATTTAGTAATGACTCAGTGATTTTACTAGGCTCATACATGCATATGAAAAGATAAAGAAGTTGAATTTCCTTAATCTGCCTACTCCAAATTCTCCTGGTATATTTCTAAAAATCAAATCTATATTCAAAGGACAAACAGAAGCAGAGAAAAACATGCTAATGATTCTCTAACAGATAAGTATAAATTCTTTCTAAGTCAAGTTAAAAAAACTAATAAATTTTAAATGATCATTAAATTGAAGATATCTGTTTTTGGACCCTGGTATTTATGCTAGAAGTAGGATATGTGAATATAGTCCTTCCCCAATCACATGTTTATTTTAATGTTTGCACCTCTTTTTGTAGTAGAGAAAATTTCTATATATAAGTTATGGGTTTTGGAAATACTCATAAAAGACCCAAAATATCTCTCGTAAGAAACATGGCTCAAATAGGTAGACACAGAAATGACTTCAGGGAAGAAATAATGAACTGAAAAAAGATATCTAGAGAATGAAAGAAAGTAATGAAGTATGAGAAACCAGGACAGGTGAAGGAATCTAATTTTGAGCGTCTCTACACAGGTAGGGGACAGATTTCTGAGTGTTTGGCATGGTTGAGGCCAGTGGGGTAAGAAATTCAGCAGGAATGCCAGATGTCTTCACAAGGAATAGAACTGACTGAGATTTTAGCAGAAGCCAGGTCAGAAAAGTATCAAGGACATTGCCTAGCTGTACTGTGTTGAAACAATTTGAATCTAAAAAGTCCAGGTCAAACTTAATGGTTATTAAAATACAACTCAAAATAATCAATGTTTCTGTTAAGAGAACAAAGGCTAATTTTTTCTGAATCATAAGTGAGGAGCAAAGTGCCAGGCTCATAGAGTGAACTGAACAAATAATTATTGGTCCAAGTTTCAAATTTTGTAATAAAGGAGAAAAGCATATTTGTCATTGAAAATACTGATAAAAATGGGAAATTCAGGTGGTTTCATTGGCAAGAAAGATCAGCACCATTTTGAATGTGATTAGTTTGAAAACTGAAAATATAAGTGCATTCTTAGTGTCTAACACTATCCGGGTACATAATATACAATTCAAAACATATTTGAGAAATGAATTAATGAATGAATGAGTGAAGTTATTAAAATATCTAAAAGACCTTCAGAATTGGAGATAAAAATCTGGAGTTGTCTCTATAAGTTGATAAGCAAAATTACAGGATAAGAAAGTACTGGATAGGCTGAAGTAGTTTGCTTCAGATGAACAATAACGTTAAGAACAACTAGAAACACTGGCTAAAATACAAAAATAAGATGTTAAAAGTTATAAGAGAGTTGCTAAAGCAACAAGGATTAGGGGGATAATATTCCAGGGAGGGGAGACATCAGAAGTGAGCTGACAATTTACAACTAATTTTCCCCTGGGGTATTTGCTTCTGTGAAGCATAGACAAGAGATTAAGAATTCAGGCTTTATTTAGACATAGAGACACTTTGAGGGACAGAGAATCTTTCTGGGGACAGAGAAGACAGCTTTAGTCACTCTTGTGTGGATGATGATGACAAAAAAAAAAAAAAAAAGGAAATTTTACAGGTCTTAAGTATGTGGCTGGTTCCTTTCTCAAGAAGTTTGTTGAATTCTGAAACTTCACAGGACAAGGGACAAAAAAAATAATCCCCAAATCTCTGAAACACAGAGTAGAGTTTTTTTAAAGCTTTTCAGTGCTCAGAAGACAAAGACTGGCATGCAGACCTCACCATGGGTTGTGGCCTTGAAGGACATACTGGGTCCAAGGAAGAGTCAAATGTCAACTAAACCTCACAAAAATTGGAATCTAGCCTTGACTCAGGTTCCTTCCCACTTGATTGAAAATGTTTGTTCCTCTCCCTATCCCAGGTCATGCTCTCTTTGAAGTCTCTAGGGAAGAATCACTCCTTGCCTATTCTTAGCTTCTGGTGATTGCCAGCAAGCCTTGGTGCTCTTGACTTGCAACTGCGTCTCTGCAATCTCTGTCTCCATCATCACATGGCCTTCTTCCCTTTGTGTGTCTATATCTTCAAATCTCTCTCTCCTAACAAGGCCACTTCATTGACTCCAAGTCATTGAATTCAGGGTCCATACTAATCCAGTATGACCTCATTTTAATTTGCTTACATCTGCAAATACCGTATTTCCAAATAAGGTCACATTCACAGGTACTAGTGGTTAGGACTTGAACATATTTTTTGGGGGGGCACAATTCCACCCAAAACAGGAGGGAAGGTGAAAAGCCAGTGAGCAGGTGTTGTATCTAAAGGGGTTTAGCTCTGACTCAGCTCAGCAGATGGTTGCATCTGGGCTTGTTGGTGAGTGTGACCACATGGGAACTGTGGGCTGCCAGTTTGCATAGTTTGCTTTCAGAAAAGGATTTGCCTTGGGGTTGGGTGGTTTGTTACTGAAGAATAATAGAGGAAGTCCATTTTTGAGCACAGAACATCTAGTTTTTCGTGACTTTAGAAAACAGTAAATACTTTCTACTGTGTAGTAGAGGAAGTGTTCTGAAGAATGTCAAGATGGCAGAAATACTATGGTTTTGGAATGTCAAAAAGCCCTGTCATAAACATTTGGTGGCATCATTCAAAATGACATATAAAAGATGTAATGAACATATACTCATGTATGATGTATAGCATTATGATCAAGATTTCCTAGCAAGTTTCCACTTACATTTGCCTTAATCCATAGTTACTGGATCTATTTCCTTCCCTATGCACACATTTTTAAAAATTATTTATTTATTTATTTATTTATTTATTTATTTATTTATTTATTTAGGCTGTGTTGAGTCTTTGTTGCTGCACGAGGGCTTTCTCTAGTTGCGGTGAGCAGGGGCTTCTCTTTGCTGCGGTGCAAGGGCTTCTTATTGCTGTGGCTTCTCTTGTTGTGGAGAACGGGCTCTAGGCGCACGGGCTTCAGTAGCTGCAGCATGTGGGCTCAGTAGTTGTGGCAAGCGGACTCTAGAGCACAGGCTCAGTAGTTGTAGCGCACGGGCTTAGTTGCTCCGTGGCACGTGGGATCTTCCCAGACCAGGGATCGAACCCATGTCCCCTGCATTGCCAGGCAGATTCTTAACCACTGTGCCACCAGGAAAGCCCCTATGCATACGTTTTTGAACTTGACAAGGTGGCTTCAATACACTCAATCTTGTTCAAATGAACAATCTTTGAAGGCATGGGATGGGACTGCAACCTGTTTAGATTTAGAATCATTAGAATGGTGTCTAAAATGTGTCCCTTCATGAAAACTGAATTTTAGTAGTTCCCAGTGTGGAAATTTTCTATCTTGATAAATACTTCGTCACCTATAACTCAAAGAGATTACTCAATTGTGAGAATATGTTTTCCATTGGTAATGAGAGACAGTACTTAAAACCTAGAGAGATTGCAAGTGAAATCACGGTTCATGTCTGAGGCTCACCATATCACCAGGAATTAAATGAGCAAGTTCCTATCCAACTTTCTCTTCTTGGAGTCAATTATAAATAACTCCTTCTTGTGTAGTAGACATTTCTTAAGGTCTTAAATTTCTAAGCTCTGTTGAGTTTTCCTCCTCCTGGAAATACCAGGATTAGGTAGACCATTTTCCCCTGGCACAGATAATTTATACTTTAAATTTTTTGTTTTGTTTTGTTTTTTTGTTTTCAGAAGCATAAGGGCACTCAACCATGGACTTTGTTGATGGAACAAAATTTAAAAATGGCCTTTTTAGTGGACTTCCATGCTTTCCTGGCCTAACCAAGGTTAGACTCTCTATCACCCATAGCCCAGCTGTGGGAGCATTTATTAGTCACACTGCAACTCAAATGTTTTAATTTACAGCTCCCAAGTTGACTAATTCCACACACAATTTTAGCAATTACCTTTTCCGTCCCCTTTATTTGTTCCCTTCTATTATTTCCATGTCTGCCCACCATTAGGTTGCAAATTCTTTTGAGGACAATGAAACCTTTTCTTTTCCTCTTTCTCCCCTTATTAATATGTTTTTATTTATTTGTCGTTTAGTGAATATTATTAGGATAGCTTCACAACACTAGTTTGCAAGTTGAAATAATTCAATTTCTTCACTATAAAGCTATTAATGTAAAACAACAGCAAAAGACAGTTTTAAGCCAGGACCACTCAATACAGTTAAATCATTATCAATCACCTAGTGAACCCCAAAGTCAGGCAAGTGAATTATTTGAGCCTAGGGTAAATTTTATATTATGGCTTCTCCACTATGTCCCATGATGGAAATATGTTTATTAACTGACAACACTCTGCTTGGCTTTACTAAGCACTAAAATGAGCTTACTTTGAAATTTAGGAAAGAGTTCCTCCTACCTCAAGCAGTGAAATAAATTTCTTATACTTATGTCATGAAAGAAAAAAAATGCAGTCTCTGAAAAGATTAGCTCTTTGGGGATTACAGTATTTCAATTAATGACACTTTAAATCTTGAAATCCTGCTTTTTTTCTCAAAATTCTATTATCATAAATTTATTCTGTTGTGTTAGGACAAGTCTAAACTAGCAAAGTGAGGAGGAAAATGGAGGCAATTATTCAGATAACTGAAGTAAAATACTTTTTCCTCAGTACTGTATATTTCAGATAAAATCTTTCTTTTTTTAAACCTGATTATATATGGAATTACCTCAGTTTCCTGCCAATAATGTATATTGTAAGATCATACTATTTAAAGTTTCTGAGTTTTATAAACTTCCTGACTTTGAGCTTGGCCTATGTAGGTAAGTAACTCCATTAGCAAGGCTAAAATGTGTCTGGGGAATTGAGCTAGATGTAAAATGTTAAGCTTCAGTTAATGAGTTTAAGGTATTAGAAAGTTTACCCAAGTAGATATATAAAAGTCTCTTCCCTGTAGTCTGGATCTATGTAAGTAAAATAAAATGAAGAACCAAAGTAATTATCTCAGTAAATAAAGTCCTAAATTGATCTCTTAAATGCAACACATACAGATAATAGAGGGTTTTTTTAAAAAAAAAAACTTTTTACTTGAATTATCCAAATTTGCTCTTTACCTTACATTTTGTCATTTATATTTTTATCACTTTTATCATTTAAAATAACTTTTGTTTGTTAAACCTATTTTCGTCATTTCAAACTAAGATACGATGATCTTTTCTGGAATGATGTAAAGTAGAAAAGGGATAAGTATTTGCTCCTTAGGAAAAAAATTATCTACCTAATAATCTAGAAGTTTAGAAACGACATTTCCTTTTTTACTTGCTACAGTCATCCTCATACGTTAGTTTCCTTTTTGCTTCTAAACCATTCCATAATTGTTTATTTTTATATTTCACTGTGCCATTAAAATATTTATTTGAAGCAGTGGATATGATGACTTGAGGACAGCTAACTTACTATACAGGAAAAATAAATTTGTTTACCATATAGGAAGGCATACTTCAGGTAAATTTTAAAAACTTAAATGTGAAAAGTAGAACTATAAAAATTAGAACTTAAATCAAAAGATATTCCATAAAGCAAAAATGAGTAATTGAACACATCAAAATTAAGGACTTTTATTCAAAAAAGGGCAGCATTGAGAATTGAGTAACAGGCTGGTATTGTTCTAAAAGTCTATCAGGCATTGTTCTAAAACTGACAAAGATTTAATATCTAAAATATGACTCATGCAAATCAATAAGGAAAAAAACCAAGAAACTGAATATAAAAACTGTCAAAGAAGAAGGAAGAGAAATCAAATGGCTCACAAATATATGAAAAGATGATTAATTGCATAACTAATTAGATAAATGTAAATTAACACAATAATTAGATATTTACATGCATTTGATTATTGAAAGTTAAAAAGTCAGTACCAATACTGGCCATGATGTGAGGGAAGGCAATTTCTTATGCATTGAATATGACAGTGTATACTGGTATTACTCTTCATGAGATATATTTTACAGGTTGCTATTAAATTAATTATGCATACAATCTATTATCCAAAGATTCCACTACTGGGTATTTACTTGAGGGAAAATTTTACTTAGTTAATTGCTACATTTTTGTGTGGTACCAAGGATACAGAAGCAAAATTGATGTCTATCACTATGGGAATCGATAAATTAAAGGAAGGTAGATACAAACAATGTGATATCATGATAGAATTGCAATCAATGAACTAGATATACATACAGCAAAATGAATAGATCACATAGTGTGGGCTGAAAAAACATAAGAAAAAGAACATTTATAGCCTGATACCACATATGAAATTAAAGCACATACACAGACAAACCAGCATTATGTTATTCAATAAGGCATATATTACCAAGTACCTATAGTAAATAAAAACAGAATGTGTGTAGAATGGGAGTGAGGTTTGATAATGAAGAAGAAGAAAATAGTAAGGTGAGAGGGGAATCTCATATAGACCAAAGATGACATGTTTCTGTGTTGCAAACAAAACAACAAAAACAAGGCCTTCGCATTTCATTCCTAGTGAAATCAGAGATGTTCCTTTTTTCCTCTTGACACTTTCACTTCACAAGTTCACATTTACATTTCTCAGCTCTCTGATCCCCTTCTTTGACTTCTGCCTTACTCACTTTACCTTTGTCTGTTTCTTTGTATTATCTGCCTCTCATTGATTCAATGTCTCTTGTTTTATTGTACCACTCTAAAATCTACTAAATTTTTAGTTAGATGGTAAACTTGTAATGTAATTAACTCTAGAAATAGAAGTTTTCAGTTTTAAAAAAGCAAAAGATATTTTAATTCAACAATACACAGTGAGTCCAGTATCATTCATGAATTATATCTAAGTGGAATTGTTTCACTACTAGAATTCTTTACTCTCCACAGGAAGGATGTCAGAGGATCAAGGAAGACTCTGCCTTTCAAAGTATTTTCTCCATATTACCTACAATTCCTTTACAAGATATGTAGCTTTTTCACTCCACAGGTAGTCATATGGCCACATTTGTAAAGCTCTGTTAAGAACAATGGGCCTTAAGAGAATGAGTTAAAGGGGTGGTGGGGGGAGTGAATGAACAGCAGAGCAAAAGGATAGAATTTTCAACTGTCTTTTGCTTATGATTGGGAATTATACAGGAATATGAAGAAATCTTTAGTTCAGGACTAGATCTTTCCCTTTAACTCCAAAAGAGCCTGGGGTGTGGTGCCAGTGGAGACCACATAGGGTTCCTGTACTTGAATTCCACACCTAACTGAAGGTAACAAGGCTCCTGCTTCACTGGTGTAGTGTTAGATGAGGCCTACTAGATAGTCAGGACTTTCACCACTCCCCAGAAGTCATGAGGTCACCCCACCACCACCACCATGGCGTCAGTGGAAACCACCTGGGGAGCCAGACTCATTTCTACCCAGTAGGTAATTATCAGCCCCTCCCCCTTCTAAGTACCCATGAAGGCTGAGAGGGGAACCTGGATTCCTTACCCACTTGGTAATAATCCACTAGTATTATTTCCACCAGACTGTTGTCAGAGGAGGCCTGCTAAAACAAATATTTAAATCAGATCCAGACATTCATAACATACCCCAAATGTCCACATTTCAATAAGAAAATCACTCAGTCTCAAACAAGTGAGAGAAAACAACAGATGTCTACACTGAGATGAAACAAACATTAGAATTATCTGACAAGGATTTTAAAGCAGCCATTATAAAAATGCTTCATCAAACATTGGGAATATACTTGAAATAAACGAGAAAATAAAAAGTTTCAGCAAAGTAATAAAAAGTATAAATAACTAAATGGATGATCTGATCAACATTTATAGAACACTGCACCCAAAAACAGCAGAATACACACCCTTTTCATGTACTCATGGAAAATAAACCAACATAGATCCTATACTGATTCATAAAATATACCTCAACAAATTTAAAAGGATTGAATTTTACAAAGCTTGTTCTCTAACCACAGTGGGATAAACATAGAAATAAAAAATAGAAACAGAAGAAAATCTACAAATACTTGGGAAGTAAACAATACACTTCTAAGTAATCTGTGGGACAAAGAGGAAGTCTAAAGGGAAATAAAAAATACATTGACCTGAATGACAATGAAAATACAATATACCAAGTTTTTTGGACACTTGATTAAAGCAGTGTTGTGAGGAAAATTTATAGCACTAAAGTGCTTGGATTAGAAAAAAAAAATCTCAAGTCAATAATCTCAGCTCCCATCTCAAGAAAGTAGAAAAATAAAAGCAAAATATGCCCAAAGCAAGGAGAAGGAATCAAATAATAAAGATACACACAGAAATCAATGAAATGGAAACTAACAGGGAAAATCAAACAAATAAAAATCAAACTAATGAAACAAAACCGATTCTTTAAAAAGATCAATGAAGTTGACAAAACTTTAACGTGATGGTTAATTTTGTATGTCAGCTTGGCTAAGTCCTTATGCCTAGTTTTTGGCCAAACATCTCTCCAGATATTGCTGTGAAGGTATTTTTTAGATGTGATTAACATTTAAAGCAGAGGACTTTGAGTAAAGCAGATTAATTTTCATAATGTGGGTGGGCCTCATCCAATCAGTTGAAGGTCTTAAAAAAAAAGACTGAGGTTCCCCAGGAAGAAGAAATTCCACCTCCAGACTGCCTTCAGACTGCAATATCAGCACTTACCTGGGTTTCCAGACTTCTGGTCTTCCCTACAAATTTTGGACTTGCCAGCACCCACAAATGTGTGGATCAACTCCTTAAATAAAACCTCTTCCTATATATTTATACATCCCATTGGTTCTGTTTCTCTAGAGAACTCTAATACATCTAGCACTACTGATAAAGGGAAAAAGAAAAGACACTAATTACCAATATTAGGAAAGTCTATCACTATAGACTGTGCTGATATCAAAAGGATAATAAGGGAATACTATGAATAAGACACACATAAATTTCACAGCATAGATTAAATGGACCAGTTCTTTAAATGAGCCAGTGTGTTCTGATACATCCACAAGTTCTTAGGGATAGAGCACACAATTACGCAGTCACAATTATAGAAAAACTGACATTTTATTACTGTAACATATTAATGATACAACATCTTAATATGTTTCTTTTTTTTTTTTTTTTTATAAATAGGCCTTTAGTAATGCGGTAGTGAGGTAACAGGGGATGGGAAACATTCTAGGGTCCTATGATTAGGTCTTGATCTTTTTTTTTTTTTTTTTTTTTAAGATCTCTGTGCTCATTTGCAGGCACTCCCTGTTCTTTTTTTTTTTTTTAATTATTTATTTATTTGTTTGTTTATTTTTATTTATGGCTGTGTTGGGTCTTCGTTTCTGTGCGAGGGCTTTCTCTAGTTGCGGCAGGTGGGGGCCACTCTTCATCGCGGTGCGCGGGCCTCTCACTATCGCGGCCTCTCTTGTTGTGGAGCACAGGCTCCAGATGCGCAGGCTCAGTAGTTGTGGCTCACGGGCCTAGTCGCTCCACGGCATGTGGGATCTTCCCAGACCTGGGCTCGAACCCGTGTGTCCTGCATTGGCAGGCAGATTCTCAACCACTGCGCCACCAGGGAAGCCCTTAATATGTTTCTATCATAAAATATTATGATGTCGTTCATCCTTTCATGCTCAGAAATTTTAAGAATGTTATATGCAATTTTGGTCCGAACATTTTAAACACATGTTGAACTAGAAATCCATAAGAATGTTAAAAGATATAAAAACACCATCTATGTGAAGGGAAAAAGGAGTCAGAGCTTTGTACTTCATAGAGGAGCAAATGAGGGGAGGTCCTCTCATGTATCTACCGAGAAAACCAGTGATGACAATTTCCCCGTGAGGCAAAGGGCATGGAACTTATGGATACAACATTTGAAGCCGTTACCTCTGGAGATCTGAGCAACTAAGAAGTTTGAAATTTGGCCTTCCTTTAGCCCAAGAGCTGCCATCAGATACCTTCTTGAGTTTTCTTTCAGAATTATGACTTTTTAAAAAATGGACTGAACTGAGGTTTCAGGACATATGCACCATTACCTTAATTAAAATAGAAAACCCAAGTGTGTCTCTAGCTGCTGCCATGTTTGACTCCATCTCTTTCATAATCTTAATTCTCTTTTTAATTAAAGAATTACCTTAATGATCAATTTTAAGATAGTTGAAGACTGGTATTAGTCAGTGTGCTTATCTTGAACTTGTTAGGAAAAGTCAGGGTCTAAGGTTAGGTAAGACAACACAGCACATTTTTCTTTCAGGTGTCCAGGCATAATTTTGTTGTCTAATCTCCGGACACATAGTGTGTTCATCATTCTTCTGTCCCTTTCCAAAGCTACTGATGGGTGCATAATTGACTAAAGAGAAGTCCCAAGTTAAAGAATATTCCTCCACAAGTGTGTGGAAGAAGTTTTTTACTCACTTGCTGAAGATTCAGGTTAATTTGGTGTTTAGACTGTTAGTTTTGTCAAGGTTTAGTGTTCTCTTATGACAAATATAAGCTTAGCATGTTAAGAAGTTTTGTTGTTGCTATTGTTAAAAGCACGATCAAGTGTCTATTACTAAAATCTTAAAACGAGCTTCTTGAAAACCTGACTACTGCAAATAAAAATATATAGTGAGAAATATGTGGAAAGAATTATTTTATTCAGTATTATAGAGTCAAAAATTCCAAGGGGATTTGTGATTTTTCTAGTGGGGTAAATGTCATTTAGGAAACAAAGTGACTGGTATTAGAATACATGCAAAAGACTGTGAGACGTTGGAAAGAGCACAAACTGAAAGCCAAGAAAACTAGAATCAAATCCCAGATCCGCTTGTATTAATGGACAAGTCACTTAATCTCTCGCTGTCTCATTTTCCCTATTCGTAGACTGGAAATAATACCCATTTATAATAAAATATATTGTTAACTCTGACTAAAGAATGGCTCTTGCTTTTATTGGGTAAGAAGGAGGTTTTAAAAGTTGTATGTATGTTATCTTTTTTTTCTCACTAAAATGTGAATAGTTGTCTCACAACAACAACAACAAAAAGTGGGAATATGCCTTAATATGACCTTAGGTAAGCTCCATCAGCATGGGTCACTGTTAGTGTTCCAATCACTGAAAATTTTCAAAGTTTGAGGCTGCTCTGTAGATAAGCTAAAAACTGCAAGCCCTCACATGGACCTGTATTTACACACAGATGCACCCACCTCTCAAAGTAATTATTTTCTAACAAAGTGTTGTTTATATGTTTCATGCAAATTGGTTTGAAGTGTTGCTTAGACAATCTTATTATAGTTAGAAATAAAAACTTCCATCAAGAAATTGTACAAAAGAAAATGGACACACCAGCTGGGTAAATCTATCACATGCAGTGGGGTGGGGTGGAGGGAGCACTTTTAATTAGCTGAGTGAATGCAGTTTGCTGAACACAGAAAGCACAGCCTCAGTCATATTAAAATGTGCCTAATTTTCTGTGAAAAAAGTCCCATCTGAACAGGCCTGACCACAGTCAATCATACTAAAAGCCACTGGTGCTTAATTTGATTTACCAATATAAAATGCAAATTAGGTTATTAAGTGGAGTGGCAGACTGAGTAGGGCCCCTTTCAAACCATCAAGTTAAATGCAAGCAGACAGCAAACTGGCTGTGCAAAGAAAATTTTAGCATATTCGTTTGATTAGTGCTACAAAAATTTAATTAGTTTGGCTAATTACTTGACAAATTGCTCTACACAAGAGAAAAGGCAGAGGAGGTTTTTTTTTTTCCTTTTTCATTGCAAATATCCTGTGTGTCTTTTAGTCCAAATGCTATCTGTCAATTTGCAAAAGCATTATTAAATGAATGGAAGATGGTCCCCAACAATAGTAAATCGTACAATGCACATAATTAGACAAGACCCACACAACTATATCCATATGTCCATACTCCCTCGTGACTAAAAATATTTAACACAATATTTCTACGTAACTGCTGTCAAAACAGATGATTACAAATCAGTCAATTGTTCTAAAGAAAGAAAATATTGTGCACAATATAGAAAAGGGACATTTGTGAAATTTCTACCTCCCAGAGGAGTTTGTTTGATAACTATTAGATGAAGTAATGGTGACACGTTGACGTTTCTCACCGCAGAATGGACCCGTCAGCCAAAACATGGCATGTTGAGGCCAAGGCTACAATGGAGTGGAGAAAATTGTCTCCTTGTGATATGCTCACAATTTAAACTATTAAATAATTCCCAGTTAAAGTCTACTGACAAGTTTTTAGAATAAATTTCTTTTTTTTGTAATGCTATTTATTAGTCTTTGTTCCTTCTTCTGTCTTTCCCCAGTTACTACATAAGAGAGAGCAGACTTCAAACACTCATTTTGGAGAAAAGCTTGCAAGTTGTGTAACCACAGAATGAAAGAAAAATTTCAGCCTATGTCAGTATTTTATTGAGAAATTTTGGATGATCTTGAGTAAAGAAAAGTGCCTTTTTCCATTCCAAGGAAAACTTGTTTTTCCTAGGGAACGTATATGTTTATATCAATATTCAAGAGAACAACAAAGGGGGTTTCATATAATCACAGCTTTATTTGGAGGATTCCCAATTATTTTCAGATACTTTATTTGATTTTTGTTGATTTTCTACAGAACTAGTGAGCCTCTTCTAACTCAGTCATCATGATTTTACACATAGATTACCGTTTTTCCTATTCAAATGCAAAAAATAGGTATCATATTTTATAAACATAAAGCTTTGCAGTTAGTAATTAGATACTGTATTTAACCTGTTCTAAAGTAACATCCTAGGAAACTACAAACTACAAAAAATATTTGTGAACAATCATTTATGCAGTCTGTGCCTTAGTTTTTGCAATTAACGTGTTCTAACTTAAGTTTAGAACATAAATATCATTACACTGCACAATGCAGATGCAGCAAGCTTATTATTTTATGTAACACCCTTATCATTACTGCCATTTTATCCTAACTTACCACTTTTACTCTTTTTAGATTTACAATCATCACCAGAGGAAGTAGAGTATAGATTACCTATAGGATATGGATTATGTAGACAATTTTTCTAATTTAGAATAAAGTTCTGGGATAAAGTTGTGTCCTCCAAAGCATACATTTGGCATGAATTGCTGACATTACATTTAAAAACCATGAGGGTGTCATCTTTGATAAAGACTCTGTCTTCATACATGAAGGTAGATTCCACAAAACACTGAGATAGAAAGCATAAAATTCAGTAGCAAATATATTATTGTAATAACGCTTGAGGTTTTTTTCCTTCAAGATATTGACTGATTTTCTTTACTCTTTCCCTTTATATTATTTTTTTTTAATTTGATAAGCTGACAGATATTTTTTAAAAGTTGGGGGTGTGTTCTAATAAAGTAGTTGATGTCTGAGATCGTTTATTAAGGGTATGGGTATAAAATAGTAAAATTACTGACTTGCAAATACATGTGTGTGTTACCATTGAATGTGTTTAATATTGAATATGGGTGTGTAATATTGAATGTGCTTGACTGTCCAATGGATGCTGGCATATGAATTGCTGAAGAGGTGATAATCTTTTATTATAATTTTTATGTGTTGCTTGGAACAAATTACATGCATGTATAATAATAGCTGTTATCTTTATTGAACCCCTCCCTTACAAAGGTACAGAGCTTGATGTTTACATATAGTTTATCATTTAATTCTTCTAATAAACACAAAATATAAGTACTATTGTTCCCATTTTAGAGAGGATGAGATTGAGGCTGAGTTTAAGTAAAGGATCCCAAGTCAAAGACCTAGGAACTGATAAATCTAGGATTTAAACTGAATTCTGTCTAGACTCTAATATCAAGTTCTTTCCCTATGCCATGAGTAGTTTTTAGACATATATTTTTTGGTGTGATTTATTTATGTCTCTATGTACATATAATATATAATTGGTGTGTTTGTAAATAATTTGAGGTTTCATGAAACCACTGTGATTTGTATACACAAAGTCCATATCAACTATAGAAATGTTGACAAGAACCTTTGGAAACATCATATCCTCTAAAGTTGTGTAGACAGAGTCAGATTATTTGCCAAGTTGGAGATATCAAAAGAAACACAAAAAAAGGAGATAGGTGTAGGATTGGATTAGAAAAAGTGAAGGTTTCATCATCTGGCAACAAATGTGTTGGGGAGGAATAGACCAGGGCATGAAGACATGAGCTTAAAGCCAGGTTTAGCTTTTTGAAAGGTTTGATTTTCTTTCAGTATTGCTATGTTGTGAATAAAAAAAAAAAAAAATCCTGGTTTCCAGATAGGATAAGATTTTTTCTCCTCATTAACATTTTAGAGGTTAAACTTAAGAAGGCTTATTTAAGACACATGCATATCTATGAGTAGTAAAGAGTGATTAGTCTTCTGAATGCATTTCTACATATTACTAATATTCCTGAGTATTTTGTTTCAAATATTTGATAGACCATAAATAATTTTTCATATAGAAATATCAATCCTCTTAAGGTAGATTTGAACTAATGGTAAAAATTCCCAGTAACAGTTCAATTTGCAAACAATCCTTCAGATTCTGAACTAACTGATAAAAGAGATGACCCTAGGATATACCGGGTTACAATTACTAACTCACCAGATTTTGAAATTCACTATACTATGAATTACATGGTGTTAATTCAATCATTAATGTATAATAAATCATAATTCATTCAATACCACACTCATACTTGATAAACTAGGGGAAAAAATATCTTCATTTAAGTTGAAACTTAGGGGAGAAGAATCATGCAAAATTTTAGAATTAAAATAATGACTTAGTATTTTGGATCAAATCATTTCCTAGTGTCTAGTTGTATTAGTCAAGTGCCTTGACTTTGTCAAAGAAAACAAATACCCTGTTATATGGAGCTTTCTTATTATAATGAGGAGAGCCTAGCAAAGTGTTAACTCTATCATTTGAAGGGTCCAGGGAGCACTTCCTCTCCCACTCTGGGAACTTTGCTCATGCAAAGTGGCCATTTGAGCTTTGGTTCTTTTCTGTGTTCACAAGGGACAAGTTCAGCCTATGACCTGTAGTTTCATGTTACCATGTGTTATGTATGTCACCTGTGATACAAAATACAAATGTAAAAGCTGCCATGTAGCTAGAGTAATAGATGCATGTACTTATTGAGTTGACAAGACACCAGGAAAAAATAATGCATGAACTTACCTGGTTATTCACAACCAGAAAAAAATTCCCTGATATTTAAATGCATAAACAAAAAGAAAAATAATTTTGTAGATGAAAGAAAAATTTAAGTGTTATAAAGAGACAATAAGTGTAGGACTAATTTGTCTGCATTAATGAACTTAAAAAGGTGTTCTGATGAAGAGGAAAAGTATTATGAAGAATTAATGCAATTAATTTCAAAACCTCAAATATATGAGGTTTTAAAAATGTCACCTCTTGTCACAAATAATAAGTTAGCAAGGATGCTATTTATTATTTATTTGCAGAAGGATTCATAGTTCATTGTATGATAAGGGAATACCTCTATCTTAACATTTGGGTAAAATTGTCCAATTACTTTGCAGGTGGTTGAGTAGGTTGGACAGTATGCAGGTGAGTGCTGGCTAAAGCGTAGGGACAAGGACAATTTGTTCTCAGGTCCTTTATCTGGGTGACTTAAAACAGTTTTCTGTATCAGGGAACTTTATTTTAACCCTTTGACATAAGAGCTTAAAGAAAACCTTAACTTTGTACAATAAAAACCATATGATTCCCAGAAGTTCTTTATTAAGCAATAGCTATGCTTGAGACGTGAATTTCTGTGGTGGCTTTCCGTTTGGCATATCTAATCAGGGAAAGAAAAGCAGGGGTAATAGTAACAAAAAATAACATGTTGAAACATAGAAAAATTGATTTGCATCATTTGTAGTTTTAGAAGGAAATCTTAGGTTGGCTTACTTGCTGTCACAATGGTCCATATATCAATATTCTTATATTTTAAATCCAGAGGATTTTTATCTTCCCAGATTTAAGTCACTTTCTGAAAGTATTTGTAACCACTGTGTAAAACTTAATATGTTCTGGTGCTGGATAATAAGAGTTCTCCTCCCTTTGCTCTGGATTGTCCAAGTTCAGTCTCTAAGAGTATCTCTTTCCCTCACTAGTATCTTGGTAATAATAACCATGTTTTAAACTTGTGCTAGCTGCTGGGTATGGCGCCCTGAGGAACTAAGGCACTTGGCATGATTAAATCAACTTAACATTATGGCTGCAGAGTATTAAGTCAACATAATTATTACTAAATATTAATTCATGGTATGATCAAATTGATAAAAATTATGGTTTTGGGGGACAAAAACTAAATTACAGTTTTCCACTAAAACCATAAGTACAATACAATCTTTGTTGCAGAAGAAATGTTGTCCTATATTTTTCTTCCTTTCTCATTATTAAACAATCATTTTTCAATAGTAATTGTTTTCTTTCTTTTTCTTGATGCTGGGTAAATTATTGCTGAAGCATAAAGAACACAGCCTGGGGCTTCCCTGGTGGCGCAGTGGTTGAGAATCTGCCTGCCAATGCAGAGGACACGGGTTCGAGCCCTGGTCTGGGAAGATCCCACATGCCACGGAGCAACTGGGCCCGTGAGCCACAATTACTGAGCCTGCGCGTCTGGAGCCTGTGCTCCGCAACGAGAGAGGCTGCGATGGTGAGAGGCCCGCACACCGCGATGAAGAGTGGCCCCCACTTGCCGCAACTAGAGAAAGCCCTCGCACAGAAACGAAGACCCAACACAGCCAAAAATAAATAAATAAAATTTGAAAAAAAAAAAAAAAAAAAAGAACACAGCCTGGTCATCTGAGAATATTTTTTTTTCCTTCTACAGTTCCAAGTACCTTTGGGTTTTAGCAGAATTTATAGATTCCTTGGGGGATTTTGTGTGTGTGTGTGCTGCTTTAGGGCTTATTTTGTCTTTGTTTCTCCCAAGAGTTAAAAATAGTTGGTGTGAGTCACATAAACAAAGGCTCACCTGTACAGATATTCTAAACCAAAATCCAGCTAGGTTTACTGCTATCATATAGGGCATGAATTAATCAGTAGGATCTTTCACTTACCTGAGAAAACAGCTTTTTTCTCAAAGGTATAGTTAAGGACAGAATTATCTTAATGTGATTCTATAGGAATGGCTTCTATAAAGTTAAAATATTCACAGTAAAACAGCAAATTGTCTCTTTTTCCCTTAAATGTAAACCCCTGATGAGGATTTATGAGAATGATATTTTATACACAGTGAGCCTTCTATAACTTGCTCAGTTGTTCACTTCTAAAAGTCTTGAACCGTCTCCATGCCTGATAAAGCACTGGCTTCTTTTATTTCCTAATATTCTCTAAAGTGTTGGTTACGCATATGTGAAACATTCTTCGTTTATCATGATATTAGAAGTCTTACATTACAAGCTGTGAATATATTTTAGATACCTAAGAAAATAGGTACGAGGTACAGAACGACCATTTGACCATATTGGTTCCTCTATGGTTTCTTTGCAAAGGCATAAAAACATTAGATCTGGCTGCAGAATGCTACCACCTTTCTTTTCTTTATGTGGGAAAATTGTATTGAATGTCAAAAAGAAAAATCATTAACAAACAACACCAATATTAAAAAAGCCACCTCCCCAAACTTGTGAACATTTAAAATTATTTGATTCAGAAGCTATTTTCAAAAATAGTGATCAAACTGCTCTGGCATCAAGTTAACACATAAGCCAAACTCTTCTTTTTCTACTGAGTGAACAAAAATAATTAAATACTAGTAATACTAGTATTTTTAAGTCCTAAGACAGAATCCTAAACTTTGATGTTAATTACATTTAATTTATAGAGAAAAGTAAGAAGACCTTTAAAAATTAAAAAAATTATAGGTAAGTTTTCTTTGTAAACTCCTTTAAATCATTTTAACATGTTACATGTCTTTCTCCTCTAAGGATAATTACTCTATTTATATCTAATTATATATTATTCTTATCTTTGACTACAGTGTATGACAAATAAACACAAACTTTAGATATCTAAGGTTTACTATATTTTATATCATATTTGCAGCAAGTCAGTTTTTGAAAAACATTTTTTAATAAAGTCTTTTGATAGCCAAATATATAACTACAATAGAATCCAGAGGGAACTATACATGACCAAAATGGTTTAAATTATCCTAAGGTAAAAGTGTCATGATTCTGAAAGAATATGACAT
Source organism: Eschrichtius robustus (assembly GCF_028021215.1). Classification (NCBI taxonomy): domain Eukaryota; kingdom Metazoa; phylum Chordata; class Mammalia; order Artiodactyla; family Eschrichtiidae; genus Eschrichtius; species Eschrichtius robustus. Next base: position 39,165,401 of record NC_090825.1, read on the forward strand.
TTTACGCTTTCAAATATTTGCCTTTCATACATTTCCCCATCTAAAAGTAGCCTTTATGAGGGAGAATTATGTATACATATCTACAGAAAAATGAGTTTAAGGTTGGTTTTAACAGTCATTTAGCTGAACAGGTGAGTGCTATGTAAACATTAACAAAGACTATTCCTTTAAGTATACCAGTCAGTTTCAAAATTTTCCTAAAACTTATTTTCCTCCCAACTGGAGATATTAGGGTCATTTGCAAAAGTTCACTTTTAGAGGAAAAAATGGTCAGTAAATCTAATACTTTTTTCCTCAAGTATAAGTATCTAGAAATGTATATATATATGTTTTCCAATAATAGAGTAATTAGATGCTACTGTATTTTTTTTATTTTTAAAGTCATTGAATAGAGGGTAATATTGCTGTCTTCTATTATCTCAAAGTTCCCATTTGTTCATTAGTAATTACTTTATTCATTCATTCCACAAACATTATTCATGAATTCATTTATTACACAAACTTTTATTGAGTATTTGAAGCAAAAGGAAGTTGTATTAACGGATATAATGATGAAATAGGATGAAAATGAGCATACACAGTTTTAGATTACTGTATTCCAAATATTTGAGAATAGCAAAAAGTAGATAATACATAAAGGCAGATTAGATAATGAATTCAACTCTGGAGGTTAACTGTTCAAAAATCTATGAACCTATCACAATGTACCCAACAGGAAATACATAAGCAATATAAGCTATACCCATATTATCAAGGAAATCATATAAAGCTTTAGTTTTTATCTGTGAAATGTGAATTTTGGATGCAGACATTGCTGACAGTAGGGGAATTCCCTTCTTAAAAAGCAATGAAACCAATCTCAAAAGACTTAAAAACCTAGGTCAGAAAGTTTTCAGGTTTGCTTTTCTGAGGGACCCCTTTCTCGCAAATACTCCTTGAGCCCTATTTATACTGAAGATAGACTTTTTTCTCAGGTAGATATATGATTATTCTCTTAAAACTTCCCTAAAGCAGGGAATGACTATAAGCATTAAGCTTCAAAGAATTTCTCTGCATGCAGGCAATTGAGTTGTTAACAGAGCCATGATTAATGATATTTTATATGAAAATTCATGGAAAATAACTAGATGAAATTAAGAATACTAAAGAATTACACATTCTTATAGTTACGCATGGACTAAAAGAAAATATTTTGGATAACTTGTTGAATAATGGTTAACAAATCTAATTTTGCCTGAGGACACTTATTATGCCTTGTGATGAAAATAATGAACAAAGAGGCTTATTTTTGTATAGGAGGTTTCTCTCAGGAGAGAGAAAAAGAGAGAGAAAGATGGAGAGAGAAAGAATTGAAACATATCTAGTTAGCATATAACTGTGTTTCTTCTGTAGAGAACACATTACAAAATTAAAAACCAGGAAACCAGGAGAATTGTGATGTTTCCAAATAGAATGAGAATATATCATGTGAACCTTTAATTTACTTGTATCATAGAATCCTTTAGCCACGTCCCTCATTGTGACTGCTTTGAAAGTTTCAGCAACAACAAAAAATTTTTTCTTTCTAGTTTACTCTTATTTCAGTATATTTTTCTCTTTCCTTTTCCTTCTTCATTTTTAGTAGCTGATAGGAAATAGAGATGTTTATAACACACACTGGGGGGAAAATCCCAAGTGTATTAAATCGGAAGTTTTCCAATCCATCATTCCCTTTCTTTGGCAGAGAGGAAACAGTATACAGACATCTGAACATATTGTTCTTTTAAAGAGACATGAACCATTTTTCTTTGAAATGACTCATTACTTACTTCTATTCCTTTTACTACTTCACAAACATGGTTCTGCACGTTCACTCGGAGAACTCTGCAGCTTTCCGAGGCTTTTGTTACAGCAGCAACAAGTGAATCATAATCCCATGTAGGTAAATGTTGCCATTCCTAGGTCAGTCCTTCTGACCAACCTGAATTCGCACAGTGGAACTCTAAATATGCAGTGTTCCTGTTGCAGAACTTCACTTTTTCTTCTCTTGTTATTTATATACTTTTATAGACGTTAAAACAGAAAAATGATGCTTTCTGAGAGAAAAAACGTAATTTTTAATTAAGCCTCCTATTATGTCTCTAAACCTTTATATTCATCACTCCCATTTGTAATAGTTTTGTTTTTCTATAGATTTCTATAATGAGTATTTCATTATACAAAACCTTGAAAATAGAGAATGCTATTAGGGAGGAAATCAAAATAAACAAATGTTTCCACACAGATAGATTGTTAACATTTGGGGACATTTTTTTCACTAGGGGTACATATGTGTGCATTCCCTCTCTTATTTTTATAATACTTAGACCATATTATATATATATGTGTGTGTGTGTGTGTAATTGTACCCTGCTTCTTTTGAATTTTATCATGAGCATTTTCAATGTTATCAAATATTATTTGAAAACATGATTGCTAATGATAGCATGATATTACAATAGTTTAAATATCATAATGTACTTAAACTAGATTTTCCCAATGTTTTATTTTACCACTATAGTGAGTATTCATGTGTATAAATTATTGCATACATTTCTGGATTTTCTTCCAAAAGGATTTTTATTACAAATGTAATATTTTCTCGTGGATGAAAAAAACAAATAAACAAAAAACCTCACACAGCACAGACAAGTTTAAAGTAAATAGGTGTTTTCTTCCCACCAGATGCCTGATCTCAATTGTAGACATTTCTACCATTAACAGTTCCTTATGTATCCTTTCAGAATTTAAGAAAATGAGGTCTTTTATACATATTGTTATCTTATGTTTTTAAAAAAACAAAATTTCTCAAAAGATCTTGTGGGTTTTCCACATCTGAGCATAAAGAGAGAATTTATTTCTAGTAATGTTTTCATTGTATTGTATGCATCGGCAGTGCCATAATGTATTTAATTATTTTCCTCAGATAGTCATTTAAGTTCTTTCCATTTTTTTCCATTAAACAGTGCTACAAAAATATTTCAATCCATTTATCTTTCAGCATGGTTACTAGTATCTTTAAGGTAAATTCCTGAAATGTAAGAAGTTAGGTAAAAACATTTGAACGCATTTAACAGTTTGAAAGTTATTTTCAAATTTTTTCCTAAAACTTTTTACCAACTTACATCTCTGAAATAAAGTATGAGAGTGCCTATTTCCCCACTTCTTCCTTTTACCATCTGATACATATGTTACTTACCAGGTATTTTGCACTGCTAAGCATTTATTTTACATTTTATTTAGCCATCTTCCCTCCCTCCCTCCCTCCCTCCCTTCCTTCTTTCCTTCCTTCCTTCCATGAAACTGCAGATAACATCCTTTATCCATAAGGCCCTGACTAGCTTACAAGTGCTTTCACATACGTGTGTGTGTATTAGGATATATATGACTACATATAAATTAAAGAAAAGACCTTCTACATAACAAACCATTAAAAAGAGAAAGAGGGATTAATTGATTTCTTTTTTTAAGAGTTTGTTGTACACAGTTTTAAAATTTATATGAAGTCAAATTTATCAGGCTTTTCTTTTATGATACGTAGGTTTCAGTTCATATTTAGAAAATCCATTTCTTCTCCAAGATTATCTTTTAAAGTTTATGTTTTTAACTGCATAGATATTTGGACAAATGATCCTCCATGAAAATGATTAAATCTGGTAAAAATCTTTTTGCAAATATTCTTGAAGAATTAAATAATGAACACAGCAGTAAGAAATGATGAAGCCAAAATCTACACGGAGGAGGGAGTTCAGAGATGTAGGAGGAACACTGAATCTTTTTCTGTTCTCAGGGTATTTGTGGAGCCAGGGAAACGAGGATCCAGTTTCCAAGGCCTTGTGGGAGAGGAAGACAAAAAAACAAAAGCTCAGGCTTTATTCTTGGCCCAAATAATTTTGTAAACTAACTGAGCAGCTCAAAGTGAAAAAACAAACACATAACAAAATATAATGAAACAACATCAGCAAAGCTCTAAACTCAGATCCAGTAGAAATAAGACTACCATAAGCAAAGCTGCAAAGCTTTCAGATACGGGAATTATTAGACACAGATGACACAAATTATAAAATACTATGCTTACTCTATTAAAAAATTAAAAAACAAACCAGAAAATATATCCAGGGAACAGGAAACTGAAATAGTCACTGAGAAATTTGAAAAGCAATCCAACAGAATCTTAGAAATTACAGAAATGAGATCATTAAAATTAAGAATATAATGGTGATGTGTTTAACAGAGTAGATATAGCTAGAACATCCTGAATGACAGGCTAGTAGAAACCAATCAGAATGCAGCACAGAAAAGTAGAGATGGCAAATATAAAGAGGTTAAGAGATGAGGAAGATAGAGTGAGATATTTTAACACTTATCTAACCAGAATTCCAGAGAAGAAAGAGAATGTAACAGAGTTATATCCGGAGAGATATTAACTCAGAATATTCTACACTATATAAACTAAAAAATCCCAACAAATTCTAAGGAAGAAATAAAAAGAAAATCAATCTACATATAGATACATCAAAGGCATACTGAAGAATACAAAAAACAAAGAGATATTAAAAGCAGTCAAAGAAGACAAATTAACTTCAAAGAAGAAGACTTAGACATCTGACTTCTCCACCACCTCAAATGAAAAATAAATGTCAACCTCAAATTCCACAACAAGCAAAACTATCTTTTAAGAACAAGGGTAAAATAAGAAGCAGACCACCAATGTAATTTCCTGAAGGAAATTCTCAAAGGTGTACTTTAGGCATAAGAAATATGAATCTAGATAAAGGTGTGATAAGGAAGAATTAAAGGGCTAAATAAGTGATATACACCTAAGCAAAATTGGATATGTAAAATAATAATCTATTAAGGGTTAAAATAAGATTACTGTGCATAACACTAACATATAAGTATCCACATGGAAAATAATAAAATTGTACCCTGGCCACATAGTATACTAAAAAATCAATTACTAGTGGATTAAAAACATAAATGTGAAGGGCAAAGTTATTAAACTTTAGGAAATAATTTGGGAGAATAGTTCTTTCATTTTATGATGTTAAGGGATTTCTGAAAACATAATGGAAAATCTTGATAACTTATGAACTTATATTCATGAAAAGTTTACATAAATAAATTGAAAATATAAGCTGTGAAATGGAAGATGATATATGCAAAACATAAAACAGAAGAAAACACTAGTATTTAGAATAAATAACTATGCATATTGCATGATTTTTGAAAAGCCAAAATCGAATTTTAAAAAGGGAAAATGACTTATCCAAGCATTTAAACAGCAGAAAGGAAAATCTGAAGAGATCAACCTCAATAATAATCTTAGAAATAAAACTTTAAACTGTAATGAGATACCATTACAAATTCTCCCTATTAGCTAAAAAATAAACACCTGATAGTACCAAGCATTGGTGATGATATGGTACAACAGCAATTCTTTTACTCTTGGTAGGAGTGTAGATTAGTAAACATCTTTGGACAACAGTTTGGTAATATTTAATAATTTTATTCCTTGCTATACATCCTAGAGAAAGTTTTGCCAGTGTGTACCAGGAGACACGCACTAGAAAATTCATAGCAGCATTGTTCATTACAGCCACAACTTAGAAAAATTGAAATGTCAACTAAAGTAGAGTAGGTACATAATCTGCGGTACATTCATAGGAAGGAATGATATACAGCATACGTTAAATGTGAAAATGAAGGAGTTAGAGCTTTGTGTAACAACAGATGTTTTCCACAAACATTGTGTGCAAGAAGCAAGGTACAAATGAATACATTGTATGATACTATTTGCATACTGTGCAGAACCAGGCAAAGTGACACTATCTTTTCAGGATCACTGTGACCACTGCAGTTGAGAGCAGAAGTGGCTCCTATCAACTTGCAGAAGCTGATTGTTAAATTTTCAGAAATTTGTCAACCACTGGTAACTTGAAATTTGCCATTATTTACATCATGAAAATCAGAAAATGATACAAATCAGAACTTTTGAGTCATTTTTTTCTCTGAAGACCAAGTTGTTAAACATTTACCAGCATACTATTGGGTGAGGGGCAAAAGGGCTTTTGGAATAATCACAAGTTTCTATTTCTATACTGGATGATGATTAAATAGGTTTTCACTCTCTAGTTGGACATTAAACTCTCGTACACTTTTATGTTCTCTTGTATATGCATGATATCATACAATAAAAACAATAAAAGCAAAATATATTTCTTTTAATAATTTCATGCTGTTAGATTTTATGTGTAAATCTTTGACATTTCTGGAATGTATTTCGGTAATAATAGTGAAATATGAGATCTAGCCTCATGGTTTTCAAAACCAGTCAGTGGCCAAATCTGGATCAGATACAAGATTGTCCAATTCAAAGCCTATGTTTTTTGTTCTATTGGAAGCTGCCTCAAGTATGTCCTGTGGTTTTTATACAGTTTCCCATTTGTCTCTTTGTAGTGTCCTGTTGAAGAATCGCAAGAAGACAGGCTAGTGGTATGAATTCACTTTTGCAGCAGCATAAGTTCAAAGAAATGAAATTATTGTGGCAATCAAGTAGTGGAGTTGATTCCAAGACAATTGATTCCTCTCAATTTAAATAAACTTAAACCCCAATAGTATTATAGCAGTCAAGAGATTGGGAATGTCTACACAAGTGCTCTCATGATACACAATCACAGGATCATGTTTTCTAAATGCCTTCTTTAAGATTTCTAGAAAGAATTCTCGGAGTCAGAAACGTCTTAGATTACTATAACTTTTAACTTGATACATTAAAAAATATGGTACATTAGAAACAGGTACAATATAAATAAAAGTCACTTTATCTTACTGATAATTTAGTTTTTATTCACTGCCAAATCATACATCATATTTGGGGTACCTGGATTTTTCTTCCTTGATTTTATGTCTGAATAGATATGTTTTCACCAAAAAGTGCCCTTTGAGTACTGTAGAGGTATGTCTTAGTAACAAAATAAAATTAAAACTGCTAATTAAAAACTTGGTATTTAATACTGCTGGCTGTGACACAATGTAATTTACAGCTTTGTAATTCCCCTTGATGGAATACAATCTTCTTTGCTTTCTTCTAGGGAAAGATCATGCTATATTAAACAGAGTTCTGATACTGTCACGCTCTTATCATATTACAGAAAGCACTAATCCTTAGGCCATTCATTTGACTCCCTATTCCTGAAGTAATCCATGTTGGGTCTTGGGCAGCTCCCTTGAGAATTTGCCCTTTTTGAGGATGCTGAGATCAGCCTTATTGTGCAAAGTGATCTTGGTTTTATGCAAAAGATGTCTTAGTTCCAGATGCTTAGTAAGAGTTTCACTATTTTTCACTCAGACATGTTAACTATGAGCTTATAAATGTTGTTCATGCACATTACTTCTCTTTCGTCCAGTGTCCTCTACTAGAGGGCAATGTGTGAGAGAGGAGTTATTTTTGTGACTTTTAGAAAATTGAGTGGAGGTGGTAGGATAACAAATAATAAGAAAGAATAAGAGAGAACAGAATAAGAGAGGTTTTAAACTCGATTTCATTCATTGGTATTTTATCCAACCAATTGCTACCTACTTTAAAATTAAGTATATTCTATATTTAGTCTTTTTTGTCATCATGAGAGAAATATTTGTAGCTGAGGGGACTCAGTTCTTTTCTTAGAATCAGGATTGAATATTTCTAATAAAGATAAGGGTTTTTTTTTTGGTAGGGGAGATCAAGTGATAGAAATTTGAACGATTGGGATGGAATAAGATGTCTACAAATGTAGCTTAAAAATGTTTTAATGAAGGTCTCCATTACTGCAAATATGGCTTCTATAACTATTTCTTTGGAAAATATTCCCAGGAGACAATGATCTGCAGTTGTTGGGCTAAGAGTATGAGTGACTAGAGAATCGATTTTGAAAGACTAATGTAAATAAACTGTGTTCCACAGAACGCTCTGATCCACAAGATGCTACAAAAAAAGAGCTATTCTATGATTAAATAAATTTTTGAAAGTATGTGTAAAATAAGTTGAATTGATTTTGTTTTTGTAATATCTCTTCTCATCCACGTTGTAAAGACCTAAGAGTATGCAGAATTTTCCTTGATTAAGGACCAAGGGATCTCTCTCTCTCTGACTCTCTGCATATAATATAATATATAATATATATTAATATCATTCTCTAGCTATACATTATATGTATATTTATAATCTTGAAATATCTATTAGCATCTTATACAAGAGAGGGTTCTATTGAACAATACGATGATGTTCAAGTAGATGTATTTGACAGGCACTTGGGAAGTATGTCTGGGGATTTTTGAAGTTAGTGAGGATAGTGGATTGAGTTATTAAGGAAAGAAATGTAGAAACTGAAAACCTTGAAAACACAACTATAAGCAAACTTGAATCATAGGGGCAAGAGGAACAGTCAATGAAGTTGAAGAAGGGGAATGAGAAGAGTGCATTGGTGTCAGGCAAGAAGAGGGAAAGGCTAGTCACCTCTGTCTTGTGCCATGGTGGATGAAGTAGGAACATACTGCCCTGAGGCTCTTGAATTTGGTAATGAGATGTCAGTGCTGATCTACAAGGGAGCACCTTTGGACAAATGATGAAAACAGATATCAGGCAGCAAATGGTGGATGAGTGAACGTGCGGTTAGAAAAAAAAGCAGCAAAAGCTAACTCTTCTTAAGTGGACTGATATTCTGAATATGAGAGGGTGAGGGGAGTTGTGAGTACTGTTGTAAATGTAAGAGGATGAACACAAAGTGAAGGAGGAGATGAAAGGAGACAGAAATGAAGATTAAAGCCCGAAGTGGAGCACAGGAAGGAAGAGGGCCACGTATTCTTCTAGGACAAAAGGAAGGTGGGAAACACAGGCTGAAGGGCTTTAGGGATAGTCTGATTTCCTTTTGTAAATTCTTAGCAAAGAAATTCATAAACATTTGATTTCACAGTTAAAATAGCACTTACTGCAGAATTTCTTATCACAAATATTGACTATGAGGCATAACATTTAACTTAAAGTTTTCTTTTCATCATTTATGAATTTGAGTAATAGAATGCAACCTTTATTTAAGGGGTGAGAGATACATAAAGTGACTGATTATATCTTCACGCTGTTGAGTTTATAATCTAGAATTAAGCTCAAAAGGAAATTAGAATATTTCAGATAAGTAAAAAATACAGAAGGATAAAACTGCTTTGTCTTTAGACAATCACAGTTAAATTCCTGACCTATATATTTTCCTGATTCTGCCACTTTTTAGTTCTGTAAGTAGAAATTAATTCACTTGGTGTTGATATTTTATAATTATTATCAATATTTTAGTATCTTTCAAATGGAAAAAAAGATTAACACAAGACCTGGACTTCAAACCTCTTATATGAGCCACAAATACATTTATTTCAAAGGAATCTATTCAGGTTAAAAACCTATAAACTTTTTATTTCTTGGAGGTTTGACTGAGTTTTACTCAGACATAATTTTTCATGGCTATGTTTAGATAATTGTCGAAGAATTGATGTTTTAAGTATTTTGATGGGATGATGGACTATTGTTGGTAATAATGAATACTTTATAAAGTATCTCTGCAACAACCATTAATTAGCTTCATTTTAGCCCACAGTTAATTCCTAAGAATAACTTATGTAAATGATGAAACTCTAGTAGTTTTTCTGAATTTCATGACAATGAGATTTTGTGGCAAATTTCTGACAGCAGGTACATGCCTTTGTTGTCTTTTGAGAAAGGAATAATCCAAATACTAGAATTTATTTAGCTGTGGAGATTTCTCCCTTTCCAAAAGCTTTGAAAGTATAAACTGAGAAAAGCAGGCTAAAAAGGGCTTCAAGTTTGATTTACATCTTAAGAACAAAGAAACAAATGAAAATGGGACTATTGTCTTTATCTTCACGGTTATTGTGTGCAGTATCCTTCTATAATCTTTTCTGGTAATGAGGCTTAATAGCTGCCGTTGAGATATTAATGGAAATTGTCACAGACAAGGGAGATATTACTGCATCTAATGAACTAAAGTAAGACTAAAAGGGAAGGAAAAGGAACAATAAGTAAAATCTGCACAAATAAAAAGAATTTAACTAGTTTCTAAAATTTAACCCTATAGTTGACTCTGACATAAAGTCTAATAATAGAAATGCATTACTGGTCAGTTTTCTAAAATATCAGTTGTCAGACACAACTGGCAGCCTTCTTTTATTATTTTGTATTTATATGGTATTTAAAAACCTCTTGACATCAATATTACACAATACCCAAAAGCCGAAATTCTATATGCCCCAAGGGCAAGTCAGATCGTTACGATTGTTTCAGCAAACAAGAGGACAGATTCCAAGGAAAAACCCCAAACCCTCAAGTAAAATAATGGTTAATAATAGAAAGAACAACATAATAATTCCAGTGGAATTCATCTGTATATTGAACAGATGTTTGAAAAAGTTCAAGTTTAAATCAATTTTTTATAGTAATTGTATTATTGATTCTGCCTTTTCAATGCTCACCTTTGGGTTACACTAATTTTTAGAAAAGCTGATGCTTAGGTATTATAATTAAATGTACACTCTTTCTCTTGTTTCTTAAAAGCAGAGGGGTGAGTGGTTGTCACTGAAGCAGCAGTGTATAGCCATCGAATTAGAGGAAGGATGCACAATTGAACTGTCAGATAGAGAATTATGAGGTTAGTACATAAGTTATGATGGCAACCAGATTTCTTTTTATAGGGCATTCCCTGAGGAACCAATTGTAAATAATGCCATCCAAACTTCCTAAGAAAAAGACACATGCCAGGTTTCTGCCAGGATAACAGTTGATGCCTAATTGAGCCCAGGATTGTTAAAATGTCTCCTTTTTATAGTCCTGAATAATACTGAGCTAATGAACAGATTCCATTTCAAATCTGAAGCATCAGCTCTCTAGCAAAGATTCTTTTATGATTTGGCTTATTTTTTTAAAAATTAAAAACATAGAGACTGTTCTTAGCACAGCCCTGTCTACATATAGATGCTAAGTTTTCATTAAAATTTACCTATAAATTGTTCACAGCACATATATATTCTAATAAGAACTGACTGGTGAATTGATTGGTCTTGAAAACTGCATTCCATTTTAATCATATATTTTGGTTCAGGAGTGAAAAAAACTGATTCCTTGTCCATTGCTGTCTTCTTTTTTCTCTGACTTTCAGACATGTAGAACATTCTCGAAATTTTTAGACAGTTAATGCTTATCCCATGCTTAAGAAGAAATACTTATTGTTTTCCTTCAACTGTGGATATTACAAACAGAGATTAGTGGCCTCTCACTTCAGAGCTGTCAGTGTTGAAGTGGCGTGAGCTATTAACATTCTGTTGTAAGTGGTCAGAAGCTTCCTTGGGCATTCCTGTCAAAAGGCCACTAAACCCTCCAGTTTGTGCTGTTTTCACTAGGATAATCCACCCCTGTCCTTTCTGATTGGTTGGTGCTATTCAATATGCCATATTTACTAATGATCCTATGCAATTGCTGAATTTTTTTCCCTTAAAAAAGAAATAAAAGGTAAGTCTTAAATCAAGCTATACTCCTATTGATGCTTTGATTTGGCTTCAACGGTAATATTTTATTCCAGGAAAATAAAATGAATAATTTTTGGATGATTTTTTTTTGTCAAATCAGGCTCAGTATTATGCTGGCTTGGTGTCAAAACAACTCTCAGAAATATCAGACCATCATTCCTGTAACCATTAAGACAGATATACAGAGTACCAATAGATGTCCAAATGCTAGAATCCATCCTTTTCTGGCTCTGCGCTTCCTTTAAACTGCATGCTCAGTGCAGGCTTTATAACAGTCTTATCCTGGCACTTATTTATTAAAGGAATAAAATAACATTACACATTTGTAAAAAGACCATACATATATAATCAGTCACCTTGTTCAGTTAATTTATGAAATATCGTATATTCTTTCCCATATGTTCTAAATCTTATAACTGTATCTTGGCTAGGGATCAAAGGATAGAATGAGTTTTCATATTTTGAGTATATGTCTGTCACATGACATCAGTCTTATGAGACAATTGATAATGTGTTTTCCAATTAATTAGTTATTTCTTTCAATAACTCTTTGCTCTGTGACTATTTTGTAATAGTCACTGTGCTAAACGTTTGAACTAAAACAGTGACTACATTAGACAAAAAATTCCTAGCCTGTAGGATTTGCATTACAGAGAGAGAAAAATAGAATATAAATAGATAAATATAGTATATCAGATGAATGAGTGCAATGAAGAAATATCAACTGTGAGAGGGGGATTAAAAGGGTCCACAGGGGCAGGGAATATAGTGGTGGAATATTAAGGTTTACATACGGAAAGAATTGATTCTGAGAATTTCTATTTAGGATTTACGCATATTTTATCAAAGTCTTAAATTAGAGTGAGACTGATTATTTAGATATGAGGAATTTATTTGTGATATTATTGGTAACTCAAATTTGACAAATTTTCTTCACTTTATTTTCAAGCTCTGATCTAAACCCCTGCACTTTTACATGTTGCTAACATACTTATGAGTTAGCAAATGGAATTCGGTAAGCTCCTTCAGGGAAGTTTTTTGAAAACAGGTGAATAATTACCTGGGTTTTATTTAGATTCAGTCCTCTCTTGAGTCACATTGATCCCTAAATCTTCCTGAGGGGTTTTATTTAGATTCAGTCCTCTCTTGAGTCACATTGATCCCTAAATCTTCCTGAATTTTGTTAGTCTAGAATGCATTCCGTCTTCCAAATAGTTAGGTAAATAGCTAGATGATCGACAGAAGGTGAGAAAAAGAAAGAGAATGGTATTTTGATCACTATGACTACAATCTTTTACATATTAGAATTCTAATGAAAAATGTAATTCTTCATAAATAGAACTTTCTATTTGGTACTGCCTTCCCTGCCAGTGATCCTGATAAAATAGATTTCATTTTAAAATTAGTTTTCTTGTGACCAGAAACGACTGGATTTGTAGACTCTGAGAGGCCAGACTAATTGTGACCCAGTTTGAACAGGTGCTTTGCTTTTATTAAATGATGTCCCAGGTTAACGTCAGACAGCATAGATCAACCTCTGCCCTCCACTTGCCTTCAGTGAGAGTAGTATGAGTATATAGGGTGTGAATTTGACCTCCCGAATCTAGCAGACAGTGGAATAACCGAGATTACTCTTTTAGAATCTAGTGATTGGTTTCTAAAAACTGATTCATCTCTTTGACAGATGTCATGCCTCTCCTTTTTTTGGAGTGTAAGTGAATTTCCTTTGAGGAACAAATAATCTCCAATTCCCATACACATTTCTGTCTACCAAAGTTAGCCTTTTTAATAGGATGACATTTAAAGATTTTTACCCAAAAGAAATAAACCTCAATTTTCTTGTGATGTGTGCCAATTTTTAATTTATATTTGTTGAATTTTAATATTTAGAATTATTTAATTCACAATTTCATTACATTCCAATTTCTAATAGAAACATTTATTTTATTGCTAATAAAATAGGTTTTCTAAATAATTAACAAACTTTTCACAATATATAAACCTATTTTTTTCCCTTCCATTTTCAGAGGAGCAAACTGCTACATAAAATAAATTTGTCTTCTCATCATAACTAATTACGTACAAGAGGTTATAAGGTAATAAAAACAATAATGTGCTGAGATTAGGGAACCTCATAGTTATATTTAGCTCACATATTTCTGTTCATTTCCACAGAAAGGTAATTTCTAATCTTCAACAAATTGTAAATAGCCTCAAATGAAATATATAACTTTTCTATTGTGGAGAAATGCTCTAGTCTGTGGAGAAAAATAAAATAGAATCTATTTGTACTAAAAAACAGCCTCTTCAAATATTTAATTGAATCTCTGACAGTGTTTGTTCAAACACTTTCACCTGTATCCTCATATAAAATGAAAATAAAAACAATCATATATTTAATACAAATATCCTGGTAAATTAAACTAGGCTTATTAATGCAGATGCATTGATTTGAATAAGAAAAACAACCATACACACCAAAGACATTTTATTATTTGACTGATAGTGTTTATTTAAAATATCTCCTCTCTCGTGATAAGTAAAATATATTTTGACACAAAAAGATTGAATGTAGATGTTTTAACAAATTAAGGTACAACTTTATCCATTCTTGGATTCCACAAGCATTTACACAATGAACTTAGTACTCAGATGTGGGCTAAGAACCTGTATGAAGAGTTTACTACCCAATGAGAAAGACACACAATGAAATCAATAATAAGGATATAATGGAATTGTGCAATAGTAGAAATCTGTACAACATGGTACAAGAATTTAATAAATGGCACAACTTCGCCTAGTGGGTCAAAGAATGTTTGAGAGGGGAGGTGATAACTTAGCTATGCCTTGAGAAGCTCACTAGAAGCCCACCAGGTTGAAAGTTAAGGAAAAGCATGTGTATGGCAGACATACAGACAAGGGAAAAAAGTCAGGATCTAGAGGAGTGCGTGAGGACGACATATTCAGGGAAAACAGAGTAGTCTGATGTACAGTGGACCCCTGAACAACACTAGTTTGAACTGTGCAGGTCCACTTATACATGGATTTTTTTCAATAGTAAATACTACAGTGCTACATGATCTGTGGTTGGCTGAATCCACAGATGCCAAACCGTGGATACGGAAGAACTGCAGATATGGAGAGTTGACCATAAGTTATATGCGGATTTTCAACTATGTGAAGGGTTGGGTGGTCCTAATCCCCGTGTTGTTCACGGGTCAACTGTAATTAGAGGGATCAGGCTAAGGCTAGATCATGAAGAGATTTTTATTAATTTAGTCACTCTAAAAAAAAAGGGTAGAGGATCTAGGTGGGTTCTCAAGTCCTGTGTTCTTCATTAAAATTGACTTGTGTCCCTCAAAATTACACCAAAGCATGAAACAACTATTCCTGAGGTTGCAGCTTTCAGGCAGAAAAGATAAATGTGTAGATTTATAATTCAAAAGATAAGAAAAGCCAGCACATTTATGTTGGTTCCCTTAAACATTTGAAAGTAAAAATATTGTACCCCTTGTTTGTTGCCTTGTTTTCTTGCATTGTATTTCGTATAGATAAAAGAGATATGCAATCACCTAGATCAACTAACTCAAGTTGGCAAAAGCTAAGTAATCAGTCTTTGGGGAACAGCACACAACAAGTTCTAATGGATTCAATAAATACTGGTTGAGTGCCCTCTAAGTGCTAGAGGTCAGGGTTACACATGTGGATGAGATACCCTTCTTGCCCTTGAGGATTTTATGATCTCCGAAAGTAGACAGAGAAATAAACATAATTTCAAAATACAGAAGTAAATTACAAGAAAGTAACAACCCACGCAGGATGCCTGGGCGCACAGATCAGTATCTTCTGGGAATTTCAGCAAAACATCTTGGAGGAGGGACAGCTTAGCTCAGTATAGAAGAATAAGTGGTGAGTATCCTTCAGTAGAAATAGACTAAGCAAAAGGCAGGAATTTCTGTGGTGTTTTCAGGAACACAAAGAGTTTGAAATTGTTGGAGTGTCAAGTCTGAAGTGATGACTGAGCCTAGAAAGTTGAAGCTAAGGCGCTAGACAGGGACCAGTGAGGAGACAGGGGGCTTTCTATTCATCTTATGGAGTTTGGAGTTAGTGCTCTAGGTAACAAGACATTAAATGGTTTTCAGTAGGAAGAGAGCACAGTCATATTTGTACTTTAAATTGGTATCTAACTGCAGGTGATGCTGTTCTGTGGGAATGATGGGGAGAAGTTTCCAGGTTCCAGGACTGCAGAACAGTATGTATCTCATTCACCACTCATCACAATCGGCTGCAAACTAAGCAGGTGTTCCATAAATTCTTGTTGAATAAATAGATAAACAAACCTTTTGGTGATTATTGATGATACTGACAAGCCGGAATTGGGACAGTGGTGATAGAGAGTGGAGAAAGAGGAAAGGATATAAATACAGGAAAAATTTCTAGCAATTAAGATTAACAAAATATGGTGAAGTGTTCTGAGAGGGAGAAAGAGAAATTTAGAATGATTCAGGGCTTGGAGAAAGGGAACGTTTTTGGTCATGTTGGTTTTTAAAAAAATTCCCTATGAAAGACACATAGGCTTGCTTCTTAAAGGTGTATTTATATTTTTGGTTGTTATACATCCAGTATTAGCAGGACTCCAAAGAAGTTATTGCTTGATACTTTTTTGGTGACAATGCATAATACACCTGAAAAGAGAATATAAGATTTCTATTGGCGGAAACTGTCTAAAACCTCTTAAATGTTCTGTAAGCAGTGCACATCACAGGCTTTTGTTAAGAATCTGTTAATTGATTGGCATTATTGTTCCAGTTTAAGTCAAAATCTCAAATAGTACGTTTTTAAAAACCATAATTTCATCGTAGACGTGGTGATACATTTTTAGAGTCTAAAATACTATATCTTCACCATCTATCCCATAGGAACTACGTATAGTTGAAACTCTCCTATAATTTGTTCCTTTTGTTATTTTGGTACCTCAGTGCCTTGGGTAGACTACTTTTATAATAAACTCTGACCTACAGGAATGAGGACAGATGTATTCCCCTTGCCCTGCGTCGCTGATTCCAGTAGGTACACAGACACTAGTTTCAGGACTTAGGTGCACCCTCCCTGTTTTTTATTCTGCTTTGTGTTTTCTAACTTTCCACTGTGATTTGACAGTTTCCACTAGGCAATCTATCTTATTTCAGGATGACATTTTATAATGTAAATGAAATATACCTTACAGAGCTTATTAGGCAGAGGTGATAATTATAGAAATAGCTATTTTTCCTTTAGGAGAATGAGGAGAAAATGTAATTCAGGAAAAATAGGATTTTACATTCTTTATAAAGGGTTGTGTTGTTTTTATGTAAAGAGCCAACTTAAATCTAGTTACACTTATGCATTTTATGAAGGGCTTTGAGCAAGCTGTTAAGAGGAATTTTGACGATGGAAAATAATACACTTTATGTCTATAAATTAATGTTATACTAGTTACAAGTGCCTTGCATTGTTTTTGCTAGTAGAAACTATATTGATGAACACGTAAAGAAGTAAAAGAGCAATATAACTACTTCATGCTTAAATTTGCTTATCCTAACGCCTAAAATTTATTGCTGTAAGAGTGAATAACTTAATGCAGTCTTACATTTGCCAATGTCCATAGGTAAAAATTCTGATAGAAACAAATAAATTCACCTTGAATGGGAAGCTTCTAATATCACAAAATCAATAGAATCAATAATAAGTTACAGTACCATAATAATAACTAATTCAATGTGTTTCACTTGGGTGAGATATTTAAAGCTACAAAATCTCTTTTTTCTGTCCCATTAAATGGAAAAAAATGTATATTTAAATCTTGCTAGTAGAGGTTGCTGATGAACGTGCAATTAATTAATATATAATTTATTCCTCACTTCCAAAACAGCTAAAATTCAATGGTGGGGGTGGGAAGGATATAAATCCCAAATATTTTTTGAATGATTGAATTGACAAGTGAAAAAAAGATTTGATGTAGCCAGTGCATATTCTAAATATACATAAAATTTTGATTTCTATTCATTATAAAAGTTGAAAGCATTGAAACATATCTTCTAATTTTATAGATTTACATAGCTATAAGAAAATCTGCTGATATTTGTAGTTTTCTCCAAAACTCTGCTTGTTTCTAGAAAATGTCCTTCATTATTTGAAATGCATGTCACAGAATAATTTCTATAATCTATTAACATTGTAAATAAGAAAAGCGCTATAACTTAATACAACAAAGAGTAATTTATGTGAGCTCTCAAAATCAGAATTGTTCCTTATATAGCAAGAAGGTAGACAAGTAGATTAAGTGTGAGTTGTATCTTTTCAGCCTGGAAAATTGTGTGGTCATGGAGTCATATATTTCTAATTGTATAACTTGGCTCTGTATTCAGGAGAATATCACTTAGATGTCCTTGTCCTGAGTATTTTGATGTTTTAAAAATATATGAGTCTCCTTTAAAAGCTTTCAGGCATGAGCCTTGAGGTAGTAAATCAAGTTTACCTAAGTTGCATTATAACTGTCTAATCTATGAAAGTAATACTCTATTTGTTTTGTGATATTTGATTCCCTGTTAAATACTTTAAAATGGAGGTTCCTCTCTGTCCGGGTGGTGTGAGGGTACTTAATATCTAAAAGGATTCAGTTGTCATGAATATATTTAGAGGGTCTTAAAATACTCTGTTAGACTAGAGTATTTTGAAGAGTAGTCTATTCATTGCCCATCTCTAAAAGGTAAATGTTGGCAATTAAAATATACTGTATCTATTGAGATGCAGTATATTTTTATTGCCAACATTTACCTTTTAGAGATGGGCAATGAATAGACTACTCTTCAAAATACTCTAGTCTAACAGGCCCTGCAGAAAGTAGGCATAGAGGGAACTTTCCTCAACATAATAAAGGCCATATATGACAAACCCACAGCCAACATCGTCCTCAATGGTGAAAAACTGAAACCATTTCCACTAAGATCAGGAACAAAACAAGGTTGCCCACTCTCACCACTATTATTCAACATAGTTTTGGAAGTTTTAGCCACAACAATCAGAGAAGAAAAAGAAATAAAAGGAATCCCAATCGGAAAAGAAGAAGTAAAGTTGTCACTGTTTGCAGATGACATGACACTATACATAGAGAATCCTAAAGATGCTACCAGAAAACTACTAGAGCTAATCAATGAATTTGGTAAAGTAGCAGGATACAAAATTAATGCACAGAAATCTCTTACATTCCTATACACTAATGATGAAAAATCTGAAAGTGAAATTAAGAAAACACTCCCATTTACCATTGCAACAAAAAGAATAAAATATCTAGGAATAAACCTACCTAAGGAGACAAAAGACCTGTGTGCAGAAAATTATAAGACACTGATGAAAGAAATTAAAGATGATACAAATAGATGGAGAGATATACCATGTTCTTGGATTGGAAGAATCAACATTGTGAAAATGACTCTACTACCCAAAGCAATCTACAGATTCAGTGCAATCCCTATCAAACTACCAATGGCATTTATCACAGAACTAGAACAAAAAATTTCACAATTTGTATGGAAACACAAAAGACCCCGAATAGCAAAAGCAATCTTGAGAAAGAAAAATGGAGCTGGAGGAATCAGGCTCCCTGACTTCAGACTATACTAAAACAGAAACATAGATCAATGGAACAGGATAGAAAGCCCAGAGATAAACCCACACACATATGGTCACCTTATCTTTGATAAAGGAGGCAAGCATATACAGTGGAGAAAAGACAGCCTCTTCAATAAGTGGTGCTGGGAAAATTGGACAGGTACATGTAAAAGTATGAAATTAGAACACTCCCTGACACCATGCACAAAAATAAACTCAAAATGGATTAAAGACCTAAATGTAAGGCCAGACACTATCAAACTCTTAGCGGAAAACATAGGCAGAACACTGTATGACATAAATCACAGCAAGATCCTTTTGACCCAGGTCCTAGAGAAATGGAAATAAAAACAAAAATAAACAAATGGGACCTAATGAAACTTAAAAGCTTTTGCACAGCAAAGGAAACCATAAACAAGACCAAAAGACAACCCTCAGAATGGGAGAAAATATTTGCAAATGAAGCAACTGACAAAGGATTAATCTCCAAGATTTACAAGCAGCTCATGAAGCTCAATAACAAAAAAACAAACAACCCAATCCAAAAAAGGGCAGAAGACCTCAATAGACATTTCTCCAAAGAAGATATACAGATTGCCAACAAACACATGAAAGAATGCTCAACATCATTAATCATTAGAGAAATGCAAATCAAAACTATAATGAGATATCATCTCACACAGGTCAGAATGGCCACCATCAAAAAATCTAGAAACAATAAATGCTGGAGAAGGTGTGGAGAAAAGGGAACGCTCTTGCACTGTTGGTGGGAATGTAAATTGATACAGCCACTATGGAGAACAGTATGGAGGTTCCTTAAAAAACTAAAAATAGAACTACCATACGACCCAGCAATCCCACTACTGGGCATATACCCTGAGAAAACCATAATTCAAAAAGAGTCACGGGGCTTCCCTCATGGCGCAGTGGTTGAGAGTCTGCCTGCCAATGCAGGGGACGCGGGTTCACGCCCTGGTCTGGGAGGATCCCATATGCCGCGGAGCAACTGGGCCCGTGAGCCACAACTACTGAGCCTGCGCGTCTGGAGCCTGTGCTCCGCAACAAGAGAGGCCGCGACGGTGAAAGGCCCGCGCACCGCGATGAAGAGTGGTCCCGCTTGCCGCAGCTAGAGAAGGCCCTCGCACAGAAACGAAGACCCAGCACAGCCAAAAATAAATAAATAAATAAAATGCTGGCTTAACTCCTGGAGAGTTAAAAAAAAAAATTATTAAAAAAAAAAAAAAAAAAAAGAGTCACGTACCAAAATGTTCATTGCAGCTCTATTTACAATAGCCAGGACATGGAAGCAATCTAAATGTCCATCATCGGATGAATGGATAAAGAAGATGTGGCACGTATATACAATGGAATATTACTCAGCCATAAAAAGAAACGAAATGGAGTTATTTGTAGTGAGGTGGATGGACCTAGAGTCTGTCATACAGAGTGAAGTAACTCAGAAAGAGAAAAACAAATACAGTATGCTAACACATATATATGAAATCTAAGGAAAAAAAAAAAAAGGTCATGAGGAACCTAGTGGCAAGACGGGAATAAAGACACAGACCTACTAGAGAATGGACTTGAGGATATGGGAAGGGGGAAGGGTAAGATGTGACAAAGTGAAAGAGTGACATGGACATATATACACTACCAAACGTAAAATAGATAGCTAGTGGGAAGCAACCACATAGCACAGGGAGATAAGCTCTGTGCTTTGTGACCACGTAGAAGGGTGGGATAGGGAAGGTGGGAGGGAGGGAGATGCAAGAGGGAAGAAATATGGGAACATATGTATATGTATATGTATAACTGATTCACTTTGTTATAAAGCAGAAACTAACACACCATTGTAAAGCAATTATACTCCAATAAAGATGTTTAAAAAAAAAAAAGTGTAGAATATATATACAGTGGAATATTACTCAGCCATAAAAAAGAAAACAATATCTTTATTAATTCATTTATTCAAATAAAATCAATTAAAATAAAAATATTTGAAATGTTAAAAAAAAAATATATATATATACTGTAAAAAAGCGTGTATTTCTCCTCCGTCTGTCTAGTTCAAGTTGGAAAGTGCACTAAAATGGAGATAGAAGGTGATGTTAGGAAAAAAAATAGGCTTATGTATTGTCTACTCACTTCTAGGTTTCAGCTCAACCTGGGAGTAATTGAAATTGACACACTCATTAGATTTCCTGGAATTCTTTCATTAGGCAGAATGCATTCATTTAAAACTATTCCTTACATATATATGCTATAAAGAGATTTTTCTTTTTCCATTAAGATATACCATCTATAAGAAATGTAATGTTGATATGGTAAAATAAAATTTATCTGTAAATAGAAAATAAAACCTAAAGCAAACTTAAAAATAGCTACACAGACCATTAAAACATTTACAATTTGTTACCAAATGGTAATATACCATACCAAATTAAAACTGAGCTCACACATAATAGAAATTTATCTAATATTCTAATGAAACTTGAAATTTAGGTTTGTGGAAAATCAGTACTTCTGACTATTTTGATTTTGCGCTTTGAATCAGAGTTTACATTTCTACGTTTGTTTTCAGCATATATTCAATAATGGATCACTATAATTATTCAACAGGAATTTATTTATTGCCTCCCAAATAGTAAGTTCTATTCTAGGTACTAGTTATATAGTGTTGAACACAACCTTTATTTATTCAAAAATATTTATGGAACTTCCTTGGCGGTCCAGTGGTTAAGACTCTATGCTTCCACTACAGGGGGCACAGGTTTGATACCTGGTTGGGGAGGATCCTGCATGCCACATGAGGAGGCCAAAACAAACAAACAAACAAAAATATTTATGAAGCACCTATTTTATGTCTGACATTGTTTTAGGCCCTGAAGGTATAGCAGTGGGGGAAAAGGCAGAAGTCTCAACAGTAATGCTTTGTGTGTGTTATGAGGAGGAAAAAAATTTTTTTTTTAAATTAATTAATTTATTTATTTATTTTTGGCTGTGTTGGGTCTTCGTTTCTGTGCGAGGGCTTTCTCTAGTTGCGGCAAGCAGGGGCCACTCTTCATCGCGGTGCGCGGGCCTCTCACTATCGCGGCCTCTCTTGTTGCGGAGCACAGGCTCCAGACGCGCAGGCTCAGTAGTTGTGGCTCACGGGCCTAGTTGCTCTGCGGCATGTGGGATCTTCCCAGACCAGGGCTCGAACCCGTGTCCTCTGCATTGGCAGGCAGATTCTCAACCACTGCGCCACCAGGGAAGCCCGGAAAAATTTTAAAACTAGGATAATAAGTAAAATATAAAGGAGTTAGACGGTAATCAGTGCTTAGGAGGGAAATAAAACAGGGAAGGGATGTGGGAAATGTGTGGTGGTTGTAGTGACATGGTTTCCAATTTTTGGCAAGGGGCTTAGGGAAGTCGTCACGGAGGATTTGACATTTGAGTAAAGGCCTGAGAAGAGAAGTGTTGAAGAATGAGCCATGGAGCTGCACGAGGGAAGTGTATTCAGGAAGAGGAAACAGCAAAAGCAAGGGGCCGCAAACAGGCATCTAGTGGATACTGATACGACAAAGGAGAATGCGCATTGCTGAACGTCTTAGGGGCTAATCAGAGAGGGATGGGGGCAAGTGGTGGGGCAGCTGATTCCTTGGACCTTTGTAGACATTATAAGGACTTAGCTTTTACTCAGAGGGAAATAAAAAGACATGGAAGGGCTCTGAGTGGTGGAAGGACAGGGTCTGAGTTTTATTTTAATGGGATCATTCTGGCTACAGGGTGAAGAATAGATTGAAAAGAGAATGGTGAAAGCAGGAAGTCCATTTAGGAGGCTATTTTAGTAATTCACAGAGAAATGTTGGTGGAGTAGACCAGAGGGGAGAGAAGAGGTTGAGTTCAAGATATATTTAGAAGGTAAAGCATCAACTGAACTTGATGACCACTGGGCTGTGGGATTTTATAGAACACAGAGGATAGAGAAATGATTCCAAATATCTTGGCCTGAGCAACTGAATACATGAATTTATCATTTTCTTAGATGAGGAAGAATATGAGAGGAACAGGTCTGACATAAAGATCATGAGCTCAGCTTTGGCATGTTAATTTTGAATTGAAGTGGCTGGGTATGACTATGGAATTCAGAGAGATTGTCTGGGCTAGAGAATAAAAATGTCCTTATCATGAGCGTCAGAATGATATTTAATGCCAGGTGTTTGGATGAGATCACTGAGGCTGTGAAAGTAGATAGGAAATAGAAGAGGTATACTAACTGCTCCATGGGGAACTGCAACATTGAGAGGTTAGGGTGATGAGAAGGGGGCAGTAAATGAAGCTGAGAGAGGTTATTTCGGTGAGAAACAAAGAAAATCAGGTGAGTAGTGTATTATCCTACAAGTCAAGTGAAGAATTATTTCAAGGATGAGGGAATGATCAACTGTGTTGAATGCTAAGTCAAGTAACATGAAAACTGAGAATCAATCATTGGATTTTAAAGTGTGGGTATCATTAGTGTCCTCAATAAAACAATTTCAGTAGAATTATGGGGGAAAAGGTCCCATTCAAATAGGTTAAAGAGAAAATTAAATGGGAGGAGAGATACTTAAGACAGTAAGTTTGGAGTTTTCTTTCAAGGAGTTTTGCCATAAAGTAGAAGAGAGCAAAAGATCAAGAGAGGATTTTTTTTTTTTCAAGTTTGGAAAAAAAGAACATATAGTATTTGTAGATTGATGAGGTAGGTCCAGTAGAGGTAGAAAATTTGAGAGAAACCATCCTTCCTATCATGAAAGATATGGGATATAATAATCTAACAGCTAAATAACTGAGGAAATAATCAGGTGCTATGAAGCAAGTAAAACAAGATGCTGTGATCACAAAAGTGAAGGGATGAAGAATGATCCTTTTTACTGAGATGTATTTGACTGGAAGGAACCAGTTATATAATGACTATCTGGGATAGGAATGTTCTGCGCAAAGGGATTTGCTAAGCTTGAAGACCCTAAGGCAGTTTGGTTTTCCATGCACAAAATGAAGCGTCAGGGAGGTTAGTGGAAGGCATTTACATTGTATCCTAAGAGCAATGAGAAGGCATTGCAGGGTTTTAAAACTATGTGGAGGATGGACTTAGGAAAAAGACGAGGTTGGAAACATGAGAACTAGTCAGACATAGATTTCAATACTCAGATGAAGTTGATGGTGATGTGGTTTAGAATGGATGTGGATAAAAATAGAATTTTTATTTTATTTAAATGGAAATATTTAAATAAGCATGTTAGAGTACCCTTCACAATAACCTTATAATAACAATAACTGGCATTTATTGAACACGCCCTGGTTCCTGAGTATTGTGGTAAGCATTTTATAAACAATATTTTACTTATTTTCACATCAACCCTATATGATACAGTAATTATCCTTATTTAATAGATGAGAAAACTGAATTTCAGAGATGTGCTTTAGATTGTTTAGATGTACACGGTTAGCACATATTGGAGTGGGGTCTCTAGCCTAGTCTGCTTATTCTAGAGTCCTCTTTATTGCCTTCCCAAGTGACCAAGTGTCTTCCACCTGTGGCAGGACAATAAGCTACATTTCAGGCCTCACAACAATACTATTCATCAGTTCAAGACTGTCCTTAAAACCTCCGAAAAGTCAAAGGGAGGCAAAACCTTGCCTTCCCTATTGGGGACTAGAACATCCCCAAAGTTAAGTCCAACAAATGTCTTTACAAGTTCATTTTCCCCAAGCTACATATTTTTTTCTGTTGATATAGATTTTATTAACACAGTAATACATAAAAACATTATTATTGAAAGATTTGAACGCTATAGGCACATGTACATATTAGAAACAAATGATTCAGTCCTAATTTACTGTTTAAAAAAATTTTTTTTTGCTTTTCAAAAAAATTTTATTGTAGTATAGTTGATTTAAAATACTGTGTTAGTTTCTGCTGTGCAGCAAAACGAATCAGTTTTATATATATATATATATATATATATATATATATATATATGTATATATATCCACTCTTTTTTAGATTCTTTTCCCATATCGGTCATTACAGAGTATTGAGTAGAGTTCCCTGTGCTCTACAGTAGATCCTTATTAGTTATCTATTTTATATATAGTAGTGTGTACATGTCAATCCCAATCTTCCAATTTATCCCTCCCCCACTTACCCCCTGGTAACCTTAAGTTTGTTTTCTACATCTGTAACTCTATTTCTGTTTTGTAAATGAGTCCATTTGTACCCTTTTTTTAGATTCCACATGTAAGCAATATCATATGATATTTGTCTTTTTCTGTCTGACTTACTTCACTCAGTATGACAATCTCTAGGTCCATCCATGTAGTTGCAAATGTCATTATTTCATTCTTTTTTATGGCTGAGTAATATTCCATTGCTAATTTACTCTTAAATTTATTCCTATTCCTCTCCCTGAAGGTAAAATTGCCAATATATTGGTATGTAGCCAGTCTACATTCAACATATTTGAGCATATATGTAATTATGGAGGGAGCCACCTTATTCTCTGTAATAGCACCATGTGATTAAATGATAGGGGTAGAGCATAATCTACTTAGCTACTGTCCTATTAATGAACGTTTAAGTTGTTTCCAGAATTTATGCCATCATGAAAAGCAAAGTAATGAGCATTTTGAGGATATAGACTTTCTTTTATATTTTATTTATTTTTATTATGCAAGTAAAATATGGATATATATTCTCAGAATGGAAAATCAAAGCTCATCTTCCTTCTAGTACTCCCTGTAAAGGTAACTGGTGTTATTATTTTGGTGTGAATCTTTCCAGAACTTCTGGAACACAGTTACATATATATAACTATTTATGTATAGGTTTGTTTCATGGGAAGAATTGTTTTCTTAACCATCTTTAACAAATTGAAGTATAGCTAATTTACAATGTTGTGTTAGCTTCAGGTGTACAACAAAGTGATTCAGTTATACATATATATACAGTCTTTTTCAGATTCTTTTCCATTATAGGTTATTAAAAGACATTGGCTATAGTTCCCTGTGCTATACCGTAGGTCCTTGTTGTTTATCTATTTTAAACATAGTAGTGTGGATATGTTAATCCCAAACTCCTAATTTATCCCCCCTTCCCCCACCGCCTGGCTATTTCCTGTAATCTGACCCAGTCCAGACCCTCCTTTTCGTTAAACTTACATTAGTTTTTGTGTGTAAGCCTTATGTTTCCACTGTGAGTATAGCAACAGGGAAGCTATGGTCCACTCTTTCATAAATATAATGGTAGGCTCCCCAGTCCTGAGCAATGAGTCTTTCTCTACCACTTTTCTCCTGGCTCAACTTCAGAGAATATGTATAGTGTTAGATAAATTATAACATGAGATGTGAGGAGACGTTTTATCTACACAGAAACAAACCAGTCAGTAAAATATTTTATAGTTTAATCAATTTTTATTTTGTGATAATGTTCCATGATACTAATCAATAGAAATCTGTACCTTAAGGAAATGAATGGAGGTACTAAGCCTCTGCTCCTCTTTAAATACTATGCATGTTGGAACAGTGAGTATTAACAAGAACAAACTCTAATGTATAGAGAAGAAATTGGATTTGGAGGAGAAGACCTGAACTGATGATAGCTAAAGGATGACTTATATTGTACCTAACCAGTGGTTTGGGACTGAATGGGTAACTTACGTTCCTTAGTTCATTAATGACACTCATCTCTATTTTACAGATGAGGAGACTAAGGGTTATTGAGAGTAAGTGGGTTAACAAGGGTCACACAGCTAGTAAGTGGCCAAGATTTGAATCAAACCACTCAGACTCCAGACTCAGATTTAACCACAGTGTTTTACTTTCCTTTGGCTCCCTCTCTCCCATTGGGAAAGTTTTCAAAATCTCCATTCATTGAAAGAAAATTAAACTTAGTACCCTGAATGTCAGATCCTCCTTTCAAAAGTTATTTTATTTTTACAATTTCTCCCATGATTGGGAGGCCTAGTCACCTGTAAACAGCAGGATGCCTGCTGCACTGCCCAGTAAACTAGAATTCCAGGCTGAGCACAGAAATTAAGACACTGCAATGATCCTTACTTATTCCCAAATGAAAGGGAATACCTGTAGGAAAGTCTTTTAAGTTGTAAACCACCACTTAAATGACTTTTAAAATAATGATGACAATTAAAAATAATTCTAACCCTTTTGGCACCATGAAGGCAAGTTTGTTCGATGGTTGTTATTTGCACTTGTATGAATAGAAAAGGCATGAGCAGAGGGTCAGCAATTGTGTTTTCCCTCTGATCACATAAATGAAGGCAGCAGAAAATGGTTCTGTGTGGAAGGAAATTAATTCCTTAATTTTTTTACTCTCATCAATACACCAGGAAAAAAAAATAGCAAATAGCCAATGCAATTTAACTTACTACATTTTTTCCTCTTTCTATCCCACCCTTTTCCCCCTAAAAGAAACGTTATATATTTCAACTTACTTGAAATTGACTTTCCTTGAATGAATCATAGTCTCAATAGACTGGGCCTTGCTAACTGACCAGCATGTGGCCAAATACATGACCACATTTTTTGAGAGTGTGATGTTACCATACCTAGTGATATTAGAAAAAAATCAGTTTCCCTATACCAAAAATGGCTTACTAACAATTCTGATGAGTTTTACCTGCAAAAACTTTGGCCCTGAAAACATTTTTCTACTGCTGAAGGCTTCATCTCGATAGTCTGTATAATCTTTTCTCTCTGCTTTTCTTTCTTAGTGGTCTGAAGATGGTTGCAAAATTTCTGGGGAATGCAAAAGATTTTTGTAGCCACCAAAATCCATAGATTTGGATTCTAGTTTAATACAATGGCTAAAGGAAGGGGAATTCTTTCTTTATGAGCCTGAGAGGACTTCTTTGCATAGTGGTTAAGAGCACATATGCAGAACTGCCCTGCCTTAATTTGAATCTCTGCTCTGTGGCTTATTGGTTGTATGGTCTTGGGAGAGTTACTTACTTCAGTCTTCTCATCTATAAAATGGAGATTATGGTAATACTGACTTCATAGAGTTGTTATGGGGATTCAATAAATTAAGAATTATTAAAGTACTTAGAAAAGTATCTGGCACTTAGTAAGACCTCTGTATTTACTAAATACTTCATTTTTAATCATTGCACTATGGCCTATCGATAGTTGGTAGCTTTGGGTCAAACCGTGGTTCTGCATCTATTTAGAAATTCTTGAAGCAGCATAGGTACAGGTTCAAGAATCCAGGTCTATAGGTTGTTTTAGCTGCTTGCTAAAGCATCCAGAGAACAGTTCTGCTAACCATAAGGGTCTGAAAATCTTTTATCTGACTGAGATCTTCAAATTCAATTAGTCCAAACCTCGCGTTTCATAGATGTAACATCTTGATCAGGTAGAAGAGAGCACAGCTGGTCCGTACCAGAGAGAACTAGAACCCAGATCTCTTGACATCCAATCCATTTTCAAAGAAACATTGCAATGATTTTTAATATGATGATCTGATCTCCCGGTTAGAACCCTGCTACAAGTTTATTCTTGGTAACACAAGTATTCGCCATTCTGCAATGCTGTTGTTACCATCATGGCTTTGGCTCAGGTTTACA
Source organism: Eschrichtius robustus (assembly GCF_028021215.1). Lineage (NCBI taxonomy): Eukaryota > Metazoa > Chordata > Mammalia > Artiodactyla > Eschrichtiidae > Eschrichtius > Eschrichtius robustus. The sequence goes on from NC_090825.1 coordinate 39,194,239, forward strand.
ACTACTTTCAAAGTGCGACAAAGTATATTTTGGGACCAATATAATAAGAGAACTCATCAAGAGTGTTAGATGATGCCACTTTATTGACCTAATAGTCCCCATTGTCTCAGTATTTGCCCCATTTACACAGAGAGTTTCAAGTCTTTCAAACATAGTGTATAAGAAGTCCAAGCATTCCGAGAGGTATGTTGTACTTGATGAGTATTAGTCAATAAGAACTGTGTATTGACCTTGAATTCAATTATTCTAAACATACAGTGGCACTCTGTGGTGGATCATGGGGAACTAAGAGAAAAGAGCCCTGTATAGTGAATAAGAAACTTAGATTCATTGTTTAAAGAGACACTATGGGCTGAACATAAAATGACTTGAAAACGTTTTGATATATTTAGGCCCAAGAGGTCTATGTTAGATTATTGGTAAAGGAAAGGGAGATGGATTTTGGAGCCATATAGAATAGTTCAAATCGATTGCAAGAAGGATGAAATCCTTTTCTATAATAAAATTAGAGTAGCAACCATGTATAGAATGCTGCCTGAAAGCCAGACACCGTGTGGATTGCTTGATCACTAACCTTTATGATATTTAATGCCCCCAGTAAATTTGTGTGGAAGGTGTAATGATGAGATGCTTGGCGCCTAGTAGCACTCAATGAATAATTGTTGCCTAAGAAGACTGTGGTCTAGTAGGTGGAGGAACTGGTTTTCTAACCCTTGGGGTCTGACTTGGAAAGGCCAGTCTTTACTGTTTTCTGTCCCAGCATCTTGTCAGAGTCAGAATGCTGGGTGGTGCGTGTGTTGACCTCACTGTGTTAAATTTTTAGGTTGATTCATACATATTCATAAATGAATGGTCCAGAAAGCTCAAAAAACTTTTAAGAGCACACCCTATTCTTACCAAGTGCATTTAATTGCAATGTATTAAAGAGAGAGAAATGAAATTAAAAAACCATGTTCCGAAATTAAAATTCAGAAGGATTTACCATGATGCTTTGTAAATTGCATAATTCCTTCTAGTGTTTGCAGCTATGGGCACTCGAAATAGGTTTAAAACTCTATAAGTATCTAATAATTTGCTAATATATGTCTAGCACTAAGTATTTCAGAATTGGAGAAAATATTAGAAAGTTATTCAAAAGACGCTTTAGGTATCAAATTGTTTTGTGCAGAGCTGAGTCCAACAAATTGATTTGTAACGTGAGTACTGAGAAAAATCTAAAATGGTATTATATCATTCAAGATAATTAGCCTCATTACTTGTAGTCATTTCTTTAACAACTGAAATCCAAACAGCTATTGATTAGGAGTTCTAGACAATTAATGTTTATTCTCTTTATCTAAAGATGAATAGATCATATTTCTCAAAAGAAACACAATTTTCTTCTAAAGGTATTGTTTCTAAGTTCTTATTTTAAACAGAAGTATTGCAAAAGACCTTTTGTATCAATATACAGGCTTTACAATTCATACACCACAATTACTATTATGAAATATTCATTAGGATTAAGTTAAATTATATACTGAATAAGCACAGTACTTCTGTTGTCACACTTTTCATAGGATAAATTTCCCAGCAGGCAGTCAGGTCATTCACATACTATACAAAGACTTTCTCATTGTGTTTTAATTATTTATCACATGGATCTAATCCTGTGTTGTTTTTTATATATATAAAACTTTTGGTTACTGTTTTACTATACTTTAGTTTCTAATACTACAAAATGTTCATTAAGAATATATATAGGCACTTATTTAAAGAAACATTACATAGTGGCTTTTGAGGACTAAACTAGGTATTGGTCCCCATCAACAAGGGGACCATTCTGTGCAAAAATGGTACTGCCTAGACTGAAGGCCTAAGTAATCTGAAAACACAATCTATAACCTGTAATAAATGTAGTTCAATCATGTCTATATGACTGCAGACAGTGGTTAGAGAAATGTACATATCAATGTATTCATTCTATTATGTTCAATTAAGATTATTGCATTATTAATACGAACGACATTTATGTGAACAAAAATGGTCCTTATGTGACAAAATAAAACTAGGGAGAATGTTTTAAAATATAAACCTACTCAGTTATTAGATAAATTTATTTATTTGATATTACTTTACAGTTTATTTGTATGAAATTTCAATATTAAGAGATACTATCCTGGATTACAAAGTTGTCCCAAATCACCAACTATAAAGTTAACCATAAACATAGAAAAATAATCCATAATGTCAAAATTGTGCATATGTATAGATCAAGTTTTATTCTGCAATAGAAATCAGAAAAATTTCTATAACAAAATATAGTACTTGTGAAGAGAAAATACGATTTTAAAAGCACGCAGACATTCTGTAGAAAACTTAAAACAAGGACAAAAAGTGATTTCAAAGAGATTCCATGATGTTTAAATATTCATAATATTAAAATATTTGTCTATACATGGAAATGAAGTTAGAGTGAAGAAAAATTATGATTTAATTTAAGACTTTCTTGAAAGAAATAAGTAGAAAATGAAACTTTGTATTTGTACAAGAGATGCTTAAATAATTCAACGGTACTGAAGAAAGTAAGTAAAAAATAAGAACTCTCCATGTCCTTATTTCCACTTCCCAAAGGTACTATTACTAACAGGTTTTTCTCTATCCATATATTCACACACACCGCTCTTAAAGTATTATTACAGATTGGATTATGGTATGTAATTACAATATATACTCTTCTCAACTTGCTTCTTAACACTTAATAACATATTCTGGCTATTTTCCATTTTAACACACATCACATTATTTTCACCTTTTGCTTAGAAACCCATGTATGGATGTGCTATGACTTATCAGTTCTCTATAAGTGAATAATCTTGTTTTTCAATTTTTTCTTATTATTACTGAAATATGTCTTGGGGAACATATTCACAGAACAAATTTTAGAATAGGAACATTGGTCAAAAATTTTAAGTATTTCAAATTTTGGTATTGACAGAATATCCTCCTTAGAGATTTTACCAATAACTAGGGTAGTATGAAAATGCCTATTTTCCTATTCCTTTATGAAATTTTAATCAATGTGATAGATAAAAAGAGTATTGTGCTTTTGATGTGCATTTCTTCAATTATGAGAGCTCATCAGTATCTTTTCCTATGTTTACTAGGCATTTGTATTTCTTTATCCATTACCTGTTTATTTCTTTGCCCATATCTCTACTGTGCTGAGAATCTTTTTACTATTGCAAGTTCTTTTTTTAATATTAGGGATAACAGCACTTTGCCTCTCATGAATTGAAAATATTATTTCCTGATCATCATTTGGCTTTTTACTCTGTTTATGACATTTTCTTACTGTATAGGATTTTTTAAAATGTAGTAAATTTTGAATTGTTTCCATTGTATCTTCTTGGAAAAGCCTTGCCATCCAAGATTATTAAGAGAATTAAATATTACATACTTTTGATTTCACTTTATACATATATTTACCTATCTAAAATCAAGGTAAAGAAAATAAACTGACTGGTTTTCTTTGGTGAGAATTAAATGGAATCCAAATTTAGTGTGGAATAAAATTCATTTTTTCTAAATAGCTTCTAGTATTTTAATATTAATATGTACTCTGTATTTTCTTTCTTGGATAATTGAAAGCTTTTATTTTGATTAATGACTGTTAATGTTATCAATATGCCCACTTGATGGGGTGATCATTCTTTGCAGTTTTATATTTAGGGGGGAAGCCTGGGTTCTTGTGATTACATGATTAGTGAGTGAGAAGGGGGGCTAAAAATATGTAATATAAACTGAAAAAATCTCATATGTCTTATTAGGCCTGCTTAAAGGTAATGATGAGGTCTTAATTCAAGGGGGAAATGTTCTTCACATCTAACTATCATTAAGTCTTTATGCAAATCATTTATGCAATATTTTCTTTATTTATAAGTTTATTTGCCTGCAGTATCCCAAGTTGTAATTGTGTGATACTTAACTAATATCTCTGTCCACAAAAGGATACTTATACTGAAAACCAGAAGCTTCAAATGTAAATAGCTTCTTATTGCTGGTAAAATGGTTTTGGATGGAAGGCATGTGTTATTATGAACCTTTCTTAGGTAACATTAGACCTTTCAGAGCTAACAATCACCAATACAGGCTTTCCTAAAATACTATGAGGATTGACAGATGAAACACAGTGATTTCTGTCAAGTTTTAATTATAGATAAGCCAACCATGATTTAGTTTTTCAGGGAAGTTATCTGTAAGCTCTACTGGATACTCCTACAACCTATGCTGAAAACATGGGCCATGATTTGTGTGTATAGTGTTAGTACCTAAAAGCTGCCTGGCTCTAGGCCCAGCTTTTCAACCAATTCTTCCCAGTGCAATAACTATTAGGTATTATAATTCACTTGGCTCTTGTTCTCTGCTGCTCCTGGCTGGAAGTCCCAGGTTAAGTCTTCAAGTTAAAGTGGTGATGTATGAACTTTTGAAGATTTGTAGGTTTGGATAAAACCCCAATGAGATCAGATCTTTAAAGTTCATAATAACTTGTATGAAGATTCTGTACCTCATTTCACTTGAAGATCATGAAAAAAGTTATTAATTAATTTGGAAAAAATGAGATTTTTTTCCTTGCTTTGGGAAGATGAGCAAAATGTTATTACACTGAAATAGATAAATTTACAAATATTTAAAGGAATACCTATTTTATTATGGTGACAACAATTCACGTCTCTACCAAAATACACCTTGACTGATTATAGTATTTCATGACATATCTACAAAATGGCCAAGTTTCACAAAGTGCTTTCTAAATTTAACTAAAATTACCATAGAGGAATGAAATTTGAAAAGGTTTCAGGTATCTGTCTGACAATGAACAAACATGGTATGAAGTATTATGTTTTCCAAGGTTTTGAACAGGAGATTCTTGTCATATACATTGCTGCTTCTTGGTTTTTAAATTGAAACGGCTTCACCTGCTATGAGCCATCTAGAAGTGGAGAGGTCCCAGAGTGGCCTGGTAAATGAAATCAAGTGAGTTCTTCTGAGTGATGGGCAGAAAAATGAATCTAAGGAAGATCAAAGTCTCCAGTGGATTTTTTATATGGCTACTAAGGTACACAATCTGAAGACTACATGTGAGATCTTATAAGGTGACTTAAACACTAACCAGACATTCTAGTTCTTTTTAATATGCTCTGAGAGAATATGTTTAAAGGAAATTTGCTAGTTGGAGAAAAGCCATTTTTTCTCCATCTGCACTATTCAGGTCTCTGCTTGCCCCTGGCAGTTGTTCCCAGTCTAGGACTACATGCCATTATTGGAATACCACTTCTGTTACTCGCAGTGAAAGCCAAATTAAAATGTCCCAGACAAAGATATACACTTTTTGATTTGAAAAACATGTGCAAGATTAGTTTTGGCTTGGAAGAGTCCTATAAATGAAGTATTGATTAACGTGGGTGAACACAATATTATAAACAAAATAGACTGGTGTATTCTGAGTCATGAGGTCTTGGGAATGGACCACAGAGTGAATCAGGAGCTTCCACTATTTTGCTGTGGAGATGATTCTGGAATCCAGAAGTTTCAATCGTGATTAGGACAAAACTGATGACCTTTTCAGAACTTGTTCCTTCTGGTTAATGCTTTTCAAGTATTGCACTATATAAGAGTATGTAAGTCATCTAGAACTTTTAAAATAACTAAAATTTTCTACAGTTGTCAAATGGAAATGGTTTTTTTCACTCAACCAAAATTACTTGAACTTTGATTAGGACAGATATTCACATAGATAGAAAAAGAAAATCTTATTCTCTATTACATTTCAGTCAACTCATAAAATATTCAGTTTCTCTTCTGAAACCATGGTTACTCTAACTGTAGGACACTTGTGAAGTCTTGAGAATGTGGAAGGAATTGAGTATAACCTGAAGATGCATTTTGACTTCTAATCACGCTAGGACAATGGGTTGAGAAGAACAATGGACAACTTTTCATTTGTCTTCTTTCCTTCGAATTGAGGTATAAGTGGTATATACAGACTACATTGAAGAATAGGGTTTGATTTTCTGAAACTTGGCTATTAAAAAGCTTCTGGCAAGGAATGACTTGCAGTTTCTAATGATCATCCTTCACTCCCCACAATGGCAAAGCGATTCCAGAGACACCAGTAACAACCATAAGCTCAGAAGCTCTAAGGATAATCATTAACTCACTAGCACCCTTCTCCCACTATCCTACCCTGTGCTTGCTTTTTACGTAAAGTCCTTTTCTGACCCATGGTGTCATCCAGAATATCATATTAGTTTTACTTGTCATGTCACCTTAGGCTCTTCTACACTATGACAGTTTTTCAGATTCCTTGTTTTTGATAACCTAGACAGTTTTGTTAAGTACTGGTAAGATATTTTACAGAATCTCTTGCAATTCTGGTTGTCTGATGTTTTTCTCATGATTAGACAGGAGTTGTTGGGTTTTGGGGAGGAAGACCACAGAGATAAAGTGTCATTTTTCATCGTATCCTATCAAGAGTACAGATTATTAGCATGACATCATAGTTGATCACCTGGCTGGGGTAGTGTTTGTTGAGTTTCTTCGCTATAAAATTTCTCTTTTTTTCCACTTCCCATGCTGTACTCTTTGGTTGGAAGTCACTGTACACAACCCACATTTAAGGAGTGGGGGAGTTATGCTTAGCCTCTTTGATAGGTAAGTATCTACATAAATTATTTAGAGATTTTTTTTCTGCCCAGATTTGTCCATTCTCCCCCATTCATTTATTTATTTATATTAATAAGATCTCATGAAAACTTATTTTACACTTTAGGTTGTAATCCAGTACTACATTGTCTTGTCATTCATATTGTTCTGGCTTTAGCCATTAGGAGCTCTTTCAGTTGGCTCCTGTGTCTCTTTGACATACTCCCATTTTTGGATTTGTACATTTTTTTCCTCAGTACTTCCTTGCTTTCTGGCACTACAAAATGTTCCTGGTTCATTTTGCATATTCCTTGCCCCGTTTTAGATTCAGGTGTTTCTCCAAGGAAGCCTAGTTCCTTTAATTGGAGAATGGTATTTGAAACCAAAATGTGGGTGCTGGGTGAACTACTTGCTCATAGGTCCTCTCAGCTGACAGAGCAAGGAGATCTATGTATGCATACTGATCCCTGTATTTACAGACTGTCTATAAATACTTCTCTATGTAACTGTCTCTGTATTATGCTAAATATAGTTGATTATGATGTCTTCTACTATCATCCTACATTATCACATGGATCATTCTAGCTTCTTGCCCTGGTTTATCTATACCTTCCCATTCCAATAGTGAGAAATCTGGCTCCCACCATTCTCCATCCATTTACTTAACTGGTAAGTTCCATATGGGTATAGTGGTTACAGAACTGTTAATTTGTATGCTTGTGGGAAACAACTTTATCAAGTGGGATACAGTTTTTATGTACAGTTCCTTTTGCTTTTAGTCTTATAATCTCCACTAATCTCCAAAGTTCCTGAGATCAACAACTTTTCCCCACACCTTCCAGTGAGGTTATATTATATATATGTAATATTGTTAGATTATTTTGTTCCATTTTGCAGTCCATATTGAAATCCTCTGACCTCCTACATTACTTGATTTTTTAAAAATTTTGCATACCCTAAGGTTGATAATTTGTGATGTACTTCTATGGGCACTGAAAAATGCATAGTGTCGTGTATACATCATTACAGTAACATAGAGAATAATTTCACCACCTTACAAAATCACCTGTGCTTCATCTATTCAGACCTTCCTATTCTTCAAATCCAGGTCAAACACTTATCTGTTTACGATCTCTGTAGTTTCGCTTTTTCTCAGAATATTGTATAAATGGAATAATAGAATAAGCAGCATTTTTGGACTGACTGTTTTTACTTAGCAACATCAATTTAAAATTCATCCATGTTTTGCCTGGTTTGTGAGTACATAGCTTTTCATCACTGAATATCGTTCCATTGTATGGATGTACCATGGTTTGTTTATAGATTCACCTGCTGAAGGACATTTTCATTGCTTTCAGTTTTTGAATAAAGCTGCTGTAAACATGTGTGTGCAGATTTTTGTATGGACATAAGTTTCAAATCAGTTAGGTAAATACCTAAGAGCAAAATTGTTGGATTGCATGAATGGTAAAACTATATTTGTCTTCATGTATAGGTTTTTGTGTGGACATAAGTTCCACAAAATTGTTTTTCAAAGTGTTTATACTATATTGCATTCTCATCATCATTGTACGTGTGTTCCAGTTGCTCTGCACTTTTTCCCAGCACTTGGTTTTCAGTTTTTATTTATTTTATCCATTCTAATAGGTGTGTTGTGATATCTTATTGTTTTTTGAATTTCATTTTTGTGATGACTAATGGCTCTGCATCATTTGATGTGTATATCTGCTTATCTGTCATTGGTATATCTTCTTTGGCAAAGGGTATGTTCAAATCTTTTGCTCATTTTTTTAGTTAGAATGTTTTCTTATTATAAAATTTGAGAGTTCTTTATATATTTTGCATACAAGTCCTTTGTCAGCAATGTGTTTTTTTGGTAGATTTATTGTGCTATAATTTACTCATTGTAAGTGTACAATTTAATGATTCTTGGTAAATTTCTAGAGTAGTTTGATTATTATTATTCGTTTGTAGTTAAAAAATCAGGCTTATTTTAAAGACATTTACAGATACTAATATGGAGCTCTCCATTCATTGGAAGATAAGAATTTTGCATATTTTAATGTCCTCCTTTTCTCTCTTTATCACATAAAATTTTTTGGCTTTGAACCTAAACTATGAGTATTACATCTTTTCATCTACATATTTTTAATGTCCTTTTTAAGAAATTATTCTTATATTGACCTTATGTTTTATGACTTTAAGAATGATTAATTTAATATGTCATTCAACTTTTTTCAGTTTACAACATTTTTAATGTTTTTGACCTGGTGAATTTATAAATAGCTAACAACTGTTATTAAGTACCATGGAGTAAAGATGGAATAAAGGGAAACTTAATAATGGGTATGAGTGTAACTTTATCCAATTATGATTAAAAATTCACTTTTATTTGTATTGGAATGTAGTCATTATGCTAGTTGACTATAAGTCAGTGGAAATATCCAACAATAAGATATTAGCAAGCCAATGGTAAGATATCTTAGATTACCTTAACCAATTTAGCGATTGGAATACTGAGGTGAAGATTCCCACTGCAGTGTACATGGATGTGAAGCACCCTGGAGTGCTGGATTCAGTTTTGTTTGCCATCCTAGAAGAGAGACATTGACAAATTGGACCTAATACATAGGGCAACCAAGATAGTAAAAGGACTAGACATGGTGTCACATAAGGAATGTTTAGAAAAAACTGGAATGTTTAGTCTGCAAAAGGAAAGAATGATGGGGCTGAGGACTGGTTGGAGGAACATGATAGCCATCTATTTTTAAACATTTACAGGACCAACAAAATAAAGAGGAGGATTTTTTTTTGTTGTCACAAAAAGACACACTAGTAATGGTTGATTAAGTTCAAAGGAGGCAAGGCTTGACTTATAAAAATGAAACTTCAACTCCTTTAAATTTACAAATTCTAAAATGGAATGGGTTTTCTGATTTAAATGCAAACTTAGCAAAAAAAAAAAAAAAAAAAAAGACTCCAAGATCAGAAGCATGCAGGAATCCTACATTTATATTTATATCCTTGAAGTTTGCTAATTAAATTCTTTGTAAGTCTATACTCCATCAAGCAATATTTTCTATGATAATTGATAAATATGTGATTCTGATAGTGGTAGCAAGCCCTAGATATTGAATAGAAAGTATACTGGAGAGAATGTTTAATGGATGATAAAATTAGAATATTAAAGATGGATAGCTTTTGAATAGGCAAAGAAGCAACTATTTTAATTGGAGAATGTATATCTAAGAGTACAGAAAAAATTATAAGCAAATATGTCATTTTCATAAGACATTGAGTAGGCAAATTTGACTGAAAAACAACTATTCGTAAATGCTTACAAAATAGTCATTTGGAAGAAAAAATTAGGTTTGTCATTAATGGCCTCTAGTGACTTCCACAGTATAAATTAAATGATCAATTTATAGTTATCATTCTACTTGACCTCTCATCAGCCTGATCACTACCTCCTCCTTGAAACAAATTCATCACTTGGCTTCCCTGACTCTGCATGTATGGTTTTTATTCTTCTTTTTTGGATGCTCTTTCTTAATTTTTTAAACTGATTTCCTATACATATTTCAGAGGTAGTATAATGTCAACCACATAGCTTTCCACGCTATATATAAGCTGATATTTCCCAAACATACCTCCACTCTCTACTTCCCTGAATTTCACATTTAGTTATAAACTGCCTACTTGATATCACTTCCTGTATATTTAATAAAGCATATAAAATTGAATATGTCCCAAAATGTTTCCACTACCTATTTTACCTCCCATCACCACCATCTTTTTCCCTTGTAGGATTCTACATTTCATTAAATTATAGCTCTATTATTATAGTTGCACAGGGAATTAGATTCATTCTTGATTTCCACTTCCCCTCATTGCCACACTGATGGATTGAAATCCATCAGTAAATCCTGTTGGATCTACCTTTAAAGTGTACTCAGAATGCAACCACTTCTCATCTCCTTTACAACTGCCACCCTGATCCCAGCCACCCTGATTCCTTTCCTGGGTTCTGATAGCCTCCTAACTCATGCTTCCACCTTTCAGTGCATTCTCAGCAAGGCAGCTTTTAAAATGAAAGTCACATCATGTCACAACTCTGCTTAAAACCTTTCAATGACTTCCTTCTCAACTAGAGTAAAATCTAAATTCTTTTCAATGACCCACAGTGTTCTACTGATCGGGCACCTCTCTGACCTCAAATCTTAGTACTTTCCCCCCTCACTCACTTTACTCCTATCACATTGTTCTTGTTTTTGTTAACATGAAGACAAGGTCCTTCATCAATTTTGCAATTGCTGTCCCCTCCACATATTCATATGACACATGCTCTCTTTCAAGACTTTACTCAGTAGTTACCATTTCAGCCAATCCTACACTGTATAAAATCACATCCCTTCATCTTGACACTTAATATCCCTTTCCCTGCTTTATTTTTCTTCCTTAGCACTTCTCACTACAAATGTATCATTTGCATACTGTATAAATTTATTAATTTATTTGGTTTGGCTCATCTTCTTGTTAGATGTAATTCACATTGCTCGCTGCTGTACTCCAGTGCCCAGAAGTGCTCCCATCCTGTAGCCATTGCTCAATACTGATTCATAAAACAAATTTTAAAATGCTTTTTGAAAGCCCTGAGCATTAAGCTGAAGACTTAGAATTGTGTTTGCTTGGCTTTGGAAGAGGATGGAAGCTTTCTGACAGTAAGGTTATGCTGAAGATGTGTTGTAGGAAGATTAACTTCCCAAATTATGGTTTGAATACACAGAATTCTCATAAGCTGCAAAGTTTTAAGAAAAGAAGACCACTTTGGAGTGTATTACAGTAATTTACAATATCTTGTGGACAAAAGGAAATGGAACACAACAAAGAAGAGATTAATTACAAACAAAGAATTAATAGCCAAGGGTTGGTTACTGAATAAGAGGGAAAGAAGTCAAAATAAATTTGGGTGTGAGATTAGTTATACAGGAGATAGAGGATTGGAGTAAATAAAGATATTAGGAGAAAGAACTCATTTATGAGGAAAAGACAAAAGTATGAGCTGACATTATAACATCAAGTAATAATAATAGTAATAGTAAGAAAAGAACATTAGTTTTTACTTCTAATAAAATAACATTGGTTTGCAATTTTTAAACTGTCATTGTTTCCTTTGGAGTAATGGAGAGAAACATTCAAGTAAAAATATCCAAAATATGTTTGGAGATACAAGAATCATCTGGAAATGTGGACAAGTTGGAGACATTGATTTGATGTACTCTACAAGTACTCTAAGAATTGAGACTGCAAGAGGATGAATGTTCTGACAGAGAGAGTGTAAAGAGAAAAGAGAATAAGGTAGCAATTGGGGCAGGAAGAAAATCAATTTAGTATGGAAAGCAAGGGTGGAGAGTTTTTCAACATCTAGTTGCTCACTTTTATAGATTTAGAAATGTTGCCTGTTGAAAAAGAAAATCGTCAATGAGGTTTGAAAATATGTATAGATATACATTTTAGTAAAGTAATGAGTAAAGAAATCAGGTTGCAAAGGATTAAAATAAAAACAGTGTAGCAGATGATGGCGTATACCACCCCAATCCCCATTATGGACCGAAGTTCTCATTCCTCCAGCTCCTGGTAATGCTGGTGGCTGACAGCTTTTAGCTGAGTGACTCTCCCAGAATTGCCCTTGGTTGAAGAATGCTCACTCACCCAAGGTCATGGTCCCTCTTCTGGAGGCAGATTGCATCCAAGACCAGGCAATGAACAGGTATAAAATCCAAGTCTCTTGCCTTAAAGTGGGACAAGTGTGGGGATCTGCTCTGGAACCATCAGCGGTGTCCAATGAGGTCTTTGCTGTGACTGCATTGCAGATCAACTACTCCTTCTCTCCAGTCTAACTTCACTCTCTCTCTGCCGTTGCTCTTGAAAGCCCTCTTCATAAACTTCCTGTATGTGACTCTCCTCCCAGGGAACCCAACTTAAGACAAATAGATACATTAGACATCTGAGAAACATTGAAGAAAATGTGTGCTAAAATATTGAGAACTAATAACGCTCATGTTTATGATAAATAAGTTTATTGCATACATTCTTAAATTCAACTGAAGTCATTTCAATTCAGTATGGATTTATTAAACATCCAGTGTTTATACTATTTGCTATTGGGAGCATAATAAGAGCAAGAAGTCCCTTGCCTTTAAACCTCACGATAAATACATTAAACTAATGAAAGAGCATTGATTCCGACTGAGGCTGGAATCCTCCCAGAGTACAACCAAACTCATGATTAACAGCCTGCAGATGTGCATAACTTGTGAAAATGCAGTGTGACTGGGAAGGATGTGCGATGATACTAGTCAATGTTTACAAGACGTTCTTCCAAAGATACTCTACGCATCTGTAGACTAGTGTTTTAACTTCCTTCTTAGTTCCTTAAACAGGTGTGCATCTGTAGTTTTAAGAAGACAAAAAGAATATAAATTGGCCTACAGCCATATCATCTTGTAATGTTATCCTTTCTGATCTTGGGTTAAGGCAGTATATTGATGGGCAGTTCTTAAGGAAATTCTGAGAATGCTAGTTAATGGTTAGATAGATAGAATGGCTAGATAGTTAATCAGCTAGATAACTAATTGCCAGAATTTTTAGGAAATAAAATCTGTGGTTTCTAATGCTAGGAAAACTCACACGATATTAACTCAGACTTTTAACTTTGAACATGCTCTAGAAAACAGTTCCTTTTCCCCCCTCTAATCCATTGAGCAAAACCAGCAAGAACTCTGGTTCTTGTGAAAGTGTCTGAACTTTCAGCATTTCTACCCTCTAACACATAGATATTGCTGGTAATCTATGTCACTGGATAGTTAAACACTCTGTAAATTTGGATTGCCATAAACATAAAAGATTTTAAAAAATGCACTAGCTGCTAGGTTGAGAGGACTTACAACAAGGAGAGAAATCAGAAGATACCATAACGATAAAGTAGGAAGTGGCATTCACAGGCAAGGATGTTGTAAAAATACTTATTACAAACATCTATCCACCATGTACTTAAATATTTCTCAGGAAGGAAATTTCAAGTTTTTTTCAGAAACTCAGAATTTAATAGTTTTTGCCATCAATCTTAAATAAACCCCTCTATGACAGTTGAATTCCGTTTCTTGATTTTATATCTTTAATGCTCTCAGTAATCCATATAGCAGCTTGTAATAAATTTTCATCATCTTAACTGAGAAATCATTGAAATTGGTGTGTTTTCTGTCACCTCACATTTGGTGTGGATGGCCTAATTTGATTTTGTCACCCAAAATACACGTAAAACATTCTCATGTATGTTGTTTTCATAGTTCTTGTCCTGAAAAATCTTACATTAGTGTTGAGATCATGACCAAGATTGCTGCAACATTATGGGACAATAGAAGCTGTTTTCAAGATGAAGACATCCATCCCCAAATGATGCTATATTGTTTCACCCCCAACACATTCCTAAATGGTTTCCTACCTACTTTTAAATAAGAAATATGAAGGAGCTGACATTTCAAATAAGAAATATGAAGGAGGGACCTCCCTGGTGGTCCAGTGGGTAAGACTCCGCACTCCCAATGCAGGGGGCCCTGGGTTCAATCCCTGGTCAAGGAATTAGATCCCACATGCATGCTGCAACTGAGTCTGCATGCCACAACTAAGACCCAGTGCAACCAAAATAAATAAATAAATAAACATTAAAAAAAAAAGAAATATGAAGGAAGTATAAAAACAATCTGCATAAAGAAAGCATTTCAAATGACAATGCTTGCTTTATTCCTGATTTTTAAACCAATGTCTCATCTTTTGTTTTTAACCTGATTTGCTCAGCATTGCTTGTGTCTGGAGTTAAAAGAGGTACTTCTATATCCTCCCTGGCTTTCTCATCTTAGTAATGTTTACACAGTTTGTAGGGAATGGCCTGTTAACAATTTCTGGATTAAATTTTTATTTACAAAGTGTCCTGCTCTGGGAGTAAGATTGAATCACAGAGTTTCCTTGGTGAATAAGCTTATGTGGCTTATTCCTACCCGTGCATGACTTTTAGATAGTACATTATCTTAATCAGTATACACTGTGTGTTTGACACTGTAGAGTGATATAGAGAAATTCTGCTCTTTTGGGTAGACATTTATTGACCATGACATTTAAGCAAGGCAGTTGCTTCCTTTACAAAGAGAATTAAGAATTGGGTTTACCATGACAAGTGTAAATGTTTAGACCAAGTATTAATTAATAACTTTTTCTTGTGTATATCTAGAAAAACAACATGATTGTGCTGGCAAACATCTAATGGGATATCAAAAATAGTGATTAATTCCACTCCATCTGGGACCCTTTGTATAATCCCATTTTTTCCAGAAATATTTTACAACAAACCCAAGGCAACTGCTGAATCCTTTGCAAAGGCTGCCTGACTATTTGTGTATCTGTCCATCTGTTTGTTTGCCCATATGTCTTTGGTTAGAGAATAACATATATTTCTTTATAAGTCTGTTTCCATAGATCAGGAAGTAAACAGATTTAAATGGTAGCAGTATTGTTTACTGCACATCAACAAAGTTTGGAATCACAAACTATTTGCAAACAGTAGTTTATAAATTGCATTACTTAAGCTGTCTGATAAATACAAAAAGTGAAATATGCAAAAAAACGTTGAAAAGATATTTTGCTAAGCTGAAAACACGCAAGGTGCCCAATATCTACAATACCTTTATAAATATATATGTATTATATATAATATATACATATATTGTGATACATGTATACATGTATATATAATATATATACAAATAAATGTATTATACTATGTATATACCATATATTTAAAAAGTAATCAGACAGAACACTCATGAAAATATTGGGTGATTACTTTTGGGGAGAGAAATGAGATAGAGTACAATTTGATGGTAATATTACCACTAATCTTCATAATTCCTTAGTGTTTGAATTGTTTTTTAATATGTATGAAAATTTTTAACAAGTGTAAAATTGTTTTTATAATTTAAAATATATCTGAGAATGAGGTACATAATTTTGCTGTTCAGGGAATGAAGAAGCAGGGATTCTTCTATGTGGGCATATTAGCTAGAAGTCAGTTTGACTGTTTGATTACACATAAAGGATCTTTATGTGTAATCCATCATTTTGTTCTTTTTTTTGTCAATATAGCTTCTAAATTGTTTTCCTACAATATCAAAATCAAACTACCTGGATTTATGCTTTTTTACTGAGGCAAAAGAGATCACTGTCAATGTCTAGTAATTTTGGAATTGCCTTTTTTTAAGGGAAAGTTTTTAGAAATTTCCAACAAGGAAATTAAAAATAGTCTAAGGCCATCAGAAAACTCATGTGGAAAATAAAATTTTGCTGAATAAAAGATAAATGTTTCCTAAATTATATTCAAAATAATATCAACTACACGTGAGTCAAAATTATTGAAGCACTGACAGACACAGCCATAAAATGCTATGAATTTTGTACAGCACCAGGTGTGAACATTATGAGGTCAGAAACAGCTTCATTTAGAATTAACAATGTACTGGGACTTCCCTGGCAGTCCAGTGGTTAAGACTCCATGCTCCCAGTGCAGGGGGCACAGGTTCGATCCCTGGTCAGGGAACTAAGATCCTGAATGCCACAAGACGCAGCCAAAAAAAAAAAAAAAAAGAATTAACAATTAATACTGTTAATACTACTGTTAATAAACCAATAAAAAAAATCTACTATCTCCTCTTTGTTACTTTCATTTTTCTTTTGGGTAGTATTTTTTTTCTTTTATGAAAGTCCTTTCTTAATTTCCAATTTTGTATATAATTCTTCTATCTTGATGGTAGCATGTGATTGGTAAGATCCTGGTGATTGAAGCAATGACTTTCTAATGGCAAGTTCAGTTACAGACATTCTGAAAATTGGCCCAAAGGCTCCATGATTTCCCTGTAAGGATAATTAGAAAGGACACAGTTGGCGTTAATGGTGCTGATAATTATTCCATATTTTGGGCTCTGGTGCAACTTGCTTCCAAAGTCCCTAAAGAGGATAAATAGAAAGTAAAATGTCAGAATCTTGGAGATTATCACAGCTGGGTACTTGGAACACCTCCTAAATTCCCCAGAAGAGTGGTCCTCAAATTGAAAGACATTGCCATCTTGGTAGAAAGCCATAAAGAGCTAAAGGTTAAACATTATTATAAAGCATTAAATATTATATATGTGTATGCATTTATATCTATAAGTATATTTATATATATGATTATATATGTATGTATGTGTGTTTATATATATATGTATATATTCCCAGATTCTACTATTGATAAGTGGGAACTTGAGAAAAAAATATATTAGGATAAAATTTACACTTGAGATAATTCTTGCATTAACATTTTTTTCCATTTATTGAATAAAAACCACATTGATTTAATTTGTGCAATCATAAAATCTTGGTGTTCTGACAAAGACTAGTTTGAGAATCTTGAAAAGTTTTCTTTCATTAATTGTTCATTCATCAGTATTGAGCTCTACATTTGTATATGCAACTGCCTACTTAACAACTTCACTTAGAAGTTTAAAAGGCAGTTAAAATTAAGTGCAGCAAAAATATAACAAAACAAAAAGACCTCTTGATTCCATCCCAGCCTGTTTCTCCTCACCAACTCCTCAGTAAACAACAACACGTTACACTTAGTAACTCAAGCTGAAAATCTGAGCAGTGATCTTAGATTCCTTTCTTTCCCTCATCTAATATACCTAGTACATTACTTCCAAAACCTGTGAATCCTACCTCTGTGTCCTCTACTGCTTCCCTAGTCCCACCTACTGGTATCTCTTGGCTTCATTTTTTTAGGAACTTCCTTACAGACCTCCTAACTTCATGCTCCTCTTAAAGCCTATTCTCCACACAGCAGCCAGACGATCTTAAAAAAAAAAAAAAAAAATCAGATCATATCTCCCCTTACTTGAAACACCTGATGCTTAGAGTAATAAAATGCAAACTTCTTATCTTTGCCTGCAACACCCAATATGACTGATTCCTGGTCTGTCCCATCTCCTCCCACCTCTGCTTTGTTGTCTCCTCTCTAGTTACACTGGGTTTCTTTCTATCACTTAAACACATGGAACTCATGTCTGGAACATAGTTCATAATGATTATTTGCGGGATGAATGAAGTACTTGATCTGGGGAACACAAAGATGACTAACGTACAGGTCTGATCTCCAGAAACTTATCGTCTAGTAGAAATTGATGCACCAGTAAACAAACAAGAGCAATAAATGTTCTGGGTGGTATGAGGAGACTATTTATAGAGGTTATAAGGCTACGAAGGGGAGTAATCAATTTTACTTGATGTCTATTGAATTACGTTTCAAAAGAGAACTTGGGAGACATTGACCAGGAAGACCCAGATCTAGGAGGCACTGGGGGCAGGTGGTGTCCTTCCTGAGGTTCACAGAGGACTGAAGCCTCGTCAAGAGGAGGGGGACACACAATCACTCAGCCTGGCTTGACCAAAGCATTAGACCTAAATAAGGGTCTATCGTTCCACTTTATTATGAACAATACAGAAAAGTAAAAAACAAAAACCAAAACCCAAACTTTATGGGTCAAGAGATGTCATCGGATTAGAAATGAATTTCTTATGCCCAGACCAGACTCACTGGGTCCACTTGAACAATTCATTCTTTTGTTTACTACACAGATATTGATATCGTCTACACTTTACCCTTGGTGCTATTCTAACTGTTGGAGATGGAAGATTGAGCATAACAGGCTAAGTCTCTGCTCTCATAGCCCTTACAGTCTAGTGTGGGAGACTGGTCAAAACAAGCAAATAAGTATTTACTCTTTCAGGCAATGATCAATGTTCTGAGGAAAAACAAGGCAAGTAAAGGAACAGACAGCAGTGGGAGAGAGAAATTGCTGTATTACTTGGAGTGATCATGAAAGGGCTCTCTGAGGTGGTGAAAATTTGAGTAAAAACCAGAAGAGACCGAGGAAGGAAGATGCAGCTAGCCGGAAGAAGAACATTTTTTTTTTTTAATATTTTTTTATTTACTTGGTTGTGCCGGGTCTTAGTTGCTGCATGTGGGCTCCTTAGTTGCGGCGTGTGAACTCTTAGTTGTGGCATGCATGTGGGATCTAGTTCCCTGGCCAGGCATCGAAGCCGAGCCCCCCTGCATTGGGAGCACGGAGTCTTAGCCACTGCGCCACCAGGGAAGTCCCGGAAGAAGAACCTTCTTGACTGGCGAAATGGCAATGACGGAAGCCTTGAAGCACACACATGGCTGGGTTACTGGAGGAAGAGCAAGGAGGCAAGTGTCCTGGGTGTGGTGAGCTAGGGGGAGAGTGGGAAAATCTGATATAGAGCTGGTGCAGATCACATAAGGAGCTGTAGGCCTTTCGCTTTTATTGAGCGTACCAGGCAGCTACTGGAAGTTTTTGAATAGAGGGAAGACACCACATGATTTATTTTATAAAAAAACAATCCCATAGAGTAGGTAGAGTGGAGGACCAGAAGGGAACTGGGTGACTAATTGGTTGGCTATGGTAGGGGTCCAGGCAACAGACGATGGTGGTTTGAACTAGGGTACCAATAGAGATGGCTGAAATGAGTTATATTTTTGAGGTGAATCACTCAGGACTGCTTAACTGTGTGGTGAGAGTGAGAAAAAGAGAGGAATCAAGGATGGCTTCTGGTGTTTGTTTGTTTCTTTGTTTGTTTGTTAGAACAATTGGCTGGATGGTTGGACCATTTATTATGCGGAGAGATAGATTTGGAGTTGAAAGTCAACATCTATTTTTGCTGTACTAGTTTGTGATGCCTATTACTTAAGCAGATAAGTATATTCAGACTAGAAGCAAGGAGACATTTTAATAGAGATAAAACTCTAGGTTTCCAATAGTAAAATTTTGATTTTAACACTTCAGTCTTAGTTTATATGACTAAGTGTTTAGGTAGATACAGTAGATATTAACCCAATTGGGAAGAACGGATCGAACTCTAAAGCTGAAGACGTGATGGGAATCTCTCAAGACATCACTTTTTAGTTAGCAACAGTAATTGAATTAGCAATTAGAAGTCTACATATTGAACCTGGAATGTGAGAAAAGGGAATCTCATAATTTTTTGAGGTTTTTCATTAGGAAATATATGAATCGCCAGTCCTGCTTCAGCACCAAATATTCTAAACTTTCCTAGTGCCGACCATATTAAGTTTATAATATATACTATCTCTTTGTGTTGTGCCACCACAGATTGACTTCAGGTAAAAAGACATACAATTCACAGCTTTTTCTATAAAAATTATATTTCAGTCCAGTCATTAAGATTATATCCCTCCCTTGATTAAACTTTCGTAAATCCTCCAGGTTCAACAATTACAAAAACAAAAAGAGTAGATTAATTTCATAGATGTCTAGGGACATTTATTCTGTTTAAATTTTACTATTCATTAATGTCCAAAAAAAATGTTCCAGCTAGACTTCCCAACGGAGAATTCAGTGTGCTTTTCTGTCTATATTTACTCTTATATTCATTCATTTAGGAAAATGAAACTAGAAAACTGGAAAAAAATTCAAACAAATACTCTTTTACTGCTTAGATATTAAGGAGATTTTAAACTCATAGCAATGCAAGAAGAAACATCCTAGGAACGTAACTAGAATGTTATTTTTGGTGAATTTAAGTGGAATTTTAATGAGAAATAACATCCTAATACGATCATTTTACTAGTTAAATATCTCTTCATTCTGTCTAAATTATTGTCTTATGAATTAAAAAGAAAGAAATTGAAGATGACTTCTAAAAATAAAACCATAATAGATACAGCCTTGGAATTTTATCCCTTTCTGTATAATGAATACAATTAATGTTCTGTAGGGGTAATTTATCTGAAAGTACTGTACTCATTATGTTAAATTATCTCTAATTATTATTTTCAGGCAATTTGGCACAAATAGACTAAGTTCAAAATTATAATCCTCATGGAATCTATGTTGTTTGATAAACAGAAAGTTATGACTTTATGTATGTAATCATGATGTCAAATCAGCAGCCGATTGGGGGGAACTGGTTGGAGCCAGTGCTTTCTAGGAGGTGGAATACTGAAAAGGGATTCAGTAGCTGTGCATTCTATTCCCACCTGGCCCTCCTTTTGTGATACTATACAGAAACACTCTCCTAAATAGGAATGAGCCGTGCTGCTTTACTCATATAACTACTAAGATTAGATTCAGTTTTGAACTCATTAGCTGAAAGGAGGCATTTTATTGTTGCAGTATAATACAATTGTGTTCAGAACTGGAAAAAAAAAAAAAAAAACCAGCCAATGATACAGATATGTTTTGGTAGTGATCAGTCCCATTAGTAACTCTAGCCACTACTGAACTTCAGAGAAAGAAAGGAATATTCTCATTGACTGTAAAAGCTCTGGTTTGTCTCCTTGGTTCACACTTGATTTCATTCTTTTTCTCAGAAGTTATGAGCTACTCACATTGACAGTAGGAACAAGGAGGCTGATAAAACAGACCTCCTAGAAGAAGCCTTGCTTTCTTAACGCTGAAGAGGATCCCAGTTTTCAGAGAAGTCTTTTTATAATGAGAGCTAGCCCAACAAATGCTTTCTGCCCTAGGGGCCTGTCTTACAAATGGTGATTCAAAAGAAGTACAAGGAACTGACTGACAGGAGGGGAAAGAAATGTGGTTAGGTTCAAGGAAGGTTATGTTTAGCTAAAAAAAAAAAAAAAAAAAAGTCTGGTTTAAGAATTTCCTAAAATGCTCTAGAATCTCAAAATGCTGTAATCAAAAGCAATTGCAAAAATTTACTTTGACATTTGTTTTACATTTCATAATCTTGTGGAAATCACATCTCAACCTTTTATGATTTTTTTTTATTTGAACACACTTTTAAAAAAGTCTTTCGGGAATGAATACATTAAAGACATATTGCTAGAAAGTCAGAAGGCATAGGAGTATTTTGATCAAATCAGTATGAAATCTACTGCTGTAAATCACTGAAATTAGAAAACATGCATCGCTCATGATTTCTTACAAAGAATCTAAATAGATAAATACCACCAAATAATCATCAATAGCTGAATTCTAGAAAAACATAGACACGTGACCAAATAGAATTTCATTCCAAAATATTTGATCTTATCCCCCATACTGCTGGAAATGGTGGCATTTTGCACCAGTCCCCATCTTGTATAAAACGCGGACACAGCTCCGGAGTCACTTTGCAAGCCAGACGTGGTCTACTAATTACATTTAAATTATTGCTAGTTTCTGTTCACAGCCTGGCTAAAGATTCTGAAGATTTAACTTTTTCCTTTGCAAAGCTTCAGTCTAGGCCTGCCAGATTTTGGAGAATTCTCAGGACTTGGTTTGTAACATAACACCTCTTAAGAAATCATTTCACTGAAGCAATTGTTTTACCATCTCCCTAACGATTCTAAGCTTGGCCCTGATCTCAGGAACATTTGTGACAGCCACGTTGCCCTCGCCCACCTGTGTTAGGTTTCTCCTCCTCCCTTTCTCTGCATTTTCCACACAACAGGACAATCCAAAGTGTGTGTCATTTAGGTGTCACCAGTTCTGTGAGACGTGAAAAGCTCTGCCAGTTAACATAAAACAAAATCCCAGAGGTTTCATGGAATCACATTTCCCTGCCGCAAAGAAAGTTGAGAAGAGGGGCAAGGTAGCTTAGAGTGGGAGTTTGAATGAGGACACTTTGTCCATGAATGGAAACTCTACATTCTTTGTTATTTTAACAGGCTGTGTCTGTTCTCCTTGAAAGAAATTGTATGAGAGAAGATTGGATTAAGTAGTTTTTATTTTATTTCAAAGCACTTGTACACTTTTCCAAGGATCAACTTACTTAGCCGAGTAATAAACTCTTGTTTTACAATAATACTAGTGTATATTATATCACCCTAGCTGACTACAAAATACAGAATTAGAGTTGGGAAACAAAACATTTGTTTCTTTGGTGAATGAGGCATATATCATTACCTATTCACTCTGCCAGATATAACTTGAACCTTTTAAGCTATTCAAAGAAAAACCCAACTAGTTAATCTGCTTTAGGAGGAAAGAAAAATAGCTTTGCACTTACTCACAGTCTTTCATATTTAAAAAAAAAAATCTTAGCCATTTGCAGTCCAAAGGAAATCTAAGTTTATATTTTCTTTGCATGTGTATCTTTTGAAAAGTTAAAAAAATGTGTTTTGCATGTTTTCCAATTTCACTTTCCACACTTTTTAGAGGATTGCAAGTTTCACAGTGGATGAATGAGTTCATTAAACCAAATATTCATTTGGCTGTTTATTTCTCATCACACAGAAACCAGAGTGTGCAAATCATAAATAATTTCAATTACAATACAGTTTCCTTCTCATTCCTCAAACCAACCACACATATGATTATGCTTTGCCCGTTTTTAGACTTTAGTATCACTCTTTGATTTCTCTTATATACCTCTAAAGCTTTGCTTTTAAAAAGGTCCCTGTTGTTATGAACTTAACAGTTGCTCAGACACTGCCATATGAAGACAAAATCCATTCTTATATTTTCTGTCTAATTAACTTAAATTTTTCTTTTTTGCTCACAGATTGGCCAATTTTTTATTTACTTTGTGTTTGGCACTCTGTATAATAGTCAACTTTGCTATAGGAAAAGAATTAAATAGTTTCCATACTTTTTCCTAAGTGTGGCTTGAAAAAAATTTCATTTATTTCCAGCTATTGTCATTTTATTGAACTCTGTTAACTTGCTTACTAATATTACCTCTTGGAGGATTCATAGTCTATGGTGGTCACTATTGCTTTGTCTACAAAACAGAGAAAAAAGTTGTGGGTGGTCTCAGCAGACACATGAGTTAACCACTTGATTTCTATTTCCACTAAATGCTTCAGGTTAAGTGATTATTTCAGTCAGAAGTGATGCTTTCAGACATGTTACTGCAGGTGAAGGGACTGAACCAAACATCTTGTTCAGTCATCTTCGCACGTTGCTTGCTACATCGTCAAGAGACATGACATCCTGCCTGAATCAAAGCTGGTAATGACATGTCAACTTTTCCCGAATGAAAATAGGTGCTGGTACAAAAATGTCCCATCTTCCCAAACTGTCTCTTTATTAAATCTTCAGAAGATTTGGGGAATTCTTGGGTTTTGAACAAAGCTGCCACTCCCAGGTCCAAATGGCTCCATCTGACCCTTAGAAGAATGTATTTCCTTATTTGGTGCCCTAAAAGTGTACCTTTTACAGCCTAAAATGACTTTGTGTATCTTTTCTTTACACAAGAAATGATATCACACAGCAATACAGGCGAGAGCTCTCTCAAGTTCTGTATCAAGTCTTAGACCAACTGCATGTAATTGTGTTGTTAGTGGGCATTCAGGCAGACACAGAGACGTTAATAAACCTCCTTACGACCACACTGCTATGATTCTAGAGAAGAGCTAGGATTCTAAGTCTGGCAATCAGATTCCAGAAGCCCTGGGTTAACAACATTGTTCTAGTGTCTCTTGACATGAAGGCTGTTCTTTTCAAGCTGTTGTGGTTCCTTAGATAATAGCGGATTAACAATCAGTGTATAATTAAGTGAGATTCTTTCACCAATGGACTGGTGGTAAATGGTACCTCTAGACCTAGGCATCTGGTTGAAGGGCTATCCTGTTCAGAGTTTAAACAGGTAAAGCTGTCCTCAGCCATCACTTGCTCTTCTCCATGGTACCTTAATCAGCAGAGGTAGCTTGTCATCACTGCTGTAAGGCATTTTCCCAGAAGCCCATTCTCAGACCTCCCCCCAGGTACAAACCAGGGCAGTCAGTAGGACTCTATTTCGGATATACCTAAACTTTCCTCTACACTCCATTCGATCACAGTTATGTTCATGATAGAATAGTTCCAGAAGGTTTAGGGAGGGAGAGTTGGCCAAGAGTAAGCACTCTACTTGCCCTTGGACTTTTTCAGAACTAGATGATTTGTTTACATAAATACACTTGCCTTTTTATCTGATGCTATTTCTCATTTCTTGCAAGATCCGAATCTATCTACATCAGCCTTCAAACACTGATGCATAGTATATTCAAAGCACAACTTTGATTTTTCCAGAACAAGTCTTCTGTTCCAGCTGGACCAAATGAGTTGCCATTTCTCACTTCTCTGAAGTTTCTGGACTCATGCCTCTCACTCCCACCTATAAATCCAGGCTTCCTCAAAAGCCAGTAATTTGACTCTTCTGTTGGCTCTGGTTCTCTCTTATTATATCCTTTCCCTGAGAAATCAACTTGGAAGACCCTCGCTGTGTGAGTTCTGGGAAAGGTCATGAGGTACACATAATTACAGGGAGAAATCCTGTTGGCTAATATATCAAAATATTAACCTGCCACACTGTTTGAACTACTTTTTGAAGGAAAGATACATGAAGGGCTTGCAAAGAAAGAGGAGGTCTCTAAACCATAAGGTTTTCATCAATGAAGATGCCATATACTTCTCATGACATAGCTGGCAACCAATTGTCTGTGTCTTCAGTTTGGCAATACGTATGAGCCACACATATTCCCTTTTATTTAAATTTTGTCTTGAAGTTATTTGATACATTTTCTCTGTCTGTACTGTCAATCTGTACATTTCTTGAAGGTAAAGAGACACTGCTTTTGTCTCTTTAAGCACATAATTCAGCAACAGGTATATGTAGGTTCTTGAAAATATTTTGCATGTTTTCTCCTATGGTGTCAGCTGTTATTGTAGTGACTGTACAAGTTGGGACAGCTGGGCAGCTACTAATGACAAACATTTCTTATACTTAATACTGTCAATTGATAGATTTGTCCTGTCAATATAAATAAGACGTGGTTTTATTGCAAAATTTTAAAAATTAAGATAGATTCTACATTAAAAATATCATTGAAAAAATGTTGCATTCATAACCCCTGACTTGCTGATGGTGAATTTAGTGGGACCAAATAAGAACTAATTTAACTTGCATTTTCTAATTAATTGTATAAGTGACTCAATTTGTAGTAGAAAATGGAGCCACTTTAAGACCAAAAATAGAGATTCAAATTATTTCCCAAACAAATTTTATATCCAATGGAATAGAAAAGCCAATAAAATACCTAAAAGCCTAATCTGTGATTTCTATATTGGTGATGAACTTGGAAAATTAGAGCATGCTTTGGAAAACAAGAGTAAATGTAAACGAGGATAATACACTTTGGCAGTGGTGCACCAAGGAGGAGTGGTTATGGGTATAGTCTCGCCTAGAGGGAAGGTATATGTTATCACTGAACTTGTTTAGAATTACCAGCACATGCCAATAATAAAATACAGACATATTTAGATGGTTTATTACTGTTTTAAAATTCTATATGGATAATGCAATCCCTTAATGGGTAGATCACAGGTAGATTAATTGCATCCCTCCCCTTCTGATACACTATTATATTTTGGTTATCTAATATCTGGGGCATGTGTTTTCTTGAATTTTGCTCAGTAAATGTGTGTGGAATCAACAAGTCAACCATTCTGACTGAATTCACACATGGTAAGATGCAGGACAAACTTATACCCCAGACAAGATAGTAAACTAATTCTTTTTAGAAACAGTTTTGTACATCTGCTGCATATTAAAGTGCTATATTCTGGGAATATAAAGATAAATAAGAATCAGACCCAGTCCTTCTCACTGGCCTATGGGAAATCTTAATCCAATAGGAATAACAGACACCAATAAACAACAAATTATAAAATATGGTGATGCATGCTGTGAGAATGGTGAGTATAAAGTCTGTGGTGACCAAGAAAAAAGAGCAATTGAATTCCCCTAAGGTAGAAATGCTGAAGTCATGCAACTGAACTGGATTTTGAAAGACAAAAATGAGTTTGCCTGCTGCAGCTGTGGGAGAAGGGCTTTTTCTTTCTGTACTGATCATGTAGAGAGAAAAATCACTGGGTAAGTTCTATGCCAGGGCTTTTACTATCTCAGGAATAGTATTTGTCATGCAAAAGAGGACATTTGGAGGTGGGATCATGTGAGTCATGGAATCACCAAATTGTGGACACTCAGGCAATACAGAAGGCAGCATCTTTATTTGAGGAGTCTTCTGGCATCCCTCAAATCATGCCCCTTAGGAGATTAATTGTCTAATATATATAGAAGACTGGCACAACTTTGGGTTCTCCAGTTGAGACATTCCAATAAAAAGGAGACATAGGGTTATTTCCACGAAATAATGTATTTTAATTGTTGAAAAAAACCCAAAAACTAATGACCTCAGAGTTGTTTTAAAATGTATGGATTTTGTTTTTGAAAAAGCAAAAGCAATCACCTCAGTTTCCAACAGGGTTGTGAAATACAAGTAACTAGAAAATGTCAATGCAGGTTGTAAAAAATTAAGTAGCACTAGAAATTATCTACATAATCCTAGTTTGCAGGATTTCTATTTCAGGAAAATACCTATTAAGGTTATTACAACTTAGCTCACTGACATTGCCTCATCTTTCTAGTAACTTAACTCTACCTCAAGATCTCAGCCGCCATTCTCGCAAGCACTGCTCTGTTCCACATCTCTTCAACAAGCAGTGGAGACTGAGGTAGCTCAGTGTCTAAAGATATTAATTACTGTTGTCCTTATTTACAGAAAATGAGCTCTTTTGATTCATTTCTTATTTCTTTTTCCAACAAGAAGATTCCAAATCAGCAAAAACAAAGAATTGATAGAAATCACAGGAGAAAGCGCTCGTTCTCACCTTTCTTGGATGTTTTTCTCCCCATTTCCATCTCCTCTCCTCACTGTTCAAGGCACACCTGATTGTTACTTGAGTCAAAAACTCACACCCTAATTTCAGGAAGCCTTTGGCAAGTGAAGGCAGTGTTTAGACACACCTCTGAACTGCTGGCACTGGCAGATTCTACACTGTGGTTATGCCAATGGAGATATTAATTTTATTCTCTGCTTGTTTTCTCATCCTCAAATTCAAACTCATTAAAGATGTGTGGTTCTTGCTGTAAAAGAACTGCTCTGTTGATGTGCAAGGGTGTAAAAGGCTTTTAAACTTGCAATTCTACCTGGTATGTTTCGAAATACCATTCAGTGAATGCGTATTTTTTTTTTTATGGAAATACAAATATTTGCCACTCTACATTTAAGCAGGGAAGAAAAACCTTTATTCACAAATTATTCCACTTCCCACTTTGCTTGTTAGGCTTCAGGTATCTACTTCTGGGAACAGCTGGTTTCTAAGCTTTTTAAGAGGCCCTGTCTCAGAAAACAGACATTTTCACCAAATTGCCATTAAACCGGGGGTGAATTTTTATTCACTTCAACACCCTTTCTCTCTTTGGGATTTGGTTTCTTTTTGTTCAGGTGCAAATGTCTCTGCACAGCTGTCTGAAGCACCCTTCCAAGCCTTGTGCAGAAAATAAAAATATTTTGCTGTGCAGTTATAGTAACAAAAGAAAAGAACCAGGCTTGCTTTTACTACTTTCTGAGCATGTAAGTAGCAGTTCCACACCGTCCCCTCATGGGAGTCTGGCCCCAAACAACACAAGGCCGGCTGACTGCCAACCCATTTTGTGTAGAAGTAACACTGGCAGAGTTTCCTTTGGTAAAGCAAACTGTTTCTTTCTCACCTAAAGCTATTACAAGCTTCCTGTTGTATCCGCTCTATCGATTTGTTGCCTCTAATTCTGCTCTAAGCAAGGCTACTTTTAATCTACCTAGTGCGTGACAGGAATAGGATAAATCCTTCAATTACTTTATCTTATCACAGGCTGTTCTTTTTCTGTTTTAAAGTTTATCTGTCAGGTATTGGAGCTAGAAAACTATCAAAAAAATCAGTCTGTCATACTACTCATCAATATTTGGGCAACACTGTAAATGCCATTCTTGAGTGCCCTTGAGTCTTCTAAATCTGTGTGGACTGCTTACAAGCATTCAAAGTGAACACAGATCCTAGAGTTAGATCATTCTTGTAAGAACATGTTGGCAAAATGTCAAAAGCTTGTACATTCTTATTTTGGTACTATTTTAATGAGCAAGTTTTATTTGAAAATCAAAACAATTACACCAGTCTCATAGTTCATTGAGATTTTCCTCAGCTAATCAATTGTGTAATGGATAAGTATTTAGTATCTATAGTCAAGTATAACTTTGTTTAATTCTTGGCCTTGTAAATTTTCGAGCAATTCTGGGCATATAACCACTCCTAATCTCAACTATGTCATCTCTAAAGAGGGGGATAGAAAACAAAATTTACAGCATTGGGTTATTGTAAAGATTGAACTATATGCTGTAATCCACAAATAGTACTTTGCATATTGCCTGGTTCCTCATGTTCAACGAAGATGGTGATGAAGATGATGATGACGACTGATGATGTGACTCCAACTAGTAATAAACCAGCTTTCCTTAAGCTTATCCTGCTTTTGGCTGCTATGTGACAAAGTCATAATGAAATAATAGACTATAGCCCTGAATGCAATCTTTTGTCACTTCCTCATTTACAGATGCAGAAACTAAGACTTAAAAAAGTTCAGCAAGAGCCTCAGATTTCATAATTAGCAGCAGGTCCAGGAATAAAACCTTGGTTCCTTACCCAGGGTCTCCCAAATTCTTGTTTTTTCCTCTACTCTTTGTCGTTTCCCTGTCTGACAACTTCCTTTGTCCGTTGCTCCAACAATAAAAAACATAAATTTTACAAATAGAAAGCAGATACTAAGGCCAGATTTAGAGGAGAAGGAGGGGAGAATGGAAGAGAGAGAATTCTAAATTCCCTAATCCGCAGCAAGCTCACTAAAATCTACCCTTGTTAGGTCTCCAAGAAAGGTGAGTTTGGGTGTCTTGGGTTCCATTACTTTCTAGGTCTGTACTGGAAATTAGGATCATATGTAATCTGCAAAGATTTTTTGTTTCTATTCTAGAAGCATTCTTGAGTGGACTTTTTCAATCTTATCCCAAGATTCAACCTGCTTTCTGTTTTGTCTTGTATGGCAGAAGTGTTTGTTCACTAACAGAAAGCCATGCCCATGAAATCTCTTTTTCCTTTAACAACTCACAACAGAGACTGGAAAGCCAGGTAATCTCTTTCCCAGCCCCCCTGGGGGTAAGAGTGACCAAGTAAAACCAACGAGATGCCCACTGGGGAGCTTTAAAGAAGGCTTTTGCTACCTTATAAAGGGGAATGACATGAGAGGAGAGCTCATTCTCCATTTTAAAAAAATTTTGTATATGAATATTGTGTCTGGAGATAAAGCAGCCGTTTTTCCCCCATGAGGCAATAATCATGATGACAATAAGCCAAAAGTTCAGTATAATGGAGTGGAAAGATAGAAAGAAACTGAATCCTTAAAAATATTGTGGAATTACTGACCTGTCTTGAGACTACACATCCCCAGTCTTGTTAACAACAAATGTTATGTTTTAAGTCATTATTAGTTGAGTTCTCTGTTACTTGTAGCCAATGTTATTTCCAAATGATTCCTTTAGATGGAGAGAGTTAGGTACGTGGGTGGCATCTCCACCAAAGTGGAGGAAGGTTGCACATTTTTCTTACCCCACCAGCCTCAGAGAAGGGGGAAAAAATGGAAATCTACAAAGTAATTCATGGAGATGATTTAGAGGTAATTCAGAGAGCAAAGAGATTTATTGTCTCAGTATAGGTCTAATTATAATATGGTAAATCCTACCATTAGAAGCTTTACCTCCCAATATAATAAATCAATTATCAGCCTTTAAGAGATAGTCTTGAACAATACTGCAAACCATTTAAAAAATCTGTGTGTTTAGAGTTTCAATGAGCTTTATGGATAAGGGAGAATCCCTAATTGCTTATCTTGAAGATATTTCTTAAGTTTCTGATACTTTACATCAGAAGTCATATTTCATTTGCTCAGCTGAGTGTTTCACATCACCAACTGACTCTTAATGAACAGCACAATAGAACATAGTAAGTGTTTTTGAGGACCACTCAAGAACAATTAACTTGTTAGTGCACATGTCTATTTTGAAAACGCACTCTAAAATTTCTTTAAAATTTGTTTGGTATAAACTTTTTGGAATGTAATTTAAAATGTGCATGCATTTTGACCCTGCAATTACACTTCAAGGTACCCTAGGTAGACTCACTATGTTATTAAATATTAAAGATGGCTATTGTCATTTACTGTTACTTCTATTGAGAGGTAGAGTTTAATTCCCCTCCTTTTAACTTTGGGCTAGCTGTAGTGGATTCCTTGACCAGTAGAAAGTGGCAACTTTATGTTATAGAATTTCTAAGTTTAGGTCTTAAAACACCTTGCAGTTTCCATTTGGGTCCCTTGGAACATTCTTTCTTGAGCCCTGAGCTGCTATGTGACATACTAACTACTGTGAGACCTGCCATGCGGAAGAGTGTACATGAAGGCACTCCTGTCACCCGTCCCAGCTGGGCCCAGCTTCCCAGTCATCCTTGTCAAGGCACTAGTCATAAGAGGAAAGTCACCTTGCACCCCCAAGACCAGCATATCTGGCATCTAAATACCACTGAGTAATTTCCGTTCATGTCGTGAGAAACAGAAGAATCACCCAAGATTCCTGACACTCGAAACCTTAAGAAAAAACAAATGACTATTTTAGGCTGCTAAATTCTGTGGTAGTTTGTTACACAGCAATAGATTACACTAGTACATAAGTGCAAAAATGGCCATTGGATGCATTAGCTGTAGAAGTTAAGACTTGAAAACAATTTAAATTCCATTAACAAGGGACTAGTTAAGAATTTTGTAGCAAACCCACACAAGATACCACCATGTATCTGGCTGTTGAAATAATGACTGGGATAAATATATGTATTTATATAAAATGATGTCCGTGATGTATGAAGTCAATAACATTCTACGTTGAAAACATCATTATAGATAGTATGAATTCACACACACAGAAACGTTTAAATAGATAAGTGTGTGCATGTGTGTGTCTGTCATAAACATGTATGTACAAAGCTGCTAATGATTTCAGCATCATGGGAATGAACTCTGCCCCGTCCCCCTGCCAGTTTTCTTAGTGCTATGGTTTACAGATATTTTTGTTACTTTTTGTTTGTATGTTTGTTTCCACTGGTTAAGAGTACATATGCGTAAGAAAATTTAGAAATCAGCAAAAGATGGCAAAAAAAAATAGATGCTACAATTCTATCCAAAGATATCCTTTGTATTCTAGGCTTTTTTTTTTTTTTGCATGTTTCATTTTAAGTGAGGTTCAAGTGTTAAATTGCTTTACATCTTTTATACGTTTAGTTTTTCCAGCTTTAACATCATATCATCTGCAAATAATTATTTTGCTTTCTCCTTTCCAAGTTTCACTAGTTAGACTTAGGACACTGTTCAATGGTAATGCTGTCTTCCTGCAGTTTTGGATTAAATCCCACATTGTCTCTTGGACCCAGCTTGATAGTCTCCATCATGTTCAGGAAGCATTTTTATTTCTATATATAAAAAACGTATACTAGTTAATGGTTCTTGGATTTTTTTTTTTGTAGCCTTTTGGGGTATCCAATTGGAAAGACTATATTATTTTTTATATTTAACTTGTCTATGTGATAAATTTTATTAATAGATTTCATGATGAATAGTTTGATTCTTGGACTAAAGACCATTTTGCTGATGTCTAAGATTTTCCAAGTCTGCAGTTTTAAAGAATTGGATACACAGATTTCCATTCCGTGTATCTATGTCAGCTTTTATTTTCAGAACAGGTCTTTATAAAGAAGTGAATTTGGCAACTTTCCTTTTTTTAATCTGTTTTTCAGTAATTTTTGTAGCACAGATATTATGTGTCTTGAAAACTTAGAAAAGTCAAATGTAAAAGCAACTATCTCTGGAGATGCTTTTCTGTTAGTGCTAAGTTTTTTACAGTTTCCCTTTTTTTTTTGCTTTATTAAATTTTTAAAAAAAAATTCTTATTGAATTAGTTTTGGCTATTTATAAATTTTTCTTTAGCAAATTTGTCCATTCTCTTGAGATTATTAAATATATTAGCATCAGTTGTTCTTAGAAGAAACTCATTTTAAAATATATGCTATAACTCTTAAAATATATCCTTTCTGTTTTTTGAAATAATTTGATTAAAGTTTTTTTATATATCATTGTTTATACAAGCCTAATATTTTTCATTTCCATAATTTTGCTTTGCAGTTATTTCTGCTTGACTTTCTCTTAATTACTTCCTTCTGAATTATTTAGATTTTGCTTATTTTTCTTCCTATCTCTTGAGTAAACTTTTAAAATATTTCACTTATTTTAAGAATAATGAAAATGACATTTGCTCTGAATATAGCTTTAGCTGCATCTCATAAGTCTGATGTGAGCATGTTTCTCTACTCTTTCTGTTAACATTGACCCAATTTTCTCCTTGAGTAATTGTTATTTATAAGATGAATATAAAAATTTCCAAGTGTTTGGGTTTTGTTGACGTTATTTTCTCTTCCTTTGACCTCCTTAAATATCTTGGGATATGGTCATTAAGGTAAAAATGTATATGTAATTATATTGGACTTGTAAAGTTTTCTTAAACCAACTTATCAAAGTCAAGAATAGCACTATACAAATAGACCCGTCTTTATGGAATATAACTTTTCTCCAGTCCTCATCCCACTCCTGCTTAATGCTGTGCTCAGTAATTTAACTTGGAGATAAACCCCAATTATTTTTTCTTTGTTATCACTACTTCTTTGCAAAAAAAAAAAAAAAAAAAAAAAAAAATGTTCTAAAGAACATTCTTGAGGTTTTTTTTAAATACCGGAATGGAGTATACTCTGGGTTCAGATACATCTGAGAATATCTTTGCATATTTTTCTTACAGGAATTATAACGTGGCTGGGTATAGAATACAGAACATATTACTGTTAAAGTTTTGTTGATGTTACTTCACTTTTTTTTTTTTAGTGATGTAGAGTTGACTTACAATGTTGTGTTAGTTTCAGGTGTACAGCAAAGTGATTCAGTTATACATACATGCATATCTATTTTTTTCAGATTCTTTCCCTTATAGGTTTTACAAAATACTGAGTATAATTCCCTGTGCTATACAGTAGATCCTTGTTGGTTATCTATTTTATATATAATAGTGTATGTATGTTAATCCCAAACTCCTAACTTATCCCGCCACCACTTTCCCCTTTTGTTAACCACAACTTTGTTTTCTATGTCTGTGGGTCGATTTTTATTTTGTAAATAAGTTCAGTTGTATCATTTTAAAATTGTATTTATTATGCACCAAAAATTGGAAGCCAACCTGATATTTTCTATATCTTGTGACTAACCATTTTGTAGTTGTTGAGTGTGGAAGAGACATTTAGCTTCACAATTTAAACATTTAATTAGGTTAATGCAAAGTGATGTCCCCTTTCTTTAATTTTGTCCTTAATATAATAAACATAAGTTTATTAATCTATATCTCAAGTCTTTTCTTTGAAGATGAGACCAGTGAAATTTATTTATATTTTTATATTTAATGATTCAACTTATGTGTATTCTTTTTTATTTTTAAACGTTCTTATTATTACTGTAATGAAAACGTGTTATTGAGGTATCAATTGGATATTTTAAAATGCACAGCTCGAGAATGAGGAGGAGTTTCAAGATGGCAGAAGAGTAAGACGTGGAGATCACCTTCATCCCCACAAATACATCAGAAATACATCTACGTGTGGAGCAACTCCTACAGAACACCTCCTGAACGCTGGCAGAAGACCTCAGACCTCCCAAAAGGCAAGAAACTCCCCATGTACCTGGGTAGGGCAAAAGAAAAAAGAAACAACAGAGACAAAAGAATACGGACGGGACCCGCACCAGTGGGAGGGAGCCGTGAAGGAGGAAAGGTGTCCACACACTAGGAAGCCCCTTCGTGGGTGGAGACTATGGGTGGCAGAGGGGGGAAGCTTCGGAGCCACGGAGGAGAGCGCAGCCACAGGGGTGCGGAGGGCAAAGCGGAGAGATTCCCGCACAGAGGAGCGGTGCCGACCAGCACTCACCAGCCTGAGACGCTTGTCTGCTCACCCGCCGGGGCGGGCGGGGACTGGGAGTTGAGGCTCAGGCTTCAGAGGTCGGATCGCAGGGAGAGGACTGGGGTTGGTGGCGTGAACACAGCCTGAAGGGGGCTAGTGTGCCACAGCTAGCCGGGAGAGAGTCTGGGGAAAAGTCTGGACCTGGCTAAGAGGCAAGAGACCATTGTTTTGGGGTGCACAAGGAGAGGGGATTCAGAGCACTGCCTAAACAAGCTCCACAGATGGCGTGAGCCGCGGCTATCAGCACGGACCTCAGAGACGGGCATGAAATGCTGAGGTTGCTGCTGCCACCGCCAAGAAGCCTGTGTGCAAGCACAGGTCACTATCCACACCTCCCCTCCCGGGAGCCTGTGCAGCCACCACTGCCAGGGTCCCGTGATCCGGGGACAACTTCCACGGGAGAATGCATGGCGCACCTCAGGCTGCTGCAACGTCACGCCGGCCTCTGCCGCCGCAGGCTCGCCCCGCATCCGTACCCTTCCCTCCCCCCGGCCTGAGTGAGCCAGAGCCCCCAAATCAGCTGCTCCTTTAACCCCGTCCTGTCTGAGCGAAGAACAGACGCCCTTGGGCGACCTACACGCAGAGGCGGGGCCAAATCCAAAGCTGAACCCCAGGGGCTGTGCGAACAAAGAAGAGAAAGAGAAATCTCTCCCAGCAGCCTCAGGAGCAGAGGGTTAAATCTCCACAGTCAACTTGATGTACCTGCATCTGTGGAATACCGCAATAGACAACGAATCATCCCAAATTGAGGAGGTGGATTTTGGGAGCAACGATATATATATATTTTTTACCTTTTTCTGTTTTTGTGAGTGTGTATGTGTATGCTTCTGTGTGTGATTTTGTCTGTATAGCTTTACTTTTACCATTTGTCCTAGGGTTCTGTCTCTCCTTTTTTTTTTTTTAGTATAGTATATAGCGCTTGTTATAATTGGTGGATTTGTTTTTTGGTTTGGTTGTTCTTCACTTTCTTCCTTTCTTTCTTTCTCTTTTTTTATTAATTAAAAAAACTTTTCAATTTTTAATAATTATTTTTTATTTTAATAAATTTATTTTCCTTTCTTTCTTTCTTTCTTTCTTTCTTTCTTTCTTTCTTTCTTTCTTTCTTTCTTTCTTTCTCTTTTTCTCCCTTTTATTGTGAGCCATGTGGATGATAGGGTCTTGATGCTCCGGCTGGGCATCAGGTCTGTGTCTCTGAGGTGGGATAGCTGAGTTCAGGACATTGGTCCACCAGAGACCTCCCAGCTCAACGTAATATCAAACAGAGAAAATCTCCCAGAGATCTCCATCTCAATGCCAAGACCCAGCCCCCCTCAACCACCAGCAAGCTACAGTGCTGAACACCCTATGCCAGACAACTAGCAAGACAGGACCACAACCCCACCCATTAGCAGAGATGCTGCCTAAAATCATAATAAGGTCACAGACACCCTAAAACACACCACCGGACACGGACCTTCCCACTAGAAAGACAAGATCCAGGCTCATCACCAGAACGTCGGTACTAGTCCCCTCCACCAGGAAGCCTACACAACCCACTGAACCAAACTTAGCCACGGGGGGCAGACACCAAAAACAACGGGAACTATGAACCTGCAGTCTGCGAAAGGAGACCCCAAACACAGTAAGTTAAGCAAAATGAGAAGAGAGAGAAACACACAGCAGTTGAAGGAGCAAGGTAAAAACCCACCAGACCAAACAAATGAAGAGGAAATAGGCAGTCTACCTGAAAAAGAATTCTGAGTAATGATAGTAAAGATGATCCAGAATCTTGTAAATAGAATGGAGAAAATATAAGAAACGATTAACAAAGACCTAGAAGAACTAAAGGGCAAACAAACAATGATGAACAAAACAAAAAATGAAATTAAAGATTCTGTAGAAAGAATCAATAGCAAAATAACTGAGGCAGAAGAATGGATAAGTGACCTGGAAGGTAAAATAGTGGAAATAGCTACTGCAGAGCAGAATAAAGGAAAAGAATGAGAAGAATTGAGGACAGTCTCAGAGACCTCTGGGACAACATTAAGCGCAGCAACATTCGAATTATAGGGGTTCCAGAAGAAGAAGAGAAAAAGAAAGGTACTGAGAAAATACTTGAAGAGATTATAGTTGAAAACTTCCCTAATATGGGAAAGGAAATACTTAATCAAGTCAACGAAGCACAGAGAGTCCCATACAGGATAAATCCAAGGAGAAACACACCAAGACACATATTAATCAAAGTATGAAAAATTAAATACAAAGAAAAAATATTAAAAGTAGCAAGGGAAAAACAACAAATAACATACAAGGGAATCCCCATAAGGTTAACAGCTGATCTTTCAGCAGAAACTCTGTAAGCCAGAAGGGAGTGGCAGGACATATTTAAAGTGATGAAAGGGAAAAACCTAAACCCAAGATTACTGTACCCAGCAAGGATCTCATTCAGATTTGACAGAGAAATTAAAACCTTTACAGACAAGCAAAAGCTAAGAGAATTCAGCACCAACAAACTAACTTTACAACAAATGCTAAAGGAACTGCTCTAGGCAGGAAGCACAAGAGAAGGAAAAGACCTACAATAACAAACCCAAAACAATTAAGAAAATGCTAATAGGAACATGCATATCGATAATTACCTTAAATGTAAATGGGTTAAGTGCTCCAACCAAAACACATAGACTGGCTAAATGGATAAAAAAACAAAACCCGGTATATATGCTGTCTACAAGAGACATTTCAGACCTAGGGACACATACAGACTGAAAGTGAAGGAATGGAAAAACATATTTCATGCAAATGGAAATCAAAAGAAAGCTGGAGTAGCAATTCTCATATCAGACAAAATAGACTTTAAAACAAAGACTATTACAAGACACAAAGAAGGCCACTACATAATGATCAAGGGATCAATCCAAGAAGAAGATGTAACAATTGTAAATATTTAGGTACCCAACATAGGAGCACCTCAATACATAAGGCAAATACTAACAGCCATAAAAGGGGAAATAGACAGTAACACAATCATAGTAGGGGACATTAACACCCCACTTTCACCAATGCACAGATCATCCAAAATGAGAATAAATAAGGAAACACAAGCTTTAAATGATACATTAAAAAAGCTGGCCTTAATTGATATTTATAGGACATTCCATCCAAAAACAACACAATACACTTTCTTCTCAAGTGCTCATGGAACATTCTCCAGGATAGATCATATCTTGGGTCACAAATCAAGCCTTGGTAAATTTAAGAAAACTGAAATCATATCAAGTATCTTTTCTGACCACAATGCCATGAGACTAGATATCAATTACAGGAAAAAATCTGTAAAGAATACAAACACATGGAGGCTAAACAATTCACTACTTAATAACCAAGACATCACTGAAGAAATCAAAGAGGAAATCAAAAAATACCTAGAAACAAATGATAATGGAGACACGACGACCCAAAACCTATGGGATGCAGCAAAAGCAGTTCTAAGAGGGAAGTTGAGAGCAATACAATCCTACCTCAAAAAACAAGAAACATCTCAAATAAACAACCTAAACTTACACCTAAAGCAATTAGAGAAAGAAGAACAAAAAACCCCCAAAGTTAGCAGAAGGAAAGAAATCATAAAGATCAGATCAGAAATAAATGAAAAAGAAATGAAGGAAATGATAGCAAAGATCAATAAAACTAAAAGCTGGTTCTTTGGGTTCTTTGAGAAGATAAACAAAATTGACAAACCATTAGCCAGAGTCATTAAGAAAAAAAGGGAGAAGACTCAAATCAATAGAATTAGAAAAGAGAAAGGAGAAGTAACACCTGACACTGCAGAAATACAAAGGATCATGAGAGATTACTACAAGCAACTATATGTCAATAAAATGGACAACCTGGAAGGAATGGACATATTCTTAGAAAAGCACAACCTTCTGAGACTGAACCAGGTAGAAATAGAAAATATAAACAGACCAATGACAAGCAATGAAATTGAAAGTGTGATTTAACATCTTCCGACAAACAAAAGCCCAGGGCCACACGGCTTCACAGGCGAATTCTATCAAACATTTAGGGAAGAGCTAACACCTATCCTTCTCAAACTCTTCCAAAATATAGCAGAGGGAGGAACACTCCCAAACTCATTCTACAAGGCCACCATCACCCTGATACCAAAATCAGACAAAAATGTCACAAAGAAAGAAAACTACAGGCCAATATCACTGATGAACATAGATGCAAAAATCCTCAACAAAATACTAGCAAACAGAATCCAACAGCACATTAAAAGGATCATACAACATGGTCAAGTGGGGTTTATCCCAAAAATGCAAGGATTCTTCAATATACGCAAATAAATCAATGTGATACACCACATTAAAAAATTGAAAAATAAAAAACATATGATCATCTCAAAAGATGCAGAAAAATTTTTGACAAAATTCAACACCCATTTTTGATAAAACCCTCCAGAAAGTAGGCATAGAGGGAACTTACCTCAACATAATAAAGGCCATATATGACAAGGCCACAGCCAGCATCATCCTCAATGGTGAAAAACTGAAACCATTTCCACTAAGATCAGGAAGAAGACAAGGTTGCCCACTCTCACCACTATTATTCAACATTGTTTTGGAAGTTTTCGTCACAGCAGTCAGAGAAGAAAAAGAAATAAAAGGAATCCAAATCAGCAAAGAAGAACTAAAGCTGTCACTGTTTGCAGATGACACGATACTGTACATAGAGTATCCTAAATATGCAACCAGAAAACTACAAGAGCTAATCAATGAATTTGGTAAAGTAGCAGGATACAAAATTAACGCACAGAAATCTCTTGCATTCTTATACACTAATGATGAAAAATCTGAAAGTGAAATTAGGGAAACACTCCCATGTACCATTGCAATGAAAAGAATAAAATACCTAGGAATAAATCTACCTAGGGAGACAAAAGACCTGTACTCAGAAAACTAGAAGACACTGATGAAAGAAATTAAGGATGATACAAACAGATGGAGAGATAGACCATGTTCTTGGAATGGATGAATCAACATTGTGAAAATGACTATACTACCCAAAGCAATCTACAGATTCAATGCCATCCCTATCAAACTACCAATAACATTTTTCACAGAACTAGAACAAAAAATTTCACAATTTGTATGGAAACACAAAAGACCCAGAATAGCCAAAGCAATCTTGAGAAAGAAAAATGGAGCTGGAGGAATTAGGCTCCCTGACTTCAGGTTATACTACAAAGCTACAGTAATCAAGACAATATGGTACTGGCACAAAAACAGAAATATAGATCAATGGAAGAGGATACAAAGCCTAGTGATAAACCCATGCACATATGGTCACCTTATTTATGATAAAGGAAGCAAGAATATACAATGGAGAAAAGACAGCCTCTTCAATAAGTGGTGTTGGGAAAACTGGACAGCTACATGTAAAAGAATGAAATTAGAACACTCCCTAACACCATACACAAAAATAAACACAAAATGGATTAAAGACCTAAATGTAAGGCCAGACACTATTACACTCTTAAAGGAAAACATAGAACACTCTATGACATACATCACAGCAAGATCTTTTTTGACCCACCTCCTAGAGAAATGGAAATAAAAACAAAAATAAACAAATGGGACCTAATGAAACTTAAAAGCTTTTGCACAGCAAAGGAAACCATAAACAAGACCAAAAGACACCCCTCAGAATGGGAGAAAATATTTGCAAATGAAGCAACTGACAAAGGATTAATCTCCAAAACTTACAAGCAGCTCATGCAGCTCAATATCAAAAAAACAAAAAACCCAATCCAAAAATGGGCAGAAGACCTAAATAGACATTTCTCCAAAGAAGATATACAGATTGCCAACAAACACATGAAAGGATGCTCAACATCACTAATCATTAGAGAAATGTAAATCAAAACTACAATGAGGTATCACCTCACACCTGTCAGAATGACCATCATCAAAAAATCTACAAACAATAAATGCTGGAGAGGGTGTGGAGAAAAGGGAAGCCTCTTGCACTGTTGGTGGGAATGTAAATTGATACAGCCACTATGGAGAACCGGATGGAGGTTCCTTAAAAAACTAAAAATAGAACTACCATACGACCCAGCAATCCCACTACTGGGCATACACCCTGAGAAAACCATAATTCAAAAAGAGTCATGTACCACAGTGTTCCTTGCAACTCTATTTACAATAGCCAGGACATGGAAGCAACCTAAGTGTCCATCATCGGATGAATGGATAAAGAAGATGTGGCACATATATACAATGGAATATTACTTAGCCATAAAGGGAAAGGAAACTGAGTTATTTGTAGTGAGGTGGATGGACCTAGAGTCTGTCATACAGAGTGAAGTAAGTCAGAAAGGTAAAAAGAAATGCCGTATGCTAACACATATATATGGAATCTAAGGGGAAAAAAAGGTCATGAAGAACATAGGGGCAGGACGGGAATAAAGATGCTGACATACTAGAGAATGGACTTGCGGACACGAGGAGGGAGAAGGGTAAGCTGGGACAAAGTGAGAGAGTGGCATGGAATATATACACTACCAAATGTAAAATCGGTAAGTAGTGGGAAGCCGCAGCATAACACAGGTGATTAGCTCAGTGCTTTGTGACCACCTAGAGGGGTGAGATAGGGAGGGTGGGAGGGAGGGAGATGCAAGAGGGAAGAAATATGGGGACATATGTATATGTATAGCTGATTCAGTTTGTTATAAAGCAGAAACTAACACACCATTGTAAAGCAATTATACTCCAATAAAGATGTTAAAAAATAAATAAATAAATAAATAAAATGCACAGTTCAAGATTGTTTCAAGAGGGCGGAGTAGGAGCATGTGTGCTCACTGC
This sequence comes from Eschrichtius robustus, assembly GCF_028021215.1. Taxonomy (NCBI): domain Eukaryota; kingdom Metazoa; phylum Chordata; class Mammalia; order Artiodactyla; family Eschrichtiidae; genus Eschrichtius; species Eschrichtius robustus. The sequence goes on from NC_090825.1 coordinate 39,235,847, forward strand.
GACTTGTGAGAGCACTGGAATCACAACTGACTGCTGAACAATCATCGACAGGAAGACACTGGAACTCACCGAAAAAGATACCCCACATCCAAAGACAAAGGAGAAGCCACAATGAGACAGTAGGAGAGGCACAATCATAATAAAATCAAACCCCATAACCACTGGGTGGGTGACTCACAAACTGGAGAACAATTATACCACAGAAGTCCACCCACTGGAGTGGAGGTTCTGAGCCCCACATCAGGCTTCCCAAACTGGGTGTCTGGCAACAGGAGGATGAATTCCCAGAGAATCAGACTTTGAAGGCTAGCAGGGGATTTGATTGAAGGACTTCCACAAGACTGGGGGAAACAAAGACTCCACTCTTGGAGGGCACACACAAAGTAGTGTGCGCATGAAGACCCAGGGGGAAGGAGCTGAACTCCAGAGGAGACTGAACCAGACTTATCTGCTAGTGTTGGAGGGTCTCCTGCAGAGGCGGGGGGTGGTTGTGGCTCCCTGAGGGGACGAGGACACTGGCAGCAGAAGTTCTGAGAAGTACTCCTTGGCATGAGCCCTCCCAGAGTCCGCCATCAGCCCCACCAAAGAGTCTGTAGGCACCAATGCTGGGTTGCCTCAGGCCAAACAGCCAACAGGGAGGGAACTCAGCCCCACCCATCAGCAGACAAGTGGATTAAAGTTTTACTGAGCTCTGCTCACAAGAACAACACCCAGTTCTACCAACCACTAGGCCCTCCCATCAGGAAGCTTGCACAAGTATCTTAAGTAGCTTTATCCACCAGAGAGCAGACAGCAGAAGCAAGAAAAACTACAAAACCACATTCACAGAACAATAGACAAAATGAAAAGGCAGAGGACTATGTACCAGATGAAGGAACAAGACAAAACCCCAGAAAAACAACTAAATGAAGTGGAGACAGGCAACCTTCCAGAAAAAGAATTCAGAATAATGATAGTGAAGATGATCCAGAACCTCAGAAAAAGAATGGAGGCAAAGATCGAGAAGATGCAAGAAATGTTTAACAAAGACCTAGAAGAGTTAAAGAACAAACAAGCAGAGATGAACTATACAATAACTGAAATGAAAAATACATTAGAAGGAATCAATAGCAGAATAACTGAGGCAGAAAAACGGATAAGTGACCTGGAAGACAGAATGGTGGAATTCACTGCCGTGGAACAGAATAAAGAAAAAAGAATTAAAAGAAATGAAGACAGCCTAAGAGACCTCTGGGAGAACATTAAGCACACCAACATTCACATTATAGGAGTCCCAGAAGGAAAAAAAGGGAGAGAAAGGACCCGAGAAAATATTTGAAGAGATTATCGTCAAAAACTTCCCTAACATGGGAAAGGAAATAGCCACCCAAGGCCAGGAAGCAAGGAGAGCTCCAGGCAGGATAAACCCAAGTAGAAACGTACTGAGACACACAGTACTCAAATTGACAAAAATTAAAGAAAAAGAAAAATTATTAAAAGCAACAAGGGAAAAACGACAAATAACATACAACAGAAGTCCCATAAGGTTAACAGCTGAACTCTCAGCAGAAACTCTACAATCCAGAAGGGAGTGGCACAATATACTTAAAGTGATGAAAAGGAAGAACCTATAACAAAGATTACTCTACCCAGCAAAGATCTCCTTCAGATTCGACAGAGAAATCAAAAGCTTACAGACAAGCAAAAGCTAAGAGAATTCAGCACCACCAAACCAGCTCTACAACAAATACTAAAGGAACTTCTCTAAGTGCGAAACACAAGAGAAGAAAAGGACCTACAAAAAAAACCCCAAAACAATTAAGAAAATGTAATAGGAACATACATAACGATAATTACCTTAAATGTGAATGGATTAAATGCTCCAGCCAAAAGACACAGGCTCACTGAATGGATACAAAAAACAAGACCCATATATATGTTGTCTACAAGAGACCCACTTCAGACCTAGGGACACATACAGACTGAAAGTGAAGGGACGGAAAAAGATATTCCCTGCAAATGGAAATCAAAAGAAAGCTGGATTAGCAATACTCATATCAGATAAAATAGACTGTAAAATAAAGAATGTTACATGAGACAAGGAAGGACACTACAAAATGATCAAGGGATCAAACCAAGAAAAAGATATAACAATTATAAATACATATGCACACAACATAGGAACCCCTCAATACATAAGGCAAAAGCTAACAGCTATAAAAGAGGAAATCGACAGTAACACAATAATAGCGGGGGACTTTAACACCTCACTAACACCAATGGACAGAAAACGAATAAGGAAACACAAGCTTTAAATGACACAATAGACCAGATAGATTTAATTGATATTTATACGACATTCCATCCGAAAACAGCAGATTACACTCTCTTCTCAAGTGCACACGGAATATTCTCCAGGATAGATCATATCTTGGGTCACAAATCAAGCCTTGGTAAATTTAAGAAAATTGAAATCATATCAAGCCTCTTTTCCGACCATAATGCTATGAGATTAGAAATGAATTACAGGGGAAAAAATCATAAAAAAGCACAAACACATGGAGGCTAAACAATACATTACTAAATAACCAAGAGATCACTGAAGAAATCAAAGAGGAGATCAAAAAATACCTGGAGATAAATGACAAGAAAAACACGATGATCCAAAACCTATGGGATGTACCTAAAGGAACTAGAGAAAGAAGAACAAACAAAACCCAAAGTTAGGAGAAGGAAAGAAATCATAAAGATCAGAGCAGAAATAAATGGAATAGAAACAAAGAAAACAATAGCAAAGATCAATAAAACTAAAAGCTGGTTCTTTGAGAAGATAAACAAAATTGATAAACCTTTAACCAGACTCGACAAGAAAAAGATGGAGAGGACTCAAATCAATAGAAATGAAAAAGGAGAAGTTACAACAGACACTGCCGAAATACCAAGCATCATAACAGACTACTACAAGCAACTCTATGCCAATAAAATGGACAACCTGGAAGAAATGGACAAATTCCTAGAAAGGTATAACCTTCCAAGACTGAACCAGGAAGAAATAGAAAATATGAACAGACCAATCACAAGTAATGAAATTGAAACTGTGATTAAAAATATTCCAACAAACAAAAGTCCAGGACCAGATGGCTTCACAGGTGAATTCTATCAAACATTTAGAGAAGAGCTAACACCCATCCTTCTCAAACTCTTCCAAAAAATTGCAGAGGAAGGAACACTCCCAAACGCATTCTACGAGGCCACCATCACCCTGAGACCAAAACCAGACAATGACACTACAAAAAAAGAAAATTACAGACCAATATCACTGATGAATATAGATGCAAAAGTCCTCAACAAAATACTAGCAAACAGAATCGAACAACACATTAAAAAGATCATACACCATGATCAAGTGGGATTTATCCCAGGGATGCAAGAATTCTTCAATATACGCAAATCAATCAATGTGATACACCATATTAACAAACTGAAGAATAAAAACTGTATGATCATCTCAATAGATGCTGATAAAGCTTTTTACAAAATTCAACACCATTTATCATAAAAACTCTCCAGAAAGTGGGCATAGAGGAAACCTACCTCAACATCATAAAGGCCATATATGACAAACCCACAGCAAACATCATTCCTAATGGTGAAAAACTGAAAACATTTCCTCTAAGGTCGGGAATAAGACAAGGATGTCCACTCTTGCCACTATTATTCAACATAGTTTTGGAAGTCCTAGCCACAGCAATCAGAGAAGAAAAAGAAATAAAAGTAACCCAAATTGAAAAGAAGAAGTAAAGCTGTCACTGTTTGCAGATGATATGATACTATACATAGATAATCCTAAAGATGCCACCAGGAAACTACTAGAACTAAACAATGAACTTGGTAAAGTTGCAAGATACAAAATTAATGCACAGAAATATCTTGCATTCCTATACACTAACAAAGAAAGATCAGAAAGAGAAATTAAGGAAACTTTCCCATTCACCATTGCAACAAAAAAAGAATAAAACTCCTAGGAATAAACCTACCTAAGGAAGTAAAAGATCTGTACTCAGAAAACTATAAGACCCTGATGAAAGAAATCAAAGATGACACAAACAGATGGAGAGATATACCATGTTCTTGGATTGGAAGAATCAATATTGTGAAAATGACTAAACTACCCAAAGCAATCTACAGACTCAATGCAATTCCCATCAAATTGCCAATGGCATTTTTTACAGAACTAGAACAAAAAAAATCTTAAAATTTGTATGGAGACACAAAAATCCCTGAATAGCCAAAGCAATCTTGAGGGAAAAAAACGGAGCTGAAGAAAGCAGATTCCCTGTCTTCAGACTATACTACAAATCAACACAATATGGTACTGGCACAAAAACAGAAATATAGGTCATTGGAACAGGTTAGAAAGCCCAGAGATAAACCCATGCATCTATGGTCAACTAATCTATGACAAACGAGGCAAGGATATACAATGGAGAAAAGACAGTCTCTTCAATAAGTGGTGCTGGGAAAACTGGACAGCTACATGTAAAAGAATGAAATTAGAACACTCCCTAACACCATGCACAAAAATAAACTCAAAATGGATTAAAGACCTAAATGTAAGGCCAGACACTATCAAACTCTTAGAGGAAAACATAGGAAGAACACTCTCTGACGTAAATCACAGCAAGATCTTTTTTGACCCACCTCCTAGAATAATGGAAATAAAAACAAAAATAAACAAATGGGACCTAATGAAACTTAAAAGCTTTTGCACAGCAAAGGAAACTGTAAACAAGGTGAAAAGACAACCCTCAGAATGGGAGAAAATATTTGCAAATGAATCAACAGACAAAGGATTAATTTCCAAAATATTTAAAAAGCTCATGCAGCTCAATATTGAAAAAACCAAAACTCAATCAAAAAATGGACAGAAGACCTAAATAGACATTTCTCCAAAGAAGACATACAGATGGCCAAGAGGCACATGAAAAGCTGCTCAACATCACTAACTATTAGAGAAATGCAAATCAAAAGCACAATGAGGTATCACCTCACACCAGTTAGAAAGGGCAACCTCAGAAAATCTACAAACAACAAATCCTGGAGAGTGTGTGGAGAAAAGGGAACCCTTTTGCACTGTTGGTGGGAATGTAAATTGATATAGCCACTATGGAGAACAGTATGGAGGTTCCTTAAAAAACTAAAAATAGAATTACCATATGACCCAGCAATACGGCTACTGGGCATATACCCAGAGAAAACCATAATTCAAAATCTCACATGCACCCCAATGTTCATTGCAGCACTGTAATAGCCAGCAGTACAATAGCCAGGTCATGGAAGCAACCTAAATGCTCATCAACAGAGGAATGGATAAAGAAATGGTGGTACATATATACAATGGAATATTACTGAGCCATAAAAAGGAACGAAATTGGGCCATTTGTAGAGACGTGGATGGATACACAGACTGTCATACAGAGTGAAGTAAGTCATAAAGAGAAAAACAAGTATTGTATATTAACACATATATGTGGAATCTAGAAAAATGGTACAGATGAACCAGTTTGCTGGGCAGAAATAGAGACACAGATGTAAACAACAAATGTATGGACACCAAGGGGGGAAATTGGGGGTGGTGGTGGTGGGGTGAATTGGGAGATTAGGATTGACATATATACACTAATATGTATAAAATTGATAACTAATAAGAACCTGCTGTATTAAAAAAATAAAATTAAATTAAAAAAATAAAATTCACAGTTCATTAGCATTTAATTCAATTTAACTGCTACTCACAATAGATATAAAATGTTCTCTTGCGCCACTTCCCACAATTTTCCTACATCTATTATCATAGATTATTTTGTTGATTCCAGAAGTTCATATAAGTGGAATCATACAGAATGTATTCTTTCGGGGCCAGCTTCTTTCACTCAGCATAATGTATGTAGATTCATTCATGTTGATCTATGTATCAGTAAGTCATTTTGTTTCACTTCTGAGTTGTGTTCCATTGTATGATATACTACAACTTGTTCATCCTTCTACCTCTTGATGAGCATGTAGAATTTTGTAGTTTTTTTACTATTATGGCTGAATCTTCTAGGAACATTCTTGTACAAGTCATTATTATAGACGTATGTTTTCATTTCTCTTAGATTAATACCTAGGAGTGAAATTGCTCATAATGTGGATAAAAAATTGCCATTCCAAGTATCTAAAATATTGTACCATTTTATACTCCCACTGACTGTGTATGAAAGTTCCAGTTGTTCTATACCCTCACCATTTAATGTCAGGGTTTTTTGGGGGGAGGGAGCATTTCAGGCATTTTACGGGTGTTGAATGCTCTTACAGTGTGGTTTAAATTTGCATTGCCCTTATGTCAAGAATTTTGACCACCTTTCCAAGTGCTTATTGCCATTCATTTATCTTCTTTTGTGAAGTTTCTTTTCAAGTTATCTCCCAGTTTTTTAATGGTTGTTTACATTTTCATTGTTGATTTGTGGAAGTTCTTTATATATTCTGAATACAAATTATTTGTCAGATAAATATTTGCAAATATTCTTTCCCAGAGAGTGTTTTTTTAAGTGGACTTTCTCTCTAAAACAGTTCTATCAAGCACACACACACAATTATGCCCAAAGGTAATTTTATATTCAGTTCCTGACTAAGTAGTAGATCCATGAGCCCACCTTTGTTTCATGAGTACATTCTTTTTTATCAAGCTTAACATTTATTTCCTTCAACATAATTTAAAATTAACTGTTGTATTTTTGCTTCAATGTAGTTGTATATTTTGTTTTGATCTATTATATTTTCATAATAGTCTTTTTTGTTTTCTGATATAGCAGGAGTTACATAAAATTTTCCAGCTGAAGGGGAATAGAGATGCAGCTATTGTTCTGGATTCTGACACAGACTGCTAAGAGGATAATCCAACCTTAAAGTGAGCCTATTTTGGGGGGTCTTCCCAAGCATGGGCCATGGTGAGAATTATGAAGAGGCTCCCTCATGGATCACTAAATTTATATATGATCTTTGGAAATACCTCAGCACAAAAATGGAGGTTGTGGGAGATAGAGGTCATATTTGTCTATATGCTTAAATAATAATAAAACCGAGGTTATAGCTATAATAATTAGGTTAAATGTAGATATATATATATATATATATACATATATATATATATATATAAATTGTTGAGATTTACTGTTATAACTGTATAAAAAATCAACACTACAGAATCTCTTTTTGTGACATCTTATGATAAATTTTCACAAGTCTGACATGAGGCTTTCTTTCCTATAGTGAAATTTATCCAACAGGTCTTGTGTTATCATCCATGAGTCTGTGATGCCTCTTACCTAATCTAATTTGTGTCACTCTTTAAAATTAGTGATATAAAAAAGACTGTGATTTTAAACTTTTAGCTCAGTTTTGGTCACTTTTTGTTATTCATTTTTAAGAGAGTAACTATGCTGCATAGACATAAAGGGGCTATGATTCTAGAAATACACTATTGTAAATGACATAATTTATTTTGAAGAAGTATCATTTTAGCAGTCCTTATGTTTTGGCATCTTCCAAATTCAAATTCAAAGACTACAGCAAAAATGTATCACAATAAAACTATCAAGTAAAACAAAAATATATTCAGTAAACAGAATTTTTGGCATTATCCACCATATTTAAATATTACTTTGTGTGATATATTTATATTAGCTTCCTATGGCTGCCATAACAAAGTACCACAAACAGCGGGGCTTAAAACAACATAAATTTATTCTCTCAGAGTTCCAGGGGCTAGATATGTGAAATCAAGATGTCAGTAGGTCTATGCTCCCTACAGAGACTCTGGGAAGAATCCCTTCTTTCCCTGTGCAACTCTGGTGCCCTAGTCCTTCCTTAGCTTGTGGCAGCTTGTATCTTTCTATGTCTGTGTGTTCACGTGACCTTCTTACGAGGCCATTTATTGGATATAAGGCTCATCCTTATCCAGTAAGACTTCTTTTTAACTTATCTAATTACATGTGCAAGACTATTTCCAGATAAGGTCACATCGTGAGGTTCTAGTGGACATAAATTTTGGAAGACATTCTTCAACCAGTACAATGTCCTGGAAAATATCAAAATCAGTGACACTAAAAAAAGACTGATTTTAAACTTTTAATTCATTTTCGGTCTGAGTAACTTCACATTACATTAAGAGATCTTCAGGTTGGCCTGCTGCTGGAGTCAATGATTAATCTTCTGAACAATTGACTAGTAATATGGCCTCCCATGAGTAGTTTAATATCAAAAACTCTCAGTTTTTCTACTAATTAAAAGTGAGGGGTTTGGGCTAATTTAATGTTAAGTTATTTTCTCTATCTAAAATTCTTTGGTTCTAGGTAGAGTTACAGACATACTTCATGGTCTTGATTTATCCAGCAATTTCAATTATATTAAATAAACTTAAGAAAACAATTTAATTTAGTAAGGCAGGCAAAATTAACCCCCAAATGAATTCTCTAAGTTTCACATATTTTATTTGATATAGAATAAATAAATTAAAAAACAAGTTAGAAAATAGAATAAATAAAGTTAGGGAGACTTTCTTTTGTATTTTCTATATAATTATCCAGAAATTTCTCTTATAGAAGAATTAACTTATTTAATGTGAAAATATGTTTCTTAGTAGTTGGTACCAAGAAAGCTCTTCCAAATCAATAACAAAACAGTAGATAAATGTCAAGAACCAGTTTAGAATCAAATAACTATACTTAAATATGTGCACAAAAACTAGATTTTGTCACCTACTATACATGTGTGTATAAGCTTACATACCTCAGTTATTCTATGTTTTTGAAATATTTTTGCTGACAAGTTGAAAGTTTATCAAGACTATTTCTCTGTCTACTTTGTTGAGGAGGGAATGGTTATATAACTAGCAGAAGCAAAATCTGAAAAGCATGGCAATTTAAAAAATTGACACTATTTAAACAGTGTGGTTCCTTCCTTGTGTTTCTAAACATCTCAAGAGATGATTGTAAATTCATTGATTTGGTTATGAACCCTGGGGATATTCTTATTTTTTCTAGAAAGATGTTCCCCTAGGAATCAATTTAAGCATATATTTTTCTCTATGGTGTATGCATCCTAATAGCCATTCACAATCAGTGATATCATCAGCATTTCTTCTTTACTGATGACTGAATTTTTAAAAAAGCTATCAGTTGTCATATTCCTGACATATATATATATTTATATAACTAAGTTACTTATATATTTATATATCGAAGTTAAATATCAAATCACTACCGTTATATAATAAAAATGAATGCCCAGAGAAATGTACAGATGAAAAATCCCTTATTGATTTGGATTTACGGGTAAATTAGTCTGTTACAGTATTTTTCCCTGTGAGGCAGTGCTATACACAGGAATTGTCTGTTTTAGACTAATGTTCTGATATTAACTGTGGGATTTGGGACATGCTAATTAAATTTTTGAGCCTTGTTTTCCTCATTTGTAAATATAAGCACAACAATGCACACTTTTTGTGAAGAATAACTGCAAATATGTGTGAAGAATATTTTATATAAAGGCCATGTTCCCTAAATGGTGGCTGCTCTGAATGATCTAGGTATTTAGATGTTTTCCCATAAAATGCAAGAAAAAACATTTAAAATTTGTTTATAAACACAAAAATGCTAGATCAGTAGTTTTGGCTAACTGAAAGCACATATATGCAATCTTATTTTGAAAATGGAAATTGTTAGTCATATAATTGTTCCCTGGCGTGTGTAGTAAATATATATCAAGTTTTATTTAAGAAAGGGATTCATTTAAAAAATAGTAAAATTAAGGGGTTCAGAGTACATCTTTAAAATAATGTAATTCAAATATTGCCAACTGTTGTTCAACTGTAGTTGTTTTCCAGATTTGCCTAATCGTGGAAGCCCTCTGGGTTAGGGGTAAGCGGGTTTCTTGGAAATACCAAGTCTTGGACTCCACTCTACACTTACTGAATAAGAACCTTGAGATGCTTGGCATTGGGTTATAAATTCATTTGTTGGGGGGAGGATTATATATCTCTGGAATGTTTTAAGCTTAGGAAAGTCTGGGGAACATTGAATAGAAAAATACACCCAAGTTATATGGCTACAGATATGAAATAATAATTTTAAAATATCAGAAATGGAAAGAACTATTCTCCTAGATAACTTCATTCAGTGGGTCAATTGTCCTGTTATTCAGAGTTACATTTCAAAGGTGGTAGTTGCATGATAAACCTGTGATGTTGCTTTAAACCAAATATTTCATACAGCATGACTGAGGTTTTCTACAGGTCGTGGGGTGTTGCTGGTACAGGTACTGAAATTGCCCAAGTTAAAATAACCTCTCATGTTTAATGGAATGAGAAATTTGGATCCAATGGTGTACTTTTCTGGGTAGTTGAAAGAAAGCTTGATGAAAATGGTGGCCTAGTCAGCAAGTATAACTGGGACCTTCTACCAGAATGAGAACAAGGATTAGACCTTTCAAAATAGACTGTTAGCTCCCTCGCCTTCTGACTAATATTGAAATGGTATGTACCTTCCCTTATTCAATACAGTAGATTACAGCACTGTTGTTTCTGGGTCAGCAACTATAACTGGTAACAAAATCTCAACCGAACACTGGCAGAAACAATATGTTATTCATCTACTTTTCTAAGTCTTCATTTTAGTTCAACAATCTATGGCATATATATTACTCTAAGATGCTGATCTCATTCCCAGTGAGCTAGGAGTGAGAGCAGAGTTAGGGAAGGCTTTCTGGAGCGGGGCACCAATTTATTCGAGGGAATGGGAGACAATGGCCATTCTCAAGTTTAGGTCAGGTCGTTCACAGTGTGAGAAATGCTGAGATACCAGTATTAAACATAATATTACGCATATGTTTTTGTTTTTAGAATTAATTTTAGGGCTTCCCTGGTGGCGCAGTGGTCGAGAATCTGCCTGCTAATGCAGGGGACACGGGTTCGTGCCCTGGTCTGGGAAGATCCCACATGCCACGGAGCAACTAGGCCCGTGAGCCACAACTACTGAGCCTGCGCGTCTGGAGCCTGTGCTCCGCAACAAGAGAGGCCGCGACGGTGAGAGGCCCGCGCACCGCGATGAAGAGTGGCCCCCGCTTGCCGCAACTAGAGGAAGCCCTAGCACAGAAACGAAGACCCAACATAGCAATCAATCAATCTTTAAAAAAAAAAAAATTAATTTTATTTGTCTATAAAATTAGATTATACAGGGTACTGGTATGTGATGAAGTTTTGAATTATCTATGCTATTGTAGAGACTTCAGATTTTCTCCATAGTTTTAATGAACCCCAAATCACTAATATTATCAAAATAGATGTCAAATGTCAGAAGTTGAAAATAGTATTCTCTAATTATTAAATTCTAATCTTTTGGCCGTTTCTCCCAAATTATACATTTCCCATTTTCAAGATGTATAATTAAGGCCTCACTGTCTTTTAAGTTAATTCTTCTTCATTACAATATGTTACAATTTGTATTCATAAATTAATCAAAAGAGAAACTGAAGCACTACAATCTTTCTACATCTAACATCTATTCCTTTATCCTTCTACAGCATTATGACTCTCCTGGATTTCATTACCACTGCATAACTTGTTCCGTATTCATGCACTTTAATATAATGTAGCATCTCTTATTTAATTAACAACCTTTCTATTAGGATTGATCACACCACTTTATTTTTCCCATTGGTCACTATCCCTATTCACAGTGCTTTAGATCTTAGGCAAAATAATTTGAATAAGAAGTGGTTCATAAATGTGCTATTTATTCTCTAGTTCATTCCTGTCTGCTCTTTGTTCTCTACCTTTCTCTGGATGCTTGTGCAGGAAGGTGGTGGGCTTCCACTTGGGCTCTTCCAATAGAGTAGGTTGTAAGGTGGTAGGAGAGAGAGTTCAGGATACTTCTTGTCTACTTTCCTACTTGGCCCTGCATTTCAGACCACAGGTAGCTCAGAGGACACCCTCCGCCTTGGCTCAAGCTGTTTTTTTTTATCTCTGGTAAAACTATTTGACAACCTTACTGCATTAGTCCTGGCAGTGGTAATGACGTCTTGCTGCCTCGAGTGTTTGTTCCTTGTTTTGTTTTGTTCTTAAACTTGCCCTTTATTCAATCTCTTTATTTAAACCACCCAGGGAAAATTCTGCTTCCAACAGAGCTCCAGGCTGATACAAAAAGTTAAAAAAAATCAACACCCCTAAAAGCTGTAAGAATGTAATTTTAATTTTAAAAATCTTGAAAATATGTGGTCCATGTGAACATTTTCAAACTAAATGTACATCATATGCAGATATTCACAAAACCCAGTATTTCATATTGACTTGTGTTGATAAATATACCTTCTCAGGTAAAATATACCTTATGATAAAGTAATAGCAATCACAAGGGATCAATATTTGATTGCATAGATTTCTGTGCTTTCACCCCCATCTTGGTTCCATTTCAGATCATTCTTTTTCACAGAAAACAAATAGCTGCTGGTATTAAGGGCCACCATTACTTCTCCAGCTTTTTCACACTGGATGTTATCACTCTTTAGTTCACAGTTGCTGAGTTAAATTTTAAAAAGTCGAATTGAGCAAAAAATATTGTAGTACAAGAAGAACCTTCTTATGTAACATTTTGACGTATAAAAAGTAGAAGTTTTCAGGATTGATAACATTATTTGCAATTCATTTAAAGACTTAAAGACTCTTTAAAATTTAGAGATTAAAGAGGATTAAAGTTCCTGCTAAAGTAAGATTAAATAGACGTAATCCATGTGACCATCATATAAACCAGTGCTATCTAATAGGCATATAAAGTAAGCCACTAATGAAAGCCATAAATGTTAATTTAAAATTTATAGTAGTCACATAAAAAAGTTAAAAAGAAACAAGTGAAATTAATTGTAATAATATATTTTATTTAACTCACTCTACCGAAAATACTCTTTCAACATGTAATCAACTTAAAAATTATTCATGAAAACTTTACACTCTTTTTCATACTAAGTCTTCAGAACCCAGTGTGTGTTTGACACTTAAAATGCATCTCAATTCAAACAAGCCACATTTGTAGTTTTCAAGAGCTACTTCTGGCTAGAGGCTATGGTATTACCACAGCCATTAACATCCTGGGTGCCTAAAACCCTAGATCGAAATAAGGAAATTTGCTTTCTGAGATTCTTTTTCCCCTGTTGCTCTTCTTCATCGCCTACCTATTTCATCCAGCCCTGAAGATTCCGTTTCTTTGAAATCCTGATACCCAATCTCTTCTGTACGTTTCCATCAGAATCCACAGAACAGATCTCTTTGTAAACACAACAAAAAAGATCTGTTCACAATACTTCCTCCTAAAGAGAGTTAGTAATCAGACTCTGTAAGGCTCTTGCTATCACTATTGTGAGGGCAACAGGTGGTGGATGAGCCATTAAACCACACTTCCCCTCAGACCACAAGCTTGAAAGACCAGCGGGGAGCAGGGCTGGGGGTGCTCCCGCTGAGACCCACCTCCTGCTCTCACGCCAACTTTCCAATACCTGGAAGAATGGTTAAGTGTGGATTATAGCTATTCTCTTCACTTTTGGACCCAGATTTGGCTGTAATTCCACTACTTTAATACACCCTGTTTACACACACCCCTTGAATGCTACTCAGGACTTAGTCAACAATGAACTCACACTTAGTGTCTTCCCTTCATTAGTAAAAAATTTGGCAGTTTGTACATTTGATCTTGAATTAAATTTTAGTGAATAATAGATGTAGAGAACAAACGTATGGACACCAAGGGGGGAAAGCGGCAGGGGTGGGGGGGTGGTGGTGGGATGAACTGGGAGATTGGGATTGACATATATACACTAATATGTATAAAATAGATAACTAATAAGAACCTGCTGCATAAAAAATAAATTAAATTAAAAAAATTTTAGTGAATAAGCATTTATACTTTAATACACACTACTATATATAAAGTAGATAAACAACAAGGACCTACTGTATAGCACAGGGAACTATATTCAATATCTTGTAATAACCTATAATGGAAAAGGATCTGAAAAAATATAAATGTATAACTGAATCATTTTGCTGTACACCTGAAACTAATACAACATTGTAAATCAACTATACTTTAAAAAAAGAGTTTATACTTTATCTGCTCTGTGAACTGTTTTTACTTTTGCCCTGATGATCTCTGGGTTTATGACAACAGTTCCTAATTTTATTATGGTGAATCTAATAACAGAGGAAAGCAAGCAAGCAAGGCTGGAATAAAGTTACATGCACACCTATTCAAGTGTAGTAAGTTCCCAATAATTAATTGATTTTATCAGTGTATTCTAAAGATATCAAGAAATTGCTGGAAAACATTAGTATTATATTAAGGTTGGAACTGGCCTCTGAAATTATACAGACCTCAAGCGAAATACCAGTTTCCAAGTTTATTAGCTGTGTGGTATTGGAAATTTCTCCCAGCTCTATAAATCTCAACTCTTCATTTGTAATGTGGGGATAAAAATAGTCTTTAACATATGGTTTTGGGGATAAATCAGATAAATACATGAATATGCTTAACATACAATAGCTTGATACACAAAAGAGTGCAGTGAGTAATGCTTATCATTATGATTATCACTATAATTTTTTATAACAGGGCCACCCACAGGCTAAGGGAAATCCTTCATTCACTCGTTCATCCACTTCATATTTACTAAACAGCTACCATATGCTGGGTGCTGTGCTAAGCAGTGAAGGTACAAAAGTGAACAAAATGAACAGGGTCTCTACCATCATGGGTCTTAGCCTATTACAGGATACAGAAATATACCTACATGACCCTAACAAGGTACCTTATGGAGGAGGAACAGGGTGCCATGGGGGAACACGAAACCCAGATTTTGAAGGTGGGAGCAAGAGTCAAAAAAACCTTCTGGTGAAAGTGATGGACCGTGTGAAGCTGTCGACTAGTCAGAGGGCAAGGAGGAAAGCGCCAGGATTCCAGACTCAGGGAACAGCAAATGCCCAGAGATAAACAAGTGGGCCACATACTAGGAACAGACAAGACTTCAATAAGGCTGAAAGGAAAAGCACAGAGGCAGGACTGGCAAGGTTTGCTTCTAGAAATGTAAGCAGCTGCTCATCTGTATTAAAAGGCAAGCAAGCCTGGGTCTTTAGCTGAAGAGTGACTTCTTCTCTCTGCTTCCAGGGGCTTCTACTCTGTGACTCCCTTTTCCCTTCAGGGTCATTATTGATTCTTATCCTAGCCCAGGTTTTCTCTCTGGGGAGACTTCCTCTCTGTGCCCCCACAGTCTACCCCTCTACTTCCTCAAATGTGGAATGGCTCACGACATCATTTGGGTTTAAAACACTTGATTGCCTCTCTTTCTAATTATTTTCTTCTCCTAACATAAAAGGCACTGCTCAGTCTCATCCATCTGAGATTGATACCAGATAACAACCATTTCTCTTGAGCAATTTTGGGTCTGATGGTTCTGTGTCCTGACTTGAGTGTGAGGCGATCCTGTCCTGGCAGGGAATTTCTGGAAAGTGGCCACTTGAAACCAGTCTGAGATAGAAAGGAAAATCTCACAGGCAGTTTATTGTCACGGTGGGGTGAGTTACCAAAATTTATGATTTAAGGGGACTTTCCACTCTTCCAGGAGGACATGGAGTGGAATGGCTCCAGAATACAGAAATACAAAGGTTTTAATTTTGAAAAAGATTTTGATTTGGGGGTAGGGAGGGTAGGGGATTATGCATGTGATAGCTTTTGCATATCTTATGCTTACTGTGTCAAAAATTTTCTGTATATTAATCAACTTCCTTTAGTGTTCTGGACCTTAAAGTTCCCTATATTCATTTTGCCTCAGAATACAAAAATATGAATATATGACATGGTCTTCCTTTTTTATATTTTCATTGTTAGAATAAGTATTCATCATTAAGCTATATAAAAGTACTGCCAGAAGCTTTTCAGGACTGTGAGTGATGAACAAAATAAGAGTGTGGATAATCCAGTGGAATATGCATTGAGTATACAATGAATAGAAGTGAGTTTTATAAGAATGGAAATAGAGTGAAAAAGATCAGGAATTTTCACCCATCTTCATCATACAACTAATTTCATCTCATTCTGTACCAACTTTCTTCCACTTTTTAGAATCTTTGTCATTTAATTTCCTTGGCCTAGAAAACTTTATTAGCCTTCTCCCACTCACAGCCATTTTTTCCTCCTTCAGATATAGATCAAAATCCTCTCCAGAGAGTCTTTTCTCTTACTTTAGGCTAATAACTCCAAATGCATTTGTCACACACATGTACTATACGTTCTCTTGCTTTGCTAGTGTGTATGTGTATGTGTGTGTTTCTCTCAGTTCACTGAGAGCAGAGAGGACATTCTATTTTTTTTTGATATTCACACATTTTTTAGCACAGAGAAGATGTCATAAAATCTTACTCAATGC
Source organism: Eschrichtius robustus (assembly GCF_028021215.1). Taxonomy (NCBI): domain Eukaryota; kingdom Metazoa; phylum Chordata; class Mammalia; order Artiodactyla; family Eschrichtiidae; genus Eschrichtius; species Eschrichtius robustus. The sequence goes on from NC_090825.1 coordinate 39,252,332, forward strand.
ACAGGCAAACCTGTATATTATTCCTAAACATGCTAGATATTTGCTTTGTGAAGTAGGGGACACTAATTGCTCCATATTTCTGTTTTTACATCCCTAAAGTAATATTTGTTAGCTACCTTGCAGATAAAGCTTTATGATTATTCTAATAACATGTTTCCTATTTGGGTATATGTGAGGATGTACAGGTGGAGGAGGGAAATTACACAGACTCTTCCATTGCATCAACTACTTTCAAATAGAGGTTAAGCTCTTGGGGAGAAAAATTAATTTTATAGTCCACATTGGCCCTATTAGTATAGTCTAGTAATAATTCATTAACTATTTTTTCTTAAGACTCTTAAAACTTATTAACGAAAAAAAAAAAAAAGAAAAAAAAAACTTATTAACGGACTTTCTAAGGAGCTTAACTTACTCAAGTGAATAACTTGTTCACATCCACATATGGGACATTTATTTGCCCTCTTCCCTAGTAAGTGCGGCAGAGTGGAGATCAGTGTGTAAACTTGATTAGGGACAAATATTTCTAGATGTAGCCGACTGAGCATGTTCCCTCTTGCATAGATTTTGACTTTGCATTATTGTGCGGTGCAGTTTTGACTACTAATTCAGCTCTATCTCATTGAGTAGTGGAGACAGGGAGGGGTCTTCGTCATGCATAGCTGTGTTTAAATCTGGACTCACTCTCTCGATGTGTTCTAGGGCAAGTTAGAAAATTTCCCTAAACCTCCACTTCCCCTTCTATGAACTGAACATGACAATGATACTGACTTCATGGGCTAGTTGAGAGGATTATAAAATGCTAAGCACAGAGCCTGGAAAACAAAAAATATTCAGTGAAAGAAAACTATGATTACTATTACCACTCCCACTACTATTATGACTTGTATTCCCGCTACAGTCATTTATGGAGAAACAAGATCTTCTTGGGCTGGAGAGCTCTTAGTGGTCATCTAGTTTAACTCTTCTGTTTTCTACTCCATCAAATACTTAAATTTCTTCTACAATATCCCTGACATATGACTATCCAGTATAGTCTTCTTTACTTGTCAAGTTTTACTTGAAACCTGCCCAAACTGGGAACTCTCTAATTCCCATGAAAGCCCATTTTATCTTTGGAGGGTTCTGATTAGGAATAAAAACCTACATGCGGAAAAGCATTGAGACACAATGCTATCTGTGTGTTCAGAGGACTCTAAGCACTTGGATATGTCTGGAGAGTAGGATGTTGGTTTGACATATGTACGGTGGGTGCTGGGGGCAGGGGGTCATGGTGACAGAAATGGATCTAGATGGTAATCTGTGGCCTGATAATGAAGAAACTTCACCATGTTTCATCTTTATAAGATTTTAAGAAAGGAATAATGTGATCAGATGGGTGTTTTAGAAACGAATTTGCACTGCATTACTCAGGTTGTATTGAATGTGTCTGAGAAAGTTGGAGACACTGACCTGTTTCACCCACACAGGTTCAGTTTGTACAATTCACTATGGATGTGATACAAACTTATTCATGGTGACTGCCAAACCCCAAGGTCAAGGGACTCTGTAAGCAGCAGATGTAAACTCTAAAAGCTCAGCAGAATATTATATAGTCTACGTGTGCTCTATAGAGTTTTAAATGATTTATCTTTTGTTCTAGTCGATGTCAACATAGTCAACTGACCTTATTGTGAAGAATCATGTAAGTTTCCAGACCATCTGGGTGATCTCCAAGTGTGAATTTTTGCCAATTGCTTTCCCCTAGAAACACTTTGAAAAACATGTCTATAAGCTGTTGCATAGAAATGTTTGCAAAACTATTTAGCCTTTTCTGCACATATAACAGGAAAAAACTGTTTGCTTTAATGAATAAATAATGTTATCTTTTTCAGACAAGTAAAACTTTTTAATTAAACTAAAGCAAGTAGATAGTTATAATTCACTTGTCTGGAGGCCATTTATCTGGCCTACCTGGAACAGCTAAGAACCTACAGATAAGAAAAAAAGTTCTCCTGAGAAGTCAAATAAATATCCTAACGCTCTACGCCAAAGCTTGTGTAGCTTCTTAAGTCTTCATGTCTTTTCATCAAGTCCTATTTTTTGTGTGTTTTACCAAAAATCTAAACAAGTTCGGTATTTATGATTTTCTGATCGTTAATGAGTACATTTGTGTCAGGGGGACGACTGTATGTGTGCTTTGGAGTTTTATTGAGTTGCATTTTGTAGGCATAGACTAAACAGTACTGATGACAAGAGAGAAGCAAAGATTAGAGACAAAGAAAAAATCCTGAAATCAGACAAAGAAAAGTCTCTCAAATGGCAGTAAACTGTAGCCATTTATAGTGCCATTATATCTGCCCCAAACAGGCATCCAATCCATTAAGTTGACTTTTTTCCAAGAAAATGTGGAAGTGTCCATTTTAAAAAGGATTTTTCACACCAATTGACCAAAATATATTACAAATATTAAGAGATAACCTTCAGTTATCTGCTAAGTCACTCATATTGGATACCTTCTCCAAGATACTGAATGGATAAATGAAGTTCTGCAGTTTTTGCTTAAATAACAATTTCCATTTTACATGTTCAATATTACTTCTAAGTAACACATTCATTAAACAGTAATTTATTGTTGCATTTCCCAAAGTATTTTTCTTAATAAAAATCAATGGTTCTAGTAAATGGCAGGAATCCAGAACTAAATAACACAATAATGTTGTTTACCAAGTGCTTACTATGTGCTTTTCACTTTGTACTGTACATAGGTGGTTTCATTTAATATTTATAATACACATAGGAGGCAGGTATCATATTATTCCTATTTACAGATGTGGAAGCAGAGGCTTGAGAGTTTGGCCCAAAGTCACAAAGCTAGCCAAGTAAGTGAGCCAATTTCCAAACCTAGGTTTGCATTACTAAGCCCTATGTTGTCTCTCATTGCACTGCCATATATCTCCAAGGCTTCTGAATTCCAGTGATTGGCATGCCTGCAAATGACACATTGAAGTCCTTTAAGGGATATGTATCAGGTTGCAATTGGCTACTTCTCTCCAGCATCAAGTTATCTACTCAAGTGCCAAGCTGCTCTATCTTTTATCTTTTTAACACTTTCCATTGTCTGAGTGTCTGCAGTTTGCTGCCTGGCACTGGTTGGAATAAGAAACGGTTGCTGTTCTTGCAGCCACTAGCCTTATTATAAATCATTCTCCTTGTGGTCAGAGCTGCCACCACCGTTTCTCACCTCCATCGCTTACCATACCAAATGATCACTTTCCTCCCTTCTTGAAACTTCTGTCTACCATGTAGCTTTTGTATATGAGTTGTGGATTTCACCACCTAATGCATAATGGGTCCCACATTATTCCATAAGAATAAGGATCAGAACTCAGCCTCTATTTTTCCACCATTTTGGAAAAACTCTTGTAATTATTAGATACATTAGGGCCACATGACCCATTAAGACTCTTCTTAGGTTGTCTTCATGTCAGACTAATTCTGGAAACCAGAGGGTTTCTGAAGGCTGAAGTCTAGATAGCAAGTAGTGTGTGTGTGTGTGTGTGTGTGTGTGAATATGTACAGAAAATGAAAAGCATAGCAAAAAAAAGCATGAGGAAATTTAGGGATTTAAGACCAAGATTACTCAAGTCTTAATCAATAAATTGATTAAATCCCAGGAAACTATTTACCTCCTTAATTTATGTGGTTCATTTAAACACAGTTCAATTGCCAATAGTTGACAAAGCAATGCTGTGATTATAAAACAATATATAGGTAAAAGTGAACTCATTCATCAACAAAATCTCAGGGTGTTAAACTGGGTGGAGTTAAGGGTGAGTAGCATTTGAAAGTGTGACACAATAAATAAACAGACTAATAGAAATCCTTTAAAGTAAGATCCAGTCAAGATAGTATTCTGCTCCAAAGAGCCAAGGCAACTCTATAAATCTCTCTGAATAAATTGGGTCAGACATAGCTTGTCATACCTCTTTTGCACAATTCTGGGGACAGAAATGGGCAAGGCCATAGAAACATAGTTCAAGTCCAAGCATAGGCATTTGTAGACTTAGAGACGAGAATCCTTTCCATTGGGCACTGTGTTCCTGACACAAGTTAAAGATCTGTATAACAGGAACGTATTACGATCTTCTTTGATAAAGGAGAACAGGAAGGAGACTCAGTGTCAAATGCAGAAAAGGACAGGGAATGGGCAGGATAGAGACAGCCTTCTCATCCATAGTTAGCTCAGATTTTCATCAACCCTTTAGTGAGCAAATATTGAAAATTAACACCAAAAACCACACAGTGGTCACATTACCATATCATTTTAGTTTATATACTTAGACTCTTTAGAGAAGATTTCCTCATGCATATTCCTGGCCATGACATTCCTTTACTTCAGCATTTGTGTAATGGCTTCACTCAAGACCCACTTCCCCGAGGGACCTTTTCAAAGCACTCTAGGACATAGTGATTTCTATTTTCCTTAGAGATCTTATGATCCTCACTATTTATTTTAGTCCTCGTTTATATGTTGTCTTAAAATATGTGGTATCTTCAAAATTTAATATGATGCAGGTGGGACAGCTTTTGATGAGGGAATGATTTGAAGCAAAGAGACTATTTTAAAACATATGTTGCCAAATGCATGATGAAGAGAAATGGAAGAAGGGAGAAAAAGAGTACTTCTATGAATTCTTGCTATACATGAAATACAGAATTCAAACCAGGTTGGTCAGTTTTTTCAGAACTAACTTCTAGAATGTTTTCTATAGCAAGGTCAAGTCCTTAGGGAAACTTCATTTTCTCTGAAATTTAGAACCATCTGCACTGTGATCTAAAGCTCTGGTTTTTTCCCAAGTTGCTTTCTGTATGTACAATATGTCTCTTGCAAGATACAGACCTTGTCATCTACTGCTGTAATAGGATAGCATTTTCCAACACGCGTTTCATTGAAATATTGTCCAAGTAGACATTCTTTGAATAAAGTCTCTAAGTCATATGACTTTGGGAAACATTGCATAACCTAAGCTTTCTCTGACCAGCATTTTAAAATGTTTGACATCCTCTAATATGATAGCATGCTTAATTTAAAACTATGGCAAAACTCTTTTTAATTAGAGACTAATTTTCATTGAAAAAACTTAATTCATGATCATATAAGGAATTTTTGATATTACACACTATTTGTCAAACTGAAAGTCTGGAAGACACATCACAAAGAACAACGTATTTTTAAGGGAAGAATTTAGTGCCATCACAGCTTTAAATATAACCCATAGAGATAGTCTGTTATCACCACTGTAACCAGTTCCCTTCCTTCTATCTCTCTAATTCTTTAGTCGCTTTGGGAAAGCAAATCCCGATGGTAGCACAGCATTACAACAGAAGGTGATAACAAAACTGCTCAAGTAGAGAAAGCTCAAAGTTTAAACTGCTTTTACTCTAATTTGTTCTCACTCTACTGCCTATACGTTGCTAAAACAACTAATTGATTCAAAGGGAAGGAATCCATGATATTACTTAAATTTTTTTTTTTTTTAAAGTGAGTGAGCTCAACATAAGCAACTTGAAAGAGACATTTAGTGAGTCTTGGAGCATATTAAGTCCTCTTCTCTCCTGCTCCCACATAAAATATATTCCGATGAAAAGACATTGCAACTTCCAGAATATATCAAAGACAAATCGACAGCCTAGGCATATTTTGCCTTTTGTCTTTGCTTTCCACAGATTTATGTGAAAGCTGTTCTGTCAGTTCCTGTGGACATGTGTATTATATCCTGGGTGTGGCTAAGTAACTAGAAGTCTCCAGATTACACACTAAGAAATATGAGAAAAAGAAAAAAAAAATTTAAAAGATGTATTTAATTCCAACCTATTCAAACCTTGATGTCCAGTTCTTGGTACAATTTTTAGTCTGAAATACGTTCACTTCTTACACTATCCACTTTTATTATATTTTGGAACATTATTATAATGCTTTCCAGAAGTTAGTATTTTTTCAACTTCAAGCACAGGGCAACATGATACGGAGGCAAAGTTTCTCTATGGACTTAGGGAAGAGCTTTCAAGATTTTAGATAGGACAATGCTTAAATGGATGGGATGGGGGTAGAGTATGCTAGAAAAATGCTTTGGGGGGCTTTATTAACTTAAATATACAAAACAGGTTTCTTAGACCCTTCTAAGTGAAGTAAAATATAGGAATATAAAATGGTATCTTAAATTTTTCTAACTTTAGGAATAAAAATTTCTAACTTTTAAACACACTTTAAGTGTTTCTCAGGCCTCTTCAGAACTGAGGTCACGGCTGTGCTGGCAAACGGTGCAGTTTTAGCTGCACTTAGGGTGGAAGGCCAGGTTGTTAGAAATGCTGATTGTTCTAATTCACTGCTCGTTAGAACCATTGGCATGAGTGGCACTCCGAGGAGGTCCATGTGTCTTCTATTCTCAACACTTTATTCCCAGATGAGTAAATAGTCAACTATATCTTTTGCTCATATCTACATCAACCCTGCCCAGAGAAATGCTTTATGTTACACATTTTACAAAATATATAAACATATAAAATATTAAATCATTAGTATATTCAACTCCAATGCAATTCGATCTTTCTAAAATTATCAACTATGATATACCCTCATTCAATAATATAGACAGAACTACATATTTGAAGTCCAAATTAAGAAAAACAACTAATTTGCCACAGTTTTACTTTGCTGGTATTTTAAAAGCCAGATGATCTAAGAATACACACATTTACTTATCTCATGAAGACATAATCACACTGTCATCCATTTTTGAACCACAAAAGATGGATAGTATAACATGTGCTTAAAATGGATTCATTAATTATCAGAATAGATAAGTGTTTCATCAGGTATATACAGCAGATAACATTTATCTTTTCTCATAGAGGAAAAAGATTAAAGTAATTCTTCTATACATATTGGGAAGTAAAAAGCCTGTTCCACTGAGACTTTCATAATGTGACACTAGATAATATACTTTGCTACAGATGGTAAAGTTACACAAACATAGATACAGATGACTTATTTCATATTCAGCTAAGGCAGCTGAATGCTAGAGGAAAGCCATTCATTCCCACCATAAATATTACACAGAGTTTATTTTGTTTCTTTATAAATATGGAGTCACCATAAAAATCTCATGGTAATTATTAGGGATTTTCTTTTCAGAAATTGCAGAATTCTCCCCAATATTATACAGCAGGTTGTCAGTACCAATGGTGAGATACCACACATCTAATCTCAATGGTGACTACTGTAATACAGGACTTTGGACTTTTAAGGGAGGAAATCATCAATTGTTACTTATTGATTCTTTCTGTATATTAAGGGTGATAGATTAAAAATAATTTTATGTTTTTCGGAAATTTAAATGTGCCTATTAAAATCATTATTTTCTATTCATTTTTTTTGTCTATGACAAAATTTGATTTTTTTCTCATATATTGTTTAAAGCTCAAGAATTCTATTCATCTATGTGTGTTTAAATGCCTCTGAAAGGAGAAATAATATTCCTTTATTACTGACAATTTTTGCCAGAAATAATTTTGGGTAAAATGAGCTAGTAGGTAAAATGGAAGTGAAATCGATTTTTCACTGGAAAGTAACGATGTTACTTAGCAGAACGCACGAACATAATGTATTTCTTATGGATTCCTAAGACTACTGATAAAATAGATTTCACAAGTTCACTCATTTGCTTTCTCATGAGTACCTTAAATTGCTTGATTGTTGATGAGTAAATGCCTCTTGACTATGTTTGTTCCTTATTTCACATTGTTGAATTAAGGAGCACTTAGATCACATGACCGAACACAGCTCTACCCCCTTTCGAGTGCCTTTACTTTGGAACTGGGAATATCTAGCAATGTTTTCTAATAAGTTAAAAACAAAGTTTATGTACAAGAATTGTATGTTTCTATTTATACACTTTTGAATTGGCTTATCTTTTGTAATATATTGTAAAATATTAAATTTAATTTACTTCTGCCATTTGCTAACTGTAAGCCACCTGGTTACACAAGCACCCTATAGGAATGCTCGTTAGGAAAGCTGAAAAAAAGAGGTTTTTTTTTTTTGCTTATTAGTTTCTAAATATCTGATAGATGCAACATTTGTTTGTTCATGGCATTCAGTTTAACTGCATTATCTCACACTCAGATTTACACTTACAAAATTCTATGAAATCAAGTAAGCTTTTTTAAACTTAGTGTATAGTGTGATTTTGATCATGCCAAACATTTTGAATCGTAACACCGTTGACTGGATAACAAACTGTTCCCCACATATGCAATGCACTGAATAATGTATTACTGCTTAGGGTAGAGACACATGAAATAATTCAGTTGTTAGTAAACTACTTAAATGCACTTTGCCAACCTGAGTGAAACAAATGGTTAGAGATGTTAAAAGGAAAATACCAGAAATGAAAGCAGTCAGATTTGTGTGTTGTTTAATTTTAACTGCACTCTACTAGCAGAATGAGAGTTTGCCCTATTGAAATCATTATCAATTCATTTGAGGACTCAAATAAACATTGATAAAGGGCTCCAGGGAAACATAAATGGCAAGAATGCTCGGAACAGGAATACAGATGCAGCCCACTGTTTTGGGACGACAAAGCTTTTCTTGCAAAGGTTGTGCTGACAGTATGTGTTTCGCAGATTGTTAAGAATGTTTTAATGGCTTAAAAAAAAATCTTAATATAAATTAAAAGTTAAAGAAAGGGGATAGAGTTAATCTCTTGCTATTTTGCTAAAGCTGAGGTAAATTTCTAAAAATATTATTTTAAAGTCATTGACCATTAAGTGCACAATTGTTACTGGGAATGAGAAACACAATTACAAAAATTTAAAAATTTTGAACCATTCTATGAATAATCAGATATATTTTGGCTAATACCAACCATCTCATCCAAAATAAATTATCCATGGTTTACCTAACCAATAGTATTGTCCATGTTAGTTTAATTGAAAATATTCAAAAGCTAATTTTGTGAAAAGAGTTTGTTAAAAACAAATGTTAAAATAAATGTATTTAAATATAAAATAGATAATAAACCATAAATATAAAATAATAAATAATAAAAATAAATTCACTCTGGAAATAATCTTTCTAAAAACATTGGAACTTTTTTCTTTTATAACAGCAAGTCATACTTAATATTTTTATGCATGTGTACATAGCTGAATATTTTAGTCCTAATTCAATGGTTAACGTGCATGAGATTGTGAAAATTTAGGATGAGAGTTATTTTACTGACTTAAATGCATATTTTTCCACAGCAAGTATAGTCCTTCACTCTAAAAGTCAGTGTAAATAATGAGCAAGTACTCAGTTCTCTAATTATGTTAGATTTAGCTTGCAGCCGATTGAGTGACAGCCGTTTTTCTGAGTCTCTCTCCTCCAGCCTCACTCCAGATTAGAACTGGCAACTTCCCCTATGCAAATGAACATCTAATTAGAGACACCTCCCAGTCAATAAGCCACTTTCTTATCACCAGTTATATTACCTGACAAGCCCTTTCTCTCCAGTCCTGGCCCACCAAGAATCTTCATTCATTTTCTCTTCTTCTTCTCTGCAAAGTGAACTGATCCCGCATAATCCCTGGAATAATGTAGTTTCTCTGTGGAAGAGCAGCTTCCCTCTCCCTTTTTTACATCAAGCTAATGGAGCCAGTAGGTATCCTATTGATCTTTTCTCTATATGGTTTCCACAAGGATTTGACAGACTTCCTTACAGGTTAATCATCCAGGCTTTCTGAAGTGGCTATAAAGCTTTGTTTCTGATTTTTCTAACTTTTTTTTTGAAACCCTTGCTCATCTGTAATCTTTAAAAGCCCAGTTGATGCCATGCAGAGCAAAGCCTTATTTCTTTGCAGAACTAATCTAGACACTGTCTAGTGTTGAGTACAGTTGTCTGATTCAAATCTTCTGTTACAAAGCAGATGACATCTAGCTAGATGTCACGAGAAGAGCCTAACAATGACAATTCACTTATCCTTTAGAAAGAATCAATTCTCCCACAATGCATCTGTCAGAGAACTCTCACTCAGTAAAAGCAATTTTTCTAGCTGTCTGACACTGTAATTGCTCTTAAATTTTCAATGAACGTTTTACAAGGACTCCCCTGAACCATGATGAAAAACTTAACTTTTTTCTAAAAATGAGAGGCTGACAGGATGAAAGAGGTCTTTCTCTTTAAAGCCTTGCTTGCTTGAGTAGGAATTCTTTCATATCATCAACAAGCTGTTGAATAGAGGATAGATTACTTTCCATTTATTTCATCAATCAGATTAAAGGCTCTCCTTCACAATGCCCTTTAAACAAGAGCTGTTTATGATGTCCTCGCAGGTTTGACTTTAATGTAGTATTAAATCACTACGGACAGTGGAGTCGGTAAGGAATATAAATATGACGAATATCTGACAACATTTAAGCATTGCATATATTTTAGTCATTATCTTCATTCTTGTCATAAAAGAGAGGTAAACAGAAGAAGAAAAACAGCTATAGATTTGTTATACTTCAGTCTGGAAAAAAAATCAACGCAATTTCCTTTTATGGATCAGTAAGCAGAAATGCCAAGCATAGCAGTGATTTTTTTTTTCTCAGACCAGTAATTTAAAAGAAAAAAAAATTGAAAAAAAAGTAGAGATTTCATCATTTCTATTCTTTTCTCAATATGTATTTACAAGCTTTAGAACTCTGAGGCCATGCCTTCCTGGTGAGTTCAGACTAAAGGTGTTAGGTGGTATAGATAATACTCTATTTTAAGATTTTCCCAAAGTAAAACAAGGCCAAAGAGCTGTTTCTGATTTTATCAGTAATATGATAGTCTTTTCAGAGAGAGATGTATGTGTCAAATAGGTTAAAATAATTGCTTTAATATGTGTGTGTGTGTGTGTGTGTGTGAATGTGTGCGTTTGGTGAGTAAATGATTTAAAAAAAATTGAAAGGCATCAAAATTCCTTAATTCAAATGTATGACATACCTGTGATCAAACCTTCTCTCTGAGGTGCATGGTGATACTGCAGTTGTTTTAAGATAAAAATACAGTTTAAATTTCAATCTCTAATATGAACTACACCAAATAAGAGGGAAATTATATTGTAATTGTAGAATAAAAAAATCAAATGGTAGAAAGGAATTTCATAGCTATCTTGCCCCATCTTCCACCCTATACATGCAGCCCTTGTATTTTCCCATCTTCAGCTGGAATATCTTTAATAACTGGAATCTCACTACATCCCTTGCAATATATCTCCTGACAGTTCTGTTTGTCAGAAAATATTTTCCTAATCTTGAGTCCAGATTTTTATTCTGTGATATATTACCCATTGTCCTATAGGCCATTGTTTCTATCTAAACTAACTTTTAATATATATGATACTTGAAACAATAAATATTCAAGTATGCAGACAGTTGCTTTTTTTGAAGACAGTTCTCTTGTCCTCTCCAACTTCCCTTTTTGAAGCTAGTCACTGTCAGTTCCTACAACAGTTTTTCATGTATTCATTGCAACAGTTTCATAAGCTTGGGTAAGCCATTTGGAGAAATCAACCTCAATTGACTTTATTTTCCTTCTATTAATCTGTTCAGTTCTTCATTGTTTCCTATTTTACGAAGAAAACTGAGAATTTCAGGTGAGAGTTTCCTTTATCAGTGCCTGCCAAGTTATATACACTGATCTGTCTGAAACTCATTCTGCCATCTTCTCTTATGGCCACCATTCCTCTTTATCTTTGGGGTACTTGTTTCGTTGATGTTCCTCTTCCCTAGGTCTGCAAACTCCCCTTATGACATTTTATTGCTCTTGGCAAATAAACTGGATTAAATTTCTACCATTAAAAATATATAAAACCTATGCAACGAAAAGTCCACTCCCTCTAATTATTCTCATTTCCCCTTCTTCCCTATTACAGCCAAAATTCTTGAAATAGTAGACGAACCTCAATATCACTACCTTTTCTTTCTCCCTTTCAGTCCTCAATCTATTAGAATCCAGCTTTAGATCAAGGTCACTAAAATCCTTATGTCCATATCCTTCTCTCTTCTTACCTTAGTTAATTTTTCTTTGGTATTTGACACCATAACCAAGGAGGTTGAATTCTGAGTTCCTGTGTTCTAGTTACTTCTTAGGAAGCTCATCATTTTCTCTTTGCGCTTCAAATAGGAGTTTTCGCTAGGGTTTCATTGTCAGTTCTCTACTTTTTTCACACTACAGCTTTCCCCTAGATGATCTCATTTAGTTCAAAGTTTTAACCACTAACTATGAAATCTTTGTCTCCATCTCAGGCTTCTCTTTGAGCTCTAGATCCAAATATCTAACCGTACATACTGTACAATTTCCCTGATTTTCTACTGCCAGAAAGAATAAAGCTGATACTTCTTTTCCTATTTGGCTTCTTGTTTCTATTCTTCCTGGCTTTGAACCCAGAAGAGAAGAAGTATGACTGACACCTAATGAGCATACCATGGAATTCTCTTGAAATTAAACCAGGGGCTTACATTCCTGGCCCTTAGGATCAGTAGAAATAATAAAATGAAATTCATCTAGTTTTTCCAACCATACTATACCCACCAACCTACCCAAATTTGCCAAAATCTCTGCCTTCTATCCTGTTACAATGGTTAGTGGATGACTTGTGTCGACTCCGATCCAAAGCAATCAATCACCTTCACCACACTCTGAGATATCAACTGCTCTCACCTTCCCAACAGCTTTGTTCCTGCACATTTTTCTTTTGTTTTGCACCATCAATTTCTTTCTCTCCACACTGGATCATTCCCAGTAGCATACCCACCTTTTTTGTACCTTCCAACCTTAGAAAATGTTACCTTGGCTTCACAGCCTTCCTCAGTAATATCTTCAGTTTTTTGTTTGCTTTGCAAACTAATCTTGAAAAGATTTTTCTCCAGTAACTATTTGTATTTTCTCATTTTGAAATTTCTCCTCAACCTACTCCATCTACACCATACTCTGAAACTACTATGTAAAAGTCATCAATTAGTTCAGTGTTCGTTTGCTATAGCTAGATGTAAGTTTCATGAAAATCAGAAACTTTGTCTTTCTTGCTCACCACTGCATCCCCAAAGTCTAGAGTAGTTGTACACAATAGGTACTCAATAAAAATTTTTTAATAAATGCATGAAAGACTTTTTTGTTGACCACCCTGGTGTGTTAATAGCACTTTTATTTTTCCCCTCTGGTGTATTCTAAGTGATATTGTCATAGTTTGGACTCCATTTCCACATGCATTAGGACTTCTGATTCAATCTCACAGATCATTAAAACTCTATTTTCCCTTTCAGTCTTCTATTCTCTTTGTGCTTTCACTTGTATAATCTCTATAGATCTGTATTACTAGGTCATTGATTCTTTGTGTGTGTATAAAGCCCACCTAAAGAATTTTTCAGTTACAATATTACATTTTTGTGTTCTAAGATTTTCATTTGGTTCTGTTTTACAGTTTCCATATCTGCCCTGAAATTCAGTTTCTTCACCCATAATATCCATCTTTTCCTGTAGGTTCTTTAATATAGTCATCTTAATTATTATAAAATCTTGTCTTCTAATCTCAGCATCTCAGTTATCTTGTCTGATAATTTCAATATCTTTGTTATCTCTCAGACTGCTCCTATCTCTACTTCTCACCCTGCTCCACTCTGGTCTAGAGTTTAAATTTTCCTGTTTCTTTCCTATGTCTAGTAGTTTTTGATTATATACCGAACATTGTGAATATGTTAGAGAAACTGTGAATTCTATTATCTTTCTTTGGAAAATAGCGAATTTTGTTCTAAAAGGCCATTAAATTACTGGCAGATTACCTTAATAATGTGAAGGCTTGCTTTAGGCTTTACGAGAGAGTGTCTATTTCAATTGTGCCTTTATTCTTAGGCCAAATTCCTTTTTCTTGGAATTTGGACTTTATTTCTTACTTCTGTGCCTCCAGAGTTCAATGTAAAGTCAAGTTTATCATTCTCCTCTAACTTAGTGAAACTTTAAATCTAAGCTCTGTCTTTTCAACAGATTTTTGAAATCTCTTTTCAACTCATTCAGGCTTCCAGCTATTATTTTATCTGGTTCTTGGTGTCTCACCTCACGTATAGATCATTCAGGTATATTAGCTTTGAATTTGAAGAGAGAATTTTTTCAAATCCCTTCCTCTTTCTGGCTTTTTTCTGGCATCACCGTTTCCATTTTCTAGCCATCGTGGCTACTTCAAATTCCACCTCTGATTCCTCAAACTCTTTCTGTATGCAAATATGAACTAGCAAGTGTCCCTAGGTGCCAAAAAATGTATAATTGTACATCTCACCTAGTTGGTCCTCTACTTTTAACGACTGTATTACCTCCAGTTTCTATTTACTGCTGGTTGATTTCCAGGGTCTTTCTAGAATTTTTATAAAACATATTTTGTCCAGAGTTTATAACTATTATCAGTGGATCGGTTACTATAATACAAACTACACTCTCATTATTCTGTTAATAATTTATAAAATTTGTGATTCAGCAACTGTAACTTATTATTAGGAATCACTTTTAGTTTATTATTTTTTTATTATTAATCCACAATACCGTATTACAATAGGTAAATTCTGATATTTCCAATGTTCTGTAAAACAAACATTTTTAGTTAACTTATTTGGTGACACTTATTTTACGCTATTTATTTACTCTAGTTAGTGTGGATATCTATCTGTCTATATGCTAAAGATATATTAATGCTTTTAATTACAATATCCTGCTTCACACTTTGCTGAGGGGATTATGAAGTATAGTAGATATGAATCACATTTGATCTCTAAAATATAGAAAACCCCAAATTTCTAAACATATCTGGCCACAAAGTCTTCAGGTAAGTGATTGCCAAATTTGAGCAAGAAAAAGAAATGTTCTGCTTTTGATCTAGATTAGAGACATGGTTAAAAGTGTCTTTGGTAGAAAGTATTTTTAGTTTTGTCTAAAAATCAGCAAGTACTTGATTTGGAAAAGGGCAGTGAGAAGCTGACAAAAATCTAGTGTTAACATACCTGCCCAACAGAACAATCTTTGCTAATAGATGTTAGTTGTGAGCTACCCACCTGAGTCAAGCAATTTGTCCATACTTGATTTTTCTGATAATGTGACTGAGGTTTACATAGACTAGGTAAGTGAAACTAAGTCCAGTATAACCAGCTGACCTTTCCCTTCTAACGTCATTAATTTGCCACTCAGTGAGCTACTGTCCGTTATCTCATATTACTGCCTGTGACTGTATTTTTAGGAGTATTATTTTCTCTTTTCTTAGGCAGTATTTAATCTAACTGAACAATCTCAGTCTGCTAATTTTTTTTTTAAATCGTAAATTTTAGAGCATCTCTAGTATAGGCATTTCCAATTGTGAACACTCATAACAAATATTTAGGGATCATAGATTAATCCTGTTGATGGCCTTTTGTTGATTATGGGGTGAGGGACCTTTCTGAGATGTCTTTTTGAAATTACAGGTGTGTTTTTCTGTTTTAAAATTTCCAAAGGAGATTCTTCGTGCATTTATGTTAGGGTACTTTCAAAAGTCAACCAGGGACATTCTAGAAATGAAGAATGTTTAAGTCCAAATCCCCTTATATTACTGTTAAAAAAAACGCAAAAAACTGCAGTCCAAGCAATTAGAATGCTGCAGTCCTTAAAATATGAGGCCATATTTCTACTACAGCTAATTGATTTTACATCTGGCATGTTAAAAGAATTTATGAAACTTGAATAGTGTCTCTGTTTATACCCTAAAGGCTCAAAATGAATTCTCTATATCATCATCCTTAAGCAGAAATAATCTGCTTTAAAAATGTAATACAATTTCAAAAGTAAATCTAACTAATTTTTTTTAAGATTCTACATAGGAATGATTTCTTTTAAATGTATGGAGGTTTAGGAAATCTTTTATGTATATAAAAATAACAATAATTTAAATTGTGATTAAAAAAAGACCAGTGTGAAGTATCCAAGGGAAAAATGGCATTTAAGTATATTAAATAGTATAAAAGAAACCAAGAGTTTACATTGATAATTAATTATATGACTTCTTTTTGGGATTGGAGGAAAAGTCTAACATTTATTAAGCACCGTGTACATACTAAGTGAGAATGGCTAATATTTATTGAGCCCTTGTAATGGGACAGGTGCTGCTGTAAACATTTAGCATGCATTTAGTATTTTAATCCTCACAACTACCCTATGAAGTAGCTTGATGATTATCCTCACTTCACAGATGAAAAAAAAGAAAAAACCGTGAGGCACAAAGAGGTTAAGTACTTGCTCAGAGTCACATGGGGAGATGTGGTAGAACTGGGACTCACACCCAGGCAGTCTGGCTCCAGAGCATGTGCACTTAAACTTTATGATATATGGCCTCTTCCAGTATTGAATGCTTACTCTGCCAGAAAAGTTTTAAGGGATTTACATGAAGTATATCTTTTAAATTCAATAGAAGAGAGGTAAAGCACAGGATCACTGGTCTACTCTACATCAATACATTAGTTAGCTGCCTATGTCCGTCAGAGCTGACACTCTGGCTTCAACCACAAAGCGATTAGGAGAAAAGTAAGATGTTTGTAGAACGAGAAGTTTCTGGCACGCTATTCTCGAGAGCTTTTCCTGAACATGGATTGTGGGTAGTTTTAGTAAAACATATACAATTTTTCCAGGTGTCTCTCCACTAAAAACTACCTTGAACTCTGCTGTAGAAATCCAACCATCTTGATTTGGAAAAAAATTGTCTTTGACTCAGTCAAAGAAACAGACTTATATAAGATTTCTTATTTTTCTTGGCATTCTTTAAAAATTTGTTTAAAGATAAGATTGAATGATTCACCAGGTATTCATTGGATTATGGTGCAAATTCTTCATACCAAAAGTAGAACATCCTGATCCACCAACATTTTTTCCTAAATCTTTTTATTTGGCTTGAATATTCCCTGGAACCATGTATCATTAAGATAACATGAGTACTGATGGTATGTGCATATAGATTTTTATAAACTTTTATACGTATAAACTATGTTGATAGCATTTTTTGGTCTTCTGCCTTTGATATTCCACAGACATGAAAAATATATGACAGTTAAAGGAAGTTAAATGATCTTTCCAATAAATTACTCCTTCTAAATAGTTTGTAATTTTTACTTCAATTTATGAAATTCATTCTTAGCTTTTGATTACAACTCAATAAAGGAGTGTTCCTTGAACTAAAGGAAAGATTTAAATAAATTCCCTCAGAATAAATTTCCAAACAGAACTTTAAAAATGACATTTCTGGGGGTAGCCAATCATGATAAGTATTATTGCATTAGAAATAAGTTAACTTTTGATAATGACAAAATTTGAATTTTAAACTGTTTTTTGAAATTGGCTGAACTCTCTGTGTTAGAGCTCAAAAACTAACACTGCCACATGGTGTGGAGAAAAAGTAAGACTATATCCAAATGCTCTCACAAAAATCAGTGACTTTTCAACCTTCTAAACTTGAATTTCGGTAAAGTTGACTGAGATCATAATATGCATACTATAAAGGCTAATAACTTGGAGACGATTCAATATCCTGAATGCCATTGAATCACATATTCTAAATTTACGATTTTTAAATTTTAGGTTGAACACTATCTTAATTGGAAAAAAATAGCTGCTGTGACAAAGAGTCCTTTAAAATTTCAGTGTCATAACACGCACTTAAGTTTGATTGTTGCTCACATAATATACAATGAGGTCAGAGGGTGCTTTCCTCCATGTGGTGACTCAGAGACCTAGGCTCCCTCTAACAGGCAACTCTGCCTGACCCACGGCCTGCATTTAATGAAAAAAAGGAGAAAAAGAGTGTAGAGGAATCTTACCCATTTCTCAAAATACCTCAATTCATTGGAAAAATTAGTCATATTTCCACATCTATAAGAGAAGGAAGCTTCAAAATACAATGTCTGTTTGGCCAACCACGTCCCAGCAGTGACTAAATAATAGAGGAGAATGAGTATTTGGAGGGCAGCTAGCTGTGTTTATCACAGAAACTCACTGAAATGTGTAATCTGTTCTGCAATTTTCATTTAAATACTAAATAATATTCTTTCATTGCTTACTTTTATTTTTTGGTGCCTTCTATATACCAGGCACTCTACCAGGCATTGGCGATACAAAGATGAACAAAACACGAAGCTTACAGTATACAGTAGTCCCCCCTTATCGGTAGTTTTGCTTTCCAAATTTTCAGTTACTGGCGGTCAACCTGACCCAAAAATATTAAATAGAAAATTCCAGAAATAAACAATTCATAAGTTTTAAATTGTGTGTCCTCCTGAGTAGCATGAGGAAATTTTGTGCTTTCCTGCTCCATCCCAGCCAATACGTAAATCATCTTTTTGTTCAGCTATCTCAGGAATCCCCTGCTAGTCACGCTAGCCACTTAGTAGCCATCTGGGTTATCAGATCTACTGTCCCAGTATTGTTCTGGTAACTACTTGTGTTCTGGTAACTACTTTTATTTTACTTAATAATGGCTCTAAAGCACAAGAGTAGTGATGCTGGCAATTTGGTTATGCCCAAGAGAAGCCATAAAGTGCTTCCTTTAAATGAAAAGGTGAAAGTTCTAGACTTACTAAGGAAAGAAGAAAAAATCGTATGGGGAGGTTGCTAAGATCTATGGTGAGAATGAATCTTCTATTTGTGAAATTGTGAAGAAGGATAAAGAAATTCATGCTAGTTTTGCTGTCACACCTCCAACTGGAAAAGTTACAGCCACAATGTGTGATAAGTGCATAGTTAGGAAGAAAAAGGCATTAAATTTGTACAATAAGATATTGTAAGGGAGAGAGAGACCACATTCATATAACTTTTATTATAGTGTATAGTTATAATTATTCTATTTTATTATTGTTGCTGTTAATCTCTTACTTTGCCTAATTAGTAAATTAAACTTTATTATAGGTATGTACGTATAGGAAAAAGCATAGTATATATGAGGTTCGGTATTATCTGAGGTTTCAAGCATCCACTGGGGGTCTTGGAACATATCCCCCATGGATAAGAGGGGACTACTGTATTAGGAAAAAAGTAGCTCTTAATGCTGCAATTGTAAGCCAGTGTGATAGCTACTATGATAGATGTAAGCCATGAGGGATATGAGATTACATAGAAGGGGCAGCTGTCTCAAACTGAGAATAATTTGAGAAGTGTGTTAGTTCGGATTCATTCAGAAAAACAGAAACCATTCCAAGAAAAAACAAGTCATGGCAAAACGTAGACCAAAATGGTGGTGGTTTGAGTGAAGTTACTGGCAAATTGACTGAAGGGCTGACAACAGATTAAAAAGAGACAAAGAAGAAATATTTGTCCAAACCATGCATGAGTGATTCGGGGAAAGGCAGGGTGCCTGGTCTGGCAGCTGAGTAGGTGGAGCCACTCGCTTACATTGGAGCACAGGAGGAGAAACAGGCTGGGAAGGGAGTGGAAAGGAAATCAATTTGGACATGAGCCTAAGTCTCCACTTGATCATCTGTATGGAGAAGCACAATAGACAGTTAAGTATCTAGATATGGAACCAGGAGAAAGGTAAGGGCTGAAACTATAGATGAAAGTCATTGCTATACGAACCAGTCAGAGTTCTGCAGAGAGAAACAGAACAAACAGTGAGTAGTGTATGAGTGTGTGTGTGTGTGATTTATTTTAAAGAATTGGCTCACACAATTATGGGGGCTGGCAAGTCAAACATCTTTAGGGCAGTCTGGCAGGCTGGCAATTCAAACAAGAGTTGATACTATAGTCTTGAGGTCAAATTTCCTCTCCTCCAGGAAACCTCAGTTTTTGCTCTTACGGCCTTTCAACTGATTGGATGTGGCCCACATACATCTTCCAGAGTAATCTCCTTTATTAAAGTTGACTGACCATAGATGTTAACCACATCTACAAAATACCACCCCAGAACACCTAGAGTGAGTACTAGAGCCTAGCTATAACTAGTACTGTAACTAAGTACTATAGTCTAGCCAAGTTGACACATAAAACTAATCATCACCTATGTAAGTGACAGATGAAATCATCAAGGAGAGAAAAGAGTAAATAAATACTAAAGCGGTATAAATACCAAATAAATACTAAATGGGCTCAAATTTCAGTTTTACTACTTTGTGAGTGTGGTTTATTTCTACAAGTCCATTTTAGCATCTATAAAGTGACAATAGTATTATACATCTCTGAGTTATTGTGAGGATGAAATGAAATAAGATATGTAAAGGACTTGTTCCAGAGCCTGGCATGTATTAAGTGCTCAATTAACATTTGATACAAAATGGATTCATTTTATGTGAAATGTATAAGGATAATCATATTCTGATGAGAAAAAGTCAGTATCAAGAAAGAAGTTGCAGAGAGCTAAGAAATAACGGATCGAGTAAAGGTTGATGTAGTGGGTGGAGGGAAGAAGGTGAAACTTGAAACATACCTGAAAGGAATTAACCTTGAACAAAAAGATGGGGAAAAAGTTAAATATTTTTATACCTGCTGGCCTGGATTTTTCTCAGTGAAGAAAGGTGAAAGGTCATTTGCTGAGAGATCTTGATGGCTTAAATAAAGGTGATGTTTCTGTGATGAATGGAAGAGGGAGTTTAATAAAGATTGATTTAAAAAAAAAAGGGCTGTAAAATAATGCTCAAGTCAGCTAAGATCTGCATGTCTAAGGAACTGTAAATTCCTTTAAGGCAGAGCACATCTTTTTCCTGTTTTCTATTTGGCATGCTGTAAGTAATTGGCAAATATTTGCTCAATTGAAATTCTATTTTCTCTACCTGCAGGCAGTTGGGGTATGAAAATGGCAAGGCTCAAGGAGTGATTGATCCAACTTTGAGACTTTGTCTGATGGGGCAGTTGGAGAATACAAAGATGAGGATATTGAACATACTGGTTCTTGTCTTTGAAGGACTATGGTATAGGGTTGATAAGAAAGGAAAAACACTAAGGAGGGAGCAATGGACATAGAAAAGGGCATTCTGTGAGTGTTGTGTTGGAAACCAGTGTTGGAGACCAGGAAAGATGGGAGGCAGTAGTTGGAAGCTGGTGTTGGATCAAAAGATATCAGAAGGAAACAAAGTGAAGGAAATCAATAAGTAATGCTATGGTGAAAGTGGGATTGAGAGGAAGGAAGGAACCTGGTGTCCGGAAAGTCAAAAACTTGAGCATAAGTCCAGCCAGGATGAAGGGCAGTGGAGGGCAGAGGAGGAGCACTGTCCAGCGATGGCCTAGCAGGAAGAGCAGTCGGTAGCCTGGTAGATGGCTCCAGGCCTTTCGGCACCAGGGTGAAGGACACTTGCTCAATCTCGGTCTTGCATTCCTGGGCGCTGTGCCTTGTCTTCAACTAGTAATGCCAAAATGGACATATCAAAACAATGGAGAAAAGACCATATGATTTATTACCTAAAAGTAATTTGAGATAAAGTCAGAGGGAGTATTAACAGGTCCCTGAAAGTTCTATATCCTTCTAACAAATGTTTCCTGAAATTGCTGATTTAGCTGCTTCTATTTCACGAAACCAACCCCAAAGCTCTTCCCTCCTAGAGCTTGAGTACCCTTTTTAGCAACCGTTCTCACACCATGCTAGGCTTTGCAATAAGAGAAAGACCAGTGGCTGTTTCCACTCTGACGTGAATGAGGGTAAGTGGCTGGGAATAATACAGAGGAGTTAATAGTGAAACAAGAGACGAGGTTTTAAATAAGGGAAGAAGAGTAAATATAAGACGCCGTATTGAGAAATGAGGAAGATCCTGACTCTATGGTAGGGAAAGGTCTTCAGAACAAGCTAGGCTTTGGTTAAACAAGGAGCTGGTGGGGGTAGTCTGAGAGGACAGTGACAATCAAGGAAATATTATTTTTAAAATTAAATTTGGGCTCAGAGAGCATAATAAAAGCAGAGGGCAGCAGTGGAAGAAACTGTGGAGGATAAGAGCGAAACTAGTGTTTCATAAATAGTCTTATCATCATTTCAATAATATTGTAAAACTATGTAACTTCACACTAACTGCTATTAACAGGAAAATTACGTGTCAAGATTAATGGTCTACACAGACAGTACGAAGAGTCGGCCTGATAAACTTTTATGTAGAATCTTCCTTTGATTAACAGATATACTTTTTATATGTATGAATGCTAATGGATATATACACACATATATGTCACCATGATGTTATTCTTTTCATACCTTTAAATCATCATTCAATGTATCATACTTAAATCCATTTAGAATATTATGGAATGAATTTCCATTTGTTAAATAGTACCCTAGTGACCTGAAAGAAAATCAATATAGCCTGCAAAAGTACTTAACTTACAACCAGGAAGTAGCTAGAAGAATTCGCTAGCATATGTTATCAAAAAAATATTCATTAGGAGAAATAAAAAAAGGAAAACTACATAATTTTCCAAAACTTGACAGCTGATGATAATCAGTTATATATAAATATATATAATTTGTTCATCTTATTGGTAATAAAGATAAAATTCATTGCTCATAGAAATGATTGATATTCCTCAATTTATTGGTCACTTTTGTCATTTATAATTATCTATGTATTATCTATTTATCCTTCTATCACCATCATTTAATAAGTTTATCATGTTTTACATATACGTAATCCACCTCATCAAAGCAACTGTAAGTTTGTGTAAAATCTAATAGAATTCTTGGGGTTGAACTCACAGAACTGTGGATGGAGGTAAAACTAAAAAAGACATGAAGCATAAGGGCATAGTTAATTTCATACTGAGTAAATGTGGCCTATTCAACCTGATATTCTGTCTCTGGAAGTAATACTCACAGCTGATTTGTAGAAAGCCAGATAGATATTCATGATCATTTAAAAATTAAGACTATATCACTAAAGTCCTCCTACTTTCTGTTAATAACTGTCATCCTATCCATATACATTTTTCTCATTATTTCATAAGATGAAGAGTTGCATCTACCTGCCTCTTTAAACTGTTACTTCATTTTATTTTCCAACTGGCTATTTTGAGCTGATACAAATGTCTCTTCTCTTTACCTTTCCCCAGGAAAGGATATGTAAGTCACACTGGATCCCCTTTCATAATGTTATAGGTTCTGGTGATAGCCCGTCTGCATCCTTGCCTTCTCCATACTTTGGAGTCCTAGTATGATAAACCTATCCTTTCATGAACGGTTCTCCATTCATTGGTCATATTATTTGCTTTTCCTTGGGATGTGTCCAGTTATTCTAGGTGCAGAGGCATCATGGGAGAGCAATGTTTTGTCTTCTGTTTCTGTCGTCTTTCCCCAAGTGCTGTCTAGGAGTCAGAGAGCTGACATTTTCACTTAAACAGGCTGACATCTTTGGGGGCAGCCTATCTCCATTGTTTCCTAGGTAGTAACTGATTACTTGATCCCTATCAAGTTAGAATGAGGTTTGAATTTTAGTCCCCTGAATATGTACCCTGACTTTTGCCCACCTTGATCTTATTTTCTGCTCTCTTGTTGTTCACAGAGCGTCCTCATGAATGAATGTAGTAAAGAAAATTTTCCATCAGTTTGATTTTTCTCAAGATTCTAAAATGGTAAATTGTGTTGAATAAAATTCTATGATAAAGACTATATGTTACAGAATGAATTATCTGCTTTCCTTCCTCCATTTTGTGGGGCAAGATGACTCTGTAAGAATTTACCCACAAAGATTCTCTATTTCTATACTTTTGTCTCTTTTCAAATGTGTCCTTCAGTAAAAAGAACTAAATATTAAAGAAGAATCTTTGATATTATTATGAAACCTTTCTCCTTAGTATTTCATTACAATATATCAAGGGATTACATGGTTTTGTTTAAGTGTGGACTTGAGTCAATTGCCCAGCTCCAAATTCTGGCCAAATCACTATGCATCTTTGAGGGGGGAACCTACTTAACTTCCCTGTAACTCCATTTCCCCATTTGCAGGAGAGAAAGAGGTAGGTATGAATACGGACGCTATGAGGCTAAAAAGAATTGAAACATGGAAAGTGCTTAAAACTTTGTCTGCAACGTGGTTAACACTCAATAACTATAGCTCTTACTAGTTCAATGGAATAATACAGACTAACTCTATAGAATAAAAATATTTATGAATACTATGTATACAATTTCCATGTCCTTGTTGTCTTTATTTCCTTTTTATAGACAAAAATATTTCCAAGTGTGAAATTTCAAGAGTATTCCAGGGTATTTTATTGACAAGAGTATATTTAAATAAAAAATAATGTAGCTCAACTTGAAGTAGAATAAAAATTATAACAGTGATGGTTATGAACTAGGGGTGTCCAGAATAAATTCGCTATAGGTTAGCAAGATGTTCATAAAAGAATATGACAAAAATAAAACAATTAAAATGATTAATAAAATAATAAATTAAAATAATTTTGGAGTTATGCTTGTAATATATAACAAATAAGTGATTAAAACATTTATAATGTAACTGCAAAAGTAATGATTTTATTTAACTGATGATACAAAAAGCATGGCAATGATACTTTACAAGAGGGAGGAAATGAGATTTGAAACAATTAGCATGGAAAATAGAGCCAGTGTTAATATCAGTCTGTGGACAGTTTTAGACAGATTGCTTGTTAAGCATAAAATAGCACCATAGGATTTAAAATATTTTATTAATGATCAGGTTAGGCATTAATTTCTGTTTTTTCCCTAATAGCAATAAATCAAAGGGCTATTCTTGCCTCCAGAAAGTTTGAACACATTTTTAGTGGCCAGTTAGAGTTTACAGATTTTCCTTAAGAAGTTAAAAGTATATAGAATATATATATATTCAAAATATTATCCTCTTTCCTAAGGTACTGCAAGGACATCCACAGGTGACAAAGACAAGAACAATAAGCCATTTATTTGAACTGATTCGTGACACTTCCCAATGTCTAGTTATTTTTCTTAAGTCATGGGATCATATTTGTTACATCAAATAATACAAACATGGAAGAAAATATGTGGATACAGAAAATGATGATGAATAATTATCTTCATTTTTAATTGTGACAGTGGAAGAAGATATCTGGAAAAATGTTATTTAGAGTACACATTTTCCTTAAAGGGATAAACAAAAATATGTAATATGGTTTGGAAACTGAAGAAATTCTGCTTTACTGTAAGCATCTTACATATATTGGCACATTATTTACACAAAATAATACTTGTATTATTGTACTTGTTAAAACAGTACTTGTTAAAACACTACCATACAATAGATTCATACATCTCAGCTTCAATTAGCAGCCTCATTTATTACCCACCAAGAAGTGAGACAGCAAGGTGAGGTCAAAGTGTCATCCGGGGTGGCTCCATCACTTCAATATCATTGGCTTAAAAGGCACTGACCAGAAGAAGCAGATGACCTCATTTCAAAATTATTACAGTGCAGAGAACTCAGTTTCAACATTATAATTCATTTTCTCATGGAATATTTCCAATTCATTATCACTTTCCTGACACATAATGGCTAATCGTTAAGGAGAGCCACTTTAACATAATATGAATACGCATTTCTCCATAGGTAATACAACAGTCCCCGCATTACCATTATTGACTAAGGTGCATTTAACTTCTTCACTAATACTTAATGGAAGGTTAATGTATAAGTCAGGAGATTAAATGGCTTTTACTTAAAACAAGTATATTGATTAAAATAACTTAGTGAGGTTTTTTAAGGCCGATGATATAAAAACAGTCACACGTTTTAATATTTTATTTAATATTAAGAGCAAATTGTAGGGCGTAACAGACCAAGATTAGTGGGAGTTATTGCACTAATTACTTGTGGAACTAATTCTTTTTCATAGTTAATGAATGGATATTGTGTATCGAAAGGCAACAAATCATCCTGGTTAATTCTAGTGTTCATGAAGTCCCTCTGTTTAAGAATTTCCATTGTTTCTTGCAATGTCCTTCAGGTATGCCTTCTATGTATCTTACACCTGGAACCACTGAAAGATAAAAAGACCTTCCAAAAACAGAGCTGCTATTCAATGTCATTGAAATGTAGCTCTATTTCCTTTTTTTTTTTTTTTTTTGCATCCTATTATTATTTAAATCTGCTTTAAACCTAATGCAGAGAATGCTTGCAGTGAATTAGCTAATGTTACTTTACATTCCCTTTCTTTGCTCAAAACCCAATATTACACCAAGTATAGTATACTAACAAATTGGCCTTGTAATAGCATGACATATGATGCCCTAGCCTATTCACTTCTTTGATTCTGTTTCTGCCTAGAAATACTCAGCCACCTCATCCATTCAGCTCTTCTGTTTAGGTAGTACATCGTTACACCTGCAGGGGCTTGACCAATTTTAACCTGACCTTTGTATTAGAGGGATTTGATCTTCTCAAGAAAAAGTGCCTAGGGCCCATGTAAACATTGTTCCAGTGTGACTGCAGAGTAAAGCACATACAGCAGGTTTCCAGTGTATTCAAGAACTGAAAGCAAGGTAGTAAATTAAGCAATAGAAGTTGAAATGCTAGCTATATAGTATAATATCAATGCAATCTATAGTGATAAAAATGCTCACACTTACATAGTACTTACTATGGTCCGGGCTTGGTTCTAAGTGCTTTGGATATAATAAATCATTTATAACTCAGCACCATCTCATGAATAGTTAATTGCTACTGTCTCTAATTTACAGGTGGGAGACTAAGGCACAGAAATGTTAAAATACTGAATCTTATTGCTCTTCCATAAATTGCCCAAGTCCAGGCAGCTGAGAGGAGGCAGTGCTCGGGGTCCAACCTAGGCTGTGTGGCCAGCAGGCTAGGCTATCGCCATCACACTATCCTAACTCCCAGGCTCTGAGAGTAGAAAGACTTCGTTCAAATCCTTGTACTGCCATTTACTAACCACTTCAAGTCTTGCTATTTTTACCTGTCAAATGTGTAATGATAATATCTCCATTATAGGTTGTTGTGAAAAGAAAGCAAAATAATCCATATTACCATGCACCTGGCACATAGTAAGATCTCAGTAAATTATACCTGTTACTACTATAAATATTTTAATTCATGTATTCATTTATTTGTTCAGCATACTTCTTACTTAGTTAATGCTATCTGTTTGTGTTAAGCTTTGGTAAATAAGAGTGGGCTCATAGTTTAGTGAGGGGCCACAGACATGTAAACAATTAATTGCAATTAGATAGTGTGATAGATGTATTCAGGCATAGCAGAGAAAGTCAAACATCTGATAACATCAAAGAAGGCTTCATTGATACGGTATGTGACATATTTATACGGTTTCCCATCCTGTACATTTTCTCAGGTTGAATAATGGGTAAACCAGCTGGAAACATTATAGATTTATTCAGTTCACCTCTTGATTTGAGAAATCATGGAAAAAGGGGAAAAATTAAAATCCATGTTTCGTGCTATCACAAGAACAAATTTGATGGATATATTTTACTGAAGATTCTAGTGAGATCAATCTACTCCACTCTGTACTTAAAATGTGAGAATCTGTGAGATATATGAACAATTGCTTTTTCCTCGTAATATTTTCTCTTCGTTGTGATGTAAATTATATTCTGCTTTGTGAAGCATTTTCTTATTTTTAGATGAGCATTGCTGTAGGTGAGTTACGTGTAGAATAAAAAACAGACACACCAGAAAATTGTATAAGAAAGAACTTTTAAGTTGTAAACACACACACACATGCACAGACACACACACAGAGTTTACATTCAAGGTAATTAATGTTGAAATCTTATTAAATCTTCATCAAATTGTTTTAACTTTTTTTTCACAGAGTATAAGGAGATAAACAATGATTTGATTCTTAATGTGTCCTAATGCGCAGGACCAGAATTCTGTGTAATACCAGGATGATTGTTCCAAAGAGCGTAGAGACTAGCCCACTGAAGAAGAGCTTTGCTTTATAAACCAAGACTTTAAATGAGCATTTTAGAAAAAAAAATCACTTTCATTATTCAAAGTGAATTTCAATGCATCCATTAGGCATTCTGGATTGAAAAACATTTTAAAATATGATTGGAAATTTATTCTTTCTTTTTTCACATTTGGTCTACATTTGAAGTCATCATTGAATATTAGAGAAGAAGCTGAAATAACACCTCTAGACGCGTAGCCATCTCACACACATGCTTTCTTCTATTTGTTACACTGAAATATAGTTCACAGAAAGTGGGAATCTTGGTTCCACTGAAATTTCAAGTAAATTTAAATTTGAGAGTAGCTGCTAAGTGTCCTGAGTAACTAGCTCTTAAAACTCATACTGGCAAGATAAAAGCATATTTAAGTTGGAACATTTCCTATACGTAATGTAAAAGCCACACTCTAATTCTTATTCTCTTCCATTATCCATGTTTTGTTCACACACTTCTCAGTCTTTTTCAATTCCCCTTCCCAGTGGCTTTGGGCTCAATAGTGTCCCCTAAAATTTCATATGTTGAAGTCTTAACCCTTAGTACCTCAGAATGTGACTGTATTTGGAGATAGTGTTTACAGAGGTAATTAAGTTGAAATGAAGTCATTAGGGTGAGATCTGATCCAATGTGACTGGTATCCTTACAGGAAGAGGAAATGTGGACACAGACATGTACAGAGGAAAGAGGATGTGAAGGCACAGGGAGAAGATGGCCATCTGCAAGCCAAGGAGAGAGGCCTGGGAAGAGCCTTCCCTCACAGCTCTCAGAAGGACTCAGCCCTGCTTATACTTTGACCTGGGATTTCTAGTCTCCAAAAAATGTGAGATAACAAATTTCTGTTGTTTAAGCAACCCAGTCTGTGGCAAACTAATTCACCAACTGATGCTTTTGTGTTTTTCTTTATGAATACATATGTTCATGAGCCCCTCAGAGTTCATCTACCATATTGTATGCATTAAAAAAAGAATCAGTGTCACTTAAAAAGTACCTTTACTAGTAGTTTCTCCATTACAGAAACAGCCACAACTGGAATTTAACACTCCTCTCTCTCTCTCTATATATGTATATATGTGTGTGTGTGTGTGTGTGTGTGTGTGTGTGTGTGTGTGTGTGTGTGTGTGTGTGTATACATATATATATATATACACACACACATACAATAATATACATATTACTGATAGGGTTGCCAGCTAAAATTCAGGATATCTAGTTAAATATGCATAAATAGCAAACAGATTTTTAGTATAACTATGACCCAAATATTCATGGAACATGCTTATACTGAAAATAATTTTTGTCATTTAACTGAAATTCAAATTTAACTGGTGGTCCTGTATTTTCATTTACTAAAGCTGCAACCATATTTACTGGTTAGGCATTTTTATAGTGAATTTATTGATTTTTTGTGGTTTTATTTATTGATATTTATGACGTGTCCTAAATAGAGGTATTTCTCTCTTTTTCTCATCAACTTTCTGCAACAAATGAGTCTCAAACCCAGTCATAGTACTACCTTTGCTATTTGTTATATCATGCTCAATTACAACCTCTACATTTAGAGGATCAGATTTGCTATGTCCAATTATATTTTGTAATTAAAAACCTCCATTTTAAAATGGATGTTAAATTAAAACAATTAGAAGACATTAATAATGTAGCTTCAAAGTGGAAAAGTATTTCTCCATAGATTTCCCAATGCAATAAAAAATCTTGAAACACAATGCCTGAATGGAAAACTTCAACTCCAAAGATAAATGGGAATATACAAGATAGTGACATTTGTTTATTAGTGAAATCATAGACTTAAAATATATCACATTAGCCTGGGATTTATCAACAGGAATTAAAGAAAAAAAAAGAGCAATCCTTTAAGGAAAGACTTCATGTTTTATTCTATTAAAAGACTGAAAAAATATAATAAGATGCCCCTTCATACCAATTAGAGTAGCTATAATTAAAACTGAAAATACTAAATGTTGGGAGGATGTGAAACACCAAAAACTCTCACATGTTCCTACTAGAAGTTTATGATTCAATAACTTTGTAAAATTGCATGTTTCTTGTAAAGCAAAAAATACAGGTACCTTGTGACATAACAATTCCACTGATATTTAATCAAGAAAAATTAAAACATATGGCTACACTATAAATGCTTATAGTTCCTTTATTCATAAGAGCCTAGTACTGAAAAAACCCCTCAAATATCCAGGAAAATTTATCAGCAAATCATGGTATGTTTATAACATGGAATACTACTTAGCAATAAAGAAGAATGAGCTACTCATATTCTCAATACTAGGGGTGAGTCCCCAAAATAATGTTCTGAGTGAAAGAATACAGACACAAAATAGTACAATTTGTTGATTTCCATTTTTAGGAAATTCTAGAATATGTAAAACTAATTTATATAATAGATATCAGAAAGTAGCTATCGGGGGCAGGTAGAAGGGGGATTGTTACTGACATCGAAGAAGTAGGACTGATAGAAATCTGTAGTGACTGGAGAGATGGTTACATGGGTGTACACATTTCTTACAATTTATCAAACTATACACTTAAAATCTGTGCATTTTACTGCATGTAAATTGTACCTTAATATTAAAAAATGTATTGGGGTAAAATAAATCAAAACAAAAATGTTTAAAGCAGTTCAAGCTTTGACTTTATTTACCCACATTTCCAAACAGCCAGGTTTTGTTTAAAAAGACTCATAAACAGCTTAAAGAATCAAATTGTAAAGCATACCAATGGATCTTTTCTCTGCTTGTATTTTCTCTAGTCAAATCGATAGTGATTATATGCTAGGGTTGAAATAAATGCTTTCTAAGATGTGCTCTTCAAATGTTTTAATACATTATAAAACTTGCCATACCTATGTAAAAGGATCTTGAAGCTCCAGAATGTCTTTTTATGGAAACTTTGTGCTCTGAATAAAAATAATCTTTCTGGTTTTATAAGCACTCTCATTTAGTCACTCTTCCTGCTATTTGTTTTACCAGGTCAACATAATTCAATACTGTAAAAGTAGGTCTTATAGATTGTATCTTTCTTTCTTGTGATATATACAAACATAGATGTGTTTGCTCTCAAGTAGTATTTAAACATTACATATTCATGTGTCTATTACACAGAGTCCTGTGTAAAGCTGCTTAGGTAATACTCTGACCTCTAGGAGTTCATAATCTAAAATAAATAATACATATTCAAAACTACTTATAAATGAAGGTATGAACATAAAATTGAAAATGTTCCAAAACAACACAGCTTAACAGAATCATTCTGGACTTTATTCCTGGGAATTCCCTGGTCATGAAAACTAGGAAATTGAAACACTCCATTTGCCTATTTTTTAGTTGCTTTTGGCAAAAACAAACAAAAAAAGCCCTAACTCGTAAACTACTCCAATTTCCTACATTTTTCTGGTATTACGGCCAAGTGATACAATTATCACTTATTTTGTGCTAGGCACAGTTCTAAGCAGTTTACATGTACTTATTTGTTTAATTCTCCCACAAAATCCTCATCAGGAGATTTTATTGTCTCCATTCTAAAGATTTGGAAAATGAGGGGTAGAGAAAGAAAGAACGAAGATGATATTATCTTCTTTCACCTACAGTATAGCACAGGGAACTATACTCAATATTTTGTAATAATCTATAAGGGAAAATAATCTGAAAGAAAGATATATATATACCTGAATCACTATGCTGTACACCTGAAACTAACAAGATATTGTAAATCAACTATGCTTCAATAAAAATAAAAATTTTAAACTATATTATCTTCTTTCGAGGAGTACTGGGGTAAACCTAATACGTAAATTGTTTTAGTTTGCTCAGGCTGCTCTAACAAAACACCATAGACTGAATGGATGACTTAACCAAGAGATACTTATTTCTCACAGTTCTGGAGGCTAGAAATCTGAGATCAGGGAGCCAGCATGTTCAGGCTGTGGGACGGCCCTCTTCCTGGCTTGCTGCTGGTCATTCTCACATAGCTGACAAAGGGCGAGAGGTGGCTGGGTCCCTCCTTATAAAGACACTAATCCCATCATGGAACCCCACTCTCATGACCTCAGCTAAACCCAGTTACCTCCCAAAGGTCCCACTTCCAGATGGCAGCATATTAGAGTTTCAGCATATGAATTTTAGACTCAAAATTTGTGATAAAATTTTCTGTATTTGGATGCTACTTGGGTGAATGTGGGTCTGGTCATTTTAAAACTACACTCTAAAAATTGCTTGAGTAAAAAGATATAATTACTTAAAGAGAGATACCTAAGCAGGTATATAAGAGCCATAACTTTATTTTTAGTGTAATGACTATCTGGGATGATGGGAGGTTTTTTACGGCTAGACTCTTCTAAAAACATACTTCTCATGCCATATTGTGTCAGAGTAAAGATGTAAACAATTGTTTAAAAATAATTTTTAAAAATGATTTTTTTTACCCATGGCCTGAATGTGAGGGTCTACTGATGTTTATTTTTCTACAGAGGTACACATTAACTTGCCTTAAAATTTAATATTACATAAACCCCTCCAAATGCTCCAAATATTGTTTTTACTTTTGTACCACATTCATGATTTTTAAACTGATGCCATATGGATGCCTTTTATCTTTCCTTTGATTTAAAGCCTTAATTACCGGTAGGAAATGATTGGCACTAAGAACTTGACACATAGAACTGTAGCTTTATGTTACTTTTGTTCTGGCAAAAAAATGTCATCAAGGTAAAATTTATAATATTCTGTCTCCGAAATATCACTAAAACATTTGTGACAATTTGTCTTTATAAAAAATTTATATTTTAAAAAATTACTCCCATACTTGATTGATATGTGATATCACATTTTAGAAGCGATTGAGAATACATTATAAACATTACATTGAATATATTTTAGTAACGAATTCATTCTGAATGAAAAAGAGCCCAAGGTCTTTGGCTGATTCATATATCCTTCCTTAAGATATAGTTTCTCTGTCCTATGAATGATTTGTATCCTCTGTGTCAAGGAGGCACTGTAATGTAGAGATTAAGAGCATGGTCTCAGGAATCAGATTATCAGAACTCAACACTAGCTTGTACGTTTAATGTATCTGCAAATAGCAAATAATTTAACTTCTTTATGCCTCACTTTCTTCATCTATAAAATGAACATAAATGAGATAACCTCAGAGGATTGCTGAAAGTATCAAATTAGATAATACCCATAATGTGCTTAGATAGTACCTGGCATAGAGTGACCCCACAGAAAGCATTAACTCTTATAATGACACAAAACTGATTGAACAACTTGCCCTTTGTAACGTATATCATTAAGTTAAAATTGAAGAAATATCAGTAGAGGTGGACCAACTTTAAGAATAAAGATTAGATTTTACTTAAAAGAAAGAATGTTATACTAATAAACACGTAGGACTAAAACATTTAGAATGCTCCATCTTTACCTTTAGATTCATGAAATGCTAATTAATCAATCATGCATTCAATTAAATAGTGATAGTACTTATATTAAATTCAAGTAATATAAATGTCTTAAATTCCTTGTAGACTAGGATATCAGAGATGGTTGGATTGGTTAGAATGAACAAGCACTAAGAATTTGACTGAAAGGAAGACACTGGTATGTAAAATGATTTAGGGGGGTTGACTCCCAAAGAAATGAACCAAAGATGAGACAAATAGCATAGTCTGAGTTACGTAAAAGGGAGCCAAAGGCAGAAGGAAAGGCAATCGGGAGATGGAAGACCTATAGTGTTTGTTCTTAGTGCTGTTTTATTTTGCCTTAATGATCTGAGTGAGTAGTCTTGGAACCATATATTGGTAATTCCAGCAGTAAATCTCTCCATTGATTGAGTTCTGGATAGAAAATTTGACATTATATCAATTTTAACCTTGCCTCCTATTAGAAGCCCATTCTGATTGGCCCCTGCTCCTCATCTCCATCTCAGCGTGGAGTCGTCCCTCCTTAATGTCTCATGGCAGCCACTGCATATCCTGTCAGCTTATCAAGTTGACCTCTTTCCTTGTTTATCTCTTCTAATAGGACATAAGCTCATGTCTCTTAGTTGTTGTTGGAGACCCCGGGAAGTACCACATCGTCTGGAACATAGAACAGCTTGACTAAAACTTGTTGAATGAACACAAATTATTTCTTCTCAAACCAACAGAACTTGTGTCTTCAAGTTATGAGCTTAAGATGACACACATGACAGTGATGGGTATGTATTGACACTTTCAGGCTTTACTGGCCTTGTGAACAAAAAAAACCACCCTTCTGTGAGGTAATTTGGGGGAGGATCCCATGCCCTTTATTAATACCTGCAGCATTAAAGTTCCATTCCTTGGGTTCAAATAATGGATGTTGGATTTTTAGGAGACCTCTGTCAAAATGTAAGGTGAGAAAGTTCATACACCAGTCCCTTTTCAGCTAACACTTCAATGTTTAGTTTTAGCAGCTAATGCCTCAGCAAGGATTTGCAGAAATGAGGTGGCAGTCAGAGTGAGGTGTGTGTGCATTTTAGGTGGGGAGATGCTGTAGAGAGTAGAGGGTGTTACCTGGTGCCAGAGAGAGGTCAGGAACCCAGATATACAATAAAGAAGGATGCCAAGACAATTTTCACATCCTCCACAAGTTAGCTCAATCAGGGTCTTGTTTCCAAGTGCCCTACTCTACATGGATTGTGTATGAATTCACCTTTTAAACTGAAGCATCTAATTTTTCAATTTTGGTAGAAAAAAAATTATTCACCTTTCTTACCTCAACCTCATCTTTGTAGATATTATCATCATATCTACATATAAAATCTTTATCTCTTACCAGGCCTTGGTGTCATGGCTCTAATTAACTACAAGAATTTTTTCAATGAATGTAGCTCTCTGTCTTCAAATCTAAAATGAATAGAAGCAGACTTGCTATTTTTTTCTGCCAAATAATTTTTTTGGTCAAGCCACTCAGACTAGAAAACTGTATATTTGTGTTCCTAATTTCTTTTTCTCAAACTCCTATCTCTAGTATTATGTCTTCCTTTAAAAGAGCGCTTGATTTCCCTCCTTTATGGTTCCAATTAATTGTCACCATCCTAAGATTGCACACAAAATGCCCCCAGTAGCCAGTGTAATGAGTAATCCAGTCCATGTAAAAGAGCAATTCATGTTTTATTCACACTGAAACTTCAATTTTTTTTTACAAACAAAACCTATTAGAAAGGTGAATTTAGCTCTCAGGGGCTCCGTTGTGTGGAAACACTGTATTGCACCCACTTACAGGACCTGCTTCCTGGGTATGTGCCTTGTGTGGACACTCAGTGCCCCACATTTAGAAAAAACTCACATTTAGAAAGTTCTGCTGTCACCATCTTGAAATTATTTATAAGTTTTGAATAAGTTAAAACCTACAGATTAAGTAGCTGGTCCTGCCTGATCAAGGTCATCATCATCTTCCAACTGAATTACTGAAACATCACCTCAGCTGTGTCCCTAAAACTGGGGTTTATTTTATTATTCTGGCCTCTGTTATGTAGTTCATGCTCTAAGCTCCTCTGTCTGGCACAGACCTCCCTTTAGAACTTGGCTCTTCTCTACATGATTTCTAGCAGTTTCTAACATGAATCCTCTACTCTAGTTAGGCTGGTCTCACCATTATCACTAGTTAGTGAATCCTAGCACCATGTTATAGTTCACAGTTTTGGTTAAATCTAAAAAATGTGATCTTTCTTCTTTTCTGCATATTCAGAACCATCTTCTGCTGGTTAGCCCTAGCTCTGGCTTCTCCACAAAATCTTCCAAATTATTCTCATCATTAAGCATTTATTTAACTTACCTCTGATTTTCTAGAATATTTTATCTGCATTACACTAGTTAGCAAATGTGTTATCAAATATCAATATACATGAGAATCCAAAGCTCAGAGGAAGTTCCCAAGGAACCTGCATTTTAAATAAACACACGAGTAATGCTGATATACAGAATTCAAAAACTACATCTGTAGATATGAATTCTGCAAGTTTTTAGTATATGCTTCATGAACTTTGGCCTTGTCTATCCATTTACATTATAAGTTCCCGAAGCAGAAGTACTACACATGCAGCCCCTATAATTCTCAGCACAGTGCTAGATTTATAAATACTTTTTCATTTGATAATATTTTAATATTAGAAGTATTTTGGCAGGTTAAGAACCTTCTCTAAAATCTCAGTTCACCTAAAACTCAACTGAAACCCCTTTTAGAAATTGTACCTAAGGTGAAACACAGTTTTCTGATTCATACAAAAAAGAGCTAATGAAAATAATCTTGAACTTTTAAAGAATATCCAAAAGCTCTTGTGAAATATCTTGATGATTTGAATGTAAATTAATTAAAATCCTATGGATTAAAGCCCCACTGAAATATATATGTGGACTAATACTTGGAAAAGTGTCTTTCAGAATTGCCAGCCTTGAAATGTTCAAAAAATAGTTCAAGATGCTTTGGCAAAATTCAAGCACCACTGAATTGTCCAGTTTCTTGTTAGGGAATACTATTTGCCAGTATTATATTCCTCTTATGTGGTCTTTATCCAGAGTCAATATACTAAGTACAATAAACCTGTCCAGGTGGTCACTGAAGAGCCCATAAAGTCTGTACATTCATTTGCTTCTTTACTTTTAAAAACCTGTTATTAGGGATTAAGTGTAAGATGTATATAGTGACCAGAAGTTTCAGAAATTGAGGGCAGTCCTTAAAGCCAGTACTTTTTGCAAGAGTTTTATAACTGTTTATAGACAGCATGTCTTTCTAGAAGAATTGGGTGGGTGTGAAAAAATGTAGAGCATGAAGCAGAATGTTAGACTCAAGTTTCTGCTCCAGGACTCACAACAGGTGGTCCTGCCATAAGGCGTACATATGGCTGAGATACAGTACTACCATGAATTCTGCTCACAGAAACGCATCTTGTAACCCATGGGGAATAGAGTCTCTGGTGCTGTGACCAGACTTGTGAATCTTCTTATAGCAACAGATGCAACATATTATTACAAAATCTTAGCATTGAAAAGATTTCTATTCTAGTCCATTCCTCTTTCTAGTAAAGAAATTTCTCCTATGACATTCTTATCAGATTGAGTACTTCAAATTAACTAATATAAATAAATCTTTTATTTTGGTATGTTGAATATTAATTATACCCCTTTGCATAAGATTAGTCTTTTTAAGTCCCTTATTATGTACGTAAGTTACTGGTTATTTGCATAGATAATGTATTTTCTACACAGCTGCAGTTAATTGAATACCCATGTGTATTTATTTTAGAAGATGTGATTATACATATATCTGTACATATGATTTAGAAGCAAACAAATTTTGTATTTTCAACTGCTTACCCTTAATGAATAATCTTTCTCCTGTTGCATGTGTTGGTCACCAATGTGTACAACATCATCGTCTTCTTCAGTTCAAGGAGAGTGGCCATGTGTGCTGTTTAAATCTGTTGTCTTGATATCATTCTTAATAGTCCCAGTTTGAACACTACATTATATAGTCACCTAAATTTAAACAAGTATGATTTCATTTGTTTGACAACCATAGTCACCTATACTTTATATCTACTTTTTTTATATCTTAGTTTGAAACAATTACTGAAGTGCTAATTGTAGACTTGGCTTATCTTTGTTTTACAGTTTCAAAGTAGCCATCTTAGACACTTCAATTTCCCTTGAAGTACGTTAGTGTATGTCAGTAGAGAAAAGATGGCAATGCAGTTTCTTAGCAAATATTTTAATCAAACTGCATTATGCTGTAGTAATTATATTACATTTTAAACCTATTATGATGAAGGATAGAGAATTGTTTTTTAAGAAAAAAAATTAAGATGTGAAAAAAAAATAATAAAAGCATAAGAAGAGCTGACAACTAGGGAACCCAATTCTCCCTAGTATACTTGTCAAGTATAGCTGTCATTCCTAGTAACATGTTGAGATCATATGATGATCATTAACTCTTTCAAACCACTGAGGTTTATATTTAAATGCATTTCTTCTGCAGTTTTCTTTCAAAACTTGTTAAATCTCCAGAGAGATTTGGAATTGTTAACTCTCTGTCGTTAATGGTCTAGACATCCATTTGTCTGAAGACAAAGACCTAGAGAAGATGATTTTCTCGAGAGCCTTTTGGTTTTGCGTTACTATTTCAGCTACCCAAGGAGGAAATAGTAAACTGTAAGCTTGTTCTCTGGTAGCTTTCTCTCTCACTCACTAACCTGTACATACTATTGTCTATACATTTTCATTTTACTCCTTTCCTTTCAGGATTCTCTTCCATTGCTACTGGAGCTTCATAATCCACTGCTTCTTTCCTCATTGTCCATTCCTTTTGTGGCTTCCTCCAAAAGAAAAAGAAAGGAATGACTAAAAAGAATGAGTCCTTTCAAAAACTGAGAAAGAGCCTAATAATAGTTCTCATTTCATAACCTCAACCATTAAATAATATAATCACCTAATGTAAAGTACAAAAGTTGCAGAAAACTCGATGGTTCTTTCTTTTTCCACATTAGGAGAGAATAGTAAATGGACAATAAAGTCTTTTAGTTATCCTTGTATTCATTCACTTTACTCCAGGAAGAATCAGTTACATCCTAGGTCAGGAAACTACAGCTCTTGAGCCATATTGAGCCTACCTCTTTTTGTGAAGAAAGCTTTATTGAAATACAGCCATCCCCATTCATTTACAATTGTCATGGCTCTGTTCCTATTACAGAACTGAGTAGTTACCCCAGTGACATTATGACCCACAAAGCCAAAAATATTTACTATCTGGCCCTTAATGGAAAAAGTTTTTCAACCCCTGAATCTCATCAAGCCTTGTTTTAAGAAGACTTTGTCATGCCTTGATCAGGGTAATATTTTAGTATATTTGCAAAAATTTCAGGAAATTTTTCCTTAATTTTTCCCCATAATTTAAGGTAATAATATTTCTTGTTTTTATAATTAACGCTACTTAATAAAACATCTTATTACATATACAGAGACTTTTTCTTTGAAGCAACTCATTTTGCTTTTAAATTAGTTCATGCAGTTATAATTATGAATATTTTTTGTCAGAATGCCTTTCTTGGCTTTCTCCTTTTCTTCAATATTATTTAATTTTTTTCTTATTGGTTCATCCATAAATGATGTGGTCAGTGGTAATTGAACTGACTATCAAGAATGTGATGTTTGCATTAGTTTATAATTAGTGAATGAACTAGACTCAAACATTTCTTCAAGTTATGGTCATTTATTCAATTTGTAGAAAAATATAGCTGTTCATTTTCAGCCTATGCTACTACAAGCCATTCTGAGGTATATTCTAAATGTAAATTATTAGTGGATTAGTTTTGATATTAATATTGGAAAGAATTTGTTCTCATTTTTTGTAGTGTATGATGGAGCATTCATGTGTGTTTGAGAAAAATTTATAACAATATATTCCTTTAACTATAAACTAATTCAGTGGGTTAGAAATCTATTGATAAATAATTATCCTACCGGAGAAGACTTTTCTAAATGTCATTGGATCCCTTTGAGGAAGACAATTTGCCTTATTTCCTTACGTGGCTTTCTAGTCTAGAATGTCAGCTAAAGTAGACTGTATTGGTTTATGTTTTGTTTATTGTTATTCCTATTTGACAGTAATTTATTTGTGAATCACCAATACATATGTGACCATCCCTGTTCCTTCTAGTTCCATGAGACTTCTACGCTTGATAATCCTCAATATGAAATTATGAGATAGCTAGCAGTTGTTGTAATTAAGTAATATGCACAACCTCTGGTCAGCTGTATAATTCTAAAAGCCATATATATTAATTAACCTTGTTTTTCAAAAATGAACTTTAAAAAGTACCTTTTCTATCATTTGTTGAATATGGATGAATAAAATTATAATTATTTATTAATAACACATTGAGAACATGTTATGGGCCGAGAAACATGCAATATGTTCTTTATAGTTATGGTATAGACTATTACAGTTGGTGCTCAAATCGTCTCTGCTAGTTAGATATTATTATCTTTAACTCTCGAAGAGTCTTGGAGAAGATGAATATCTAAGGTCTTAGAGCTAAAGGATATTAGAGCTAAGAATCAAATCCAGTTATCACATATATTTCATTGTCAAGAAAATCTCCAGTAAAAGGTTCACAGCTCAAAGATTTGTAAGTTGAAGGTATAATCTCATGAAATAATAGAACTAGAGAGTATTCTTTAGCAAGCATCCAGCTCAGTCCCTCTATTTTACAAATAAGGATGTTGAAGTCCCTTCACTTGTATTGAAGTGTTAAAGAAACAAATTTATCTTTGGTTAACAAGTTAATTTCTAGCCCAGCCAAACTAAAATGCAGTTCTCTTGGCTCCCAATGTAGCAAGTGTCTCTCTTTCACAAATGTCCTTCTTCCATATTATCCAAGGTACTTCTTTTTAGAAGTCCAAAATGTGATTTGGGTCTTGTTCCTGTTTGTTAATAAATTTAGGATGTATATGCTGATGCCACCAATATGTACTTACTGGAAAAGTAATTTGTACTGCTAAACCCTTAAATGTCATACTACTGTGACTCACACAGTGAGGACAAATTGCTTGTTTTTAAAATCTTAAGCTGAGAAAAAATAAATGCGATCTTCAAATTTCTTATGGAAATCAGAAGAATGTCTAGAAGATACTTCTGACATTGTGATTTTTGAACTCAAACTAAAGGAAAAATGTGTTACCTAGACAAATAGAAGCTTATAGAACACAGCTGAAAAGTCTGAGATTTTCTTTGCAGGACAAAGAATGTGCATTTGTTTATATTAGTCAGTTGTAGAATGGTGAGGCTTTGTAATTACTTAGGGACCCCAAAAATATTTAAGATTTTTCCTTTTGTAGTTCTATTTAATGACCATTGATATTAACACTGGGTAAGTTGCTTAGGCTTTTGACAAGTTGGTTTTTAAAACATAATTGAGTGAAATAAATGAATAATGCATTGATAGCTCAAGATTCCACACCAAGTTCAGGTTCCTTGAATTTTATCATGTGAAATAGCACCATAATCACAAGTCATTATGAACATAGAAATACTAACTCTCACCTCAGAACACTTCTTGTTAATGAGTCCTTTAAATACAATGTTGTTTGTTATACTACTGGTGAATTACGTGGTTGAATACACGAATAACATAAGTTAGCTAGCTATACACATACACTCAATATAAATGTATGCTAAGCATCAGGTGCAAAGAATTAAGATAACCAGTCTCCGTAGTTCCCATTTTATTTTCATCATTGTTCAGGGTCCTTCTCCTGTTTTACTTATGTATTTTATTCCTTTATCTACAATCCCATCTCTCATATCCTTTCCATTTATATTTATAGGCAACTAATTTAATGTGTTTAGTATAATGTGTGAATATATATATATCTTTTATATATGTAGTTTGGTTTTATTTAATATGTGTTCCTTTTAAAAAGTTATTAAGTCTTGTGCAAAAACTCTTATTTAACTTTTTATAATATTTTAATAAAAATATAGTTAGAGTCATATATTTAAGAAAGGTATAAAATGTATTATAGAAAAATGATACTTAAATATACAGATGTCATACCATCCTGGGGTAGGGAAACTGAAAAAATATAGAGATGTTAATTCTTCAAATTTCATGTGAAAGTGATAGTTTGCATATACTGAAATTGCCCACCTCAACTGGAAACATTAAAAAAAATGAAAGAAAATATTGGATAAAATATTGAATATTGAAAAATATTGAATATAATATTGAAAATATTAAAAAGTGTATAGGCATGTTCCAAAACTAAGGAAAAAATCTCTATAAACTGTAAATAGAGAGGAAATCTAAATAAGTCCTATAGTAAGCCAGACCACTTGGTGAGAGCTAGCTTTCACCCTGAGACGGAACAGGTTAGAAAGTGCCTCAGACAGGAATGAGATCAAAGCTGGGCTTCCAGAATGCCCACCTTCTGTTTTCCAGGGAGGAAAATGAAGATAGTGATTAACACTGGAATCTTGTTATAAACATAAACTCATGTATTTTCAAAAAGAACAAGTACATGTAATTTAAAATTATCGGAAAATAAAAAAATTTTAATCTCAATCAGACAGAATGCAGAAAATGGTTTTTTAAAATGTCAAGAAGAAAGTACACTTAAAATAAAGTGCAAAATAATATGGCAGAAATAAACTCAAAATTTTAGTAATCACTCACCATAAATATAAATGGCTTAAAATTAGCTATTGAAAATTAAGGAATATCAGATTAGATTAAAGGAAGTGAAATCCAAACACGGACGTTTTTTGACCAAACAAGTAGGGTTTTTAGAGAACACGGAAAGAAGTCAGCCCAGCCAAAATACAGGATGTAGCAATATTCCCTAGGGGAGACAATGGTTCAGGTTTCTGAGATCCAAATCTGACCCAGGAGTCTCCAAGCTGAAAGTG
The DNA here is from genome assembly GCF_028021215.1 of Eschrichtius robustus. Lineage (NCBI taxonomy): Eukaryota > Metazoa > Chordata > Mammalia > Artiodactyla > Eschrichtiidae > Eschrichtius > Eschrichtius robustus. Next base: position 39,294,730 of record NC_090825.1, read on the forward strand.
ATTACATCAGGTCAACAGGAAGTACAGCTGTCTTCTTTAGTTTCAGCTTTAGGTACATTGGGCTAGAGCAGTTCTGCATATGGGATAGACTGAATATATTTGATGGACCACCTTATTTGGAGCAGGTGGCACTTTATAAATTTTCCATTATGTCTCATAACATTCCTGTAGATGCTTTTCTCATCTTATGGCAGTTCTTTTTGTAAAGGTATTTTAAAAGAAGACTTTTTGGAGTAAACTTTAAATCTTTCATGGCTTCACATTGTTGAGCCCTTATATTTAAAGGAAAAGTTGGCTATATATAAAATTCTAGCTCCAAAGGTCTTTTCTTTAGAAACTTTATAAATAAGTCCCCAAGTCTTCTTGTCTGTAGTATCTCTGTTGAGAAGTTTGCCATCAATTTAATTATGTCTTCTCTCTAGGTGATGTCTTTCTTACTAGAAATTTTAGAATTTCTCCTGGTTTTTCTTGTGTTTGTATTACACTCTAATCTGTCTATATGAGAGCTTTTCCATCTATTCTGCTTGACACTGTATCTCATCAATATGAGATATTCATCCTTTATGTTTTAATTCTTTGAAATTCTGTCGTTATTTCTTCATTCTATCTGATCCTTTGTTATATATTTCTATTATTCTGGGTCTATTATAACTTTGCTACGTCTACTCCTATACCCCACATTTGTTAACATTTTGTTTATATTTTCTATCTTGCCTTTCCTGACTGCCTTCTACAGTTTTACCTTCCAGGTCCGAAACTCACTCTTTGGCTCTTATCTTGTTTCCACTTAGCTCATATTAGGTTCTTTATTTCAACTATCATAATTTTTATACCTGTGTGCCCTCTTAATGACTATTCCTTCTTCAATTTATCAGTAGCTCCACAGATATAGTTTTTAAACAATTCTTGACTTACCTGCTGTGTTAATTCTGGTTTATCCAGTACAGTATATAGTGTTTTGTTGTTTCTCTTTTATTTTGGTTGTGCTCTTCTGTGTCTGACTATTTTGTCTGTAAGGTTATTTCCCCATGGTGGCACAGTGGTTGAGAATCTGCCTGCCAGTGCAGGGGACACGGGTTCGAGCCCTGGTCTGGGAAGATCCCACATGCCGCAGAGCAACTAGACCCATGAGCCACAACTACTGAGCCTGCGCGTCTGGAGCCTGTGCTCCACAACAAGAGAGGCCGCGATAGTGAGAGGCCCACACACCGCGGTGAAGAGTGGCCCCCACTTGCTGCAACTAAAGAAAGCCCTCGCACAGAAACGAAGACCAAACACAGCCAAAAATAAATAAATAAATTAATTAATAAAATGTTTAAAAAAAATAGATTATTTCCCCAGAGCACATCAGTCATTTTGACTAGGATTATAAATGGTAGCAGTACCAAGCCCTAGCTTGTGAAGTATCTAATGGGTTTGGAGGTGAAGCATGCCCCTGGAAGATGTTCCCCAAATGTCATAAACTGGGTTTGACAAGCTTCTTCTCTCCTCACTAAGTGAGTCTGTCCCTCAGGGAACTTGGTTACCCCTGCCTGACACTGCTCTATGTTGAAGGAGTTTTCTCATTCACTATGGTTGCCAAGCTATAGTTTGGAAGGAGGGGAAAAGGAAAGAACACTCAGTAACCAGCTGGTCTTCACTCACCTGTTACCTACTTGGTAAAGGCTGTCTTCACTCACCTGTTACCTACTTGGTAAAGGCTGTCTTCACTCACCTGTTACCTACTTGGTAAAGGCTGTGTTGGCCTGATACTGTTCTCTTAAGTAGTGAGGTAGTAGGGGCTTATCCACATAGGAAATACGGCAGTGAAAAGGTCACTAAGAAGTTCCCCCATCCAATTTCCTGCTGACTATGACACCAAGCCTGCCTCTGCCTCTGGCTGCCATTGCTCTTCCTTTGGGACTTAACAACCACTCTCCCCTGTCCACTTCCTTAAGTTTTTATCAGAGCTTTACTTTAGTTCTTCAAATCAATATACTTTTACTTCTGTGAGATTTCTAGGTTGAACTAGGGAAGAAGAGTCAGCAGCCTGTGGCATAATGTCCTTATTAGTAACTGAAAATCATTAAACACATGCAGAGACATGCACACACACACACACACACACTCAGAAATAGGTCTTGTAGCATTATTGTGAAATAGAAAAAGAAAACTCTAGAAACAATTTAAACATCTAACTGTAGGTGTATGGTGAAATTAATTAGATTATATCCATTTACTGGAATAAGATAATTTAGATATCCAAGGATTACTATAGACAACTCTCAAGAAACATTATTAAAGGGGAAAAAATCCAGGTACAGAACATTATGATAAATATGGAAAATAAAAGATACATATATAATGATGAAGATACTTTTGATTATCTAACATATATCCAAAAAAGTTAACGGTGCTGACCTTTTTAGGGGGAGTAGGGTCTTTATAAAGTGGCATATATATATTATAATTTAAAATGTTAAATACACAGATATATGATTTTTAAATTGTAAAATTTACTTTGCTAATACCATATGAAGAAATCAGTTTCATAAAACATAATATATGTTTTCACACATGCACACAGAGAAATACTTATTTAGATTTTACATTCCGGTAGAAGACATTACATAGGATTGTATTCAAACTTTTATGCAAAACAGCAAAAGTCACAGAAAGGAAAGTTAAACAGAAGGACAGTTTAAAAATATCATTTAAATGATTATATTGCAACAATGCCCATTTGTTTTATTAGAAGTTATTAAAGGTTAGCACAAGCTAACACATTGTTTCATTTTAATTATATGTTTAAATTCCACACTAAATAACTTATTCATATGATATAAAATCTGTGTAGAGGAACAATTTGCATGCTAACGTAAATGAGCTTGCAAAAGGTGTCAAGTGATATTATTGAACAGAGCAAAAAGAGATTTGTTGAGATTAGATAAACCAAGGCATCATTTGTCAGTTCATCTATTTAGAAAAGGTAGACAGAAGGGAAGACAAAAGCCAATATTCAAATTATCTGCGTGATTTGTTCTTTTTTGACTACAAATTGTCAATGTAAGAAGGATGGTGAGAAGAGACAGTAAAATCAAAACGTCACTTTCGTTAGCAGATCAAAATCCCATTTTTAATGGTTTGAGAGCTATAGCAAGCTTTAACAATCAAGCCACACTTACCTTTTCTCAGCTTGTCAGTTTCCATTTTGAAGTATGGTTTTTAATGACCTATCTAGAGATTTATTTTTTGAAGAACATGAATATATTTAGGTGTTTCATCTATCAAAAACTTCCTTTCCTATTTCGTGATCAGAATGTATTTTATAAGTGTGCTGGACCTTGACAGACAGTGTCAGTTCACACTAAGGCTATGTTTACATGGATAGCAACACATTTCTGAAAAACGTTCCAAATCTAATCTGCAGTCAAATCAATTAGTGCTAGCTTGCTACACGCTGATTCAATCAGAACCTATAATTCAGAGTTTTCACACTAATTTCACCTGTAAATTTGACGGAAAGCAAGAGTTATGGAAAGATTCTCAGGAGTGTTTGCAAACACAAGCAGACACAATAAAATTAAGTTAAAATTCAAATAACTCTAAAGTCAACTCATTTTCTCAAAGAGTGTATGGATAGGGGTATAGGAATAAATTTTTTCCTGAGTGGTTTTCTGCTCCTGCTTTCCCAGTCTTCATTCTTAAGAGACAAATTACTTTAGTAACTATGTTAAATTACTTACTTTATTCTAGAACCTTGGGGTTGAATTCTGAATTTTGAAATGTGAACTTAACATAGAGCAAAGCCAACTTGAGAAATGAGAAAAACTGGCCAACGAGTGGGAGAGTGAAAGTCAGAGAGAGAGAGAGAGAGAGAAAGATTTTGAGATTCCCAGCAAAATGTTTAAACAACTGGCCCAGACTTGTCTGAAGCCAGAAAATTTCTGGACTTTTAAATCTTCAAGCCATTATTACCTACATATAATCACTTAAACACCTACATTTAAAAATGCAGAAATATCAGTTTGTTCTTTTCAAAATTTGTTTTGCTTTGCTTTCAGGAATTACAAAGAAGGGTGCCTGTGTGCCCCTGAATAAGTCCTGGTTACTGCTCTCTCCCATCAACAAACTAAGGCGAGACCCATGGCTTGAAGCTCTTGTTCCCTTAAAGGTGAAGTTCTGTGTTGGAAATCTGCTTCTTTCCCATCACCCTCGCAATCACAACAGTAGGATTGTTATGCCAGGTCCCGAAATGTCTATGAGACTGTAAATAGGGCACAAAACCAGAATGCTGCCTTTGGTTTCCAGTGCCAGAGATCTGGATCTGCATTTGGGGGAATTGCACAGGCAGAACTGCTGCTTTGGCCTTGTGCTTGGTTGGGGGTGGGGTGGTTCTGCAGAAGAATTTCTAAAGCACCAGCTCCTCCGGTGTTAGTGACGACGCAGCACTTCAACACTCCACCATCGCTGGCTGGACCAAAGCCTCCAGGATTGCCAGTTCTGCAGAGGGACTAGCCCGGAGCAGAACTCTTCCTCCAGCATGTGGAGAGCTAGTGGTGCTGGACTGTTGAGCTGGCAACCTGCCACTGCACTTGAGATCCGTGGTAGACTTCATTTCCCTTGTGAAGTCTAAGGACTATAATATTCTCAGTTGTGTGCAGTTAGAATGTGAATGGATGCCCCTGCAAGGTTGTCTGAGTGCTCTTGTCCTTTTGGGGAAGCAACTCTTTCAATCCACTTACATGACCCCTTTTTCTTCAGGGCATGTGCACACTGTCAACCAGCTCTAGTTAGTTTCATCACCATCCACCAGAGGGTATTGAGAACTAATGCTTTTGTGCAAATCATTTGTAGTATTTTCCTACATACACCCTGCCATTGTAGCATTGCCTGGTCTCAGCTTCTTTTCTTTCTCATTTTCCTCATCTGCCAAGCAGGGGTAGCAACAGTCCCTATCTCATGGGTGAGAATTAACGAGTTAATATATGCAAGGTATTTAACACAATGTCTGATACATAAGAAGTACTCAATAAATGTTAATTATTCCTATTATTGTTATTATTTTATTGGTGTTACAGTTTTTTTGTTTTTTAAAAAAAATCACTATTGTCAGTTCTGAATTACTGAAATCCAAGAGTATCTCAACCCAGGTTTTTCAGAATCCAGAGTCTGAGAAAAGATCCCACATGATAGTGCTTTATTTGAGGGGAGAGAGTCAACAAAATAAGAATAAAGAAAAAAAGGAAATAAGGGAGGGAAGAAAATATAGCAATGAAAGGGTTCTATACTAAAGAGTTGTATAAAGCTTTACAAAAAACATAGCTGTTCTCTTGTGACGATTCTCTCTTGAGGGAGACCTTATGAACTGCATCTCCAGACATTACATTAGGAGAAGAAGAGACAACTGCCATGTGCACTGCCTTGGTCAAAGTTTCCTACACATTATGTCAACCCTCCTGGGTTGCACCATCTGTCCCCCACTTTGGGCAACTGATAGGGAAACCTCCCAATTAGCAATAGCAACAGCAGTACTGGTCACAGGACACAGGAGAGCCAGTAAGCCCGTAGTAGCTTTCTCCTTCTGGCCTTCAGCCTGCATCTGGGAACAGCCTGGTGAGCCAGTATCCATGAGTGGGTGTTGAGTGGGTTATAGGGCATTTTGAGCTTCAGAATCAAAAGAAGCCCTGAGGTAAAAGGCAAGAGGTCTAGAGGGTGGAGATAAGGCTCTGGCATGTTGTGTCCTAGCCTAAGTGACGTGAGGGAATGGGAGCAGCTCCCACATTAGTCCTGATCTGTTAAGCAAGTAGCATTCCATCCCCATTGTTGAAATGCAACAATGGTGACCAAGGAGCCCCCCAAAGCCTCCCTTCAGTAAAGAACAAAACCATTCCTGTGTGGCTACCAGAATGTGGTTGGTACCAGGTGATCTTCACGGAGGAACATAGAAGCATCATACAGAAAAAATGGCCAAGGAAACCTGGAAAGTCAAAGAATTAGGTCCAGCAAAATCAGATAAGAGCAACACACATCTGAACACTAATCATGGCTCTTGACACCCAGTTCTTTGTACCTTTCAATCAAAGAAAAAGAGAGACAGTTTCTCTCCCAGCACTCTCATCTATCCCTAAAAATGACTTTGTGGAAACCCACTTGGGTCAAATACCCACCTGTGGACTTAATAATTTTATTCAAAGGATTGGGGGCTGTTGGCCAGCCAGATTTATTTGTGTGCTCAAATTCAATGGATGCAGAACTCTGATTAACAAACACATGTAGAAGGGCAGTGCTCAAAAAAAAAGGACGTAATGTAGTAATGTAGAACAACAGTAAAACCTATGTGGGTAATTTCTCTATTTCTCTCTGACTCTGACACTCTCTCAAGGTTTTGTTTGTTTGTATTTCTACATTTTTAAAGATCATTATTATTTTTTAGGTTTAACAATAATTATTTTAAAATATGTAAATTATTTACTTTTAAATATTTAAAAATATTTAAAATATTTCTATAAAGAAATGGGTGGGTCCTTGTTACCTAAATAATCAAGTATTTCAGGGAAATTTTGTATTCTTTCTTTGATTATATCTTCTTTTAATCATCTTTTTCTGGAATAAATATAACGGCATTGTTGGGTTTCCTGCCTCTGGCTTTTGTGTTTTCTAAGTTTCTTTCCTCTCTTTCACCTTCATTCATTCTTGGATTCTGGGAAAAATTTTTCAGCTATGTTTTTCAGCTCAATAATATAATTTTCAGTCATGTCTATTCTCCTATTCAGCCTATCGCTTGAGGTTTTAAATTCAGCAATCATTTTCAAAATTCTTTTTCATGTGTTCTAAATGTTATACCTTAACGTACCACTCTGAGTTTACTAATTATTTCTATTATAATTCTTATTATTTGGTCCCTTTTATTTGCTCTGTTTCCTTGCAGATTATTTCTTTTTTTGAGATTTCAGCTATTATGATTTAATTATTGTTCTTATAAAGGTGTTGTATTTTTGTGAATCTCTCTGAATTTACCTACTATTATGGTGTCTATTTTTAACTCCATTTGCTTGAAGATATTTCTATCTGTTCAGGCTAGTAAATATCTTCTGTTCAGACTGTTAAATGATATTGAAAAACTTCTAATGTTTCCTGATTCTTGGTCATTTATTTCTATTTTTAAGTAAAAGTCTATATTAATCAGTATTGGTAGCTGGAGAGTATTTTCTCAGCACAAGTTAAGCACAATCGATAAATAGTGATTATGACTATAGGTACCCTAATTTTAGGGACTGTGCAAATGAGTCGGGTATACAAGTAGCTTGACTTCTAAATGTGTGAGCTCTTTCTGCCTTCCTTTTTGCTATCTGCAGCCTTTAGCACATGCCCCAGTTCATTTAAAAACTCTATTACTGTACTTCATCTTGGGGCAAATGCCATAGCAACTCCTGTGAAAATGGATACTAGTGTAATTGTTACACTGTCCTTTAATTCCATGTGAATCCATCACTTAACACTGATCACTATCTCATCTCCTGCTCTTCACTCATAGAATATTTTTATGTTTTTGTTTCCTATGAAAAGCCATTCATTTGGAAGATCTGTTTGTTCCCTATGTAAGGGTTGTAAGTCCCTGAGCTCTGTGGAGTTTCACAACTAGTCAGAGTCTGCTTGCATTATATCTTCCAGAAATCCCTTAATATTCAATTTTGCCTTTGGCACAGTTTTTGACTTTCCAGAAATATATGGTTTTCTTCTCATTTTTTATATTGATCCTGTCATCTTAATAGGATTTAAGAGAGGAAAGGGGTTAAATAATTGTGTTCAATAAGCATCATCAGAAAATAAATTCTGATTCATCTTTGAAATGCAACAGAAAAGTTCTTTAAAACAAGTGCCCAATAATAAATAAATATGTTGTTAAGAAACTTTTGTAACCCAAATGAAGAAGCACTTTTAATTTCTGGATTTTTCTGACTGTTATATTTAATATTGATTAACAACTAAGTAAACCAATAAAATATTTTAGCTTTTCATTTCTCCTTCATGCACAGAGGGTCATTCTCACCAGCAGAATCACAGTCAATGAGTGCAAACAGGTATCATTTCATCACTAATGATTGTCATTATGTTTTCAAAGCACAGTTCAACAACCATTTATTTCTTCATTCACATCTATACAAAAAATGTAATTATGAAAAGTCCAGCTTCAATGACCTGGAATAAAAAATATAGATTTACTATAGATGATATTTTTACAAAATATTCTGTAAATCCTCTAGGTAGGAAAATAATCAAGTTTCTCTTTGGATCTGCCTTTCAATAGATCATGCTGTTTAAAATCTTTTAAAGAATAAATTGTGAAATATATTTAGGTGACAAAGTTATAGCAAAATGGATTAGAACACATAAAAAAGAAATTTGTATTTAGTTGAAAAAAAAATTTGACATCTTTGTTGAAGAACTACATTGATTCTTATTTAATATTTCAGCAAAAGATTTGGTTTTGAGATGTTGGCTTCTTATGTGTTGCATTTCATACGTTCTGGGATCTATATCATAAAATTGGAGCAGAATAAAGTGGATTGCATTAAGTGGATTGCATTTTCTGTAGAAACAATTTTGTAATTTCAGGTTGAATTCCAGACCAAGAACTCGAAATTAAATAAATCTTAACAGAGAATGATTAATAACAAATTGTTATTAATCCAGATATTAATATAATAAAGAAGTCATGATACATTTAATAGCATTGAAGAATCTCAAAAACATTTTGATGAGTGAATGAAGCCAGACACAAAAGACAACATACTACAGGATTCCATTTATATGAGATTCTAAAAATGAAATTACTATAAAATGGAATTTGGGGGAGATGGAAATGTTTTACATCATGATTTTAGTGATAGTTCCATTGTCTTATACATTTATCAAAGTTCATTAAATTATACACTTAAAATTGGAAAATTTATAGTATTTAAGTTGCATCTCAATCAAAATAAAAAGAAAACAATAAAAATCACCATGGATCTCTTAGTCATTCTTACATTAAAGATCAAACCCACTAATATACCCCGCATATATTTGCACTGTTCATTTTGTATCATCCTTGAAACTCATCTTATTTACTTTTCCTTTTTGGTTTTTGTCCTATTATACTAGCTGTTTTTCTAAATCACCACATTCCACCCACCCTGCTACCTCTCCCCCATTATGGGTAGAAATATGCTGCTACCTCAGATTGCCAAACTCTTCCCTGACTTTTATCTACCAGGCCCATCAATTAGTACTCTCTTTAAGATAAGAACAAAAATCACTTCCACAGGGATCTTCCTTGACCACCTATATTAGATTAGTTCCCCTTATAAAAAGACCCTCAAAACACCCTCTTTTACCTCTGGAATGTTTTTCATAAGTGTAAGTTGCATACATTTTGTTTTTCTTCTATCTTGTACACTCTCCTGCGTCCTAACATTTACAGTGTAAGAGAAGAGGGTTTGGTAATGAAAGACAAGCTAATCAAAACATATAAATTTCTTTAGCACAAAACCACCGGAGAGATTTGCCAACAGGAGGCTAATCTTGGTTCAGTGAAAGGTTCACCCTGAGGCTAAATTACAGAGAAATTGTCTTCCTTCTCTCCTATCTTCTATCCTGAGGCCCTATCTGTTGGTGGAAATGATAAATAAGTGATAATTCATATAAGAAGCTGAGCATAAAAGAAGAAGTGGGAGAAATCACTTAGAAGAAATAAGTGATAAGGAGGAAAGGAATATAGAGAGGGCTCCAGAGAATTTTTTTCTTTTTCTGGCAACAATGCTGTGTTTGTTACATGGGAGCATCCCCAGAATCAAGAATTAAGGCCTGCCCATTGAAGGAGCTGAGGCATTGTGGTGCAGGGGAATAGAATCAAGTATTTGAATCTCCACCCACTTCTTTTTTTTTTTTGAAAGCAGAATGTTTTTATTTGCATATGGTAAGACTGTGCTGGTAGACCATCCTAAGGAATTTATAAAGAGTTACTAGAACTAATATGTGAACTTAAAGAGGTTCAAAATTATAAAATATACACAAAATAATTATATTTCTATATATTAATCAAAAACTGTTGAAAATTAAAATTTAAAATGCCAAAAACATGGAATAATTACAAGTAGATTTAACCAACTATAGGTGCAACACTGTAAAAAAAAAAAAACAACTACAAAATAGTGCTAGGAGAAAGAAATTTTTTTTTTTAACATCTTTATTGGAGTATAATTGCTTTACAATGGTGTGTTAGTTTCTCTTTACAACAAAGTGAATCAGCTATACATATACATATATCCCCATATCTCCTCCTTCTTGCGCCTCCCTCCACCGACTTCTGATTATGTATAACATGTATATAAGACTCATATGTGAAGGAAGGAACAGCTTGGACAGTGCACAGGATTTTCTACTTCTGTTTGTCAAGCAAGTTAATGTCATGAAATATGTTATTTCTCCCTGTATTAATAAAGGGCAGAGTTTAAGTGTTATTAAGTAAGTACTTGTAAAACGGGTAGATTATTTATCTCCCCGAAAATACGGACGCAATCTTTCTTTGTTGTGGTGTCCTTCATGTCCTAGCACCTTGCCCTGCACGTGGTAGACACTACCCAATGAATATCAGTAAATTAACATATTATAGTTTGAAGGAATAGAAGGGCATTTTTAACACTTCACAAACTTTGTCTGGCTGCTCCATATCTGGATTAGACTATGAATGTTCAAACTTGTCTCACTACTGGGTATTTGAGAAAAGATGTGGAGAATCAAAGCAAGTCTGGTTTTAGTTCACTATGGTTCAGTTTTGGTTATGATTGGGCTAGTCAAAACCTGTCAATGGTGATGCTTATTTAAATATTCAGGAGGTATATTACTTAAATCAAACAAATGAAGCAAATAAACAATATCTCTGGGAAAAATCAGGTATTTTAAAAAATATAGCCTGAAAAGAGGAATATGAATGATTTGTGTTTTTAATTACACAGTCTATATTGCATATCATGGCTAATTATGATGGCTTTTTCTTAACTAATGTGTAAAATATTATATTTTTACTGATGATAACTTTAAAAAATTTAAAAATTGGAAATTTTGTAAAACTGGGATTGAAGAGATCATAATTTTTAAGTGCAACATTGAAAAAATCTCTTTGTGTAGATAAAAAACGGTGAAAATAATCAATTTCATAAGATTCTATCTATTACTCTTACTCTTTCCCAGAACACCACTAAACTGGCAAGATTTTTTTTTAATAGGCAAAACAAAACAAAACGAACAAAACAAACATGTAAATGAACAATAACAAAGGCAGAGAGAATAGGGTCAAGATTCCAGCAGAGAGGCAAGTGGTGCCTCTCTATTATCACAATGGATAAAACTGAGTCTTAAATCTGTAGTGGGATTATATGGTGAAAATATGTTTAGTTTTGTAAGGAACTGTCAAACTGTCTTCTAAAATGCCTGTACCACTTTGCACTCCCACGAGCAATGAATGAAAGTTCCTGTTGCTCCACATGCTTACCAGTATTTGGTGTTGTCAGTGTTCTGAAATTTGGTCATTCTAATAGGCCTGTATTAGTAGCTCATTGTTTTTTTAATTTGCATTTTCCTAATGACATGATATCATGCATCTTTTCATATACTTGTTTGCTATCTGTATACCTTCTTTAGTGAGATGTCTGATCAGGTCTTTTGCCCATTTTAAATCAGGCTGTTCATTTTCTTATAGCTAAACTTTAAAAGGTCTCCGTCTATTTTAAAAAACGGTCCTTTATTAGATGTTTCTTTCTCAAATGCTTTCTCCCAGTCCATGGCATGCCTTCTCATTCACTTGACAATGTCTTTTGCAGAGCAGAAGTTTTTAATTTAAATGAAATTCAATTTATCAATTCTTCCTTTCATGGATCATATCTTTCGTCTATTTGTGTCTAAAAAGTCATCACTATGCACATATTAGGGAATTTCACTCTCTTGAACTCAGTGTGGCTATATGACTTGATTTGGCCGAAGTAATATGAATAGAAGTGATGCATATTATTTAAAGACAGAAGCTTCGAGACCCAGAATGTTGCTTTTATTTTTAAAACTAAATAAAACTGTGACCAACAATTACTCTAGGCCATCAAACCATGTCTCAGAGTGAGAGCAAGCCCAATATGGAACAGAGGCATCAGCCACCCTTCAAGGGACATATAGAGTTAGTGAGATATAAATCTTTGCTACTTTAAGCCTTTGAGTTTTCTGAATTGATTGCTACTGAAGCATATCTAGTCTCTGCTGACTCATGCAGAAATGTGTTCAGAAGTGGAGTTCTACCATTTAAAAAATTAAAATATATGGCATGGCTTTAGGGTAGGGAAAGAGATGGAGAGAAATATGAGGCTTGTTAAGTCAACCATTCATCTTATGCTAAGTTGAAATATTTGGTTACATTGTTATAATAACTTGAAAGGCAAATAATGACATAAATATCTTGTCATCTTAGTCAAAGATGTCAGAAAATAAAATATTGATAGCTTGAGTTTATTGTTATTACTTACATTTGAAAAAGTACTACAAGGAAGAGAGGAAGTCAAAGAAAATTGTCTGCTTTCCATGTGTATATAAAAGGGAATATCAAGAGTCCAAAATTGTGGGGTTGCAAGTAGGAATTTATTCTCAACCTTAACGAATAAAACTAAGAACATCTTTGAATAACAAAGGCCAATTAGAATTTAATCTTGTGGCCAATGATAAAATTAATGGTACACGTCTTGTTACAATCGCTGAATAAATTAAGATGCTTCACAATGAATCCTTTCAGTTGGAAAAAATTTCTCATGGAAAAAAATTTCTTATGGAAAAAAGACTTCACTTTCTTCTGACAACTGATTCAGTCAAAGTAACAAAATGAAGCTGAGAGAGAGAGAGAGGAAAAAAAGAGAAAGAAAAAGAGTTGATCCATAGATGGATGAGAGAGATAGATAGGAAGAGAGGTCTCAAAAAAGTTGTGGAAGTGACTAGTGCATGGACTGGATGAAATAAAATACATAGGAAGCTGAATAAGTTTTTAGAAGATATTGCCAAAGGAAAAATGATAGGGAAACAGACTAAGAAAGGTGTTCAATTCACAAGGACAGCATATTTCCCAATACCCATTCCATATGTAGTCTGGGAAGATAGTAAAGAATGATCTTACTTAAGGTTAAAGGTAAGGACCATGAAGAACAGTGGGCATTCCCACAATTTCTGCCTGGGAGATTTTTAAATTCGTTCAGATTAGTGACCACTGTGTTTATCTCTTTCTTCCCATTTCTGACAGTGATTTTGTTCCTATTCCACAACTGTATATTGGCTGCGTGTGTGTGGTAGTGGTGGGAGGGGAAGGGACTAAGTGGAGCTGATAACTTGTCTTTTTTGTTGTTGTTCGTAGGTTTCTGGACTAAGAGAAGTCATATCTGGACCTCACGCACACTATCACAAGATTCTTCACTTTATGCCCAGTGGTATGATTGGAAGAAAAGGGATTGAACTTCGCTCAGTGATTGCAGTATGCCTCTCCTTTCCCCACGGTCAATGGCAATGCCTGTTATACTGATCCCCCACCTGTCCCAACTTGTATGTGAGTACATGGGCAGAGGTTAAATGACATGTTTTTTTATTCACAAGTCTTCTGATCAAGTTGAATGATACCCAAAGAGCTGTATACAAGGAACTATACCTGAGAAATCTCATCTGCATCCAGACCATATTTAGTTGATAAGATCCTGGATCTCAAGTCTGAGCCTGATGCTGTGATACGATGAGAATTTGGGAGTGCAGGGTCTTCCAAGGAGTGAACATATTTTACATATTGTGAGGACGTAAATAATTTGTAGCCACAGGGCCAGCTGGTGAGATTAACGTAATGGCTAAAAATCTTCGCTCCTCTCTTGAGCTTGTTTGGGCTGGGGATGGTTTCGAGCACTAAAATATGGAGGAAGTGATGCTATATGACTTCTGAAGCTACGTCATAAAAGCCATGCAGTTACTACTTTGTCCTCTTCTCTTGGGACACTTATTGTGAGTCAATCCAGATGTCATATAAATAGTTTAGAACATCATTCTGGAAAGACCACATGGAGGTGTTTTGGTTGTCAGTTGAGCTCCAGCCAACAGCCAGAATCATCTTCCAGACACGTGAGTGAGGCATTCTTTGATATCCTGCTTAGCTGTACCTTCACATGAGTGCCTCCCCAGACATTCTGTGCATGCAAATGCCATGAGAAACCCCAAGTGGAAACTACCCAACAGAAACCATCCTGAATTTATGACCCACAAAATTATGGCAACATAAAATGGCTTAAAGCTACTAAGTTTTGGGACAATTTGTTATAAAACAATAGGAACCTGAAAGCCTCCCTATAGTTTATTCTCAAGAGAGCAGCCAGAATGATCATTTTTACAAATTGAGTGAGACCATATTACATCTACACTGGAAGAACCTGCAATAAAGTGGCTCTGCATTTCATCAGAGTAAATGTCAAGACTCTTGCAATAGGCTGCAAGACTGTACCTGAAGAGTCCCATTCTCTGACCTCATAAGCTCTCTTCGTCCCTGAGCTCACTCAGCTACAACTGCACTAGCTTCCATACTATTCACAAATTCTGCCCCTGATAGTCCCTCCCAAGGGCCTCTTCTCTAGCCGTGCCCTTTGCCTGGAACTTACTACATCCAAACGTCTACTTGGCTAGTTCCTTTATATCCTTTGTGTTATAACATCTCACCTTTCATTGAGGTCTGCTCTGAGCCTCTCCGTCCCTCATCTATGTCACTCCTGGTCCTCCAGCTGTACACTCTTCATTTTATTTACTTTTTATAGCACTTATCTTTTATTTTTATGGTATTTATCTATTTACTTATTTATCATTTTAACATCTTTATTGAGTATAATTGCCCCACAATGGTGTGTTAGTTTCTGCTTTATAACAAAGTGAATCAGCCATACATATACATATATCCCCATATCTTCTCCCTCTTGTGTCTCCCTCCCACCCTCCCTATCCCACCCCTCTAGGTGGTCACAAAGCACCGAGCTGATCTCCCTGTGCTATGCAGCTGCTTCCCACTAGCTATCTATTTTACATTTGGTAGTGTATATATGTCCATGCCACTCTCTCACTTCATCCCAGCTTACCCTTCCGCCTCCCCATGTCCTCAAGTCCGTTCTCTACATCTGCGTCTTTATTCCTGTCCTGCCCCTAGGTTCATCAGAACCTGTTTTTTTTTTTTTTAGATTCCATATATATGTGTTAGCATACGGTATTTGTTTTTCTCTTTCTGACTTACTTCACTCTGTATGACAGACTCTAAGTCCATCCACCTCACTACATATAACTCAATTTCGTTTCTTTTTATGGTCGAGTAATATTCCATTGTATATATGTGCCACATCTTCTTTTTTTTTTTTTTTTTTCACACACACACACACACTGTATTTTATTTTTACAAGACATAAATAGACTGACACCAAGCAATGTACATGGATGACCACAACAAAAGCAACAATGATTGCAATTACCAAACATGAAACACTCATATTATGTCATAATATTGACATTCAGTCCAGTAATCCTCCACTGTAACAGCTCCTTTACTTTGCAGTGAAAATTGATTCGTATATTCTTTGCCTCTGAGTCCTTGTGGGATTTTTTTTTTTTTAATTCAGAAAGTCACAAAAATTATACTCATCCTCATCAGTTCACTCAGTCCCATGTAATTAATTTTTTTTTTCATCTTGCTCTTTTGTTAGCACTTTTATGAGTTCATCAGTTTTTCATTAGAGTTCTGAAAATGCTTATTCATTCAGTTCAGCAGTACAGTCAGTTACCAGAAACCTGTACTTGTCAGAGTCTTTTCCATGAATTTCTTGAAGATGAAACCCTTTTATAGGAACATATTTGCAAAATCATCAGAGTACACCCAGAACTGTCTGTAAATGACAAAAGACTTAAAAATGACCACGGTTAAAAATTTGATGAAAGTTCATAATAATGCAGTTGACAAGAAAATTAGTTATTTCTGAGATATACATTTTAAAGTAATAACTAGGATTATTACATATAACATTATACCAGAACATATAAGATTTTTAGAAATTTCATGTAATGTCTGAAACATTGATATTAACATATTTCCATACATATTTCCATACACATACAAATATAAGATTTTTAGAAATTTCATGTAATGTCTGAAACATTTATATTAACATATTTCCATTAGTTTAGTATTAGTTGTTTTGTTTGTTTTTTTATACTGCAGGTTCTTATTAGGCATCAATTTTATACACATCAGTGTATACATGTCAATCCCAATCGCCCAATTCAGCACACCACCATCCCCACCCCACCGCAGTTTTCCCCCGTTGGTGTCCATATGTCCATTCTCTACATCTGTGTCTCAACTTCTGCCCTGCAAACTGGCTCATCTGTACCATTTTTCTAGGTTCCACATACATGCATTAATATACGATATTTGTTTTTCTCTTTCTGACTTACTTCACTCTGTATGACAGTCTCTAGATCCATCCACGTCTCAACAAATGACTCAATTTCGTTCCTTTTTATGGCTGAGTAATATTCCATTGTATATATGTACCACAACTTCTTTATCCATTCGTCTGTTGATGGGCATTTAGGTTGCTTCCATGACCTGGCTATTGTAAATAGTGCTGCAATGAACATTCGGGTGCATGTGTCTTTTTGAATTACGGTTTTCTCTGGGTATATGCCCAGTAGTGGGATTGCTGGGTCATATGGTAATTCTATTTTTACTTTTTTAAGGAACCTCCATATTGTTCTCCATAGTGGCTGTATCAATTTACATTCCCACCAACAGTGCAAGAGGGTTCCCTTTTCTCCACACCCTCTCCAGCATTTGTTGTTTGTAGATTTTCTGATGATGCCCATTCTAACAGGGGTGAGGTGATACCTCATTGTAGTTTTGATTTGCATTTCTCTAATAATTAGTGATGTTGAGCATCTTTTCATGTGCTTCGTGGCCGTCTGGATGTCTTCTTTGGAGAAATGTCTATTTAGGTCTTCTGCCCATTTTTGGATTGGGGTGTTTGTTTCTTTAATATTGAGCTGAATGAGCTGTTTATATATTTTGGAGATTAATCCTTTGTCCGTTGATTCATTTGCAAATATTTTCTCCCATTCTGAGGGTTGTCTTTTGGTCTTGTTTATGGTTTCCTTTGCTGTGCAAAAGCTTTGAAGTTTCATTAGGTCCCACTTGTTTATTTTTGTTTTTATTTCCATTACTCTAGGAGGTGGATCAAAAAAGATCTTGCTGTGATTTATGTCAAAGAGTGTTCTTCCTATGTTTTCCTCTAAGAGTTTTATAGTGTCCAGTCTTATATTTAGGTCTCTAATCCATTTTGAGTTTATTTTTGTGTATGCTGTTAGGGAGTATTCTAATTTCATTCTTTTACATGTAGCTGTCCAGTTTTCCCAGCACCACTTATTGAAGAGACTGTCTTTTCTCCATTGTATATCTTTGCCTCCTTTGTCATAGATTAGTTGACCATAGGTGCGTGGGTTAATCTCTGGGCTTTCTATCTTGTTCCATTGATCTATGTTTCTGTTTTTGTGCCAGTACCATATTGTCTTGATTACTGTAGCTTTGTAGTAGAGTCTGAAGTCAGGGAGTCTGATTCCTCCAGCTCCATTTTTTTTCCCTCAAGACTGCTTTGGCTATTCGGGGTCTTTTGTGTCTCCATACAAATTTTAAGATGATTTGTTCTAGTTCCGTAAAAAATGCCATTGGTAATTTGATAGGGATTGCATTGAATCTGTAGATTGCTTTGGGTAGTATAGTCATTTTCACAATGTTGATTCTTCCAATCCAAGAACATGGTATATCTCTCCATCTGTTGGTATCATCTTTAATTTCTTTCATCAGTGTCTTATAGTTTTCTGCATACAGGTCTTTTGTCTCCCTAGGTAGGTTTATTCCTAGGTATTTTATTCTTTTTGTTGCAATGGTAAATGGGAGTGATTCCTTAATTTCTCTTTCAGATTTTTCATCATTAGTGTATAGGAATGCAAGAGATTTCTGTGCATTAATTTTGTATCCTGCAACTTTACCATATTCATTGATTAGCTCTAGCAGTTTTCTGGTGGCAGTTTTAGGATTCTCTATGTATAGTATCATGTCATCCGCAAAGAGTGACAGTTTTACTTCTTCTTTTCCAATTTGTATTCCTTTTATTTCTTTTTCTTTTCTGATTGCCGTGGCTAGGACTTCCAGAACTATGTTGAATAATAGTGGTGAGAGTGGACATCCTTGTCTCGTTCCTGATCTTAGAGGAAATGCTTTCAGTTTTTCACCATTGAGAATGATGTTTGCTGTGGGTTTGTCATATATGGCCTTTATTATGTTGAGGTAGGTTCCCTCTATGCCCACTTTCTGGAGAGTTTTTATCAGAAATGGGTGTTGAATTTTGTCACAAGCTTTTTCTGCATCTATTGAGATGATCATATGGTTTTTATTCTTCAATTTGTTAATATGGTGTATCACATTGATTGATTTGCGTATATTGAAGAATTCTTGCATCCCTGGGACAAATCCCACTTGATCGTGGTGTATGATCCTTTTAATGTGCTGTTGGATTCTGTTTGCTAGTATTTTGTTGAGGATTTTTGCATCCATATTCATCAGTGATATTGGTCTGTAATTTTCTTTTTTTGTAGTGTCTTTGTCTGGTTTTGGAATCAGGGTGATGGTGGCCTCATAGAATGCGTTTGGGAGTGTTCCTTCCTCTGCAATTTTTTGGAAGAGTTTGAGAAGGATGGGTGTTAGCTCTTCTCTAAATGTTTGATAGAATTCACCTGTGAAGCCATCTGGTCCTGGACTTTTGTTTGTTGGAAGATTTTTAATCACAGTTTCAATTTCATTACTTGTGATTGGTCTGTTCATATTTTCTGTTTCTTCCTGGTTCAGTCTTGGAAGGTTATACCTTTCTAAGAATTTGTCCATTTCTTCCAGGTTGTCCATTTTATTGGCATAAAGTTGCTTGTAGTAGTCTCTTAGGATGCTTTGTATTTCTGCGGTGTCTGTTGTAACTTCTCCTTTTTCATTTCTGATTTTATTGATTTGAGTCCTCTCCCTCTTTTTCTTGATGAGTCTGGCTAATGGCTTATCAACTTTGTTTATCTTCTCAAAGAACCAACTTTTGGTTTTATTGATCTTTGCTATTGTTTTCTTTGTTTCTATTTCATTTATTTCTGCTCTGATCTTTATGGTTTCTTTCCTTCTGCTAACTTTGGGTTTTGTTTGTTCTTCTTTCTCTCGTTCCTTTAGGTGTAAGGTTAGATTGTTTATTTGATATTTTTCTTGTTTCTTGAGGTAGGGTTCTATTGCTATAAACTTCCCTCTTAGAACTGCTTTTGCTGCATCCCATAGGTTTTGGGTCGTCGTGTTTTCATTGTCATTTGTCTCTAGGTATTTTTTTATTTCCTCTTTGATTTCTTCAGTGATCTCTTGGTTATTTAGTAACGTATTGTTTAGCCTCCATGTGTTTGTCTTTTTTACGTTTTTTTCTCTGTAATTCATTTCTAATCTCATAGCGTTGTGGTCAGAAAAGATGCTTGATATAATTTCAATTTTCTTAAATTTACTGAGGCTTGATTTGTGACCCAAGATGTGATCTATCCTGGAGAATGTTCCGTGCGCACTTGAGAAGAACGTGTAATCTGCTGTTTTTGGATGGAATGTCCTATATATATCAATGAAATCTATCTGGTCTATTGTGTCATTTAAAGCTTCTGTTTCCTTATTTATTTTCATTTTGGATGATCTGTCCAGTGGTGTAAGTGAGGTGTTAATGTCCCCCACTATTACTGTGTTACTGTCGATTTCCTCTTTTATAGCTGTTAGCAGTTGCCTTATGTATTGAGGTGCTCCTATGTTGGGTGCATATATATTTATAATTGTTATATCTTCTTCTTGGATTGATCCCTGGATCATTATGTAGTGTCCTTCCTTGTCTCTTGTAACATTCTTTATTTTAAAGTCTATTTTATCTGATATGAGTATAGCTACTCCAGCTTTCTTTTGATTTCCATTTGCATGGAATATCTTTTTCCATCCCCTCACTTTCAGTCTGTATGTGTCCCTAGGTCTAAAGTGGGTCTCTTGTAGACAGCATATATATGGGTCTTGTTTTTGTATCCATTCAGCCAGTCTATGTCTTTTGGTTGGGGCATTTAATCCATTCACGTTTAAGGTAATTATCGATATGTATGTTCCTATGACCATTTTCTTAATTGTTTTGGGTTTGTTTTTGTAGGTCCTTTTCTTCTCTTGTGTTTCCCACTTAGAGAAGTTCCTTTAGCATTTGTTGTAGAGCTGGTTTGGTGGTGCTGAATTCTCTTAGCTTTTGCTTGTCTGTAAAGCTTTTGATTTCTCCATCAAATCTAAATGAGGTCCTTGCTGGGTGGAGTAATCTTGGTTGTAGGTTCTTCCCTTTCATCACTTTAAGTGTATCATGCCACTCCCTTCTGGCTTGCAGAGTTTCTGCTGAGAAATCAGCTGTTAACCTTATGGGAGTTCCCTTGTATGTTATTTGTCGTTTTTCCCTTGCTGCTTTCAATAATTTTTCTTTGTCTTCAATTTTTGCCACTTTGATTACTATGTGTCTCGGCGTGTTTCTCCTAGGGTTTATTCTGTATGGGACTCTCTGTGCTTCCTCGACTTGGGTGGCTATTTCCTTTCCCATGTTAGGGAAGTTTTCGACTATAATCTCTTCAAATATTTTCTGGGGTCCTTTCTCTCTCTCTTCTCCTTCTGGGACCCCTATAATACGAATGTTGTTGCGTTTAATGTTGTCCCAGAGGTCTCTTAGGCTGTCTTCATTTCTTTTCATTCTTTTTTCTTTAGTCTGTTCCGCAGCAGTGAATTCCACCATTCTGTCTTCCAGGTCACTTTTCCGTTCTTCTGCCTCAGTTATTCTGCTATTGATTCCTTCTAGTGTAGTTTTCATTTCAGTTATTGTATTGGTCATCTCTGTTTGTTTGTTCTTTAATTCTTCTAGGTCTTTGTTAATCATTTCTTGCATCTTCTCAATCTTTGCCTCCATTCTTATTCCGAGGTCCTGGATCATCTTCACTATCATTATTCTGAATTCTTTTTCTGGAAGGTTGCCTATCTCCACTTCATTTAGTTGTTTTTCTGGGGTTTTTTCTTGTTCCTTCATCTGGTACATAGCCCTCTGCCTTTTCATCTTCTCTATCTTTCTGTAACTGTGGTTTTTGGTCCACAGGCTGCAGGATTGTAGTTTTTCTTGCTTCTGCTGTCTGCCCTCTGGTGGTTGAGGCTATCTAAGATTCTTGATGGGAGGCTCTGGTGGTGGGTAGAGCTGACTGTTGCTGTGGCGGTCAGCGCTCAGTAAAACCTTAATCCACTTGACTGTTGATGGGTGGGGCTGGGTTCCCTCCCTGTTGCTGTGGCGGTCAGAGCTCAGTAAAACCTTAATCCACTTGACTGTTGATGGGTGGGGCTGGGTTCCCTCCCTGTTGGTTGTTTTGCCTGAGGCAACCCAACACTGGAGCCTACCCGTGCTCTTTGGTGGGGTTAATGGCAGACTCTGGGAGGGCTCACGCCAAGGAGAACTTCCCAGGACCTCTGCTGCCAGTGTCCTTATCCCCATGGTGAAACAGAGCCACCACCCGCCTCTGCAGGAGACCCCCCAACACCAGCAGGTAGGTCTGGTTCAGTCTCCCCCAGGGTCACTGCTCCTTCCCCTGGGTCCCGATGCACACATTACTTTGTGTGTGCCCTCCAAGAGTGGGGTCTCTGTTTCCCCCAGTCCTGTCAAAGTCCTGCAATCAATTCCCACTAGGCTTCAAAGTCTGATTCTCTAGGAATTCCTCCTCCCGTAGCCGGACCCCCAGGTTGGGAAGCCTGACGTGGGGCTCAGAACCTTCACTCCAGTGGGTGGACTTCTGTGGTATAAGTGTTCGCCAGTCTGTGAGTCACCCTCCCAGCAGTTATGGGATTTGATTTTACTCTGATTGCGCCCCTCCTGCCATCTCACTGTGGCTTCTCCTCTGTCCTTGGATGTGGGGTATCCTCCTTGGTGAAGTCCAGGGTCTTCCTGTCAATGATTGTCCAGCAGCCAGTTGTGATTCTGGTGCTCTCACAAGAGGGAGTGAGAGCACGTCCTCCTACTCCGCCATCTTAATGGCGGTTAATGTGGTTAATCCTTGCCACATCTTCTTTATCCATTCATCTGTTGATAGACACTTAGGTTGCTTCCATGGCCTGGCTATTGTAAATAGAGCTGCAATGAACATTGTGGTACATCACTCCTTTTGAATTATGGTTTTCTCAGGGTATATGTCCAGTAGTGGGGTTGCTGGGTCATATGGTAGTTCTATTTTTAGTTTTTTAAGAACTTGTCATCTTCTAACATATGTATTCATTATATCTATCATTCACTTTCAATCTCTCCTTGCTAAAATATAACAGCAATGAAGGAAGAGCCATCTGTGTGTGTGTGTGTGAGTGTGTGCATGTGTATATTTCATTGTATCCCAAATGCTTGTAACAGTGAATGCCTGGCACATATAAATGGCTGAACAAATATTTGTTGAAGCATAAATAAAGAATATAGAAAGAATTTTTAATGGGAAATATATTTGAAGATCAGAATTTCTTCAGGTTAATCTGTTTATTTTTTTTTCTAAATTTTCCCTGAGAATTTTGAAATTTAAAGTTTACTTAATAAAATTTTACATTACTAATTTGTCATAGCAAAAGCATATTTTAAATAAATATGTACTGAATATAATTTTGCTTTAAAAAAAGGAAAAGAAATACTTAAATCTCAAGATCAGAAATTATTCAGGGTTTTAACACAAACTTAAAGGATGCCATTTCACTTTTGAAACTTCTAGTTAAAGCCTGCTCCTAGTTTTATGATAAACTTGGGAAAAATAATAGTCCAAATTTAGATTTTGGATTTTTTCAAGAGTATTATTAATCTTCCATAAATAAGAAAATTCCAAATAATACTGATATACTGTTCTTTTTTGCTCCATTAAGTTACACCCATGTTGTCATTTTAAGCTAAACTTCTTTTCAGTCATGATGTTCCCCAAGGTGCATCTTTACAGAGAATCCTTATTTTTATGTTTATCTAATATAATAAGTAACTGAGATTTTTTGTCATTTACACAGTTATACTTTAATGGCCGTGTATAAAAATATTTTTAATCAAGACGAGTGAAAAGCTTTTACATTCTTCACTAATTTATTTACTGACCTCACACACTAAAAAATTACAAACGTAACTTTCATACATTTCAGAAATATTTTTAATTTTAAACCAATTTTGAAACGTGTGTGATATGTATGTGATTATTACTTAGCAAGATTGTTGGTGAGTTGACTTGAGTATGAGCTGAGACTAATGCTTCACCCTATAAAATAGAAACATCCATCAGATATCTGAGAGTATCCATAGAGAATATCCACTTAATTTACAAGGGTTCCAAGGATATCCATTCTTAACTGAATGACATCAAAAAGAATTGTGAAAATATCCTGGCAAGCAGCATTGTTGTACCGCCTAGCTTTTTAATAGTAGCATAATGTTAATGCTATTAATGCATCTGCAAAGACACACAGAGGTCAAGGATGCAGGGAGAGAGAGAAACAGAGAAAGAGAAGGTGTGTGTTTATATTTTCTGAGAGTTTGGAAAGATGATGTAACTGCGTTTAGGAAACTATATTAATACTGTATTTATAGGCACATGATCTGATTTTAAGACAATTCCTTGAATATAAATAATTCAAGAGACTGGCTCGACAAGAGTACCCCAAGGATAATATATAAAAGATTTAGATTACTTTTTGAAACTATAAGGAAGTACACATAAAGAAATTGAACTGATAATATTGAGAAGGGGATCTGGTGAGTGAGGTGTATACTTGGCATTTTATTATGTTTTCTAGTTTATTTTTTGAATCACATCCTTTAATATTATAACTAATATATATAATTGAGAATGAGTCTTATTTATCAAAGTGATTAGAATTAACATTTGGAGTAAGCATATAATATGTATCTACATATGGATACATACATCCAAATCACTGTCTAACACTCAAAAATGCATAACATTTACAAACTCTGGTGCACACGCTATGTACAGACACAATTTAACCTCACTTTACTCAGAGCTAAGTATCAATTATAAGTGCTTTTGGCTTGCATTAAGATACTTTATTATCTCAACCTAAACGAAACAGCACTTCCCTTTTACTAAAAAATCTTTATACCTACAAGCATTAATTCTAAAATATGTTCATAGATCTTATAATATATATGCAGTGTCAGATTTTCCCTTGAGTACCATAAAAGCCTCTAATATAAATTTTGTATTCGTGCCTAGAGTATTTTAACACCGGAAGTAACAAGTAACTATCACTGTTATCAAATATATGATGTGGCCTAGCGTTAGCATCCCTGAATATTTAACTTTCAATTGTAAAGAAGAGACACCCTATTTTTGTCTTCTAGGATCAAAATTTTCAAGCTCTATAATTTTCTTGCTGCTCACAGAAACAAAGCAAGCCAAACTCATACAGCAAGTGTATTCTGAAAGCTACAAATATTTGCTATTCAGAAAACCTCAATGAGGGTTTAGTTATTTAAAACTAAAGAAAGAAAATTACTGTTAATAATTGGTTTCAGCTAATGAAATGTTTTTATGCAAATAGGTGAACCCTAAATATGGCCTGGAAACAAAAGACTGCTTAACAGTTACTATTAAGCAATACATTAGTAGATCAATTAAACAGAACTTCTTTTTTAATGAATGGGCTGTACCCTTGTTGCCATAGAAACCTGGAAAGAAAAAGCTTCAGAATGCTAATAGCATGAGAAACACAACAAAATATTTGTAAACATACACCTTGAAATTTGTATGATCAGTTAAGTAATAAAAGGGTGATGCAAAGAATTTCCCAGCACAAGAGGAAGGACACAATTCAGAATTCAAGGTATTACGTTAATTTTTTTCATTATGCAGATGAGCCAAGAAGCTGCCAAACATGATTATGGGTCACACTCACATGCATTAGCTAATATAAGGAAATAGTCTGCTTTCACAATTTGAAAGAAATTATATCTGAAATCATCTAACATTAAGGGCTAGTGAAAAATTCATGTAGGTTATTTTTCAAAGTGAAGATGAAGTCGAGATAGGGTTAAAAACAAAAATATTAAAACTATTATGCCTGTAACATTTCACCCAAAGACATAATCTATAAAAGCCTATTTTTTTCTTTATTTTTTTCTTTCTCTAATTCTCTTGTTTGAAACCTCTTTTACCCCTTTGTTTTGGTGCATACATTAATAATATTTGATTTGGCTTAAACAATTCCTAACAAACTGAAATGTCTGGAGCTCTATAGACAAATACTCTTATTAATGCAAGTACAATTACTGAATTGAACAAGAAAAATAATTTGGGCCACTTTAGGTTCCTGACTTCCAATGATAATTACTCCAATTTGGGTGATACTTTAAAGAGAAACAAAGCAGCTAAACAGCAATTCTATTCAGCAAAGAATTAATTTCTTCTCTATTCACTATTATGACAGAGTATTGGATTCTTTTAGAATCTAATAAATCAGAAATTCCACAACCATTTTGTACCGAATTTCATTCATAGTTATTGCAATAGCAATTGGGACAAAGACATTCCAGTGTCAGTGAAAGAAAAGATAAGATAAAGAGCTTAGCGTTGCTCAAGGACATAAGGTTTGTATCCTGTGCTTAGGAACCTACAAATCTGACAAAGCGTGATTCTCCCTGTACAGGGGGCCTTGGCTATTCCCTGATTAGAGAGGAATAAAAACCCTTTCTGTATCCCCTCCATTGTGTTTGCTCAACCTGAGCTAATTACCAGAGTATAGTTGAGTTCCTGCCAATTGCATGAAGGTGGCTGATGTGTTTTGTGCTTCAGAGAATATTGACTAGAGATGAATGTTCCAATGATACGTTCTTTTTCTTATGGAAAATCATGGTATTTCTCCAGAATTTTGTCTTGAGATGTAAGGGGGGTACTATATGTACCATGTGCTCTTGTCAAGGGGTCCATACTTTCTTCCTGCCCCCATATTTAGTTAGGCTCTATCCTCTGAACATTTGATTAGAAACTGGGGCTATTTTATAATCATCATATATTACTTGATCATCCCAGGTATTATGAACTGGGAATTAATCTTTCAAAGGTCTGAGGGAAATAAATTATGGGACAAACTTCACATTCAGCCTATTTTATTGAATTAAAACAGCAGCCAGTTGCCCGCAAGTGTATTCTCTTTAAAATAGCCATCTATCAAATACCCAAAATAAGAGTTAACTTTTGTCATATTTGCTTTAAATGTTTCTTTTTATACAAGAAAGAAGCAAACCATTACATTGTAATTAAATTACTTTTATCTTTCTGAGGCTTAAACATTTCTTCCATCCCAAGAGGCAGCCATGATCTTGAGCTTGTTTTGCATCAATTCAAAGCCAAAGTTTTATATAAAATTACTCATAAATAGCACAGAGAATATTTTGTGACTAGATATTGATGTCACACTGTATTTTATTGTTTTAAAATTTTTTCATGTTTAATCATAGAAATCTAATTAGGTCATTCTAGCATAGTACTTCTGAACCTGACATACTATATTTTATTTATTCCTTAGGCTATAAATAAATATTTAGATAATTTTCAGTTTTTCCTTATGCAAATATTCTGCATAGAACATCTTTTGTAGATGTCACTTTGTGACGGGTTCTGTAGGGCAACTGGGAAAAACATCTAGAAGTGGAATTGTTGGGCTCATGTAATTCAACCTTCCTAAATATTGTAAAATTCATCTTAAAATGCTTGTACCAGTTTTTAACTCCATAATCAGTGAATGAGAAATCGAATTCTACCCTTCTCCCTTTGTAACACATGCACATAATGCATACTCATCAATTTTTATTATTTTCAACTTTTAATTTTTGCAGATCTGTTGGTTGCAAGCATGACACAATTCGTTGTTTTAGCTTGCATTTTTGTGATTGCTGGTGAGGTCAATGATCTTTTCCTGCTTTTTTGGCCGTTAGGTCTTCTTTTTCTGTTTATTCATGTTTTTGTGGTTTTTTTTTTTCCACTCTAACCAGGTTCCTATTTACTGGATTGTCTGTATCTTTTTCACTTTTATTTATAGGAGTTATTTATGTATTTTGGAAAATTATATTTGTACATTATATATGTGTCAAATGTATTTTAACATCCTTGGTTTTAAGCGTTGTTTGTGGTGTCTTTTATGACACCAAACTTTTAAAAATCATTTTTTTCTTCATGTGATTTTATTCTTTCTTTGAGAAATCCATCCTATTTAAAAAAAAAAAAAAGCATTGTCCTACTTTTCCATCTAAGAGTTTAAAGTTTTATTTGTTATTTAGGTTTTCAATACTTCTGGAATTCATTTAGCTTCATGGTGGGAACTAGGGATCTAATTTTATTTTTTATACCACATGGGTAGGTGATGGTCTCAACACCTCTTGAATAGACCATCTGCTTTCAAAGTCCTCAGTCCTATTCTGGCTGCAGGGGAGGCCATCTTTTCCCCAGGAGGCTGCCCATATTCCTTTCCACATGGCTCTCTCCATCTTCAAAGCCAACAGCAGCATGTTGAGTCCTTCTCATGCTTCAAATCTTTCTTCCTTTCCTTGCTGCCTTTCTTTTCTGCTTTTAAGGGCGCATATGATTAGGTCAGGCCCACACAGAGAATTCCCCTATTGTAACTCAAATGTGCTAAATAATATGACATAATCATGGGAAGTGATATTTCATTATATTAACAGGTTCTAGGGATTAGGTGGCACATGTCTGGTTGGGGGGAGGAAATGGGTGTCAACTTTTGCCTACCACAGGTGTACTTAAGAAAACTGATTTTAAAAAGTCCATGAAGAAAGTAATGTTTTTGACCCAAAATAATTATAATAGAGTACTATTTTAAAGTGAGTGTGGATGTAGTTCTTTTCTGGAGAAACACCAAGAACTAGTGTCTTGATTTGCTTCTATTCTCTGTACTGAACTGTCATTTTATTTATAGAGAAACCTCACTTTATTTCATGATTAACTACTCTCATCACACATAGTAGAATATAGTGTTTTCTCAGTAGGAGACAAGTGTAATACTTGAGAATACTTGGATGTTTCCTTCTGTGCAGTCAGGGCTTGGAATAAGAGGTAGAGAGACTTATTGGCAAGTGTAAAGCTACAGGGCTATATATTGTCTTTCTGTACTAGAACCGCAGTAGAGGTAAGAGTCTCTGAGCCTGTAGGACCCCCATAAATGGTATTTGACATGCGGGTTGTTTACAATGAAAACGCATTCCCTGCTTAAAGCTTTGAACATGGAACTATGAAGATCAAGAAATGTGTGGACTGTTACTCTTCAGCACACCATTGGGATTTATAAGTAAGAAAATACATATAATAATGGTATCCAAGCATGTTTTGTAAGCTAAAGTAAAATTCTCTAATTTCAACTGGAACAACTTCAAAAACCAATAAAAGTGTCAGCAGATATAAACAGATCTTTAAAATAATATTTTTTACACGTAAAATTATGAGATCAGTCATACCTTGAGTTTATGGGTGATACCTGATAGGAAAAAAAATTAACTCTATATTAGTTATATATCAATTTTAAGTACTATCCATCATGGTTTCTTTACATATACATCAACCACTTTGTGTAAGGGCTATGATACCTCAAAGTTCCTGAGGATCTTTTCCTTCTATATTTAACTGTAGTATGAACAGGAAATACAAAATTATTTTAACAGCAATCTTAGAAAATCTTAATTAGTATTAAAATTATACAACACTTTTAAAATGTATAAGGTCTACATGCATAATGTAGCAAATTTGTGGTAAACATCCTAGGACTTAGGTATTCAAGTGAGTCTTCCTCAAATAATTATTTAGGATAGCTATACAATTTTCCTTACTGAGGTTGCAATTAAACAGCGTATTTTTGTAAAGTTGCAATTAAGCAAAATACTTTTCTAGCAAATTCATTCAAGTGGATACTGATTTACTCCCAATTATATATTTTATTTTACTTTATTTTATTTATTTTTGCTGTTGGGGTAGGTGGATGTTGTTCTCAAAGCCTAGACAGCGTTTGTGTTAGACATTCTCACTAGTTGCAGTACTTTTTTTTTTTTTTTTTGAGATTTATTGCCTTCATTACACATGTTTAATTTAACTTGCTATTAAGCCTGATTTGTAAGGTTGATGAAAAAGATATTCTTGGTCTCAATATATTGTATAAACATCTTTCTCTTGTCCAAAGCAACTTCCAGATAATGTATCTTCCAGCTTTGTATAAAATCCATTATTCCTTTGTAACTCATGCTCCTTGGCTAACCCAACTGCTACTTCCCCTTCTATTTCTACACACTTCAGAACTTACTAGTTGTGTGATTGTAGACAAGTTAACATTTCTAAGCTTCATTTTACTCTTTGTACCTACCACATATGGTTTTTGTTTTCTGGAACATGGGTCTTTTTTCCAGGATCCAAAACTAAGATGAAGACTATTAATATGTTTGTCAGTTTCATTATGGAGTCCATTCATGTGCTGGACAACATCTATGAACCACTCATATGTCTTGCAGGAAGCGCACTTGAGTTTAAACCAAGACTTACAAATAAATGCTTGTTTTACAAAATTCTAATAAGTAAAGTAATTTCTTTACTGGATCTCTAACAGATTCATTACCAGCATCTTCTGAAAGAAACTTTTATAAAGTTAAGAAACTTCCATTATTTATCTAAAACTCATTACTTTAGCTCTAAGTGTCTACGTGCACAGCAAGAAAGTCAATTAGCTCCACAAAGAAACCACTATCTGTCCTTATTAAAGAATAAGTAGTCTTTGCCAAACTAAAATATAAGCTATAGTGTTTCTCCATTTAACACGAAAAGGAAACCGTGGAGGTAAAATGAAATAGTGGAAAAGGCAAGTCCTCAGGGAAAATAATAACCTTACTCTATGAAAAAAATTTAATTAAAGTCCTGGTTATTTTTTTATCCTAACAGCTGATTCTCTCATTCTCTTATTTATCAAGTTTTTACTATAAAACTTTCTGCTTCCTTTGATTCTCAAGTTTCAACTTGATCTAAGTAGAGGATAATAGTTTCAGGTTTTCATAAACACATTCATTATTACAAATTTTATTCAACTGCTCAAAAAAGGCATGAAAGGGTTTATAATTCACCCAAAATATATTTTAACCCTCTTGGCCTTTCATTAATAGATACTGAATTGAGCCACTTTAATAATCCAGATATGATGCTATGAACATTTGCATACTGGAACAGAGAGAGCGTTTTTCTAGAATATGGCAATAGATATGCCCTCCTTCTCAAAAATCCCATAGGACCAGCTATAGGATACAGAAGAGAAATCCTGCTACCACAAAAAATAGCTGCGATAGCTTTCCAATGTTTTCTACATGACAGAAGTCCCAGTAAAAAGCAACACTTTTCTGTTACACATCTGTTCATTTAGATATCAGCAGGGAATACTCAGACTGTTTCATATGGTTGGATATATAAAAGGGCTTTGGATCCTTTTTTTCGGCTCTCAAGGGAGACCAATTTCTTAATGCAGAAATTTATGAAGTAGGGTCTAGAAATTCCTCTCACACCTCAGTTTTATGCCGTTTAATATCCTCTAGGTAAGTTAAAATGAAGTAAATCTTTCGTGCGAACATAGTTCAACAAGCATTCTGATTCACTTCCCCCTCCTGAAATAGGCAAATAGCAGTAAAAGGAAAAAGTTATATATGGGGGAAAAAATTCCTTCATTTTCAATTAAACAAGAAGATATCCATAACACCAAATGCCAAACTGGGAAAGGAGGCTGGCCAAAACTATGAAGTTTAAAATTGAATAAATGAAGGTGACAAGGGACACAAGCAGACATTATTAAGAGTAGCAGCACTTGTTTGGAAAAGCCTATCCTGTGATATGTTTATTAAAATAATAAGATGTATGACCTTGAGAGGCCGGCAGGAGAAGCTGTGAACACCCATTTAAAGATTCAACTGCACATTTCAGAACAAGGAGGTATATCTGTGGAAGAAACTACTTTGTCTCATCATTTGTACAGTCTATGAGCCAACATGCTGCTAATGGAGACCACTACAGGTACAACACCATGGAGAGAAGGGAGAAAGCAGCCAATGATAAAGGGATTCAATGTGAGATGCTTGGATCACCAACCCTGTATACCTGATTCTAAGAAATACATTCCAGCCTTGACTACCATGTTGAATAGCCCTGAATCCTTTATTTTTTACTGAACAGTTCAACAAAAGCAACTCAAATTTATATTCTTTAGCCCAAGGCCATCTTGCTCTAACTATATTTTCCTGTAGGGCTTAATGTTATCACCATACTTCAGAGTCTTCTGGCTCTCAGCTATCTTTGACTCCTTTTTCTGTCTTGCTCCTTAATCGTCCACTAAATGTTATTACTTTATCTGCTGCTATATCCTTCTTTGTGTTCCTTCCTTTTCTCTCCATAGCACTTAATTATTTCCTAGTCTATATCTGTAAGCTTCTTGGCTCTGTTATCGCCTCTGCTTAATCTGTTCTGCATAGTGACACTCAATTTGAGTCCCTAAAACATTCTAATATTTCTTTCTCTCTCTCTCAAGGACTTTTGTTAGGCTACATTAAAAACCAAAACGAAACAGTTCATGTGCTATTAAAGATCAATCTTTTGAAACTTCCAAATCATCCACTCCAATCTGTTCAGACCTTTGTCAGGGAGTAACCCTGTATGGCACGTTTTTCAGGTTTTCTCAGTTTTTCTTGTTTAACGTCTATGATTTCTTCACGAAGTCTTGCCCAAACTTTTGCATTCAAAAATTGTCTTCCGTTTCTGAGTTCCCATAGGATGTTTTGTTTGATACTATTCATTCAACAGCTGTACTAGATTTCATTCTTTAAAAAAAAAGACTTTATTAAGGACCTAATATAATTGCCATTGCATAAAGAATAAATGTGGATAAGACACCATACCTGCACTTTCGGAAATCACTTTTGAAGTGCAAGTAGGAGCGCAACAGGCAAATGATCTAGTCATTAAAATTTAATGTGTTGTCTTTTTCACATATATATATATCTACATTTGTGTCTATGTAAATGTGTATCAACATATACTTTGAGTCCATTCAAGGCAGGAACTATATATAATAACATTTGTGGTGGCGGATGATGATAATGGTGATGATGACATGTTTTGAACTAATTGAGAAAATGAATATTTACCGTCTATGAAGTTCTGTGCTAGGTGGCTTAACTGAGCTATAGCAAAAGGATACAGTGTCTGCGTGTGTGCTTTTGTTTTTGAGATTCTAATACTATACGAAATTTCTTTTGGGGACCTTCCTTTTAGTTTACTTTTAATTGAGCCGCCCAAGGGTTGGAGGAGAGTGAGAGGAAGAAAGAGAGAGAATAATAACTAAACACCCCAGTTTGCAGACTGCAGACTAAGGTCCTCCTTTGACACATCTGTAAGAACACGGTGTCTAGTACAACAGGCTACTCCTGCATCTTTCTCTATCTCTATCAAATACATCCCTAGCCATCCTTTTCCAAGTTTACCTTGTGAGCCAGGGATTTCTCCAAGGAGGTGACTAGGAAGCCCCGCTGGTTTAGAGGAAGCTCAGGCTGTCACTGAGATGGTGCTTGTCGCTTCATCAGGTCAGACACACACTTGACCTGTCTGAGTCATGTTCCTGGTGCAGATCTGCCCTACATTTACTTTGCTTTCTTTTCGTTTCACTGACTTCTCAGTTATTCTTAGGGTGATTGCTCCAGATCCTGAAAAGCCCTGGAGACCCAGGCTGCTATGGGGGTTAAACAATTCTAGTTACCCATTAATTATTGAAAAAAAGAACTGTGCTGCCAGCAGATTCTCAGAAAGAAAAGATATTCTTTCACTGACGAAGGGCAAAGGCTGTCTTTCTGATGACCAGATTCTGTTTCCCTTCCACACACATCTCTTAGACAGCAGACGCACTTTTGCTATCTCTCCTGCCTTCTGGGCTGCAATGTGCTTTAACTCCATTTCTCTAGTATGGAAGATTGGGACAGAGAATATAACTTAATGCAGGTTTTGTGCCTATTACCTCAGGAAGCAAAAGCAGTATATGGCAGTCCCTTGGGAGAGTGCAAGTGCCGCTATGTCAAAATTCATCAGAGCCCTAGTTTTCTTCACGTCATGGCAAAGTGCCAGCTCAACTCTGGCTCAATTCTCTCGGGTCCAGAATCAATTGGCAAGGGATGCATTTTAAAACTCAGGAATGCATTTCTTGTATGCCCCTGCTTTTTTAACTTTCATGCGTGTTTTATTCACATGTCAAATAACTCTTTTTATATGCATGTATATCTCATGCAAGTGTTATTTATTTCCATATGCTCCGAAATCAATAAAGAGAGACTATTGCTCTACACACACACACATGAGTGATTCACTAAATGAAAATTTTTTTTTCTATATAAACCTACTGATACGTGGTTTCTTGTTTGCTTTTTAATAAGTTTGTCAGGCATTGGAGAAACAACTTACATGTCTACAGTATTTTGTAAGAATCTTCCTGAGGTAAAGTATTATGATGTTTGCAATGACTTTTCAAATTGCTCACCAGAATAGACAAACAGATGGGTAGATGATAGATAGGTAGATAGATAGATAGATAGATAGATAGATAGATAGATAAGAGAGAATTTATACATCACAAGAAAGAATGAACATGAGAGAGAAAGCAAATATGGCATAATGTTAATAAAAGGTGAATCCAGGTGAAGGGTATACAGTATTCATCATACACTTTCTTTTCCTCTGTAGGTTTGAAATTTTTCAAATAAAAGATAGGAAGGAACATAGTACTCCATGTAGACACAGCATAACTTTGAAGAACATTGGAAGATCTCCCTGAAATTTTAGAGAATAGAAAAGACACCATTCGTCTAGAATGGAGCTTTTCTGCATGCCCTGGATGCGATTCAATGGCTTCTGGAGATTCACCTTGGTTCTAGGCCACTTTCACTTAACTGGAAAGCTACAGGACTCAAATCAAATATGGACTAAGGATCAGAACATCCCTGGGGACTGGGATGAGGCAAAGGTATTGCAAAGAATAATTTAAGCCAGAAGGAGCTTCATTTAGCTCCTATTTGATAGAGAAACATAGAAAGGAGTGTTTAAAGGCTGGCCAACAACAAAGCCCAGGAAAAAGAAAATTAAAAATGGCTTCCACTCAAACTGGCATATTATTAAACTATCCCCTTTCCAAGTCCGTAAGTAGGAAGGAGGGATATGGGGGTGGGTGAAATAAAGGCTGCATTAAAAAAAAAAGAGTCAAATCTTAAAGGGTCCTTGGCAAGAATAAAATGAAAGGGGGGTGGCATTGTGCTCTTAAATCAAATTGACAATCGATCAATGCTGTCAAATCCAACCTAATAGCAGCCACTAATCCACCAGGAGAATGTCAAGAAAATGGAAGTTCTTGTCACTCTTGTGTTTGAAATTTGGGGCTTTCCTTTAACATCTAGATTTGAGCTGCTCTCAGAATAAGTAAAAGGAGTTGGAATAATAGTGCAATTCTATGTTCAGGGAATCACTTTGCTCCCCTGCAGGAATCAGAAAACATCCTAGCGTCTGAACCAACAGACTTGTACTGGTTGCCCATGCCAGTAAAATCCAATAGCACAAAGTTTTCAAATCTAAATTACTGTAGAAAGACCTCTAGAAACTACTGCACAGCTGTGCAGACAGTAAAGATTTGATTTAGGGAAGACATGAAAAATTAAGTTTATTTCCAAAACAATCCAATAAGCATATCTTGAGAATCTAATATGTTCCAGGGGCTGCTGTAGATAATGAGGATATCCTTATATGGAAGGCAGGTCTGGTGCATAGAGAGGTGAATTAGTTATATGCACAGTTTCAGTTTTAACAGTTGCTTCTGTTGGGTCATGGGGTTCTGGTTATACCGCAATGTCCAGTTGGCTTCCATGTTAATAGGGACTATTATTGTTGATATCTTGGAGAAACTCTGGAGAACCTGAATTGAATCTAAATCCTCTAGGAACCCCTGGAATGGATTAGAGCCTCCAGATGAGACCCAGTAACAAATACAAAGGTCAAGACCTCCTTTAAATTAAAATTTTATATAGGTTTAGAGTAACCATTTATGAGGATATATTACCCAATCCCTAATCTCCCTGAAGATTCCTTTAACCCCAGAATAATAGGCAAAATCCTCTCAATTTTATGGCATCCTGGAGTTTTTATTACAGCAGTGACAGGATACTATTATTGAAATATTAATTTGGGTTGTTTTCCCCAGTGCTCTCTTTTCTTCCCTTGATTTTTTTCCATCCCCATATAGGTGGCAGGCAGGCATTGCGTATTCTTTGGTAAAGGGATGTGATATAAGAAAACAGTGGAAGAAAGGAAATCTGTCACTGCCTTGCGAGTTCCAAAATTTTAAAGTTAACAGTCTTGGAGAACATCATGAATAAGACCACTCTACCCACTTAGGGACCAGAAAACTAGTCTCTGCACTGTGGACAATAAAAAAACTGAGCAAAGGTGTCAGTGAGCCCCATATAGAGGGGTCTTGCGTCTTGTTCCAGTGAGGCCCTGAACAGGGGCCAAAGCTCAGAAGGCTGTGGGGTGCAAGAGCAAAGGAGACCTGCCCCTGTTTACCTGGTAGAGTCCCAGGTGGCACAAACCTCAGGAACAAAATAGTTACATAGGCAGAGATGCAGTGCAGTTGCTTTGGTAATGTTATTCACATGCCATAACAGTCATAATGATGATGATGATGGTGATAATAGTCACTTAAGTTTGTATGATGTTTTATTGTTTAGCAATTTTTACATTAACATATATCTCTTTGTACATAACATGTGACTGCTACAAGGGAAAAAAAGCAGTTGGTGAAAAATAGATATAATTTATTAATTACTTAGCAAATCATGCCTTTATGTTGTATTTTGGTAGGAAATTTTATCTCGAATTTTAACTGATGCTAATACTAAGCTGCATTTTGCATTAAAATTTTGAAATGTTCCCTGGGTAAAATAGATGGGAAACTATGCCAACTCAACCATGAAACACTTCTCTTTCAACACTAGAAGAGCAAAGTCAGGGACCTGCCTGCTTTGGGTTGTGGCTAATTGTGCCACGTGAATAGGAGCAAGATGCCCTCTTCATAGTAAATCTTAGCTTACTAGAGGTCTATACAGAGGTCTGCCATTCCAGACAAGATGTGAATCCAATATTGAAACTTCTCATTTGAACATTCCAAATCAGTCTTTTACCAAGAAAGTCCTGTCCATTTAAAGAAGCTGCTTGTTGTCATATTTATCCCCACCATGCCAGTAGAGGACAGCCATATGATTAATACTGGGGAATCTTCTTTATGTAGTCTTTAAAGAGAAAGAGGAGAGAGAGAGAGAGGAATCAGTATATGTTAACATATGAAAGCTTTTGAAAATAAATTTTCATCTCCTTTTAAAATTTGAGTTCATAGAAATTCCCTTATCCCTGAAAAAAAAAATTAAAGATAAATTTAATTACATATTAAAGGATGAGAGTAGTGGCATGGATAATACAAACATGTATACAATCTTTTGATATTTTATCTAGTAGAATTTTTATATCATGATAATTGCAACTGATGATCAGACAATTCATTTCAGCAAAATAATACAGCCTCAAAAAAGACCATCCATGAAGTGTCAATTCAATACAATGGAATACCATGAAAACGATCTCAAGAAACATTTACTGAGTATTCATTATGTCCTGGTTTTTTGGTGATAAGAGAACAAGTAAGACATCAAATATGACTGTTGCCTATCATGCCCAGTGACACTTAAATTTGAGCTGGAAATAGATCAGTCTCTGTGATAGAACATGGACAGTTTCAATAGAGATGGCAAAGAAGTGGGTATATGTCTGGGTTTCAGTGAGTACCTCAGCCTGCAAAGTAAGAAGAGGGAATACCTTGCAATCTTCTAGGTGGATTAGCTGGAGTCCTTACACAGGTGAGTTAGAATAAAAAAGGAAAATTTTGAAAAAACTGTCAAATTTGAAATCCAGATTTCCTGTGGGTAATCTGTTTAGTGTATAAATAAAAGTTGTCTTCAGTTTAGTAAGACTTTACAAATTAAACCAATTATATGCGTTTGCTCTTCTCTGAGAATTACCATTTCTAACATTTTATTAAGGATCTGCCTCACTGTGAGAGAAGATTTCATACAGTCTTCATCCACTTTTTCCATCTACTTTTATTCACCTCATCCCCAACCCCAAGGAACAAAGACGTCTACTCAAAGTTCACACAACATCTCAGTTGTGAGAAAAACAAATGATTGAGAAGAATGTGCACACCAGAAGAAGTAGGTTTTCTCCCTCCTCCAAGACCACAACATAAAAAATAGCTGGGAAAGAGAAGAGAAAAATGGAGCATTGTTGATTCTGTACGCTAGAGAGTGAATCAGAGTCATTTCCCCATCCCACCATGTGCAGGCCTACGAGGTTGGGAAGACCTGAGGAGCTGGAGAGATTGGTACACACACACACACACACACACACACACACACAGATTTTTCTTAGGCAAAAAAAGATTGGGAAAAATGTAACAAGGCTTAGTCATCTCTGGAATAATTGATGTAAAATCCCTGCCTACACCACAACCTGTCAGCCAACACATAGTACTACTCGATTGGGACTTCTGAATGTTTTGTTTGATCTTTTATGTCCCACAGACCTACTTGTGATGTGGTTTATCATTTGCTGTCTCCAAACATGCTCTTTAAAACTGTGCTGTGATTAAGAGGGTGTTGCCTCTATTAGATACTTTCATTTGCATTTAACATTTTTTATGCTTTTAATGTTCTTCTTTCTCCACCACCCATTCTTTTTCTACGCCTATTCATCATCTCTATTACTTAAAGTCTAATTATTCTCACATTTAATTCAATAGAGGTTAATAGATCAATTGGTGGTTTTTCATGATGCTTTTCATATTCCTAGTCAATATTTTTGAATTATTATTTAAAAACATATACATTTTATGATTAGTTAAATAATATATGCTCATTGTACAAAATTCAGAAAATACAGAGAAGCAAAAAGAATATAAGGAAAATCACTTATCATCCTTTACTTAATAATCATTTTGGTGTATTTTATTTTCCTTCAAAATTCAGTACTACAGGTATATATAATTTGAGACCCCAGTCTTTAAAGTGTCTTTTTCACTGATACGAAAATTCTTCAAAATTATGATTTTTGTTTTGTAACTTTGGGTTTATTTATTTATTTATTTATGGCTGTGTTGGGTCTTCGTTTCTGTGCGAGGGCTTTCTCTAGTTGCGGCAAGCGGGGGCCACTCTTCATCGCGGTGCGCGGGCCTCACTGTCGCGGCCTCTCTTGTTGCGGAGCACAGGCTCCAGACGCGCAGGCTCAGTAATTGTGGCTCACGGGCCCAGTTGCTCCGCGGCATGTGGGATCTTCCCAGACCAGGGCTCGAACCCGTGTCCCGTGCATTGGCAGGCAGATTCTCAACCACTGCACCACCAGGGAAGCCCCAAAATTATGATCTTGAAGAGGCTTCCCTGGCGGTCCAGTGGTTAAGACTTCACCTTCCAATGCAGGGGGTGGGGGTTCAATCCCTGGTCAGGGAGCTAAGATCCCACATGCCTCACAGCCAAAAAACCAAAACATCAAAACAACCAGAAGCAATAGTATAGCAAATTCAATAAAAGACTTTAAAAATGGTCCACATCAAAACAATCTTTTAAAAAGTACCTTGTTTAAAAAAATTATGATTTTGAAATGAGATGGTATTTTATGTAATAATTCTTCTGTTTGGGAATCTTTAGGTTACTTTCAGGATTTTTTTCTATTATAAATGACTTTGTTGTGATTATCCATGTACATAAGTCTTTTTCTAAATCGCTGTTTTATTCAGGGTGGGTTTCTAGAAGTGGAATTACTGGGGTAACAGGTATACATACCAAGCCATCCTCCCACAAGCAATGTTTGAGAAAGTCTTTCTCATGAGTTATGAAAATCATCAATTTCTAAATACATATTTTAATTTGGATCTTTTGATGATTATGGCGATAGGACATTTTCAAGTTTAATGGTCACAGGAACTTCTTTTGTAAATTGTCTGCCATGTCCTCTACACACTTTTTCTGAATGGTCTTGCTTATTGACTTAGAGCACCAACATTCTATCACCATTTTTTTGATTTCCCTTTCATATACATGATCCATGCCCCTAGTCCCTCAGCAACCTGTTCTCCTCAAGTTATTTTTTCTTGGTCCAAATTCATCCAGTAATTTTTAGGATCATCCTTGGAACTTGTCATGCCCAATAAGCTAGCACTTGGGAATTCTTCTCTGTGGATATCACTTCCTTCTCATCCTCCAAATCAATTAGAGCACCATGGTGAAGAGAGTGGTCTCTGGAAGCAGACTGACATTCTTCAAATTCTGACTCATCACTTTCTAAATATGTGACCTTTGCAAGTTACTCATCACATTGTGCCTGTGTCCTTATCTGCAAAGTGGGAATAATAGCTCTTCCGTATAGCATTAGCACAAGCCCAGCTGACACGCAGGAAAGTTTTCAGTAAATGTTACCTATTATTATCACAATAATGCTACCTGTTGTAACAATTCTTCATCTTCATTGGGAATTTCATCCATTGAACCTACTTCTTTTATGCTCTCCAAAACTTTCTTGCCCATTCCTAAATTTAGATTCTGTAGTCAGCTTCGTTAATAACCTTACTTCTTTATTTATTTTCTTTTCTCTGCTACTGGGGTATATCCAACACCAACAAAGTTAAAATTATTATGTGGTGTTACGGACTAAAATTCTGTCCCTTCAATGGTCATGTGTTGAAGCTTTAACCCCCAACGTGACTGTATTTGTAGATAGGGCCTTTAAGGAGGTAATTAAGGTTAAATGAGGTCATAAGGGTGGGTTTCTAATCCAGCAAGACTGATATTCTTTTAAGAAAAAAGGCACCAGGGACATCCATGCATAGAGAAAAGGTCATGTGAGGACACAGTGAGAAGGCAGACCTCCGCAAGCCAAGGAGAGAGGGCTTAGGAGAAACCAAACCTACCGACAGCTTGATCTTGGACTTCCAGCCTTCAGAACCGTGGAAATAAATTCCCATTGTTTCATCACATTGTCTGTGGTATTTTGTTATGGCAGCACCAGCAAAGTAATGCATGTGGTTTCACTCAAGCAGGTAAAAATCTCTATAGAAAATTAATTATATATTGCATATATATAAAACATTACATACTTATGTCAACTGGTCTTACTCAAATTCATGATTATACGCATGTCTTCTGTGTATTCACCATTGGCCAAGCAGTCATACTACTTTTGTGTCTATGCTCTCTGCTCCCCATTGAAACTGATCTTGTCAGTTTCACCATTGACCTCCATCTTGCTAAACCCAGTGGTCAGTTCTCTGTCCCTGTAATCTTCTTCAACCTCTTAGGAATGCCTGACATAGTGAAACACCTTCTTTGCTGAAACACTTTCCACATTTTTTTTTTAAATTGGGGTATAGTTGCTTTACTGCATTTGTTTTTTGATGCCTCATTCTTTTACTTTTTCCCCCAATTCCAGTGGTTATTCCTTTTCAGTGTTTGTTGTTGTTATTATTTCCTCCTCTTCTTCCACCATCTAAGCATTAAATGTTAAAGACATGGGCCTAATCCAGGCCTCCATCCTGGCTCCTCTTATCCTCTCTGTTTTTACTTTCTCTATAAAACCTAATCTTATTCTACAGATAAAGTAGCATTTATTTGTTGATGGCTCTCAACTTTACATCTCTAGCTCTCATTTCTTCCCCTGAACCATAGACTCATATAGCAAATCGCTTAATTGTTATCACCATTTGTATAAAGTATTTGGAGATACTTTTTAAAACTATCTCTTTATTATATATATATATATATATATATATATATATATATATATATATATATGTGTGTGTGTGTGTGTGTGCCCCGTGGCATATGGGATGTTAGTTCCCCGAGCAGGGATCAAACCCGCGTACCCTTGCAGTGAAAGCACAGTGTCTTAATGACTGGACTGCCAGGGAAATCCTATCTGTATATGTTTGGAATGGGGATGTTTCTGGGTATGCTCATTCTGTCTTCCTGACCTGGAAATCAGATGATTTGGTAAGAAATGGACAACTATAAGAACTGAGACTCAAAGATAAATTTTCTATAGGCTTTCTCAAGTCCCTAGGTCATACACTTAAATTGTCTTATATAAGCTTCCCATAGAATAGCCTGTGAATTGTTACTTAACTTTCTCTAATTTTATATCTTTTAGGGAAAAATTTAATAGAAAACTGCTAATTTTAGGTTATGTTAATAAAGAGGGTACCAATAAGTCTTAAGTTTATTCTTTTAACACATATTAATATAAATGCCTTATCTCTAGGCATTTTGGTTGGTGCATTTAAAAAGCTGATGGATTATTTTTAGGTTGCTTCATTAGTTTTCATAATGTTTCAAAAATAAGTTGTTTTAGGAATCTACAAAATTCTTTAAACCCAACTTGGTTAAGAATGTATAAGATTGTATGCATCTGCAAACTTTAAAAATGCTAAATATAATTCATTTTTTAAAATGAATAAAAAAGCATATGTTAAATTAGGGTGTACATTTTCACATAGAAGAACAAGCAAAAAGCTGATTAGCACTTGCAGAATTACATGCATTGATCAAGATAGGATACACTTTTGTGTCTATTTATTGGATCATTCTTACAAGTAAATTGTACATATTTTCATGGCTACTTTATACAATAATATCACATAACTATTACTTATGCCACTAAAACAAATTTAACTGACAGATGAAACAGCAGCAAAAAGCTCTTGAGGTTTCCAGATAAATAATTTACAAAATGACTATATATTTACTCTGTGGACTTTAATGGTATGCCTCCCATTTAAAATATACATAATAAATATGTGCAGCTAGTTTACCCAAATGTGTACATGAATCTGGGAACAATATTTTAGAAATATAATCAGAAAATCACCCATATATACTTATCCAATCTCAAGTAGTCGTTTTTACATATCTCTCCCTTTCAAATTTCTTACAGGAATAATGTAGAGTGTAAAGCTCTAAAAAACCATTTTCATATAATAATAAAATTGAGTAAACGCAATACAAAGATTGACATTATGCAAATAAACTCTTAATATCACACTAGAACTTACAAAAGACCAGAAATTTTAATTTTTTGAAAAACCTCCCTTTTATCTATAATCAAAATGCTTGTCCCCAGAACTGGTTCAAGCACATTCAAAACTAAACCACATCTCCCTCATTTCTTGGATACTGCAATAGACTGAA
The DNA here is from genome assembly GCF_028021215.1 of Eschrichtius robustus. Lineage (NCBI taxonomy): Eukaryota > Metazoa > Chordata > Mammalia > Artiodactyla > Eschrichtiidae > Eschrichtius > Eschrichtius robustus. The sequence goes on from NC_090825.1 coordinate 39,337,266, forward strand.
GTATATCTAGGTAGCAGAATCCTAAAGGAAAAGGATCTAAGCAGATTATTTAATTAATCTGAAGTACCTAGACTTCAGCTAAAATGTTTAGATTAGTCAATTGTTTTCTTGTTACATTTCCCAAAGTATTGTTTTAGTATTTTGTTATTCTGATGATCAAGAAATTCTCATTCATTTGCAACCAAATTTTCTCCTGAATTTGTTATTATTATTGGAAAAGCAATATTTGGAAATAGAAATTGAGTAAGTACATATAGTTAAGGTCATTTTTCTTAATCATACATACTTAAACATGGAAGGGAAAGAAATCTGTATGGATATTAACAAGACAGCTTTCCCGGGGACTGGGTGTGTTGATGTGCAGTTTTGCACTGATCAAAAGTCCCTGTCAGAGCAGCTGAGAGGGCATTGATATCCGGCCACCTTCCACTTGACGAGCTAAGATATGTGGGCCCATAGAGGACTGCCTCAGCCTAGTGAAGGGAGGCTATTTTTTGGGGGGGTGGGGGAGAATCATGGAGTAACCCTCTGCTAGCCAAAGCAAGAACCTGAAGACTGTGTCTATATAGAAAAGGCATCCATTTTAAACCTCATAAATCAGAATCTCTGCTAGCAGAGTGTCAGATATCTGTTTGTGTGCATTTAGGAAAGGAAGGAGTGAGTAAAATGAAAGCAGGAGTAAAAGGCTTTATAAGTGACTCAGCATAGTCTAGTTTGAGCATGATTTATCCTGAAAGGGTTGTCAATTTTTTAACTATTACACCAGTGCTGAGTGTACCTAGGAATCAAAACAAAAAGGAAAACAAGAAGTAGACATCACAATCTCTTTTCCAGAATATACTACAAAGCTACAGTAATCAAGACAGTATGGTACTGGCACAAAAACAGAAATATAGATCAATGGAACAGGATAGAAAGCCCAGAGATAAACCCACGCACATATGGTCACCTTATTTATGATAAAGGAGGCAAGAATATACAATGGAGAAAAGACAGCCTCTTCAATAAGTGGTGCTGGGAAAACTGGACAGCTACATGTAAAAGAATGAAATTAGAACACTCCCTAACACCATACACAAAAACAAACTCAAAATGGATTAAAGACCTAAATGTAAGGCCAGACACTATCAAACTCTTAGAGGAAAACATAGGAAGAACACTCTTTGACATAAATCACAGCAAGATCCTTTTTGACCCACCTCCTAGAGAAAGGGAAATAAAAACAAAAATAAACAAATGGGACCTAATGAAACTTAAAACCTTTTGCACAGAAAGGGAAACCAAAAATAAGATGAAAAGGCAACCCTTAGAATGAAAGAAAATATTTGCAAATGAAGCAACTGACAAAGGATTAATCTCCAAAATTTATAAGCAGCTCATGCAGCTCAATATCAAAAAAACAAACAACCCAATCCAAAAATGGGCAGAAGGCCTAAACAGACATTTCTCCAAAGAAGATATACAGATTACCAGCAAACACATGAAAGGATGCTCAACATCACTAATCATTAGAGAAATGTAAATCAAAACTACAATGAGGTATCACCTCACACCAGTCAGAATGGCCATCATCAAAAAATCTACAAACAATAAATGCTGGAGAGGGTGTGGAGAAAAGGGAACCCTCCTGCACTGTTGGTGGGAATGTAAATTGATACAGCCATTATGGAGAAGAGTATGGAGGTGCCTTAAAAAACTAAAAATAGAACTACCATACGACCCAGCAATCCCACTACTGGGCATAGACCCTGAGAAAACCATAATTCAAAAAGAGTCATGTACCACAATATTCATTGCAGCTCTGTTTACAATAACCAGGACATGGAAGCAACCTAAGTGCCCACCGACAGATGAATGGATAAAGAAGATGTGGCACATATACACAATGGAATATTACTCAGCCATAAAAAGAAACAAAACTGAGTTATTTGTAGTGAGGTGGATGGACCTAGAATCTGTCATACAGAGTGAAGTAAGTCAGAAAGTGAAAAAGAAATACCATATGCTAACACATGTATATATGGAATCTAAGAAAAAAAAAAAAGGTTCTGAAGAACATAGGGGCAGCATAGGAATAAAGATGCAGATGTAGAGAATGAACTTGAGGACACAGGGTGGAGGGGAAGAGTAAGCTGGGATGAAGTGAGAGAGTGGCATGGACATAAATACACTACCAAATGTAAAATCCATAGCTAGTGGAAAGCAGCCTCATAGCACAGGGAAATCAGCTTGGTGCTTTGTGACCACCTAGAGGGGTGGGATAGGCAGTATGGGAGGGAGATGCAAGAGGGAGGAGATTCGGAGATATATATATATGTGTAGCTGATTCATTTTGTTATAAGGCAGAAACTAACACACCATTGTAAAGCAATTATACTCCAATAAAAATGTTAAAAAAAAATTCATCAAATAGTTGTGAGCATTATCTGTGGACATTTCTAAATTTTAATTCCAAGAAGGAGAGAAAAGAAAGAGGAAGGAAGGAAGGAAAGAAAGGACTCATTTGACAATATTCCCACTCTAGCAGCAATAGAATTTTGGATGTAGGATAGACTTGAGATCACTGAAGACAGCTTTTCCATTTTGTAGATGAGGAAAAAAAAGAGAAGACAAAGAAAAACCAGGGATAGAAATGCAAATCAAAACTACAATGAGGGGCTTCCCTGGTGGCGCAGTGGTTGAGAATCTGCCTGCCAATGCAGGGGACACGGGTTCGAGCCCTGGTCTGGGAAGATACCACATGCCACGGAGCAACTAGGCCCGTGAGCCACAACTACTGAGCCTGCGCTCTGCAACAAGAGAGGCCACGATAGTGAGAGGCCCGCGCACCACGATGAAGAGTGGCCCCCGCTTGCCGCAACTGGAGAAAGCCCTCGCACAGAAACGAAGACCCAACACAGCCAAAAATAAATAAATAAATAAATAATTAAAAAAAAAAAAACAAAAACTACAATGAGGTATCACCTCACACCAGTCAGAATGGCCATCATAAAAAAATCTACAAACAGAAAATGCTGGAGAGGATGTGGAGAAAAGGGAACCCTCCTACACTGTTGGTGGGAATGTAAATTGGTACAACCACTATGGAGAACAGTATTGAGGTGCCTCAAAAAACTAAAAATAGAGCTACCATATGACCCAGCAATCCCACTACTGGGCATATATCTGGAGAAAACCATAATTCAAAAAGATACATGCACCCCAATGTTCATTGCAGCACCATTTACAATAGCCAGGACATGGAAGCAACCTACTTGCCCATCAACTGAGGAATGGATAAAGAAGATGTGGTGCATATCTACAATGGAATATTACTCAGCCATAAAAATTAACGAAACAATGCCATTTGCAGCAACATGGATGGACCTAGAGATTGTCCTACTGAGTGAAGTAAGTCAGACAGAGAAAGACAAATATCATAGGATATCGTTTATATATGGGTACAAATGAACTTATCTACAAAACAGAAATAGAGTTACAGGTATAGAAAACAAACTTATGGTTACCAGGGGGTAAGTAGGGGGAGGGATAAATTGGAAGATTGGGATTGACATATATGCACTACTATATATAAAATTGATAACAAATAAGAACCTACTGTATAACACAGGGAACACCGCTCAGTACTCTGTAATAACCTATATGGGAAAAGAATCTAAAAAAGAGTGGTTATATGTATATGTATAACTGATTCACTTTGCTGTACACCTGAAATTAACACAACACTGTAAATCAACTATACTCCAATAAAATTTAATTTAAAACAATAAAGAATAAAATAAAATAAGAGAACCAGAAAAACCACTGTCACTGTTATGACCAAATGAATACAGGCCTGTCCCCAGAATTGTCTTTATTTTGATGAAACACCACTGGGTAAGTATTCAGGGCAGCCCTAGTAAGGGGGATTATAGCCACAGTTATGCTATGAACTTGTCATATGACCTTGAGCACTGTTGCCTGACCTTGCTGAGTTCAGTGTCTTATCCAAATGAGTTGTGGCCTTGGTCTGGCAGGACTATTTGGTTTTAACTGAACTATAAATATATAGAAAAGATGGAGCAAAATTTTACAGTTGTTCAGTGGAAACAACTTAGAAATGATATTTAAGACTTTCCTGGGATTGTGCTTCTTATTATGATAGTTTCACCATATTTTTCAATGAACTCAGAAATAATAAAAAAGTGATGACACCATTCAAACCTGTCACTGTGAATTAGCAAGAGCCATTGGCCAAATTAGCGGGCATGCACATGGGCAAGGAAAAATTAATTTGAGTCAAATGGGTTTTTAAAATGAAGCAGAATCAGACAGTGGAGTTTCAATTTGATTGAGAATAGTGAAAATCATTACAATTGGTTATTTCTGTGTGGTTGGAAATGTTCTCCACTCTGGTGTGCTTCAATCAGTTTTCAAATTCAGATTTTATTTGATTATTTTTTAAAAAAGCGTAATGCATACTTGGTAAACAATATTGAAGTCAATATTTTCAATATCAGATAGGACTTCTCTTAATGGAAAGAGTAAAAAATCAAGTGTTATTTTGAAGTTTCACAAATAACACAAATTACAAATTACACAGTAGTATAGCCATGGCTGTAAATTTTTAAAATATGTGTTTTAGTGCTTATGGCAATGTTTATCTGATTTAGAAAACTTGTTTTGGCACAATGTACTCTGGTTGCATTAAAAATAATGAACGGATATTAACTCAGTAATTTAGACTTATTTTTTAAGTATAAATATAAGTTAGATTTTGACTAAACTACCATTTAAAAAATATGTTTTAACAGTTTAAAATCCCCTGAAAATGATATTTTCATTTACCAAAAATAAGTGTTAATGATTTTAGTAGAACTTCTGGATTGTAGAAACAATAATTTTAGAATATAAAAATGCTTAGTATAAAATGCAAATAATTCAAAAGTGTGAGATACTGAGCCTCCTGGATATTCCAACCAGGTTAATTAGAGATCTTCCATCTATCAGGTGTAGTAGAAAGCAGACCCTTCAGTCTTTGGGATCTACACCTAGTTTAGGGTTATATTTCAGGAATGTACCAACAGCATTGTGTTGGGTGCAAGAGTGAAGAGGACCTGGTCCTCTAAGCTCTTATCACAGATTGGAAATAGGAGTGCTCTGACTTATGTTATGTACCTAACTTTCTAGACTAGGGAAACATTCTAGACTTTCTAGACTAGGTTTCTAGGGAAACCACACCTAGACTTCAATGGGGCACTCGACTCTATTGTTTCTACTTTTAGGATCTTCAAGGTAGAGTTCTTCTATTTGAGGGATGAGAGGCTCAAGTTAGTGTGCTTTGAGAAAGTGGGGAGCTACATTTGAAGGGCTAGTCTTCCAGGTAGCTACCCTAATAACCAAAAAAATATATACAGAGAGAGAGAGCCTGTATAAGGCCAAGTGGAAAAAAGAGATAATGGTTATAGTAGCCATGTTAAAGAGGGAATGTTTGGTTATCAGAGGAGGAGAAAAAGGATTTCTAAATGTGTAAGTCATTAATACATAAACCATCCTAAAGTTGGGTCACTAATATCAAATTTCCTAAACATTTAATTGGTATGTAGGTTTAATACAATAAGGTGAACACAGCAGAGAGGTCTTTGCACAAAATTCTTAGCTCTAGTTTATACCTGTTGACACATGAGCTACCTGACCAGAAGGGGAAGTCTCAGCTAGACTGGAATTGGCACTTGGATAAGTCTAGTGTGGGGAGCTGAATTATCCCATTTACTTGGGGACTGAGATGCTGGCAGTGTCTGCGGGGGACTTCAGCCCATGTAACGAACATGTAAGAGACTTCCCATCAAGCTACATTCCAGGGAGAAGATTGTCATATGTAAAATAGTTCCAAAATTTACTCAGTGCATATGGAAAAGAGAAAGACAGCTCATAAAGGATGTTTAGCTGACCAACTCACCATCTAGATTTCACAAGGCATCACTTGCCCATGGCTTGCTGAGATGGATCTCATCAAATATACAGATTCTGTTAAGTGTGAGAGGCTGCCCACCTATTCCTTAGTTGCCTTGTATTCCCTTTCTTAGTTTATAACTCCAGTAAGTATGTCTTTCCAGTTTAACAGAACACATCTGTATATGATATACTCAACCCAACAGGGTACATCTACACAGAGCACGCTTATACAACTTATTTTTACCTCTCTGAATGGATGTCTTGGATGTTGATGTTCTTGAATACCCTTCATATGAATATCCCTGCCCCCCTCCCATCGCTCAAGAGCTTCAGCAGATTCAAGTATGAACGACAGTCAAGTATGGAAGGGCCACAAGAGGCTGGTGGTTTTGGGTTCAGTGAGAGTGGATACTTGCTAGTGCGGAAAATAACTGTGTCAATGTGAACCCAAAGGACTTTCTCCCTAAAATCTCTAAAATGTTGCTGTTTAAACATAAAACAGAAGGAAGGAGTATTGTCTCTGCAAATTCGAGGTTGGTCAGGGTGAGTTGGCAGGGACGTGCACTGCAGTGGTTATGTATATACAGCTAAACTGATGCTAAAGCCAAGACAGGGACAGTGGCAATGAAGTCCAGATCTCTGGACTCTCAGGTTGTACTAGTGAAGTTCCAGCCACACCAGCGCCTGGTAAAAAGGGGAATAGACTTCCGACGTGAACAAGAGAGGCTACAGAAGGAATAATGCCAATGAATTAAGTGGAGGTAACACTTTCTTGAAATTCAGATGGAGCCAGTCATCTTTGCTGTGCATGCCAACTGAATTTAATAGAGCAAGGGGAAGTTTTGTTTTCACTTTACAATAGCCTCATTGGCAAGGGTGACATAGATGTGAAGAGTGAAGTACTATCTCAGTGGCACCATAAGAAAGAGACAGTGGTGGCAACCTCGCCTCAATGCACTTTGATGTTCTCAGGTGCAGGGCCTGAGTCCTGGAGTGGTTAGCTTTCGTAGCATGCAATAACCCAGACCAAGTAATGGTCCCACGTAAGGGACTTGGGGAGAATGCTGCACGTAATTAGGGAGGAAAATACCACTGCAGGGACTATCCGGCTTACCTGAGTAGGTAAAAGTTCAGAGCTATTAATGATCATATATGCATTAACAGATTTGAAAAACTAGGAAAACAAAGCAAAAATTAAGCCTGGTGTTCTTGCAAAGAACTGAGTTTAGTAAAATATAGTTTTATAATATATAACTTATAATTTTATAGTTTTTTCAAAGAGAGATGAACTTATATTTTAACTATTTGCTGGTTAACATTATTATTGTTCATCCTCTATGAATTTGCTGCTGTGAAAATCTCTTTTTTTTCCTCTGACTCCCAACCAGCAGAGTATTAAAACTAATAAAAAAAATATTTTGCTCAGGTTAAATACATCAATATTTCAATAAATGCAATAAAAAGAAATATATTTTAACACATCATAGTGGGCATATCACAATTTTGTTGCTATATCTTTTAATTTTTTGTGAGATTTTATTATGAAAATTTTCAAACATACCACTAAGTTGAAAGACTTTTACAGTGAAGGCCCATATGCCTATCACCTAGATTCTACCACTAGCATTTCACTGCATTTGCTGTGTCATGTATCTGTGTATCCATCTACCTCTCTGTCTACCTATTTTTTTTTGGATACAATTCAAAGTTATTTCAACTTTTTAAAAACCATATAACACTTACTGGATTATCAGTAATTGCTTATTTATCGTACAAACTTTAGTAAATTCTTGAAATTTACCACCAGCAATTACTATTACCAGTATGCTAATATTTTGCTATACACACCTATAAAATACATATAATATATTTGGATTTTACTCTACAAAATATTTTAGTACAATTTTTTAAACTTAAGGCTGTATCATAAATATTCTTTCATGTAACTATTTTTCTAAATATGACATTAGTGGATACAGAATACTCTGTTTTAGATATAAATTATAGTTAGCTGACAGTTATTTAGAGTGTCTCTGTTTTTATGTAAGACTATTGTGTATGATATTGTAGGTCATATTTTTGTATGGGTCTTCTGGTTTCCTTATGGTATAGTCCTGTTACAAAATTACATTTGATACAGATTTTCAAATATTGTCTTCCGGGAAACTGCATCAATAGATGCAACCCCACAGGTGTGAAGAATGTTTGCAGCCTGACATTTTGACCACCATTAAATGCTGATTATTTTGTATCGCCATACTGATACATAAAAACAATACCTCATTTGGTTGATCTTTGCTTTTCATTTCTTTGCTTACAAGTAATGTTAACTATAGTTTGCATGTTTATTGTCTTTGAATATTTTCTTTGGAAAATATATCATTTTTCTAAGTGTATGCTTGCACTTGTATGTCAGTGTATATGTGTCTGTGTGCTTTAGTGATTGTAAATGCTTTGCATGTAGTAAAAGTAACTTTGGTCTGTACAATGCAAATTATTTTCCCATTGTGTTTTATGTCTTTTATTTTAATGTTTAATATTTTTCTCTTTTTGACTGATTACTTTTTTCATAGTTATCTTATATCCTTTAAAATATCTTTCATTCTCTGAGAAAATATAATGGGTGTATATACTTTTAAAATATTTATGTTTTTACTTTTCTAGACTTAACTGCTTGAACCAATTGCTGTTTATTTTGTATGGTGTGAGTTAGTTCTACTAACTGAACTAATGCATTTCTCTTCCAGAGGAAAAAATTTTTCCTTTGTATTCATGTTTGTCATTCAACATTACATCACTTTTTACATATGTTTAAGTTCTAATTCTCCCTATTCAAAAAAGCCCATCTTCCACATTTTCCATCTTCTGATTAGCTCTTTTCTTCATTTTACACTTGAAACACATGCTTTTCAAGTTTGTCCACCATTTGGAATTGGTAACCAGGTTGCTGACCAAAATTTCTTCAAGCTACTCACATTCTGTTGGTCAATACATGGCATTTTGGTTTGCAGTAAGGGAATTCATGTGAGTACTTCAAAAAGCTTTTATCACATTGTACCTGACCTTTCACTTCTATAATAACCAGTCACAACTCCTTTAAGCAACTCAACCTGTTTCAATTGATTGCCAAAAAAAAGAAAAGCTTTCCTTTTTTAGCTACTGTTTTCTTCCTTTTATCCCCTAACCTTGATATTCTCAGTTATTGTCAGGCCAAATCACGTATTAAATTATAGTGAATTGTCCACAAGTTTAGAATTCTCTATATTCATTCTCTCCTTTTCTTTAAACTTTTGCTGAAGACTCCAGAAAATTGACTGCAAAAACTAGAAATCCCAATGACCCTTTTGATCTCAGTTATGTTTTAATGGCACGTATTATTTGAAAGGGAAAGAAAATCAAAAGTAATTCACATATAGTACTACAAATGGAATTGCCATCCTACTAATAAGTAATAAAAAAATAAGAAATAATAGAAAAGCAGAATAATAATATAGAAATTTTTAAATAACAAAATGCACAGTATCTTGAGATACGAACTAAAGTTTTTTGTTGATTTTTTTCTCTTGAGACTCACAATCTAAATCTCTTCTCTTTCCTGCTTATGGTTTTCAATCTACCATACCATTAGTGTGTATATATGAATTTAATATGTTTTTCTTAATTGATCAACTCAACTGGCCTTCAGTTCCTATTACCTCAGTGCTGTATAATCTTAATTTCCCTACATATGTTGAAGTTTTAGAATGTATAAATTAAAATTCCTAGTTACCAAAGTATATGAAAATTATAATTTGAAAACTGCCACATAGACAAGAAACCTGGAAAAAAATTTCTATAGGTTCATGCAACTTCCTCCATACTGGCTGTGCTGTGTTGCATGAAAATCTAGTCACCAGTGGCAGCAGCCAGGTCAGGCAACAGCACATTCCTGTTAAATTTTCTTAGACACATTTTCCCTGTGGGTACCACTGTCAGCAATTTGCCAACAGATTTGGGGCATCCACACCTATACTTGAAAATTGAAGAATGATCTGTGATGCTATTATATTTCTCATTGTATTGTATTATTACTGATATTTAAGAACTCTTCTTGATTTCTGAAACATCTAATTTACTAAACTCATTCCTCTGTTTTCTTTCCTTTTTTAAAAAAATTCTTGTAATTGATTTCTTGGGGTTTCTGGGTAGGCAATCTACCCATATTGCATATTTTCTCCTTCCGATGGCTATATTATTCTTAATTTACAAGAGCAAAACAGTTCACCTCCCATCCCCTAACTGTGCTGGCCCACCAGAGCTGGCATAGGCAAAATCAGATTTGGCTATATTAAAATAGGACCCCAAATACTTTTTTTTTTTATAACATTTATGATATGTCACTGCCATTCTCTTTCTTTTAACCTTTATGCTCTTTTGTTTTAGATTTACCTCCTATAGATAGCTTACAGGTGGATTTCTGGGTTTTGAATGAGGCAGAAATTCTTAACTTATAATTGAAGTGTTAACCCTTTAATATTTATTTTCACAACTGGTATGTCACATATTTATGCCTTCTATTTTACATAATTTATATGTTTATTTTCAGAAATCATAATTTGGATCAAATATTTATTTCATTATGATTTATATGGATTTGATTAAAATAGATCCTGATTATCATTCTTTTCATGATTACCTTTTCATCAAAACCTTAAGACAGTAGTTTTCTACCTATCAGGTCCTGAATGAAATATGAATTTTTGGATTCTGTTTATGTGAGTTCTCTTCTCTCCTCACCTATTTCCTGGTGTGGTTTATTTCACTTAGAGATTCCGGACCCAGAGGAATATGTTATTTTTTTAAATTTTATATTATTTATCTTCTTTTGTTTTAGCATCTAAATTTGTCTGAAATTATATATACAAAATTAAGCTTTTTTGAAATTTTAATGGTTGCTTTCAATGATCATTACCAGTCCTTTTCTAATACAGCTTTCCCATTTTCAACTTATTCTGGTTTCTTTCTCAATCAGTTACACTGAATCTTTGAGACTTTATTCAGGAAAAGTATTTAAGCACAATCATTTCTGAATCTTTATATAAATCAAAGTACCTTTTGATTGTTTTATTCTATTACCAACAACTTCACAGAATATTGAAAATTGAGTCCTACAATTTTCTCCTTTATTTAATCCATTGCCTTCTGGTATTTAATGTTATAAAAGGTAAGTCTCAAGCAAGCTTAATTTTTGTTCTTTTAAGGACAACTTTTTGCTTCTTTATAGTTTCTTTATTCTGGAATTTCAGAAAATGTAACTGATATGCATGTATTTTAATTCTCTTTGCATAATTTGAAGACTTGGGTAGTAAATTCTCTTCTCGTGACTTTGATTATTCTCTCAATTTAATTTTTCTGATCTCTTGTTTAGGGACACCAATTTGTAAATGTTTAGACTATCTTCTATCTTTTTCTTCTGTAGTTATTTTTTATCATCATTAAATCTTTTTCTTACTCATTATTTACAATTCCTATTTTTTTACTTTAGTCTTCAATTTTCTGTACTTTTCCCCTGGTATTAATGTTTGATTTGATTTTCTTCAGTTTTATTTCTGTTATTAATGTTTCTAATATCATTTTAAATCCAATTATACATGTTTTGAGAATTCACAAAATTAGTAGAAAACTCAGAAACATAACAAAGATTCCCTTATCTAAATATACCCAAATTTGTATATTTTATTTTCTTAATTTATTTTGGTCTCTATTCATTTCAGTTTACTCTTGGACTCTACTAATTTTTTTCTCATCATTGCCTGTTGCCTCACAGTTTTCCTATTTTCATTTTACTTCTTGCTTCTTGAAGCAACAAAGAGGCAGTCAGAAAATATAACAAATGCCCATCTCTCTGAAATAATTATTTGGCTGGGTAAAAAAATTTAAGTTTATGTGTTTTATTTCTTCATAATGGTTTTGAAACTATCATTCTACTGTATTCGGGTATCCTAGCTGCTGATGAGAAATCTGCTGTTGGTTTTGTTGGCATTCATTGTAAGCAACACAATTTTTCTTTCTTGTGGCTTTTAGGATTTCTTTTATCTCTGATATCCTACAATTTTGTTGTGATGTGTTCAGATGTGAATTGAACATAAGTACACTACTTTTGGGCTTTTTCAATATGATGATATTTTAGTATGGACAGTTCTTAGCTGTGAACCTTTTGAATATTTTCTATTTAAATTTATTCCCATTCTCTTTTTCTGAAATGTTAAACATGAAATGGAACTTCTTAATTAATCTTAGAATATCAATTTTTCTTTCAGATTTTCTATCTCTTTGTGGTACATTATTGCAGGTATCCTAGGTTCTATCTTCTAATTTAATAATTATTTCTTTAGTTGCTTCTGGGTGACTTTAAACTCATCTATTCTTTAAAAAAATATTTTGACCATATGTTTCATTACTAATATATCTAATAGATTATTTTTCACAGAAACCTATACTTTTAAAATAATAATTTCTTACTTTTTGATGGATTGTTTTTCTCTTATTTCATGGGGACTACTCCCTCTATTATAGCTATAGAAAATTTAAAGAGTCTGTGTTATATAGTCTTTTCCAAATTGTTTCATTATCATTATTTCCTTAGATAGGAATTTGTTAAGACTGTTGAGTCCATCTTCTCTCTTTCATGTTACCGAAGTTCCTCACATGGTTTTAATTCATTTTAGCCACTCGTCTCTCCAGGGATTTTTCTCTAGTGTGCTTCTCCCTGTATTAGGTTTTTAAGTTGTTTAGAGCCCAGGTTTACCATGTAGCAGATCAGGCTGCTGATCTGGGAACATGGGGACATCTTGGCATGGAATTTTTATTCCCATTGGGTGACTCTGAATCTTCCCCAGCCTGGTAGGTGGCATTCTAGGTCCTATTCACAAGCAAACAGAGTGAGACCTCATGGGGGCACCTACAGTTTTGATCATCCAGCTCCCTCCATATTCACCTGGGCTTTGGGACCAGACTGAGATGACTTGTTTCAAGGTCTGGCTTCCAGTAAGCAGTCCATACTCACACCATGGGTTCCTTCTCTGTTTCTTTTCTTTTTTTTTTTTTAATTTTATTTATTTTTTGGCTGCTTTGGGTCTTCGTTGCTGTGCATGGGCTTTCTCTAGTTGAGGCGAGCAAGGGCTACTCTTTGTTGCGGTGCGCAGGCTTCTCATTGCCGTGACTTTTCTTGTTGCAGAGCACGGGTTTTAGGCCCATGGGCTTCAGTAGTTGCGGCACATGGGTTCAGTAGTTGCAGCATGAGGGCTCAGTAGTAGTGTCTCACAGGCTCTAGAGCATAGGCTCAGTAGTTGTGGTGCACGGGCTTAGTTGCTCTGCGGCAGTGGGATCTTCTGGGACCAGGGATCGAACCCATGTCTCCTGCATTGGCAGGAGGATTCTTAACCACCGCGCCACCAGGGAAGTCCCCCTCTCTGTTTCTGATCCACAGTCATGTCTCTTTTTGGTATAAAAACCCCATTGTGTATTTATATATTTTTATAAGCTATCAATTATTTCTATATGCTTGGAATAGGAACATAGGATGAAACTGCCATTTGACCTCAAATTGCTATCTCACTGAACTTTTAGTTGATAAAATATGTATTTATATATTTTATTCTCTTTTTTATTGTTATCTCTCAATCTAATCTTTTTTACCTTAGATATTTCCACAAGGAAGAATACAGTAAGTCCCCTACACATGAACGAGTTCTGTTCTGAGAGCACATTTGTAAGTCCAGTTTGTTTGTACGTCCAATAAAGTTAGCCTAGGTACCCAACTAACACAATCGGCTCTATAGCACTGTACTATAATAGGTTTACAATACTTTTCACACAAATAATACATAAAAAACAAACACGAAAAATAAACATTTTTAATCTTACAGTACAGTACCTTGAAAAGTACAGTAGTACAGTACAACAGCTGGTGTTTCTTAACAGTACCAGCTACATCACTGCTGCTTTTAAGATTGCTTCCAGACATCCTGGGCTTGAAATAAAGATGCTGTACTGGGCAGAAGATCTAAATAGACATTTCTCCAAAGAAGATATACAGATTGCCAACAAACACATGAAAGAATGCTCAATATCATTAATCATTAGAGAAATGCAAATCAAAACTACAATGAGATATCATCTCACACCGGTCAGAATGGCCATCATCAAAAAATCTAGAAACAATAAATGCTGGAGAGGGTGTGGAGAAAAGGGAACACTCTTGCACTGTTGGTGGGAATGTAAATTGATACAGCCACTATGAAGAACAGCACGGAGCTTCCTTAAAAAACTAAAAAGAAAACTACCATACGGCCCAGCAATCCCACTACTGGGCATATACCCTGAGAAAACCATAATTCAAAAAGAGTCAGGTACCACAATGTTCATTGCAGCTCTATTTACAATAGCCAGGACATGGAAGTAACCTAAGTGTCCGTCAACAGATGAATGGATAAAGAAGATGTGGCACATATATACAATGGAATATTACTCAGCCATAAAAAGAAACGAAATTGAGTTATTTGTAGTGAGGTGGATGGACCTAGAGTCTGTCATACAGAGTGAAGTAAGTCAGAAAGAGAAAAACAAATACCGTATGCTAACACATATATATGGAATCTAAGAAAAAAAAAAAAAAGGTCATGAAGAACCTAGGGGCTAGATGGGAATAAAGACACAGACCTACTAGAGAATGGACTTGAGGATATGGGGAGGGGGAAGGGTAAGCTGTGACAAAGTGAGAGAGTGGCATGGACATATATACACTACCAAATGTAAAATAGATAGCTAGTGGGAAGCAGCCGCATAGCACAGGGAGATCAGCACGGTGTTTTGTGACCACCTAAAGGGGTGGGATAGAGAGGGTGGGAGGGAGGGAGACACAAGAGGGAAGAGATATGGGAACATATGTATATGTATAACTGATTCACTTTGTTATAAAGCAGAAACTAACACACCATTGTAAAGCAATTATACTCCAATAAAGATGTTAAAAAAAAAAAGATGCTGTACTACTCTACTCTATACAGTACTGTACAGTAAAGTACACAAAAGCACAACCACTTGTAAAGGATGCACGCACGTGGTAATGTATGCCAGACATGTGAACTAACTTACGTGGTTGGACATGGGAATGCATATTCCCATCTTTGAAAGTTTGCAATTTGAACGTTTGTATGTAGGGGACTTACTGTATTTCAATATAAAAATATCTCAGCCAAAACTCTTTGAATATTTATTTTATTATTTTATGAACTTGTTTAATAAAGGAAAAACTTTAAAATTCCTATAGAAATCTTTTTAAAATGTAGACTTTCTTACATATTTAGCTATGTTATCTCTCATACATATTTTCTATGATTTAAAAATTTGTTTGCTCAGCATCAAACACCAATTTTATATATGCAATTTCAAATAAGGGATTAATATAAAAGTTTTGCAAATAGCTGTTTAGTATGGTGGCACTGGGTAAAATAGTTCAGCTGACTTAGAATGGCAATACAAATAAATCTACAATGGGACTAACAGGTATTACAACATGTTCTTACTTGTTGATAACACTGATATTACAATTAAGTCATGTCAAAACTGCAAAACAATAACAATAGACTACCCATGACAAAAACATTTAGTTTAAAAATACAATTTGTCACAGCTCTAAAAATGGAAAGTTATATTTCATCATAATGATTTAATGTTAAATTACCAAAATAGCTGAAAAGCTTAAATTGGATAGTCATGACTGTTCTATTCATGCATTACATGTGCATAGGAGTGCTATAACAAATACATGTAAATATGCTTAATGCTCCAAAACCTGCAAAGGCAATTAGTGGCAATAAAATTTGTACTGGATTTGGATAAATTTTAGACAATTAGCCATCTTCTAAATGTGATTTTAGCCAAGTAATCCAATGGGACACATGACTTACCCACATTTATTACTCATTAGAGGAGAGTAATTCCTGTCATGGCTGAACATCAAGAGATGTACTGTCATAAATTCAGATCATCTAATGGACTCTGTAACCCTTTTTACCCAAGTACAAATCCCTAGGTAAGACATATGAAATACAAATTGATCACAGATATGTGCTCTCATATAGACTGGATGTGTGCACACACTTGAAAATTTCCAGCCTGCATATTTTAATATTTTATCGAATTTATAGCTGTATATGCAGACTATGTGAATTATATAAACTCACATAGTATACATATTTATCCTGTACACACACACACACACAAACACACACACACACACACACACACTCCCATACAGGAAATTACAATATTTCTTCTCAATATACACCCAGTTGTTTGTGGCTAGAAGACTCAAGGTGCTTTATATATTACGGGAAAGTTTAGGTGCAAATCATACACACACATGCTTTTTAAAGTGAGTTTCAATATCACACAGTGTACAAAAATGTCTCATGGATACTTATTACCTGCCTCCGAGTTTGAAAAATCACCACTCTGGCTCTTTTTCTTCCCTTTATCATTGTTTCTTTTCTGATAATAAGCCACCTTGCCTTAAGGAGCAGAATACTTTCCCCTAAGACTATTCCAATGCCCTTCTAGCCAAATAAGACACAAACAAGCTCCAGGAAATCACACATATTCTTCTGCGGCACAGGTCATTTCTGTTTACACATGGGCCCCTTCCCCTCATCTGTCTCTGAGGCGCTGATGCCTTGGAGCCGGCAGCTTGTTGCCTTATTTCCTAACAGTGACATTTCCTGTCAGCAGCAGAAATGGCGAACTGGGTTTGATTTTATGAGAGCTGACCGGTGGCTTTCCATCAAATTTAAACCTTACTATGCTCATGTGTGTGGAAGGAGCTTGACAGAACTTTTTCTGTTTTGTTTTGTTTTACCACTTTATTTTTTTTAAACATCTTTATTGGAGTATAATTGCTTTACAATGGCGTGTTAGTTTCACAAAGTGAATCAGCTATACATATACGTATATCCCCATATCTCCTCCCTCTTGCGTCTCCCTCCCACCCTCCTTATCCCACCCCTCTAGGTGGTCACAAAGCACCAAGCTGATCTCCCTGTGCTATGTGGCTGCTTCCCGTTAGCTATCAGTTTTACATTTGGTAGTATATATATGTCCATGCCACTCTCTCACCCTGTCACATCTTACCCCTCCCCCTCCCCATATCCTCAAGTCCATTCTCTACATCTGCGTCTTTATTCCTGTCCTGCCCCTAGGTTCATCAGAACCTTTTTTTTTTTTTTTTTTTAGATTCCATATATATGTGTTAGCATACGGTATTTGTTTTTCTCTTTCTGACTTACTTCACTCTGTATGACAGACTCTAGGTCCATCCACCTCACTACAAATAACTCAATTTCGTTTCTTTTTATGGCTGAGTAATATTCCATTGTATATATGTGCCACATCTTCTTTGTCCATTCATCTGTTGATGGACACTTAGGTTGCTTTCACGTCCTGGTTATTGTAAATAGAGCTGCAATGAACATTGTGGTACCTGACTCTTTTTGAATTATGGTTTTCTCAGGGTATATGCCCAGTAGTGGGATTGCTGGGTCATATGGTAGTTTTATTTTTAGTTTTTTAAGGAACCTTTGACAGGACTTTTTAATGTACATTGTCAACTCTGTTGTACCGTCTGCCATTTCCTTTGGAAATTATCAAAATACAAATAATTTAATTTTCCTCTTTTGACTTTTTATTCTATTATAACTGCAAAGAAGTGTTTTTCAATTTAATTTTTTGATGTTTTATTCAAATTGATGTTTAGCCAGCAATGTTCCTTGAAATATTTGTGGGAGATTGACACTAAGAAAAATTTTACAATCCTAGTAAAGTCAAGCCATATATATATATATATATATATATATGTATATATATATATATACCAAAAATTTTAAACCATTAAAGTTACTTCTCTTACAAAAATAAATCTAATACCTATAACAAAATATTAATCAAACGTGGAAGAACTCCTTCTACACACAAATTGAGGAAGGTTACAGATATATGATAAGGAGTAGGAATAACCTGTTTGAATGCCAGTACAATAGAGTTGCCGTGCTTTCTTGGTACTCTGCTGTAATCATAAGTCAATTAAGTTTTTCTCTGAAAAAGAATGATATAGTCTTACCATTTCCAAGAATGAGGAAATGGGCTCACACGAACTATGCTAAGCCTATGTAAAGCCCTAACATAAATCATCCAGGATATCCACACGGCCCAAAGAGGCCCTCTATCCACCCACCTATCCATTCAATCTTATCTGTGGCCTTGCCAAACTTTAGTACATATCCATGTCTCCAGGATTTTTTTTTTTTTTTTCAGAATCTCTAGCACCTGAAATAAGACCAATAGCTTGTAGGTCCTTGATAAATATACATCAAATAAATAAATGAATGGATTGTAAGTTACATTTCTATAACTCCTGGCAGATTAAAAATTCTTTCATCCTCTATACCTATTTAATTACACTTAATATCCTATATAATTTTCCTATTTAATTTCTTGTTTAATTTTTTTCCTATTTAATTCTTCCCAAAGAAGGTAAACACTGATGAATATTTGAATAACTGTTTAGACAAGAATAAGAGATCTCACAGAGAGGGAATAATTAAGTATAAAATTGATTATAAAATAGATGATATATGCAAATATTACTGGAGAATAGTGATATAAATTCAGGAAAGCAAAGTCTGGGCAGATTTCATAAAAATAGTACGTGAACTGGATTTGGAAAACTGGATACAATTTGAATAGGAGGTAGCATGTATGAAGGGGATGGAGGGCATGTAAAATTTTACCCAAAAAAAACTCAGGGATAAGGAAGAGCAATTAGGGGTTAGTTAGGAGAGTTATTTACCTGAAATTGAGGAGGGTGGAGGGTAGTAAACTGAGAAAGACCTTTGTTAAAAACTAATCAAAAAAGACAGCCTCTCAGCAGAGACCACTCTCTGATAGATCACATGTCAGCCAGGCATATTTTTTTATTGGCAATGGACAGAAATCTTCAGTAGTAGACTTTTCCAAGATATGAGTAAGCATCTTAGTGGGACTTCCTGGGTAGCACGAGGACACTGGGTTTCAGGTCAGGAACGGGAAGTGCTCACAGTATGGAAGACATTGATGAACAGGTTATCTGTTTTTTGCAATTTCTACTTGGGCTAGTCTTGAATATCAACTTCACAAATGAAAGCGACCTCAGAGATTATTTTATTCAGTAGTGTTCAAACCTGGCTGCACATTAGAATCACCTGGGGAACATTAAACAACCAACGCGGGCGACTCTCCCATCCTGCACCCCCCCCCAGCCACCCAAAGACACTGATTTAATATTGATCTACAGGGGTCCCAGGCATTGATAGTTTTAAAATCTCCCCAGCTGATTTTGATGGGCACCTGAGGTTGAGAACCACTGAGCCAGCCTTATGCCCTCTCTTTATAGATGAGGAGGTTGAGACCCAGAGACATTAAATGTGGCTCAGGGCCAATTCTTATTCATCATTTCAGATGTAGCTCTTAGGGTTCATTCATTACATGAACGAAATGAATGCAAGCCAGCCCCATCCTTGGGGCTTTACTTTAATACCCTTCCCACTGCTTTCTCCAATGTCCCTGTCCTCCACATGAAGACTTCAAATTTGCAGGGCAGAGAGAAACTCTTGATTCATCTCTTCTTCCTTGAGGTACTAGAACTATTCTCACCTACACTCCTCATTTTCTAAGAGAATAAATCTCAAAGTCCATGCATGGCATCCAAAGTCCTGAACAATAAGGTCACAGACGATTTTTCTAAATTTATATTCTAGAATATATCTTCAGATTACTTCATATTCCTTCTCCCCAAAGCTTCAGCTCTTTGGTCAGTTGCCTCTCCCTCTGCCTGGAATTCCTTTCCCCTTGCCCCTTTTCTATCCAACTAAGGCCCATCCATCCTTTAGATTGCAGCACTTCCTCTGGGTAACCTTTCTGTGACCTCTCAGACAGAACAGATCACTTCCTATTTCATGCTCCCTTAGCACTGGGGACATTGCTCTGCAGTCAGTGGGTGCCCCTCCTCCATACAGCCCCATGTGAGAAGCCTCCAAGGTTTTATTTTTTTCTATATTCCCAGCACTTGATATGATGAAATGTACTCTGTACCTAATAAATGTTTGTTGATCAAAGTCAGGTAAAAACCTATTAATTTTTTTCTTATGTGTTCTCTGGGTTTAAAGAGTATGACTGTATGAAGAATCTAATTCAAATTTTAAAATTATCAACAAACAAAACAAGAGAACTATACTTTGAAACCCAACCTTCGTATTGTTAATTGGAATTTAAGGCATTCAGGATAGCGGTAAAATTCTGAGTCTACAGTTCCAATGAGTCTCTAAGCTGGATAACAGTGTTCATACTTTATAAAAGTGTGAAAGTAACATATTCTTTATTGTTAGATTCTAGGGTCCACCCAGGATTTAACTTCAAATTTAGGCCACTCTGATCTTCCCTCACTTTTGTGATAAGAATATTGAAGATTCTAATTAATTTGTTGTGTGTGTGTGTGTGTGATTTTATTGGCTGAGTAAATTAATCCATGTATATTCTAGAACAAATAAATCAAATAAACAAAAAATTTTAACCAAAAAAAAAAAAAGAGGTAGGAAAAAGGTTATTTTTTGGTACCCAGGGTCTCTTGAACATTTAGAAAAAATTGCAACTGTAAAGCAAAGATCGACATGAGTTAAAGCTAATGACTTCATTAGAATAAGATATTCTGAAGTTGGAGAATAGAGGACCCTCAGTTCAACTGATGAGTAATTGTTTAGTTGAGAAATGATTAATTGAAGAGAAATATGAATATGGCTCCAAGTCTTTGCAAAAGAACTCAGCCTGCTCCACCCCCACAAAAAAAACAACCATAACAATGATGTAGAAGTTCAGAGAGATGGACAGAATCTCCAAGCTACTTATATAAACAGTGAAACTAAGCCTTAGGGCCATGACCCGACTTGCCCAGGCTCTCAGCGAGCTCTCAACAGACTAGGGTTGGAGGTCCACCTGAGTGGTTTCTTTTTCCACCATCCCACGCTGCTTCTCCTCATCAAGCTCTATTCCTGCAACCACTGGAGATCATTGTTATGGTTCCATTGATGGGGAGGCAGGGCACCTTTTAGGTCAAATATGAAAAATTACCTCAGAATATTTCATTAAATATGCACTTTAGTGCATGCCTTTGCATGTCTCAGGGGTGATAGCAAAATCTCATTTAATTCATAATATAACAATTTTTCTCCAGCAAAAGCAAACTGTCTCATTGCCATTTCATCTTTCGTGTTTGTGAAACACTGGCCTCTCCGGTTTTTTGTTGTTGTTTTGTTTGTTTTTGTTTCTGGTGCAGTCGCACACCTTGGGAGATCTTAGTTCAAACCCAGGCCCTTGGCAGTGAAAACTCGGAGTCCTAATTACTGGACCACCAGGGAATTCACCGGCCTCTCTCTCTGGATTGCCCATATGCATGTGTGTCCAGCCCCAGCTCCAGGGATCTCAGTTCCCTGACCAGGGATTGAACCTGCGCTAGGGCAGTGAAAGCCCGGAATCCTAACCACTAGGCCATCAGGGAACTCCAGGAAACCACCATATTCTTATACAACCAGGGGCTGTTACCTGACTCGCTCTGAGACTATCATAGTATAATATCCCTCCTTTTTACAATTTATTGATCTATTAGGTGTGCTTTTTTTTTTTTTTTTTTTTTTAATTAATTTATTTATTTATGGCTGTGTTGGGTCTTCGTTTCTGTGCGAGGGCTTTCTCTAGTTGTGACAAGCGGGGGCCACTCTTCATCGCGGTGCGCGGGCCTCTCACTATCGCGGCCTCTCGTTGCGGAGCACAGGCTCCAGACGCGCAGGCTCAGCAATTGTGGCTCACGGGCCCAGCCACTCCGCGGCATGTGGGATCCTCCCAGACCACGGCTCGAACCCGTGTCCCCTGCATTAGCAGGCAGGCTCTCAACCACTGCGCCACCAGGGAAGACCTAGGTGTGCTTTTGATCCATGCTGACTTCTGTCCTCCTCCTTCCATTTTTTAGCTGAATGGGCTATATGCATTTTATGGGTGGTAAATTGCTAAAAGCTAAATATATCACGCTGCTATTGTCTAGAATAAAGATTATGGGGGGAAGGGTTGGTAGATTCGGGTGCAAGATAAATCTTCAGGTCTGGGTTTGGAGCACTTAGTCCTGTGCATATGGTGGTTGAAGCTATGATGAAATAACACATTTGAAGGCTTAACATTTAACGGAATAGATACCAGGACGTATTATCAATTTCTCTTCCACCCAAACTTTCATTGGTGAGCTCCACAGTGGTTTGTAACAGGATATTCCTGGCATCCTGGAAAATGATTCAAAGGAAGTTTAGTTGAAGTCCCTTGGCTTTTGGAACTTCTGCATCTTGGAGATAAACTCCGTCTTTGCAGTCATGTCTGCAACAAGTTTAGCAAGCCATGACGCACAAATGTCAGTTCCCTGGGGCCATGTAGTCAACATATGTTGTAAATTAAAATTTAATTTTAGTCCATTAAATTACGTTCATATGTCATGCTGATTGTCTGTTTCTTCCTATCTTTGGTCTCTCAGTCCACTGAATTGAAGGTCTTGTGTCAAAAAGTTGGAGTAGAATGCATCTGCTGGGGGGAGGGAGAGCTCAATTATCAAGGGGTGGAAAATGAGAAGAGGGGCCGAGCAGAAGAACCGAGGCTCTGTGTGCCATTTATTGCCAATGTTTTTTGGTTTCAAAATTCACAGCAGAAGGTGTGGGTGCAGATCAACCCACACACAGCCATTAACTTGAGAGTTTTGTAACCTTTCTAGCAGCAATGACCTATCATCTCTTAAATGCGTGAAGAGTGGTCTAGAATTCTGGGAGCTGTTAAGACTTGCTTTGTAGAGTCAGCTTAGGGGTCTAAGGGCCAGAGGTCAGAACAGATTCCTCCTTTGACTACTACTCATAAATTATTCATTGATCCATAGGTAACATTCACTGTTTATTTGAATAAATATGAAGGAAAAAGCCTCTTCTCTGGCTCTTCTGATTTGCTCAAATGCATACAACATTGGAGATAGATGGAAGCAAGGGTAAGTCCTTTCATGACGGTTATAATTTTGGATTAATTACTTAAATTCATTCAGCCTTGTTTCCTCATTTGTATTGAACAGAATATTGGCAGGGTGTGCCAGCCGACTCTAAGGGAAGTGGTCCCACATCAATGGACTTTGGAGAGTGAGCAGACTTTCCTTTTCTAGCGGTCTTGCTGTCATGGCAGAACAGGTAGTAGTTACCCGGGCAATTTTCAAGGAGTTACAGATGAGAGAGAGAGAGAGAGAGAGAAAGGAAAGGAAGAAAAGAGAGAGCTGAGGAAACATCTTTTGTTTTTGGACCCAGGAGAAAAAGCTCTTCAGTGCTCACTGGTGAAGCTAGGAAAGTATTGAATTTCTAAGTGCCTCAGAAATTAAATGGTATTATTTAATTATGTGAAATATTTTTATCCAAAAATTTCAATTTTATACATGCCTGACTTTATTAGTGACAATGTCAGTTTATACTTTAGAGCTTTATACTTTTCAAAACCTTGTCATACCAAAATTACCTTCTTTACCACAATTCGGTGAAAGCAGCAAGGGCGACCTGATTTTTCCCATTCTCCTGAGAGGAAGTTTAAGACGTTGGGTAAAGGAAGGGGTTCCCTCTCATTCAGAAGATCAGGGTTAGAACCAGGACAAATATCCAGATCTTTTGGCTTCCTGTCCCTTGTAGCAGACTGAATCACTGTTTTCCTTTGCCGCTGAAGCAATAAAATGTAATATAGTGTAACCACAATTATTTGTATATTATACAAATAAATTCCTCTTTGAATATGCCTCATGGCTTGATATCAAACAACTTAACAGAGCTTCCTGGATCATCTTGTTAATTCTCATACTGTCTGGGAGGGGAGGGGTTAGAGAACAGCACTTGTATTATGCGGCATTGGTATAGATCTGTTCTAAATAATTGTGGCAATGGTCGTGGTGGTTGTTATTGGGTTCCAGTGCACAAGGTTTATGGGCCATCGAAATCCAATCATTCAAGAACAACATTATGAATTAACTTTTAATTAACATCCTTTTACTTAAAAATTAAGTTTGATGACTACCCTCTGTTGAATGGATAATTTAAATGAAATACTTGAATTCTAACTCATGGTCAGGGCAATGATGTATCATGTTAAGATTTATTTTTCTCATTTATATATATTTAGGGCATGTTTTTAGAAATTTCTTTCACTTTTTCTCCATTTCATTTTAGAACCGTGGCTATAAATCTACAATGCAATACAAGTATTTTGGATAAAAGAACATGGGAACTTTTTATTTTAGTTAATGTTCCTTTAGCTTTATTAGAGTTTATGAAAACTGTGTGTATATCAACAAAAAACTTAGTATTTATTTGATTTTCAAAGTTATCACTTAATTGACAGCAAAACAAATTGCTTAAACTGGTTTATAATAATGTTACGAAAAGTGTCTCTTGAACTAGAGTATTCCAGTATTACGTTATTGAAAAAACAATCTATATTAAAATGTCCTGAGGCCACAAATATTTTAAAATAGATGATTTAGTTTCAGCGTCAAAAAAATCATATTTAATTCTTCGGGATAAATATATTTGATTTTAAAAATAACCCATAAAGATTTTCTTTCATTCATTTGACCTTATTAACTTAGAATTTATAGAAATATGAAAATAACACTTCTGTTTCCTGAATGATAAGACACAAAGGGAAACAACAACCATATTTCTACTAATATCCTCTCCAGCACAGTGCCAGTAATTCCAGGTCTTCTGTAATACCTCTGGTGACTAGAATCATTAATCCCATGTTTTGAAAATTATTTAAGATTGAAGGTGCCACACTTGTACATACTGGTTCAGTCTCTAGAGCCCTAAGAAAAGATTTAGTGCATTTTCAAAAGAATTTTGCAGGTAGGAGCCCAAATGGATTTTCAACTAGGCCTCAACCTTTTTGAAACCTACTGATGTTGAATAGTCTTTTACTGGTTGCCATGCCAACTGATACCAGAGGAACACTCTGCAGTGTGTTCATCCCCTAGAAAGCTTCACCAGATGTCTTCAACAAATTGCTATGAAAAGACCTTGGTCTGTCAGCCTTGTTAGGAGATAAAAATCAAGCTAAGAGACGTCCCTGCCTCCACTCCTGATAAAACCAACCCATAAAATATGTAGACTTGTTCTACCCTCACAATAAACCAATAAAATCTCTCATCCCCCACCCCAACCCGCCTTACTTCCTGTAGCAGGATTTTTAAAATATTTATGTTCTTATTTCTACATGAAGCAGAGGCCATTATGTGTTGCAGCTGACATTGTCTGGCTGAGCAAAGTGAGAAGCATCTGGCTGGCAGCAAGGAAAGACAGCAAGTTGATAAATTATTTACATAAATCAACACCCTTTAACTATTGGTCTTTTGAAGAAAAAAAGCTTTTATGTTATTTCAGGTTGAAAAGTGTTAAAACGATAAATACAGAATCAGCTGCATCATGATTTTATATTTTTAACCAAACATACACAACCATCACGTGTGTGTGTGTGTGTGTGTGTGTGTGTGTGTGTGTGTGTGTATATATATATTGCTAATCCAATAAGTTTGATACTAAAATAATCAAATTTTGTTTTCTTGAAGATAAAATTCCTAGATTATGAACAGATTTTCTGTAATGGAAAAAAAAATATGTAAAGGCTGGTTTCTTTACAAAGAGAAAAAAGACTGGGCAAATAGGGTCCACATGGAATATTATTTACATGTACCAATTGGCATCTGTATGTTAAAATTGAGGGTTTGCACGTGCAAATGAATCACTAACTGTCAAATTACCTGTTTGCATATGCAGCTATTCCACACAGTATGAAAATGTGTGGAATTTGCATATACAATTGAGGCTTAGGCATTTCCAAAGCCTGATTTTTAAACAGGAATTCAAAATCTTACTGCTAATTAGCAAGAAAAAGAATGACAAAATTGAATCCAAAATGTATTTGAGGCTACATTGTTGTACTGCAGTTCAAATTCAAAGACCATACAAAACACCTAAACTTAGACCTAATCACCGATCATGTGCTATTTGTATTTCTAGGATTATATGGTCCTTTGTTAGTCTGTGTGTGTCTGTCTTTGCGTGTATGTGAGAGTTTATTTGATATGTTTGTATTTTTGATATGTATAGAAGGAACATTTTTGGAAATGTGAGATAAATCTCATATAGTCATTAATATCTTGTCACATCTTTCCAGGAATTCAATTATTTTAGTATTAAATCATCTGGATAATGTGATTAAAAATTCCACAATTTCACATCTATGTTTTGGTTTGGCAGATCTCTAGAGTTAGATTAAATGAATTTCTTCCAAGATTTCAAAGTGGACCAGAAGCACAGACATCCATGCCATGACTCCTCATGGAAGAACCACAAAAAGGGCTGGAAAAATATATACATAAATAAAATACAAAAGAATTGTTTAATATGGAGAAGGAAATTTGGTCAAATTTTTTACTATATTAAGGAGATTGCTTTTCAGAGAGAAAAAGACCCATTATTATATGTCTCCAGATAACTAGTTAAAAAGAGATGAACAGAAAATATGACACCATATATGTCAAATATAAGAAACATTATTTCAAATTAAATTAAATGCTGGTCTTGTTTACAGATTCTTTTTACGTATTATAAATAAGCTCTTTTTTTAAGTCTTAGATATTTTAAGAGAGATCCTGCAAATGGTTTATCTGGGTGTTAAAGAAATTGTGGAATTGGGAAAGAAAGGAAGGCAGACAATATAGGTTGGGCTATCAAGTCAGCCACCACTTTGATCAGCTGGAGAAAGTCTGAAAGCCAATGTAGAAAATACGTCTCAAAGTTATCCAACTTTATAACTGGAGTTATACCCCACATCCACTAGTCATTGACATTTGGAAGCCAGGTCACCATGCACTAAAGCACAAAGGAAGAGAGAAGTTGAATGAACAGCTACAACTATTGATATTGAACCCAACTTGGGTCCGCTTGCCCACAGTGCAGCAAAGCCAATTTATTGACACCAGGTTGTGGTGAAGGAAAGTACTGAGTTTATTGCAGGGCCCAGCAAAGAGAACAGGTTGCTTGTGCTTAAAGGACCCAAGCTCCCTGATGGTTTTCAGGGAAGAATTTTAAAGGCAACATTTGTGGTGAGAGCTGCAGGATGCATGACTTTGTTCTGACTGGTTGGTGGTGAGGTAACGGGGTGATGTTTCAGGAATCTTAATCATCAACCTTCTGGTTCCAAACAGTCTGGAGTCTACATGCTTGTGGTCAACGTGTAGTCACCATTCTCTACCTGGGGAGGAGGTGTCTTAGTTCCTGCAGAGCAACTCAAAGATATATGTCAGTTTGCTATGTATACCCCTTGAAGAGGAACTAGGGCTCTGTTTTATTGCTGAACTATTGTCATTACTTTTCTTGCTTAACCATTTTTCCTTTGTTTCTACATTCCCTCACTTCCCTAATTAGTAACTGCTTGTGCCTGCTCTTTGGAACTCAGGGAAGGTTTGGGAAACTAAAGTCTTTTTCCACAAACAATAAATTGGGGACACAGAGGGGTTTTTGTACCCAGGAGGGCCCTGCAAGGTCCTGCTAGGTTTCAATCCCCTCTTTTCTTCGATATTCCTCAATCCTAAGGGGAAGGGGTGGGGCAAGAAAGAGAATAGTTTTGGATAAATAGGTTAATCATAAATTTGGCATGGGAACTTGATTTTAGGGGGACTCAGTTTCAATCCCCACTCCTGTTTTAACCTTCCCCGAATCTTTGAGGAGACAGGGTGATGACCACTCTGGCTACTTCTTGCTGAAACAGGGTGTCATCCTGCCTCAATCTGGGGAATGGAAACCAAGCTGGAAATATTCCTGAGTTCCAAGTCTTGGATCTGAGTCTTGTAGGATTAAGGTCCTAGTCCTTTGGTGCACCATTTTGGTGCAACAGACCCAATTAGAAATAGGGGGAGTAGTGACAACCTAAACTTTAATTAATCTTGGAAAATATATCTTATTTCTTGAGGAATTCAGGAGAATAAGGCTGAAAAACAATCCAAACCTGGCACTTCTGGGGAGACTTGTAGCCAAGTAGTCAGTTGCCTAATTTTATCTAAGTAGTTTTTAACTTCTAATGTGGTATTAACATACACATAACATGAGCTACTAGCCACTACCCATATGACTCATTTTTCTGCTAAAATCTAATCTAAAGCAATTTTATTGCCCAATCGTTTTCTAGCTAAAGAATCTAGCACCTTCTTATGAGAGGCTATGACTTGCATTGTCTTCTTTGCTACAGTTCCCAAAGCAAAAAAAAAATTAAATAGTTACAAGAGGAGACCTTGAGATCATAAGATTGCAGCTGCCAGCAGACACTGCTTTGAGAATGGTTGGTGATGTCCCTGGGTCCAATATAGTTGAGAAAATTCAAGTTCTCAGCAAGACAAGTATGTGTCTAAAATCATGTCCACCATGACCACTCAGTTTTACCTTGGATGCCCGAACCATAGCCACACCATTTTGACTTTCAAATGCATTCTCCTCTTCAATGGCCCAAGCAGATATACAATGCATGTTCTATAAGCCACAAAACAGGCTGTTCTGATCAGCATAAAGTTGAAGTTTAATCATGTATAAGCCAGAATAACTTTAGTTGAATGTCTCTGACCTAGAGACTGAGGGCTTAGACTCTGACTCTCAAGGTACCATTTACTGTTTGTGTGAGCACTGGACTTTAGCTTGCTCCTTTGAGAAAAGACCTTCCTCAAAGGGTTACCAGGAGACCAAATGCCATGATACACACATATGAAGGGACCCTGTAACACAAAGTGTCCTACTTGGCATTTATTTTTATATAAGTTTTTTACAGTAGGTACTAAGCTCCTGTGGGTGGAAATCATGTTTTATTAAATGTTATATTTTTATAGGTCCATAGTGTGGAGCCTGGAAATTGGAACATAATGAATGTTTGGTGAATATGTTGGAAATAGCCAGTGTTATTCTTAGGACTGTAAAGGGTGACAAGCCATAAAGACTATCCCTGTCAAGCAAATGATTATCCAGTTGGTAGAAAAGAATTAGCACACGTAAAACGATTGGAGGGCTAAACTGTGTGGTAAGTTACTGGTTAATTGTTGAAGAGGTGAAGAGGAGGGAGAGACCAACAGTTGCTAGGTTAGTCAGGGCAGACGATGGAAGAAATGGGACCTGGTGGGTCCTGAAGGCTGGGCAGGAAGAAGTCTGTCTGGAGAATGTGCAAAGAAGTGGCTCCAGAAAGGAAGTATGTTTAGGGAGAGTGAGGGACTTGAGGTGTCCTGGAGGCAGGGAGTAGATTAAACTGACTAGATCTTGGAGTGCAGAGCAGTAGCGTAAAATGAGGTCAAGGACACAAGCTTGGAGTTCCTTTTGCCTGTTCTGGAATATCACTGGGTCCTTACTGTATTAGATAAACTTTCATTTCCATATCTATATTAATGGGAGGATAAAGCAAATTCCCAACATTGTGTGAAGATTAAATTTTATAAAGCACATGAAGCATTTAGTGAGGTAACTGGCATCTCAGTATATGTTATATAATTATTCTTATTGGTATTATGATTATTCTGTTGGTGAGTAGTATATATAGGCAGTATGTAGTTCAGGCATGAAGGCTTTTCTAATTCACCATAACTTGATATATTTGAGTTTTGATTTTCCTCCTCCCGTCAAAATTTAGCCACTATACTTCTAGGAAACAAACTAATAAAAACAGCAACCTAAAAAGAATACTGAATTTTCAGAACAGCTACTATCACCGTATGTATTTTTTCTAGGATTTAGAGAAGAAAAAGGATTTTGGTAAAGGGGTGCTGTATTTCCTAGAAAGTGAATGCTACTTTGCTTTCCAGGATTCTAACATGCCTTTCACTTGCAAATTATCTCTCTCCACTCATGGAAGCTTTAGGAAGAAAGGTTATGGCTGAGCAGGCAAGCAATTCCCAGCAATGAGCACGTTGCATCAGTTTTACTGTCACATAATAGCTAAATGAAGTTAGTTGGGGAAGAAATAGAACCGATCCTATATTTGACTATCAAACAAATAAAGTGCCACTGGTCATGCAGAGTGCTGTTCTGCCTTCAGCTACCTTCAACACAATCTTATTACACAAGTTGGTACTTTTGGTCAGTTGTTTCCAATCATACATTATTGAAAATATTGATCTGATTTCTTATAATATGAGGTCTTTGATGTGAGGCTTAACCCAGTAACAGCTTACTGTATTCAGAAATCCTTTTCAAGCCATTTCAAAATACATTTGAAAAGATACTTTTCTCACTAGAAATAATCAACTGTGGGAAAGAAAGAATAACACGTATGTAAATATTCATTCTACACTTTTGATATACAGAATACCTTACTTGTATCTATACTCTTATGGGGTTAGTAATATTCTTTCTGCTTTTATTGGAAGGCTATGCAATTTTTGTAGGTAGACTTGGTTTTATTATTGTGGAAAATAAACTCATCATTTTTAGTAAACTTTTTCTTAGGCTAAAAGATTTTTTTGAAATAGATATCAACGTAAGAACAGATTGTGGTATTTTCATTGAATTGAATACTGTATAGCAAGAGTAAATGAATGAACTACAGCTATACAAAATGTATATGATATTTACAAGACTAAAACAATGCTAGATTAAGGCAGCAATATAAAATGATATATCATATAATATAATTTTATTAATAGAAAGTTCAAAAACAAGCAAAACTAAATTATACTGTTTAGGGGTGCACAGGTAGATGATAAAACTATTTTAAAAAGCAAGGAAGTGATTACTATAAATAAAAGGATAATGATCGCCTACAAAGAGGTAAGAGAAAGCTGTGATCAGGAAGGACACACGATATGTATCTCTCATACCAATCACTTCTCTGCATACATACTCTACTCCTTAAACCCTCTCTACCTCTGATTGATTGTCAACAAATTTCATTCCCCATAATAATTTCTCAGTCTGTTCAGTACCTGTATGGGACTAGCAGAAACTACCTGAGGAAAAACAGTTGCCATGCATTGTCTCCTTTTATATTTATGAACACAAACCCAAGTGATCCCTCAGTGTTTCCCAGTAGTCCTTCCATATTTCCACATTCAATCCACGTCACCTCCCCACTCTAAGATGAGTATTTTACACCTTCCCCTTTCTCCTCCCACCTCTACATCATCTCCTTTTTTCACTCGTAGCTGAGCATCTCATTTCCCTGGGAAAACCAAGGCAAGCAGAAGAGAATGTTCTTATTTTCTCGTCCCAGAATCCAGGATTCCATATTGACGTCCATATATTCTGTCTTCCTTGCTGCAAAAAAAAGAACCGATCTGTTCCTCTCTAAAGCCAAACCTTCCATATGTATCCAATTTGAGTCCTTCTTATCTTCTTAAGATGAATGTTTCTGCTCTTGTTTTCTCTCCTACCCTATCAAATTTTCTTTGCTGGATCACTCTCATTGTGGAAACATACTGTGAGTCTCCCATTTATTAAAAAGAAGAAAGAAACTCCCTTGGTCCAATATCTGCCTTCATCCGATAACTCTTCAATTCCGTTTCCCTCTGTTGCAATAATTATTGGAAGAGGTACCTTATTCTCACGGTCTCCGCTTTCCAACTGCCCTCTATTTTCTCCTCCCTTGAATCTAATCAAGCTACCATTTCCTATATTCCACTAAAAAAAAAAAAAAAAAAAAAAAAAAACTTTCTAAACTAGTGAATAACCCTCATTCAGCCAAATCCAAAGTTCTACTCTCAATTTTTATTTTATTCTACATCTAAGCAACATTGGCCTTGGTTGATCAAGTATTCAGAACCCCACTTGTCCTGGTTTTTACCTCCCTCATTGCAGCTCTATGTTTTCACACACTGGATTTTTCTCTTTCTTCTGGATCTCTATGTTCTGGAGTCCTCAGTGATTCAGTCCTCTGACTCTTTCTTTCTCTATGCTCACTCCAGTGATGCCAATATCCAAGTTTGTAAATTTAAATACCGTATACACACTCATAAAGTATGTATCTAACCAAGACCTTATCCTAAATGCCAGACTCCGATTTCCAAATCCTGATTTGACATCTCTATGTTCATTTCTAATAGTCATCTCAAACATAACTAGGCCAAAACATAATTCTTAATTCATGCCTCCCTCCCCACCCTTTGATTCTTCCCATGTCCTTCCCATCTCAAATAATAGTATCACAATTTACTCAGTTTCTCAAGCCACAACAAGCAAATCATTCTTTATTCTTATTTTCTCCTCATACTTTGCACATGTATATTCTAGTGTAACCCACCAGCAAATATTATTGGTTCTATCTTTAAAATTTATCTTGAATCCAAGAGCTTCTCTCCACCCTCATCAAAATCTATTTGGAATCCAAGCAATTCTCTCCATTCTCGCTGCAAACCACTCTCTGGTCTAAACCACCACTGTCTCTTACTTGGAATTCTGAACTAACCTCTTTACTGATCTCCTGATTATACTCCTGCCACATCTTTCTGAAATCTATTCTCCACAGAGATAGAGCAATCTTTAAAAACGATACTGAAAACAATTTAATAGTAAAATTTTATGTGTTCCCATTAAAGAGAATTGAATGACAAAATTGTCCACCACCACTGCTCCTATGCAACAGTGCACTTGAGTCGTTACCAATGCAATAAAACTAGAAAAGGGAACATATGTATAAAGATTGGAAGGGAAGAGACCACTTGTACTTAATTTCAAATAATATGATTTTCTACATAGAAAACTCACATGGATTATTGAAAAAAAAGCAATTATTCATACAAATACCTATGGCAGAAATTGAGAGTTGTCCCCAATGACTGTTCTCCACCTCTTACATAATAATAAAATTATTAGCTTGGGCACATGATTACCCAAGTAAAGACGACATTTACAAAGGGTGGTCATGCGGCTAAGTTCTAGCAAACAAGCTACAAAGATAAGTGGTATGTGCAGTTTCTGGGTTGTGCTCTTAATGAAGAGAAACATGCTCTCTTTATTCCTTTCCTCCTCCTGCTGGTTGGAAAGCAAATATAATGACAGAAGCTGAAGCACTTATTTTGGCACAAGATGGAAGCCAAGAATGGCAGAGAAATCATATAGAAAGGTCTTGGACCTCTGAACCCTTTGTAGAATAAAGCTACTCTACCAGCTCAGATATTAAGACACTGTCAATTTGATATGACCCTGTCATTTCGTATGTGATAGCTGACAGATGTATACAATATACTAATATATCAATAAATAAATTATGCAGATGTTAGCTTATTTTGTAACTGCTTCAACAAATTGTTTTTCTTTTTAAATAAATAAAGCCTTAAAGGTAAAATTAATTTGTTCCATGTACTCCTCACCAATCTCATTCCCCTCCTTTTCTCATGAAGTTACCATTATCATAAAATGTGTCAGTTTCAAGAACATAATTTGTACCTTTATTAAATATTAATATGTCCATTATCTATATAAATGTCATGTTGTATTTGTTTTTAAGTGTTCCTTTAATGTTTCATATAATATATAACATTCTGCAACTGACTTTTTCACTCAACATTGTTTTCAAAGTTCTAATCCTGTTATGTATTAGTATTAATCTATTTTATGCATAATAGTATTTTATAGTATGATACTATATGAATGTACCACAGTTTATTTACTGAGGTCATACATTTTTGTGTCTTGTTTAATCATATATGAATGTCTATAACAGAGTTGGCAAATACTAGTATTTAATTTAATGAAAAATTGTTTCATAAGTGAAATAATTCATGTCCCTTATTATGGGCATTTGAGTTTCTCCAAAATTTTGACACTACAAATAAGGCTGCAGTGAATCTATTTGAGCATGTCTGTGCATTCAAAATAGTTGTGAGAATTCTTTAGTAACTACACCTTGAAATACAGTTTCTAATTTGAAGGGTATGAAGAACCTCGAATTAACTGTCAAGTAACTCTCCAAAGTTTATGAGAACTTTTCTTTCACCACATCTTCACCAACACTTGACATAGACAAACATGTTTTTGTTTGTTTGTCTTCTACCGATCTATTCGGGATGATTCTGTATCTTTTGTTGTGTTTGCTGTTTTAATATTCCTATTTTCTTTTCCCTACTTATTTGTGAAATTTGATGCTAATCCCTTACCGGTTACGTATATTTTTTCCTTTGTTTAAGCACCTTTTTTTCCCCAAAGATTAAAATTTTGATATAGTCATGTTTGCTAATCTTTGTGATTTGTGAATTTAATATTTAGTTAAGAAACTCCTCGCAAACCTGTGTTTTATTCTGATAATCAAACAATTTTATTTATCATATGTAGATTTTTAATCCATCTAAGATCAAACAATCACTTTTTTACACTGATTGTTTAAATCCTTTCACCCTTATATACTGAAGCTCTGTATTCTTGGATATCGGCCCTTTATTCTGCTCCACTAGCCTATATTTTAATTTATTTGAAAATAGAACACTGTGTTATTATAGCTTTATAAAATACTTTGATTTCTAATATCACAAGTATATTTCCTTATTCACTTATTCATGATTGTCTTAGCTATTGTCATGCATATATTCTTCCATACACTTTTAGAACAAATTTGGCTAGTTCCAGGAATAAACCAATGGAGATTTTTGATTGAAATTATACTAAATTTATAGATTATTTTGAGGATAGTTGACATTTTTCTGAGCATGTTTTATGATTCCATTTTTATATATTCATACCTATCACTCCATGTATTTATATACAAAAATATTAATGGTTACATTTTCAGTGGTGGGATATTAGATGTATTTTTACTTTTAAATTTGTACTATTCTATATTGCATAGTGTGTAACATTAAAAAAAAAGCCATCATTCTAAAAATTCAGAAAAGCGTTATAATGTTCTGGATATATACACTTTATTTATTTTTATTTATTTATTTATTTTTACCAGATCCTAAATATATTTTATTAATTAATTAATTTATTTTATTTTTGGCTGTGTTGGGTCTTCGTTTCTGTGTGAGGGCTTTCTCTAGTTGTGGCAAGCGGGGGCCACCCTTCATCGTGGTGCGTGGGCCTCTCACTATCGCGGCCTCTCTTGTTGCGGAGCACAGGCTCCAGACGCGCAGGCTCAGTAGTTGTGGCTCACGGGCCCAGTTGCTCCGCGGCATGTGGGATCTTCCCAGACCAGGGCTCGAACCCGTGTCCCCTGCATTAGCAGGCAGACTCCCAACCACTGCGCCACCAGGGAAGCGCTGGATATATACACTTTAAATTGATCTTCAGGTGAATATACAAACGGTAAAACATATTTCTGAATAAATCATACTTTCCTTATACATGATCTGTTAAAGTGGACAAAGTTGATGCCCTGCCCAAAATCCACTGTAAAATCCATTGCTAAAATGCTATTTACCAATTCTGTGTGTGTTTGCTTCTAACGGCCCACAGCTGGAGGTCTCTGCATGGGGTTCCTTGATCTGCTTTGACTGCACACGCAGAGTTAGAAGTATATGCGAGTTACCTACCATGCCTTATGCTGTGGCCAACGGCCAGTGGCCAGTGGTGCAGGGTATGAGAGCACAGAAAGCACAGTTCTCTCTCCTGAGTCAGAACAAACCCTGAGGTGCCCTTGACACTCCGGAGCACTGAGCACGACTACGCTGAGGCCAAGACTTTGCCCAATTCACACCTTATGTTGCGTTCCCCCTTCCTGTCTTGTTTCCCCCAATCCCTTACAAGTGTCTCTTGGGAATACTTTATTAATAAGTGTTATGGGCTGAATTGTGTCCCCCAAAATTCATATGTTGAAGTCCTACTCCTAGTACCATAGAAGTGACTATATTTAGAGATAGGGTCTTTAAAGGGGTAAATAATATGTTAAATGAGGTCATTAAGGTAGGCCCTAATCCAAAGTGGTGTCCTTATAAAAAGAGGAGATTAGGACACAGACACAGAGGTAAGACCATGTGTAGACACAGGGAGAAAATGGCCATCCACAAGCCAAGGAGAGAGACCTTGGAAGAAACCAACCCTGCCAATACATTGTTTTCCTGTTTCTAACCTCCAGAAATGTGGAAAAATAAATTTCTGTTGTTTAATCCACCCAATCTGTGGTATTGTTATGGTAGCCCAGGCAAACTAATAAGTAATTGCAGTGAATCTTCATCTGATATTTTGCAAGGGACTTTTCTCTATGCTTTAAAAAATATCAGTGTTACTTCAAATATGCAAAATAACCCAAAACTTGATTACAGGCCTGTATTTTGAATCTCATTCCATTCTCATGGTAAAGTATGTAACTAAAGTTTATTCTTAAAGTTTAGTGGATTTTACCTTTTTCCTCTAAAATGAGGAAATGTTTACATATTCTTAGTGTTCTCATGCTTTTTTAAGCGTTCAGATGATTATAATATTTATAATGGAAATTCTGATTTGTAACTTTATCAGTCACATAGATTGTGATGTTTGCATCACAGTTTCAAATGTCTTTATTCTGGAAACACTAAGCATCAAAATACAGGGGATGGGTTGAGAATGCTGTTATAAAATAGCTTAAATGTCCCTCATGAAAAGCAATATTAATCTGAAAAGCAAAGTGTATACAAAGTGTATGTGATTATTAAATATTTATACAAATATCCATACACTCAAGTAGACTTCCCAATGTTTCTAGCTTTAAATCTAAGAAACAGAGATACCACTCAACCATTTTCTCAGTCTCACAGTTGAGACCTGATCCTCATAATCCGCCATTTTGCTTCATTCACGGGCAAAAGATTTGAGCAGTGAGTAAAGATAACTGTGGGACAAGGCGCTCTTCATTTCTATAGTGTAATCTGTCCCCCACTGCTTTTGCTTATTACTGCCCTCATTTCATTTTATTTCCCTTAGGAATGTGCATGCAGCTTGGACAGGGTAGTAGAATTATCACTAAAATCAGCCCTATTGCTGCTTGACCAATGAATAAGACCCTGATGATTCCTTGATCCCTGTTTGGATTTATACATTTTATCAATTGTTAATGTGGCCTCTGCCTGATGTTCCCCATCCCCCTCCATTATACCTCCTTAGAAAGGGAAAAGCAGGTACTTCATGTTCTAGTATGTAATGGAAATGCTCTGTCATTCTTTCCCTCCTGTTTCTCATTTCTTTGTTCTCAAGTCTACCATAGTTGAAACTATTTATTATTTAGAAACAATTATTTGGATATTATGGTATTTTGAGTGAATGAATTGAATTTGTCAGCTTGATAGACTTTGACTTGCCTTGCTTCAGCTTCTGCCTAAATTCCTTTTTTTTTAATATAATAGAGATCATCATTTCTGATAGTACCTTATAAAATTTCTAGCAATATGGAGGTTGACAAGGGGTCTATTTCTGTACTATGTGGCAGAAACTTGAAAGACATGGGATTTGGAGATAGAGATCCTAGGTTTGAATCTCTTTTCCATTGATTGTTGGCTATGTGATTTTATTCAAATTATGTAGTATCTTTGTAGCTCAGTTTTCTCATTGGTAAGATGGGAAATATAATAATCATTTTAGAAAATTAAAAATGTTTTCATAGAGTCATATGAGAAGTAAATGAGACAATAGCACAATGCCTAGCACACAGCAAGCACTTGATAGTTTGCTATTATTTTTGTTGTCATTCAGATTTTAAGAATTTTTTACTAATTTATTAAACTTTTAGTGACGTTTACTGCATGCAAGTCACTGTGCTTGATGCTGGAAACGTCTAGATGAATAAGACATACAACATTTCCTGGAAAGTAATTTGTCTAAAAGAAGAGTCAGACAAAGGACAAATAATTACAGTGCAGCATAATCAGTATGATAGAGGTTTATGCAAAGAACTTAGGGAGAGAACTCTCCATCCTCCTCCCACACACTCACCTGACACTCCCTTCTCAGCTTCCCCACTTATTCCTTTTTGTAATATTATTATTACCATGTCATATCTTGATATTTTCCTCACACGTTTATTTATTGTCTGTATATTCCCACTAAAATATAAGTTCATGGAGGAAAGTGATTTCTGTCATCTAGTTTACTGCTGCCACACCATTGCTTAAAACACTGCCTGGCACAGAGTAAGTTCTCAATAAATCTTTGTTGAGAGAATGACTTATCAATCCTCCCCAATTTCATACCATTCTCATCAAATGGCCAAGGATTTTTTTCCTCCTCAGGCTCTTCTTTTGTCTTAGAGGATAGGGTTTAACACATAACCTCTCAACTTAAAACCCCGTTTGAGATTCAGATGAAGAAATATAGTACATTTATATTGGTTTTTCAGATGTCATAAATCTGAAGAGAAATAGGTCAATCACCTATAT
Organism: Eschrichtius robustus; assembly: GCF_028021215.1. Taxonomy (NCBI): domain Eukaryota; kingdom Metazoa; phylum Chordata; class Mammalia; order Artiodactyla; family Eschrichtiidae; genus Eschrichtius; species Eschrichtius robustus. Next base: position 39,375,685 of record NC_090825.1, read on the forward strand.
GAGAAACCACAAGCTAAGCCTAATAAGATGGAATTTAAAGGAAGTAAGTTTAAATTCTTACACTCATTGTCAAACTAGAAAAATATAGGACTGAGAGACTTTGCTTAATAGCAATTAATGGAAACCAAAAGGTAGGATATTTAGTTTATTGTGAAGACATAATGAACCAAGGGGCTTCCAAAATAAGCTAAGACAAAAGTGTGCTTTTAGTCTGCTTAGTCAAGAACTAAGAGGTAACATTCCACTCTAGGATGTACTAGTGGGGCAACATTGAGGAACTGTGCGGACTTTTGGTATCACAAGCTGACAGTAGCTCTGAATGATCTGGAGACCAGGTCCTATGTATATTGGGAAAATTAAGTGTTCTTGGCATGGAAAAGAAAAGATTAAGGGAAAAATATGATTGCTGCTTTCAAATATTTGAAGGACTATTTTGCTTAAGAATTTTTATTTGTCCTAATAATGAAGTAGTGGTATGGCATAATGGAGAGAACACAAGAATTGTAGTCAAATGGAGCTGACTCAATTCTAGCACAGACATGGACTGCCTCTGTCATTTTGGTCCCTGGACCCTCAGTTTCCCAATATCAAAAATAAAAATAGTTAAGCTTACATTGTATGGTGGTTGTGATGATTGAAAATACCACTGGCTAAGCATGTGCCACATACAAGGTTTTCTATAAATGAAAACTATTCCCAAAAAAGGAAGTAGTATTAATGGCGTTACAGTAAAACTCAAAACAAAGAAGTTGCTCAAACGTGGAATTGACTCCCTTCTCAGTTCATTCTCACTGGAAGAGCTTCAATGACTACACGGCCACACATCATCAATTTTGTAAGGTCCCTTTCAACTCCATGATTTCAATACCTACTGTAGTCTCTATCACTGCAATGGAGGCTATTTTAGGGAAATGTAATATAAAACATACCCAATAAAGAGGAAGAATGTTTCCAGGTAAATACTATTATTGCACCTACAAATATTATTGAATATAGCAAAAAAATCAACTTTCATATATCAGTATATCGTCAGAAATAGTACAAAGGTCTTGAGAGACAGGACAGGTTTTGAAGCCCAGCTGTGTTACTTAGCAGTCTCGAACTCTTAGGAAAGCTCTTAATCTCCCTTAGCCTCAATAAGTAGAATAAATTGGAGTGATATCATCTTACGAAGTCATTGAGAGGGATTTTCCTGCACTTGGTACATAATCTAGCACACTGCAGTCACTCGGTAAAGAATTATATCTCCCTTGCTACTCCAGAGAGATAACAACTCTGATTGCTTTTCTTTTTTTAAAAAAAAAATGGAGATCAGAATGCAGTACTGATGTTGTAGCAAAACGAGATTGAGAATATGCCCATAGTTGTTTGGAATTAAGAGTAAATGATAGATAAGTGGGCTACAAAAACAATGGGCCAAAGAATCAGGTAATAAGGGTCTGATTCAGGTCTACCACTGATTCTGTCTCCTTGAGCAAGTCAGTAAACCCTTACCTCTCCATACAGAGCAAATGATGAAGATGCTCTTAACCAAATAGTAGGAAAACCACAAGATAAATAGGAATGGCACAGTGTACTGTTACCTTTACTCAACAAATTTTACATTTTATTTCAAAATGGCCAAGTGTATTATTTGTGTGGAATCAATAGAAAGACAATGACAATAAATAGGAAATAATTAATTGTCTATAAAAGACTTTATTTCTTTCAAGCAATAATGAATTATAATGATCAAGGTCCCTGTTTTTATAGACAAAAATAGACAAGCACATTAAAATTTTAAGTGAGTTAGTTCTCAAAGTATTATTATTCATTTAGTAATTATGTAATTCACTTTAGAGTCTTTCTTGCTGGATTGTAAATAATATGAGGGGAGAGAAATCTCTCTCTTGTTTACTTCTGTACCTCCAGTCCTAAACAATTACATGTTCCACCATTATATTTTGAATGAATAAATAAATTAATCGAACAGATCACCCACAAGTTTGTCTCAACTGATTCCAACTCTCTCCTTTGTCTCCACCCTACTGGGCATTTAATATACCACCATAGACCCTTTTTAATGTCAGTTTTATTTTACTTGATTCAGCTTTTTGAACAAACGACTCGTCATGTAATTCTTGCACCCACAGCGTCTGGGAAATAGTAGCTATCAAGAAGTGTTCTCTGAGTAACAGAGCAGGGAACCTGATAATTGTAGGGAGAAGAGTTGATGCTGACAAACAGGATCCAGGCAATATTCCAGCTCTGATTGTGAGATGTCTCAGCTGCTTCAGCACTGAATTATTATGGCCATCTTTCCCCCATTTCTATTTCTGTTACACATGCCTAGAAACATACTTAGGCCTAGGAACAAGAGTTATCTTCAAAGTATTCAACAATGGCTAAAGAGTGAGCACTGACCAATCAAACTGTGGGCCATCCATATGCTAGCAAGGCCAAGGTCTTAAAGTCTCTTACACTGTTAAACATTATTTTGTAGATGCAGAGTAGCAAGTTGGGCTGGAGGGGGAGTTGGGTAGGGTGCCAATGGGTAAACCCGGGTTGGGGAGGAGATACTAGGAGGCATGAAGTAGTGGCTATTTACCCACTGGAATTGAAGTAGTTCAAAATCTTAACAATCTGTACAGCTATGCTAGAACACACTGGCTGAATATCGGCTCTGCTTAGCAACATGCATTAATAAAGGAATTGGCAGAATGTCAACAAGTTCTACAAACTGGAATCCTGCCAATTCTTTTCGACTACCACAACTCTTAACAATCTCTGCTAACATCTCTCTTCTTGAAGAATGCAAGCTGGAAAATGAATGGGGAATTTTAGTATCTGCAGAAATGTGAATGGTATAACTCACTATTTTACAGAAGCCTGATTTATAGGAGGGGAATGGGAAATTATGTGTGAGATCTAAAATTGCAATCTCTTGGGATCTTTTCTACTTTTTCAAAAGAGAGGCAGTTCAGGTCAGAATTTTATTATTTTTGGCTCAAGGCCAATGAATGTCTTACAATGTGATCTTAACATGTTATAAAAAAATCAAATCAGAACCAAGTTAGAGTGAGAGTCTGAGCTGGTAATAACAGTTGAGAGTTAATTTCATAAGAGGAGACAACACTCTAATACTTCACTGTGTTGTTTTAATTTGTAGTGTCTTAACTTTTCACTGAGTGCTTCAAATATCAGACATGAAGAAAAACTCCAAACTCTCCCATAGTCGCACCATAAAGAATTTCTTCTTTCCTAAATATTTCAAATCAGAACTACACCCAAGAAACTTTTTACATGATTAGATTTTTTAAGATGAGTCCAGAGCTGTACAAAGGGGGTCTTAACTCAGGGATTCCAGTGTTACCAATTTACTGGTTTCAAAGAGTCCTGGGTTCTTGCCTTTAATGACAGCACTTGCCATCAGGATATTTTGCAGCTGAAGAAAGTTTAACCAAGTAGAATTACCTATTTCAAATTATATTTAGATACTTTAAATCAAGTGAATTTGGAGAATTATACATTTTTTAAAATATATTTGATAACATTTATTCATGGTGGATATTGGATTATATGCAAATCCCTCTTAGTATGGGGCTAAAGTATAGAAAACATGTCTTAATTTAAATTACATCTATTATATAGATGATAATCAAAATGGACTTATAAACTAGGCAAGCTCTTTTCATGTTAAATAATTCCTTTCTAATCCGGTAAAAACGCATAAGCAAATAAAACAAAACCTTCACAAAATGGGAATTAAAAATTTTGTTTGAATTTGAGCATTCCAAAAGAGTCAAGAACATATATAAACTGCTTTAAAAGACATTTTCAAACTTCCTGATAAAACAAGTTCTATCAAAAAATGGCAGATCATTGGCTATTAGTTTGAATATAATATTCTCATCATTTATAACTTGAGTTTTTTTCATTCGGTTAATTTGTTACTAAACAAACAAACTTTGACCAAAAATTTCTTTTACAATAGGGAAATTAACCACTATTTACCTTCCTTGAAATAGTCATATGACATTTCAAATAGCATTTCAAGTATACATTCTTTATACCTATAAATCTTTTTAAAGTCTAGATCCAATAAAGAATGTAGAGGATGTTTGTTTCCTTGACTTATGCTTCAACGGGTTAAAAAACTCACTATTTTATTCTGCAATAATGAAAGGACAGTGAATTTGTAAATCATGGCAGAAACTGGGTAGCAGTATGAAAATGGAGCCTCTCTAGCAATGAATTGAATTCACCTCACTTCCACACAAAGCACCGTGTTGATTTGAAATGTAGGTAGAAGGAAGATTTTCTTCCCGTAGTGTTTTAGTCCTGATCTCCTGAATTACTGAGACTGAAATCACTGCCTGGAATTGCAATTTAAGAGGAGAAATTGATGCAAAGCTCAGTTCTTATTACCCATTTCATATCTAGGGAATGTAGTCTTATACCAACAATATATCTTAGTTTTCTTTCCATATGCCTGTTAATTTCTTTCCTTTATAATCACTATACCTATGAAGCCCACATTCTTAAGCTTAGTTTTGAAATTTTGGCTGCCCCCAATCTTTCTAAATTTATTTGTCATTAATAGATTTTCTGAGTCCTCCACTTCACTTAAACTGAATACTTACACCAGCTCTTTCCATCAGAACAAGGCATATCACTCCTAGTTTTTGCTAAAAATACTCTTAGGAAAAAGACAGACCAGGATCTGAGGTGTCAAAAAAAATCCTGCACTTTCTTCACTATCCCTCTTCCAGCCAGGTTTCCCAGCCTGCTTTATGTTTGTGGCATTTATAATGCCATGTTCTTGCATCACTTGCTTTCCCTGCTGGAATCAAAGCCACTTGAGAGGGGATCTATGACATATATTTTGCATCACAGCACCTTCCTAACAAAGTCTGAGACTAGAGAAGTTGCTTAATGAAGCCTGGGTTTTCTTTTTACATTTCTGCCTATCTTTCTGTATAATTAAAACAACAGTGATGAAGAGGAAGGGAGGATAATGGTAGAACTGCCTCTGGTTTATAAATATTTTCAGGGTGGCCTCTGTATTTTTACATTTTTAATGAAAAGTATAAGCAATACCAGAATGAAGAACATGTTAGCAACTGCTCCCCATCTCTGGTAGTTATAGTGTTCGTCACCATTATTTCTGGCTCTGTGCTTTCCAGGACTGTGGTAGGATTGCATTTGCTGGCCATTTTGTGGTTGAGACAGATGAGAGCTCTGGCCTGTGAGTTGTGAGTGAAGGTGTCACTTCCTGGCCAGAGCATTAACTTGTAGGTAAGAATATAACTTCTCTTTTTCTCTGGCTCAGCCGCTGGCAGCATATGAGATGGGGGCTCCATCATCCAGCCTATGATGTGAGCAGAACCCTCATAAGATTTCAAACCTGAATGGGAGAGTAGTCGGAGTGAAAACTAAGTCGCTGGTTTTTTTTTTAAACCCTGAGATTTGGGGATTACTTTTTACCCCAGAATAATTTAACCTACCTCATGCATAACTTTTCCTCCATTTTCAGACCTCATATGATGAGTTTGGTATGTCTCTTTCCACATTTTGCTTCACACTAATGAAAAAAAAAAAAAATGCAGATATGTATACATAATATAGGGCATTTTTGCAACCAAAGTGGGATTATATTGTTCTCATTGATTTGCAGATTTAAAAAAAAAATAGAATTATATTGTATATACTATATTTTGTTCTACATAAAAGATTTTATGTAAAACAATTGATGCACTTTTATATTTAATAATATTGAGAAATGCTAATTTTATAATTAAGATAGAACTCTTTTATAATTAAGATAGAACTCTTTTATATTAAGATAGAACTCTTTTATAATTAAGATAGAACTCTTTTATAATTAAGATAGAACTTCTTTTATAGTATATACTATATTTTGTTCTACATAAAAGATTTTATGTAAAACAATTGATGCACTTTTATATTTAATAATATTGAGAAATGCTAATTTTATAATTAAGATAGAACTCTTTTATATAGAGGAATAAAATTTTAGGGAGATTTATGTCTTTTATAAAAATTGTTCTTAATTAGAAAGGTAATTCTATTTACAATTAAGATGAATATATATAGAATTTCTTTTTTCTCACTCTATTATCTTCTATGCTAACTTGAGTTCTTTGTACTTTGAAATATATGAAAAATATAAACAGGGAAATGTAGTTATTAAGAAAACCTTTATACAAGCTTTTAGAAATGCATCTAGTAAACAAAATCGTTTAAATTAAACCCGACTTAACTTTTCATATTCTGAGGATATAATTGTACCATTTTAATCTATTCAAGTTTCATGTAAATACTAGATTATTTTATAAATATTAGCTTCTATTTTCACAAGTTTAATTAAATCCCTCATGTAAAATATTGTCAAATTATGGTCAGACCAAGCAAATATTGTTTTAGTTGTGGGAAATAAGTAATGTGTGGTGGCTTGAAAAGTGTCAGTTCCTAATAAATATAAAACAATTTCAAGAAGACAAGACCTGTATTTAAAATAACTTAAGAACAGGAGATTATATAATTAAGTGCTAATCACCATTACAAATGATATTTTAAAATAAAGTTCTTTCTCTTTTTAGACAAAACTTCATCTTCCAAGAAGAAAATGCAAAGATGATGTAGCTTTTATGGAAGGAAAAAAAAAAACTTTCAAGAAGACTGATTTTCTAAGAATTTGCTTATGACAAGGTGTCTTTAAACATGCAGTATCTTGATGTATATTACATAATGGCATAGTAAAATCAATCTTTATTAATCATTGCTCCCTTGTGTCTTAGGTGACGCAAACATAACTGAAAATTTTAAGTTGCAAGTTTATCACTTCTTATTACCTACAAAAATAATTAAAATTATACAAAATGTATCATTTCGTTCACCATTTATCATGAGTAGGGTGCTAACTCATAGTGAGATATAGTTATACATGTAATTTATTTTTATATTATTCAAACAGACATGGAAACCCAATTACTAGGATATTTTTGGCTGTTTACTGTATAACACAGCATTTCTCATTTTACTGTATTTTGCTTTACTGCACTTTGCAGATATCGCATTTTTTACGAATTGAAGATTTGTGGCATCCCTGCCTTGAGCAAGTCTGTCAGCACTATTTCACCAATAGCATTGGCTCACTTTGTGTCTCTGTGTCACATTTTGGTAAGTCTTCCAACATTTCAAACTTTTTCATGATTACTATATTTGTTATGGTGATTGGGGATCAGTGATCTTTTATGTTACTATTGTAATTGTTTTGGGGCGTCACAAACCACACCCTTATAAGACAGCAAACTTAAATGTTGTGTGTGTTTTGACTGCTCCACTGATCTACTGTTGCCCATCTCTCTCCCTCTCCTCAGGCCTCTCTGTTCCCTGAGACACAACAGTGTTGAAAGTAGGCCAATTAATAACCCTACAATGGCCTCTAAGTGTTCAAGTGAAAGGAAGAGTCACATGTCTTTTGCATTAAATCAAAAGCTAGAAATGATTAAGCTTAGTGAGGAAGGCATGTCAAAAGCCAAGATAGGCCAAAATCCAGGCCTCTTGCACCAAACAGCCAAGTTGTGAATGCAAAGGAGAAGTTCTTGAAGGAAATTAAAAGTGCTATTTTAGTGAACACACAAATGATAAGAAAGCCAAGCAATCTTATCGCTGATATGGAGAAAGTTATAGTGGTCTGGATAGAAGATCAAACCAGCCACAACATTCTCTTTAGCCAAAGCCTAATCCAGAGCAAGACCCTAATTCTCTTCAGTTCTATGAAGGCTGAGAGAGGTGAGGAAGCTGCAGAAGAAAAGTTTAAAGCTAGTAGAGGTTGATTCATGAAGTTGAAGGGAAGAACCATCACCATAACGTAAAAGTTCAAGGTGAAGCAACAAGTGCTGATGTAGAAGCTGCAGCAAGTTATCCAGAAGATCATTAATGAAGGTGTTTACACTAAACAACAGGTTTTCAGTGAAGATGAAATAGCCTTATATTGGAAGAAGATGTCATCTAGGACTTCTATAGCTAGAGAGGAGAAGTCAATGCCTGGCTTCAAAGCTTCAAAGGACAGACTGACTCTCTTGTTAGGGGCTAATGCAGTTGGTGACTTTAAGTCAAAGTTAGTACTCATTTACCATTCCAAAAATCCTAGGGCCCTTAAAAATTATGCTCAATCTACTCTGTCTGTGCTCTGTAAATGGAACAACAAAGCCTGGATGACAGTACACCTGTTTACAACATAGTTTACTGGATATTTTAAGCCCACTGTTGAGAACGCCTACTCAGGAAAAAAGATTTCTTTCAAAATATTACTACTCATTGACAATGCACCTGGTCGCCCAGGAACTCTGATGAAGATGTACAATGAAATTAATGTTGTTTTCATGCCTGCTAACACAGCATCTATTCTGCAACCCATGGATCAAGGAGTCATTTTGGCTTTCAAGTTTCATTATTTAAGAAATATGTTTCATAAGGCTATAGCTGCTATAGAGACTCCTCTGATGGGTCTGGGCAAAACAAATTGAAAACCTTCTAAAAAGGATTCACTATTCCAAATGCTATTAAGAACATTCATAACTCATGGGGAGAGGTCAAAGTACAGTATCAACATTAATAGGAGTTTGGAAGAAGATGATTCCAACCCTCATGGATGACTTTGAGGGGTCATGACTTTGGTGGAGGAAGTCCTTGCAGATGTGGTGGAAATAGCAAGAAAGCGAAACTTGTAAGTGGAGCCTGAAGATGTGCCTGAATTGCTGCAATCTCATGATAATACTTGAATGGATCAGGAGTTTTTTTCTTATTGGATGAGCAAAGAAAGTGGTTTCTTGAGGAGAAAACTATCCCTGGTGAAGCTGATGTAAAGATTGTTGAAATGATAACAAAGTCTTTAGAATATTACATAAACTGTGTTGATAAAACAGTAGCAGTGTTTGAGAGGATTGACTCCAATTTTAAAAGAAGTTCTACTGATGGTAAATGCTATCAAACAGCATCTTATGCGACAGAGAAATTATTTGCAAAAGGAAGAGTCAATCAATGCAGCAAACTTCATTGTTGTCTTATTTTTTTAAAATTGCCACAGTCACCCAACCTTCAGCAAACACCGCCCTGATCAGTCAGCAGCCATTAACATTGAGGCAAGACCCTCCACTCACAAAAGGATTACAACTCATTGAAGGCTCAGGTGGTGGTTAGCATTTTTAGCAATAAAGTATTTTTAAATTAAGGTATGCACTTTTTTTAGACATAATGTTATTGCACACTTAACACATTACAGTATAGCATAAACATGATTTTTATGTGCACTGGGAAACCAAAAAAAATTCATGTGACTCGCTTTATTTCAATATTTCCCTTTATTGCAGTAGCCTGGAACAGAACCCACAATATCTCCAGGTATGCCTGTATTACATGTTTCTTATTCATGAGAAACAGAGAGATATAAGTCAGGTATAAAGGCTTTTATTTTCTTATATGCCAATCATTTAAAAAGTCACTTATAGGACAAAAAATGGTTTTATAAGAATATGACCCTCAACTCCAACACAATATTTTTAGATTTGCAGGGAACAATGTACAATAAGAATAGACACTTGTTGGCTATTTTAGAAAGTGAATCAAGTTCATTGTTGAAGAGCACTGCCTAAATCCAGAAGACATATCAACTCAATGAGGAAAACCTATTTGGATTTTAATTTTTGATCAATGACAGTATAATTTCTGGGTTATAATTACATGCATTCATCCAAGCTAATAAAGAGTCTAAGCCCCCATTCCTGTACAGAGAGAGAAACAGAAAGAGAAAAAGAGAAGAGAGAAAGAGAAAGAAATTCATATAGGATGTTTTCACCATTTTTATAAAATATTTCTTGCAGAAAACTACCAGCAAAGAAACAGCTTTAATAGTGCACAAAATACTTGATCACTTTTTCCAAAAATGTTTTCCTTAGCAGTAATGTTCAATACTCTACAATGAAATGAAAAAACAAACAAACAAACAAACAAAACCGGGGCTAAGGAATAATTCTTCCAACTGCCAGGAGTTTGTCTAAAAAGAATCACCTGGATGTAGACACTCATGTCTCAGGAAGGAGAAGCTTTCCTTCAGACATTAGTGGAAAGACAAGTCATAAGCAGGTAAGGCATTTAGAGTAGGAGAAAAATGATGTGCCGAGGGCATAAGGATCTCTACCTACAACGTTCCTTATCTATTCTTCTTAGGGGCTGAGTGAACTTACTACAAGGGCCTCACCTTATTGAGAACAAGTGATGGAATCTTTTCCAAGACAGTTGAGTTACATTTGAATACTGGGGCAAAAATTCAAGTAAGCTATCATTCTTAATGTAATATATATATAATGTGAATGTACATAAATGTAATAAATGTGAATATAATAATGTGTAACATGAGATCCAAATTGTCTTTTTTTGTTTATTCAGTCATTTAATTCTTAATAAAAACAATAACAATCATGTGGCCTGTTTTTACACACCAACTGTGTGTCAGCAAGCACTGGTGGTTTTACATTATTGTAGTTAATCCTCCAACCACGTTAAACGATTTATTTTTCTCAATTTACACATGGTGAACTTGAGGCCCAGACAGGCTAAGTAAACTAAGACCATACAGCTAGTAAATGACAGAGCCAGTCATTTGAGAGTAAAGATGTTTTGTTTACAAATCTATATTTATTCCACTGTGTCACACTGAAATTAATCCATGTCAAGGTAAACCTGCAGCAATAATAGAGAGGAATTATTTTTATTGTAATAGTTGGCACTTATTGTGTAAGTATATGTGCCAGAGACTTAGCAAAAATTTTTTTCTGATGTATTATTTAATCCTTCCAACATCCAAGTATTATTTCTAACATTTTAAAATAACTTTTTTAAGAACCTGAGGCACAGAGAAGTAAGGACACTTGCCCTAATCTCACCTGGCTAGAAAGCGGTGGAGCTGTGATTAGATTCAAGGCAGACAGAAGCTAGAGCCCACAGACTGTAAGTGAAGCTAAGATTCTGGGTATGAAAACATGAAGAAGAGGGTATGAACAATTATTTAGTAAATTTTCTTTCCTCTTGCAACAGTAAGTGTACCAATTATATAGGCAGCTGTCTCCATGTTCCGCTATGCCTTCCCTGTCCAGATAGTAACAAAAGCATAGAGTGTAATATCTACTGAGATCTTGTTGTTCCTTTATGATCAATAAAATTATGCAAAACTCAAGTCAGAAACAATCTCTTGACCAAATGCTGGTGTTCCGTTTTTGTTTAAGTGCTACTGTAAAAGTTTTATTTAAAAAATACCCTGAACCCATAGAACAAAAAGGAGGGGGGAAAAGAGAGATTCTGCAAAGATTCTTAACACAGACTCTTTACTACACTAACTCTTAGATATGAAAGGAAGTGGAAAAGAAAAATCAGTAAAAAGAAGTGCATGCACCTAGAAGCCCTATAGCATGTACCTTAGGCAGCAAAGCAAATAGTGTTTTGATGGCTAATTTTACATGTCAAGTTGACGAGGCCATAGTAGCAGTTATTTAATCAAACACTATTCTAGTTGTTGCTGTGAAGGTATTTTGTAGATGAGGTCAATTTTTACAATCAGTTGACTTTAAGTAAAGGAGATTACCCTCTATAAGGAGAGTCGCCTTATCCAGCCAGTTGAAGCCTTAGGAGGAAAAACTGAGGTTCCCCAGAGAAGAAGAAATTAGTCTTAAGATTGCAGCCTCAACTCCACATTTAGGACTTGCCAGCTCCCACAACTGTGTGAACTAACTCCTTAAAATAAATCATATAAAATAGATATTTTATAAACTAAATCATATATATTATATATAATATATATCTTTATATGATACATATATATCTCTTATTGATTCTATTTCTCTTGAGAACCTTGACTGTTGCAAGTGCTTATTTCAATCATTCTAAACAGTAACAGCATTAATTACCAGCAATAACAAACTATTCAGAGGATACAGCCAACTGCAGATAATTCCATCTCACAGCATCTGCCATCATCCGTGAATCTCACCTAATGCTTGGATTCAAAATACTCCGTTCAGAAATGTAACTTATGTTATTTTCAGAGCACTGACCTCATTTTGACAAAAACACACTTTGATTTGGCCATTGGTCAATGAGGGTTCAGCTTTGTGATATATGGTGTTCAAAGAAACAGTCTCTTTTATCAAAGATGTATTTCTGGAAAGTTTTTATTTTTCTGTGATACAGGGGAAGACTATAAATAATTTTTTTCTTATCGTAAATACTTTTCATACAAATGGATCTAAATAAAAACAATGAAGAATAAAGATTTGAAAAAATCATGGCTTTATAACAACTTTTATTGTTTGAGATTAACTTGACCCCTACTTAAGTTAAAATGCTAATGAGTTATTTGATCTACTTGATATGTTAAAGTAAGACATTGCATAAGCACCACTTTCATTGCCACTCTTCAAATTTCAAGAAGGCTGGATTTATATTACAATGTTTTACTCTGAAGTTCTTGTATTTCAGAGATACACAACCTCTGAATTGTTTATCTGAAATGCAAATGATTTCTCTATAAGAATTAGTTAATATAAATTCACTATGGTAGTTTTAATAAAACTATATCAAGATATTTTCTACATGTTTATTTTGCATATTAATTATGTTTAGCAGAAATGAGATGTAACTCAGATTCCCTCTCCATAGTTGAAAAACGAAATGAGCTATTAATGTTACAATTAAAAATCAATGCGAACAAATTATTTCATCCCAGGACAATACTAGTGATTTAATTATAAAACAATACAAGGTTATTTCCGATATTTCATGGTAGGTTTAATTTGAACACATTTCTTGTTTTAAAAGAAATAAGCAACACAATCATAGTCTCATTATAAAAAAAATGTTCGGTGGTGAAGAGCATTTAATTATCAAAGAATGAACTGATTGCACATTTACGAAGTGTTCTTATAAGTAAGATCTATGAAATAAAGAAGTCTCAATATATAAAGCCCTGAAGAGTCACTGTCTGGTGCTGGGTTGAACCCAGTATTTCTTCAATTTATTTAAAATGAAAGCCCAGATTAGGGTGCCCTAACAACTAAGTCAAAGTTAATTAGTCTTAACTAACAGACAAGTAGTAAACTGCTTGAGGTCAGCTCCACCCTCAAGAAAGTGGACATTAGTGAGAGGTTTTAAAGCATTGTCTGTTTTTATAGGCAGTGCAGGGAAAGGCTAAGCCAATAAAATGTAATGGTTGCAGTCTATATTTTAATAGCAACCTCAAAAGGACAGAACACTTCCCTTAGATTTGAAGGCAAAGCCTTGAACCAAGTTAAAAATGATCCGTGAACATAGAAAATTGCTATCGTTTTATTTTCATCCTGAGCACTGAATGTAACAAGCAAATAGCAGTCAAAGACATACCAGTTATTGGCTTTTTTGGACAAGACCAATCATGCCTTGGGCCACGGAGAGACCCCAGGGATTACCTTAAGGTCCCTCAGTTTCCCTAGTGGATAAATTATTGGGGTCTCCCATTGGTCTGTTTGGGGGGAATGCTGTTGGGAAATGTTAGGCTTGAGCAGCTGTAGTCAATTACGGCTTCATTTTCTCTCCAGTCGTCTTTGGTTGCATGCCATAACTGCACGGGGCATTGAGGTTTACGGCTCTAAAATAGCCTTGTCATTTTGTGAAGCCTAACAGAGCAAAGAGGTTTGATAAATGGTTAAAAAAAAAGTTGCTTAGAAAACCGCTTCAATCAGATTAGTTTTCTGTTTTGTTTTGTTTTTTTTCCAGAATCCCAATAGTCCTCAAGCATCTAGGAAATAAACATTGATGGCACCAAACTGATAAAATAAAAACTTAAAAAATTCACGTCTTGCTTTGTTTACAAGGTGTTTATGCTGCATACTATGGTAAATTAATCCAATAAACGGTATATTTAATTTACTCTTAGAAAGAGCACTTACCTGGAACACTGGGGCAAAGATGTTATAAACCGGCCACAAAGAAGATATGGGCTGCGACTCTCAATGGTTTCAAAGTTTTCGTCTTATTCCAAGCTACAAACACTACTGTTTTTACTGCTATATTTTTTATTTATGTCATCACTTAAGATATGAGGAAAAAGTTTATAAAATGTATTTTATTGCAATTACATCTATTCCAGTGCCAGTGGGCCCATCAGCTGATGAACACTATTGAATACTTAGAGTGGGAAAGAAAGACAGAGAGGTCTATTAAGACACAGTCCGTGCGTTATACACTCGATTATTTAACTTACTATTAAGCATACATATCTAAACAAGTGTCAATTTATTGAAAAAGAAATCATGTGGAATTCTTGAAGCCAATGGCTTGAAAAAATTCTACTAATCTGCAGCAGACTGCAGGAGCAACAGGGCATTTTCCACTGGTGTTCAATGTAATTGCAATAGTGATGGGATTCAGAGCCTCCTCCATGTGAAATTTGTCTTTCATCCAATCAACACAAACAACTAACGCACTGCAAGGTATATTATATTCCATCCACTTCCCAATAAAGTCAGTGGTGTCCAGGCAGACACCTATTGTTAGCAGCAAATCTGAAATTGATACAATCATCACATTGATCCAAAGTTGGCAATCAACCTACATCTGTACTGCCTTTTCTCTCTTCTCTCAAAATGTATAGATTCCAATGGATATTGTCATATTTATTCCAATTTTTAGGAAGTAATAGTGGAAATCATAGGTTTTTTTAAATTATTAGTAAATTTAATTTTTTAAAGTGCTTCAACTATTTCTTTCTTTACCTGGCATTTAATACTTCGACAAATGCTATTCACTTTTCATATAAAACTGATTTTACTTTAATCTGATGTATTTTATCTATTCCTTTTTAAAGGTCTGTCTGAAGGCTATGCTAACCATAAAATTTTGTGACTTATAAAGACATCTTGACATTCAATTTTTTCTATTATATTTGTTTATATACATGCTACAAAGCTAAAAACTATTAAGTATGTAATTTCTAGAAAAATTTATTCATTAAAAATTTATATTTTCCTACTATAAACTCCTTAGGGTCTTCAAATGAGCAGACTGCAAGCTTCTTAAAGGCAGGGACCTGAATTTTATGTTCTTTGCAATCATAATCCTAAATATGCCCGATATTTTGGCTTCATGCTACATAGTGGAAGAATAAGATGTCTACGTTAAGTAAACATCTCTTTTATTGCCACTTATTTCTGAAGATTTCTGAGTTTATTATCCATTATGTTTGCATTCACCTTCTCACAGTTTAGTGGTGTCTGTCAGTTCCTTAAATGTCAAATGATGTCAGGGCACTGGTTGGAGCAAATTAATAGATTAAACATTGAAGTCTTCCAGTCCTAATATGGTAATAGAATCTCTCAATTATTCCTCCGGTCTTCTTTTGGCAGTGTGAATGAAGTGTGACCTTCATTCACATTTCAGCCTCCATCTAATTAACTGTCCTATATCATTTATAGTTGAACAATTTTGTCAGTGTATTATCGGATGGTTATAAAACAGTATTTTCTTAGATGCTCTCTTATGCCCAATCAAAATAACACCTAATGATCTAGGAAACCATATGCAAATAACTAGAACATAGTTCCAAATGATATATTTAATAAAATAGATCAAGTTCACAATGATATTAAGGTTGAGATGAACATTGAAAAATATTTTGTGCTGAACTGGAACATAAAAATAGGAAAAAAGAATGTAGGTCAGGAATGTCAAATTTATACATTCAAATAATTAGAGAAATTTCTGAAATCTCATCTGTGACTCAATGCACTCAATATTTCAAGGAGAATATCACTAAGCCTGTTTATAATAAACAATTCATTAAACAGAGATAATTAAACCAATGTGTAACTTGTGTATAACTATGAATGTGTTTTTATTATCCTCATATCTGTGTCACAAATAGAAAGATAATTACCATTTCTCAGATTCTGACTTCCCCACCCTGGACTCCAGTTGCTGTTTGTTACAAAAATGGTTCCTAAGAATATATATGTATATATACACATATATACATATATATTCTTATATTCACACATACATACACATCATTGTGTATATCAATGACGTGGGGAGCAGATGCCACCCATAGGATAAATGACGTCATTGCCATTTGAGCTACTAGGTAGTAAACAAGCGACAAACTTACGTCATTAATGACCAGGGCTATGCACATGTGACAAAATTGTTTCACAAAGAAAAAAATTGTAGCACCTGTTTACAGAGTTGCTATTAATATTCATATATCCACCCAGAAAATCATATGTAAGCAGATGGATGAAATTTGAAACCTGTCAAAGCACAATTTCTTAATTGCTTTAAATAAAACATTCCTACAGTTGGTAGAGAGGAGATTAGATGTTTGCTATATTCATTACCATTTTCCAGTGTCACAGTTTTCATAATTAGGAAAGCTAATATGCAGGATATCCATCACAATATTGGTGATTGATGCCAAACTCAACTTTCAAGTCTTCAGTGGCAGTTGTAGAGAATCCAAGTATGCCTAGTACCACAAAGTTGAGTAAATGATGTCTCTCTAATTTTCCTGGGTTTTTAATGTGGAGATGGAAAATATTAGACATGGAAAATATATTAGATAGTATATTAATTTGACCTACAATTTGAAACTTGTGTATTGAGAAATTTGTATCCTTTTACCCGAATGTTCTACATTATGTCCATAGACCGTTTGTTAGTTAATCTTTGCTTAGTGGCGAAAAAATAATGTGGTTAATAGCATGAGTTTAACTGTTTTTAATTTTTCTAACTATTAACACTCTAAAAAACAATTATTTGATTTAGTCATGTTTTAGTTATCAGATGTTAATCTTGTGGAAATGACCCAGAGAATCAATCTTCATATCTTCATTACAATCTCTGTCTCTCTGAATGTCTCTCTCTCTCTAATAACAAATCAAAGTTAAATAAAATAAAAAATATGGTACAGATGAAAACAGTAGATAATGATTACAACACAGAAAAACAATGGACATGATATGCACTTTTAAGAGCTTGCTTAAAATTATTTTAAAGATTAAATACACAAAACTTCGGCAAATTTAAAATTAAATTGAATTTTAAGTTAATTAGATTAAATTAATTAATTTAGAGGGAACACATGAATTTAGAATATTAGGAAAGTCTACAAATAATAGATGCTAGAGAGGGTGTGGAGAAAAGGAACCCTCTTACACTGTTGGTGAGATCTAAATTGGTGCAGCCACTATGGAGAACAGTATAGAGGTTCCTTACAAAACTAAAAATAGAGTTACCATATGATACAGCAATCCCACCCTTAGGCATATATCCGGAGAAAAACATAATTCAAAAATATTCATGTACCCCGATGTTTATAGCAGCACTATTTACAGTAGCCAAGACATGGAGGCAACCTAAGTGTCCATCGACAGATGAATGGATAAAGAAGATGTGGTATATATACACAGTGGAATATTACTCCACCATAACAAAGAATGAAATAGTGCCATTTGCAGCAACATGGATGGACCTAGAGATTATCATACTAAGTAAAGTAAATCAGACAGAGAAAGACAAATACCATAAAATATCGCTTATATGTGGAGTCTAAGAAAATGATACAAGTGAACTTATTTACAAAACAGAAATAGACTCACAGACATAGAAAACAAACTATGGTTACCAAAGGGGAGGGGGGAGGGATAAATTAAGAGTTTGGGATTAAAATATATACACTACTATATATAAAATAGATAACCAAAAAGGACTTACTGGATAGCACAGGGAACTATACTCAATATCTTGTAATAACCTATAATGGAAGCAAATGTAAACAAAGAATATATATATTCATATATATGTATAACTGAATCACTTTGCTGTACACTGAAACTAACACAACATCATAAATCAACTATATCAAAATTTAAAAAAATAAAATATTAGAAAACATAGAAAGAATATAAGAAGACATTTGAAAGTGATTAATTTATTTAAAAATATTAAATAGAACAAATTTGAATTACCCTGAAAATAAATGAAAATATCAATATCTAGGGATTCTTGAAATCTGTAAAACTGAATCATAAATTATAGAAAGATTTAGTAGTCTCTGAAACTATGAAAGACACTGAAAAATATATACTGAAAATTTTTTTAAATAGTTTCTGCATCCGGATAGGTTTTTTTGGAGCATTCATAAAAATTTTCAAAGAAATACTTATTTCTGTTGAGTCATATCCTGTTGATCAGTACCTATATGTCAGAATATATCAGCAACACAATAAGTTCCCAGCCTTAATTTGTTAAATGGCTATTATATTTCAGAGCAGCAATAAATACGGAAATAAATAATGATCCGTGTTACAATGTTACTAAAAGCCATGTTTCAGAACCTGAAAAAAATTATCAAAAAAGAAAACTAAAGATCTTTTTTGTTTGTAAAAAGGGACACAAAACCTAAAGTATGTACTCAACAAACCAAGGATAAGCAGTGTTTGTTCTGGAATTCAAAACTAGTGTGATACTCGGAAACAAGTAATAGTATATAGTATTTCCAGTGATCAAAGAGTAGAAGAGCAAAATCACTTCAAGCTGCCTGAAAGGTATTTGGTACATTTATTACCATCTCTGATTTTAAAACACAAAATAAAACAAAACAAAATGCCTACATATCATATACATGTTAAAAGTATCTTTCTAAACTAACAGTCAAGATCATTTTTACTTTGACTAACTTCAGCTGGTCACATTAAAATAAAGAGCAAGTCAGGGATACTACTTATCATTATTATTATTTGATATTGTCATGAGGGTAAAGTCAATGCTAGAATCTGAAACAAAAGATACAAACAAGGAGGAGGATTGAAAAAGATGGAATGCAGGGAAACTCAAGATTTACCCAGCTGGCTATACACCTCTTTCAATGTTTCTAGTGTGAGTATACCTGTGTATAGCAGAGAAAAAATATAAAGTAATATACTAATGCTAACTTGTAAAATTCAAGTGACTGAAACTTAATTGTTTGGTCTGTGTATTCTCCTATTCTACTATCTAATGTTTTAAATTGTGATTAAGGATTTGTTAAATTGATATTAATTGCTTAAATGCTATTTTGCTCATTTTACTTTGTAAAAGTGATATTGATCTGAATATTGCACTGAGAAGCAAGCAAAGGGCAAAGCATTCAAAACTTCCCACAAATTAATTTTTTAAATTGAGCCCCCAATAATAATGATTATATACAAAAAATCCTGAAAAATCAATGAAAATTGCCTTAAAATTTGCAAAAGTAATTGAATAATAGATGCATAAAGTTTAACAGGATTTTCTACGTGCCAGTAATAATCACTTTATAAATATCATGAGAAAAAGACTATACTTTGAAAACAACAAAACACAGAAGATACTAGAAAAGTTTCTAAAAAGAAATATGTGGAACCCATAGGTAAGAAATACAAAATTAAAAGGTTATTTACAAATGTATCTTAGACCAACTGGAGAAATATCTTACTGTGATGGTACAGGGACTCTAGAAAGCATGAAAAGCAAATGCAAATGCCCTATACTCAGAAGCAACTTAGTGGGTAAAACTGAAAAAAGGAAACAGTATCTCTTAATCTTCAGTTCTGAGGGGATGAGCAGCCTGACATAATGCTGGAGAGGCAGGTCATGACTATAATAAAAACGTTATATTTTATTCCATGAACAGTGGGTCTCATTAAAGAATTTAAAGCAGGAGCGACATGGATAGATTTTTAATTTTTAAAAGGATCACTCTGACTGCTGTACAAAGAATTCACTGAGAGGTACACAACTGGAGGAAGACTGATCAATTAGGATGCTCTTCCAATTGTTAAAGAGAAAAATGATAGGAATTTGGACCAGAGACCAGCAGTGAAAAAATGAGAAAAGGAGGTATTTAGAAAATATTGAGATGGTAGAATTTATAGGAATTGGTACTTTCCTAGTGAGAAATAGGGAATTGATGAGAATGCCTCCCATTATTCTGGCTTAAGTATTTGGGAGTGGGTTTATTGGATGGTATAAGGGACACTGGGAAGAAAAAATTGAGGGAGGAAAAAATCAATTCAGTTTTGGATATGCTGTGCTTGGGATATTTGTGAAATAGTTGGAGACTTGAGTAAGAAATTAGATATATTTATTTTGGTAATCCAGCCAGAAATATAAATTCCAGAATTAATAAGAACAGATAATATTTGAATTATACCTGTAGTTATAATGAAGAAAAGTACACCAATTATCCAATCCTGGGCTGTTCTATCTGGAAGACAGTAAAATAAGCCAGAAAAAGAGTCCCAAAATGGAGAACCAATGAAGGAGGAGGACAACCGAAAAACACACTGATGAGCTCACAGAAGCTAAGGGTTGAAAATATTTCAGAAAGAAGCGAGGGACCAATTCTGAAGAATATTGTCGAATTATCAAGTAAGATTAGGAAATAAAACAGTACGTTTCATATGGTCACCTGGAAATCATGGATCGAGTTATCAAAAAGGACAGTTTCGGTGGAATCCTAGGAATAAAAATCAAATTTAAGTGGTTTGGGGTTTAAGTAGGTAGTAAGAAAAGGAGTAGAAAACTCTGGAGAAAATTAATAAGGGCAGATCATTTTTACATAGCAGAATTTAAGAGATGTGCTGAGCCAAAATTTTTGAAAAAAGAAGATGTTATGATATATCTTCAAGATGATAAAAGCAATAGCATCTGCAGTCCCCAAAGGGAAAGTCTTAGTTATGGTGAGTGTCATGAAGAGAATTTATAATATATTGAAATACATTATGAAATTACAATGAAAACTGTGTAACACAGACCAAAGATTTTAATTTCTCTTGAAACACACCCTACATAAAATAATTTAAAACATGATAGAAGAAACAATACATATCAATGAAAAAGTCCATGTGTCATACTTTCAAGAAATATTAATTTAGCTCCTACTGTGTGCTAGGTACCCTTATAAGAGCTGAGAATATAGTAGTGAACCAAACTGAGAATGCTCTCATGTAGCTTACACTTTAGTGCAGGGAGATAGTCTTATAAATAAGATTAATAAGTAAAGGATATCATTTGTAATGCTACAGAGAAAAATAAAGCAGGAAACAAAGATGAGGAGAATTGGGGGAAGACAGATTTTGGAAAACAATGTCCAGAGAAAGCCTTTAAAAAAAAAGGTGAAATGTGAGAAACAACTAAAAGTATTCAGAGAATGAGCCATGGGAGTATCTGAGAATGGTCAAAAAAAAAAAAAAAAGTCCTAATATGTAAACATGTCTGGAGTGTTTGAAGAGAATAAGACCAGTGCCAGTGCATCTGGAATAGAATGAGCAAGGAGAGGAGGTATGAGATGAGGTCAGAGGAAATGAGAGTGAGTGGGTTAGGTGTATGGAGATTATGCAGGGCTGCCTTAGACCATTGTAATTACGTCAACTTGTCCCTGGTAATAGGAAGAGTGTTGAGAAAGTGGTCAGATTCTGAGTATACGTCTAAGAAATTTCTAAGTAGAGCTAGCAGGATTTGCTGAGTGACTTCATCTAAAGGGTTAGGATGAGTAAAAGAAGATCCCCAGGTTCCAAGGCCAGGAACCATGAGAGGTGGCATGGGGCAGTTGTTAAACTCCCCATCTCACAAGTTAGACTGTCAGCATTTGTGATTCTCGCTCAATCACTAGTATGGCCTTGGGTAGGTTATTTATCTCTTACTGCCTCAGTTTCTTCATATGTAAAATTGGGGCATAATCATACTTATCTCAAAGACTTGTTATGAGGTTTAAATTGACACATAGTTTCAAAATACTTATATCAGGGTCTGGCCCACAGGAACAACTGGGTGAAACTCTGCAAGGAGTATTTTGGGGGATTATTGGAAGGTAAATTCTGGGTTCTTTACATTTGAGTTACCAGGTATACACATGGAGGTGTCAAGGCAGTTAGAGATATAAGTATACAGACTTGGAGTATGAAAGAAATATCCAGATTAGAAATTTAACTTGTAATGCATCAGTGTAAAGATGGCATTTAAATCAGAATTTAGAGAATGAAAAATAATGCATCAATACACTGAGAGGATGGGAAGATGAGGAAGAAATGGGAAAAGGGCCCAGGAAGATACAGGAGAACATCCAGGAGTGTAGAGTGCCCTGACATCAGCTGAATTAAATGCTGCTGATGATCAAGAAAGGCAAGGACAAAGAAATTTCCATTGGATTTAGCAACGCATTAATCGTTAATGCTTTAGCTAAAAGCTGCCGAAATATTGTGATGGAGAAAGAAAGGTGATTGGTATAGGCTTAAAATAGAATAGGAGTAGAGAAATTGAAGACAGTGAATATAGGCTTTTTAAAAAGAAGATTTGTTGAAAAGGGAAGGCAAGAATAGGCAGTAACTGGAGAGAGAAATAGAGACCCAGGATGGTGTTTTTTGGTTTTTATTTTTAGAATGAGATTGATCTACAGCAACTTGGTAGATTTGTAGGAAATTTTTTCACTAAAAAGGAAAAAAACAGGATTATGCAAGAAAAAGAAGGGAGAACTTCTAGAGCAAGGTCCTTGAGAAGTAAGAAGGGATAAGATTTAATGGCAGGTTTGGCTTTTGTTAGGCTCATGGATAATTCATCCTTGATAAGTGGAAAGAGTGTAGAAGCAAGTAAGTGGATAGATAGTACTAGAAGCAGGTAAAAAATAACTTCTAATTGATTCAATTTCCTAAGTGGATTGAGAAGCAAGGTAAAGAATAGAACATGAGAATGGAGGAAAAGGCACAATAATTGAAGATAGGCATTGTAAAGATAGATGCTGATAATGGCAGGGTAGAAGATTTAAAATTGAGATTATACCGGATTTACAATTATTGGCAATAAATTCTAGAAAAGTATTATGGGAATAAGTGGCTGAAGTAGGATTGAGGACAAAAATGATAGAGAAGCAGAGATCAAGGAACTGAAAGGCCATGGTATTAGAGTAATCATCTATATGGACAGTAGAATCAACCAGAATTATGACAAGGGTCGAATTGGAGAGAATGATAGTGAAGCAAGTGTTAAATCTTCAAATGGTAAAGGGCACTGATTCAGAATTCTGTAGGTATTTGCAAAGAGGATTATGGGTGAAATAAACTGATGGCATGAGATTCAGGTTGGAATCCTTTAAGGAAAGAAGAAGAGAATGATTTGAAAACAGTATTAAGGATCCTCGATACCTATATTACCTGAGATATTTGAGAAGAAAACATTCACCACTTGACGGGCTTCAGGAGAAGCAGTGTCTTTAGGGGCCAACACATTGTCTTTAGAGAAAAATGGTCAAAGGACTTTTATAAAAGAGGCTGAATGGCTATTTAATTAAAAGTTTGGCAATGTTGACAATTCGAAAGGAACATGGTTAAATATCTGCTTTTACCATACAGGTAAATCAATTCCAAGAAATAAAATAAGTGGCTGAAAAATCCAACATTTAGGTTCACACTTAAGACATTTTTGAATGGGTAAGAACTTCTCTAGCACAAAAGCAAGGGAAATTACCACATAGAAAAGATTCATAATGTAACTCCCTAAAAAACCTGGAACTAATATTTACCATAGATACAGCAATGGCTTCATAGCCTTAATAAATAAGACTCATAAAATATTAACTTAAAAAAGCCCTAATAGAAAATAATGTATATATAAGACACAGAATTTTCCAAAGATGATTGTATCTTTGTTTTGTTTTGCTTTTGTTTGCTTTTAAGTAGCACCAGGGTAGTACGGTGGCTAAGAGATTTGTTTTAGAATCAAAATTGTTGTAGGCGAACACACGAAAGGATGCTCAACATCACTAATCATTAGAGAAATGCAAATCAAAACTACAATGAGGTATCACCTCACACCAGTCAGAATGGCCATCATCAAAAAGTATACAAACAATAATTGCCGGAGAGGGTGTGGAGAAAAGGGAAGCCTCTTGCACTGTTGGTGGGAATGTAAATTGATACAGCCACTATGGAGAACAGTACGGAGGTTCCTTAAAAAACTAAAAATAGAACTACCATATGACCCAGCAATCCCACTACTGGGCATATACCCTAAGAAAACCATAATTCAAAAAGAGTCATGTACCACAATGTTCATTGCAGCACTATTTACAATAGCCAGGACATGGAAGCAACCTAAGTGTCCATCGACAGATGAATGGATAAAGAAGATGTGGCACATATATACAGTGGAATATTACTTAGCCATAAAAAGAAATGAAATTGAGTTATTTGTAGTGAGGTGGATGGACCTAGAGTCTGTCATACAGAGGGAAGTAAGTCAGAAAGAGAAAAACAAAAACAAATACCGTACGCTAACACATACATATGGAATCTAAAAAAAAAAAAAAAGGTTCTGAAGAACCTAGGGGCAGGACAGGAATAAAGACACAGACACAGAGAATGAACTTGAGGACATGAGGAAGGGGAAGGGTAAGCTGGGACGAAGTGAGAGAGTGGCATGGACATATATACACTACCAAATGTAAAATAGATAGCTAGTGGGAAGCAGCTGCATAGCACAGGGAGATCAGCTCGGTGCTTTGTGACCACCTAGAGGGGTGGGATAGGGAGGGTGGGAGGGAGATGCAAGAGGGAGGGGATATGGTGATATATGTATATGTATGCATATAGCTGATTCATTTTGTTATACAGCAGCAACTAACACAACAATGTAAAGCAATTATACTCCAATAAAGATGTTAAAACAAAAACAAAAAAACTGTTACGGGAACAAGTTCCAGTTCTGCTAGTTATCTGCTGAGTGACCTTGGGCAACTTTTATAATTTCTTCAAGCTCTAACAACTTCATTGTAAAAGGATGAAGATAATACTATACTACTTACTTCATTTGGATGTGCTACGTTTAAATAAGCTAAAGGCACATGCCTAGCACACAGAAAGCATTCATTAAGTGTTATAGTTCTTACAATAGTGGTTGCTATTATTAACAGCAGCATTAATATCAGTTATCTAAGTATCCTACTCATCTACTGTCCTTACAAAATGCTTTAAAACTGTAGTCAATCAATAAGATTTTGTTAAGTGAATAAATTGGTTTTCAATCTAATCATCAAACACTGGCATTAAACATTAGGATTAAACATATATTAAACATTAAACATATGTTAAACATTTGGATTATCAAACTGTATTCATTGCTTACTGAGAGATCGATGGGCTCTAACCTTAGTTTTGTGTAATTGTGGCTAAAGTGCTGTAGAATGAGGCCCTCGGATAGGTTCAACCTGGAACTTACAGCATAAGCTGTACAAAGTTAAAACAATAGAACAATTATACACTAACCACACACTAGTCATACAGAAATAGAAATCAATTACAAACACACATCTTGAATGTCTATCAGTTAAAATTCCCACAGAACACAGAGATCCTCCAGAATTTACTCCCACAAAAATATTTAAGAAAGGATGACTTACCAATGTGACAAGATTGAGGGAGTCAAGAAGAGATAAGCAGGCGCTTCCAGATTGGCAGCAGAAAGAGGTCCTCCTCACTCTCAGGACTGAGGGAACAAGGAAGGAAAGTCGTGTTCCCAGAGCCCAGTGAGAGGTGAGCCCTAGAGGAGTACCAGCCAACAGGAGCTGTGCTCGCTGAGGGACCACAGACATATTCACAGCCCTGGAGCAGGCAAGCAGTGAGGAAGAAAGACCCCAAACCCTTTCTCCTCCAGCCCCTCATTGTTTGTCAGTAATTCCCATTGGCAGAACTTAAATGGACGCCACCTTCAAGGTTAGCCTCCCTGGGCATAGAACTGGACTGCAACAGACAGAGAATGGATCTGGGACTACGTATGTGTGTGGCTGGAACACAGGGTGGGAAAGAAGCATAACAAGCGTGTAATGCCTAATATATACTGTTTCTCTACAGATTTCAATTTTTCATCAAAATTTTCATTGATACAACGGCCATGGGGCACAGTTTGTATTTTCTTTTATTTTAATTTTTATTTTATTTTTTAAAACATCTTTATTGGAGTATAATTGCTCTACAATGGTGTGTTAGTTTATGCTTTATAACAAAGTGAATCAACTATACATATACATATGTTCCCATATCTCCTCCCTCTTGCGTCTGTCTCCCTCCCTCCCTCTAGGTGGTCACAAAGCACCGAGTTGATCTCCCTCTGCTATGCAGCTGCTTCCCACTAGCTAGCTATTTTACATTTGGTAGTGCATGTAAGTCCATGCCACTCTCTCACTTCGTCCCAGCTTACCCTTCCCCCTCCCCATGTCCTCAAGTCCATTCTCTACATCTACGTCTTTATTCCTGTGCTGGGCCTAGGTTCTTCAGGACCATTTTTTTTTTTTTTTTAGATTCCATATATATGTCTTACCATATGGTGTTCGTTTTTCTCTTTCTGACTTACTTCCCTCTGTATGACAGACTCTAGGTCCATCCACCTCACTACAAATAACTCAACTTCATTTCTTTTTATGGCTAAGTAATATTCCATTGTATATATGTGCCACATCTTCTTTATCCATTCATCTGTCGATGGACACTTAGGTTGCTTCCATGTCCTGGCTATTGTAAATAGAGCTGCAATGAACATTGTGGTACATGACTCTTTTTGAATTATGGTTTTCTCAGGGTATATGCCCAGTAGTGGGATTGCTGGGTCGTATGGTAGTTCTATTTTTAGTTTTTTAAGGAACCTCCATACTGTTCTCCATAGTAGCTGTATCAATTTACATTCCCACCAACAGTGCAAGAGGCTTCCCTTTTCTCCACACCCTCTCCAGCATTTATTGTTTGTAGATCTTTTGATGATGGCCATTCTGACTGGTGTGAGGTGATACTTCATTGTAGTATTGATTTACATTTCTCTAATAATTAGTGATGTTGAACATCCTATCATGTGTTTGCTGGCAATCTGTATATCTTCTTTGGAGAAATGTCTATTTAGGTCTTCTGCCCACTTTTGAATTGGGTTGTTTGTTTTTTTGATATTGAGCTGCATGAGCTGCTTGTATATTTTGGAGATTAATCCTTTGTCAGTTGCTTTGTTTGTAAATATTTTCTCCCATTCTGTGCGTTGGATTTTCGTCTTCTTTATGGTTTCCTTTGTTGTGCAAAAGCTTTTAAGTTTCATTAGGTCTCACTTGTTTATTTTTGTTTTTATTTCCCTTTCTCTAGGAGGTGGGTCAAAAAGGATCTTGCTGTGATTTATGTCAAAGAGTGATCTTCCTATGTTTTCCTCTAAGAGTTTTATAGTGTCTGGCCTTACATTTAGGTCTTTACTCTATTTTGAGTTTATTTTTGTATATGGTGTTAGGGAGTGTTCTAATTTCATTCTTTTACATGTAGCTGTCCAGTTTTCCTAGCACCACTTATTGAAGAGGCTGTCTTTTCTCCATTGTATATTCTTGCCTACTTTATCAAAAATAAGTTGACCATAAGTGAGTGGGTTTATCTCTGGGCTTTCTATCCTGTTCCACTGATCTATATTTCTGTTTTTGTGCCAGTACCATACTCTCTTGATTACTGTAGCTGTGTAGTATAGTCTGAAACCTGAGAGACTGATTCTTCCAGCTCCGTTTTTCTTTCTCAAGATTGCTCTGGCTATTCGGGGTCTTTTGTGTTTGCATACAAATTGTAAAATGTTTTGTTCTAGTTCCATGAAAAATGCCATTGGTAGTTTGATAGGGATTGCATTGAATCTGTAGATTGCTTTGGGTAGTATAGTCATTTTCACAATGTTGATTCTTCCAGCCCAAGAACATGGAATATCTTTCAATTTGTTTGTATCATTTTTGATTTCTTTCATCAGTGTCTTCTAGTTTTCTGCATACAGGTCTTTTTTCTCCTTACATAGGTTTATTCCTAGGTATTTTATTCTTTTTTTTGCAGTGGTAAATGGGAGTGATTCCTTAATTTCTCTTTCAGTTTTTTCATCATTAGTGTATAGGAATGCAAGAGATTTCTGTGCATTAATTTTGTATCCTGCTACTTTACCAAATTCATTGATAAGCTCTAGTAGTTTTCTGGTAGCATCTTTAGGATTCTCTATGTATAGTGTCATGTCATCTGCAAACAGTGACAGTTTTACTTCTTCTTTTCCGATTTAGATTCCTTTTATTTCTTTTTCTTCTCTGATTGCTGTGGCTAAACCTTCCAAAACTATGTTGAATAATAGTGGTGAGAGTGAGCAACCTTGTCTTGTTCCTGACCTTAGTGGAAATGGTTTCAGTTTTTCACCATTGAGAACGATATTGGCTGTGGGTTTGTCATATATGGCCTTTATTATGTTGAGGTATGTTCCCTCTGTGCCTACTTTCTGGAGGGTTTTTATCATAAATGGGTGGTGAATTTTGTCAAAAGCTTTTTCTGCATCTATTGAGATGATCATATGGTTTTTCTCCTTCAGTTTGTTGATATGGTGTATCACATTGATTGATTTGTGTATATGGAAGATTCCTTGCATTCCTGGGATAAACCCCACTTGATCATGCTGTATGATCCTTTTAATGTGCTGTTGGATTCTGTTTGCTAGTATTTTGTTGAGGATTTTTGCATCTATGTTCATCGGTGATATTGGCCTGTAGTTTTCTTTTTTTGTGATGCCTTTGCCTGCTTTTGGTATCAGGGTGATGGTGGCCTCGTAGAATGAGTTTGGGAGTGTTCCTCCCTCTGCTATATTTTGGAGGAGTTTGAGAAGGATAGGTGTTAGCTCTTCTCTAAATGTTTGATAGAATTCGCCTGTGAAGCCATCTGGTCCTGGGGTTTTGTTTGTTGGCAGAATTTTAATCACAGTCTCATTTCAGTGCTTGTGATTGGCCAGTTTATATTTCTTATTTCTTCCTGGTTCAGTCTTGGAAAGTTGTGCTTTTCTAAGAATTTGTCCATTTCTTCCAGGTTGTCCATTTTATTGGCATATAGTTTCTTGTAGTAATCTCTCATGATCCTTTGTATTTCTGCAGTGTCAATTGTTACTTGTCCTTTTACTTTTCTAATTCTATTGATTTGAGTCTTCTCCCTTTTTTTCTTGATGAATCTGGCTAATGGTTTATCAATTTTGTTTAACTTCTCAAAGAACCAGCTTTTAGTTTTATTGATCTTTGCTACTGTTTTCTTTGTTTCTAGTTCATTTATTTCTGCTCTGATCTTTATGATTTATTTCCTTCTACTAACTTTGGGTTTTGTTTGTTCTTCTTTCTCTAGTTCCGTTAGGTGTAAGGTTAGATGGTTTATTTGTGATTTTTCTTGTTTCTTCAGGTAGGATTGTATTGCTGTAAACTGCCCTCTTAGAACTGTTTTTGCTGCATCCCATAGGTTTTGGGTCGTCGCGTTTTCATTGTCATTTGTTTCTAGGTATTTTTTGACTTCTTCTTTGATTTCTTCAGTGATCTCTTGGTTATTTAGTAGTGTATTGTTTAGCCTCCATGTGTTTGTATTTTTTACAGATATTTTCCTGTAATTGATATCTAGTCTCATAGTGTTGTGGTCAGAAAAGATACTTGATATGATTTCAATTTTCTTAAATTTACAAAGGCTTGTTTTGTGACCCCAGATATGATCCACCCTGGAGAATATTCCATGAGCACTTGAGAAGAAAGTATATTCTGTTGTTTTTGGATGGAATGCCCTATAAATATCAATTAAGTCCGTCTTGTTTAATGTGTCATTTAAAGCTTGTGTTTCCTTATTTATTTTCATGGTGGATGATCTGTCCGTTGGTGAAAGTGGGATGTTAAAGTCCCCTACTATGATTGTGTTACTGTCGATTTCCCCTTTTATGTCTGTTAACATTTGCTTTATGTACTGAGGTGCTCCTATGTTGGGTGCATAAATATTTACAATTGTTATATCTTCTTCTTGGATTGATCCCTTGATCATTATGTAGTGTCCTTCTTGTCTCTTGTAATAGTCTTTATTTTAAAGTCTATTTTGTCTGATATAAGAATTGCTACCCCAGCTTTCTTTTGATTTCCATTTGCATGGGATATCTTTTTCCATCCCCTCACTTTCAGTCTGTATGTGTCCCTAGGTCTGAAGTGGGTCTCTTGTAGACAGCATATATACGGGTCTTGTTTTTGTATCCATTCAGCCAGTCTATGTCTTTTGGTTTGAACATTTAGTCCATTTGCATTTAAGGTAATTATTGATATGTATGTTCCTACTACCATTTTCTTAATTCTTTTGTGTTTGTTATTGTAGGTCTTTTCCTTCTCTTGTGTTTCCTGCCTAGAGAAGTTCCTTTAGCATTTGTTGTAAAGCTGGTTTGGTGGTGCTGGATTCTCTTAGCTTTTGCTTGTCTGTAAAGTTTTTAATTTCTCCATCGAATCTGAATGAGATCCTTGCTGGGTAGAGTAATCTTGGTGGTAGGTTTTTCCCTTCCATCACTTTAAATATATCATGCCACTCCCTTCCGGCTTGCACAGTTTCTGCTGAAAGATCAGCTGTTAACCTTATGGGGATTCCCTTGTATGTTATTTGTTGCTTTTCCCTTGCTGCTTTTAATATTTTTTCTTTGTATTTAATTTTTGATAGTTTGATTAATATGTGTCTTGGCATGTTTCTCCTTGAATTTATCCTGTATGGGACTCTCTGTGCTTCCTGGACTTGATTGACTATTTCCTTTCCCATATTAGGGAAGTTTTCAACTATAATCTCTTCAAATATTTTCTCAGTCCCTTTCTTTTTCTCTTCTTCCTCTGGGACCCCTGTAATTTGAATGTTGGTGTGTTTAATGTTGTCCCAGAGGTCTCTGAGACTGTCCTAAATTCTTTTCATTCTGTTTTCTTTATTCTGCTCTGCGGTAGTTATTTCCAGTATTTTATCTTCCAGGTCACTTATCCAGTCTTCTCCTTATCTTCTTCTCCTCAGTTATTCTGCTCTTGATTCCTTCCAGAGAATTTTTAATTTCATTTATTGTGTTGTTCATCATTGTATGTTTGCTCTTTAGTTCTTCTACATCCTTCTTAAACATTTCTTGTATTTTCTCCATTCTATTTCCAAGAGTTTGGATCATCTTTACTATCATTACTCTGAATTCTTTTTCAGGTAGACTGCCTATTTCCTCTTTATTTGTTTGGTCTGATGGGTTTTTACCTTGCTCCTTCATCTGCTGTGTGTTTCTCTCTCTTCTCATTTTGCTTAGCTTACTGTGTTTGGGGTCTTCTTTTTGCCGGCTGCAAGCTCGTAGTTCCAATTGTTTTTGGTGTCTGCCCCCAGTTGGTTCAGTGGGTTGTGTAGGCTTCCTGGTGGAGGGGACTGGATCTTGTCTTTCTGGTGGACAGGACTGCATCTGGTGGTGTGTCTGTGACCCAATTATGATTCTAGGCAGCCCCTCTGCTAATGGGTGGGGTTGTGTTCCTCTCTTGCTCGTTGTTTGGCATAGGGTGTCCAGCACTGTAGCTTGCTGGTCGTTGCATGGAGCTGGGTCTTAGCGTTGAGACGGAGATCTCTGGGAGAGCTTTTGCCATTTGATATTACATGGAGCTGGGAGGTCTCTGGTGGACCAATGTCCTGAACTCAGCTCTCCCACCTCAGAGGCACAGGCCTGACACCAGGCCAGAGCACCAATACCCTGTCAGCCACACGTCCAGGTATGTGGGGAGTTTCTTGCCTTTTGGGAAGTCTGAGGTCTTCTGCCAGCGTTCAGTAGGTGTTCTGTAGGAGTTGTTCCACATGTAGATGTATTTCTGATGTATTTGTGGGGAGGAAGGTGATCTCCTTGTCTTACTCCTCTGCCATCTTGAAGGTCTCCCTCCAAAGGTGTTGCGTGCAGTGCCAACTCTCTGGTTTCACCACAGTTTGTGTTTTCTTATTCTGGAATTGTGAAGGCTGTTGATTTGAAATGTCAGTGAATGGTGACATTGACCACAATGAGTGGAATTATACAAAGTTCTCATTTATTTCAAATATGAAGCGATTGGAATTTTGTTGGCTCTGTTTTTTAGGCTCTTGAATAATAATATTGAATCCTGTCATGGTCAGTAATAATGTATTCATGTCTGACATGGAAAATCCTTTCTGTCAGTCATATCACTTCAGTTTCTAATCTTGAATGCATCTAAAGTGTTAGCATTCATAGAAAGCAAACATCAGACTCAGTAACCTTGATACTTAGACATATTCTAAGCAAATTTTTTCTGCCTCTAACTTTCCAGCGTAGACAATAAAAAGACTGGACATGGAGTCTGAGTATTTATACTAGTACTTTATTCTCTTGGAATATATGTAGGCAAATCAACTCAGAATGATAAAGGGTCTGGGCCCATCTGAAAGAGAGAGAGTGAGCACTGTGTGTGTTTTTGAATGTTTTCCATCTTATAATCTTGGCTGTATTCAGGGATATTTTATATTCTTGACTAAAGTGGGTAATGACTATACAATCCACACACCACTGTCTAATATATGTTTAATTAATATTGTATAAGAGGCTTGCTGTGGCTTTTTATGCAAACAGGACCGTAAGCATATCTGTAGGTTTTCTTTTCTTTCTTACTTCTCTCTTTTGGAGTTTTGCTCTCCTGAGGTACAAAACTGAGCAACAAAATTACCTTAAAGAGGGTTTATGAATCACAAAAGAGAATTCTTTATGTACCTTGTTTCCATATGAAAGTGGCAACATTTGTGCATAAATGGCTTGCATCATTTTTTTATGAATTGGGCCTTAAGTGCTCTTGATTGTCCTTGGTATTCAGTTTTTAGTCATTAAGTAGTGTTGAGACAACAGGAGGAGAAAAAGGAAACATTTTGTACCTGTGGTACACACTTGGGCAACACAGCTTTAGGAAAATAGCTACACTCTTATCCTTTTATATGTATAAATTATGCAGGGACAAAGACAAGTGTGAACTGATGAAAAGGCAAATAATATATTTCTGAAACATTAATAGTTGAAGCCATACTCAGGATAAAAAAAAAAAAAAAAATTGCCTTGACTTATTTGATTCGCGTGCACTCTCATATTTTGCCAATCTACATGGCTCCGTTAATAGAATTAGGTTGCTCCGGATGAAGAAAGGAATAATTCTCTTCCTAACTGTAGGGTAATATGTCACCCCTCTTACCACCTTACCTAATAGTCACCCCCAATGGCTGAGGAAGAGGGGCATGACATATAAATTATTTTAATTTTTTTTTTTTAGTGCTGTATTATTTTATATTGCAGAAAAAGGTGAGAGCTTTGGAACAAGAGGAATATTTCTTTAGGACATTCGAAAAATACATAAGAGAAGAATCTAGAGATTTCTCTATTTCCCTCTCTGTTATGTGCTGAATTGTATCTTTCCCCCACCCGCCTAACCAAATTCGTATGTTGATGCTGTAACCCCTAGTACTTTAGAATGTGACTGTATTTGGACATAGGGCCTTTAAAGAGGTAATTAGAATTAAACGAGATCCTATGGGTGGGCTCTAATCCAATATGGTTGGTGTTCACCTAAGAAGAGATTACTACAAAAACATGCACAGAAGGAAGATGGGAGCTCAGGAGAAACCAACTCAGCCAACGTCTTGTCCTCAGATTTCTAGCTACCAGAATTGTGAGAAAACTAATTTCTGTTGTTTAAGCCACCCAGTTCCTGGTATTTGTTAGGGCAGCCCTAGCAAACTAATGTAGTCTCCAATTCCAGGTTATGAGGACGCTGGATGTAGACGAGAATAACTTTTCCCCTATCCATTGAGGTAATGGAGGGGAACGAGTTCTCGGGGTGGAACTTCCTACCACTGGTATCTATCTAATGCTAAACACACTTCTTTCTAATACTTCCTGAACTCTCAGCTCATATATTGCAGATTCAAGGAGCACTTTCTTATTTCTCAAACTATTATCACCAATAATCTTATTTAGATTCATTGTGTAAGGTAAGCTTTATTTCTATTTTTAGATGGTAAAGCAAAGGTGAAAATATACTGTCTGAATTTAGTGAAGGCAGAGATCTCCATGTTTGATATTTACCCCCTAGATCCTGCTGCTTCCATATTATTGCCCTGAAACACATGGAACTCTTCAAGGGAGGCCTGCTGACCTAAATGCGTCTGATACACAGGAATAGAGACTCCCATGAGACTAACAAGTCTCTATCGAGAAAGCTCTCCAATAATCAAAATGGAAGATACATTGAAGGGTTTACACAGAACATAATTACAATGATTGCATGATCCCATGCCCTGAAGAAATATCTCCTTTGCAGTGGTGTGAGGTGACTTAGCTTTTTCACTCTCTGTCCACTCAGGGTCCCCTTTTGTGAGTATATCACTTCTCTATACTGCTATCACCAAAAGTGTATGTACAGCCAATTCTATTTCTAATTCTTGATCTCAGTTTAGAATTATCCTCACAACTAATTCAAGTGAAGATAGCAGTGGGTGGTAAGAGACTGATGTTTTACTCTTTCATCTGCAAATAAAATCAGGCAACTGGAATCATGTCACATTACCTAGGAAAGGAAGCTCTGATAGTGGGATTTCAAATATTGCAGTAAGCCTGTAGAAGAATTTTTCAGCTCAAATCATGGAGATGGCTGCCAGCCTATGACATATGGGGAGCAGCTACTGTGTACCCAACACTGGACTAGTAACATATATAGTAATATAGTGCCCTCTAAATTGTTGTCAAATTTTGGCAAATGGAAAAAGTAAAGAAAAATGCACAAGTCCAGGAAAATAAATAACATGGATACTAACTACTGAATTTTAATAAGAATGTGATTAAAATTCAGTAAGACTCATCAGAAAAGGGTGAATTTTCACCAGAGATTTTGGAAATTTGAGGTATGAGAAATAGAAAACAATGGGAGTAAGACAATATCTTGGATGTAGCAAAGATGTTTTACTTAAAGATGGTAGTTAAGATTCCATAACACATCTTTTATACATGTCCTAAATAATAGCTCATGTGTGGGAACTGAGTTTTGCTGTTCTCTTATAAAATCAGTCAATCAGAAACTAATGCTTCTGCTCTATCTTACAACTAATATTAATCATATAAGCATTTTCTTTATCTCTATTTTGCATTCACAATTTGGTTTTGTTGAATGCTAAATTGAATACTAATCCCTCATACTAACTTTATACTTTCAGACATCCCGTGGGATCTGAGACCAGAGCAATAGTAATAGTAATAATAACAATAAAAACAAAAAGCAGTAATAGCTTACCTGTACAGAGCACTTACTATGGGGCTAGTGCTATACTCTGAATGCGTTCTCTCTTTTCATTGTCATAAATTCTGTTATTATTCTTGCTTTACTTATTAGCACAACTGAGGATTATATAAGAAATTTCTCAAAAAGTCACACAACTAATAAGAAGCAGAACCATGATTTGAACTGGATTATTTAATTCCAGATATAATGCGTTGTCTCATTCCACAGAATGAGGCAATAGAAGAGGTTTGGGGAATAACAACAGTGCATGGCAAAAGCATTAGCTTATAAAATTAATGAAATAAATTAGTCGTAACATAGATAACAATGCCAATTAATTAATCCAAATGCTCTGTGTAATTAGTTGATGAAGATTGAGGGCCTCTGCTGAATTTCCCACACCCCATGTTGCTATCAAATTCAGTTCCATTTTGTTCTTTCAAGTTGATAACAAATAGATCTGCTAGACTTTAAACAATAGTTGTTTTAGGAGGAGTCTTATTTTTCATAGATAATTTTAATTGATATGCTTTCTATTAAAATGCCAATTAAACTTGATTTTTGCCTTTTATTATTTAAAATAGGTACTGAATAATTTTGTGGCGGATATAAAACCACAAACCTTTAATGAAGTAAATTGCTTATGGAGATCCTGCTTAATTAGTTCAGTCACTAGCTGTCACTCCTAATTTGATAACTAAATTTCCTGCATTTGTAAAATATCACATTTGGTATGAATTTACCCCTGACAGCCACTAGTTTAATATCTCATGGCTACATTGGCTCTGTAAATATCTCTTTCACACACATTTTAATTTCCATATGTACCACATTACTATTTTTCTGTCAATTTATGGTTTATTCAAAAATGATCTTTTGCTACATAATTTTTTAATTAAATAAAACTGCTTGTTTGTTATTGAGTTTGTTATTTTGATCTTTATCTTGCAGTCAAAAATCTTATAAAAATCTCTTATTTTTTTCAAGAAACCCTCTGGGATGTTCACAATATCCCTGCTAAGCCCGAGTTTCTGTCTACCTACTTGATTTCTTTTCAACATGACCTCCTACATTCTGTCTTTTTTGTAAGCTAGATTCAAATCCGAGCCTACAAACTCCTCTCTAACACTCATTCCTTTCTCTAGTTCAGTTTTGCTTTATTGTGTAATGAGGCAATAAGCTCATACTCTAGGTCTAAAATGTAGAAGAGCTACGTTAGGTTAAAAGCAATTCATATTAAGAAATGTAGAATTACTCTCTCATGTTTTTTTTTTTTTTTTTTTTTTTTTTTGCTTTTTGAATTTCATCATCAGCATAGGGAATAAAGAGATTACTTTTCAAAATTTAAAATAATTTTTTTCCTTTGT
The DNA here is from genome assembly GCF_028021215.1 of Eschrichtius robustus. Taxonomy (NCBI): domain Eukaryota; kingdom Metazoa; phylum Chordata; class Mammalia; order Artiodactyla; family Eschrichtiidae; genus Eschrichtius; species Eschrichtius robustus. The sequence goes on from NC_090825.1 coordinate 39,412,231, forward strand.
GAAAAGACAAACAAGGGCTTAAGGGTAATATCTTGACTTTTTAAAGACATAATTAAGAGTTCTAAGGACATTCTTTTTAACAAAAACCAAATATAATTCTATTATTCATCCTCCTTTTCAAAAAAGAATCAGACATCATGTAATACATGTATGAAATTTGAGTAATTAAATTATTACTGAAAGAGAAAGTCTCTGGATGATATTACTTGTGACAAAGAACATGGATTTGGGGGGAAAATATTATAATGGAATAGATTCTTAATTAGAATAATTATTGCTTAAAGGATATTATGATGGTCCACATAGAATATGAAGACTGAAATCTAAATAAACTTGCACAATTGTATTTATTTATAGTTTCCTAAAGGCGCATACATTGGACAACTTCATGATATGTGATGTATATGTTAAGGAATATTCAAAGGGTATAGAAAAAAGAAAAGATCAGGATTATAGCTTCGGCAGATTCTGCAAGTGCTCACCAGTATTTGTGGTCTAGTTTTCCTTTGGGTATGTGACCAGACTACATTTCCCAGTTTCCCTGGCATATAAGAGGAGCCAAGTGGCTGGTCCATATTAATGGGCTTAGGTGGCAGTGATGGGTATCATTTCTGGTTATGTGATTATTAAGATCCTTATTCTCTCTCCTCATCTAAGGGCCTGATGCATAGAGCTTAGTGAACACCCATGACACATTTTAGGGGGTGGCAGAGGCACGAGATAGAAGGAACTGTTTCTGCCCAACTGTGTGATGCAAAGAATGAACCCCCTCCAACCCAGCCCCTACCCACCCCACTCCTATTGACCTGCATTGACTGTGATGTGAATGAGAAATTATTTATATTAAAGTTCATCATTTGGATGTTATTTATTGTAGCATTTATCTTACAGTAGCAAATTTATAGGAAGTGGATTTCAAAGACCAGTCAGTAACAAATAGACCATACAAAGTGAGTATACACACCTAAGGTTAAATGAAGCAAGTACACAGAAGAGTGAAAAGCAAAACAAAAGAAAACAAAAGAGGAAAACAGACACCACAGAGTATGGAAATACAAAGACATTACCAATGTAACCAATGTATGCTGTCACTTGAAAAACACTTGCAGACAGTAACTTGGAGCTACTGTCAAAAGCTAGTCACTTATACTATAAATATACTCTAAAATTCACTGTAAAAATTACATGTTTAAAGAGCTAACATAAACAACATGTAACTTCTACGTATTTTTCTTTTCTTACTTTTCCTAATAATTTTCTATATTAACACTTCAGAGCCTCAAATAACTGAGTACACTTAAGTTTAGATTACAGTAAAAAATACTTTTTTATTGCTACCCACCTACTTGCCACCACTCCTTTCCTTCATCCATTTCCCAGATAAACTTAGTAAAAAAAAAAAAAAAAAAAAAAAAAAGTGGTTAAAAACTTAAGACATTGTAAGAAAAATATAGTTGTAAAAATAGAAAGAGGAGAAAAACATTTTTAAGCCATATTTTTCCATTCAGAAAAATAAAATAAAGAAGGTCACACTTTAGGTATTGCCACCAACGTATTTGCAAATCTGACTTTAGGATTAATCAGTGTGTGATTGTTTTCACTTCCCTTTCTGTTTGGGATCTTCCTCTCCACAACTCAACAAACCCCTGTAAATATGTTTGCTTTGTTTTAGTTACTACTGTTAGGAGAGATAGTCACTCTTTTTTTCTGCTTTTGTTGTTGTTGTTGTTTGATTCTCTGTAAAAATGATCAATGCCCTTCTAATTACCTGACACCTGCTTCCTACCTGTTTGTCTTGATTCCCATTTCCCACTAGGGTCCCAGAACAGAAAGTAACTTGAATGTTTGAGATGGAGTGGGAGGGTCAGGCACAATTGTGGGTAGGTTTCATTTCTAAACCCCATTCCATCAAACCCAGGGTTTAACTTTGCCTATATAACTGTGTGCTTCCCTTCCTTCTTACAGAGTACCCTAAAGCAGAGATTGAAAGCCCAGACTTTCTTTCCTGCATCTTCCATTATGCATTCCAAGGATGTTTGCTTTACCTAAAGTTTCTCTTCTTAACCTCCAGACTTAAGCTTTTGATTCTTAATTCTCATAATTTTGAAAATGAAATACTTAAGACTGATTGAAGAATAAAACATATATGGGAATGAGTTCCAATGTGTTAGCACACACAATGCCAGGAGTGGCAATCGTCATAGACTAAGTAAATGTTGATTCTAAATTAAGACATACTAGATTAATGTGTCCATGCTTTTTATTGTTTTGTGGATGTTTTTAAATTACAGAAATAGTTCGTCAAAATTTAAGACAAATAACGTTCATTAAAGAAAACTCTTCTTATAAAAATTATGAACAATTAATAAAATGTTAATTAGTTTGATATTTTGTTTATGTCCTTTCTTTTAGGTATTTCCCACCAAATGTGGATGTGTCTTTAAAATTGGACCAGGAAATTTGTACCTAGAACATTTGATTCAACATTATATTTGCACCTGGCAGTCAAAGCTATAGGAATAAAATATGGTAGAATCTTTGATTTGGCCAATTTGAACAAAGACAAAATGGAAATAGTTGGATTCATCGTAATTATGAAATAGCTAGTCCATGTACAAAAAAACCCCGAAGATACTATTCTTTCATCATCTTACCTTCTGACTTGGAAGTGCTATTCCTAGTCACTCTAAACTTAAAAAAATGAAGGATGTAATTACTTAATTTTCCATTTTGATTCTATGTCACTTATCTACCTACAAAACCAAAAGTATGCTTATCCCACATTAGTATAGAGGTATAATGGACAATGGACAAGATTTGCAGCACATGTTGTCATGCATAGCTTATAAGTAGCAAATTCTATTTAATTATTATAAATATGACTCCTTTAAGTTCAAATTGCACAGTATCCTTATCTAATCTGTTTAAGAGAAAACCATAGTAAAGTTTTCTTTCAGGGTTAGGAGTGAAGTTTCCAGAGGAATAAATTTTACGTACTCATTTATTCCACGTTCTCTAACATCATAATAACTAAAATTCATGTGAAACTAAAATGAGACCAAAATAATAAAAAGGAGAAAGAAAATATAGCAAAAATCCTGATTAGGTAATGAAATATTCATATAATTAAAGCAAAGATGTTTTTTCTCCTGAATTAGTTTAGCTGCGTATTTAACTCCACCTTTCACTTGGCTTTTAAAGTAAATATTGAAATAGTCCTAATATAATGTAAATTTGTCATTTATTTTTCTTAATCTAATTCCAAACTGAGGGGAATTTTCAAAATTACTTGGCATGCATTGTTTGTAACGAAGATGCCAGAATATCAAAACAATAATTCAACTCTGACTTTTCTTATAAAGCAAAGTCTTTGGCAACCTTTGCATATTACTTTTGTTCCTGACCACTTCATTCTTAACGATCAATCCTTTCGTGAAACCGTCTTCCTTCCACAATCACATCAGGATGACCACCCTCTAATACCACTGGAACACCTTTAGATTCAGAATGATAGATTGTGCCAGGAAATATATTCATTGTGCACATGTCAATCATTTGTAAAAAGAAAGGACTAACATCTCTAACTTAGAAAGTAAAGTTTTTATCATAAAAGCAATACATGTATATAGGTATTCAGTTATAGATTCCCCCCAAAAATACTAAATAAATAAAAACCAGGATTATTAATAAGCATACAAGGAGGGAAATGAATTATATTATCAAATTGACTTCTTCATGACACCAAGTCACAGTAATAGAAAAAAGGGAAAATATTATACATGTGATTGAGGAAGGAAAGGGATTTTGATTATATTAATTAACAGTGTTTGCCTTAGGAAAAGAGTTTAAGATTTAAAAGAAATAACAAAAACATAACTAACAATTCTTAGCATTTAACGTACCATCTCTGTGGTAACACTCTGAAAGTTATGTGGGAAGCAATCACAATTTGGTATCATGACCACCGCTTGTCAGAATCTATTCCAAGATCAGCCACTTACACCTGGTTTACATAGCAGAAAAAAGATTCATCTTGGGTGTTTCTTGCCCCTGGTGTTGTGTTTCCTTTTCTTAGAGATGTATCTCCTTTTCGGTCAGTAGATTGACTTTATTAAAACGATGAGTATTCAGTGGACCTCTTATTTTAATGCAAGTATTAGAAACTCAAAATATACATTACGAATAATTAAAACCATCTAATGATGATTTTAAGGTCAAATTATTTGAGAACTAAATACAGACCTAGAATTTTTTAAGAAACGGTTATCACAATTATAATTTCTTCACATTTCTGCATGACTATTTTTTCAAGAAATCTCCCAGATTTATGAAATTTATGTGCAAAGGTAATAGCACCAGCCTACATGATTTACATAAAAACACCTACATAATTTACATAAAAATACTTAAAGTATTTTTTTTTAAGTTAATGCTAGTGCAAACTATTGATAGTTGGCTTAATACATAAAAAACAAAAAGCAAGTCAAAATATCAGTGTACCAGATTTTTGATTATGTTCTCTACTGGATGAATATTATCAACATGCGATCATATTTCCAACCTCCAAAGGCCACATAGAATTAAAATGCTACAAACATAGCACAAAGTAGCCTATTGCAATTCAAAATTTCACTTTTCAATTTATTTCTTAAATATTGTCATTTTCATATTTGTTTTCTAAAACTACATATAATTGAAATTTTTGCGGTTTAAAAGAAGAATTATTTTCTTTATTAGTAGTAACCATTTGGCTAGAATCTATCAGGGTTTTAAATATTCTTGGACATAGCTTGGAAATTTTTTGCGAAAAAAAAAGGTTTTCAGTTGAGTAATGAATATTTGTGGTAATTTACAAGCTATTTTTCTTATTTACAATTTTTTTGGAAAGAACAGTATACATTTGACAATGTTAAAATACCTATGTGTGTTTATTAACATGTGTAAACTTTTATACATCTGCGTACATACGCACAATATATATTATGGGCTAAATATCTTGTCATTTTATTTAAATGAGAAAATGTGCATTGTGATTTTAAGAAGAAAGTATGTATAAAAACAAAGTATAAAAAGATATATAAAATGATATGTTAAGAATCATTATTTTGGGGATACGTGATTACGGGTAATATTTGTTTTCGTCTTTGTTTCTTTGTACTTCAACATCAGTGTTTGTCACATTTTGGGGACGGATCTTCTTGGAGAAACACTGGAAAGCACAGCATGTCAAGATGTCAAATGAATGTTTAAAAAGATAGTGGAGAATTTGACAACATATGAATGAGGTCCAGTGACCTTTCTGGGGCAATCAGGCCTCTTTTGCCATGAACTGCAGAATTTAAGTTGTGCTGCAAAGCTGAAGAGAAGATGGAATCAGGGAATGCTCAAAGTGTAAAAGCAGAGTGAGGAAATGGGCTCCATGAGAGAAACTATGAGGTTTACTTGAATGAACTTATGTAACAGGGTTCTATCTAAAGGGCTATGAATATGCCAGAGTGAAAATGTTTAATAACATTACACTTTCACATCAGAAGGCTATACCTTGAGGATTTTGTTGTGGTGGTGGTGGTGATTGTTTTGCCCTGTTTTACTGATTTTATTTGTTTTTCTCCATATGTGGTACAAAGGAATATATCACACTTGAACCTGTACGTGTTCTTAATGGAGTCAAATGTGGTAGAGAGAGAAGGGCAAGGTGAGATCCAGTACTTAATTTCTTAAGTTATTTAAGCAATTGTGCAAGTATTTGATAGAGCAATTCAACAAAATCACAACTGGGAATTACAGACCATGTTTCTTTATGTCAACAAAAATTTTGTACAGATTTACTATAAAATAAAAATTAGAAGATGATATTAGCAGTAAGAACTTACATTTCAGTAATATATTTTGTTTTCCTAAGAAAAATCTAACTTAAAATTTTAACAATATTAATAAGTTATTTATAAAGTGAACTTAGGGCTCTCGTGAATACCATTTCCTTTCAGCATCTGCTTTAGAGGAAGAATTCAAAAATTTAGTGCAAAAATACTTTAAAATATGCATGCTTTATGTATATTTAAAAAATTGTCAGCCATGTGTAAACTACTTCAACATACAATGACCACGACAAGACTTAAGGTAAATTGTTGGTACAGAGGAAAGGCTACTTTGAGTACTGCAAATATGTACCGTGTGTCTGAGCTCAACTTTTGATCTAGTTTTTCTATACAAGTTGTATTTAACATCTTTGATCTCCAAGTTAGTGATCTAATCTGCTGTATAACTGAGCTTTTATTGATCTGTTCTCATGCTAAGCAAATCAAGTCTCACTTTTATGGGGTAGATTGAAAAAGATAGTAAAACTGCCTCTGAGACAGCAGTTTAAATCTGTGCAATAACAGTGAAAGCAAGAGATAAGACTTTTATTACACTGCCAAACTTCACATGAACTCAAAGTGTCATTAAATAGGTATGTGTCGTTTACCACAGATATTTATTTTACTAGAGAGCATGGTTACCACCCATTTGGAAGCAATGCGGTGTATTTTCTACCATCATAGAATATATTGCTTGTCCAGGTACCTGCAATGATGGTGACATTAGGTGCATAACATAGCATCCTTTTTGAATAAATTATTTATTCTGATTGAGCACTGTCTGCATCTCCTTGTTTCTTTCCGTTTGGTATAGTATCAAGAGCAACAGAGAAGAGGTTTATGCTGGGTTGCCTTTGTAATGTTTGATTTTTAAAGCCATGTTCATGGAATAAAAAGCCAATAATATGATTTGACTATCTTCATTTGTCTCTTATAGCAGTACTCCTGCTGTTCTGAGTGATTTTTTTTTTTTTTCACAAAAATGAAAGAAGGGGATGCAAAAATTGAAGCTCAACTAACTAATATTGATAGATTGTCACTTTCACTCTAAAGGACACTTTTTCTGTGGGAGCTGAAACTAAGAATTCAGAAAACATGGATGCAGAAATGGTGGTAGTTTGAAGATATGATGGACTGTAATAATAGCACCAAAGACATATTTGTATAGAATTTCATGTCTCTACTTATGAGTGTACTCAAAAATTTTTAGTGCAATAGTAACAAACAATAAATACATCATCATAAAGCAGTTACCTGTTATTGCATGGTGTACAGCATATTTGAAAAACTTCTGAAAAGAAGAAAACTTTTACCATAATTCCAAAATTCAGAGAAAATCTCGTTAGAAATTTTATGTTATAATTTCTGTTATTTTCTACAGATTTTTTAAAATTAAAATTATTAGATTGATAAAAATATTAAATTCTTATCTTACTTTTCCAGTTTAATATTTACTTCTTTAAGTTTATAGGTTTTTAAAGGCTTTATAAATATCCTATCATATGGACACTGTAATTTACTTTCATTCATTCAGTGTTGACCATTACATTTTTTCAAGTTAAATACTGCTACAATAAACATTGTTGTGTTAAAATCTTTAACTGCAAAAATCTTTAACCTTGACTTAGATTTTCAGAAATGAAATTACTGGATTGAAGAGTATAAACATTTTGATATATTTTGCCAAATTGCTTTCCAGAAAAGTAATGTCAATTGTTAATACCTTTGGTCTTTTGTGAGAGCCCATCTGACTCTACCTTCCTTGCATCACATAATTTGTTAAGCTTTTCCTGATTTGATAAACAAAGGAAAGTATTTCCTTTTAGGTTAACATTTTTCCTTAATAAGAAGCTGAATATATTTCATATGTATGTTAGCTATTTTTATTTCATTTTGTGGGTTATATTGGTGTCTACTGGAATCTCAGTGTCTTCTTATCTATTTTTAGTATTTCTTTTTTAGTACTCTTATTTTAAGAAATTTTATTATATTATCCAATTTGTTTTCTATTGTCATGTTTACTATTAATTTTAGTCCTGTTTTCATTTGGTAACCAGGAGTTTAAATATCTATATTTGTAATGAACAATATATTTCCCTCTGTTTCAACATATTCAAGCTCAGCAAGTATTTTCCATCCAAAAAGCAGTGGATATTATGCTTTAATCTTCTAGCTTTTATGCTTTATTTTTTCCTCCTTAAGTTCTTTGTTGCAATTTTGGTTTCTTTTGTTGTATTGTATGAAGTATGGATTCAAATTACTTTGGATATTCAAAGAGCTGGTGAATTCCCTGGTGCTACTTATTAAATAAGAGTATTGACAGTAACTTAATTATAACATAGTTACAACTGTAGTAGACATACTATTTGTATACCACTTTTCCATTTGCTGCTGTACCAAAAATTATCCGTTGCTTCAGGGTCTTCAAAATCCTCATTTTTAAAGCTTGTAAGGTATTCCTTGTAAATGTAAAGGATGTATAAGAATTTAACAGAACCACATATCTGGACCTTTACATTGCTTTTCATTTTTCAGTGTTATGAAAAATGTTGATGTTAACAGCTTTCTAAATGTACCTTTTCTTAATTTTGTATTAGATTCATACAGTATATTCCCAGAGGTGGTATGACAAAAATAATGTGAACTCTTTTAATATTTGAAACATACTGACAAATATCCTTGCAAAATGTTATGTATATTAAAAAATGTCACTGACTATGTAAGAAAGTAATAGTTTCACTGTATTTTCCCTTTTTCTTTTCAGGTTGATTGGATGGGTGAAACCTCGTGATTCCTTTTATTGTCTTTCTTCAAGTACGAATGAAGGTTATAATTTTTGGCACAGTTTTTTGGGTCATTTTTGCTAGTTACATTTTTTTTATGTGTAAAATGTATGTGTTGTTCATTTACTGATCTAAGGCTTTTAGTGATTATTGTTTTTAGGTCTTTTAAAATTATATATTTAATTATTTATGTAAGTTAGCTATTAACTCAAGATTGTAATGATTGTTGTATATATCTCCCTTTCTGTTTTGATTCATTCATATAGATGTGTTTATTTTTGCATTACTAAATATGTTTACCATTCTTTTAAATAGACTATGTCATATCTTCCAAAAATATTTAATACATATTCACTTCTATTTTCACCTGTTTTTCATAGCTTGGTTTTTAAATTACTATCTTAAAATATTTTTTACTGTTGTTAAAAATAAAGGTCAGTTATTAAACAAATTTTTGACTTCACTAAAATTCAAAATTTTTCAGAGTTCTTTGATATAAAAATAATCATTTTATTTGATCTTTGTTATTAATTTGAGGGCAACAAGTGGTGAACACCCTAATTCAGAAAAACAATAGTTTTAGTTCAAAACTATTTTGTACACAAATCAATGTACCTTAAAATTAAAAAAAAAATAGTTTATAGCTCATATAACTAGAGAGTTCAAAGAGATGAACTTGAATCCATAGCTGGATCAACATTTAAATAAGGTTACTCTCTAGCTCTTGTGTGACTTCTGGGCTCTGAGTTTCTCTTGCTATATCCCCAAGCCATACAGCCACCCTAGACTAAATGACAGTGTCCTAGAGGAACACGGCTTCCCTGTAGGGAAAACTGAGTACAAGTCCCTACCCCTGTGATAGAGAAAGAAGACCAAGGGATGGGACAGTTCTGATGGGGAAGGGATATAGAATCCACAAAATAAAGGAAGTCTACTTCCTCCCAACACCTCAAGTCATGCATCACTGCATTTCTTCAAGAATGAGTTAAATTCGTATAATTACTTCTTTTGTCTCAGGCTGGTGACAAAATCATTGGTTAGTTCTACCACACTGACATGTCATAGGAAATAGACTTCAAATTCGAGGTTAAATTTTAAGGTTGTCTGAGCAAAAATAGTTTTCAAAATAATTTTGTGGTGTTTCTCCTTATATGACATTTCTGTTTGCCACTAAATTTATAGTGCTTTACTATGTCAGCAATATTGTACTCTACTTTGAAAGTTCAAGAAAAGAAGGTTTGCCAACATAGCTTGTAGTTCATCAGCACTGTCTATAATGTCAGTTATAAGGACTTGAAATGGGTCTCACTTGTATAGTCAAAAACATCTACCAAGTAAGCCAACCTAAATAAGTTCTTCCTTATCGAAGAATGACTTCTTTGCTCTCAAAAAAAAAATCTTCAATTTTAAAGTAATTTTATGTGTTAATATACGATATTTGTTTTTCTCTTTCTGACTGACTTCACTCTGTATGACACTGCCTAGATCCATCCACGTCTCTACAAATGACCGAATTTCGTTCCTTTTTATGGCTCAGTAATATTCCATTGTATATATTACCACATCTTCTTTATCCATTAACACATATATGTGGAACCTAGGAAAATGGTACAGATGAACCAGTTTGCAGAGCAGAAATAGAGACACAGATGTAGAGAACAAATGTATGGACACCAAGGAGGGAAAGTGGCGGGGTGGGGTGGTGGTGGTGGGATGAATTGGGAGATTGGGATTGACATATATATACTAATATGTATAAAATAGATAACTAATAAGAACCTGCTGTATAAAACAGTAAATAAAATAAAATTCAAAAATTCAAAAAAACATAAAGTAATTTTACACTTATTTTTGTACAGAAAATAATCTTCTGTTAATATAAAATAATATTGAATTGAATTTTTTATTTGATTGACCTAGTGTATATACAACCAAAGAAAATGAGGAGCTGGACAAAGTGGAGAATAGTAGTTGCTATAAGAAATGAAACTGCTATCAATTAATCCGTAACCTTCCTGCTTCAAAATATCAAAGAATGCCAGAAATGCTGAAGTAGATGGCGTCATTTGACAGAGGTATTGCTTTGGTATTGTTACCCATTGTAAAAGTGTCTATAGTTCTCCCCACCTCCCATAAAGAAAAAAAGTCTATCATCTCCCCACCCTCTGAATCTGGATTAGCCATGAAACTTGTTTGGGCCAAAGGGATTAGCCAAGCAAACAGAGGTTTGAAAAGCACTCGCCCACTGGGCCCTTTACTTTTGCTCTCTGCACTCGGCTGCTAAGTAAGCTCTGTCTAGCCTGCTGGATCATGAGAGAGCCATGGTCCAGGTATCCCCGTCGCCCCAGACAGTAGCTGGACTGCTGCCAGACCTGTACGTCTTAGACTGCCTCAGCGCTGGCCAAGCCCTAGATGAGCTGCCAGCCGACTGGACGCTTGAGAAAGCTCAGCTGAGATGCGCTGAGTCTTCCGGGACCAACAGAACCGCCCAGTTGTCTTTGTAGATTCATGAGCAATAATACATGTCAGAGGTTTTAAACATCTACGTTTTGGGTGATCTGTTCTGTACTATGAGATAACTGATAGAACTCACCCTAAGTAGCAAACCAGGGAGATTGTTTCAAGGGGATCTGCTATGACTTTTCAATCTGAAGGTACTTCTTTTGCTCAATTTGTGAATTAGCAACCTTGCATAAAACTCCAGGACAAGATTCTTTAATAGAATAAATCCCGTTTCAGCCTTTATTAGTAAAGTCTTCTTTTTCCACAAAAATAATCCACACTTTCCCATGGCTAGAGCTAAATTTCTTTTTCTTTTGGATTTCCAGCTTTTACTTGTCTTACAAGCAGTAATGAAAATTTTTGTTCCTCTGCATTTAGTAATGCAAGTTAAAGAGGTATAAGTTCAGTCTCATCTTTTTCCCTGACTTCTTCCAACTTAAGTTATCCCCCTTTAAAGATATATCCAAGGTCAATAATTATTACAAGGTATGTTTTCTTTTATTCTTATAGTAGAAAAGTATTCTAAATATCAAAACAAAAGGACAGTGGTTGGGTATTACCTGACTGTATACACTGGAGTTTCATGTTATCTCATATTTCTTTGGAAGGTAGCAGTAATACCTTATTTGTATAATGTGACATGAATTATTTTTAAAAGACAATTTTCTAAGTAACAAGGAGTGTATTTAAGGGAAAAGAATTCCTTCTTCTCCTTTTATTTTTCAACAGCCAGTTTACAGATGCCATAACATTCAGCCATGGGCCACAGGTAAACTAGAGGTGTACTATTAAATGAAACGTTGAAAATAAGTTTTAAATAACTTCCATCACAGAAAATTAAGGATAATTGAATTTAATATCAATTGTTATTGTATATTAATCTCACCTATTATGTTTTTTTAATATATTTACAAATTGCAAATCATCCTTAAAAATCTAGAATAGGTTTTCCTGACTCATACCAAATGATTTTTAAAAATAGTTCACATCTCATTTATTAGTATCTTAATTATTATTGTTCCTATATTATGTTTTTAAAATAGATTTTTATGATTTTAAAATAGAGACACACAAATATGTATATATACATGCATGCATGTACATAAACGTATACATATTATATATACATATACATATATAATATATTACATTACAATATATGTATTGTATAACATAGGTTTCCACTTGTGGCTCCACTTTTTTTTCAGATGTGTCTATTTTCTTTAGAATTTCCTCGTTCTTTTTCTAACACTTTGAGTTCAACATTTTAGTTCACTATTTTCTTTCTTTTCTACTAGTGAAAATATTGTTGCCTGTGAATTTATCTCTTCAGTACAGGAGAGCATATTTTATTCAACCTATCTGCTAGAAAGAAATATTTTAATCAGCGCATCTGCAATATGAGCACACATTTTTTCCCTTTCTCGTCAGGAATATCATTAGGCTTTTATTTTTAAATTGCAGTATTTATTGTTGATTTTCAAACTTTAAAAAATCTTTCCCCTACTTGCTTATGCTCTTTGGTAGCTTGGTCATTCCTTTATTTTGGGATACATTCTGCATTGTTTCCTATTACCAACAGTATGAACACATGAGCTAGAAACAATGGCAACACTATTGTGCACTATCATCTTGGCTTATATTGGGTAATTTAATAACTACTGTCTCACCTGGCAGAGAGCAGAACACTGAAAGAATGGGGAGGAAGAAATGTAAATTTTGAAAGGGTGAGAAAAACAATGTTTACAGAATATGAGTGTTTGGTAAAGACACACTATATATCTATGAAATATACAGAGGCAAGAGGCAACTGTACCTAAGAGGAGAAAAAAAGAAGAAAAGCGAGGTGGGTACTAATGACTAAGTTCACCTGCTTTAGAATTTCACATAGCCAATAAACCTGTATCCTAGGTTATGCTGTAAGGGAGCTGTGGTATGAAAATGATTTGTCAACTATAGAATATCCTGCAGAAGTCTGGCTCTATGAAAGGATAAATAGGATTATATTAATATATTAAAAATTAATAAAATTAAGAATTTATTTTATGCATTTACTCATTTATGTATTCTCATCTCAACATGCATACATTAAAATAGTCAACAAAGTTTTCTCTCTCAAGAGTAAGACCTCTGAAAGTGACTTATCTGGGTATCCAAAGGGTTAGGGAAAACATTTCCAACTGTTTAATGTACAAATTATCCTTTGTTCCTGCCTGCTGCTGTTGGATAGCCAGTAAAAGTGTATGGAAACACGAAATCTAGTTACTTTTATTAATCAATCATAAAGCACTTTCAGTGCTTCTGAAATTGACAAAGCACTTATAGGTTACAAACCTAAATGGCTTTTTCACACTTTTTAAAGCAAATATTACATTGTGCATCTTAAACCCCTATAAGCAGTCCATCTCCTGTAATCACTGAAATCACAATGCATTGTTGTGACATAATAGGCAGCACAATTTAAGAGAAACATGAAAATAATTTATTTCAATGGTGAAATGGAATTTCAAGTTTACAAAGATCAAGGAAAGTGGCAGATTGTAATGCTTATAATAATGCAGTAGTTAGACCAATATAGTAATTTTAATTTTAAGGATACTTTAAGGCACTTAATGAATTAATTTGCAAATCATTCCTATGAAGTATAGAAGTCTTATCTCTATTTCAAGGGGGGGGGGGGTGATAGAATACAATTATTTCTAAATAAGACTTAAATGTGGAATTTTCTCAAAATTCAGCACATTTATTTCTCTACACAATTACTTAGTGAAAATTTTTCACCATCTCTAGCAAAGAGGTACATCAAGAGTTATGAGATTCAGAGGGATCAATAATCTGTACAGGAAGCACTGATAAATCAAAGAAGAGATGATTATCAATTCATCCATCCATTCAATCATCCATCCATCCATTCATCTCTCCACTCATATAATAGGAAGATTAGAATTTAAGATTAACAGCCTATGAGTTGAAATAACAAATATCAAGGCAATTTTGAGCAAATACCAAAGCAATCTTTCCATGTTTTGCCTGATTTGTGAGTAAATTGCCAATAATTCCTGCTGAATGACTTCATTTTGATAATAGCCAACCCATATTCTTCACCCTAAGTGCCACAGATCCTATTCCCCAAATTGTACAGTCTTTCTGCTCTTCTCCATCGTTCCTTGATACGTCATCTCTCCTTCCTCTAGCACTTGCAGGTCAAATCATCTTCCTAAAACCAATCATGCCACTTTCCTGTTAAAAAGCTTCTATACTAAATGTCTTAATTTAGCCTTGCAGCCATCATCTGGCCATATACATTATAATATACTGTATTTTCCTATATACTTCAATAATCTCATTCTAATAGTTTTTTTTTTAATGAAGTGAAATTTGAAAAAGTAAAATGCACAGATCTTAATATACTCTTCAGGTTTTCACTAATATTCAATTTGGATAACCAACACCTGAATCTAAATATAAAAAAGCACATCACAGAATTTTTCTTAGGACCACCCTCCATAGACACTGTTCTGATTTCACCATTGTTAGTTTTGCCTGTTCTTGAAATTAGTATAAATGAAATCAAACAGTGTACACATTTTAGAATTTGTCTCCTTTCAATAACCATAAATATCTTTCTACAAATGTTTTTCTTGATATATGTTTTTATATTTCTTTGGTAAACAAATAGGAGTGAATTGCTGGGCCGTTAAGTATTTTAAACTTTATAAGAAACTGACAAAAATGTTTTTCAAAGTACCAATTTATGCGACCACAAGCAATGAACAAGATTTTCAGTTCCACATGCTTTGGTGTTGGCAGTCTTGCTTAATTTTGGTGTTGGCAGTCTTGCTTAATTTTTAAATTTTAGCAATATAATTGCTGCATACTATCGCATTCTGGTTTGAATTTTTCATCTATCTGAAGTCTAATATGTTGAATATCTTTTCAAAATTGTAAAAAACATTCTTAGTTTGTGAGTCATGCAAAAAACAGTTTTCATACCATATTTGGCCTGTAGGCCTTAGTTTACTGACACGTGGTCTAGTCTTTGATCCATTTCTATTGAGTTGTCTTTTTATTATTAATTTGAATTCTTTATATATTCTAGATATTAGTCTTCTAATTTCAGATATAGGTGAATTGAGAAAGACATCAAACTTTCATAATTTACTGCAACTTCTTTCATGGTCTGCCATATGCTCTTAGCAATTACATTTGTGCTTGAAAAGAAAGTGTATTCTGTATTTAGGGGTGTAAAATTTTATAAACAATAGTTGTGTTAGGTTGGTTGATACTGTTGTTCAAATTTCCTATATTCTTGATTTTTTTGTTTAAAAAAAAGGTTCTATCAAGTACAAAGGGAGGAATGTGAAAACCTCTATCCATGATTACAAATTTATTTATTTCTTCCTTTAATTCCTTCAACCTATGTTTCATTATTTGAAGCTTTGTCGTTAGGTACAAATGCCTTTATGATTATTATGTTTTCCAGAAGAAATGACACTTTTATTAAGAAATATCTCTCCTTGTCTCTAGTATTTCTTAGTCTCTTGATGTCTACTTTGTGTGAAATAATGCAGCTTTTCTAGCTCTCTACTGCTTACATGTGATATCTTTTAAATTTAAAATTTTTACTTTCAAACTATGTCTTTATATTTGAAATATATCACTTATAGATAGTATACACTTGGGTCTTGTTTTCACATTCAGTTTGACAATCTCTGCCTTTTAATTATAATTTTTGACTACTTACATTTAATTAATTGAGTATACGTTTTCCAACTTGTTATTTGTTCTATTTCTCCTCCCACATTTTTTTGTTTGTTTGTTTGTTTTTCTCTTCCTCCTTTCAAGGCTTTTCTTGGTTTGTTTGTAGTTTTGTAGTGATAAGAGATTACCACATGTGTCCTTAACACAAGTCCTTAACTATCAAGTATAGTTAGAACTAAACTAATATAAAAAGGCTTCCATTTATTCTCCCATCCATTGTGCCATTGTCATATATTTTAATTCTAGATACATTATAAACCTCAAAACACAATGTTATTATTATTTGTATTAAGTATTCAGTTGTCTTTTTAAAGAAATAAGGAAGTACACAATTTACTGGCATATTTACCATTCCAGTGCTCTTTATTCTTTCATGTTGTTCCTAATTTTTATCTGGCATTTTTTTCTCTTCAACCTATTGACTTCAGTACTTTTTATAGTTCCAAGTCTGCTGTTGACAGATTCCCATAGCTGTTGTTTATGTGAATATATCCTTCATTTTGAAGGATATTCCTGTTTAATCTCTAATTCTGGGTTAATGGTTTATTAATTGTTTGGGGGTTTTCATCGCTTCAGATGAGAAGTCAGCTATCATTTGAGTAGTTGGTCTCCAGTACATAATGTATTCCTTTCTTCTAGTTACTTTTAAGATAGCTCTCTTTATTTTGCTTTTAATCAATTTGACTATGATATGCCTAGGTAGAGTTTTCTTTTTATTTATATTGCTTTAAGTTGCTCACCTTCTTAGATCTACAAGTTGAGATATTTCAGCAATTATTTGTTCAAATATTGTTTTCTGCACCATTCTCTTTTCTCCTTCTTGGACTCCAATTATACCTGGATTATATACAAATTATATATGTTACAACGATTAATAGTGTACATTAGTCCTAAGCCTCTGTTGATGCTGTTCAATCTTTTATCATTCTTTTATTTATTAATCTATCTTCAATCTGTCTTCAAGATCACTGAATCTTTCTTCTGCATGATTTAATTCGTTGTTAAGCCTATCCAGTGAACTTTTCAGGTAAGTTATTATATTTTTCAGTAGAATTTATTTATTTATTTATTTTTTGCCATTTCTCTGCCAAGATCCCTCAACTTTTTATCTTCATTATGTTTTCCTTTAACTCTTGAATACATGGGTCATGTTGGAATTTTGTTTACATTGGCTACTCTTTTTTTTTTTTTTTGATGTGGTTACTATTCTTGTTTTCTAACATCTAGAAATCTTTTGTTATATAGGTGAGGAAATGGATTAAACGATATAGAAAGTTTTGATTATGTTATCTTCCCTTAAAAAGTGTGGAGATTTGTTCAGGCTTGGTTTATTCTTTGTTAGCTTTATTTTGTTTTCCCCACTTTATCTTAGGTCTTGGCCCTTACTTTAGAACATAGGTCTTACCATGAAGGCATGGTTTTCCTGTGGTCTCACCTGAATGCCTGAGGTGACCAGGAGGTTTCCATACTCAATCTAGTCAAGATATCTAATGTCTCCCAGCTCTGTACAGCCTGTGATCTCTTCATTTCGCAGTCTCCCTTTGTACATGCCTTCAACCAAGACTGGGGTACCACCCTCTACCTCCAATTTTTTAATCCCTTTTCTGTGCTGATTCCTCCCCTGATGTGCAAATTCCATCTGCTTCAGCAGCATCAAACTTAATATCTGACTCCTCAACTCAGTGAGTCTACTTGTTCTTTTTTACTCTAGATTAAATTAAATAGTATTTCTGTATTAATATTTGGAAGTTGGAATTGTTTATTCCTTAATTGCATTTGAGTAACTTCCAGATCATGGAAGTTTTGTGTGTTATGTATGTGTATGTGTGTGTGTGTGTGTGTGTGTATGAATGAAACTGCTGAGTGACTTTAACAAAAGTTATTTTCAGTTAAACAGGTCAAGAAAAGTTTATATTATACTGCTCTCCAAAAATGACACAGGTTTAACTGTGTTCTCTTGAAAACAACGTATACTATGTAAACATTAAAGAGAAAAAACTAAAAGAGAAATAAAATGGACCTTAAATAGAGGTAGCATGTGGAAGAAAAAAAATTATATATAATATTTAGGTGTATTTATTTCATCACTACAAAGGTTGGCAATTTACAGCATATTTTTTAAAGTTTTTTCTGCCTAATTCATATGAATAAAGGAGAAAATAACATTAGGACATAAAAAAGCAGCCCAAACCAGAATTGAAATTACTGAAAACTACTTTCTGTTTCACCGCCATGCTCTGATTTTATGAATTTCATCTGGACCATAGAAATGAGAAGCTTTGAAAGGACTTTTTTAATTACTTAGTTTTACCCTTAAAATATTTTTAAAATGAAATTACTGAGGCTCAAAGTTTTTTGTGACATGCCCCCAAACCATGCAGCTAGTTAGAATCTTCTGATTTTATTCAGCTCTTCCACTTTGTTAAATTATATCAGGAAATATATAGTAAAGTTCAAATATTATTTAAAAATAAATAAGGGCAAGGCTAAATACATGATTTAAAAAACCCAAAATGGGTTTACTGATGATTGTGAAGTATAAATCAACAAATACTTTGAGAAAATCAAATTGATAATTTCTTCATTTTAATTATAATAAACTTAGAAAGTATAAACCAATCAGCAATCTCTATACAAATAAACTCTTTCTTTCTTAGTTTCTCTTTCCCTCTTTCCCTTTCTTTTTTTCATTCACCGACAACCTAAATTCCCCTGGGAGTTTCAAATGGATTTACACATGTGGAGAGGGAGGATTATTTGAGGCAAAAAATTATACTTCCAGTGAGAGCATAATGGAACAGCATACCCCAGTTGGATACTTTGGGGTGACATGTAAAGGCAAGTTTCAGGGTTTTAGAGAGGTCGTTTATAGCCATATTTATTTCAGAGACCTCATGAACAGGTGGTTGAGACGATTTTGGTCAGGTTCCCCAGGAAAGCATTATATAAAGTCCACCAAGCTGGGAAAGTGACATGCTCCCCCTCTGCTCAGAGAAATAATGCCTTGTTCATGGAGCAATCGGATGAGGCTCACTTACAAATTCTGATAAACTTGTAACCAAGAGCCAATTACTTCTGCAGGTTTGAGTTTCTGATTTTATTGAGCCAGGATTCTTACTGTCTAGTAACACAACTTTCAAGAGTGTTATCTAGAGCTATCTATCCTCATTTTCTATTACCAGCATAGAGAAATTATTTACTGTCATCAAGATGGTATAGTATTTGATTTAAAAGTCCACCATGCCAGGGAGCTTTTCAAGTGCCCCCAAATCATGGAGGTTAAATCTCAGACTTTATTTAAGAATAAAACTATTGTGAGTAAATTTCAAAACAAATAAACCTCATCAACTCATTCATATACACCAAGTGACTACACAGTACATACTTTAACTGTAGGTTTTGTGGGAAGTGTTAAAAAACATCTAAGACACAAACTCTAAAGACTTACTATCTAGTTTAGACAAGAGGAAAGGACATGCAATCCCGGTAACTATGTATACACAACAGACTCTAAAAAATCTTAACTTATGGTCTCCAGGCAAGTGATTTGCTAGTGAAGCATGTGGAACTTCAGTCAGAGAGAAATAGGCTAATGGTGTTTCAGTTCTATTCTCCAAGGCTGAAGATACATTCATCAGTGACAACCATTTGACAGGATGTTCCAAACCTCTGTACACGAGACATAACCCTGCTTCTTGCTGGGTGGATTAGAGTGCTACATGCAGCTTTGCTTTACCTGGTTAAAGGAGTTCTTCCTATTCTTCTTTTTTTTCTGTTAAATACTGTGTGGATGTTGAGGGTACAGTTAAAAAGGAAAAGGTCAAAGTAGGATTGGAATTTAGGAGACAGGGTCATTTAAAACAGTCCAAGAGAATCTTGACCTTTAGAAGCACTAAAATGCTTTGGGAAAGATGAGTAGGGGGAGAAGGAGCAAGACTTTTGGAATAACATCCTGAAAAGTAGATCTAAACACAGTACGCTCATTTGTCTAATACTGCAAAATTGATTTTAAGAAGCAAAATATTTTGTATAGCTTATCAACTGAGAAATGTGAGCTGTTAATGAGTTTAGCCCAACCAAAGTTTGAGGTAAATTTAGAAAAGTAATATTTCCTGAAGGAATTTTAGCTCTTTTTAACTCCTTGTTTACAAATCTGTAAGTCCAACCTTTTTTTCTTGCTTGCTTGCTTTTTATTGTTTTGTTTTTTGGTTTTTTGGGTTTTTTTGCTTGTAAGATCATATCTCTGTACTCCAAATCTGGTAAACAGTTCCTGAAGTACTAGTTAAAATACCCTTGATCCTATTCTGAGACAGCCCTGAAAACTTAAATGAGTGGTGTTTGGTGATCTCAGCTCTGTCCCCAGTAAATGTCCACATCACAAAACCACAACACTTAATTTTAGGTGATTGATTATATCTGCTTAGCTTAAACTCAGGCTCGAGTCAGCCAGAGGACTTTATTACCCTCCATTCCTGTGAGGGTGGTCCAGCCAGGTCAAAGTCGAGGTCAGTAATAGGGCAGGAAGGTAGGCTTTGCCAGTAAGCAGGCCTACTCTCCACCAGAACAAAGAACTTCACTCCTCAGAGATGCTGTTTGTGCAAACAGATGCAGTCACCACTAACACTAAAAGGCTACCCTGAACTCAAACAGCACATTTGATCAAACAAAAATCTCTTCATTATCCAGCATTTGTTTATATTTTAATCTAGAAAATAAAATGATGAGCTTATTAGATACTTTAAAAACATTAAAATTACATGAATTGATTCATCAATTAAAATGTCTATTCAAATATTAAAATTGCAGATACAATTTTAAAAGTTACATTTAATAGAAAAATTTTAATTATAAATAATAGGCTCTCAGATTTAAACTTGTACACTAATATCATACTGTAAAACATTTATAAATAGGTTCAGTTTTTCCAGAAAGGAATTTTATGTTCATAGTTAAAATGCAAAACCAAAGTATGTATACATTTTCATTTTAAAATTCACATTTTAAAGTAGAACTAATATTACTCATTGTAGGGAATTTCAGATTTTACAACTATGGTGAAATAAGATAACCCATTAGCACTGAGCATATATAATTGTTTTATATGATTTCAATGGAAAATTATGACAATATTGATTTTAATAGTAATATTAAAAATAAGATACTAAAATATGTTATCCAAAAAATTATCTAGAAAAGTAAATTTGATCCTCAAATACTTCATATTAATTAGAAACTTTCACATGAATTAGCTCATTAAATTATGAAGAGTAAATGCCTTAGTATATTTTTTAACTAGAAGTCATATTTTAAATAAAGTGAATTACATTGAATTAGATGAAAATGAGGATAATAACAAGTTAATAGGGAAACATACATAAGAAAATTTTAGTGGGCAGCCAAATAGATCTTTGCTTAAACACCACCACTATCTCTTACTAGAGTATAGCTTTGGAGAAGTTATTTAATCTTTGAACATTCCCATGAGGTGGTGAGTTAGAGTGGAGGATGTATGGGGAAGAATTTTTACCATATACGTTTGTTGTAAAGAATCTACGTACTATCGATAAACTGTATGATATAGTCAATAAATATTAGGTTTTTTTCCATCTAAAGCTCTCATAAAGAGCTTTAGTCAAAACTCAGTGACTGTTTTCTAAGTTTCATAATCCTATTTGTTCTGTAGTAGTTTATTTTCTAGGTAACATCTAACTGAGTAAACATAATCTTAATTTTGTGTCATTCATCAGTTAGAAAATTAGCTCTAATAATTTAATTGGGCAGAAGGCAATAGAAATTCCCTCCTGTTGCCATGATATGAGGTAGTGTGGTCATATCCATGCAGATAGTATGAATGACCTCCTGGCTGTCCTTCCAGTTCATCGCAACATCGTAACAATCGGTGTAGACCACTGCAAATGAATTTCAGCAATGGCAGTCAAAACATAACACTAGGATAACCAAAATGGATCAGCCACGTCTTGATTCTCTTAACTACAAAGATGCAGAACCTTTAAAAATTGTATTTGTATTTGTTTTAGGTCTTCCCTGGTGGCGCAGTGGTTGAGAATCTGCCTGCTAATGCAGGGGACACGGGGTCGAGCCCTGGTCTGGGAAGATCCCACATGCCGCGGAGCAACTAGGCCTGTGAGCCACAACTACTGAGCCTGCGCGTCTGGAGCTTGTGCTCCGCAACAAGAGAGGCCGCGATAGTGAGAGGCCCGCGCACCGCGATGAAGAGCGGCCCCCGCTTGCCGCAACTAGAGAGAGCCCACGCACAGAAACGAAGACCCAACACAGCCAAAAATAAATAAATAAAAATTTAAAAAAAATAATAAAAAAAAACCTTGGATAGTTTAAAAAAAAAAAATTGTATTTGTTTTAAAGAAAAATAAAATGTTACTTCCTATAAGGGTTTTCCAAATTCCATTTGATATGTAATTTCATTAGATATAAAAACTTCTTTCACTTTTTCTCTAGCTTTGCATTTTTAAACATAAAAGTAATGCACAGTTGTAATAAAAGTTAATAAAGAAGTTGCAAAGGTTCAGAAAATAAGAAGTGAGAGTCCTATAACCTCCAATCCTACTTTCCTGGGATAAACATTAAAAGGTATCTATTTGCTATTTACCCCTTCAGAGGTTTTATGTACATATAAAAATATATATCCTTATTATTTTAAAGAAAATTAGGATCATATATATATCCTTATTATTTTAAACAAAATTAGGATCATATATATATATGTGTGTATTGTATGAATGTATGTATCTACATATATAGGTATGTATATATGTATATAAATATGTACACATATACGTATATATTTATAAGTATAAATATACACACTATATGACAGAATGTTACCATATTTTGGTTAGTTTAGTATACACTAAGAGCTTGGGTTAAAACTGAAGCTCTGCCTTGTGACTTTGGGTACGCTACTCAACCTCTGTGTGTCTCAGTTTATACATTAATCATTATTCTAAGATAGTTTTAAAATTTCTAACCTATAATATGTGCTCAGTAATGTTAGCTATTGTTATTATTTATTGTCAGTATATATGGTTTTTATTATTTTAAAACTGCATAGTATTGAACAGATATGCCGTATTTGCTTAACCAATTTCCTATTGATAAACTTTTATATCTTCACTTTTTGTTATTATAAATAAGGTAATAATAAACTAATTTGAGGATAAGTCTTTGTATACTACAGAAAATGTGTCTATAAAACAATTTTCTAGAAGTAGCATTGCTAGATCAAGCAATGTGCACATTTACAATTTTGGGAGATGTTATCTAACAAAGATATTATGCCATTACCCAAAAAGCATTGTGCATCAAAAAGTCTACAAACAACAAATGGTGGAGAGCGTGTGGAGAAAAGGGAACCCTTGTATACTGTTGGTGGGAATGTAAATTGATGCATCCTCTATGGAAAACAGTATGGAGGTCCATAAAAAACTAAAAATAGAGCAACCTCGGTGCTTTGTGACCACCTAGAGCGATGGGATAAGGACGGTGGGAGGGAGGGAGATACAAGAGGGAAGAGATATGGGGATACATGTATATGTATAGCTGATTCACTCTGTTATAAAGCAGAAACTAACACACCATTGTAAAGCAATTATACTCCAATAAAGATGTTAAAAAAATAAAAATAAAAAAGAATAAAAAAAAATAAAAATAGAGCTACCATATGAACCAGCTATCTCACTCCTTGGCATATATCCAGAAAAGATGAAAGCTCTAATTTGAAAAGATACGTATACCCCAATGTTCATAGCAGCACTATTTACAATAGCCAAGACACTGAAGCAACCTAAGTGTCCATCGACAGATGAATGGATAAAGAAGAAGTGGTGTGTGTATATATACATATACACACAATGGAATATTACTCAGTCATTAAAAAGAATGAAATAATGCCATTTTCAACAACATGGATGGACCTAGGAACTATCATACTAAGTGAAGTAAGTCAGACAAAGAAAGACAAATATTATATGATATCACTTTTATGTGGAATCTTTAAAAAAGGACAAATGAACTTATTTACAAGACAGAGACAGACTCACAGACATAGAAAACAAACTTACGGTTACCAAAGGGGAAGAGAGGGGAGGGATAAATTGGGAGTATGGGACTAACAATTATACACTACCATATATAAAATAGATAAACAAGGATTTACTGTATAACACAGGGAACTATATTCAATATTTTGTAATAAACTGTAATGGAAACTAATTTTTGAAAAGAATATAGATATATACATATATATATTACTTTGCTGTACACCTGAAACCAACACAATATTAAAAATCAACTATACTTCGAAGAAAAAGAAAAGAATACCATGAACTGTGTAGAAGAATACCTATTTCCTCACACTATCCACAACACTAGTTATTATTAATAATTTTAATCTTCACAAATTTGATTAAATGGAATAAAAGATAATTAGTCTAATATCTCTTTATTTTATTATTATTTATATCAAATAGATAGCTGTTTATGAACTTAATAGACATTTGCCTTATTTTTTTCTGTTAACCATTCAAATCCTTTGAAAACCTCCCTCACAAGGTTTTCATCTCTGTATTCTTATTCATTTGTCAAAGCTCTTTATATGTTAATAATATTAACCATTCTTTATATCAGAAAGTGAGAGTGATCTTGGCAATATTCTCAGTCACTGCTTTCCCCTAGCTATATTTCATCGTACAGATAAATTTGAGGCCCTTAATTTTTAACTAGTCCATATGTGCATATCGGCACTTAATTAAAATAATATCACTGCTTGTTCTAAATTTTTTCCCTAGAAATAATCCAGTATTGACTTGGTCACTTTTATAAAATTCAAGCTGTCATGATTGTTTTTATAAAAATGAAAACTCTCTTGTACATTATGAAAGATCTAAGGATCGCCAACCCTCTAATTTACATAAGAGTACACTTTCATTTGTGCTTACCTGAATTTCTCCATTTGGGTTCAATAAAAGGGATATGTTTGTAAGCACTTGATTTCTCTCTGCCTTAAGAGAAAACTTTCATACTGTGGTCAAGGTCATGTTTTTTCAACCAAAAATACGATCATGTTTAAAATTTTTCTAATAGCTTCCATTTGCAAATGCTTAAGATGGCTCACAGCAGGGCTACTGTAAAAAGTGTTGTAAGTGGAGGGCAGCATCCACATCACCTGGGGCCTTATTAGAAATGCATATTCCAGGGCCCCACCACAGCCTTACTGAATCAGAATTAATGCTGAAGTTCACAAGCACTAAACAGCATCCTGAATAAACAGAATGTCCACTCTTTCCACTTTTGTTTTGTCCTGCTCCTTATTAATCACCGTGCTTGATACTGCCTTTCTTTCAGCTAAATATCCTCTTCTATTTCAGGTCTCCACCTCTTTTCTCTTGGAATATTTTCTCCCTCCTTTTGTTCTATTCAATCTTACTTAATCGTTTAGATCACAAGTTAAATGCTCTTCCTCAAGGAAGTCTCCTTCCACCATTAAACCATGTGCTTTCTTCTCCTATACTTTAATATTTTCTCCTACTTTTTATCAGTATATGCTTTAGGAATTCTCAAACCCACCAATCCCGATCCCCTGCTAACTGCTAGTCTTAAGACACTGTGCCTGTTTTGGTTCACCCTTGAATCCTTAGATCCTGTCACAGTGCTTGACACACGCTGAATCTGAAGTAAATATTACTTGAAAGAATGCATAAATATATGAATGAATAAATAAATCCTCCCGAAGGTATTTACTCATTAATTCGGGAGTCAAATCTAACCTCCAGGGTCATTTCCTGAGTGAAGCTTCCTCTGGTTTCCTCTGCTTCTTCAGGATGTCAGGTACCTCTTTCTCTGTGACCTCATCTCTCTCCTCCCCCACCCTTTATTTTCTTCTTGGTGACTGGAGCACAGCAGACCACAATGAAAGCTTTGTAAATTAAATTTAATACATTTTAAACCAGTCACTGCAACAAGCTTTTGCCAAATCCCAGGACCAGTTAATCTCTCTACATTTCAGTTTGCTCACTTATAAAATGAATAAAGACGCAGACGTAGAGAAAGGACTTGCGGACACAGGGAGGGGGAAGGGTAAACTGGGGCAAAGTGAGAGAGTGGCATGGACATATATACACTACCAAATGTAAAATAGATAGCTAGTGGGAAGCAGCAGCATAGCACAGGGAGATCAGCTCCGTGCTTTGTGACCACCTAGAGGGGTGGGATAGGGAGGGTGAGAGGGAGACGCAAGAGGGAGGGGATATGGGGATACATGTATACATATAGCTGATTCACTTTGTTGTACAGCAGAAACTACCACACCATTGTAAAGCAATTATACTCCAATAAAGATGTTAAAAAAAAAAAAAATGAAAGCAAGTTGAGGGAGCTCTTTGAAGGAAGATGTTCTAAATTTCGATTGTGGTGGTAGTTACCCAAAGGTGCAAGGTAAACAAAATTCATCAAACTGTTTACTTAACATGGGGGAATTTTATTTATGTAAATTGCAACTCGATGTTAGAGGAAAAATAAAGGCATGAGACTAAATCATGAACTAGTGGTCCAATAGGTATTTTTGGTTTGGACTTAGAGTAGGTTTTTATTTTTAGATTTATTTTAAATGAATCTGGACACCTTTAAGCCCAGCTCGCACTTCCGTCTCCCACAGACCCATCTCTCTGACTGCTTTAAACCAGAGTTGATTCTCTCATTTTTATTCATCTCCCACACTAAAAGCTTATTTTTCCAGTCTCTTTCAGAACTAAATTTTTATGATTCTGCCCCACAAACATTAGATCATAATCAAGGGTAATTTCTGAGTATGATACCCATCGGATGATAATGTGAATCCTTAATTATCTAGTTAAGGGACTTCTCTAATTATATATGTCCCTACTCAATGATTTGTTCATGTTTACTCACTATGGTTCAAGTGCAACTTGGAACAAATTTATTTTAAAATTCAGTTGCATCTTCATGTTAATTTTCTATATTATAGGAAAATCCTCAAGATTTTTTTCCTGTGGTGATTTAAGTATAATATCAGGTCAGGACAAGACTATCTAAGAGAGTAATATATATGATGATATATAGCATTCTATCATGTATAATATGATACACACATATATATAGCATTCTATCATATATGCTTCTCATATATATGTTATATACACACATAGCATTCTTAATGCCATCTAATGTTTATTTTCAGTGAATATTAATCTTTCACTGTTAATATAAGAAGTTGTTTCACATCTAATGTGCTATTAGAAAAGTGCCATTAGTCAGAACCCAGCGACACCTGTCCGGCTTTGCGGGTGGGTTATTTTTAGTTTTATTATGCCAGGAAATTGTTTTTCCTTTCCATGTGTTTGTCTTCTTATCACTCATCCCATCTCACACTTCCAAATCCATCCTGACTCTAATAGGCTAAATGATTAATCATCCTAGAAGCTGACATGTATAACACAGAGCAATAAAGAAAAAAGGCAACAAAGGGAGTCTGAGTACTGCACAGCCCCCTTTGATAAACATGAGAAGTGGACACCTCACTTTTTAAGTCGCAAAAGAAGAACTTTGTTGTAATCTTATAAAAAAATAGTTTCACCCTTATTTTATTTTTTTGAAAATTGCGTCCCCACATACACACAATCTGGGAGTACATGAATAAAAATATATTGCAAAATTATATATTTATAAAAATTAAAATATAAATAATTGACTAAAATCATCATCACTAGAAAAAAGCAATTTTGTAACTACGTGTGGTGATGGATGTTAACTAGATTTATTGCGGTGATCATTTTACAAAATATACAAATATCAAATCATGTTGTACACCTGAAACTAATATAATATATGTCTATTAAACCTCAAAAAAAACCCTATGAAAAATACAAATAGGTTATGTGAATATGGAAATTCTCAGCAGTAAGGCCAAAAATTCTTGTCGTTCTCCCTTAGGGATTTTTCAATTTTCTTTCAGGCATACAAAATGTTTTTTGTTATATGAAGCAGAATTAAAACTGTAAGATTTTATAAAATAAATTATTGACTAATTGGCCTTTTTCTTCACAGCAGACCCAAACACTTTCTGTGGTTCATAATATTAAGCATTTATTTCTCATGAGAAAATAGATTATTTTTTTAATTTAATAAAGAAAATACATAAGCTGAACTTATAAAATTTCATGAAACATTTTCTTACTTGGCATATTAATGTTAATTTAAACAAAAATAATAGGGGCATCTCCTACCTGCATGTAAGATATTAAAGTTATTCTTGTCTAGTCAATAACAGGTAATTTCACTTCTGAACTTTAGGTTATTCATCAGGGAGAACAAGAGTACTGGCCCCATTATCTCCACGATTATGTTATTGACTTCTTACTCTCATTTTGGAACAAGATAGAAGCTGAGGCCTTGGAAGTGATTCCAGAACTTGCTGCGTGCCAGAATCTGCTGGAAAGCTTATGAAGAATACGAATTCCTTGGTCTCCTCCAGACTCACAGCGTCAGCATTTCAATGGAATAATAGATTTTAACAAGCCCAGTAGGCGATAGTGATGTATCTTGGCCTCATACTGGACCTTATGACTCGCATTTAGGGATACTAAGTAAATGTAAGGCCTGATCTCAACTCTCAAATTTGGGGGTAGTGGGGGAAAGAAAAAAAAGTATGTAGAAAGAGAAAAAAGTATGCACGCAAAATTTAAATTATTTTGATAGAAGTAATAAGGATATTTTGCAATAGTTATTTTTAAATGATTCTACCTGATTCAGTTGGCTGTTTTCATTCAGTGACAATAACATGTAAATGAGGTGGGCATAAATAAAACATAGCATTGAAAACTACCAAATTCGGGGCTTCCCTGGTGGCGCAGTGGTTAAGAATCCACCTGCCAATGCAGGGGACACGGGTTCGAGCCCTGGTCTGGGGAGATCCCACATGCCATGGAGCAACTAAGCCTGTGCGCCACAACTACTGAGCCTGCACTCTAGAGCCCGTGAGCCACAACTACTGAGCCCGTGCTCCACAGCAAGAGAAGCCACCACAATGAGAAGCCCGTGCATCGCAACGAAGAGTAGCCCCCGCTTTCCGCAACTAGAGAAAGCCCGCGCACAGCAACGAAGACCCAACGCAGCCAAAAATAAAATAAAATGAAATAAAATAAATTTTTAAAAAATTAAAAAAATTAAAAACAAAGAACTACCAAATTCATCTCTGCCCCCTAATGATTCACAAATTTGCCCACAGATCTCTCTCTCTTTTTAATGGTTTTATAAAAAGAAGGGGAAACAAAAGAAGAGATGGCAAAGAAATAGTTCCTGAATGCTCAGGAAAAAGCACAGTGGAAATGATCCAAATCCTAAAAACAAACAAACCCCCAGGAGTGTGTGAGTCTGTGTGAGTGTTGAGTGAGTGTGTGAGTGAACCAAGAATCAAGAGAGAAGTGAAGACAAGAGAAAAGAGATGAGGAAACAAAAAGAAAAGTATGGAAAAAAGGCAGGAGAGAGGATGGAGAAAAGCAAAGGAGCTACTACTGAGAAAATGAATAGAAAAAGAGGAGTTTGTAAATAAAGTGAGAAAGAAAAATCCAGCAAGTAAGAGATACCTGAAGAGAAAGGTTTTCAAGTTTTATTTGGTGATGGTGGCGGGGGTGTGTTCAGTCCCTTATATGTCCCAGCCCCTGACTGATCTGCAGCAAACTTACACATGTCTTCTTTGGGGCATGTATAAGACAAATTGTGCTAACAGATTGTGTCTGTAAAATCATTTTGTAACTTTAGCAGAGAAATAGTTCCTGTGCAAATCTGTCACACCAAGTACTTTTACTAAGTTACTAAAACTAAATTTGAGGGTAATGCTTGCCAACTTCCAGCCTGGCAGATTTTGGTGACTCAAGTAATTCTAGGTTTAAGCAAAATAAGGACACAACTGCTATCTCTGTCAAACATTGTTTAGTGTGTGTTAATACCACCTCTCAAACAAAATGGAGCATTGATTAGATTTCAAATATCTCACACATTTAGCTTTTGTTTTCAAAAATAAATGTAAAATATACATCTATTTTTTTTCAGTACCAGTACTATCATCTTTTCGAATCTTAAATAAGAGATCATTTCTGATCTTTGAGTATAGAAAAACTTCCCTATTACTAAGCAACTGTAGATCTCAGCCTGAGGAAACAAGATTAAACTGAAAATAATTTTTACTATCTTTATGTCAATCCCAGTTTATGTCAGTTATCTTGCTGAATAAACTTACAAAGTTATTAATCGAAATAAGAAACGTTATTGCAGAAAAAATTTTGTAAGACAGTTGATCCATAACAATTATCTGCTGAGGTCTTGAAAGTCCTGAAGGTAAAATTTTGAGTGGTGTTAATGTTACAGTCTCTGATTTGAAACAGAAATCCAGCAAGCGCATGAGATTCATGTTACAGAGGCTAATTTTTATCCGAGTCTCAGGAATACATTTCATTCACAACTGAGAAGGCTCTGTGGTAGTGCCAGTGTCTTCTTTAGATTCGTTAATTCATTCTTTAGTAGCGTTTCTTCAAAATTGTTCTAACTATAAGTAATATAGCATAATTTGTAATCTGCTTTTTTACATTTCAAAGTCAATGAAATTTGCGTAAAGTTACATGTTTAGCAATTTTTTTTCCTTAGTTTTTAAAATTGGATTTAAGGATGTGACTCTGATTCTAGTTTTCCTATAAAGACTCAACCAAACCCTAGGCTTTAGCAGTAAGGTTTAATTGTATAAATATTGAGTCTCTATGTTAGAGGACACAAATTCTCTCTTTGCTGTATTCACTTTGAAAAGATAGATTTCAGTAATTTGTTGCAGTATGAACAAAGCATATCTCAGAATGTGGGTTGTTTCCTAAAGAAATGTTTTATTTTTTTTTTTACCTTCTTTTTTTCTTTTTTATTGGCTGTGCTGCATGGCATGCGGGATCTTATTTCCCTGACCAGGGATCGAACCCGTGCCCCCTGCAGTGGAAGTGCAGAGTCTTAACCACTGGACCACCAGGGAAGTCCCGGGAAATGTTTTAAAATAGAGATTTTAAATAAGACAGCTTCAAATTCATTGTCTCAGCTATTTACTGGTATAATACCTATCTAAAATAATGTATGCAGGGAGGACAATAATAATTCATTCAGGTAATTTGTAGTAGCATAGTCTAATGATGAAGTGGGGAGGAGGGGTTGAGCTGAAATGTGATAGCCAGAGAAGGCCTCCTGAAGGTGACACATGAGTGACACCTGACAGAAGGTGAGAGAGTAAATCATAGTCTGGAATTAAGTTCTAATACAGCAAACTGTTTCAACAATTTTAAATTTAATGGTGGATCTACCAAAGGTCACAAAAGTAAAACTCATACCTTTCTTTCTTTACGGGGACCCATATATTTTCATAAAGTTAAAAAAAATTGTATAAATATTTCCATTTGTGCTTTCTATATAAAATACATTTTAGGAGTAGTAGCTGTGTTCATAAAAATGTTTACTAACTATTAAGTTAATACAGTTCCATTTCTAAAACACAAAGCAAAAATGATTAAAATATTTTCAAATAGCTTGATGAGAAAAATGATTGATTTTCACTCTTATTTACTGTCCTTGAAATTTACAATGTAGTAGAGGATAAATGAGTATAATATGTATGAGGAAAATATGGGAAAAAAATAATCTTTCTCAAGCCATGAGCCTAGAGTTATAGACGATGTAATCATTCAGACCTGGGACAGTGTGTAAACATTTGTACATTTGTTCAACCTCAGAAATCTAGCCTTGTGTGTCTAATGATTTAAGACTTCTTTTTAACCTCTGACTCTTAATAGCATCTGAAAGTCCTCTGTAAACCAAGAATCTACTATAAAAAAGGGTTACATTGGGCTTTCAAACAACAAATGAAAGGAAGAGGTTGAGTGGTAAAAGGCGAGGAAGATCAAATAGTCTGTTTTTCATTCTAAACTATAGTCTCTATTTGAAAAATTTTTCCTGCTACTTGGCAATTCTTAAAGTCTGGGAACTCTGTCCAACACTTCTTTGAATACAAGCAAATATGGGTATCTTTAAGATTTTGAATTCTTGGGAGAGGCTGTTTTCACTGTATTCTCAAAGAAAATCTAAATTCTAAGAATTAAAACAATTGATGAAAAGGGGAACATAGAAGGTCAAAGCTATTATATTTCTGCTTGTTTACATTGCTTATTTTTGGCTTGATCTTTTTTTCTAGAGCCATCTTTAGACGAGTGACAGTCTGGCAAGTAGAATCCCTGTGTTCATATTTCCTTTTTCTCTTGGGTTGGAGTGGCTGGAGTGACCATTTCCTCCAGACAAACCAGGCACATGAAACTGAAAAAAGACGAAAAGAGTTTCCAACAAAGTATGATAAGGTCATCATATTAAGTATTAGAATCATCATATTTGTTTAAATTTATAATTAAAACTTTAGGAATTATAAGCCTATTACCAAAGGCTTTAGCTATGATCCTTAATCTGTTATATGGGGAACTTTTTCTGGATGACTTCTACCCTTTACATTTCCTAAATACAGGAACCTAAGAAATCAAGTGACCCACTTAGAGCTTCTAAACTTCTACAGACCTTCTAAAGACGCACTGACAAATGTACATGGGAAGGGCCGTAGAGGAGGTAAAGCCCTCATTTTTACTGAGCTCCTGGTAATTTCACACACATTTTTTGTTTCATTTCTCTTAGTAACACCGTGAAGTAAGTTAGTTTTCTTTTTTTATGGATGAGAAAACTGCCAGTTCAGAAAGGTTAGTAACTTGCTGTATTAGTTTGCTAGGGTTGCAATAACAAAGTACC